>NC_091763.1:90340136-91793386 GCF_029378745.1 Bos indicus
GTAGTGGGGAATTTTTGAGAATTTTAGTGATTTTTTCGAGAACTTGCTGTGGGTAGTTTAGAGAAATAGGCATTAGAGAACTTGCTATAGTATATCTATTTGTATCACTAACCATTTCATTTTTCCTTGCATATAATATATTTTCAAGTATAAGAGTAACTTTCCTCTATAGAAAGATTTCCACTCTAAAAATGTACAATTTGAAGACCTGGATTGAATTAGTTAACTCTTTAACTCCTTTTTGTCATAATAATCCCAAGGATACTCCCAAAGTGTCTATACACATATGTATAGCTAGCCTCAACTATGATATGTTCAAGGAAATGTTGATAGCAAAAATGAAGCTTTATTAAGGACCCATTTTTAACATAATGACTTATATTGCTAATCTAAAAATAAATGTCCAATGTAAAGATGGCAGTACAATTCTTTATTCCTGATATGGTTATTTTCAAGTGAATGATATTTACTAAGATGTTTTAAATAGTGAAGTTAATCCAGTTGCCATATGGAGGTAGGAGAGAGCCAAATGTGAGTCCCTTTAATGCTCTCTGTTACAGTGTTATGACAGAAGAGATGGCCTTGTTCATAAGATAAATTATTTCCCACTAAAATAGCTGAAACCCAGTGTCACTTAATTGCCATCTGCATTAGAATAAACACAATCCAGAAAATTCTATATATATAAAAACAAAATGTTGTACACTCAATTTAGTAGATTCCCAACATCTCTGAGAAAGAGTGATCACACATAGTGATTTACTTGTGTTTATTCTTTTCAAGAAAGTGCTTAAATTTAACTATTGAGCATATTCATTAATCAAAATAAATAGTTAAACATTTTTGTGTTTATATCACTATGTCCACACCATACCAAAAAAGACTAATATGAATCAGTAATTATTGGGTATACTTGTGTGTGTGTGTGTGTATATGTGTGTGCTCAGTCATGCCCAACTTTGGAAAGTAGTAATGTTTATAAGATTCAGTGTTCTTATTATGTTCAGTAAGTATGTCATTATCCTGCTCTATGAGAAAGATAGTCAGTAGAGGATAAATAACTTGCTCAAAGGGGTATAAGTAATAAGTGTCTCAGGTAGTCTTTTTCCAAGAGCCATGCAATTAGCTATTTTTCTGCATAAGCTCTTCAGAATAGTATGCATTTACTTACATAGTGAAAAGGTTTTAGTACTGTTATTATCATTATTTTAATTATTGGATTGGCAAAAAAGTCCATTTGGATTTTGTCATAAAATCCAATACTTAATAATATATGAAGGGATAAAAATTACCTCAGGTCAGTGCTGCCTTTACCAATGCTGTCTGGGTAGGGAGGCTATAGAGGATTTCCTAGTCAGACCTTCAGCATATTGTGTTATGTATCAGATTTCTGTTTTCTATTTCTGCTTTCCCTATCTTGGATTCTGTCAGGTCAGTTGTGGCATTTAAGCAATTTCAGGGTGTAGTGAACCATGGACTAAATTTCCATAAATATTCTAGATGGAGACAGGTAAAATAAAGATGTCTACAGACGCGAATGCATGTGAACATGTTCATTTAAAAGTGTCTCTCTCTCTAACTATTCTACCTTTGGGGTATAAACCATGTATTAGTTATCAAGCTATCACAGCATAGTATTTTCAGTTATAGCTTATCAGTATACCACATAATTTAAAGTACAATGGTAGGAATATAAATGATAGTCCTCACATGTGGGCTCCTAATTTGTTTTTCATCATAAACAATATTTTTTCCCCCATTCCCTCCAGTGGTGAAAGGAAATAAAATTCCCTATTCCAGTTCTCTTAATAGAAGCTTCTCTGTCTCCAGGCTTCTGAGATATGTGTACTCAGATGATTGTACATAGTTGGATCATTCATGATGAGCAAGCATTTTCCAGTAAAAAATTTTCTCAGCATGGGTTTATTCATACTCTGGATTAAAAAGAGTTGTTTCAAGATGTAATATACACTTACAATAAATTTATATTTGAAAAAAAGCATTATATTTATAACATTTTTAGGTACCATTAAGAAGGAGCCATCAATTTTAAAGGTTGAAACTGTTTCTTTAAATATCAAGCATCCACTTGATATGCTGTGAATGATGCCTCATCTAATATATAAGCTTTTGTGTCACCATTAGCGTAGATTTAAAACACTTCTCACTCTCCTCCCAAACTTTGAATTTATTTACAAAGCTCTATCACATTTTGTTGACTCAAGGAAGTGAATTAAAGTGTTTACTAATGCCATTAATGAAAATGAGGTTGTGATAAATGGAGATGCTTGTGACATGGATCATTGTGCTAATGATCAATATCCACAGGTTCGCACAAGTTACAGCTCTTACAAAAGAAAATTAGCTAATGCCGATTACAATTTATCAAGGTGCCATTGCTAGCTAGTGTGCTGTAAATGCATTAATAATAGCTTACAACAGGTTAGAATGTAAAAAGGTCCAAATAGCCAATTTTGCAAATGGGATGCTAATTTGGAATTTAAAGAAATATGCACATAACTGAGACATATGAAAGAGCAGTGTGAGGTGAATAGTTTACGTATATTTTTTCTTTCCATTAGTCAACTGATGCCAGTTTTTTCTCAGAATTATTTTGTCAGAGAAAATCAAATTCTGGAAGTTTGGAGGTTTATTCAAAGCTAGTATTTAACTAGGAATCAGTTCAGTTCAGTTCAGTCACTCAGTTGTGTCTGACTCTTTGCGACCCCATGAATTACAGCACACCAGGCCTCCCTGTCCATCACCAAAGATATCTCTAAAAAAAAAAAAAAAAACCCTGATGTTAAAAGTAAATATATTTTCTTATGGAATTCCTTAGAAATCAAGCTCGTTCAGCCATTGCTTTATGAGACAAAGCATAAACATTTATGAAATCTTGAAATATGAAATCCATTTAACTCATTCTAGTAAATAAACCTGCACAACACTCCTGCAAAGATAATCGATGGATGTAAGTTCAATGAATGTTTATATAATTGTTAATGAATATTCTTTGTCCCCTGCTTGTCTTCTTAGTGTTCCCATAGATTAAATCCTTAAAAATGAGTCTATTTTCATCCTCAAGTGGTTTCTATTTTCTAGTTAGACTCTAACTTGCTATCAAATTCTTACCATCAAGAGTAGTTTCAGAGAACAAGTGAAGCATACTGGGATTTTTGCATCGGGTTACTCACATTGTATAAAGAGCACAAGATGGCCTCCTTGATTGTGAAAAAAAGGCATGGACACATGTCTCAGTCTCTCACAGGGCTTACGGCACTGATGTATTTCTCACCATCTTTCAGTCTCTACTGTATTATCATGAGATGTCCTGTAACAGGTTGACAAGGAAAGATAGGTCAAACTTGGTTTACAATTGGTGCCCATGGTTTTTTAGCATCAGACAGAAAAGCACTGCTGCAGTTGGATCCATTCAGAGTGTGGCTCTGAAGGAAGGAAATTCTTCTACAGGGGAGGATTTCAGGCAGTATACCTTATTTTGGAGGGAAGATAACCAGAGGAATAAACCTACACTGATTAATTAGGAGAGGTTTGGTGTGTGCATCAGGACTTGAGAAAAACATGATTGTTAGAAAACAGGTGAGAGGAGCTGGTTTCAGCATCACTAAAATTTTCCCTGTTGGCTTTTCTTTGTAACCCAGGGCTGGTGATAGCAGAGGCCATGACATATCTAGGCTCACTAAAAGTAGCAAGAATCATAGAACTTGAAACCTGTAGAGGCTGGAAGTTGGTGCTTACTTGACTGAAGCTTTGTGCACAACTATTGGAGAGAAGGAAAGGATCAGAGTGCCAGTCAAGAGACTTGGGTCACAGAGAATTACAGAGATGACTGATGGAGCCTGGTAGTCAAGGGAAAAAGAGATGGTCAGCCAGCAAGAATACACCTCAGCTTGTTCTACAGAAAGATGTCAATGATGGAGCATTAGGAGCTTGAGTGTCACCATCTCTTTCCCACTTTCCTTTTATGAGATAATTTTCACACTTGGAACCCACTGAAAGGAGAGGAAACTTCATCTCCAAAAAGAAAAAATCTGTAATACCATAATAACTATAAATAATAATTCCATCAGTCCTTCCCCAAGGGTATCTGCGGCTGTTAACTTAAGTAACTATACACTGGGGAAAGAGAAATGCCCAGGCATCTCAAGGCCCACTAGACGCAGGGGCAAGTTGATATCCAGAGAACCAAAGTGGCATCATGGCCCCCTGTTAGAATGCAGGCATGTGATTCCAGCTAATAGATGAAATCCTAGCCCATGTTAAGCTTATAGAGTGTTCATTTACGTTTGCACGCCCACTTGGTAGTATTTACCCGCTCAGAAGGTGTAATTGGGATTGATACACTTGGTACCTGGCGTAACCCTGTGTTGTGGGATACAGGGCTATGAGGCTAGAAACCTCTGAAATGTCTGAAACTGTCCCACTTCCCTACATAAGAAAATAAAAAATAATATTGTAGGAGGAGGAATGGAGGATATTGTGCTATCTTTAAATCTCTAAAGGATGCAAAGTTATAGTCCCCATCATACCTCCAAATATATTGGTGTTTAAAACATCATTTTGGTACCTGCAAAATCAGATGGGTCTTAGAGAACCAAAGTAGGCTACTACATGCTCTATGAAACAGTAGCCCAGTTTTAATATGTAAGAGTTTGACAATATTTTTTTCAAAATATTTGCAACTATCTTTAATAAGTTTTGCTGATAGACACATATATACATCCACATGCTTGTATAACTTTTCTTAGTTTACTGTATAATGTTTTGTTTGATAAGCCTTGCTAATTCATACATACATAATACATACACAAATATACATATGTACATGCATGTAATAGATTTATTTTCTTAGTTCACTTTGTATTGTGAAGAGAAGAGTATTCTCTGCTTAGATCAGTGTGCGTCAGGATACTTCAGGATGTATTCATCTTGCTAATAGCTTTGCTTCCAAATTACAGCTCCCTTTTCATAGTCTCAGATAATTTTTAATTGTCCTAATCTGTGTTGAATTCAGATATGCTAGTGATAATATGCTTTGCATAAATTTTTCCATTGCAAGCAATTGAATACACTTAGAAGAATTAATAAAATTGTAGTTGGAAATCAAATGAATTCAAGATGGCATAAGGAGTAAAGTTGTGACTCAATAACAAGATTGGTGGAGAAGTATCAATAACCTCAGATATGCAGATGACACCACCCTTATGGCAGAAAGCCATGAGGAGCTAAAGAGCCTCTTGATGAAAGTGAAAGAGGAAAGTGAAAAACCTGGCTTAACCCTCAACATTCCAACAATGAAGATCATGGTATCAGGACCCATCACTTCATGGCAAACAAATGGGGAAACAGTAGAAACAGTGACAGACTTTATTTTCTTGGGCTCCAAAATCATTGCAGATGGTGACTGCAGCCATGAAATTAAAAGATGCTGGCTCCTTGAAAGAAAAGTTATGACCAACCTAGACAGCATATTGAAAAGCAGAGATATTATTTTGCCGACAACAGTCTGTCTAGTCAAAGCTATGTTTTTTCCAATATTCATGTATGGATGGGAAATTTGGACCATAAAGAAAGCTGAGTGCTGAAGAATTGATGCTTTTAACTGTGGTGTTGGAGAAGACTCTTGAGAGTCCCTTGGACTGCAAGATCAAACCAACCAGTCAATCCTAAAGGAAATCAGTCCTGAATATTCATTGGAAGGACTGATGCTGAAGCTGAAGCTCCAGTACTTTGGCCACGATGGTTAGAACTGACTCATTAGAAAATACCCTGATGCTGGAAAAGATTGAAGGCAGGAGGAGATGGGGATGACAGAGGATGAAATGGTTGGATGGCATCACCGAATAGATGGACATGAGTTTGAGCAAGCTTCGGGAATTTATGAAGGACAGGGAAGCCTGGTATGCTGCAGTCCATGGGGTCTCAAAGAGTTGGACATGACTGAGCAACTGAACTGAACTGAAACAAGGATCACTTTAAGTGAGAGATTAATATAATGAGAAGCGTATTTCATTTTCGAAAGGCAGCTTGGCAACTGAGAGCTTTCAGGGAAATCTAGCTTAACAAAGAATCAATTTAGATGGATTCAGGATGAATTGCACAGGTATGCATTCTCCGGACAAAAAGAAAACCTCAAATTGGAACACATAATTGAAAAATATTAAATTATATAGTTTATCAGAAATAAAACTGAGGATAAATATTTGCCGTCAGCTTATATTTTCATTGTGAGTTATTTTTATTCTATCTGTGCTACCAGTAAAAATGTTGGAATAGGGAGGTAGGTTCAAGAGGGTCTGGACATATGTATACCTATGGCTGATTCATGTTAGTGAATAGCAGAAACAAACACAATATTATAAAGCAATTATCCTACAATTAAAAATAAAAAGTTTGCACAAAGTTATGTCTGGGACAGATGTCTTTTCTGTATAACTTCAGAAAAAAAATTTTCCATTACACAATGTATATGCAGCTGTAAAGACATCAACCTTTTCCTCTGCAACTGAGTTTTCACTGCTTTATATTGACAACTCTATATAACCATTATTTTATAAAGCACAGCAAGAATTTTGAAAAGTGAAGAATTCATATGACTTACTTTAGTGGGGGAACTTGATAAAAATTTATTGTAGCCTATCCACCATGTCTTTTCAGTGCTAGTATAAAGGAACTTTGGAGGAACAGGGGTAGATTTGATCGATAGTAACTTAAAAAATTTGGCCGGTCCTTTCCTAAAAATTAAAAAGTATAAAATTGGACAGAATGGTTGAAAACAACCATAATATGTTCCCTGAAAAACGATGAAACAAACAAACTGAGAGGCATACATTTATAAAAACTGCCAACAGTTTCAGTAAGAGTAGCAAAGTCTATGACATTCTTTCCTGGTATTGGTCTAATCAAGTCCACCCAACTTTTGGCAGCAAGCATGGTAGTGTTACCTGGGTGGACTCTGGCTATGAGAATCAGTCTTGCTGTGAGACGGGGTGGGTTACCTTTGGACCAATATAATTAAAAACTCACATGGGTATCATAATTAGTAAAATTTACTAACTCATAGGAAATGAGATGAAGTTTATAAATCTGTCAGCCAGAAGTCACAGTCACAGTTGGGGCAAGCTACAGACCTGACAGAAATTTACTGAGCAGAGCTTAGAATGAGAGGTCCACACATAAGTCATCCAAACCTGTCTTACTGATAGAAATCTACACACATGCAAAGGGAGAACTGAGAAAGCCTGGTGTACAGTTGAAGCCATGGAAGATAGAAAAATGGCTGGAGCTCAACGAGATTCCCAATAGACATATACACACAGGACTTGCGTTTTTTGAGTATAGTGTGTACATGCCCAAATCAGTAGCTGACCACTAAAATATGAAGTAGAATAAATAATGTAAAATAAATGGCCAATGTTAAGGGGAAAACAGCAACAAAAACTGATCTTAAGTTAGCTGAATATTGGATTGAGCAGAAAGGGCATCAAGAAATTGTTAGAAATATGCTCAAAGTATTGAATAACACAATATTTCAAAAATTAAAGATTAATTTGTAATGACTTAATAAATAGGAAATCTCAAAGGAGAAGTAAAAATAAAAAATGGAAATGCTATAGTTGAATAGTGTAATTCTAGAGTTGAAAAATTTGGTAGATTAATACAATGGTGGACGCATGATAGCAAAAAAATTGTAATGAATAAATAGGAAGATCAGTTCAGTTCAGTTCAGTCGCTCAGTTGTGTCCGACTCTTTGCAACCCCATGAATCACAGCACACCAGGCCTCGCTGTCCATCACCAACCCCTGGATTTCACCCAAACTCACGTCCATTGAGTCGGTGATGCCATCCAGCCACCTCATGCTCTGTCGTCCCCTTCTCCTCCTGCCCCCAATCCCTCCCAGCATCAGAGTCTTTTCCAATGAGTCAACTCTTCGCATGAGGTGGCCAAAGTATTGGAGTTTCAGCTTTAGCATCAATCCTTCCAAAGAACACCCAGGACTGATCTCCTTTAGAATGGACTGGTTGGATCTCCTTGTAGTCCAAGGGACTCTCAAGAGTCTTCTCCAACACCACAATTCAAAAGCATCAATTCTTCGGCGCTCAGCTTTCTTCACAGTCCAACTCTCACATACATACATGACCATCGGAAAAACCATAGTCTTGACTAGATGGACCCTTATTGGCAAAGTAATGTCTCTGCTTTTGAACATGCTATCTAGGTTGGTCATAACTTTCCTTCCAAGGAGTAAGCGTCTTTTAACTTCATGGCTGCAGTCACCATCTGCAGTGATTTTGGAGCCCCCAAAAATAAAGTCTGACACTGTTTCCACTGTTTCCCCATCTATTTCCCATGAAGTGATGGGACCAGATGCCATGATCTTCGTTTTCTGAATGTTGAGCTTTAAGCCAACTTTTTCACTCTCCTCTTTCATCAAGAGGCTTTTTAGTTCCTCTTCATTTTCTGCCATAAGGGTGGTGTCATCTGCATATCTGAGGTTATTGATATTTCTCCCAGCAATCTTGATTCCAGCTTGTGCTTCTTCCAGCACAGAGTTTCTCATGATGTACTCAGCATATAAGTTAAATAAGCAGAGTGACAATATACATCCTTGACGTACTCCTTTTCCTATTTGGAACCAGTCTGTTGTTCCATGTCCAGTTCTAACTGTTGCTTTGCATATAGGTTTCTCAAGAGGCAGGTCAGGTGGTTTGGTATTCCCATCTCTTTCAGAATTTTCCACAGTTTATTGTGATCCACATAGTCAAAGGCTTTGGCATAGTCAATAAAGCAGAAATAGATGTTTTTCTGGAACTCTCTTGCTTTTTCCATGATCCAGAGGATGTGGAAGATAGATCAGTAGAAAGTCTTCAGTCTGAAGAATGAGAAGTAAAACAATTTAAGAAAAAGAGACACAAGTAGGTAGAAACACTAGCTTTTTTTTTTTTTTTTAGCTTAGAATAAATCTGAGGGTCATTCCACACATTCCTCCAGGGTTCAGAAGAGGAACTGGGCCCCTTCATAATACTATTTATTGACTGCCTTCCATTCCCTAATTCACTTCCATACTTAGTGGGGTTTCCCAATCACTTGCTGCTGCTGCTGCTGCGACTCTGTGTGACCCCAGAGACGGCAGCCCACCAGGCTCCCCCATCCCTGGGATTCTCCAGGCAAGAACACTGAAGTGGGTTGCCATTTCCTTCTTCAATGCATGAAAGTGAAAAGTGAAAGTGAAGTCACTCAGTTGGGTCCAACTCCTAGCGACCCCATGGACTGCAGCGTACCGGGTTCCTCTGTCCATGGGATTTGCCAGGCAAGAGTACTGGAGTGGCGTGCCATTGCCTTCTCTGAATCACCTACTGGTGTACAACTAATTGTCCTAAAATACTTTGTAAGCTTTTAGAAGATTTCAAACCTACCTAAGGGTATATAAAACAGACTATAATTATTTAAATTATTTGCCTGCTTATTTATTGTCTGTGTTTTTCTACCATAATATAAACTGCATAATGGAAAATACCGTGTTTCTCTGAATTCATTCTTTCTCCCAAGCCATCATTGTAAATGCTTCACTAAATTCTTGTTGAATCAGTGAGTGAACATATAGTAAATATCTACTTTTATTTTTATTGTGCTTTCTATGATTATTGTATGTCCTCTAGTCTTTTTGTTTTGTTGTTAAAATGAGGAAAGACACAATTTATATTGAACTGAAAGATGGCCTGTGTTAAAGCATTAACCACTCACTGGCCTTTGCCTCCATTAGCTTTTCAAGGTTCCTTTCAGTTCCTCCCACCAAATCTTTTACTACTGAGTTAGAGGATTCTCTTACAGAATAATCCCCGGTAAAGATTTTTCTACCCCAGTTTAAAAATCACAGCTTGGTGGAGCTACAAAGGAAATTTTTCTCCTCTGAAGGCTGCACAGCATTTGTGAAAAATACCATTTTATCTCATTAAAGGCTGATCACCTCTACAAAGTAAAAGCTGTGCATCTAAAGTTCATGGTCTGTTTTGTTGTTGTTGTTGTTGTTGTTGTTGTTGTTGTTTCTGTAACAGTCTGGTCAAGGAAGTCATAAAAGTCCATTGTAGTAAAATAAGTTGGACCAGTTGGCTCCTCTGCTTGAAGGAAGTTGAAGAAACTGAGGATTGGAGATGCTAAGGAGCATTGGAGCTAAGGAGCATCATATTGGCATACACAGGATTCTTTCTGTCCTCCAAGTCTGTACTTCATAAAAAAGATGATAATATATTGCCACACCATAAGTAAGAATATTGTTCTCACAAACTAATCTATCGTTAATTTCCAGTTTCATAGTCAAAACTACGGTAACTACAAGCCTAATCTTAATGTTTATGACTCACTTTATTTTAATCACATACACATTACTATAGAAAACTATCCTTTATATAATAGGGACCAGAATCTGGCTAATTCCTTGAGACCATTGGTTTTTCCAGTGGGGTGGCTAAGAGGAGTGCATCTTGTGAGTAGTCTTTAAAAACCATGCAAATCAGAGGCAGAGTCAAAAGACTCCAACCTAGAAGCCGTAGAGTGGAGGCTTTCAGAACAGAGCTGAAATAAGAGAACCCAAGGTAAACCAGAGCAAGAGCCAAAGGCCCGTGAAGATGGGAATAAATGAAAAAAGTGTGAAGATCTAGGTATTAAGGTAGTTTATGGAAATCCTAAAAAAAAGCAGATATTTAAACCAGAGATTGAGTCACAGCATGAAGCAAGATGCACTAGTGGTTTCTGAAGAAATTTAAATATCTTTGTACATGAAGCTGAAATTAAAAGATGCTTGGCACCTTGGAAGAAAAGCTATGACCAACCTAGACAGCATATTAAAAAGCAGAGACATTGCTGACAAAGGTCCATCTAGTCAAAGCTATGGTTTTTCCAGTAGTCATGTATGGATGTGAGAGTTGGACTATAAAGAAAGCTGAGAGCCAAAGGATTGATGCTTTTGAACTGTGGTGTTGGAGAAAACTCTTGAGAGTTCCTTGGACTGCAAGAAGATCCAATCAGTCCATCCTAAAGGAAATAAGTCCTGAATATTCATTGGAAGGACTGATACTGAAGCTGAAACTCCAATGCATTGGCCACCTGATGCGAAGAACTGACTCATTGGGAAAAGACCCTGATGCTGGGAAAGATTGAATGCAGGAAGAGACGGGGACAACAGAGGATGAGATAGTTGGATCGCATCACTGACTTGATGGGCAAAGATTTGAGCAAGCTCTGGGAATTGGTGCTGGACAGGGAAGCCTGGTGTGCTCCAATACATGGGGGTCATAAAGAGTCAGACACGACTGAGCGACTGAACTGAACTGAACTGTATAAACATAAGGGATATGATTTAGGTCATACCTGAATGGTCTAGTGGTTTTCCCCACTTTCTTCTATTTAAGTCTGAATTTGACAATAAGGAATTCATAATCTGAGCCACAGTCCTCTCCCAGTCTAGTTTGTGCTGACTGTATAGAGCTTCTTTGGCTGCAAAGATTTCAGTATTGACCATCTAGTGATGTCCATGTGTAGAGTCTTCTCTTGTGTTGTTGGAAGATGGTGTTTGCTGTGACCAGTGCATTCTCTTGGCAAAACTCTGTTAGCCTTTGATCTGCTTCATTTTGTACTTCAAGGCCAAATTTACCTGTTACTCCAGGTATTTCTTGATTTCCTACTTTTACAGTCCAGTCCCCTGTGATAAAAAGAACATCTTTTTTGGGTGTTAGTTCTAGAATGTCTTGTAGGTCTTCAAAGAACTGTTCACCTTCTTCAGCATTACTGGTTGGGACATAAACTTGGATTACTGTGATATTGAATGGTTGCCTTGGAAACGAACAGAGATCATTCTGTCATTTTTGAAATTGCATTCGATACTGCATTTCAGACTCTTTTGCTGACTGTGATGGCTACTCCATTTCTTCTAAGGGATTCTTGCCCACAGTAGTAGATATAATGGTCATCTGAGTTAAATTCACCCATTTCAGTCCATTTTAGTTCACTGATTCCTAGAATGTCAATGTTCACTCTTGCCATCTCCTATTTGACCACTTCCAATTTGCCTTGATTCATGGACCTAACATTCCAGATTCCTATGCAGTATTGCTCTTTACAGCATTGGAGTTTACTTCCATCACCAGTCATATGCACAACTGGCTTGGATCGTATTAAACTCTGGTAGTTTTTAGGGAAGGACAGCAATGGTTCCTCATTGCAGATCTTTCGAAGCAGATTTCAGCAATAAATAGTGGTTTTTATGGACCGTGAGTCTAACGCAGTAATGGTGTTCCTTTTCCCCATATTGGATCTGCGGACCATCTCCTTTATGAGCTCTCAATAGAAAATAAATGATTCAGAAAAGATATTCCTATTACTAAAAATCAAATAAAAGACATATGGTGATAATAGGTGGCTACATAGACGTGAAATGAGCCATGTGGACAGTAGCTATTGGTTACCATGATTTGGTTGTAGAAATCTTGTGCAGGTGGCTCAGGTGCCATAGTCATATGTTAAATTCCCAAACTTGCCCAAAAGAGTGACAGTAAGAGTGCACATATTTCAGTGCCCATGTCTTTGAACAGTGAAGAAAGGGCACGACCATTTTCTCATTTTAGTCAGATGTTTGAGATTTCAGAAGCACAGTACTCAAGCATGTATACTCTTCTCAAACATATATATATATATATATATATATACACACATACACATATATATGTGTGTGTATATATGTGTATGTGTATGTATGTATATATATATATATATATATATATATAGTATCAAAACCAAAACTCAAAGGCAACTTCAGGAAGAAAATCCTAAGAAAAATGTAAGAACTAATATCTGCTGCTTTGCTCACGATCTTGTCCTCGGCAGTGTTTCCATGAGATAGGAGATGGCAGCCTGCAGTGCTTGACAGGGTCTGGAAGCATCAAGAAGGAATTGATTGCATTGTGTGTCTCAGGAAGGCATTGAGGCCTCTCACTTCACTGAGCAAAGGTCAACCTGTTTCCATGTGCTCTGGGTGATTTCAGAATGAGACTTCACGTCATAAGACATTCCCAGGTGTTCTTTGAATTCACCTTCTACCACCGGTGCTGGTAATTCTTCCTTAATGGTTCTCCAAGAACAAGCTGTGATGTGTGCTAGAACATGAAGTGACACCATTCTTCCCATCATCCTGCCCTCTTCCTCCTTCACTGAACAAGACTACCATCTCCTTCTTTTATGTTAGAGTAAAAATTTCAGTAACCAATGGGAATATTTAAGGTAGTTGCATAAATGAACATATAAAACTCCTGATGAAAAATCTTAGGGAGGGGTAAATCCTCTTGCAAACTGGAGAATGCATGCATCAAATAAAACTCTTAAATCCTGGGTTTTGGTTCATATTGTAGAAGTTTTGTTTTTGTTCTTGGTCTGCTGTTTATTAGGAAAGCTAAAACAATTAACCTACACTAGGCTATTGTTGCATGTGGGTCAAGAATTAGAAACCGATCTCTAATAGATTGTGATAGTTTGTGAGATATAAACTGCATATGCCTTAAAGAAAGGAGCTGTTATAATGGGTCAAGAATAAAATCTGTCTACATGAGTAATTCATTCACAAATGTATCAAAAAGTGATATTCTGTGAGAGCTGTAATATCCACAGTTCTAAACTAAGCTTTTAGCAATAACTATTGCAAACAATATTGAAATTTTTGAATGTTTTTGAATGTCAAAAATTTTTTTGAATGAATATTGAAAATATTGAAACATCTGTAAATACATTGTCTCATCTGATTTCTGAGTTTTTCTGAGAGGAGGGTATAAGAAAATAATGATTCTTTGCATTTATCTTCTACTTCCAATATTTTATTTCCTATTCAGGTTTATGTTTAGGAGCAATTTTAAAATATTTTACTTCAGTTCTCCTTCTGCTTTTCCATTTTTCTCATTGAAACCACACTGTCTTCACAACATTTATACAACTTCTTTAGCCTCAAGTCTTCTCCATGAAACAAAAACCATTTTACTCTTTCAGAGTAATGCTTTAGAAAGCATTGTACATCCTTTTCCTACTGTAGAAATGGAATAATGATAGCATTTATCTTGCAGGATTAAATTAAATTTTAAAAAGTTACCTTGCATTACATAGTTAGGAAAGTGTCACATAATTTCAATCAAAAATTGTTAGTTATCATAATGATCATTATCAGAATCTACTGAGAACCAGTAGCATCTAGTCAGTAAGAGGGGCTGTCTTTCCTCACTTTGAATGCTGTGACAGCCTGGTTGTTAATTCTATACAAACTCTGCTAACTCTTGCCAGTCCTCCTAACTTACATTTATCAACACCTGAGTCAGAAATTCTGAGAGAGGGCCATTAGTTACACTCTGTCAGTGGTATGTGATCTCCCATTTCTCTGCTACATCCAAGTGAATCTAAAATGCAGCACCATCCTGATGGAACCTAAACTGAGAGAATGTGTCCACATTGTCAGTTTCCCAAAAGACACAGACAAAAACTGTCTTCTTAATCTAAAGAAAGTCAGTTAAAGTGCCTGGTCATGTTAGAATTAGGTAAATATTTGTAAATCTGAAGAACCATTTAATATTAACACTGGAATGGGTGGATGTGTTTGCGTGTGTAGGTGGATAGAGGTGGGGGTAGAAAAACTTAAGTCAAAGCTTTGTCCAAGTACTTGGGGCGCTTACTGTTGAGTTCAGACCATCCTGGAGAAAATGGTCCATTTTGCCATGCCTTCCACCATGCTTTTTTTTTTTTTTTTTAAATGCTTAAAGCATAATAGGCAGTTAGTTTTCTTGCTGCCTTCTATTCCTAGGAAATATTCGATCTCTGGGTATACATTCACTTTCTATTTTTGTTAAATCTGTTATGATTTTTTTCTTGAAAAAATAATTGCCTGCAGCAGAGCTGTATATCAGAGCTGGCATATTGATTTTAGTGTGAAATTTCTAAAGATACCTACTTTGTAAATGGTTACTGTGTTCTATTATAAAATGGTGCCACTGGCTACAGCCATTGCTCTCTTCCTGCCTCTATCATTCTTCCCTGATGTGTTCCCTCTCTCTCTTTTCAAATCATACTCAATTCTGTTAGCTCAGTCAATGTGAGAAGGGTTAGATTATTCCTTCCTCCAAATCCCAATATGAGATCGGCAAGAATACAATAGTATGGGTGGACAGATCAGACAAAATTTCAGGACTCAGAGGTTTCTAAGTGACCTAGAGAGGGAAACGCATTAGAGAGTGGGGAGATTATATCAGTAGAGACATAAGGAGAATTTTTAATTTATGCTCATTAGTTTTTCCTTTCATCATTTCTCTAGCTATGCATCTACAGTCTCATTAAACCTTAAGCGATGGAGACGAAATATAATTTTTATCTACCCACCACATCTAGGACTACAAATAGCTTTTATAATCCATGTCAATGCAGTGTAATTAAGTAGCATAATTTTCTAAGTATTGCTTGTGTGTGTGTGTGATCCTCAGATTTTACACACTTCTTCAAGACAATCTGTACTTCTGCTAGGTTTTAGTCATGTTTGATATTAGGATGACTGCTCATAAAATTGATTAATTATTTAAACGTTGCCAGCTTGTAATCAGAAGAGTTTTTTTTTTATTTAGTGAACAGATAACTGTCCTCTCCCAGAAGTGTAACATATCAAATAGTGTTTGTAAAACATGACTAAGAAATTGTGTTTACTTATCGACAGCACGGAAGGGTATTTTATATATGTATATGTAAGTTCAGTTCAGTTGCTCAGTCATGTCCAACTCTTTGCAACCCCATGAACTGCAGTACGCCAGGCCTCTCTGTCCATCACCAAGTCCTGGAGTCTACCCAAACTCATGTTCATTGAGTCGGTGACGCCATCCAACCATCTCATCATCTGTCATCCCCTTCTCCTCCTGCCCTCAGTCATTCCAAGCATCAGGGTCTTTTCAAATGAGTCAGTTCTTCACATCAGGTGGCCAAAGTATTTGAGTTTCAGCTTCAACATCAGCCCTCCCAATAAACACCCAGGACAGATCTCCTTTAGGATGGACTGGCTGGATTCTCCTTGCAGTCCAAGGGACTCTCAAGAGTCTTCTCCAACATCACAGTTCAAAAACATCAATTCTTCAGCGATAAGCTTTCTTTAAAGCCCAACTCTTGCATCCATACATGACTACTGGAAAAACAATGGCCCTGACTCGATGGACCATTTTTGGAAAAGTAATATCTCTGCTTTTTAATATGCTGTCTAGGTTGGTCATAACTTCCTTCCAAGCAGTAAGTGTCTTTTAATTTCATGGGTGCAATATATATACACACACATTAGCATGGGCTACCCTGGTGGCTCAGATGATAAACAATCTGCCTGTGATATGGAACACCTAGGTTCGATCCCTGGGTTGGGAAGATCCCCTGAAGGAGGGCATGGGAGCCCACTCCAATATTCTTGTCTGGAGAATCCACATGGACACAGGAGCATGGCGGGCTACAGTCCATGGGGAAGCACAGACTCAGACATGACAGAGCAACTAAGCACAGCACATACATTCAGTTCAGTTCAGTGGTTCAGTCATGTTTAACTCTTTGCGACCCCGTGAACTTCAGCATGCCAGGCCTCCCTGTCCATCACCAACTCCTGGAGTTTACCCAAACTCATGTCCATCAAGTCTGTGATGCCATCCAACCATCTCATTCTCTGTCATCCCCTTCTCCTCCTGCCCTCAATCTTTCCCAGCATCAGGGTCTTTTCAAATGAGTCAGTTATTTGCATGAGGTTGCCAAAGTATTGGAGTTTCAGCATCAACATCAGTCCTTCCAATGAATACCCAGGACTGATCTCCCCCAGTATGATCTCCTGCAATACAGGAGATGTTGGTTTGATCCCTAGATCAGGAAGATCCTTTGTAAGAGGGTATGGCAACCCACTCCAGTATTCTTGCCTGGAGAATCCCCATGGGCAGAGGAGCCTGATGGGCTACAGCCCATGTGGTTGCAAATGAGTTGGACACGACTGAGCAACTAGGCACAACACAGCAGTCTTTTATTGTATATGTATACATACGTGTGTCTGTATATACCACATCTTCTTTGTCCATTCATCACTTATGGATGCTTAGGATGCTTCCATAGCTTGGCTATTGTAAGTAATGCTGTGATGAACACTGAAGTGCATGTATCTCTTCATATTAGTGTTTTTGTTTTCTTCAGATATATACTGAGAATTAGAACTGCTGGAATGTGTGATAGCTCTGTTTTTAGTTTTTTTGAGGAACCTTCATACTGTTTTTCTGTAATGGCTCCTCCAATTGCATCCCCACCAACAGTGTATTACTAGGGTTTCCTTTTCTCCACATTCTTGCCAGTATTAGTTATTTGAGTTCTTGTTTATGGTAGCCATTATAATAGGTGTGAGGTGATATTTCACTGTGCTTTTGATTTGCATTTTTCTGACGATTAGTGATATTGAACATCTTTTCATGTGCCTGTTGACCCTCTGTATGTCTTTGGAAAAATGTTTTCTGATTTTCTTTCCAGTTTTTAATGAAGCTTTGAAAAAAAATACTGAGTGGTTTAAGTGTTTATATAAAAATATATATTTCCTTATAGGTTATATCATTTACAGATATTTTATCCAATTCTGGGGTTATCTTTTTGCTTTGACAATGATTTCCTTTGCTGTGCAAAAGCTTTTAAATTTAATTATGTCTTGTTTGTTTACTTTTGCTTTTATTTCTTTTGCCTTAGGAAATAGATTTAAAAAATTATCACAGCAATTTATGTCAAAGAATATTCTGCCTATGCTCTTATCTAGGAATTTTATGATTTCAGGTACTACATTCAGGTCTTTTAATCCATTTAGACTTTATTTTTATGTATGGTATAATGAAATGTTCTTATATCATTCTTTAACACGTAACTGTCCAGTTCTCCCAGAACAACTTATTGAAGAGACTGCCTTTTTACATTGTTTAGTCTTGTTTCCTTTGTTGTAGATTAATTGACCATAAGAGTGTGGCTTTATTTCTGGGCTTTGAATTCTATTCCATTGATTTGTGTGTGTGCTTTGTGTAAAGAGCATGTTGTTTTGTTTACTGTAACTTTGTACTGTAGTTTGAAGTCAGAGAAGTAAATGGCAACCGACTCCATATTCTTGTCTGAAGAATCCTATGGACAGAGAAGCCAGCAGGCTACAGTCCATGAGGTTGCAAAGAGTCTGACACAACTGAAGCGACTTAACACATACACACTGAAGTCAGAGTATGTGGTATCTTCAAATTTGTTCTTTTGCAAAGTTGTTTTAGGAATTTGGGATTTTTGTGGTTTCATATAAATTTTAGGATTACTTTATAGCTCTTTGAAATTGCAGTGTGTATTTCGATAGAAGGAGGAAGTGGGTGCTTAGTTATGTCTAACTCTTTGCAACCCCCAAGGACTGTAGCCTGCCAGGCTCCTTTGTCCATAGAATTTTCCAGGCAAGAATACTGGAGTTGGTAGCCATTTTGTTCTCCACGGGATCTTCCTGACCCAGAGATTGAGCCTAGGCCTCTTGCATTGTAGGCAGATTCTATACCAACTGTGCCACCTGAGAGGGAGGGATTGCATTAAATCTATAGATTGCTTTCAGTAATATGGACATATTAATAATGTTTAAACTTTCCCATCTGGGAGCACTTGATATATTTCCATTTCTTTGTATCATTTTCATTTTTATTCATCAGTGTTTTATATTTTTTAGAGTACAGGTCTTTTATCTCCTTGGTTAAGTTTATTCCTAGGTTTTTTTATTTTTTTTTTTTTGATGTGTTTGTAAACATATAGGATTGTTTTCTTGAATTCTCTTTCTGATATTTCACTATTAATGTATAAATAAGCAGAGTTTTATATGTTAATCTTGCATCCTGAAACTTTATTGAATTCCTTTTTAGTTCTAAAGTTTTTTGGTGCAGACTTTGGGGTGTTCATAGCATCGTGCCATCTGCAAACAGTTACAGTTTTATTTCTTTGTTTCCCATTTGAAAGTCTTTTATTTCTTTTTCTTGCCTGATTTCTGTGGCTAGAACTTGCAGTTCTGTGTTAAATACAAGTGGTGAGAATGGGCATCCTTGTCAAGTTCCTCATTTTAGAGGAAAGGCTTTCAGCTTTTCAACATTGAGTATGATGTTATCTGTGAGCTTGTCACAAATAGATTTTAAAACCTCACACGTTTAAAGTAATGCAGTCATAAGTTATAGAGTGCTGACTCATAGTTAAAGAGTGTCTAGTAGGCTACAAATGGTGAGCATTAATTAATGCTTATGTATTGTAAAAAGTCCTTTGAGTAAATATAAGTAATTGTCAGTGCATAGAGAAAGTACATTATAGTTCATTACTAATGTCTGTAGTAATTTTTTTGTTATTGTTTGACATACCAACATCTGAAACTTCATCTCATATTAGAGGAATCTACCATCTTCTTTGACAGTCTTCTCACCATAGAAGCTGAAATATTTACATTCTGTATTTGGCAGTTTCCCTAGAAGTTACAACTTGAGCATCACATGTGTGCTTCACTAGTCAGATGGACTAGCTCTGGATGAAACTGTATGTAATGACATAAAGAAAACTGGATCATACAGAAGTTGTTTTGCTATTGGGTTATAGTAGCTCTACCAGATTTTCACAAAATGGCTTTTCTGCCACCATTGGGAACTAGTGGCAGCATCTCTCGTAGAGGCAGAATACAGTGCCTGATTTTAGGGTGCAAATTGCAATATCTATTTCCTATGCTCAATGCTCTTGTGTTTTCACTGGGTTAGATTTTTATATAAGGATGGGCATTGCCTTCACACTTGATTTTCTGGTCCTTGTGGATAGACTGTGAGTCAACAACACTGCTTAAGAACATCTTAAATCACCAAATCAAAAGCCTAACTAATGAAAATTTAGTTATAGAATACATAGGAAAACCATATCTATCATAAAATATGTTATACATTTCATGCTTTTTAATGTATTCTTGTTTCTTGATACAGGGTTAGGATTGATTTAGAATTAGGGTGAAGAAAACATCTGTATAAAATTGATTTCCAAAGTGAGTACTGTATTTAGAAAGACTTTCTGTTTTATGTGTATATATTATGTTTTATATTTGCTTTTCAAGATAAATGATTCACTTTGAGTTAACTATATCAAATGCTCCAAAACCATCTGAAGTATTTTGATATAGTCAGTTAAATGTGCAAATAAATATTTAACAATTAAAGTCACTTATGGATTTGAAGTGTATCAAACTATGTTTGATCTTAACTCTCTGTTCAATTAAAATTTTCAAGGTACCTGAGAAATCTACATCAAATTACAGCTCTGATATTGTTAAGATTATTCTTGCTCTTAAAAGTGATAATCCTAGCAAACAATGTGAAATGATCATCGTTAAGTGTTAGGTATGAACTTAACGTAATTTACAGTCAGGCAGTGGTAGATTGCTCTAAGCAGCTTAAAAACTCTCATGAATACAATGTAATAGGGAAAAAAAAAATCCAAATGATAGTAATAACATATGGATGCAATTGCCAAATAACTGATCTCCCACCTCTAATCTTAAGGTAGTGAATTGTAGTCATTATCATGTCCATCCTCAGTGTGGATGTGGCTGACAGTTTTCATGGTGAACACAAAACAAAAACAAAGTAAAATAAAAACAAAGCAAAAATTTATATTAGTCATAAGAAGTATTATATGTGTTAGGACTTGATTAAGGATGAAGAGTTAAATGAAAGTGTGAATGAAAGTATTAGTCACTTTGTCGTGTCCAGCTCTTTGCGACCCCATGGACTGTAGCCCACCAGGTCCCTCTGAGTTTTCCAGACAAGAATACTGGAGTGGGTAGCCATTCCCTTCTCCAGGGGATCTCCCAACCCAGGGATAGAACTCAGGTCTCCTCCTATGCAGGCAGATTCTTTACCACTTGAATCCCCCATCACCTGAAGAGTTAAACAGTTGAAGTGATTAATTAATTGTCTTAAGTTTTAGAAAAGTTGTTCCTTTTATTTTTTGGACATTATAAATTATTTCAGTCCTTAAAAACAATCACCCTGATTTAACTTCTAGTACAGTAGTTTCTGATAAAAACCTGGTGTCTACAGTGTTTAACTTAAGAAATATTTTTCAGTTTCAATCACACCTGGCCTCTCAGTAACATTTCATTTTAACCTACAACTCCCTTCATTACTTAACTTCATTGAGGTGTAACTTGCCTCATTTAATTTCTACCATGATCAAGACATAAAATACTTCCAGAACTCTAAAGAGTTCCATTCTGACCCTTTGGTGTCAATTCCCCCCCTCCCACCCCCAGCTCCAGAGAAGCATTAATGTCTTTTATTTCATGATCATTTTCTCTTTTTCTTTGAATTTTGTGTTTTGTCATTGTCTTCTTTTATTTTCTTATAAAGTGAAGAAGTAAAAGTCACTCAGTCAGTCATGTCCGACTCTTTGCGACCCCATGGACTATACATCCATGGAATTCTCCAGGCCAGAATACTGGAGTGGGTAGCCTTTCCCTTCTCCAGGGGATCTTCCCAAACCAGGGATCAAACTCAGGTCTCCTGCATTGCAGGCAGATTCTTTACCAGCTGAGCCACAAAGGAATCCTTTGAGGATTTCCCTGTGCTTAGATGGTAAAGCATCTGTCTACAATGAGGGAGACCTTAGTTCAATCCCTGGGTCAGGAAGAGGAAGGGTAAGGTCTCCTGGAGAAGGAAATGGCAACCCAATCCAGTATTCTTGCCTGGAAAATTCCATGGATGGAGAAGCCTGGTAGGCTACAGTCCGTGGGGTTGCAAAGAGTCAGACACAACTGAGCAGCTTCACTTTCACTTTCTTTTACTTCCCTGGTGGCTCAGATGGTAAAGCGTCTGCCTACGACACGGGAGACCTCCTTGGAGGTCTCAGGTCCTCCTTCCAATCTTGGATCAGGAAGATCTCCTGGAGAAGGAAATGGCAACCCACTCCAGTGGGTTCTTGCCTGGAAAATCGCATGGATGGAGGAGGCTGGTAGGCTATAGTCCATGGGGTTGCAAAGAGTCAGACACTACTGAGTGACTTCACTTTCTTTCATTTAGTGGTATGCTTTTACTGTTCTCTATATTATTGCATATTTCATTACTTTGTTACTTTTTATGACTGAGTAGTTTTCCATAGTGTTTAGCCATTCAGTAGTTGAGTGGGTAGTTTTCAATGTCTGGCTGTGATGCTGCTTATAGAATATTTGTATACAAGTTTTGTTTAGGTAGATGCTTTCATTTCTCTTGCCGATAAGTCTTTTTTTGAAATAATCTCTTTCTTTGCCTTTTATGGTACTATTCTCTGATTTTGTCTGTCCACTTCTTGCTTTGTTTTCTAATTTCATTGTTATCTCCTCAGATATTATGTGCCAGAAGTCATCACATCCCAGTCTTAGGTCTTCTCTGATGCTTAAGCAGCTTCATCTTGGGTTTAATTATCTCTTCTATGTAGTTAAGTCAGAGTTATATCTTCAATTTAGAATTTCTAGGCATGGATCTATATATTTAACGGTCTGTTTGATATCACCCATTGGCCTTCTCTAAGACCTCTTAAAATCAACATGTCTAGAAATTTTATGATTCTTCACTACATTAAACCTGGTTCCTTCCCAGTTTTTCCCCAAGCTATACAATTTAGATAACAATAAGTGATCTTTAACACTGTCTTTATATTAAAGAGATCAGCTTTCCTCAGGAGCATCTGAAATAATCTCCCCATGTCCAGTCACTGTTCCTTTCCAATTTTTTCTTCTCACAGCTGAGTGATCTCCTTTCAAACCTCAAATCTGATTGTGCCAATTTCTCATTTTCCATTTTCTCCTTGAAGTGAATCATTGGCTTTAAAAAGTTTATATACTAAGTACCAGATTCCTTAATATCTCATAAGGTTTTACATAGAGAAGGCTCGCTTCCCAAGTTTCCTGTCTCACTTTTACCCAGTCAATACACTGCCTTCTATTAGTATCACAGACTTAACTTACTCCTCTGTCCACTGAGCCTTTGCACCTTCTGTTCCCTCAGCTGAAACACTCAGATCTTTCTTCATCTGCTCCAAGCCTATTATTTTTTCTAATTTGAGTGTGATTCGCCACTTCTTAATTTTTTTTAATTGGAGAATAATTGCTTTACAATGTTGTGTTGGTTTCTGCCACACAACAATGTAAGTCAGCCATGAGTATACATATGCCCCCTCCCTCTTGAACCTCCATCCTATCCTCTAACCCATTCCACCCCTCTAGGTTGTCACAGAACACCAGGTTGAGCTCCCTGTGTTATACGGCAACTTCCCTCTAGCAGTCTCTCTTACATATCATAATGTATATGTTTCAATGCTACTCTCGAGTCATCCCATGCCCTCACTCCCCCGCTGTGTCCACCAAGTCTGTTCTCTATGTCTGCATCTCTGTTGCTGCCCTGAAAATAAGTTCATCAGTACCATTTTCTAGATTCCATATATATGCATTTATATATGATATTTGTTTTTCTCTTTCTGACTTACTGCACTCTTTATGACAGGCTCTAGGTTCATCTACCTCACTAGAACTGACTCAAATGTGTTCCTTTGTATAACTGAGTAATACTCCATGTATATATGTACTGCATGAAGTTTTAATATATGTACTAGGAGCAGTAACGACTTCTTCATGTACCTGTGGTATAACTGCAGCTGTTTGTGAAGTTAATTAATGTTTGTCTCTCTCTAGATGAGTCCATAAGATCCATGATGTCAGGGATCATGCATATTTATCTTCTCCTCTCATCTCACCATGTATCAAATTCCCTGGCAGTTATAAAGTACTTAATAATATTTGTCTGAATGAGTAAGTGGAATAGGTTTAATGGAATTTGATGAATGTGGGAATATGAGGATGTGATTTTGAGGATGGTTTTATGGTTTAGCATATGGGGAAAGATAAGGAGTTACCAAAGGAGACCCATAATAGAGGAAGAATAATAGTTTAGAGAAGTAGAAAGTGAGTGCCATTCCCTTGTGGCATATCTTAAATGGCACAACATTCCTTGAAATAATACTTTACATAAAATAATCAAAGGTATACCCTGTGTGAATAGATTTTCTTACACAGCAGTGGTTTGAGATGTGCTTCAGAGAAGTAACTTTTAAGAACTGTTCTTATATCATTTTTTTTTCATAAATTCTCTCCACTTCTATTACTGAATATTTTTTGATACCAAAAAAAATGTACATCAGCACATGGAACTTTTCAGAAGAAGGTCACGATTAAATAAAGAAATCATTAATACATGAGATAAATAACTGACAAGTAAAGTGGCAGAGATAAGTGAAATGTCAAAGATAAGACAGTATTTAAGGGACCGTTGAGAAGTGAGGAAACAGTATCAATCATATCAGTGTCACCCTAGGTGACAAATAAGAAAGAGATGATCAGCAGAAACCAATTTTGCAGAAATAGAGGAGACGTGATGTTGAAAAGCGTGAGTGTCCTATGGATGCTTTGAAACATTTAAGGCAGTAGTTCCCAGTGGAGGTCCCCCCTGCTCAGGTGCAGTATAGTTTGACGAGTCTGTGCTGCTTGTTGAAGCATCACAAATGGCATGCTTTGACAGCTGGGGTACCTGTTGAATAATTTCTCTGTCAAACATTCAAAACAAAATGGCACAGATGTTAAGGTGCATGCATATGCAGTGAGAATATCCTACTGAAAGACAAGAAAAAGCTGTTCACATTCAGAAGTTTGAGGATAGAATGCTTTCTCCTGAAATAAAACAATTGCTATATTTTAAAATTGTATATTCACCTATAGTCATGTTAACACTTTTATAGCAAATACCCATTAATATTGAAAGGCATAATTTTAAATAAAAGGAGACAATTTACTGTAAAGTCTGACAAAAGTATAAGTATGTATAAAGGGGAGGATAGTCAATCAGACATAATAGCTTTCCTTAAGCATCTTTCAAAGTTCTGTGTATTGGAAAGAAAAGGAGATAAACTGGAAGTGTCGATCCACATTTTCAACTGTGATGGAGCCTATTGCCAAAGGCTACAAAGAACATCCCTGTCTGACAGGGCCACTTCAAGTATCATTGGCTCTGCTGGATCCAGTAACCCAATTGACAGAGTATCTGACATAGCAGCTTAGACCTGTTGCAGTGCCATCTCTTGTTCTGGGCCCCCTTCAAAGCTAGAAGTTTTCAGCTTGCTTGATAAAGAGCTGGACTAACATACCCAAACCAGGAAGGTGTTACTTCTGAAATCCAAAGAGGGCTGCTAAGCTTTGTGACTCTTTTGGTTGTAAGAGGGGCCGGATACAACAACTCGTTCTTCACCTTAGAAGGGATTTCTTGATATGACCTACACCTTTGGACTCATTGAAATTTCACTGAGATAAAAAGCCAAGAATTTTTATTGGATTTAATCTCACAGTCTGGCACCTAGATGCCTTGCCAGTGAGTCT
Source organism: Bos indicus (assembly GCF_029378745.1). Classification (NCBI taxonomy): domain Eukaryota; kingdom Metazoa; phylum Chordata; class Mammalia; order Artiodactyla; family Bovidae; genus Bos; species Bos indicus. The sequence goes on from NC_091763.1 coordinate 90,365,655, forward strand.
AGAGTAGTTGATACTGCTTGATCCCTAGGTCCAATCAGAATGTGCTGGTGCTGAGTGCTTAGTCACTCAGTCACGTCTGACTCTTTGCAACCCCATGGACTGTAGCCCACCAGGCTCCTCTGTCTATGGGTTTTTCCCCAGGTTAAGAATACTGGAGTGGATGGCCATTTCCTCCTCCAGGGGATCTTCCTGACCCAGGAATCAAACACATGTCTCCTGCATTTCCTGCATTGCAGGTGGATTCTTTATCACTAAGTCATTGGGGAATCAGAATAATGACCTCAGTGAATTAGACCAGGGTGATATCTTGTGGAAGAGAAAGAATGTTAATATCTATGTGAACTAAATTATGACAGGACTGGAGAGTTGATATATACCTCTGTGAAAGGACAGTGAGGTTGCATTGCTGGCCTTGTCAGCTAAAAGAAAACTGTTTCTGATGGACCTTATTGGCAGGGATGGAAGAAAAGCACTTGCCAGAGCCCAAAAGGAAGAAGAAAGAATCTTCTTCTTTCCTGGCAAGGGCTCGATCAGTGAACCCTGGACTTTTGGTTTGCTATGGCCCTGCAACTTTTCCCCTCTGTAAAAGCATTCTCCTTGGGCTTGTGATTGATTTGCCATGGTTGCATGCTGCGTGAAGTCTGTGTGTTAAGTCCAGTCATGTCCAACTATGTGTGACTGTCAGGCCCAGACCCTTAATTGTAATTCTCAGCTGATCTTGAATAAAACCATCTTTGCTGGAAGAATATCTGGCAGTCTCTTCATTTTAGGTCAGCAGCTACTTCCATAGATCTAGTAAGAATTTAGTAAGCTTCTTACATATTTCACTTCTAGGAAGACTTTAATCACTAGCCAATTCCACTGTATAGATGTGTTAGACTGTTCTGAGTACTACTTTGACTCCACTGTACATTGCAACAGCTATACTCATCTTGCCTTGGGCAGTTGTCTGCTGTCATTTAATTTCTGTTATCCTGGGATTCAGTGACTTACACTGTACTCAGTTTTACCCATTCAGTGGCCTCTGTCCCCACTGTGACTTCAGTCTACAAAGACTGACCTCAGAGTTCTTCAGAGATGCTGGGTCTCCCTTCACTAATTTATTTTGTATCAGTTAGTCAGTCAGTCAGTTCAGTCACTCAGTCGTGTCCGACTCTTTGCAACTCCATGGACTGAAGCATGCCAGGCCTCCCTGTCCATCACTAACTCCCAGGGTTTACTCAACCTCATGTCCATTGAGTCAGTGATGCCATCCAACCATCTCATCCTGTCGTTCCCTTCTCCTCCTGCTTTCAATGTTTCCCTGCATCCAGGTCTTTTCAAATGAGTCAGTTCTTCTCATCAGGTGGCCAAAATATTGGAGTTTCAGCTTCAACATCAGTCCTTCCAATGAATATTCAGGACTGATTTCCTTTAGGATGGACTGATTGGATCTCCTTGCAGTCCAAGAGACTCTCAAGAGTCTTCTCTAACATCACAGTTCAAAAGCATCAGTTCTTCGGCACTCAGCTTTCTTTATAGTCCAACTCTCACATGCATACATGACTACTGGAAAAAACATAGCCTTGACTAGATGGGCCTTTGTTGGCAAAGTAATGTCTCTGCTTTTTAATATGCTGTCTAGGTTGGTCATAACTTTCCTTCCAAGGAGTAAGTATCTTTTAATTCTTTATAGTCCAACTCTCACATCCATACATCTCACATCCATACATTATTTCGCATATTCATCACGAAAGCTGGAACCTCCCAGGTTAGCTACAACATTAAATGCAGAATCCCTGCCTGGTGGGCCCATGTCAAAAAACTTGGCATTATCTGATGTTATGTCCCTTCCACAATTATCTCACATCCTTAATATCTATTCCTACACGTATTCCCCAGATTTCTACCTGTATAAAGTAGAAAACTCAAAAACTTCCTTTGGAGGGTATTATAACTCACCTTTAGAGAACTACTGGGGCTTGAATTTAGTTATAGACCTAGAAACAAAGAAGTCATTGGGGTGAGCCCTCCGTAGAGTCTGTGTTGTCTTGTAGGGCAACTGCCTCAGGAAAGGTCATTCCAATTTCCTCAGGCAATGCATAGTTAGTAGGTGGAGAGACCACTTAAACTAGGGGTTGGGGAAGCAGCTTCTACTGGCGAAGATGATTCATCAGAACTTAACTGCTCAATGTCCTCAGCTGTATCAGGGTCTTACCACATATCCCCATTAAAATGTGTGAGTACTTGGTTTTGTTGTTATTGCCTTTAACAATAAATACCCTGTGAGGCTGAGAATTTAACTTGCTTTGCTTGGAGGATAATTTACTTGGAGGATAAGGTTCTGAGTGTGGATCTCAGCCATTTTAGTTCTGCAGCTACTGGAGATGTGGATCTCTTTTCAGGAAGCTATAGAAATTCTCAGGTTCTTTATGCAGTAATTTTGTTGGGAGTTTGAGTTCCTGAGCACCTCCTTTTTTTCCCACTTTGTCCAGAGGCATTAGGAGCAACCAGTCCACCTCATCATACTCATTAATTTGGCATAAATAACCTAAAATATTATATACATGGTCACTCAGATCCTTGGTTCTCATTAGTGTTTGATTAGGAATATCAAGTGGAGATATTTTGTGTATTTCCATTGTCAGATCATGCCATTGACTCCCAGTGTTCTATTTGTGGTGGAATCATTTGTGTTTTTACATCTAATCAGGTTGAAGGGCCAATGAAACATATGGCTACACTTTGACAGAGCCTTTCTGCTTGTACATATTTATCCCAGAAATATGAGTGCAGATGTCCACCCAGAGATTTTTATGAGAAAGTTCACACAGTGGCTTTATTCATAACACTGCAAATGGAAACAACTCAGATGTCATCAACAGAGGAATGGCTAAATAAATTATGATATTATTTATTACATGAAATAATATCCTTTATAAAAGGGATTAAACATGCATGCAACAAGGATGAAGCTCACAGATGTAATGCTGATTGAAATGAGCTAATCTTTCATTGGGCTTCCCAGGTGGTGCAGTGGTAAAGAGTCTGCCTGTGAATGCAGGAGGTTCAAGAGACACAAGTATGATTCCTGGGCTGGGACAGTCCCATGGAGAAGAATGTGGTAACCTAGCCCAGTATTCTTGCCTGGAAAATTCCATGGACAGAAGGAACCTAGCAGGCTACAGTCCATGGGGTCACAAAGAGTCAGAAGTGACTGAGTGAGCACACACACAAGCCTTTCATTAGAAAACTGATGAAACCAACCTAATGTAATCAATGGAAAACTAATCTATGGGAGCAGGAATGAAAACACTGGGTTGCCTCTGTGTAGAGGGGATTGAATGAACAAAGGCCATGAGGTAACTTTCCAGTGCGGAAGAAATGTTCTGTATCTTGATCTGAATGTGGATTACATGCTTATCCATTTATTAAAATCAAACTGTTAATGTGATTACCTTTCAATATATGGATATTTCACTTGAATTGAAAGTCAGGTAGGTAGTGCGTGTGCAAAGTTTAAATGAAATAAGCATTGTACATGGTTGATGTTTGTTAAAGGAGAATGAGTATGCTGAATTGCTAACTTATGTCTGACTCTTTGTGACCCCAGGGACGGGATAGACATATATATACATGTATATGTTATGTATATGTATATGTATACATATATACCTCACCAGGCTCCTCTGTCCGTAGGATTTCCCAGGCAAGAATAATGGAGTGGGTTGTCATTTCTGGGATCTTCACAGCCCAGGGTTCAAAGCGGAGTCTTCTGCATTGGCAAGCAGGTTCTTTGCCACTGGGAAGCCTGATGATAGATATATTGGAGTTTATTACAGTATATGGTTTACTTGGTTTACTTTACTACGTTTGGAGTTCTACATAATATGAATTTAAAATTTTAGACAAATGGGAGAATGAAGTGCCAATGGGCCCTCATGAGTACCATTAAGACCTAAAGAAGTTGGCTGCCAGGTTGAAGAAATCTCACTTCTGCTTAAATGGAAGCTTCATGAAAAGTGACTGTAGAATTCAACCAAGGCTCAGGTTTTTACTCAGTGATTGACTAAAGAACAGTGAATCATGGAATACAGGCAAGAAAAGGGGAAATGTTAGGTTCTGTTGGGCTGATAGATGGAGTAAAAACACTGAGTTGTTTGTGACACCAAGCAACTCATACATGGAGAGAAGATGAGTGAGAGAGCTGGAATTAAATGATACTGTGTTTAAAAAGTGTGATAGCTGATTATTTCTGATAAAGAAAGTAATGAGAGGTGATAAATTAAGGTGTATATTTGGCTGTGAATACAAAAATGTGTTTCAGATCCAAATATACAAGATTTTAAAATATTATCCTGTTTTTTCAGTCTCCTCTTTAACTGTAAATATAGTCATTTAATAGGCTAATGAAGAAACTCTCAGAGGAAGTTCCTATCTCAGAACTACTATTAGAAATTCCTAAGAAATATAGTTGTAAAGAAACACTTTTCTGGATGATAGGGTATTGGCAGACTATAAATTATGTACAAATGCTGCTATCAGTTCATGGAAAGTTTAACTTATTCTGCTTTTCAGAGCTAAGCTTCAATGCATATAAGCTGGCAGAATTTGGCCCCCAGGACTATTCAGTCTTTTCCTGTGTGGTCAGTAATTCAGATTGTCACAAGGAAAGTGCCCTTGGCAGAGATGGTAAATCACATGGGTATGGGAGAAAAAAAGAAATGAGGCACAGGAATTCTATTTGATTTGCAATTTTTTAGAAACTATAGGAGGTGAAATGGCAAAGATCTTAACCAGTGATAACTCCACTGTAGAGAAGAAATATTCCAATTCTTATAAAGCGTACAGAAAAAAAATGTATATATTATCTAACTTAACCCTTAAAATAGCTTATAGCCTTGTGAGGTTGTCTTTATTATTGTTATTGTGAGAAAGAGTATTTAATATCTCTGAAACCTTAGATGATTCTATGATGGTCAAAATATTACTAGGAGACAGAGCTAGGGTATAAATTTAAGATTTTAAATTCCAAAATCCATGCCTTTGGGGAAACATTAACATGAAGGTTCCAAATATTGTTGGTAAGAGAAAATCTGAGTACTAAATGTAGTACAGCACAATAACATGAGAAGAGTTCTTGTGAGAATCTACCTGGCTTGACTTTAATACATTGTGCCTTTGTCCTCTGAAATGTACTTACAGGTTTAGCTTCATGTTTCCCTTAAATTTCCTGTGGAACATTTCAGTAGTCTTTTTGCCTTAGAATGATTTTTACCAGCTACTTTCTGGTGGTGCTTGTGATGAGAAAGTTAAAACCGGAAAGGTTTACCTTTATCCAGTTTGCTTCACAGGATGTCAAGCGAATGGCAGATCATAATTTGGGGATCTATTTTACTATAATTGATCTAGCAAACAATGTGCAGGAGTTCAGGAGCAAAGGCTAGAACCACGAAGAAGTTTTGCAGCTGCAAGAAGCATATGGTCACTAGTTCTTTCAGCATTTTACAGAAATGTGCGCTTGGGTCAGAGTGCAGCTGAGACATCGTGGTTTGGGAAGCAGGAGAGGGATCTCACTGTCTGCCATTCTTCATTTTTGTGGCTTTTGCATGCAAGTGGTATTGCAGAGTAGAGGGAAAGCCTGGTGAGTAATGTTGCATGTTAAACTTGCATTCTGATTCTTGATGTCAGCTGCAGCTGATATATACACATATGTATATATGTGTATATGCCCCCAGTATATGCATATATGTGTGTATATATATACATACACACATGTGTATGGACTTCCCTGGTGGCTCAGATGGTAAAGCATCTGTCTACATGTATGTGTGTATATATGTATGTGTGTATGTCTAGAAAGCTGAGGTCGTAGCAGCCTTTCTACCTGTGGTAAGTACTTGACTCTGACTGGTTCAAGGCCAGGCACCCAGAGAGCTACTGCAGTTGCATAATTTTGTTATTTGACTTATGTATGTTGCTAGTATGCTGAATTTTAGGAAGAATACCAGTGAATGTGAACAATATCATTGGTGTCAAAAACTGGAGAAAACTTAAATCTATCTACAGCTTTTCAAGTTTAATGCATGAATACCAAGTGGTCACCAGAATAAAAGAGCAACAGGTAGATACAAAAGGAAAAACATCAAAATATTCCTTTTGTTTACTCTCTTATATATAATTCTATTAATATTAATAAACACATTCTATTATAAGAAGAGGGCTTCCCTTATGGTTCAGCTGGTTAAAAATCCACCTGTAACATGGGAGACCTGGGTTCCATCAGTGGGTTGGGAAGATTCCCTGGAGAAGGGAAAGACTATCCACTCTGGAATTCTGGCCTGGAGAATTCCATGGACTGTACAGTTCATGGGGTCACAAAGAGTCAGACACAATTGAGTGACTTTCACTTTCATTATAATAGAATATAATTGAAGAATGGATAAAGTAGACTTTGATAGGAAATAGTGGCTTTGCTTAGCCTAACATTATATGCATGATTATTTCTTTAAGCTAGATTTCCTGTTTTATATTATATATACCATGATACTGGTTGAAATGTAGCATTAGGTTAACTAAGTTTCTTGTGTACTCAGTTTTTTTTTTATATCTTTATTAAAATAAACCAAAGAACCTGCATAATTATACTGAGGAGGAAACAAACATGGTTGTTTTGCTAAATTTTAGTTACCAGCAAGTTTGGTAATACTTTTGTTTGGAAGACAAACTGAAATATTTATGTAGTCCAGCTACGAATAAGGATGACTCTATCCAGGAGACTCAAACTGTATATTTGCTAATTGATTGTACAGTCAAGTATGTAATTAACTTCTACTTACAGTCTGAAATCTAAGTGCTAATGTAGTATTTGACCATGGAAGTCAAAACTATATAGCAAATACTGCTGCTGCTGCTAAGTCGCTTCAGTGGAGTCCGACTCTGTGTGACCCCATAGATAGCAGCCCACCAGGCTCTGCCATCCTTGGGATTCTCCAGGCAAGAACACTGGAGTGGGTTGCCATTTCCTTCTCCAATGCATGAAAGTGAAAAGTGAAAGTGAAGTTGCTTAGTCGTGTCCAACTCTTAGCGACCCCATGGACTGCAGCCTACCAGGCTCCTCTGTCCATGGGATTTTCCAGGCAAGAGTACTGGAGTGGGGTGCCATTGCCTTCTCCATATAGCAAATACAAAAGAAGACTAATGATACTGTTGGGAATTTGGGATACTTTGTAATAAGTGAGGTTGGGACAGGAGCATTATACTAAAAAGAAATGAACGGGAAATTGAAGAGGAGAGAAATGGAGTTTATTTATGTTACATTTTAGTTTAATGACTTAGATTTCAGTTCTCCTGTAACTTTGCTTGCAATTGACAAATCATTTTGTAAGGCAGTAAAAAGATACTAGGGAAAGAAACATGTTCTATCAGTCACTTGCTCTTCCTATGCTGAGTAACCACTAAAATCCAATTTAATCTAGATACGACTGATGCTTTCTTTTTGGTCTAACTGGACACATTTATGACTCTGAATGATTCTGTATCTGTTTTCTATACCAATGGAATTAGAATAAGAAATGTTGTCTCTGTAAACTGTCTGAAACACCAGTAAATTGGGAACATAAAAACTATGGTTTTATTTTATTTTAGTGTTAATTATATAGGATAGAATTTGATTACTTGACTGAAAAGAAGGAAAACTTTGTAGTCCTAAACAAAAAATGCAGAGGATGCAGTTTTATATTATTAATTTTTCCATCTGTAATACTGGCTAATATGATAAATAAGAGATGGATAACAGCTCCAAAAGTAGTGATGGCTAAAGATACAGTATGTACTTACAATATACAGCTCTAAAAACACATATGAGCACACACATCATATCTTAAAATGTACTGTGTAGTGTGCTACATTGACATGATAAACATTATATGCCTTTTCACTAAAAAGAAAAAAAATGATTATAAAAATCATTGATTATTGTTTTATTTCTTGCTTAAAGAGCCTTAGATATGTACTGTTCTTAAAATGTAAAATCCTAGTGACTCTATAATTTGTTTCCTCTATACTGTGATGCAATGATAAAAATATAATAGGGAATAGATGTGATTGATAAGTGATTACAATTTGGGGATTTAGAATTAAAAAATAATTTAAAATATACCACTAATCCAGTTAGCCAGAATGTGAAGTGAAAAGTTGCTCAGTCATGTCTGACTCTTTGTGACCCCATGGACTATATAGTCCATGGACTATACAGGCCAGAATACTGGAGTGGGTAGCCTTTCCCTTCTCCAGGGGATCTTCCCAACCAAGGGACTGAACCCATGTCTCCCGCATTGCAGGCAGATTCTTTACCAGCTGAGCCACAAGGGAAGCCCAGTTAGCCAGAATAAATGGAGTCAAAAACACTCGACCAGCACAGGAGAATGCTGAAGTGAGTTTATTGTATACCTTTAAATCCATTATGTTTATATTTCCACCTATATTCACATATATGAATTCACAAGAATAATAAATATTATTTCAGTTTTAAAATTTTATAATTACTTTCATCCTTTATACATCTAGGCAAATATTTTACCAAATGTTACATTTCTATATTCTGTTTAAATATATATGCATGTATCTGTGAAGAAAGCTGAGCACTGAAGAATTGATGCTTTTGAACTGTGCTGTTGGAGAAGACTCTTGAGAGTCCCTTGGACTGCAGGGAGATCCAACCAGTCCATTCTAAAGGAGATCAGTTCTGGGTGTTCTTTGGAAGGAATGATGCTAAAGCTGAAACTCCAGTACTTTGGCCACCTCATGCAAAGAGTTGACTCATTGGAAAAGACTCTGATGCTGGGAGGGATTGGGGGCAGGAGGAGAAGGGGACGGCAGAGGATGAGATGGCTGGATGGCATCACTGACTCGATGGACATGAGTCTGAATGAACTCCGGGAGTTGGTGATGGATAGGGAGGCCTGGCCTGCTGCGATTCATGGGGTCACAAAGAGTCGGACATGACTGAGCGACTGAACTGAACTGAATACATTAACTTTTAGCCATGATATAGTAATAATTTTTTATCCTCTGTTTTATAATTTACCATTCCATTATATTGGAATTTTATTTGTTCACAAAGAGGACTGTGGTTAGAGTTTTATAATTACTCCTTTCTCACATTATAGAAGATCCTCTAGCATGTAGATGCAGAAGAATTATTTAGTCTGTTATTTGGGTATGGATACAAATTTTAATATCTATTAACATACACTTGCTATAACTACTTCTACTCCCAGCAGTAGTGTATGAGGATTTTTATTTCTCCAAGCTTTTGTCAACACTTATATTGCAAGACTAGTTTTCTGCAGATTTGATATCTGTGATACAAAAGTTTATTTTTGGTTTAATATGTATATCTTTGATTACTAGAGAAGTTAATGTTTATTTCATATGTTGTGATGCTTATGAAAAATTGGAATCCAGTATGGTGCATTGGTAAAGCAACTTTATTCTTTCCTCTCAAACACCCATAAAACACCCAAATGTTGGTTCCTTTTTTCAATACCTGGGTAAAAATCTAGGGCTTTCCACAATCTTTTAGATCATATAATAAATATATCATTGTCTCTTCCAGTTTCAAAACATTCTCACATCAGTAGTTAAGCTTCATAAAAAAGGAAGGAAAATAAGAAAGAGGGATGGTTTATTCAAATAAAGCTTGATGGATTTGGTGGTGGTTTAAATCTGACTCTGTGGTGAGGTGCTTTCTGGTTTCCTGAAAATCTGCTGCTGCTGCTGTGTCTTGGTTTCTTCTCAGCTGTTATTGGTAATGTCTTCTGATTAGCAGCATGTGACTTGACTCTTAACTTTTGATCTCGGGTGATACATTTAGCACAGTCTCTTTGGAGGAGAACAACGGCCCTTTCAATGCCATCTTGGCTCCCAGTCCTCATACTCATGTTTTTACTCCCACAAATCTGCAAGTTCAGCCTTCCTGAGAAACAGTTCCCTTTCCTGCAGTGGCTGTCAGAGCAGCTAGCCAGCCACAGTCCTGCCCTTTCCAAGGCCTTGTTCTGACACCAGCCAGCCTTGGTGCTCCTCCTCTATGAATGTGCTCTGTAGCTTGAATCTTATGGCCTCACTCTCAGGAAACCAATGCTCTCCATCTTCACTTCCCCACTTCTTTTCAGCACTGGGGTCTTTATGACCTCATTGGGTGTGATAGACTAAAGGCTATGACTACAGATGTCCTTTACTGTATTTTCAAAACCTGCTCTAGGATGTTACTTTGGAACCTATTGCCTGCTTACCTTGGCCAAACTATGGGCAGGGGAAGAAAGTGCATTAAATAAAATTCTGTTAGAGGATTCAGATTTCTTCATCTGTGAACTGTCTAGTTATTGGGTTGTTCATAATTTTCTAATTGATTTATAAGCATCATGTATTCTGAAAGCATTCTTCTATTATGTTGAATGCTAATCAGTTCCCATAGTTCACAGCTTAAATGTCATCTTATATATTAATATTACAAACATGTTTATTTAGGTACAATCATATATCAGATTTTTTCATTTAAGAATTTTCCCAAGATATCAAATTCTTTCTTATTTTGTTACATGAAACACTTATTTTGTTGCCAATCAAGAACTTCTAATTCACTTTTTCAGTAGTAATTGCAACAAGATCAGTGTGAGAGAAATATCTGTACTTACATATTATCTGAATTTTTACCAAAAGATTAATTTTAAAGACAGAGATATATGTATCAGGAAAGAATGTATCATAAACATTGTGAAATATATTTTCAGTGATGCAAAGGGTTTAAAATATATATAGAGTTGTTAAATTTTTGAATTGCTTTTATAAAGTTTATGAGAAATTCTAAGCATAAACTTCAAAAAGTTGAATCACTATTCAAACACTGACTTAATTAAAATGGGAATGGTTGTGGAAGAGAAACCCACATTATCATGTCTTTCCAATATATTTTATTTATTACTGACGTCAAGGGAAATATTAAAATATAATATCTTAAAGATTATTGTGATTAATTATTAGGCTTTCTGTTCAGTTTTTTTTCTTCCAACTTTTTATTCAATTTATCACTATCCTCTCAGAACATCAGTTTGCCTGTCTGTTTTTTAAGGTGGCATCTCGAAGTGAAGGCTCTGCTCTAGTTGAGGGGCAAACTAAATAAGTAAATGATTCATTTATTATTTTCCAAGACTTCTGGTTTCCTTCACAGCTCAATAACCACCTTCTCGGTATTTTTGCTGTTACTTGAACTGAATTGATAATAATCTACAAGCTTTTTTCAAAGATCATCTCTGCTCAGTGGCTTGGACTGATTGTTAAATGTATGAAAATCCTTAGCTTGTATGTGTGTACACCTGCTGGATGAAATATTGAGTGATTCCCATTTGGAGTCATAGAGGCAGTTTTCAAATTTAGAATGTTTTCTAAAAATAATGACAAAAGATTGGCACCCTTTCAAGTATTACACTATTTGGTTGTCATGGTTTCTATTATTTTTCCTGTCAACACCACCTCTATTAGTGCTTCTGTTTCCTCATGGGTTCCAGATAGCTGTGCAGGCATTTCCAGCCATTACCACTCAGAACTGTTCAGCTGCTTAACAAGGCACCTAGGTCCCATCACTTCATGGGAAATAGATGGGGAAACAGTGGAAACAGTGTCAGACTTTATTTTGGGGGGCTCCAAAATCACTGCAGATGGTGACTACAGCCATGAAATTAAAAGACTCTTACTCCTTGGAAGAAAAGTTATGACCAACCTAGATAGCATATTAAAAAGCAGAGATATTACTTTGCCAACAAAGGTCCATCTAGTCAAGGCTATGGTTTTCCCTGTGGTCATGTATGGATGTGAGAGTTGGACTGTGAAGAAAGCTGAGGGCCGAAGAATTGATGCTTTTGAACTGTGGTGTTGGAGAAGACTCTTGAGAGTCCCTTGGACTCCAAGGAGATTCAACCAGTCCATCCTAAAGGAGATCAGTCCTGGGTGTTCATTGGAAGGAATGATGCTGAGGCTGCAGCTCCAATACTTTGGCCACCTCATGCAAAGTGTTGACTCATTGTAAAAGACTCTGATGCTGGGAGGAGTTGGGGGCAGGAGGAAAAGGGGACGACAGAGGATGAGATGGCTGGATGGCATCACCGACTCGATGGACATGAGTTTGAGTGAACTCTGGGAGTTGGTGATGGACAGGGAGGCCTGGCATGCTGCAATTCATGGGGTAGCAAAGAGTCGGACACAACTGAGTGAACTGAACTGAGGACTGTATTAGCTCTCTGCTGACACAAATGCTTCTACTTTAAAAAGATGAAATGATAATAACCTGAAACAGGCTATGGTCTTAAATAGGAAAAAAAAAAAATTTGTGTGGGACATTGAGCCAGGAATGAGTGAGAATAAAGGAGCAGATGTTGAAGAACACCTTTTAAAGTACAGAATATTGTGTTCAGAGGACTGAATACTATGGAATGCCATGTGTCAGAGTCACCTAGGTCCATTGTTTTAAAACAAGAGCTTATTTTGAGTAAAACAAAAATCAAATATTCTAACAACGAAATAATTCTGAGCATACTTGGAATTCAGAATAAGGTATAAAATAGAAGTGAGATGGATGAAGAATACTGTTGCAGTGAAAAAACAGGATTGAAACTAGACCAAGGGGATAATCTCTGGTATCTGTTCTACTTGTGCTGTCAAAGAAGTAACCTATGTCTTCAGGTGACCCTTAGTTAAAATTTCAGAATCTTCTTCTTCTCTGTGAAATTGTATAATAAAATTGTGTTTTCATCTTATGTATATACTCAGTCATGTCTGACTCTTTGTGACCCCGTGTACTTTAGGCTGCCAGGCTCCTCTGTCCATGGAATTTTCCAGGCAAGAATATTGGAGTGAGTTTCCATTCCCTTCTCCAGGAGATCTTTTGGACCCAGGGATCTAACCCATGTGTCTGTGTCTCCTGCACTGGCAGGTGGAATCTTTACCACTTGTGCCACCTGGGAGACCCAAAATATTGAAGAGAAACCGCCCAACATGGGACTCAAAACTATGAGCCTGGGATTGAGAGTCCCATTCTCTACCCATCTTAGGTACATATATATAAGCCTAATGAATGAATAAATGATTGTACAATCATCAAATTTTTTTTCTGGGCATGAAGTTAGAAAAGATTCAGAGAATAAGAGATTATAGTGTTAGGTAATTAAAAGTAGACATAAAAGGGATGGGTTATCACATAAGGTAGAAAAGAAGACTCTTAAAGGGCTATAGACATACTTGTTTTTTTGACACACTTGCCTAATGTAAAGTTACAATCCAAGATAGTGACAGTGATGCTGGAGAGCTCCTCTTTTTCTTCCTCTTCTTCCTTTTTTTCTTTCTCCTTCTCTCCTCTCTTTCTTCCTCTTCCTCATTCAGCTGAGATATAGTATTCACAGGATAGCTGGCTAAGATCCTAGATAAAGTTTTACTCTGGACAGATCCCAAGAAGACTGGGTGAAAGAATAAGAGAAACAGAGTAATTCATTCTTGTTCCTTTTAAAGCTAGTGACAAATAATGAAGAAGACACTGAAGTCATGGTGACAGACTTTTATCAGATAATTCCCTGGGGAGAAATAAGGCTATAGGCAGGGCAACTCTAGCTTCTGAAGACTGATATATATTGCATAAAATAAATGCCCATTTTGCAAATAGTTTTTCTGTGTGGCTCTATTTTTTGGTGATTCAGGTATGTTTGTTTATTTAATTCCATTTTTCTCATTGATTTAGAAATAATATGCAAGTAAATGATTCTTTTTTATTCAAGCGTTTCATGTTGTGCTCATGAATGATACAGGACATTCATTTAAAGGTTAAACTCAATATATGCTCTGATATGTAATTGCTAGAATTCTGCTAGGGTTACTAAAATACTACAGCTAACATATTACACATCAAATTTAGATTAGATTCCATGGTGTATAATTCTGGCAAAGAATAAATGTAAGTTGTTCCTTAAAGATTTTGAGATTATATTTTTTCTTATATATGTGGTAAATAATAAAATTATTTACTGACCAAGTGCTTGAAATCTAGATGCTAGGGAAATGCCTCCAACTTCTGGTAAATGTAGGTTTACAACCAACAGAATAGCATGTGAAAAAAAAAAATTCAATCCAAGGTTGCATATAATCAGTAATTAGTTTTCATGTGCAAACACAGCACTTTAAATTCACGAAACTAATTAGCCCCTTTATGATTCAATAATATTCTGTGTTTTTATTAAGCCCATAGGATTATTTTTTATTAGAAATGGATAGCTATTAAAATAGTACCTATTCAGTGCCTCCTATTTTTCAGAATATATCTCAAAATATATTTTATGTACAGATTCAATTTTATTGCATGTATTAAATCCTGAACTGCAGTTAATGTATCCAAAATAAATTTTTGCATAAAAATCCAAATACTAAATTTTCTGAAACCTATGATATAAAAACAAACATAAAAATTCTTAACTATCCAATGGGCAGATTAGCTAGATGTTCAATGTGTTGAGTCAGCTATACATTGAATTGACTTGACAGTTCTCAGTTCTGGTTTTCATTTGGCCAAGGTGCAAGCAGAATTGAGTGAAGAGTGAGTGAGTGAGTGTGTTTGTGTGCATGCAGACACATGATTAATGTGTATGTGGGGATATGCTATGAGAAAGAGAGAGGGAGGGAGAGACTGAGAGACAGGAAAGATAGAGGGGGGAGAGAAAGAAGACAGAAGGAGGAGAGGGGAGGGGAGGAAAGGGAAGATAAGTGAGAGAGAAGACTTCTGTCTCTCCACCTGGGTGGTTTGTAATAAGCTATTTCATATTTTTTAGCTTTCTTTATGTAGGCTAGGGTAGTTAATCTCCAAGGTCCTTAAATAAGTTAGGATACTTTCAGCTACAGCTAAAACTCAACTCAAATGGCTAAATCAATACATACTTTATTTTTTTTTTTATTATGGACAGAAACACAGAGAAAGGATAATTCCATGGCTAGTTAATTTGATGACTCAATCAGTGCTCAGTTGTATCCAACTCTTTGTGATCCCATGAACTATACAGTCCATGGATTTTTCTAGGCCAGAATACTGGAGTTTAACCTTTCCCTTCTCCAGGGGATCTTCCCAACCTAGGGATCGAACCCAGGTCTCCCACATTGCAGGCAGATTCTTTACTAGCTGAGCCACAAGGGAAGCCCAAGTATACTGGAGTGGGTAGACTATCCATTCTTCAGCGGATCTTCATGACCGAGTAATCAAACTGGGGTCTCTTGCATTTCAGGCAGGTTCTTTACCAACTGAGCTACCAGGAAAGCCAAGTTAATCTCTAAGGTCCTTAAATAAGTTAGAATATTTTCAGCTAAAGCTAAAACTCAACTCAAATGGTTAAATAAACATATACTTTATTTTTTCTCATGGCCAAAAACAGAAAAAGGATAATTCCATGGCTAGATAATTTGATGACTCAATGATATTACCAAAGACCCAAGTTCTTACATCTGTTCTGTCTACATCCTGAAGTGTTTTATCTTAGGGAAAATTTCCTCCCGATTCAGTATTCCATGTTTCCAAACACCACTTGCTCACACAGTTCTGGGACATTCTGTGTCCCAGAGGGAAAGGGACATTCTCTTCATGTTTCCGACTAGAAAGGTAAGAAACTCTTAGAAGCTCTTCAGTAATCTTCATCTTATTAACTAAATATCATTATATATGTACCCAAACTAATAACAGGTGTGGAGAATAGGATTTCTGGGATGGCTAACAGTATGCAATATCCTCCCACTTGATAAGTGAACAGATGGCCAGATGTTCAGAGTGTAATTGAAGAAAAGAGAGACACTCCCACCTACCAAGAAGGGAGTGACCTTTGGGTTAGCAGTCAAGGCTTTGGAGTTAATCCCTTCCAATTTTTAAGAATCAGTGCTTCTAAATTCATATTAAAATAGCTAACACTGACTTTAAGACAAACAACACATTTGTGCTGTGTTCTTTTCCTTCTTAGTCTCTTTTAGATATGCATATTTCAATGAATAGGAGCACCTTTAATAAAATTGAGAAAAGACTGTGTGTGTGTGTGTGTGTGTGAGAGAGAGAGAGAGAGAGAGAGAGAGAGATAGGGAGGAAGAGAGGGAAGCGTGTTCCTACATGCTCAAAGAGAAAATTCCTGACAATGAGTAGATTGCTGGTGTCTCTTTGGTGTGTATTTCCCAAATGGCATATGGAATGACATATCCAATGCACTGTACAGACTTGGAACCTAGGATTTCTGTGCATCCATTTTAAGAGAAAGTTAGACAAAGTTTGGATGAGTAGTGATGGCATCCGCTGATGGGACACAGGTTTGGGATATCACATTTTACATTCTATTTAGATGTGTGGAGTTTGGTTTAGTATACAAGTTGAAATTTCAGGTAGGTTTTGGGGTCAGTGAATCTAGATGTGAGGAGAAGTTTCAGGTCTAGAAACGTGTATTTAGCATTCATTGGCATACATATGGTACTTCAGGTTTGAAGACTGAAGGTAATCCCTCTGTTATAGAGATGACAAGGGAACCTAGGACCAAGCCCCTAGATGGTTCAACAGTTAAAGGTGGAAAAGTCAGAGCCAGAAAGAGAGAGAAAAGAAAGAGACTGAAAAAGAGGCAGTGAGTAGTAGAAAATCCTGCAGATTATGTTGTCATGAAAAACAGAAGAAAGATATGTGTTTTGGCAACATTGATTAAATGACCACTTCAAAGCAAAATGAGATGATTTGTTACATTTGTTTAGCCCTGTATGATTTATAGTTAATGGTGATTAAAAGGGCTCCTCAGGTGGCTTTGGACTTCCCTTGTGGCTCAGCTGGTAATGAATCTGCCTGCAATGTAGGAGACCTGGGTTTGATCCCTGGTTTGGGAAGAGCCCCTGGAGAAGGGAAAGGCTACCCACTCCAGTATTCTGGCCTGGGGAATTCCATGGCCTGTATAGTCTATGGGATTGCAAAGAGTCAGACACGATTGAGCGAGTTTCACTCAGGTGGCACTAGTGGTAAAGAACCCACCTGCCAGTGCTGAAGACATAAGAGATGCAGGTTTGATCCCTGGGTTGGTAAGATCCTCTGGAGGAGGGCATGGCAACCCATTCTGGTATTCTTGCCTGGAGACTCCCATGAACAGAGGAGCTTGGTGGGCTATAGGCCATAGGGTCGCAAAGAGTCAGACACAACTGAAGAAACTTAGCACATTCGCACGGTGATTCAAAAAAAAAAAAAAAAAAATGACCATCTCTCTTGTCAGTTGGTGAGCCTATGTCCCATACCCTTGTGTCTGTGAAACTTGGGCTTTTCATTTATAACCAAAAAAAAAAAAAAAAATTCAGGAGAAGTTGTGTTACCTGATTTCCAAGCTTGGCTATAAAAGATAATACAGTTACGTCTTTTGCTTGGATTGCTTGTGCATGGAATCCTGAGCTACCACATACAAAGTTCAACTACTCTGAGCCTTAGGATCATAGAATATTTTATGTGGAATTTCAGGACTTCAAAGGACCGTTTTGGAAAACAAGGTAGAAAATCAGATAATCACAACTGTAACTACCAGCTGACCATAGCCACAGAAAGACGCCAAGGGAGAACTTCTGTCTGAGCCTTTCCATGATTAATTTCTGAACTGCAGTATTGGCAGCCTAAGGACTTCTGTGACAGTCCATGGTTAAGACTTCATTTTCTGATGTAGGGAGTGGGGGCTTGATCTCTGGTTGGGGAGCTAAAGTTCCCACATGCTTCATGGTGAAAAAACCAAAACAAACAAACAAACAAAATGATTGGTACCCTAATGAAATGGTTGCTTATGCCAATAAGTTTTGTGGTAGTTTGTTGTTCCACGGTAGCACCTGAAATAATCTTACATTCATTACTTTATTTCATTCTAAAAGTAAATTTGATAGAGAAGTAGATACTTAAAATTCCATTTTATAGATGTTAAATGAGGATCAGAATGGCTGAGCGAGCAATCTTTCATAGGTTTCACATCAAGTATGTGTACATGGACTAGAATCCAGGTCCTTTGTCCTGTCTATATATGTTCATCTTGCGTCTTATAGTTTCTCTATGAAACAGATCCATAAGAGTTTCAAAGCAGCACTCTCTTATTCACCAGATATGCCAAGCACTGTGATAGGTATTGATAATATAAAAATGAGAGGAATTGATTTTTTTTCTCCCAAGATATTTTTTTGTAGTCTAGAAAGAAAATAGCAATTTAATACAAAAAATGCAACACAGTCTAATAGATCTAATAGTGCTGGTTTGCGTGAGGTGTAAAATAATTATAGGAAGAGCATACAGCTTGAATTAAAAAGAAAATATGTGTCAGATTGTAGGGAGAGGTGGTTAACTAGAGGCACAGAGGACAGTAAAGAACAATAGCTGTAAGAGAAATTGAAATATATATGTTAAGCAGGTTAAGCTCTATGTGAATAGACAACTGGTTGGTGGTCCATGATGTTGGTTTTAACTTTCTTGTTCAAGGGAAAGAACAAGAACAAGTGAAGTAAGGAATAATCGCCTAAAAGTAGAAATATTCAATTATGCCTATCAAAAGAGAGAGAGAGGGAATGACATGTGCATAACACCAACCACATCATAGATCATGGCCTGTGCATTCCAGAAAAGTAGTTCAATTCTGGTAACAACCCTCAACAGATATTCTGGTTTTCCTTTAAGATAGTTAAATTAAAGCTAAAAAAAACATGAGTTTAAATTCTAAAATATGAAAGCAGAGAGGAAGTGGAGGAACATTTTATGTGGGAGATGAAGCCAGAGAAAAGATGCGGAGGAGGGAATAGTTAGTGGGGAAAAAAAAGAAACAAAAAGTAGGATTTACACATTAAACATGGTCAGTATCTTAGACTCTTTTGGCTGCTGTAAGAGAATGACATAGACTTTGTGGCTTATAAACAACAAAAATGTTTCTCGTGGTTGTAGAGGCTGGGAATTCCAAGACAAGAGAATCAGCAGTTTTGATGGCTGGTGAAAACTCACATTCTAAGTCATAGGTGACCCTTTTGTAGATTCTTCACATAAGAGGCAAGGGGGCTCTCTGGCAACTCTCGTAAAAGAAGATGAGTTGAATTCATCTGAAGGCTGTCTTCTCTTGATCTAATCAGAGACGCCACCTCTAACTGCCATCACACTGGGGGTTATTTTTCAACATAGGAATTGTGGTGGAATGCAACCTTTCAGTGCTCAATGATAAAAGATCTTGAATATGAATATAGGCACTTGGATTTGATTTGCTACAAACAAGGTGCTATTACAGGTTCTTGGGTCAAGATACTGCAAAATGATATTTTAGGGAGATTGATGTGGGTGGGATGAAATGAGGCTTGGAGAGGACATGAATTGATGAAACAAGTCAAGAGGCTGTAAAAGCATTTCAGGTCAGAGGTACTATGATACCTAACTGCTTTTCAGACGTGTCTTCCTCCACTTTTTCTGTACGATATGATAGTGAAAAAAATATTTTTAGATCCTCCACAATTTCCCATAATATAGTTTTAAGGTGATTTCTGTCCCTTGTCTATCTATATGTAAGAACGAAATAGGTAAGCATGAAGAAATGAGGAAAAAATTCAAAAGAAGTGAGGGAAATAACTTCAAATCTGCAACCATAGGACATTTGTCATTGACCAATATCAAGCTCCCTTTGTTAAACAAAGAGTGTGAAAATCTCAGACCATAAACTCAAATTTTTAAGAAATGTAGTTATTTAATTTTCTTTCAGTCAACTTGGTTTGTATTACAATCTGTTATCTTGATAGGCTGATGGGAAACACAGAAATCTTACATATTTGCCTTGTGTTTGGAGATGGGACGTGTTTAACCTCCCCCCCCCCCTTTTTTTTTTCAATCTTTCTCTCTGTCTCTGTTTTTATCTCTTTCTCTTTTTCTTCTTCTGTCCTGCACTGTCTTTCTCTCTCTCTTTCCCTGTTCTCACTTCTCTTTTCCTCTGCTCTTCTCAAAGGCATTCTCTGTTCCCTTTCTATGACGTTTAGCATAATAACATAGATGGTCAAAACTTTAGGAAGAAAAAGACCATAAATGTGACTGTAGGCACTTTCTACTTTGGGACCCACAACAAATTCATCCCAGAAGGCAATGAGTACAACAGCTCTTGCCACATTTCTGAAGTTAAAGAAGAGAAACTCCGTGGATTAAGAACAAAAATTTAGCATCTCAATTAATGAAGACAGTTGTGGGCATTTCTTTTAATATCATGGACTACACCTTGAATTCAATATAAAAGACAGTTACTCTTTGTAATTATACATTTCCCATTGGAAATTAAGATGTTTCAGAACTACATGTGTTTGAATGTACTTCCTGTGTAAGAGAATGCTAACAGCATCCTCCTTGTTTCCAAATCTATACATATTTGGAAGATGAGATGGATACTATTTCCCCCTCATTCAGTCCTCCTCTCTGTGCAAGTCTTTTATACCCTATTTCACTGACATACTTCCTGGCTGTATGACTTCCCTTGGCCAGTGGATATGAGCAGATAAAACATATTCTAATTTTGAAGATAAGTTTTAAGAACCATTTTGTGATTTCATTTTGATCTTTTGCTTTTACCAATATTGTTCCAAATATGGGCTGCTTCTTCAGACGAAAGAGGAACAGGGTTCCTGCCTGAACGCTGACTGAACAGGCTTGCAGCCATACCGTAGTTGACATTTAACATGGGTTAAGAAATAAACCACGTGTCGTCAGCCATTGCTATTCTGTGTTTGCTTTGCTACACAGCACAGATTAGCTTATCAGGTTGGTACAAAATTCCTATAGTTAAGAAATAATCGGAACGGCTGCTATCCAAAAGTCTACAAGCAATAAATGCTGGAGAGGGTGTGGAGAAAAGGGAACCCTCTTACACTGTTGGGGGGAATGCAAACTAGTACAGCCACTATGGGAACAGTGTGGAGATTCCTTAAAAAACTCGAAATAGAACTGCCATATGACCCAGCAATCCCACTACTGGGAATACACACTGAAGAAACCAGAATTGAAAGAGACACGTGTACCCCAATGTTCATCGCAGCACTGTTTATAATAGCCAGGACGTGGAAGCAACCTAGATGTCCATCAGCAGATGAATGGATAAGAAAGCAGTGGTACATATACACAATGGAATATCACTCAGCCATTAAAAAGAATACATTTGAATCAGTTCTAATGAGGTGGATGAAACCGGAGCCTATTATACAGAGTGAAGTAAGCCAGAAAGAAAAACACCAATACAGTATACTAACGCATATATATGGAATTTAGAAAGATGGTAATGATAATCCTGTATGCGAGACAGCAAAAGAGACAATGATGTATAAAACAGTCTTTTGGACTCTGTGGGAGAGGGCGAAGATGGGATGATTTGGGAGAATGGCATTGAAACATGTATATTATCATATGTGAAATGAATCGCCAGTCCAGGTTTGATGCATGAGACAGGGTTCTTGGGTCTGGTGCACTGGGATGACCCAGAGGGATGGGATGGGGGTTCAGGATGGGGAACAGGTGTACACTGTGGCGGATTCATGTCAATGTATTGCAAAACCACTAAAATATTGTAAAGTAATTAGCCTCCAACTAAAATAAATAAATTTGTATTAAATAAAGTGCTTAGAATAGTACCTGACACATAAAACTATTAAGTGTTTATAAATAAGTAAAGTAAATGGTAATATTCTGAAACAAAATGTTACATGCACAAATGCAACTGTAAGAATAAAAGATATCAAGTACACTTAAAAAAAAAGAAATAAAAGGAGTCTAATGGAGATTTATTCTTGTGTTCAGTATTATAACAAGTACACTAACACAACAGGCAGTACAAAAATCTGACTCATAAAAAAGCATCATTTTAATAGTAAACAAAATTATCATTACCCCCACATCTCCAAATGAGTTCCTTAATTGGTGTTTGGGAGATGTTATAATGGAAGCCTCAGTATCTGCTTGTTACTCTCACTTACTCTTAGTGGAACCTGATGCATCAAGAGGAGAATGAGTAAAGTCTTATATACAAGACTTTCAAGCATACTGTACTAGAGTCATTCTATTAGAAATATATCAGGCAGCCAGAGAACTGAGGGAGGATTTAGTTTTGTGTGGCATCTTTACTGGGCTACACAAGCTTTACCAAAGAGGCAAGTCTTTACTGGAATGAGACAGTGGGAGATGCAGCCTGGAAGGGAAGGATGATCAAGTACCACAGGGAACAGAGAGTGGCTAGTATCTGTGATCATGTTCTGCTTCTTTTCATTGCTGCTTCAGAAAAGTCAGCCAGGACACTGGAAAGATCACCTAGAAGGTGAACATAAATAGAACAAAGGTTTCTGCAAGATAATGCTCAAAATCCTTCAAGGTAAGCTTCAACAGTATGTAAAGCAAGAACTTCCAGATGTAAAAGCTGGATTTAGAAAAGACAGAGGAACCAGAGTTCAAGTTCCCAACATCCATTGGAACATAGAAAAAGCAAGGGAATTTCAGAAAAATATCTACTTCTGCTTCATTGACTATGCTAAAGGTTTGAATGTGTGGATTACTGCAAACCATGGAAAATTCTTAACAGATAGGAATACCAGACCACTTTACCTGCCTCCTGAGAAACCTGTATGCATGTCAAGAAGCGACAGTTAGAATTGGACATGGAAAAATGGACTGGTTTGAAATTGGGAAAAGAGTAAATTAGGCTGTATTTGGTCACCCTGCTTATTTAGCTTCTATGCAGAGTACATCATGCAAAATGCCAGGCTGGATGAAGCACAAGCTGCAATCAAGATTGCCAGGAGAAATAACAACCTCAGACATGCAGTTGATATACTCTAATGGCAAAAAGTAAAGAGAAGCTAAAGAGCCTCTTGATGAAGGTGAAAGAGGAGAGTGAAAAAGCTGGCTTGAACTTCAACATTCAAAAAACTAAGATCATAGCATCAGGTCCCATCACTTCGTGGCTAATAGATGAGGAAAAAATGGAAACAGTGACAGATTTTATATTCTTGGGCTCCAAAATCACTGTGGATTGTGACTGCAGCCATGAATTTAAAAGACAATTGATCCTTGGAAGAAAAGCTATGACAAAACTAGACAGTATATTATAAAGCAGGGACATTACTTTGCCAGCAAAGGTCCATATAGTGAAAGCTATTGTTTTTCCAGTAGTAATGTATGGATATGAGAGTTGGACCATAAAGAAGGCTGAGCACCAAAGAATTGATGCTTTCAAACTGTACTGCTGGAGAAGTCTCTTGAGAGTCCCTTAGACAGCAAGGAGATCAAACCAGTCAATCCTAAGGGAAATTAACCCTGAATATTCATTGGAAGGACTGATGCTGAAGCTGAAATTCCAATACTTTGGCCACCTGATGCAAAGAACTGACTCACTGGAAAATACCCCAAATGCTGGGAAAGATTGAAGGCAGGAGGAAACCAGGTCTAAAGAGGATGAGATGGTTTGATGGCATCACCGACTCAACGGATATGAGTTTGAGCAAACTCCAGAAGATAGTGAAGGACAGGGAAGCCTGGCATGTTTCAGTCCATGGAGTCACAAAGAGCAGGACATGGCTTAGTGACTGAACAAACAAAAAACAAACTATTTGCTTAGATGGAACCCTCCTTAATCACTTACACATTTTCTCTCAATTTTAGTTTTCTTTAAAATTTGTATTGATGAAATTGGGAAGAGAGAATGGTTCTTGATCTTCCTTAAATTCAGCACTGATCAAGGTCAAGGCTATGGGCTATGGAGATAGGATATTTACATGTAAGTCCAAACTCCATCACTGAATCATTAAGGAAAACTTGGATATGTGATTACCACTGTGCAGTTCAGTGTCTACATCTGTCAAATAGTAATAAGACTATCTTTCAGAGGATTATCTTAAAGGTTAGTATTAAATGAATACAAAATATATGGAAGGTGTTTAGAATAGATCCCGACATATAGTAAGCACTTAGTGTTACATATTAATTTTTCATGATCTCATAAAATATCCGTGAGTTAGTTGTTTATGGTTTTATAACTGAGAAAACTGAAGCATGCAGCAGTTAATAAATTTTCTCAAGGTTACTCCATCAACAAATTGCTAATTCCAAAATATAACCAAGTCTGTCTTACAATGTTCCTCTCCATGTTAAAGGGGATGGGCAGTGGGTGGCTTACCTAATGAAAGGGAGACTCAGAGCATTGACTAGAGGTGGGACAAATTGTACTAAAATGAAATGTAGGAAAGTGGATATTTAAGGTGATAATGCAGGTTAAAAAGTGAAGGAAATAGTGGGGGAAAGTGTATGTGATCCAGGCAAGAGAACAACTTCCTTCCAGTTAGTCCCAATAGTTTTTGCTTGTCTGTTTTTAACAGAAAAGAAAAGGTGCACAAGTTTATGTGAAACTTTCTTACATTATGCTCCCCATCGGGATCCTCCCACTAACTTTGTTGGAGCTACAACTTCAATTTTCAACTCAAATCAAAAACATGACTTCCTCTTTTTACATTGATCTATAAGAGTAACAAGAACTCTGTTTAATTTTTAGTTTCTTGCATATTCATTGTATAGTAACTGTTGACTAAAAAAAATGCACAGTGAGAGCTGCAAGTTGTTTTATTTGGGGCTAGATGAGGAGCGCCGAAGAACTGATGCTTTTGAACTGTGGTGTTGGAGAAGACTCTTGAGAGTCCCTTGGACTGCAGGGAGATCCAACCAGTCCATTCTATAAGAGATAAGCCCTGGGATTTCTTTGGAAGGAATGATGCTAAAGCTGGAACTTTGGCCACCTCATGGGAAGAGTTGACTCATTGGAAAAGACTCTGATGCTGGGAGGGATTGGGGGCAGGAGGAGAAGGGAACGCCAGAGGATGAGATGGCTGGATGGCATCACCGACTTGATGGATGTAAGTTTGAGTGAACTCTGGGAGTTGGTGATGGACAGGGAGGCCTGGCATGCTGCGATTCATGGGGTTGCAAAGAGTCGGACACTACTTAGCGACTAAACTGAACTGAACTGACTGATATGAGGATTGCAGCCCAGAAGACAACACCTCAGATAGTTCTGAGAAACTGCTTCAAAGAGGTTGGAGGAGGACAGTAACATACACTTTTTTTTTTTTGGTAGTAAGTTTCTGCTGGTCTCAAGAAGCTTCTACCAGTCACAAGAAACAGTTGTCACCATGAAGGATTTTAGTGCTTTTCTAGATATGAGGAGGTATAAGAATTGGGCTCATAAAATCAGCTCCTGAGAATATCTAACTATCTGAAGACCTGTTCTGCCAGTTTTGCCCTGAGACACACAGTGCCTATTTTGCTCTCCACCCTGAATTCATTCAAGGGGCATTGCAGGTCAGCAGGTACAGCAGACCATGGTTTAATCCTTTACAGGCAGATGGCAAGTGCCAATTTGTAGTTGACAAGACTCAGTGTGTGCAGCATCTTATACTTAAGACTCTGTAAGTGACCAGGCATCTCCAAGTATAATCCAGGCTGTCAAATGTGCACAAAGAAAAATATCTTAAATAGACTATAATGAAAAATATCAAATCAACTATAATACTTTGAAAGTAAGATGGTTAATATCATAATAATGAATACTGAGTCGTAATTGGTTAGGGTACACTGGTGAACTATATAGTTTATATGAACTGTATAGCTTTATAGTTGGACTATAAAGAAAGCTGAGTACCGAAGAATTGATCCTTTTGAACTGGCGTGTTGGAGAAGATTCTTGAGGGTCCCTTGGACTGCAAGGAGGTCCAACCAGTCTATCCTAAAGAAAATCAGTCTTGAATATTCATTGGAAGGACTGATGCTGAAGCTGAAACTCCAATACTTTGGCCACCTTATGCAAAGAACTGACTCATTGGAAAAGATCCTGATACTGGGAAAGATTGAAGGCAGGAGGAGAAGGGGACAACAGAGGATGAGACAGTTGGATGGCATCACCAACTCGATGGACATGAGTTTAAGCAAGCTCTGGGAGTTGGTGATGGACAGGGAAGCCTGGCGTGCTGCCATCCATGGGGTCACAAAGAGTTGGACACAACTGAACAACTGAGCTGATACAGGTGAAATGAAGGTAAGATTATTTAGGGGTCTTCCCTGGTGGCTCATATGGTAAAGAATCTGCCTGCAATGGAGGAGACCAGGTTTCCCTGGGGCAGGAAGATCCCTTGGAGAAGGTAATGACTACCCACTCCAGTATTCTTGCCTGGAAAATTCCATCGACAGAGGAGCCTGGTAGGCTATAGTCCTTTGGGTTGCAAAGAGTAAGATATGACTGTGTAACTTTCACTTCATACAGATAAAATAAAGGGACGATTATTTAGATAAACATACCATGTTTTACATTAACTCATTGTCTTATCAGTTCATTTCTGTTGCTCAGTTGTGTTTGACTCTTTGCAACCCCATGGACTGCAACACACCAGGATTCCCTAGCTCTCACCAACTCCCAGAGCTTGCTCAAACTCATGTCCATTGAGTCAGTGATGCCATCAAAACATCTCACCCTCTCTCGTCCCCTTCTCCTCCTGCCTTCAATCTTTCCTTATACTCTTGGGGAAATTGTATTTTTGGGGGTGTGTGCATGCTAAGTTGTGTCCGACTCTGCAATCCTATGGACTGCAGCCCGCCAGGCTCCTCTGTTCATGGGATTTTCCAGGCAAGAATACTGGAGTGGGTTGTGGTTTATTTTCAGGAGGGGCATTAGTTATAAATCCCACAGTTGGTACATGCCAGCTGGCAGTCTTTACAGAGATTCAAAAACTACTTGAGAAGACATTCTTTTTCTTTTTGACATTCATATATGTTGGACTTGTGTTAAACCTAGAAGTAGCGACCAGAATCCTTTCTAGCTCAGTTGTCTATACAATTAAGTACTCAGTAGGTGAAATTTCATTAATGTGAGTAACTTCAAGGAAAGATTATAGTTGATGCATCTCAATGTCTTCTCACTCTGGAACTGCACCCTGCAATTGTTCTGACAGCCGTCTTGCGATTTTCACACTTGGGTTCTTGACAGTGTTAAGAATTGTATTCACGTTCATACTGAGAGATGGCTTAGATCCCAGCATTTCGTAATTATTTTACTTTACCTCCTGCATCCTGGGGTCATTTGTGCTGTGTTCCCCCAAGCTGCTCAGGAATATTGCAAATCCAGTAGACTTCATGCTGGTGACCCTCCGAATTTAAGGACTTGAGGGATAACTGAAATCCCAGCTGCCAGTAACTAAGTTCAAATAAGGGACTGGGTTAGTTAGGGCAGAAGCAGATTTATTTGTCTTCTTTCTGTCTGTGGACTAACAGGGGTCATTCAGTGAAATTGTGCTGTGCTACACTTTCTTCCTCTAAACAAAGGTTAATAAAAGTGCCTTTTCTCTCCCTGCAACAAAGTGATACTGATTAACTAGATGATGATTGTGTAACTCATGTAAGTGGTCTGGAAAAATTCTTAATGCAAGTAAAAGGCATGCCAAGAGTTTGTTTTCTTTAGAGCTTAGAAAAGTAGTTAGAACTATCAAGGGGTCTATTCTGTTCAGTTCAGTTCAGCTCAGTCGTGTCTGACTCTTTGCAACCCCATGGATGGCAGCACTTCAGGCCTCCCTGTCCATCACCAACTCCCAGAGTTTACTCAAACTCATGTCCATTGAGTCAGTGATGCCATCCAAACATTTAATCCTCTGTCATCCCCTTCAGTCCTTCCCAGCATCAGGATCTTCTCAAATGAGTCAGCTCTTCACATCAGTGGCCAAATTATTGGAGTTTCAGCTTCAACATCAGTCCTTCCAATGAATATTCAGGACTGATGTCCTTTAGGATGGTTGAATCTCCTTGCAGTCCAAGGGACTCTCAAGAGTCTTCTCCAACACCAGAGTTCAAAACCATCAATTCTTCTTCACTCAGCTTTCTTTATAGTCCAACTCTCACATCCATACATGACTACTGGAAAAACCATAGCCTTGACTAGATGGACCTTTGTTGACAATGTAATGTCTCTGCTTTTTAATATGCTGTCTAGGTTGGTCATAACTTTTTTCCCAAGGAGTAAGTGTCTTTTAATTTCATGGCTGCAGTCACCATCTGCACTGACTTTGGAGCCCCAGAAAATAAAGTCAGCCACTGTTTCCACTGTTTCTCCATCTATTTGCCATGAAGTCATGGACTGGATGCCATGATCTTTGTTTTCTGAATGTTGTATATTTAGTGTACAGTGTATTCTGTACTTCGTCATAAATTTACTCTTCCAGACTCTGAGTCTAGTGGCAGTTATTGTAGAATACTGATGATTTGGTAGTTCTGCATTTCTGAAATAAAGGAAATACCTTTACATTTGGAATATCCAATGTTTATGCAGTTACTTCCTGAAGCACTAATACAGGATATGTTTACTGCATAAAATATTTACATAATATGTTTACATATTGTTTACAATATGTTTACAATATTGTTTACAATAACGTTTACATAATATATTACTACATAATATGTTTACTACATAAAATGTAAAAACTTCTACGTGACTAAAAGGAAACTCATTGAACTAAAGACAAATATCAAATGTGAAGGAGTTATGTAAAATGATAAAAAGTTAATACCTTTAATCTGTAAAAAGCTGTTTACAAATCAGTAAAAAAAAAAAAAAAATCCAAAATGTTACAGAAAAGCCAGCTTATAATGTAAATTCACAGAGAACCTATAAAAGCAATATGTGCCAAACATGGTATGGAAAGTGTACAGACTTCTATCAGTAATCTTTTATCCCTGTGAGTAAAGGAAATGGGAAGAAAAGCAATAATCTGATGTATTTTTTCCTAATCTTTCTAAAATAGCACATATTTCTGTGGCTGTGTATAACATACTGCAAACTTTTGTCATTAGGTATCGAAAAGTTAAAAAAACATAAATGCTTGATCCTGAATTCTGTATTTGAAATTTGTTCAAAGGGAAAACTTAAATAAGTTCACAAAAATACATGAACAATATGTGTTACAACATATTTATTATATTAGTAGGTTATAATACAGATTTGGTTAAATTATGCTGTACTACCAAACAGTGGCAGCCAGCCACTAAGTAGATGGCTAGGTAGGTAAGTAAAGAGAGAGGAGTAGAACATTCATCCTGAACTGTGTCATACACATACACATGTGCATAGACCCACAGAAGCACACAGATACTAATCCGTCTGTTAAAAAAAAAAAAAATATATATATATATATATATATATATACACTCCATGTTATAAGAGAAAAAGACTTAAATAAAAAAATGAATTTAAGTAAAATTAATATCATGAACAATACAAAGTATAACTTAGTGGTTATGATTTTAAAAGTTGGAAGAAAGGTTCAGAAAATTTATCTCCTTTTTATCCTTCCTTGAATCAAAGCTGTCATCCAATTATGTAACTTATAAAATGAAAAAAACCCGTGAGAGGGTGTCTTATGATGAAGAGCTAATCTTACCCATTCAGTGAGGGGAGATACTGAAGAATATTCACTACACAGATTTTTAAATGTGAGGGAAGCACTGACCTGTGCCACATTGCACTAGTTTTCCCTGGCTTTCCACTTATAAACCTTTATTCTCATTTCAGTTATATTTTGTAACTGAAAAACTGCTCTCAAGAAAAGCTCTAAAATCCATTAGCAGGAAAATATAAACTGTAACCTGACCCAGGAATCTTTGTGCATCACCTTTAGAATTATCTACAGCCACATTTTCAGATTTGGGGAGCCTAGGGAGAGGTATTAGGAATTTCCCTTTCTGCTCAAAACACACTGGCCTAGTGGTATCCTCCTCTATCTTTGTTCCCTGCAGGTGCCCTGGCATGAGGAGGTATCTAGGAAAGTGGCCAGATTGTTTACAGGCCTTGAGCAAAGGATCGCTTTCAAATGATCCTATCCGTCTGGGGGATTATAGGAGAGCGTTCAGCTTACCTTCCAAGTCTAGACTGGTTGAGGAAACTTGTGAGTGAGGGTTTATTATGTGAAACAGACTTCACCTATATTTCTGACTTTCAGATTCGCTAAGGTCTATTTTCGATGTGGGCAAAATGCCCAGCAGTCTGCCCAAAGTATTGGGCAGGGCAGTAATGCCAACTAAAATCTCTAATCTTATAATCTTCCCTCTCATCTTATAAATTCTTTGCATTTGTTAATTCATAAATCCTCTCAACCACCTTGCAAGAGGTTGGAGTCATTACCAGAGAGGAAATTGTTCCTGAAGTTTCCGTGACTTCTTGGAAAAACAGGATTTCAGTCCAAGCAGCTTAACCCTAATGTTTGCACTCAAACAAATTTTATGCTGTCACAAATTATAGAAATACTGACCATGGAATTCTCCAGGCAACTATACTGGAGTGGGTAGCCATTTCCTTCTCCATGGTATCTTCCCAACCCAGTTATTGAACCAGGGTCTCCTGCATTGCAGGCAGATTTTTTACCATCTGAGCCACCAGGGAAGCCCTGTAGTAATACTAATCAAATATACTTCCTTTTAGACTCAGGTGCTAACATTATCAATATCTCAGATTCACTAGCTTTATTTGCTTTTTATGTGTAATGTGTATTCCATTTGGATTTATCTTTATTAAAGAGTTGAACAATGAATAAAATATTCAGAATGCATAAAGATGAGTAGAAACTGACCCTGTCACCTCCCCATTCCACTCCTCTGATGTAAACATTAATAAATACCTGCTGTTATGCTTATGTAATTCTTTAAGTTCATACACACGTTGAGTCATTGATTTGATAATATTTGGATTACTTAGATATACATAATTGTGTTTTTGTTTTTAAAAAGTGAAATCACACTAAACATATTTCTCTATCACTTGTATTTTTCACTAAGATACACACTATATGTATATATATATATGTATATGTGTATGTATATGCATGTTTATATGTATGTGTATATTGTGCATATCTCCACTGCCAATCTATCCTAGCATTCTTGTGTTTATTATATTGTAGACCGATGATTTTCTCCTTCTAGATCTCCTGTCTTTGTGTGTACAGTTTAAACTTTTTAAGTATGTTTTTCTCTTTCATTCTTAATCTCTTAACTCATTCTGTATTGGTATATATTCATTAATAAGCCTTTCCATAGGTACTATTTTTTTTTCTTTTATTTTTAAACTTTA
This sequence comes from Bos indicus, assembly GCF_029378745.1. Taxonomy (NCBI): domain Eukaryota; kingdom Metazoa; phylum Chordata; class Mammalia; order Artiodactyla; family Bovidae; genus Bos; species Bos indicus. The sequence goes on from NC_091763.1 coordinate 90,396,848, forward strand.
CATAATTGTATTAGTTTTGCCAAATATCAAAATGAATCCGCCACAGGTATACATGTGTTCCCCATCCTGAACCATAGGTACTATTTTAAGTGCTTAAACTATAGAAAGGTACCTACATTATGTACCTGCTTTTCTAGAACTTATATTCGTGTTGTCAGATGTTTCCGTATGATCGTTCAGAACACTGATTCAGATTTTAGTTGTGTCATTCTGTTTTTCAGTTTTGTTTATTCAGTCTGTTCATGTAAAAGTCATGTTTTCATTGCCTTTTTTTTTTAAATTCTGAAAAGTTTTTTGCACTGTTGATTTTATGTCACTTGGAGTTTTTATTATAGTTTTCCTAAAACATGTTTTTGGTTTTTTCCATTCATTATAGTTCCATAAGGTGAAATCTCTCAGTCATATCTGACTCTTTAGGACCCCATGGACAGTAGCCTGCACCAGGCTCTTCCTGCATGGGATTTTCTAGGCAAGAGTACTGGAGTGTGTTGCCATTTCAGGAGTCCATAATTTTGTATTTTGAGCTGGATCTTCCTCCCCCCAGGTTACTGATCCTCTTTCAGTAAGATGAATATATTACTTTTCTTTAATTAGAGTTTATTTTGTGTCTTTTCATTAGCTGTAAAGGTAGACTTATGGGATCACTTGAATAATGACAGACGTGTAAAAATGGATGCTGTGACATTATCTGCTGAAGTTAAAACTAGCTGGTCAGGGATTACCTGATAGTTGAGATGCAGGGAGAAGCTCACTAACTTTCTTGGATCTTCAGGGTAGAATATATGGCTTTCTTCTCTGACTTCACTTCCCTAGCTCTCACCTAATGCCCAGAGGATGAATCTATTCACTTGCCCTTTCCACTGGAGATTTTGTTTAAATTAAGGTCATATACTCCAGGCTCTCTGAGTTATTTTAATATAGGAAGATGGGTACAAGATTAGTATTTCAGAGACATAAGCTCGCTATCTTCCCATAATTATATCTTTTGCATCTTTCTTTACCCCATCCTGCTCTCTCTTCTCTGTACAAAACAAGCATGATTCGAGTTAGCAAAATAATCAGACATATTTTAACCACAGTGGTGAAATAGATGATTTGATTGGTATTAGTAATTTTCATCTAATAGGTCTACTGATCATGGTTTAGTATTTTTCCACTATTGTACATATATTGTACAATACACACTGTACTTTTGGGATTCCCTGGTGGCTCAGACAGTAAAGAATCTGCCCACAATGTGGGAGACCTGGGTTCAATCCCTGGGTTGGGAAGATCCCCTGGAGAAGTGAATGGCTACCCACTCCAGTATTCTTGCCTGGAGATCCCATGGAGAGAAGAGCCTGGCAGGCTACAGTCCATGGGGTCACAAAGAGCCGGACATGACTGAGCGACTAATACTTTGACTTTCATAAGATTTTTATTTTAAAAATGTATATAAAAGCATCAGAGAACAAAGTCAGGCTTAGTAGCTAATGCCGGGAGCCACATCTTTAATAACATAATTTGTGAAAGCATATCTCTGCATATTTGTGAGAGCAGTGTTGCATGTGTACAGCTTAGGGGAAGATGCCAACCGATACTTCAATGTATTCTTTTCACATTAGCACAGATCACAGCTGGCAGAAATGTATTGGCTTTTTAAATTTACTTTTTTTGAGGTTCTCACATTGGTTAGATAATAAAATGGGCAGATATTAAAGAACAAAGTTGGGTTATAGAAAGTGAAAGCAAAATGTCATTTCATGATAAATGAGAAAATTTGGCTGAAACCTCCTTCCTTTAGGGTTTTGTTCCAGTAAGAACGGAGCACAACTAAATGGTATTTGTTGCTCAGAGGAATGGCTTCATATACAGTAGACAGCATCATTCTCCCTGCTTGTGTTTTCAATAACTACTGTATTTTATGTTCCTAAATATTAGAACAAAATATGCTAAAATTTGCTCTAAGCTCCGTAGAACAAAATTCCCTGTGTTCTGCTTTGAATTTCTTTTCCTTGTGTGTGAGATGCAATCTTATGCCCTTTACTCAAAGAGGGAACTCCTTCTATACATGAAATAAAAAATTTTACAGTTTTATAGTTTGATCACATCAAGTTTGAATAAACTCAATATTCTCATATATAAGAAATATATTCTACGTTCCAGTATGAGTTTGCTCTATTTCAAATACTAGTCTTTAAATTAGTATTTAGCTTTAAGGGTCAGAAAGAAATGATAGGGAAATTAAATAGCCCAGGGAGCTCAGGTCAGTGCTCTGTGATGACCTAGATGGGTGGGTGAGAGAGAGGTGCAAGAGGGAGGGAATATATGTATACATACAGCTGATTCTGTTGTACAGCAGAGACTAGCACAGCATTGTAAAGCAAACATACTCCTATAAAATGTTAAATATGTGAACTAAGCAGTGTCTCCTGCCTGTCTGAGATGTGGGTTTGATCCCTGGGTACAGCAGATAGTCTGTAGGAGGGCATGACAATCCACTCCAGTATTCTTGCTTGGAGAATCCCATGGACAGAGGAGCCTGGCAGGCGATAATCCATAGGATCACAAAGAGGCAGACACAACTGAAGTGATTTAGGGGCAGCAGGAAGTAGTATAAATAATCTAGTCGGGAAATCTCATGCTATAGATAGCTGATATTTTGTTTCAAATCTGAGTGCCTATGCAGATCAAAGGAGGAAGTATGGAGAAATACACCAAATGTTTGGTTCAATCACTTCGTATGTACTTGGCGAAAATGTTTTACATGTAGATATTTATTTAATATTTGCAATCAGTGGTAATTAGGGCCTCCCAGGTGGTGCTAGTGGTAAAGAACCCTGCTACAATACTGGAGGCGTAAAAGATGTGGGTTTGATTCCTGGGTTGGGAAGATACCCTGGAGGAGGACATGGCAACCCACTCCAGTATTTTTGCCAGGCTTGCTATGTAGTTCTTTGTTATGTCCCTTCCCTATAAGTTATATTGCCAACAATTAGCAATAACTGCTGGGTTTAAAAATTTCCTGTGAAGTAAAATTAATTTTATTACAAGTGGTTATTACTTAATTTATATTCATATTTATATAGTTTATGTATATGTATGTTTCTTATATTTGTTTGAAGATCTGATGCAAAATTCAGCCACTTCACTCACAGTCACATGCGAGCACACACACATCACAGGAAAATAAACTCAAAATATTAAAAATAATATGAAAATCAAATTGCACTCAGCTTCCTAAATTTATCTTCACACACTTTTGCCTGAGCTCTTTGGTTCTCTACCAAATGGAAAAGTATTTACTTCCTATATACATGCTGTAAAAAATAGAAACTGTTTCACACACCATAAAATACATTTGCAACGAATGTTTTCCACACCCTCTGAGAGGCTACCGGCTTTTAAACATAGTAATTGAATTACACTCAACTGAACTAATTTTATTCGGGCTGATGGGAGTGATCAGACTGGCCTAAAGCTACAAATGAACTGCAAATCTTCTCTAAGATTTTAACTTTTGATTTAAAAACTGTGCTCTATCAGTTCTATTAGTTTTCCTTCATTTTAGAAACCACATAATCATTTGAGTTTACGACTACAACTGTTCCCAGCTGTGTTGTAGGAATGCATTAAATGAGAATGTGAAATATAAAAACGAAACTCATCTCATTCAGTGCTATCAGATAAGCCAATAACAGATGAAACCATATCACTGTCAAAGGTGTAGAAAACAAGGACTTTGAATCTGAATAGATTCAATCCAAATCTGGACTACCATAATTTCGATCATTTCACATAAAATGCGATACACTGTACTGCACAATACATTATCTGTCCTTGTCAAGGACCCCAAAACTTTACCTTCCTATTTAACAGGTATACACAGTAAGAGATTTAGTAGACATATATAGTATAACATTGTATAACATAATATGATGTGATAAAATACTATATAAATGACTAAATCTATTCAGAAAAATGATTAAGTAAGATTTTTTTTGAGATAACGTACAGAAAAGACTAATTGATCACCACTCAGCTATTTGTGACAAACAGTTCTCTATAGAAACCCAAGTACAAGATATATGTCTTAAGTGAATTAATGCTTGAGGGATCAACTATAAATAGAACTTTCATGATGATTGAAATGAATGTTAAGTACCATGTTGAGGCCTGGATAAATAGGTAAACATTGACTTGACAGAAAGCTTTCCATTTAAAATTATGTGCAGTAGAAAATCTATATTTACTGTAATATTTCTATGTTCAACTTAATTTGACATGCTTAGACTACAAATCCCATATTTTCCTTTATCATATTACATGGTTAACAAAAGATGTGATGTGCTTCTATTAGAAATCAGTTTGACAAAAGTAATAAGAAACCGATGCTTGCTAATAATCATTTTTCAAATACATAACGCAATTTTAATGTCTAGTTTTAAGTGTGATAACTATATTTTTCTCATATGCGTGATTATGGCTATAAAAGTATTTATAAGTTCAAAAATGTAACTGAGTGAGCTCTGTGTGTATGTGTGTGTTCAGAAAACAGGGTGAAGAGAAAATTAGCACTTACTGATTTTCTACTATTGCCAGACAATAAAATCACAAACTAAATGTGTTCTTTACAAATAGTACCTCAAATTCTTGTAAGAAACATACAATAAATATTATTTTATTCCCTCGAATAAAACTTTTGAAGAAACTGAAGCTCCTTTATAGAATAAGTCATTCAACATTCACTGAGCATCTTACACAGCTGTTATTGGTACTGACAGTCCCTGTTTCGGCAGTAAGAAAGCATGCATGTATTCTTCACAAGTGCATTTTAGGTTTTTTACAGCCTTACTGTCAGTTCCACTGGTTTGCAAGCCAGCTAAGGAGATTCATACCCTTGGTTGTCAAATCCTCAGGGCTAGGGTGCACAGTATATGAATGAACAGTTAGTATAACCCCCTCTTCTGTGTCCCTTCCTAGAGGAACAGGCCCCTATGTGATCACTTCCCTTCCTATGTGTAGCTTTTTCTTAACAGCCTTGGTTGTAGAAGAGTCTTTCTGCCAGTCTTCATTTGTTTTTCAGTGAGAATTGCTTCACATGTACATGTAATTTTGATGTGTTTCTTGTGGCTCAGCTGGTAAAGGATCTGCCTGCAGTGTGGGAGAACTGGGTTAGATCCCTGGGTTGGGAAGATCCCCTGGAGAAGGGAAAAGCTAACCAGTCTAGTATTCTGGCCTGGAGAATTCCATGGACTGTATAGTCCATGGAGTTGCAAAGACTCGGAAGCGACTGAGCGACTTTCACTTTCACTTTGGGAGAGGTGAGCTCTGCATCCTCTACTCCATCATCTTGATCTTCCCTCCCATACTGCTTTTCTGATTGAGGCTGAGTGTTGCATGCTGAATTTTCATCTTTGTGTCAGATTTCTTATAGATTTTTTAAAAACTACACACCACAATGAGCATTTGCCAATTTTTGGTTCCCCTGCATCTAGATACACTTCCTAGTCTGGAGTAGTTCTCTACTGTATGTGGGAAGCAAAATCCACACCCCACCCAGAACTCAGACTCGTTAGCTTCCTCACCTAAATTCTACTAACAGCTCTGGGAATTAGGACAGAGATGAATTAGCTGAATTGCCAAAGACTTTGAAGTGAGGGCTAGTGACATAGACAGACTTTTACATCTAGCATACAGTGGGTTAACTATCCTAACATACCCCCACCTGAATCTAGGAAAGGTACTTTTTGCCAGACTGCCTTGCTTCTCTGGAGTGATAGTTGAAAAATTTGGGCTCATCAACCCACAATACTTATCATGTTCAATATTAAAACTAGCAGTTTGCATACAAAATATCTGCCCAAAGGTGTATAGAGTGGAACAGAGGAAGTATAATAAACACAGATGAGATAAAAGCCAAGCTCTTTACTGACAACTGTGCTAACAGAGCACTAATGTTGCTTAATGTTGGTTGTAATATTTGATTCTGATCATCGCTTAAAAAGCACTAAATGTTCTGTCTCTAACTGCTGCTGCTGCTGCTAAGTCGCTTCAGTCGTGTCCGACTCTGTGCGACCCCAGAGACGGCAGCCCACCAGGCTCTCCCGTCCCTGAGATTCTCCAGGCAAGAACACTGGAGTGGGTTGCCATTTCCTTCTCCAGTGCATGAAAGTGAAAAGTGAAAGTGAACTCGCTCAGTTGTGTCCAACTCTTAGCGACCCCACGAACTGCAGCCTACCAGGCTCCTCTGTCCATGGGAGTCTCCAGGCAAGAGTACTGAAGTGGGGTGCCATTGCCTTCTCCATTATGAGGCCCTAATGAAGGTTCAGTTCAGTTCAGTCGCTCAGTCGTGTCCGACTCTCTGTGTCCCCATAAATCGCAGCACGCCAGACCTCCGTGTCCATCACCAACTCCCAGAGTTCATTCAAACTCACGTCCATTGAGTCAGTGATGCCATCCAGCCATCTCATCCTCTGCCGTCCCCTTCTCCTCCTGCCCCCAATCCCTCCCAGCATCAGAGTCTTTTCCAATGAGTCAACTCTTCGCATGAGGTGGCTAAAGTACTGGAGTTTCAGCTTTAGCATCATTCCTTCCAAAGAATACCCAGGACTGATCTCCTTTAGAATGGACTGGTTGGATCTCCTTGCAGTCCATGGGACTCTCAAGAGTCTTCTCCAACACCACAGTTCAAAAGCATCAATTCTTCGGCCCTCAGCTTTCTTCACAGTCCAACTCTCACAACCATACATGACCACTGGAAAAACCATAGCCTTGACTAGACAGACCTTTGTTGGCAAAGTAATGTCTCTGCTTTTGCATAACTTTCCTTCCAAGGAGTAAGCATCTTTTAATTTCATGGCTGCAGTCACCATCTGCAGTGATTTTGGAGCCCAAAAAAATAAAGTCTGACACTGTTTCCCCATCTATTTCCCATGAAGTGATGGGACCAGATGCCATGATCTTCGTTTTCTGAATGTTGAAGGTTAACAATCCCATTTAATTTCCTGCTTGGTGGCTGGATTTTTTTTTTTTTTTTCAAAAAAATTCCAAAGACCCAAAGCATCTCAAAGCCCCAGAGTCCAGAATTCTTCCTTCCTCCATCAATAATGATGCCTCATATATCAGCTGCAAGATTCATCTGATGTTTATGTTCAAAGTCTTATGAAATATAAAAAAAAAAAAAAAAAAAAACTCTCCTTGAAATATTCAAAGTATCATTTGCACTGTTCCTGTATAAACTAAAGGCAAATATAAGATCATGTTGAGTATGATATTAAAATAAATTGGAGTAGAAATGGAATTCTAGAAAATATATATGGACAAATTACATAGAAAGTAAACATAGATTGATAGAGATACATGGATAGAGAAACACAAAGAGAGATTCACAATTAGGAAAGATTATTAGAATCACTAATGAAAAAGTTGGTTTCCAACAGATAGTGAGAGAGCTTGACTTAGAAGAGAATGTGTTAATTAAACTCAGTCGGATACACTTTCAAATTTTTAAATAGCCTGAAATTCATGAGATTAAAATAATTTTGAACAGGAGAGAGAAATTGTAATGCTTTTTTACATTTGCCAAACCAAAGAGTAGCTTATAACAAATGAAAATCTTATAAATTTCTTAGTTTTTCCTCTTCAAAATGTAAAATAAAATTTTAAACCACTTTAAAACAGTATATCAGAAATGGAAAATCTGCAGTTAATGCCATGTCCTAAAAATAGATGTACATTAAAGGAATATCGTCATATAAGGGCTATTTCCATTGTGTATGCCTTGATATTTAGACAGATGATAACATCTTAAAAGGTTCAATTACAGTGGAAATAAAAAATGTTTTTATTTCAAGGCACTTTGGCAAATAAATAATTAAGCATACATAAACCTTCTCAATGGGCTTCCAAGGAGGCTCTAGTGCTAAAGAACCTGCCTGCCAGTGCAGAAGACATAAGAGATGCAGATTCAATCCATGGGTTGGGAAGATCCCCTGGAGGAGGGCATGGCAACCCACTCCAGTATTCTTGCCTGGATAATCCCATGGACAGAGGAGCCTGGTCGGTTACACTCCATGGGGTCGCTGAGTTGGTCACGACTGAAGTGACTGAGCTCAGGCACGAAAACTTTCTCCAAACAAAAACACCTGAGAATCTTTTTTTTTTTTTTTTTCCAGTTAATTTTTTATTTTATTTTTTTAATTTTATTTTATTTTTAAACTTTACATAATTGTATTAGTTTTGCCAAATATCAAAATGAATCCATCACAGGTATACATGTGCTCCCCATCCTGAACCCACTTCCCTCCTCCCTCCCCATACCATCCCTCTGGGTCGTCCCAGTGCACTAGCCCCAAGCATCCAGTATCGTGCATTGAACCTGGACTGGCATCTCATTTCATACATGATATTTTACATGTTTCAATGCCATTCTCCCAAATCTTCCCACCCTCTCCTTCTCCCACAGAGTCCATAAGACTGTTCCATACATCAGTGTCTCTTTTGCTGTCTCGAACACAGGGTTATTGTTATCATCTTTCTAAATTCCATATATATGCGTTAGTATACTGTATTAGTGTTTTTCCTTCTGGCTTACTTCACTCTGTATAATAGGCTCCAGTATCATCCACCTCATTAGAACTGATTCAAATGAATTCTTTTTAATGGCTGAGTAATACTCCATTGTGTATATGTACCAAGGCTTTCTTATCCATTCATCTGCTGATGGACATCTAGGTTGCTTCCATGTCCTGGCTATTATAAACAGTGCTGTGATGAACATTGGGGTACACGTGTCTCTTTCCCTTCTGGTTTCCTCAGTGTGTATGCCCAGCAGTGGGATTGCTGGATCATAAGGCAGTTCTATTTCCAGTTTTTTAAGGAATCTCCACACTGTTCTCCATAGTGGCTGTACTAGTTTGCATTCCCCCCAACAGTGTAAGAGGGTTCCCTTTTCTCCACACCCTCTCCAACATTTATTATTTGTAGACTTTTGGATCGCAGCCATTCTGACTGGTGTGAAATGGTACCTCATAGTGGTCTTGATTTGCATTTCTCTGATAATGAGTGATGTTGAGCATCTTTTCATGTGTTTGTTAGCCATCTGTATGTCTTCTTTGGAGAAATGTTTAGTTCTTTGGCCCATTTTTTGATTGGGTCATTTATTTTTCTGGAGTTGAGCTGGAGGAGTTGCTTGTATATTTTTGAGATTAGTTGTTTGTCAGTTGCTTCATTTGCTATTATTTTCTCCCATTCTGAAGGCTGTCTTTTCACCTTGCTGATAGTTTCCTTTGATGTGCAGAAGCTTTTAAGGTTAATTAGGTCCCATTTGTTTATTTTTGCTTTTATTTCCGATATTCTGGGAGGTGGGTCATAGAGGATCCTGCTGTGATGTATGTCAGAGAGTGTTTTGCCTATGTTCTCCTCTAGGAGTTTTATAGTTTCTGGTCTTATGTTTAGATCTTTAATCCATTTTGAGTTTATTTTTGTGTATGGTGTTAGAAAGTGTTCTAGTTTCATTCTTTTACACGTGGTTGACCAGTTTTCCCAGCACCACTTGTTAAAGAGATTGTCTTTAATCCATTGTATATTCTTGCCTCCTTTGTCAAAGATAAGGTGTCCATATGTGTGTGGATTTATCTCTGGGCTTTCTATTTTGTTCCATTGATCTATATTTGTGTCTTTGTGCCAGTACCATACTGTCTTGATAACTGTGGCTTTGTAGTAGAGCCTGAAGTCAGGTAGGTTGATTCCTCCAGTTCCATTCTTCTTTCTCAAGATCGCTTTGGCTATTCAAGGTTTTTTGTATTTCCATACAAATTGTGAAATTATTTGTTCTAGCTCTGTGAAGAATACTGTTGGTAGCTTGATAGGGATTGCATTGAATCTATAAATTGCTTTGGGTAGTATACTCATTTTCACTATATTGATTCTTCCAATCCATGAACATGGTATATTTCTCCATCTATTAGTGTCCTCTTTGATTTCTTTCACCAGTGTTTTATAGTTTTCTATATATAGGTCTTTAGTTTCTTTAGGTAGATATATTCCTAAGTATTTTATTCTTTCCGTTGCAATGGTGAATGGAATTGTTTCTTTAATTTCTCTTTCTGTTTTCTCATTATTAGTGTATAGGAATGCAAGGGATTTCTGTGTGTTGATTTTATATCCTGCAACTTTACTATAGTCATTGATTAGTTCTAGTAATTTTCTGGTGGAGTCTTTAGGGTTTTCTATGTAGAGGATCATGTCATCTTGAAAACTGTGCGGAGCTGCCTTGTGCCTTAGCCAGTATTCTTCAGCTTTGTGCTTGAGACACCCTGGGAGGAAATAAACAGCACCTCATTTCTCTGGAATTATTCTACATGTCTTTCTATCTTGCCTGATCTGTCTCTCCTTGGCTCACATATTCCTGGCTTTCAGTTTAACTGTTTGGCTCCTATTCTCTTCCAAATCCATTGGATGTTTCCCCCAGATTTAGAGTTACTCATTTCAGCTCTCATCTCACATACAACTAATAATTTTATTCAATTTAAATAAGATTGAGAGAAACCATGCGCCATAGGTCCTGACCCTCATCCCAGTAGCCTAGAAAAGCAGCTAAAATGATCAGAATCTGGGTACTTTGGGCAGTTTATACCACATGCAGTATTGATACTTACCTTCTTAACAGAACTATATAGTTGAGAGGAATCTTCTGTACTTGAATATTAAATATCTCAGTGCAGTTTGATTGAGATTCCTGGCTGAAGCTGATGAGTTGAGAAAATAGGCACCTAATTTCCCAAAGTTCAAATGGGAGATGTTTATTTGTAGTTGTTGACTTAAAACATAGTCACAACCTAAAATTTGAGAGTTATGTTTTATTAAGTGCAAATTTTTAGGACTTCAAGCCTGGGAGAGAGCATCTCAAGTGACCCTAAAAGAACTGCTCCCAGGGGCAGGGGAGGGGTCTGGTTATATAAAAGTTTGCAACAAAGGACAGGTAGTCTGAACATCAAAAGTATTTTTGTGAATGAAAACCAAATATCTCAGGTTAAGGGATTGAGCACTTTTCTATATATGGGAAGATGCAAGAGTCTGTGTTCACTGAAATCACTCCTTCCATATGCTTCTCAGCTATCTGGGGCCAGTATCATGCATTTGTCCTCAGCGCTCACGGTAGGTAGTGGCTGTAACCTCATGGCTGCCAGATCACAGGCATCGTTCTCCTTCCTGGTTGCCCTGGAGGGTTGGGATCGTGGATGACTGTGACATTGTTGTTTACTGACATAGCAGGAAACCCTCTATTTCTTACATTAGAGGTCTCAGAACAAACTAGTGATACTTTCATGGTCATTGATGTTTAACTTGTGCCTTAAAAGACAGGAGGTTAATCAAAGAGAGTGAGAATTCCTTTGAAGAAAGTTTATCCAAACTGATTTATGTATCACTGTTATACCTCTGTGGGAGAGACTAGTGGGGTGCCTAAAGGGAGCAACCCCCTTGAAATGTTAGGATGTCTACTAGGAGTGTAGAATGACATCTTATTCCCTGAAATGAATATTACTGATGTGGAAAACACCTTAATCCCACTTGCATTGCTGCAAAAGTGGAATGAGTGAAAATGTTCTTGAAATTGATTGCTCTAGATCTTCTGAACTTAAAAGGCATAAAGATTCCATTTTTTTAATCTTATCTGGAAATGCCAAAAAAAAAGTGAGATTCTGGCTAAGCTGTTAGTGATAGCAGAGAAAGGTCAGAGGTGCAGTAGGAATATCCTGGTGTCTAGAATTTGACAAAGAGGTGAAAGAAGGTAGTGAAGCTAGAGCATTTTCAGATACCTGTTTCAGACAGGGCCAGTTATTGGGGTGGAGAGACCCTCATAGCAGAAAACAGTTATATGGTGAGATAGACAATTGCAACTTCTCTGTGCCTGACCTCATCTTCCTTCATCAGACCACAGATGGAGGAATTTTTAATAGCATGATAAGCAGAGGAGTCAAGTACCAAACACTACACCTGACTTCTTCTTTCAGATTTCTCTGGCTGGTCTGAGTTAAATATAGGGAAGTGGGAGAAACTTTAAATCGCAAATAATCTTGAAGTATGGATTCAGATTACTGGGTTTATTAATACATGATAAATAAATTGTTCTAATCCTGGCTCTGCCTGGAAAACTATAGGATTTCCCTTTGATATCATCCAGGTGTGGAAAAGGAATATTTTGATGTAGTCCTGAAGGTAGTAATCAGGGAGAATGAAGTTGAATTCTGCAAATAGTTGAAGGAGTCTTACCCATTTCATAATTGATTTATACTTACTCCTTTGGTTAGGGAGTTTTGTAAAAAAAAAAAAAAAAAAAAAGTTTCATGGGTAGATCAAAATTCTAGCGTCAAAAAGTAAAATCAACTGAAAAAATCATAAGTTGATAGAAAATGTACAAAATGTAAAAGAGTATGAGGTCTTAAAAATATTGTGTAAATTCCAGTAGCAAAACAGTAGTGTTTCTCAAAGTGTAATATGTGATATAGTTGGATTAGAATCATAGAGGTGGAGATAGTAAAGATGTAAATACCTGTATCACATTCTAGATGTATTGAATCAGAAACTGTGCTGAACCCAGCGATTTCATGTGGTCCTTACATGGTGCTTATCCGGCCAAAATTTGAGAGTCTTTTGAGCAAAATAATAAGGAGAAAAAGGTAAAATAAAGAAAATAAATTTGACACAGATGAATGGCAAATACTGTTTTACTAAGTTGTCTTTAACCAGATAATACTTATTTTCAGTATCTTTTCATTTATGTACTTCATGGGTAATAACAGCATAATAATTTTCACACTAAAAAGATATCGAAGGCAAATAGTTAGGATATTTGTAATGTCCCCCTTTGCTCTGCCTGCTTTCAACTTGAGGTTTTAATTCTGTTTAATCACTAAAACAACAATTTGCTTAATTTGCTATTCTTAATTGCCTTGGCTATTAAAAAATTAATTATCAACTAAATGGGTTAAAATTTAGATTGGCTATTTGAGAAACTGCAAGATGTTGAGATTCCTCAGTTGAGTAATTTGGCTTTACATAATTGATTATTTGCCCTGTTATATTTAAAACGACATACTCTAAACTATTTTACAGTGTTTCCTATGTTTTGAGTTGAATTGTGTCCCCCATTAAAAATATGTTGAAGTCCTAATCCTTGGGGCCTCAGAGTGTGACTTTATTTGCAAACAGGGTTGTTACAAGTATAATTAGTTGAAAGTGAAAGTTGCTCAGTTGTGTCTGACTCTTTGTGACCCCAGGGACTATACAGTCCATGGATTTTTCCAGGCCATAGTACTGGAGTGGGTAGACTTTCCCTTCTTTAGGGGATCTTCCCAATCGAGGGATTGAACCCAGATCTTCTGCATTGCAGGCAGATTCTTTACCAGCTGAGCCACAAGGGAAGCCTCAAAATACAGAGGTGTGTAACCTATCCCTTCTCCAGGGGATCTTCACGACCCAGGAATCAAACCAGGGTCTCCTTCATTGCAGGCAGATTCTTTACCAACTGAGCTTCAGGGAAGCCCTGTAATTAGGTGAGAGGACACTGTCTTAAGGGTTGGCTCTTGATTCAGTATGATTTCTGTACTTATAAGAGATGAGACAGAGTCACAAAGATGTGAAAAGAAAGTATAGCTCTGTGATACAGAGGCAGAGACTAGAGTTATTCATCTACAAATGGTTGCCAAGGATTGCTAGCAAAATCCAAAAGTTAGCAGAGGAGAGGAAGGTTTCACAGAGTGAAAATTTGATTTTGAACTTCTGGCCTCCAGGACTGTGAGACAAAAATTTTCTCTTGTTTTAAGCCACTCATTTTGTGATGACAGCATGGGAAATGGATATGTCTTATGTAGGTACAAATACTAATAAGTAAAATGAGTGGACATTCCCCAATGGCTCAGCAGGTAAAGAATCTGCCTGCAATGCTGGACAGGAGATGCAGGTTCAATCCCTGGGTCGAAAAGACCCCCTGGAGAAGGAAATGGCAACCCACTTCAGTACTCTTACTTGAAAAATGCCACAGACAGAGTAGCCTGGTGGGCTACAGTCGCAAAAGGTCAGACACAACTGAGTGACTGAGCATGCACAAAATAAGAGGGCTATTTCATTAAACATAGAAATGTACAAATTCATTTTCAGAGGAGGAAAGTACATTTTTAGTGTTTTTTTTTTAATTGACACAAGTATTAACTATTTTAGCCATATCAGGACAGTAAGAAACAGAGACCTATCTATATTCTGACACTGTGTGTGTGAGCTTATTTACTATAACTTTGAACTACTGTAAATGAGCTCAATATGACAATATTAGGGAAAATAAACTTTTGTAACATTGAAAAGAATATTTACAGATACAGTGATCGAGGTAATAGAAAGTATCTTAGAGACTGAAATAAATTCTCTGAATACAACTGTGTATGATACATAAACGAGTTTTCCTGTTACATAGGCTTAGTGTATTTTTAATTCATTTGTTCATATTTTAAAATATTATCTTGGGAAGGGAATAACCTTGTATCTTTACTGCAATTATATTAATATAACTGTAAAAAATTACAAAGTGATATAATATCCATAAGAGTTCTGATAAAAGGCTCAGTTGGTGCTCATCAGGGCACCATGGTTTTAATGAAGTAACTAAGTAAATGATAAAGGAATTAGAAACAAAGCTTAAGAGAGACAAAAATCTTCTGATTTTAAAGTATAGGTTAGTGTACATATTAAATAGTATTTATGGAACAAAGCAATCTTTACTGTCTATCAGATCAGATCAGTCGCTCAGTCATGTCCGACTCTGCGACCCCATGAACTGCAGCATGCCAGGCCTCCCTGTCCATCAACAACTCCTGGAGTTCACCCAGACTCCCGTCCATCGAGTCAGTGATGCCATCCAGCCATCTCATCCTCTGTCGTCCCCTTCTCCTCCTGCCCCCAATCCCTCCCAGCATCAGAATCTTTTCTAATGAGTCAACTTTTCGCATGAGGTGGCCAAAGTACTGGAGTTTCAGCTTCAGCATCATTCCTTCCAAAGAAATCCCAGGGCTGATCTCCTTCAGAATGGACTGGTTGGATCTCCTTGCAGTCCAAGGAACTCTCAAGAGTCTTCTCCAACACCACAGTTCAAAAGCATCAATTCTTCGGTGCTCAGCCTTCTTCACAGTCCAACTCTCACATCCATACATGACCACAGGAAAAACCATAGCCTTGACTAGACAGACCTTTGTTGGCAAACTAATGTCTCTGCTTTTCAATATGCTGTCTAGGTTGGTCATAATTTTCCTTCCAAGGAGTAAGCGTCTTTTAATTTCATGGCTGCAATCACCATCTGTAGTGATTTTGGAGCCCCCAAAAATAAAGTCTGACACTGTTTCCACTGTTTCCCCATCTATTTCCCATGAAGTGATGGGACCAGATGCCATGATCTTCGTTTTCTGAATGTTGAGCTTTAAGCCATTTTTTTTTCACTCTCCACTTTCACTTTCATCAAGAGGCTTTTTAGTTCCTCTTCACTTTCTGCCATAAGGGTGGTGTCATCTGCATATCTGAGGTTATTGAGATTTCTCCCAGCAATCTTGACTCCAGTTTGTGTTTCTTCCAGTCCAGCGTTTCTCATGATGTACTCTGCATAGAAGTTAAATAAACAGGGTGACAATATACAGCCTTGACATACTCCTTTTCCTATTTGGAACCAGTCTGTTGTTCCATGTCCAGTTCTAACTGTTGCTTCCTGACCTGCTAACAAATTTCTCAAGAGGCAGATCAGGTGGTCTGGTATTCCCATCTCTTTCAGAATTTTCCACAGTTTCTTGTGATCCACACAGTCAAAGGCTTTGGCATAGTCAATAAAGCAGAAATAGATGTTTTCCTGGAACTCTCTTGCTTTTTTGATGATCCAGCAGATGTTGGCAATTTGATCTCTGGTTCCTCTGCCTTTTCTAAAACCAGCTTGAACATCAGGAAGTTCACGGTTCACATATTGCTGAAGCCTGGCTTGGAGAATTTTGAGCATTACTTTACTAGCGTGTGAGATGAGTGCAATTGTGTGGTAGTTTGAGCATTCTTTGGCATTGCCTTTCTTTGGGATTGCAATGAAAACTGACCTTTTCCAGTCCTGTGGCCACTGCTGAGTTTTCCAAATGTGCTGGCATATTGAGTGCAGCACTTTCACAGCATCATCTTTCAGGATTTGGAATAGCTCAACTGGAATTCCATCACCTCCACTAGCTTTGTTCATAGTGATGCTTTCTAAGGCCCACTTGACTTCACATTCCAGGATGTCTGGCTCTAGGTCAATGATCACACCATCGTGATTATCTGGGTCATGAAGATTTTTTTTTGTACAGTTCTTCTGTGTATTCTTGCCATCTCTTCTTAATATCTTCTGCTTCTGTTAGGTCCATACCATTTCTGTCCTTTATCGAGCTCATCTTTGCATGAAATGTTCCTTTGGTATCTCTGATTTTCTTGAAGAGATCCCTAGTCTTTCCCATTCTGTTGTTTTCCTCTATTTCTTTGCACTGATTGCTGAAGAAGGCTTTCTTATCTCTTCTTGCTATTCTTTGGAACTCTGCATTCAGATGTTTATATCTTTCCTTTTCTCCTTTGCTTTTCACTTCTCTTCTTTTCACAGCTATTTATAAGGCCTCCCCAGACAGCCATTTTGCTTTTTTGCATTTCTTTTCCATGAGAATGGTCTTGATCCCTGTCTCCTGTACAATGTCACGAACCTCATTCCATAGTTCATCAGGCACTCTATCTATCAGATCTAGGCCCTTAAATCTATTTCTCACCTCCACTGTATAATCATAAGGGATTTGATTTAGGTCTTACCTGAATGGTCTAGTGGTTTTCCCTACTTTTTTCAATTTAAGTCTGAATTTGGCAATAAGGAGTTCATGGTCTGAGCCACAGTCAGTTCCTGGTACTGTCTATAGCCATGTGCTTTCTGGTAAAATTAATGAATCAGGAAAAAATAAAAGTATAAGATTTAGAGATGAAGAGAAGAGGCATTCTAGATTCATGGACAGGCTTGTCAGAGACTATAACATTGTAACTTCTGAGACAGAAATGGTGTTGGTGCTTGAATCCTATATTTCAGTAAAACTCTCAGTTATATCTTAGTGCAATTCAAGATAATTTTAGGCGAAGGAGATCTAAATCAATTTTCTGATCATTTATTTTGATACAACTATACTTTATCTTTGTAAAATTATCCAGCAAAAGCAATGAAAAAAAAAAAACACAAAGAGAAAGATGTGGATTTCAAGAAAAAATAGAACTAACCTAAAATGAAATAAGAAGCTATAGAGTGAAATTGTACACTGGACCCAAATAGCAATCTGTCTACATTAGGACAGCAGTGGTTAGACTTCTAAAGCAACTAAATCTGCACATACACAGAAGAGAATTCTAGTGCAGAAATATTTGGTTAAAGACTAAGAAAACTTCGATGATAAGATTAAAAATACTTGAAAATAGTCATTACAAATCCGAAGAAAATAACTATAAAAATTAAAAATTGCAATCCAAAACAATGACATGATTTTGAAAATTTCATGGATTATGAGAATAAAATCCACTTGTTTTTAACATTTGAACCATTCTGTCTTAAACATCACAAATTTAGGATAATTGAAGTAAATACAATATTTTCTATTTTTCAATGAATAGTAGTTTCATGATAATAATAACATCAATTTAAAATGCATCCAAGAGTTACCAAGGTAATGAAAATATTATTGGTCACGATCTTGTTAAAAAAAGATAATCTCTGGGACTTGCCAGGTGGTCACGATCTTGTTCAAAAAAGACAATCTCTGGGACTTCCCAGGCGGTCCAGTAGTTAAGATTTCACCTTCCAGTGCAAGGTGTGAGTTCGATCCTTGGTTGAGGAGCAAAGATCCCACATGCCTTGTGACCAAAAATCCAAAAGCATCGTACAGAAACAATATTGTAACAAATTCAATAAATCTTTAAAAATGGTCCACATTAAAAAATCTTTAAAAAAGAAAACACAATCTCTGTGCTAAACCCAACATTTTAAGCTGTTTTTCCTATAGAACTATTTACCAATTCACAAGGAATATATGACACATCTCTCTGCTGAGAAGAAAATTACAGAGAATAGGAGTAAGAAACCTTTTGGTAGTTTCCTGGGATGGAGGAGAAAAGGATTTATTAGAGTTATAAGATGGCAAGATAGCCATGACTTAAGGAGTCAGAATCCCTAACATAAGTAAAGCATAGAGAAATCAGCTTTCTCTTTTTTTTTTTTAGTTACTTTTTTCCTAAGTTTTTATTGAATTTTGTTACAATATTCCTTGTTTTATGTTTTGATTTTTTGGCCTTAAGGGTTGTGGGATCTTAACTGCCTGACCAGGGATCGAACCCACACTCCTCTGCGTTGGAAGGCGAAGTCTTAACCACTGGACCACTAGGGAAGTCCCAAGAAGTAAGCTTCATACATTTCACTGCTTCTCTCCTTCAGTTGTTTGCACATTTATACATGCCGCAGGGCTACAGGATAAAAAAGCATGAAGAAAGCTTCGATTGTGGTAGTCTCATGTCTTTGTTACAACTGAAAGGATCTTTCTAAGAATTAAGAACAAATTTTAAAAAAAGGCCTGAACACACAGCTTTGATTCAGTTTCTGATTGAATTTAAGGTAGTCTGCATCAAAATTTACTGACAGTCATGAACTGAAATCATTTATTTGCAGATTAGATAAGATTATCTAGAAATTTAAAAATTTTGCAAACAAATGATTTGGGTTTTAAGGAAACATCAGCTTGCATACAGAGTTGACAGAAATGAAACACGGAAAGAGATCTACAGGTTATTCACATAGTTTATAAAAATGCAAACTTAAACTGCAATTATATTCAGCAAAATAAGTGACTCCAGAGAACTAGATTTCCAGAGAACTGGAATCTGTAAAAAAAAAAAAATATATATATATACACACACACACACACACACACACACACACACACACACACACATATACAGTGGCAATTACAGAGCTGGACAACAAAACTATTGTAATTAAGAGCTCAGTAGATGAGTTTAACACTAGAAAGGACAGAGCTAGGAGGTGAATAGTAAACTGAATAATACGGCAATAGAAAATACCCAATCTGGAGCATAGAGAGCTATACAGAGCTATTGTTCAGTTGTTCTATTTTCAACACCTATAGGTTCCAAATAGGAAAAGGAGTATGTCAAGGCTGTATATTGTCACCCTGCTTATTTAACTTATATGCAGAGTACATCATGAGAAACGCTGGGCTGGAGGAAGCACAAGCTAGAATCAAGATTGCCGGGAGAAATATCAATAACCACAGATATGCAGATGGCACTACCCTTATGTCAGAAAGTGAAGAAGAACTAAAGGGCCTCTTCATGAAAGTAAAAGAGGAGAGTGAAAAAGTTGGCTTAAAGCTCAACATTCAGAAAACGAAGATCATGGCATCTGGTCCCATCACTTCATGGGAAATAGATGGGCAAACAGTGGAAACAGTGGCTGAGTTTATTTTTCTGGGCTCTAAACTCACTGCAGATGGTGACTGCAGCCATTAAATTAAAAGACACTCCTGGAAGGAAAGTTATGACAAACCTAAACAGCATATTAAAAAGCAGAGATATTACTTTGTCAACAAAGATCCATCTAGTCAAGGCTATGGTTTTTCCAGTGGTCATGTATGGATGTGAGAATTGGACTATAAAGAAAGCTGAGGGCTGAAGAATTGATGCTTTTGAACTGTGGTGTTGGAGAAGACTCTTGAGAGTCCCTTGGACTGCAAGGAAATCCAACTAGTGCATCCTAAAGGAGATTAGTCCTGGGAGTTCATTGGAAAGACTGATGTTGAGGCTGCAACTCCAATACTTTGGCCACCTGATGCGAAGAGCTGACTCTTTGGAAAAGACCCTGATGCTGGGAGGGATTGGGGGCAGGAGGAGAAGGGGACGACAGAGGATGAGATGGCTGGGTGGCATCACTGACTCAATGGACATGGGTTTGGGTGAACTCCGGGAGTTGGTGATGGACAGGGAGGCCTGGCATGCTGCGATTCACGAGGTTGCAAAGAGTTGGACATGACTGAGTGACTGAACTGTACTGAACTGACTGATAGGTGACAGTTGAAAATTTTTAATGTAAGTATAATCAGAGCTCTAAAAGCTTTAGAGGGAATGGGACATTCAGCCAAATTCAGGAAAAATTAAGAAATCCAATAACATAAAGAAAGCAAAGAAAACCTACCTAAGTACTCTATATTTAGAGTGTATCACAGTTGATCATAATTTGCATAAATAATCCAGGTTAATTTTTCTCTTGTGTGATATTTAATTTTACTTTATGTATTTAATATATATGTTAATTATGCACATTTAATTGAATATTTTCCCTCCTAAAAGTTTCCAAGTTGTAAAAATACATTTACATTTAAATGAATAATAAGGCAACCTTATTAGATACAACAGACCTCACTACTGACTTCTCTAAAGGAGCAAAGAGAGTCAAAAGAAAATAGAATGGTGTCTTTGAAGATCTGAGAGAAAATAACTGCTAACCCTGAAATTTAAATCCAATAAATATGTTTCAAAAATGAGGACAAAGTAAACATATTTTCAGATAGTCAAAAACTGAGAGAATCTGACACCAAAATGACTTTTGTACAGGCATTGGCAGATTAATGAAAGATTATAGAAAATTCAGAAAACAAATTACAAATATGTGGCCTTGATTTATGATTAAGGTGAAACTTCAGTGCAGTAATGCAAAAGAAAATTGAATGACGTTGGATGAATTGAATACCCTCCTGAAAAAAGAAATCTTAGATCATAAAATTAAAAACTCTACATTCTAGATGCTAAAGATCTAAAAACAAAACCACCAAAAACTCTATATAAGGTAACAAATCCAGGAAAACAACTTCTTGACCTTGTGAGAGGCCAAAGATTTCTGAAAGAAGACATAAAGAACATTAACCATAAAATATGATGGAAAGGACTACATTAAATATTCCTATTTGTTAAAAGACAACATTAAAAGCTTTAATGGCAAGTGAAATATGGACAAAATGTACAATATATGTAGATAAATTATGTATCTTTTCAATGTATTGAGAACTCTTATCGTCAGAAAAAGATAGTAAACAATTAAACTGATGAATAAGGGACTCATACAAAGGTAAGTGCCGTAAATTAAAAAGCGTTTGAAAAGATGTTCAATCTCTCACTCAAAAATTAAATGTAAAGCTCTATCACTTTACACAAAAGAGAATGACTAAAATGAAGAAAAGACACATGACTAGAATAAAGGCTGGCATTACCTAGTATGGCCCTGGACATAGAGAAAATGCAATTCCCATGTGTGGCTCCATTGCTGCTGGTGTTAGGAAAATGGGTTGGCATTATACATAAGCTGAGCTTACATATGCATTGTGACACATGTAGAACTAGTTAATAGAGACAAAGTACTCTTTACATTTGGATTTAAGGAGGGTTCAGAGAAGGCTCCCCTGGTGGCTTAGATGGTAGAGACATCCATGGACAGAGGAACCTGGTGGGCTAGAGTCCATGGGGTCACAAAGAATTGAAAACAACTGAGTGACTAACACTTCACTCTGTGAAGGTTCAGAGAAAGAATGAGAGTGGATTCTGGGTGCTTCAGTTCAGTTCAGTTCAGTCTCTCAGTCGTGTCCAACTCTTTGCAACGCCATGAACCGCAGCACGTCAGGCCTCCCTGTCCATCACCAACTCCCAGAGTTCACCCAAACTCATGTCCATTGAGTAGGTGATGCCATCCAAAAATCTCATCCTCTGTCATCCCCTTCTCCTCCTGCCCTCAATCTTTCCCAGCATCAGGGTCTTTTCAAATGAGTCAGCTCTTCGTATCAGGTGGCCAAAGTATTTCAGTTTCAGCATCAACATCAGTCCTTCCAATGAACACCCAGGACTGATCTCCTTTAGGATGGGCTAGTTGGATCTCCATGCAGTCCAAGGGACTCTCAAGAGTCTTCTCCAACACCATAGTTCAAAAGTATCAATTCTTCGGTGCTCAGCTTTTTTTATAGCCCAACTCTCACATCCATACATAATTACTGGAAAAACCATAGCTTTGACTAGGTGGACCTTTGTTGGCAAAGTAATGTCTCTGCTTTTTAATACGCTGTTTAGGTTGGTCATAACTTTCATTCCAAGGATTAAGCATCTTTTAATTTAATGGCTGCAATCACCATCTGCAGTGATTTTGGAGCCCCCCCAAATAAAGTTATCCACTGTTTCCACTGTTTCCCCATCTATTTGCCATGAAGTGATGGGGCTGGATGCCATGATCTTAGTTTTCTGAATGTTGAGCTTTAGGCCAACTTTTTCACTCTCCGCTTTCACTTTCTTTAAGAGGCTCTTTAGTCTTCTTTACTTTCTGCCATAAAGGTGGTGTCATCTGCATATCTGAGGTTATTGATATTTCTCCCAGCAATCTTGATTCCAGCTTGTACTTCTTCCAGCCCAGCGTTTCTCATGATGTACTCTGCATATAAGTTAAATAAAATGGGGTGACAATATACAGTCTTGATGTACTCCTTTTCTTATTTGGAACCAGTCTGTTGTTCCATGTCCAGTTCTAATTGTGCTAATGATGTTCTATTCTATCTGGGAGTGGTTATATATGTCTATTCATTCTGAAAAAAACCCACAAAGCAGTACAATTATGATTTTGTACTTTCTATATATACATACACAAACAAATAACAAACTAGAAAATATATTTTCAATGTAGATTGAAGAAATAAGTGATTAATACCTATGTTAGTGTTCTAGGGCTCACACACACACACACACACACACAAACACACAGAAATGTGCCATAGACTGGGTGGCTTAAATAGCAGAAATTTATTTTCTAACAATTCTGGAGGCTAGAAATCCAAAAATCTGGGTGACTTCAGGCTTGGTTTCATCTGAGGCCTCTTTTTTTGGCCTGTGGATGGCTGTCTTCTCCCTGTATCTTCACGTGGTTTCACTTCTGTTCATGTCTGTGTCCCCGCCTCCTCTTTTTAAAGAGTGTCAGCCATGTTGGGCTAAGGCCTGCACTAAGGGCTTCATTTTAACTTAGTTACCCTTTTCAAAGACCTTATCTCCAAATACAGTCATGATGAGAAGTGCTGCAGATTAGAAATTTGACATAACGAATTTCAGGGGGGGTAAACAATTCTGTTCACAACATCATTATTGCAAATTAGAATAAGACCACATAAAGCTGATATTAACTGATACAAAAGTGGGCAACTGGGAGAAATATGCCTTTCGCAAAATTTTTTAAAAATACAGATTGCTCCTAACAAAATGATAATTTTAATTTATAGTTTCAAAAGAATGCATACTTAAAGTAATGTGGGTATATTATTCCTTTATTTTTTGGGTAAAATGAGAGAGAGAGAGAAGGAAAAGGATGAGAAAGAAGAGGAGGAGAAGGGGAGGAATGCAGAGATTATATAAAAACCCTTGAAAGTGAATGTCTGTCAGTCATGTCTGACTCTTTGTAGCCTGCCGGGCTCCTATGTCCATGGAATTCTCCAGGCCAGAATACTGGAGTGGGTTGCCTTTCCCTTCTGCAGGGGATCTTCTCAACCCAGGGAGTAAACCCAGGTCTTTCATATTGTGGGTGGATTCTTTACTGTCTGAGCCACCAGGGAAGCCCAAAAAACTTTAAGATATATAAATGTTCATTGCTGTACAGTTTATATTTTTAAAACGGCATTCTGAATATTTCTATCTTTGTATTGTTACCACTTAATTTTCGATAATAATTATGTGTTGTTCTTATGATAAGAACAAAAAACAATCCTCTGAAACATGAACGGCATTTTGCTCTCATTCCTTTTGAGAGTAACATGATTTTCAACCATGACAGAGATTTAGGAAAAGAATTTACATGCTGATTGAAGTGAAATACCATGGATATCTTGAGGGGAAAACACTAAGGGAGTCTATGAGAGCTTTAAAATTTCCTTGGGTATATTGCTGATTTTGATAGCTGTAGGTCTATGTTCTTAATAAAAGTACTACCCCATAGCTGTGGAGCAAATGAGAATCAGGCTGCCTGGGAAGTTGAGAAGGAAAGCCCCATGGAATAAAACTCTTAGATGTTAGAGTTGGACCTTTGGGGCAGTAAAATAATCATAAATTAGCCTCACCAGAGGACCACAGAGATGTGAAAAATAATATATCTATAATCACTCTTTTGGTGGAAAGTAAAGAGAATCAAAAGTGTTTCTAAAGAAAACGTGAGACATAGAAGATGGGTAGATACATTTATCTCTATATACACACATAGACATATAAATTGTTTTTACCTGAACAGTATAAAAATGTGTAATGTAAAATATATTTTAACCA
The DNA here is from genome assembly GCF_029378745.1 of Bos indicus. Classification (NCBI taxonomy): domain Eukaryota; kingdom Metazoa; phylum Chordata; class Mammalia; order Artiodactyla; family Bovidae; genus Bos; species Bos indicus. The sequence goes on from NC_091763.1 coordinate 90,421,253, forward strand.
TCAAGGGCACCAAGTTTGCCAATATACATAATTGAGTATTTTTCTATTGATATTTCTAATCATTGTATAACATAATATCAAATATATTCATAATAATAAACAGCAGTTTTTAGAACTTCCTATGTTCCCAGCACTGTGAAAATTATTTTACATATATTTTCTCCTGATATTTGAGTAACAAGTCCATGAGATAAATACTTCTGTTTTCTCAGTTGTATAGATGAATGAATTAAAGCAGGCTCCCCTGGTGGCTTAGAGGGTAAAGAGTTTATCTGCAGTACAGGAGACTCAGGTTTGATCCTTGGGTCAGGAAGATCCCCTGGAGAAGGGAATGGCAAGCCACTCCAGTATTTTTGCCAGGTAAATCCCAGAAACAGAGGAGCCTTGTGGGCTATAGTCCATGGGGTCACAAAGAGTCAGCAACTAGGCACGCATGAATTAAACCACAGAGGCATTAACTAAGTTTCCCTATAAAACACAGTTACACACTGCCTATATAAGGATTTGAACCTAAGCATCCCTTGGGTGACCCATTCTTAACCATTAGAATAGGTGGTTAGTTAATTCATTCAGTAAACAAATGCTAAACAGCACCACAAAGACTTAAGAAAGTGAAAATGTAATAAAGTGAGAAATAAAGTGAAAAGGTAATAAAATAAGACCTATAAGAATGAGAAAGTAAATCAAGATGCTGTAAAGGGAAAGAGTATTCCTGGCAGAGAGAAGAGCAAGTGTGAAAGCCCTGAGGAAGAACTGGCAAGGTGGTCTCTGTGTTTGCAACAGAAGGAACGACATGAACCATAGTAGGGGATGATACAAGGATGGATAATGCTAGATCTGACCGCTTCCCACAACATGAAATCAGTCTTTACTGTTAATGAGGTGAGACGTGATGGGAATGTTTTGAGTATAGAAATAAGATGCTATGAATTCTGTTTTTAATAGGAAACACTGTGATAAATCATTTTCACTAGGTTTTCAGTTTCCTTGTGGCATTTTGTATATTGAGGTTTTCTCAAATAAATTGAATAGGTGTGTTTTTCTAGAAACCATTCTGGAGTGAGAATGTCATGTAATTTTGTTTTGCAATGCAACTCATGTTTTCCTGTAACAATGGAAGCATGTAAAGATCAATTGATGAGTTGAAATCTACTGGATTTACTCACAACATGAGGAAGTGAATCTGTGACCCACTATATACTTCTCCAGTTTCTGACTGCACAGATGGAATGGACACATTCCATTCAAATTTGCAAAAACATACTTCATTCTCATAACCTGGAAGAAGACCATTAATATACTAAGTGGTAAATGAAAAATCTTTATATTGCTCCTTTATATAAAATAGTATTATATATGTATTATATATAATACATTATATATCTATTATAATGTATATAATACATAAATAATTGCATGTATGTATTCTATGTATATATATGTATATAGTACATATGTATTATATGTATGTACATAATATGTATGTATATATGATACACACATTATATAGTATATATAATACATATGTGTGTTATATATAATACATACATTATATGTGTATTATATATAATATATACATTATATGTGTATTGGATAATATATATGGAGGCTTCCCTGATAACTCAGACAGTAAAGAATCTGCCTGCAATGCAGAAAACCAAAGTTCGATCCCTGAGTTGGGAAGATCCCCTGGTGAAGGGAATGGCTACCCACTCCAGTATTCTTGCCTGTAGAATTTCATGGAAGAGTAGCCTGTAGGGCTACAGTCCATGGGTGGCAAAGAGTAGGATATAACTGAATGACTTTCACTGTTTACAAAACAATTAATTTTTGCATGATTGGAAAAAAGTCCTCAGGCTGCCCTAACATTAACTGTTTTTGAAAAGGGAAGAGAGGAGAATTTCTTTATATTTAGTAGCAATATTACCTGATACATAGTTTTTTGTTGTTGTTGATGTATGTACTTTTTAAAATAAAAAACTATGGTACTGAAAGAAATTGAAAATACATCAAAATATTTGGGATGCAACTGTCACAGTATTGAGAGGAACATTACAGGGGTATGTGCTTGCAATAGAAAAGAAGACATATCTGAATTCGGTAATTTATGTTCCTACCTTAAGAAAACAGAAAAAGAAAAACAAAATAAATCCAAACTGAGTGGAAGGAATAGAAAAGTCACAAATTTATAGAATTGAAAGCAGTCGAGAAAATAAAACTGATTTACTTCTTTGAAATGGTAAATAAAATTAATGAACCTTTTGCAGGACTAACCAACAGATACCTATATTTACATTTATCATCTAGAATGTGGATAATATCAAAAATGAAAGAGAGAGCACCACTGCTGAGCCCATGGACATTAAAATGATAAAATGAGCAAGTCTATGCCCAGAAATTTGATAATTTAGATGAAATAGGCAATTTCTTGAAAGATACAATCTACCAAAATGCATGCAATGAGAGATAATAAAAATTAGCCTACAAAAAACAAAGTACTAAGCCTAGTAGTTTCACTAGTGGGTTTTACCAAACATTTGAAGGAGAAATCATGCCAGTATTCTGTGTTCTCTTCCAGCAGAGACTGTAACTCATTTTTTGAGGCAAGTATCACTGAAATTCCAAAATGAGGTAAAGAAATTGTGAGAAAAGAAAATTAAAAACATTAAAAACCATGAACATAGATGTAAAAATCAACAAAATATTAATGAAATCCAACAATTTGTGAAAAGAATTATATGCCATGACAAGTGGGATTTATTATAGGTATGCCAGTCTAGTTCAGCATTTTAAAATCAATCATTACAGCCCACAGTATCAGTAGGCTATATAAGAACAACTATTTGATCATGAGTAGGCAATGGCACCCCACTCCAGTACTCTTGCCTGGAAAATCCTATGGACGGAGGAGCCTGGTAGGCTGCAGTCCTTGGGGTCACTAAGAGTTAGACAGGGCTGAGTGACTTCACTTTCACTTTTTACTTTCATGCATAGGAGAAGGAAATGGCAACTCACTCCAGTGTTTGTGCCTGGAGAATCCCAGGGATGGGGGAGCCTGGTGGGCGGCCGTCTATGGGGTCGCACAGAGTCAGACACGACTGAAGTGACTTAGCAGTAGCAGCAGTAACATGCTAAATAAGTCTGTGACCAAAGCCAACCTCCATTAATGACTAAAAACTCTGAGCTCAAGTAGACGGGGACTTTCTAAACTGGAAAAATTACACATACAGAAGCCTGCAGCAACATCATGCTTTACTTTCAAAGACTGAATGGATACTTTCCCTCCTGGATTGGGAACAAGATGAGAATGACTGCCCTTACTATGCTTATTCAGCATATGCTAGAAATTCTAGCCAGCACAAAAAGGCTAGGCAAGAAAAAGCAAAAAGGACATCAGATCAGATCAGTCGCTCAGTCGTGTCCGACTCTTTGCGACCCCATGAATCGCAGCACGCCAGGCCTCCCTGTCCATCACCAACTCCCGGAGTTCACTCAGACTCATGTCCATTGAGTCAGTGATGCCATCCAGCCATCTCATCCTCTGTCGTCCCCTTCTCCTCTTGCCCCCAATCTCTCCCAGCATCAGAGTCTTTTCCAATGAGTCAACTCTTCACATGAGGTGGCCAAAGTACTGGAGTTTCAGCTTTAGCATCATTCCTTCCAAAGAAATCCCAGGGCTGATCTCCTTTAGAATGGACTGGTTGGATCTCCTTGCAGTCCAAGGGACTCTCAAGATACAAATTGCAAAAAGAGACATGAAGCTGTTCTTATTTGCAGAGGATGTGACAGCTATGTAGAAAACCTGCCGTTTAGTCTCTAAGTCATTTCTGACTCTGACCCCAGCTTCCCTGCCCTTCACTATCTCCTGGAGTTTGCTCAAACTCATGTCCATTGAGTCAGTGATGCTATCTAACCATCTCATTCTCTGTCACCCTCTTCTTCTGTCCTCAATCTTTTCCAGCATCAGGGTCTTTTCCAATAAGTTGGCTCTTCACATCAGATGGCCAAATTTATTGGAGCTTCAGTATCAGTCCTTCCAGTGACTGTTCAGGGTTGATTTCCTTTAGGCTTGGCGAATGTGATCTCCTTGCTGTTCAAGAGACTTTCAATAGTCTTTTGTAGGACCACAGTTTGAAAACATCAATTCTTTGGCACTCAGCCTTCTTTGCAGGAAGATTCTTTACCGTCTGAGCCACCAGGGAAGCCCAGGAATACTGGAGTGGTGGCCTAACCTTTCTCAAGGGGATCTTTCCAACACAGGAATTCAACTGGGTTCTCCTGTATTGCAGGCATATTCTTTACCAGTTGAGCTAACAGGGAAGACCTGGATTTGATCCCTGGGTTGGGAAGATCCCATGGAGAAAGGAAAAGCTACCAACTCCAGTATTCTGGCCTAGAGAATTCCATGAACTTGGGGTTGCAAAGAGTCAGAAATGACTGAGCAACTTTCAATTCAATTCAAATTCAATTCAGCCTTCTTTATGGTCCAACTCTCACATCCATACATGACAACTGGGAAAACCATAGCTTTGATTAGATGCACTTTTGTCAGCAAAGTGATTTCCCTACTTTTTAATACGGTGTCTAGATTTGTCATAGCTTTTCTTCTAAGGGACAAGTGAAATTAAGAGAAAACCCTGAATACTACAAAAAAGAATTATTGTAATAATTCAGTGGGGTTTTAGAATACAAGATTAACACAAAGAAAATCAATCTCATTTCTTCATACTAACAATGAATATGTGGATACCAGAATTAAGAACACAATATCTTTTATCATTGATTCAATGAAAATTGAAGTACTTTGATATAAATCTCAAAAAGCATGTATAGAATCTATATGTTGAAGATTAAAAAATCTTGATGCCAGAAATCGAAGAATGCATAAATAAATGGAGTGAAATATTATGTTCATGGATTGAAAGACTCAACACAGTAAACTGTTCTCTCCAAATTTATCTATAGATTTAAGGCAATTCCTTTTGAAATCTCAGCAAGATTCTTGTAGATATATTAAGCATATTCTGAAAATGACATGGAAAAGATTAAGACTTTAGATGCTATCTGGAATAAGAAAAAGTGAGATTAATAATTCTGTTCATTTTAAGGAATTCTACATAATTATAGTAATCAAGGGATTTTGGTACTTGAAAAGGGACAAATTGGCCAATAGAATAGAGCCATGAAACAAGATAGAAAATCTAGAAATAATTCCATGCAGATATGCAATAATGAACTTTGATAAAGATGAAAAAGCAACTCAATAACAAATGATAGCACTTTCAACAAAGAATGTTGGAACAATTGGCCATCTGTATACCAAAAAAAGAAAAAAAATCTGGCTAAACCTCATGCTTTACATTAAAATTCACTCAAAATTGGTCATGGAATATTCATTGGAAGGACTGATGTTGAAGCTGAAACTCCAATACTTTTGCCACCTGATGCAAATAAATGACTCATTTGAAAAGACCCTGATGCTGGGAAAGATTGCAGGGGGGAGAAGGGAACAACAGAGGAGGAGATGGTTGGATGGCATAATTGAATCAATGGACATGAGTTTGAGTAAGCTCCGGGAGTTAGTGATGGACAGGGAGGCCTGGCGTGCTGCAGTCCATGGGGTTGCAAAGAGTTGGACACAACTGAGCGACTGAACTGAACTGAACTGAATACCAAAAAAAGAAAAAAAAATCTCTGGCTAAATCTCATGCTTTATATTAAAATTCACTCGAAATTGATCATGGACTTATGAGTAAAACAAACAAAAAATAATACAAAGCATTTACAAAAAGTAGAATGGAAAAAAATTAGGACTGGGCAAAAAATTATCAGACTTGACCCAAAGTACAAATGAAAAATTGATAAATTGTTTCATTTTAAAGTTGAAATTTTTTATTCTGTGAAAAATTCTATTAAGAGAATGGATTGACAATCTACAGACCGGGAGAAAATGTTTGCAAATCACAATTCCGAAAAAGCACTTGCATTTAGAATATAGCAAGAGTTCCCCAAACTCAATAATAGAAAATACTATGAATAAATTCAATTAGAAAATCAGCAAAATACATGAACAGGCATTTAACTGAAAAAGATTTACAGATGGTAGATGTGTACATGAAAATATATTCAACAGCATTAACCATTAGGGAGAAGCAAATTAAAACCAAACAAGATATCACTACATATCTATCAGATGGCTAAAATAAAGAATAATCATCCCAAATACTGGGGAGAATACAGAGAAACTTCTACATTACTGCTGAGAGTGTGAAATAGTATAAGCCATTCTGGATGACTGTAATAGTTTCTTTAAAAATTAAACGTACAATTACCATGCAACCATGTAACTTTAATCTTGGACATTTATCCCAGAGAAATGAAAACCAAAGTCTGCAATAAAACCTGTAAACAAATGCTCATAGTAGCTTTAGTTATAACACCCCCCAAATGAAAGCAACCTGGATGTCCTTGGACAGGTGAATGATTAAGCAATCTGTGGTACATCCACAGAATGGAATACTAAAACAGTGCAAAACCTGGCTGAATCTCAAGAGAATTTTGCTGAGTGAAAAAAAGCCAGTCTCAAAATACAGAATATAACTATGATTGAATTGATGTAACATTCTAGAAATGATAGAATTACAGAGTTGTAGACATACACATTTATTATGGGTGACATACACTTTTAAATGGGTGAAATGCAAACATGGTTGGTGGTTTGTATCAATGTTAATTTTCTGGCTATGATATATTACTGAAGCTTTGCAACATGTATTACTCTCTGTATTATTTCCTGCTGCTGCTGCTACTGCTGCTAAGTCGCTTCAGTCATGTCCGACTCTGTGCAACCCCATAGACGGCAGTCCACCAGGCTCCCCCGTCCCTGGGATTCTCCAGGCAAGAACACTGGAGTGGATTGCCATTTCCTTCTCCAATGCATGAAACTGAAAAGTGAAAGTGAAATCGCTCAGTCGTGTCCGACTCTTAGCGACCTCATGGACTGCAGCCTACCAGGCTCCTCCGTCCATGGGATTTTCCAGGCAAGAGTACTGGAGTCGGGTGCCATTGCCTTCTCCGGTATTATTTCCTACTAATAAATAATTAAAAATACATAACAGAAATAAAAACAATAGCATTATAGTTTGAAAAACTTTTTGATATGGGCTTCTCTGGTGGCTCAGTGGAAAAGGATCTGCCTGCAATGCAGGAAATGAGGGTTCTATCCCTATATTGGGAAGATCTCCTGGAGAAGGAAATGGCAACTGACTGAACAGCTAAACAACAATCTTTAAAAACAAATTGAAGACTATGAAATAATCCAGATTACAGCATAGATAATTATATAAATTTAACCCCCATTTCTAATTTCTTAAAATCACTAAGCTATTAAGCAAGCTGTATTTCATATTGTTAAGGAAAATAATTTGACTGAAGAGAATTATCATATATCTGAATTCTTTTACATTTCTATCAATACTAGAATTATTCAAAATGAGACATTTTTCTTCTTAAGAGGGCCATTTAGTTGTACCTCAAGCAGATTGCAAACGTGAAAGTCCCTCCAATGAATTAGTTTATTAGAGGTGTATTATGAAAATTTAAGCATGCAAGCAACATTTGGTAAAAATTTATTTTCCAAGTTTTAGATTGTTTACTCTTATTCAATCAAAACAAACTTACCACAGAGAGTAACTTTAAAAGTTGCTTCTTTTTGATAACCATATTTTTTATTTGCTGATTTATATTCATAAATGTCTTGATGCTGGTTCTAGTAATTTTTCATTAGAAAGTATATCTCTTACATAATCTACTAAATACAATAGTCTGTGGTTTCTTTGATGTAATTGCTACCTATCTTTGGTTCTGTGTATTTTGTAAGCATCTCTTGAGAGTTCCTTTGACTGCAAGGAGATCAAACCAGTCAATCCTAAAGTAAATCACCTCAGAATATTCACTGGAAGAACTAATTCTGAAGTGATGCTCTGATACTTTGGCCATCTGATGTGAAGAACTGACTCATTGGAAGAGACCCTGATGCTGGGAAAGGCTGACGGCAAGAAGAGAAGGGAGCAACAGAGGATGAGATAGTTGGATGGCGTCACTGACTGATCGACATGAGTTTGAGCAGACTCTGAGAGATAGTGAAGGACTGGGAAACCTAGTGTGCTGCAGTCCTGGGGTTGCAGAGTTGGACCCAACTTAGTGATATAAACAACAACAACAAAAAACATAAGCATGCTTTTCCCTAGTGTCTCAGTGGTAAAGAATCTGCCGGCCAGTGCAGGAGACATGGGTACGATCCCTGGGATGGGAAAATCCCCTGAAGGAGGCATGGCAACACACTCCAGTATTCTTGCCTGGAAAATCCCCATGGACAGAGGAGCCTGGTGGGCTACAGTCCATGGGGTCGCAAAGAGTCGGACATGACTTAGCGACTAAACAACAACACTACTTAATCATATTCAGCTATATTACCAATGGCCAGAAAAATATATTAGGATTTATACACTAAATAACACACTCTGTTACACACTAAATTACATACTCTGTCATCTTGTGGTTTAGAGGCAGAAGAGAAACAACCAAAAGTCATTCAAATTTACTTCAATGCTCTCAAACATACAAAATAATTATTAGAATGCTAACATACTCAGTAGAATCAAAAGTAAGACAAAGCCAAGCCCAATAAACAATTTAGAGTTGGAAAACACATGTCAGGATAGTTTGCTCCCCAAAATAACAAAAGTTCTGACTCTCTTAAATAGGAACTGCTCAATGTGAATTATGTGATAACTCATCATTTCTTTCTGGCAGGACTCTTAAAGTTCTAATGATCAGAAACACGATTTCTCTAAAATATCACTTTGTACTTTTCAAAGCATTTTCATTTTAATAATTTTTTTCCCTTTAAGGATCTCCATCACAGTGATTTGATAGAAGGCTTATTATCTCTAGTTGACAAAGTAGTAAACAGGCTGAGAAGAGGGATGAAAATAAGTAGTTACTGAATTTAATATGCTGTTCCATTTTGTCTTCTCAACAATTCTCAACTTGACATAGCTGTGCTCATTTTATAGAAAAGAACGTGGGTGCTCAGTTGTTCAGTAATGTGTCTCTAGTAAGCTTGTAGCAGACAATATTCCACTACCCATACATCATTACTTCATTATGAATGCTTTCTTTCGAGAATCTGGAATCTTACCTGACTCATAACTTTTATATATTAAAAAAAGTTGTGGGTGTGGTATTTCAGTATGTTATTCACTTATGAAAAAATACATACTGTAGTAGTTTATAGAAAGGGGAAGGGTTTGGAAGCAACCAAATTTCTACCAAATCCCAGGTCAGCCATCCTTTACCTTTACTGACCATGGATGCACTGCTTTATTTATTGAAGCATCAGATACTCAGCTGTAAAATGCAGACCCTGATAGTTCCTCCATCATGTTGAAGAAATTAAATGCAACAAATCCTACAAAGCACTTAACATAATGCCTGGCACCTGCCAGTCATTCAATAAATAGCAGCTATTACACATGATATGCAGATGACACCACCCTTATGGAAGAAAGTGAAGAAGAACTAAAGAGCCTTTTGATGAAAGTGAAAGAGGAGAGTGAAAAAATTGGCTTAAAGTTCAACATTCAGAAAACTAACATTATGGCATCCGGTCCCATCACTTCATGGCAAATAGATGGGGCAACAGTGGAAACAGCGGCTGACTTTATTTTTCTGGGCTCCAAAATCACTGTGGATGGTGATTGCAGCCATGAAATTAAAAGACGCTTGCTCCTTGGAAGGAAAGTTATGACCAACCTAGACAGCATATTCAAAAGCAGAGACTACTTTGCCAACAAAGGTCCATCTAGTCAAGGCTATGGTTTTTCCAGTAGTCATGTATGGATGTGAGAATTGGACTATAAAGAAAGCTGAGCACCTAAGAATTGATGCTTTTGAACTGTGGTGTTGGAGAAGACTCTTGAGAGTCCCTTGGACTGCAAGGAGATCCAACCAGCCCATCCTAAAAGAGATCAGTCCTGGGTGTTCATTGGAGGGACTGATGTAGAAGCTGAAACTCCAATACTTTGGCCACCTCATGCGAAGAGTTGACTCATTTGAGAAGACCCTGATGCTGGGAAAGATTGAGGGCAGGAGGAGAAGGGGACGACAGAGGATGAGATGGTTGGATGGCATCACTGACACAATGGACATGAATTTGGGTGGACTCCAGGTGTTGGTGATGGACAGGGAGGCCTGGCGTGCTGCAATTCATGGGGTTGCAAAGAGTCAGACACGACTGAGCAGCTGAACTGAACTGATTACACATGAGTCTTCATTTTATGGACTTTCCACTTCTGACAACAGATTTAAAAAAGAAAAGAAAAAAGAATAATAATATAAATATATTTATTGGTAAATCATTAAAAGAGCAATATTTGGGGGATAAATTTGGCTTGTACAAAAGCATTATAGATGTTGGAATATATTCTATTCAGGTAATTGTTAACCTATTTCTAGATATATCAAGTCTATGTAGTAGAGCATATTCATGTATGTGAGTCTTCTCCTGATTCAGTGGTCTGTCGCATCCTAGGAGATTGAAATAAAAAAACTGGAAGGAGATACTACTGAACTTGTAGCATCATTAATACTTAATTATACTCAGGGTATTCAGGAGTTAAATTTGTACTAAACTCAGGCTTATATTCCATAAATTCAAAATACCAGTAACATCCCAAAGTAGCCTTCCAGTATTTCTGCCTCTTCCTCCCAACATAAACTCTTAAACTCCAACATCTGCTTGACAGAAATAGGGAATAGTTTGATTATGTCAATTTCATGTTATATGTCTGATCTTGTCCTCTTGCCACTTGACTGCTAAATATTTCAATTGCTTTAGTGTTGATGCAGGGAAGCTCATGCTTTGCTGTACATGGTGAACTATTCCAAACATCTGAGCTCCTATAGGTGTTTATAAGGTAGAAGAACCCGAAATGCTCCATCTCTTTGAGTATTCATTTGAGAAGTTCTTTAATGGAATTCAAGGTGTGGAGATCAAGTGATTTATACCCCTCTAGGACAGTGAATAAAAAAGAAAACCTTGAAAAATTTCTGGCCTATTCATCATAATATACTTTTATTTTTGATGATACTTCCTCTCAGCTTCTTCATATCATATTTTAAGAAAACATTTTGCTTCTATTTTAAGTTTCAAAACACAAAAGTGAGGAAGAAGGGCTTGGAGAATATGATTTCTACAGGCTGAATGTTTATGTCCTCCCAAAATTCAAATATATATAGAGAGAGATCTTTTACTTTACTTTTTAAAATATTAAACATTTTGTTATTCTAATCTAAATCCAGATAAGCCATAATGTGGCTTCCCACATTATGACTTTAATATTAGGACCGTAGGGTATTATGTGTGTGGGTATAGTTACCCTCCAATATAATCACCTGAAAGTATTAGAAAATCTTGTGTATGACAATCATAGTTTCCCATTATATAGCATATTAGCAGCATGTTAAGAGATGAGAATTTATGAATTTAGATAAAATATGTGTATGTTCCACAAGTAAATTTCTAGGTTTTTTTGGAAATAAAAGGAACCCCCTTTTTTCACAAAATGGGATATATAGTGTAAGTTCTCTTATTTGTCTTAATATATCACACAATCTGGCCCAGAGCCACACAGAAGTTAGAGATATAAAGGAAACTGAAATGAAAGTGGGATTAGGGTAGTAGATCATTTTGAAAATTTAGCAATGAAAAATTGGACAAAGGAAGTTTTTTTTTTTTTGGTGAAATTTTCACTTGTATGTGCTTACTAATTCAGTTGTGTCTGACTCTTTATGACCCCATGAACAGTAGCCCACCAGGCTCCTCTGTCCATGGGATTCTCCAGGCAAGAATACTGGACTGGGTTGCCATTTCCTTCTCCGTTTCACTTGTATATCTTTGGCCTAACCCTTTTCTCTGATAGTCTCCTTAGGCTTCGTTTTCTCCTCCAACCCTTTCTCCTCATCCTTCCTAGGGTACTCCTTCTTATGCTGTTTCTCCTAACTTTGGTCCATAAGTCCTTCTCCCTATGGAGACAGTGTCCTCTCAACAGTTTTCCAGATACTCCCAGTATTTGCTCAGTCCCTCAGTCGTGTCTGACTCTTTGTGACCCCATGACCTGTAGCCCGCCAAGCTCCTCTGTCCATGGGATTTTCCAGGCAAGAATACTGGGATACAAAAATACTACCATTTATAACCACTTACATTTCACAAAGATCGTAGGATGAGCGATACTGTTTCTTTCCATTTCATTTCAGTACTTTTGAGTTTGTACTAATCCACATTATAATAGTGATAAAAGAAAACTGAGCACAATAATCCATGTGTTTCAAAGCATTTCTAAATGCCTCTGTTTAATGACTTGTTAGTACATTCAGTCTCTGGCAAAGGCAATATCATTAAGAAGGAAATTTTAAATTAATTTTATATTTCAAGAATGCATAGTCTCTTTATATAATAGCTGTTACAACTCCACCAACAAACAGAATTAAGTGTCTCTTTCATGTCAAATATCATATCAGGTGTTACTGGAAACTTTAAAAAAAAATCACTAAAACTTTAAGTAACTTTTTTGAAGACAAAAACAGAAAAATATTTTATTAAACAAGATGGAAAATAATTGGAGGAAACTGATGTTAACAAATGGTAATTGATTTAGGATTCTCATGAGTACTATGAGTACTCATGAATGTACAATGAATAAGCTTATAATACATTGATAAGTAAAATATTTATGTATTATATTTATTCACTACAAAATAAAATATTAATATTTGAGGTACCTATTTTAAAAGTATGAATTCTAAAGATTTAATCCAACTTTGTTATTAAAAATAGTTTCTTCCAAATTCTTGCAGTTGTGTCTGATGTGTCAAGAGTATACACCATTGATATATCCATGTAGAATGACTTGTGATAACCATGTGAAGAGTGCAACCTTATCAACCCATATTTCAACTTCTTTCCCTCTGAATTTTCCTTCTTATATTCTTGAGGAGGTCAGAACCTCAGCTCACCATTAAATCCCTGACAGCCGTAGTGGAGTTCTGATGTCAAGCTTCAAAAAATTTTTTTAACTTTAGCCTCTGCTTATTAATAGTAGAGTCCCCAGGAAGCTGTGCTGGAAGATTTTAAATTGTCCTTGGAACTGTCATTACAATTTATTTTCCTGCAGCCAGAATAGAATGGCTCTTTCCTTTCACTCACTTTCTTTTATCTTTGTTATTTTCCCTAAATTTTCCTCTCCTTGTAGATAAAAATGCAAATCACTTTCAATGGTAAAGACCCTTTTTATTGATCAAACTTTTCCGGTCCTATCACTTCATGGGAAATAGATGGGGAAACAGTGGAAACAGTGTCAGACTTTATTTTGGGGGCTCCAAACTCACTGCAGATGGTGACTGCAGCCATGAAATTAAAAGATTCTTACTCCTTGGAAGGAAAGTTATGACCAACCTAGATAGCATATTCAAAAGCAGAGACATTACTTTACCAACAAAGGTCTATCTAGTCAAGGCTATGGTTTTTCCTGTGGTCATGTATGGATGTGAGAGTTGGACTGTGAAGAAGGCTGAACGCCGAAGAATTGATGCTTTTGAACTGTGGTGTTGGAGAAGACTTTTGAGAGTCCCTTAGACTGCAAGGAGATCCAACCAGTCCATTCTGAAGGAGATCAGCCCTGGGATTTCTTTGGAAGGACTGATGCTAAAGCTGAAACTCCAGTACTTTGGCCACCTCATGCGAAGAGGTGACTCATTGGAAAAGACTGTGATGCTGGGAGGGATTGGGGGCAGGAGGAGAAGGGGATGACAGAGGATGAGATGGCTGGATGGCATCACTGACTCAATGGACGTGAGTCTGAGTGAACTCCGGGAGTTGGTGATGGACAGGGAGGCCCGGCGTGCTGCGATTCATGGGGTCGCAAAGAGTCGGACACGACTGAGTGACTGAACTGAACTGAACTGGCTGAATGAAGGTGGAGCTCCCCTGGTGGCTCAGACAGTAAAGAATCTGCCTGCAATGCAGGAGACCAGGGTGCTATCCCTGGGTTGGGAATATCCCCTGGAGAAGGGAATGGCTACCCACTCCAGTATTCTTGCCTGGAGAATCTTATGGTCAGAGGAGCCTGGTGGGGTAAAGTCCATGGGGTTGCAGAGTTAGACATGACTGAGTGACTAACACTTCCATGTCCAATGAAGATGAGGTCTCTCTCCCTCCTCAGACTACCCACTCTTCCTTTAAAGTGTCTTTATGAAGAATGAAAAATACATTATTCTCCATAGAATTCATTTATTTTTTTCTTGATTTCTGAAATATTTCCCTATAACCTAGGGAAGATAATTTGTACCAACACTGCTGTTGAATAATTTTTGGACTGTTATTGAGACATAAGTTGTTATTATTGTTTAGTTGATCAGTCATGTCCAACTCTTTGTGGCCCCATGGACTGTAGCCCAACAGGCTCCTCTGTCCATGGAATTCTCTAGGCAAGAATACTGGAGTGGGTTGCCATTTCTCTAGGGGATCTTCCCAACCCAGGGATAGAAGCTGCTTCTCCTGCATTGGCAGGCAGATTCTTTACCACTGAGCCACCAGGGAAGCCAGGTGTACTATCTACTAACATGCAAATATGTGAAATTTAAAGTTAATAAGTTTAATTAATAATTTGTAAATGAGTATAAAAGTTGCATTGGGTTAGTCTTTGTACACTTAGTTTTTAAATTACAAGACTGTATTTCACAACTTTGAAATATGAAAATGTAAGTGCTTTATAAAAATTTTTAACTTTCCATGAAAATTTTAGTTGCTTTAATTTAACATTTCATATTGTCCTAAGGTAAAAATATCACTCTTTTTTAAAGATATCACCCTTTTTTTTTTTTAAATCCTAGCTGTCCCAGACTTCTCTTCAGCAAATCTTGTGTGCTGGATAAATTCTATGTTAGGCAGAAATAGCTGTTGATCATTCATCTTCTCTTAAAATACAGTTTATTTAGAGCTTTATATTTGGTGTCTTTTTTCCATTTAGAAGGTTCTAATTCTTTTTTTTTTATTTTAATTTTTAAACAATCACAAACTTAGGAAAGCAAGGAGACAGAGGACAGAAAAATTATTGCTGTACTATCTGACAATAAGCTATTAATGTTTTACTCTGAATACTTTGCTGTATATGTTCTGTAAGAAAAGTCATCCTCCTCCATAACCACAGTGCATGCTCAGTCGGTAAGTTGTGTCCGTCTCTTTGGGACCGCCAGGCTCCTCTGTCCTTAGGTTTTTCCAGGAAAGAAATACTGGAGTGATTACAATTTCCTCCTCCAGGGGATCTTCCTGACCCAGGGATTGAACCCTGGTCTCCTGCATCTTCTGCATTGGCAGGCAAATTCTTTACCACTGAGCCAACTGAGAAGCCCACATAACCACAGTAGGACTGATATAATAAGGAAATTTACAGTGATACAATACTATTATCTAATCTTTAGAGCCTGTTTCATCCCACTAATGACCTCAGTAATGTTCTTCATAGAGAAAACATTCTCTTTGGAATCACATACTGAATTTAGTTGTCGTACTGCTTTAAGTTCCTTCATTCTGCAAGTTTCTCAGCCTTTTCTTGACTCTTAGGAGCTTGAAACTTTTGAAAATTTCAGCATAATTATTTTAAAGAATGTCTCTAAATATAAATGTGTTTGATATTCCCTATGATGAGATATACAAGCTACAGTTTTTGACAAGAATGCCACAGAAGTGTGCTGCATGATTTCTTTGCTTCTTTCAAGTAGCATAAAATTTCCATTTGCACTATTATTTATGATATTCACTTTGATCATTTAATTAATGTTTTGTCTGCCAGACTTCCATGCTGAAAAGTCATTTTTGCTTTTTTATCAATATGTTTTAGAGAGAGGAACTTTGAAAATATATAAATATTGCTATTCATCAAACTTTAATTTATTTACTCTTACACCTGTATGATGGGTAACAAAATAAAAAAGTCCAGCTTTGCACAGGATTGAAGTATTTCTCAGCACCTAGGACTTTCAGAGCTACAACTAGTACAATATTGGCCACTTGTACAAAAATATATCTTCGTATTAAGAGTGTTTCCATTTAATTGAACACATACATAGAAATGAAATAGCTGGAAATTATGGCAAGTATATGTTTAATATTTTAGGAGACTTTGAAGAAATTTTCCGAAGTAGTTGTACTGTTTTAACGTTTTATTAGCAATGTATTACAGCTAGCAATAGGACATCCATTACAGCTTATTAATTTCTGCAAAAATATCTGTAGTAATTGTCATAGGTATTTTCTTGATTCTGTAAGATGACTGATTTCTTTCCATGTATAGTAAGATTTATTGTGTTAATGTTCTTTCGTCTCTGTCACCAATACTTTGTAGTTTTCAGTGTAGAAATATTGCATAGCTTTCGTGAATTTATTCCTGAGTATTTTAGTTTTTATGTTGTGAATGAAATGTAAAAATTTTATTTTTCAGTTGTTCTCTGCTAGTTTAAAAAGCATACACTACCTTTTTTTTTTTTTTACAAACAGAATATAGCTATAGTAACTGTTTTAAAGTCTTTTTTATTAATTATATAATCTATATCATGCTTGGGTGTTTTTATTTATTTTTTGTAGTATAATCATAAGTCATATTATCTGCTTCTTTGTCTACCTGATAATTTTAACAGGATGCCAGATAATATGGATTTCCCTTTTGGGTACTGGATATTTCTGCATGCTATAAATATTCTTGAGTTTGTTCTGGGATGCTGTTAATATAAGGAAACAACTTGATACTTTTAAGTCCTGCTTTTAAGATTTAGGTGGGACATTTTTATTTTGAATTTAATTCAAATTCAATTCAAATTATTTGATTTGAGTTGTTTGCCCTCACATCTGAGACAAAACTCTTTGGAGTGCTTTAGCTAATATCAGGTGAAATATGAAGTTTTCTAATCTAACTGTTGTGAACAGACAATATTTTTGGTAGTTTGTGAGCTTGGATTTTATTTCCCCTTTAATCCTTTGAGGCCACTCTTTTTTAATTTTTTTCCAGACTTTAAACTTATCGTTTTGTAATGGAGTATAGCTGATCAACAATGCTGTAATAATTTTAGATTAAAAGTGAAGGAAACTTTGAGGTAACACATTCCATTATCTGAAAATATCTTTACTTCTTTCTTGAAAAATGTTATCACTAAAATAGAATTCTGAATTAACAGTTTCTTTCTTTGTTTTTCAGCACTACAAAGATAATCTTCTTCTAGCCTCTCTGATATCTGATAAGTGAGGTAAGTGATTGTTCCCATTATGTTTCACATTCATGTAATTTATAATTATAATTTGAATGATTTTTGAGTTGTTCTCCCTTTCCTAAAATCTTCCTGCTTTTGTTCACCCTTTTTAGCTCTCATTTAAGGTTAATCAAAAAATTTTATAACTGATATTTTCTTCAGGATAAGATTGTTCATAACTTGCATCCCGTTAGAATAATACCTTTTGTATTTAGGCAAGGAGAGAAGAGAGAGGGCATATTCAAAATATTTTTTAAAAAAAAACTATCAATCAAGAATTCAATTACACTAAAACTATCATTCAAAAATGAAAATAATTAAAGCATTAACTGATTTGACTGACTTGTATAAAAGCTAATAAAATCCATTGCAAACATCTCTACCCTAAAAGAAACACTATCTTCACTTCATATTACAGATATTTTTTGCTTTGTATTAATATTTAAGCTTGAGAATTTTTAGTTGTTAATGGTTCAATTCAGTTCAATTGCTCAGTCATGTCCGATTCTTTCAGACCCAATGGACTACAGGATGCCAGGCTTCCCTGTCCATCAACAACTCCCGGAGTCTACTCAAACTCATGTCCATTGAGTCAGTGATGCCATCCAAAACTCGCATCCTCTGTCATCCATTCTCCTCCCGCCTTCAATCTTTCCCAGAATAAGGGTCTTTTCAAATGAGTCAGTTCTTTGCATCAGGGAGCCAAAGTAGTTTTAGCTTCAGCATCATCCTTCCAATGAATGTTCAGGACTGATTTCCTTTAGGATGGACTGGTTGGATCTCCTTGTGGTCCAAGGGACACTCAAGGGTCTTCTCCAACACCGCAGTTCAAAAGCATCAATTCTTCGGTGGTCAGCTTTCTTTATAGTCCAACTCTCACATCCATACCTGACTACTGGAAAAACCATAGCTTTGACTAGATGGACATTTGTTGGCAAAGTAATGTCTCTGCTTTTTAATATGCTGTCTAGTTTGGTCATAACTTTCCTTCCAAGGAGTAAGCATCTTTTAATTTCATGGCTGCAGTCATCATCTGCAATGATTTTGGAACCCCCAAAAATAAAGTCTGACACTGTTTCCACTGTTTCCCCATCTATTTGCCATGAAGAGATGGGGCCAGATGCCATGATCTTAGTTTTCTGAATGTTGAGTTTTAAGCCATTTTTTTTTCACTCTCCTCTTTCACTGTCATCAAGAGGCTCTTTAGTTCTTTGCTTTCTGCCATAAGAATGGTGTCATCTGCATATCTGAGGTTATGTATTTCTCCCGGCAATCTTGATTCCAGCTTGTGCTTCATCCAGCCAAGCGTTTATCATGATGTACTCTGCGTATAAGTTAAATAAGCAGGGTGACAATATACAGCCTTGACGTACTCCTTTTCCTATTTGGAACCAGTCTGTTGTTCCATGTCCAGTTCTAACTGTTGCTTCCTGACCTGCATATAGATTTCTCAAGAGGCAGGTCAGGTGGTCTGGTATTCCTACCTCTTTCAGAATTTTCCACAGTTTTTTGTCATTCACACAGTCAACGGCTTTGGCATAGTCAAGAAATCAGAAAAAGATGTTTTTCTGGAACTCTCTTGCTTTTTCCATGATCCAGCGGATGTTGGCAATTTGATCTCTGGTTCCTCTGCCTTTTCTAAAACCAGCTTGAACATCTGGAAGCTCACAGTTCATGTATTTCTGAAGCCTGGCTTGGAGAATTTTGAGCATTGCTTTACTAGCACATGAGATGAGTGCAATTGTGTGGTAGTTTGAGGTTTCTTTGGCATTGCCTTTCTTTGGGATCATAATGAAAACTGACCTTTTCCAGTCTTGTGGCCACTGATGACCAAATTTTCCAAATGTGCTGGCATATTGAGTGCAGCACTTTCACAGCATCATCTTTTAGGATTTGAAATAGTAAATGAAGTGCTACAAATATATAAAATAGTTTGAAGTATGTTGTACATTTTCATGGAAACATACACCTCCTTTAGTTTTTAAATATATTGTTAAAATCCTCAATTGTTGTTTTACCTCAGATTTGTTATTATCAGAGAATTCTATCAGTATCATATTTGGAATCAAAAAAATTTTGGCCTTAAAAGTGTTCATTTTTTGTAAATGATTCATGTGTGATTGACAAAATTCGTTACTAGGTGTAATGTTTAGAGGATTTCTCTAAATATGCTTTCAAGTTTCTTAACTGGTTTGCTGAAATCTTCTATACTTTTACAATTAAAATTGTTTTAATGATTATATAGTTGTTTTGTTACACCATCATTATTAGATTCTGGGTGAGTTTGTTGTTCCTTGATATTCTTAACTTTGCTTTGTAGATTCAAAACCTCACTATGAGGTTAATGCAACATCTTAATTTTTACCTTTAGTTTTGAAATTTTTTTTTACTATGTAGTAAGTCATAATATTACTCCCATTACTATTTACCCCCATTGATATATTACTCTCAGTCATATTTTACCTGAATATTTTTCCTGATAGCAATATTTCCTTTACAGATTTAATTTTGGTTAGTATTTTTTATATATTTACTCATTCATTTACTGTTGCCTTTTTGAGTCATTTAATGCAAACTTTTGCTTCTTTATCCTTTTTGATTTTGGACATTTTAGATGAATTTTATCACTGTAGTAAAAAATGGTATTTTTATATTGATTTGCACTCTCTCTGTGTTTTCTATTTGCCATACATTGTCTGAACTTAATATTTTCTCATTTCTGACCTTCCATTCATATCAGAATTTAGTTTCTTTTTTAATTAATTTTATTGAAATATATTTCACTTATATGTTTCAGGTGTATAAAACAGTAAATCAACATTTTTATAGAAAATTCTTCATACAAAGTTGTTATAAAATATTGACTGTATTGTCTGTGTTATACATTACATTTTTATAACTTTATACCTAGAAGTTTGTGCCACTTAATCTCCTTCAACTGTTTTGCCCATACCCCACAGTGTATGGGAGGAGATCTGTAGTTCTTTCTAGGTATTAGTTAAATTTTGCATAGTCTGTATTTATTATAGGAAATATTGATTTACATACATTAACAAATGTGTTTTATTTTACTAATTTACTCTTGGAGCTCCATTTATGACAGCCTAAGCACCATTTCATTCTTAAGCCCCCTACATGTTTGTCATACATGAAGCAACACAGAGCTTATCCACCCAGACACTGAATGCACAGCCTCTGCTGGGTTTAGTTCTGGATCTTACTAAATCTGTAAACAGTATGAAACACTTCCAACTATTCCAGCCTCTCCAAACATGTGTTGTGATCTGTTTTCTGTTTTAGCTTCCTCATTTTGTTTCTCATATTTTTTCACTTTAGCTTTGTATTCGTATCATGTTCATAGTATTTTTTTTTTTTCATGTCTTGGGCCTGTGATTGATGAGGTTTCCTTCTGAAATCACACCACCATCAAAGGGAATTTCAGCCATTCTTGTTACTGAGCCACCATTTTCCTTTCTACTAGCATTTCTTTTTTTTTTAATTTTATTTTATTTTTAAACTTTACGTAATTGTATTAGTTTTGCCAAATATCAAAATGAATCCGCCACAGGTATACGTGTGTTCCCCATCCTGAACCCTCCTCCCTCCTCCCTCCCCATACCATCGCTCTGGGTCGTCCCAGTGCACTAGCCCCAAGCATCCAGTATCGTGCATCGAACCTGGACTGGCATCTCGTTTCATACATGATATTTTGGTAGACCTCTTAGAGCCTAGGATTGAGCCTAGGATTCTGCACTTTGAAAGAGCTTGCAGGTGGAGCCCTTGCTGCTGGCCCATGGACCATACTTTGAATAATAAGGCTTTAAATATCCCCACTTTTTTATCACAGTGACAAGATTAAGTATTTCAAGATGCTGCTTGTTTGACCCAAGATCTCATTATAAGCTTTTCATTCTTTGGGACTGGTCAGACTTGCCCCTGCTTCTGGAATCAGCCCACTTAAGAAAGAGAGTGTGCTGCCATTCATTTAAAAATTAATTTTGAGGCAGTTAATGGCAGGTACATTTCCATCTCTGTTCTCCTTTGCAATTTAAACAAAATTAAAATCAATAAATGACAAAATGTGTCATTTTACTATTTGCAACTTATGTGTATAAATCATCTTGGATAATCAACTGGAAATTGAAGTTTGTGAATAAAATATATGTACTAGCTCATGACCTATAACTAAGTTTATTTTTTAGTTTTCAACTTTACAAATGTCTATAATGTCAATAAAGCCTTGTTTCAGGGAAGAAGTTTATTTCTGTTTATTTCTCTAGATTTACAACAGAAATTCATATGCAAAATTCATATGCATAATTAATTCTAAGATTTGTGAGACTGTGAGTAATGTATTTTTGCTAACTGCAATAATGCAATAATTAAAGCAATGCCTTCCATTCACATTAAACCTAAAAATCATTTATGTTTTAAAACCACAAGTCTCCCTTGTCTTCTTGTGAATTCCAAAGAAGATGATTTTCACTTGTGGACTTTCGATATTTTTGTTGTTTAGTCACTGAGTCATGTCTAACTCTTTGCAACTGCATGGACTGTAGCCCACCAGGCTCCTCTCTCCATTGGATTTTCTAGGCAAGACTACTGGAGTTGGGGATCTTCCTGACCACAGGGATATTCTACCCATTCCTTAAATAACCCAGGGCTGTGCCACCTTTTTATTTACCTTACAAATAAAAAAGGGGTTGTAGCAATGAAGTTTTTATTAAAACAACTATTTTTTTTCAATTTATTTTTTAATTGGAGGTAAATTTCTTTACCATGTTGTATTGGTTTCTGCCATACAATGGCAGTGATGCAAATCAGCCATAAGTATACATATATCCCCTCCCTCTTGAGCTTCTCTCCCAACCCCCATTCCCACCTGTCCAGTCATCACAGAGCATCAGGCTGGACTCCCTGCCTTATATAGCAACTTCCACTAGCTATCTGTTCTACACGTGATAGTGTATATAGGTCAGTGCTACTTCCTCCATTCATCCCACTCTCTCCTCCATTACCAAAATGAATGAAGATAGAGGGACATTGTAACTTCTTACATATCATGCATGTTGCATTCTGGAAAAATCGCTACTTACTTTGTAAGTTTATGGTAAAAAAAAAAAAAAAAAAAAAAAAACCTAAAATATTTTAATTCCCGAGAGTAACAATTTTTAGTATATTTTACTTTTGTGTTAGAAAGAGTCCTGTTTTTCCTTAGGAGTAATCTTTTACATAATAAAATGGCCTTCAGGAATTCTACCAATGTCATTCACAGACACAAACAAGTCTTCTTTCAGAATGAGTCATAACTGTGACATTGAAAACTCTTTGGTTTATATAAGCATATTTATTGTATTCATTAAAGTAAAATTCCATTCCCTTTTGCTCTCAGTTCCATATGTCCCTACTCCACTACCAAGTCAGTGATGTAGCACAAGCGTCTTGCCCCAAACACGCATTTGCTTATTTGTATCCTTTCTTGTACTGTGTCACAGAACAGCTGGTTGAGTGGAGCTACCTTCTGTGGCTGTAATTCTATTGCTTGGGGATATTTCCTCCTATTTTTTACATAAAAATAAATGTTATTTCCCTTTAGACTCCTGGGGTAATCTTGTATCATTAATTGTTACTATAGAATAATTAGAGAAATTGTGAGAATTGGGAAAACTTTGCCAGTTTAGACTATTGAAATAGATAATTTTGTGACCACGTTGAAAATATGCTTGCTTTCTGTTCACTGTTGAAATTTATCAGCTATCATTTTTAAAAGGCCACTTTCTAACATTTTTAACAATTAGGATTACTTAAATATTAAAACTGTATGTGCTGTTGATTCAGAAGTAATGCATTAGAATTTCAGTATCTTTTATGTAAGAAAAATATTAACAGACTGGAGGTAAGGAATAAAACAAAGAAAGACAAATATATTACTCATAAATAGCTGGACTACTTAAACATTTAATGGAGTCTATTTTAGAATTTGTTCTAGTACGTATTTTGGTATGTTTCTTAGCAAACTGTAATTGGTAGTTGACTAATTTTGTTAGACATAATTTTGAGTTTGTTGTACGTGGACCAAAAAGAGCATTTATATTACTATCTTGGAAGCTAGTTTATTTGGCTCTCACATTTCTGTTGCCAAAATAAATGTTTGTTTTCTTTACACTAAAATTATGATTTTCCAAAAGCCAGCAACAAAATTCTGGGCGAGGGGGAGGCAAACCCAGAATGAATTCAGATACCAGTAACCTAAAATTATTAATTTTTCAATTATATGAACCCCTAGAATTTGTATTTTCTTTCCAAAGCTTTGATGTTTCAGCATATTTGTCACTTTTAGTATTCTGTTTACAGTTTACAGGGCTACAACAACAGATAATTGCTTTGTTTACATTAAATAGCCCAACTGAAATGGCACTTACCAGGCCTTTAAAGTATAAGGCATTTAACCATAACGGAGGTTTTGTCTTTTTGTAATATTTTGAAAGCTTAGCTACTTTGAGAAGAGATGTATAGTACACTGCTATGCATGGCCCAGCTAGCTAAAGTTAGTTTAACAGAAAGAGAAGGAAGAGGAGAGATAGTGGAAAACCACATCAGACAAAGTTCTGTAAAACTCTTTGTGATGCCCCTGGAATAAATCGAGTGTGAGAAACCTATCCAGAAGCACCCTGAGAAAACAGTCCTTGTTGATTTATGACCATACAGCTTAGACATAAAAATAACTGAAATATTGTTATAGGACGTGGATAAATAAGAGTGGGAATTGCTATACACCCATATTTCTTGGGAAGAATCATGATTAGAGTACTGCAAACAATCCAACATGTCGAACATAAAAAATTTAAGTTGAATCAGAATGCATCAGAGCAGGCAGCACCACAAACTCATTCCTCTTGTTTGAAGGTATAGGTTTGGGCAACTTCTGTGCGAATTCTTAAGAGAATTCTAAGAGTATGTTTCTGGTTACAGTCTTTTAAACACATTTAGAATATCAATAAACTTTATGTAGAAATTATGCAGGAATAAGTAACTGGTTTGAATCGAGATATTCTTTCAATGAAGAACAATTTCCCCCTGGCATCAGGTGTAAAATTGGAAATGCAGTAATTGAATCCCCAAATTCAGGTCTCTTATTCTCTTTTCGTTTAGTTATTTTGGAGGAGACAACAAAGGCAAATAACTTGAAAGAGCAGAAACAGAAAAGAAGGTGAAGGCCTAAAAGATAGTGGTTTTCCCGCAGATAGTGAAAAGTGGAATGAAAGCCACCATGGATATAACTCTATCTCAAGTCATCAATCGTAGTAAAGTGAAAGTTAGGATAGATTTCCAGTAATATATGTCAGTGTTTGAAAAAACATAAATTTATCTATTTAAAAAAAGTATTTTAATGATCTTTCCTTGAAAATAAAAACATTAATATGTTCTCTTTTAATCTAGAACTGTGTTGTCCAATATGGTAGCCACTAGCTGTTAGTCATGTTTTAGTATTTTAAATGTAACTGGTTTGAATTGGGATATTCTGTAATTATAAAATACACACCCCCATTTAAAAGACTTATCATAAAAATGTAAAATTACTTATTAACAGTTTATATTAATTACATGGCATAATTATATTTTAATATATTGTTTTAAAGAAAATGTTATTAAAATTAATTTTACTAGTTCCTTTTGCTTCTATTATGTGGCAATAGAAAGTTTACTGTTATGCATATGTCTGTGTGTGACTCCACTTATATTTGTATTGGATGATCTTGGCATTGTGATGAAGATCATAACATACATAAGTGGAATCCATATCCCAAATATCTCTTGATAAAATTCTGTTCCATTTAATAAACCTTATCACACAAAATTATAGACATATGTACATTCATCTCTCAGGGACAGGGACAGTTCCTTTTTCAAACCAATTAAAATGTTAACAGATGACATTTATATAACTTCTCAGAGTGAAGAAACCACCATTAATTAGTCAGAATTCGCAAAAGTCAGCAAAGTCAGGGTTTGCAAAGAGTCAGACATGACTGAGTGACTTTCACTTTCACTTTTCATCAGCAAGGATGTGATTTTGAGAGAGCAAAATAATCTTTAGTAAAACGGAACATTATGATTGTTATCATTTCATTTTTAAAATAGATACTGGAAATTCCTTGGCAGTCCTCTGGTGAGGACTCCATGTTTCCACTGCATGGGACTCAGGTTTGATCCCTGGTCAGGGAACTAAGATCCTGCATGCTGCGTGGCCAAGACAATTTTAAAATAATTAATAATAAGACTGATCTTACCCTTTGAAGTAGCTGTCCTTAAACTATGTACACTTCTCTTGGGAAACTTAAATAAATAAAAACTCTCCTACAGCTCCAATTTCTTCACCTAATACAGTGTGCTTCTTTTCCAGGATTACTTGGGTGTGGGTTTCTTGATGGCAAATTTTATTTTGTCAACAAGAGAAGATTAAAATTATTTGCCAGCTTTGTCATAGTTGAGATATCCTATATAGAATTTTAATGTTTTAGGGCATTTGCACAATGACTATTTTTTGCTTTCTTTTTTTTAATATAATTTTTGATTAGTCAAATGAATATAAACAGTGTATCAGAAAAAAAACATTACATGAACCTGATGACATTATAAAAGTTAATTCCAATTTTACATACCATACCTAAATATTTAATAGAGTATAAACTTTGTCTTGCTTTGCCTTAATTGTGAAAGTATAAAAATTTGTGGCAAGGCATTTAAAACTCTAGAGATCAGATTGTAGATTAAGGATTAACTTGGGAGCTGACTGTGGTTCAGATCATGAACTCCTTATTGCCAAATTCAGACATAAATTGAAGAAAGTAGGGAAAACCACTAGACCATTCAGGTATGACCTAAATCAAATCCCTTACGATTATACAGTTGAAGTGAGAAATAGATTTAAGGGACTAGATGTGATAGACAGAGTGCCTGATGAACTATGGATGGAGGTTCATAACATTGTACAAAAGACAAGGATCAAGACCATCCCCAAGAAAAAGAAACGCAAAAAAACAAAATGGCCATCTGAGGAGTCCTTACAAATAGCTATGAAAAGAAGAAAAGCAAAAAACAATGGAGAAAAGGAAAGATATACCCATGTTAAGGCAAAGTATCAAAGAATAGCAAAGAGAGATAAGAAAGACTTCCTCAATGATCAGTGCAAAGAAATAGAGGAAAACAATAGAATGGGAAAGACTAGAGATCACTTCAAGAAAATTAGAGATACCAAGGGAATATTTCATGAAAAGATGGGCTCATTAAAGGAAAGAAATGGTATGGACCTAACAGAAGCAGAAGATATTAAGAAGAGTTGACAAGAATACACAGAAGAACTATACAGAAAAGATCTTCATGACCCAGATAGTCATGATGGTGTGATCACTCACCTAGAGCCAGACATCTTGGAATGTGAAGTCAAGTTGGTCTTAGGAAGCATTACTACGAACAAAGCTAGTAGAGGTGATGGAATTCCAGTTGAGCTATTTCAAATCCTGAAAGATGATGCTGTGAAAGTGCTGCACTCAATATGCCAGCAAATCTGGAAAACTCAGCAGTGGCCACAGGACTGGAAAAGGCCAGTTTTCATTCCAATCCCAAAGAAAGGCAATGCCAGAGAATGCTCAAACTACTGCACAACTGCACTCATCTCACATGCTAGTAAAGTAATGCTCAAAATTCTCCAAGCCAGGCTTCAACAATACATAAACCATGAACTTCCAGAGGTGCAAGCTGGATTTAGAAAAGGCAGAGGAACCAGAGATCAAATTGCCAACATCTGCTGGATCATTGAAAAGCGAGAGATTTCCAGAAAAACATCTATTTCTGCTTTATTGACTATGCCAAAGCCTTTGACTGTGTGGATCACAAGAAACTGTGGAAAATTCTGAAAGAGATGGGAATACCAGACCACCTGACCTGCCTCTAGAAAAATCTGTATGCAGGTCAGGAAGCAACAGTTAGAACTGGACATGGAACAACAGACTGGTTCCAAACAGGAAAAGGAGTACGTCAAGCCTGTATTTGTCACCCTGCTTATTTAGCTTATATGCAGAGTACATCATGAGAAATGCTGAGCTGGAGGAAGTACAAGCTGAAATCAAGATTGCAGAAGACACCACCATTATGGCAGAAAGTGAAGAAGAACTAAAGAACCTCTTGATGAAAGTGAAAGAGGAGAGTGGAAAAGTTGGCTAAAAGCTCAGTATTCAGAAAATACAGATCATGACAACCGGTTCCATCACTTCATAGCAAATAGATGGAGAAACAGTGGAAACAATGAGAGACTTCATTTTTGGGGGCTCCAAAATCACTGCAGATGGTGACTCTAGCCATGAAATTAAAAGATGCTTGTTCCTTGGAAGAAAAGTTGTGGCTAACCTAGACAGCATATTAAAAAGCAGAGACATTATGCATAGAGCTGACTTATTTGAAAAGAACCTGATGCTGGAAAAGATTGAAGGAGGGAGGAAAAGTGGATGACAAAGGATGAGATAGTTGGATAGCATAAACTCCGGGAGTTGGTGATGGATAGGGAGGTATGGTGTGCTGCAGTCCATGGCGTCGTAAAGAGTCATACACGACTGAGTGACTGAACTTAACTGAAGTGAAAGCTGCAGTGACTATCACCTGATATTTTTATCAGTTCAGTCGCTCAGTCATGTGCGACTGTTTGTGACCCCCATGGACTGAAGTACACCAGGCTTCCCTGTCCATCACCAACTCCCAGAACTTGCTCAAATTCATGCCCATTGAGTTGGTGGTGCCATCCAACCATCTCATCCTCTGTCATCCCCTTCTCCTCCCGCCTTCTGTCTTTCCCAGCATCAGGGTCTTTTCCAATGGATCACTTCTTTGCATCAGGTGGCCAAAGTATTGGCCATTTTATAAAAATCATCATTTTAGGTTGTGAAACATTTCAACTCCTTGCCTGACTGATTGCTTTTGAATATAGTGACCCTGAAATTATTTTACACTAATTAGGGACATATTCAGTGGTTTAAATTGACACATTGTTGTGTATTATTAACTGTTGCTCTGTTTGCTATGTAAATACTTTGGGTTGCTTCCTTGTACAAGGGATGGATTTCTAAAGGGATAAATAATTTACTTTCAAGTTAGATGGTGGCCACTAACTTCATGTTAACGTCATGTTCTGTGTAAAACTATGGATTTATCTTTACTTATTCCTTGAGCCCTTCTTTGATCATGTCAGCACTTTCTTAAGTAAGCATTTTTTAAAATTCTCATGTTAATCTGTGCCTGCAAAAATACAGAATGTTATTCTCTCTGAGAAGGAAAAAAACAAAAAAAAGTATACATGAAATTGGGAGTCCAAAGGAGCATATAAAATTCTTGCTTCTCTTCCTTGTGTTCATATGATATTTTCTTATTTATTCTCTTATCTGTATGTTTTTTCTTACTGTGTGTGAAAAATTTTACTTCTATTGTCTTATTCATGAACTGACTAATTTGAACCTGTGAGATTTGTCTTTATAAAGGTACTTCCTTGACAACTTGATTAATGCATCCTGGTTCCACCAAGTTATTCTGTCTTCTATGCAACTGATATTTGCGATTAGATAAAAATACTATGGTAAAACTTCCTCAGGTTTTCTGTGAAATAAATAAATTCCAGCGTTTCTGAAAAGACTTATCTATCTTATCCCCAGTTAAGGTGACTAGTGTACACTAGAAGGAAGTGATCCCCAAATCACAAATAACATATAGCCTAGAGCTATCTGTTATGAAATCATGTGGGGGGTTTGGTATTGATTAAAGCAGAGCATATGCTAGTGCTATGACACAGCCATTCCCATTCTAGGAATAGAGCTATCAGAAATGTGCATTTGTTTATCAAAAGATAGAGTATGTTTACAGCAGCACTATTCAAAATGGCCCAAAACTGGAAACTACCAGAATGTTCATGCACAGTATTCCTGTACACATGTATTGTAGTAGAAATTCCACACTGAG
Organism: Bos indicus; assembly: GCF_029378745.1. Lineage (NCBI taxonomy): Eukaryota > Metazoa > Chordata > Mammalia > Artiodactyla > Bovidae > Bos > Bos indicus. Next base: position 90,450,617 of record NC_091763.1, read on the forward strand.
TAGTATACAGCAACCAAAGTGAACAAACTAAAACTATGTACAGCAAGCTATGTGAACCACATGCACACAGTGTTAAGTTATACCAGGTGTAAATGCTACGTGCTTTCTTATTTCAGTTACAGAAGGTTCAAAAATAGACAAAGCACATCTTTGGTGACAGAAGTCGGAGTGGGTCCCTTGAGGCCGTAGGAATTAAATGACTTGAAATGGGCATAAAAAGAGCTTTTGTACAAGCTGGAGTACTATTTATCAATCAGAGTGCTTGGTACATAGGTGTGTTCAGCCTAGGAAAGCTCATTGGGCTACATATATGTGATTTAGTCTAATTTCATTTTAGATATTATGATTTAATTAAAGAATCCTTCCCACTCCCTGAAAAAGAAAATATTTGATAGACCATGAAACTAGCTATAGTTATTATGGGAAGTTTTAACAGTTGCAGCTTCTCACAAGGTAATTGAATAAGACAGAAATTTATTAATGGTATAAAGATGTGATGAGTAGCGTAATTAACCCAGTTTGACCTAATTTATATCTGTCTCTATCTATCTATTTTACTGGTCAGGATATTTTTAGACAAACAGAACCAATAGGTTATATACACACATACGTTATATATGTATACACACACACATATGTACATATGTATACATGCATATATATATAAAGAGAGAGATGTACATGCACTGAGATACTTATTATAAGGTTTGACTTATGCTATTATGGAATCTACAAAGCCCCTCCCTTCACCTCCATCTATTGTCTGTAAGCTGGAGACCAAGAACACAGAGGTGTAAGTTCCAGGCTGAGGAGAGGAAACAAGTGAACCAGCTCAGTCAGTGAGGAAGAGAGAACAGATTATTAGATGTAATATATAGTTTCATTTGACCTAATAATGTTATGTTTTAATGCTGGTAGATTTTTTCAGCATATCATTTTATTTATTCACTGTTCAGTGAAGTCAAGTCTGTTACTTCTCTGCACTGAGTTTCTGATTTTAACTATTATATATTAAAATCTTAGATATCCTATCTTTAAAAAGTTCAGCTTTCTTAGCTTTTATAGATCATTGATCCTTCGTTATGATTTCAATATCTCCTTTATATTTTAAGCATTATAAATAAACTCATATTCTTTAACTTATAATTGATGTCATCTTTTAACATTCTGGCCCATTTATTAATTTTAATGATTTAAAAATATCATGTCTTATATTTTTAGTTTTTTTCTTAGTAGGATATTCTTGAAGTTGTCATTTGAAATTCACTTTTTCAGTTTATTGTTTCTGTCAGGCAATGCACGACACTACTGATTTGGGACAGAACTAAAATAATATATTATTGGTGTGCTTTGAACTATCCCTGGAATATGAATTCATCACCAAATTCAGGTTCATGTGGACATGCAATTAAGTATTCTTAAGGAATGTTAATTTCATTTTGTGTGTTATACTCTAAATAGAATTTAAGAAAGGCATATATTCCCTCTATAAGGCAATTTTTTTTTCTGCAAAATGATGTCTTTTGGGGCTCCAAGTTTTGTAAGAGGTGGAAGTGTGGAAATGGAGTATCATTAGTGGCCTTAACATATTTGCAATACTGAAGTTCTATCTCTTGTATTCTAAGCCAGACACCTGTTAAAACCAAGGCTTTATCTTATCAGATACCTCCAAGGAAAATGCCAGGGTTAGAGCTCACCTCTCTTTCTGGAATAGAGCTTTCTAAATATTTGTGTAATCGATTTTCCTGCCATTGAAACCATGGAATTAAGAAAAAAAATTGCAATATATTTAATGGAGAAATATTTTGTATGTTGATTTGGGAAGGTTTCCTCTGAAAATTCTGGCAGAATTTGCTACAGATATAAGTGAACAATCTTTCTAAAATGTTAATGTGGTTATTTTACCAAAGTGAGTAAAATGTTTCAATGGATCACTTTGATTTTAGGATCAATTACGAAGTGCTGAGCCTGATGTCTAAGCCAATTTCTCCTGCTTAATATCTCCACATCCCAACACATGCTCTGGATATCACAAGTTTGACCTGTGCACTTGCATTACTTTACATATGCCCTGGTCTCCCAGTGCTCAATGAATGTGCTTTGATAATGCTGCATAATAAATGACTTTAAAATATTGGTAGCTTAAGACATATGCATTTTCAAGCATGGAGCTGCACATCAGCTTCAGTTTGGGCACGTGTTTTGGTGATGATGGGCTAGTTGCTTCTGTATTTCTTAGCTTCTAGTAACATGTCTTATTAAATATAATTATTGAAGTAAATCAAAATAAAAATACAATATAGGTCAAGACCAAATTCTGAGTATTTATTGAAGCCACCTCACTACTATGTAAATATATATTTAATTGGATTTCATAGGTACTAGTATATAAGAGTCTTGGGAATATGAGTTTAATATCTGTCAGTTAAAAGTGTGTTATTCGCTATGGACTGAATGCTTGTGTCCCCCCCACATTCATACTTTAAGCCCTGATCCTCAGTTTGATGATATTTGGAGGTGGAACCTTTCAAGCCCTCATGAATGTGGTTAGTGCCTTTGTTAGAAGAGATGTGAGACATATTATATCTTTGTCATGTAAGGCTATAGCAAGAAGATAGCCATGGACAAACCAGGAAGAAGGCTTTCACCAGAACTTGACCATGCTGGCATCCTGGCCTGTAATTCTTAGACTCAAGGATTGTAAGAAATATTTGAATGGCACCCAACCTGCAGCATTTTACTAAAGCAGTCTGAACTATGATGTTATTTTATAAGAACAGAAACCTAAAATTTGTTTCCAGATAAGCAAAAGAAATGATCAGAATTAAATGCATATAAGTCACAGGAGAGTTCATTGTTCTATTTCAGCATTCAGTCACATTCAGTTGTCAATTTAGGTGACTCCTATTTTAATTGATTAGTTCTTTAATATGAGCTAATTTGTTATTAACTAAAATTACCAGTCAACTTGAATAAAATGGATAAAACAGTTTCTATATGTAGATATAATCTGAGAGACATCTTGTTTTCTTGCTAGGAGAATTACAAGGTACACTAATTTCCACAGTGTAATTTATTCACTTTTTAATGTGTGTAGCTAACTTGTGATGTTCTCCTCAGATCTCTTTATTTTATCTGAGAAAAACTATTTTCATCATAAAAATACTACTGAAATAGTATGATGAAAAATGTAGGCTATAATCTGCTAAAGCCTTTGGAATTTTTTTCAGTGAACCTCAGACTGTTTTAAGCACCCAAAAAAAGTATATCCATGTTTAATAGATACTGTTAATTATTAAGGCAACTTCAATGACAGTAATATCATTTCTACATAAGTTAGAGTCATTTTACTTTAAGAGATAGTATAATATTGTGGTCCTAGCTTATTGACAGTTTTATGTATCTTTCTTGCAGTACTGACACTTCTGTTTCACAAAATTAGAGCTAACCTTTTCCTTATATCTTTATTGTGTTGCTTAAAGGTAGTTCAGGGAAATGTAAATAGATAGTTCTGAGAAATTCTTAAAGGAAATAAACAAAACCAAGACAGATATGTCCTATTTCTTCCTTTATAAAGATATCAAGACAGTATAAAACACATGAAATTCTCATCTCTATTTATTGAAATCATCAAAAATCTGTCAATCAGGATTTGGTGGTCTTATCTTAACAGGTTTTGTTTCCTCAGAACTAGTTAATATAAAATAAGTAATAATTACACGGCTCTTCCATCCATCCAGAGTAATGTTTGCATCTACCATGCTGTCTTCCAAATAAAGATCCCAGCATATTAAAAAGCAAAGACATCACTTTGCTGACAGAGTCCGTATAATCAGAGCTATGGTTTTTCCATTAGTCATGTACAGATGTGAGTGTTGGACCACAAAGAAGGCTGAGCACCGAAGAATTGATGCTTTTGAATTGTGGTGCTGGAGAAGACTTCATAATCCCTTGGACTTCAAGGAGATTCAACCAGTCAATTCTAAAGGAAATCAACCCTTAGTATTCCTTGGAAGGACTGATGCTGAAGCTGAAGCTCCAATACTTTGACCACCTCATGGAAAGAGACAACTCATTGTAAAAGACCCTGATGCTGGGAAAGATTCAGGGCAAGAGGAGAATGGGGTGGCAGAGGATGAGATGGTTGGATGGCATCACTGACTCAATGGACATGAGTTTGAGCAAACTCTGGGAGAGAGTGAAGAACAGGGAAGCCTGGCATGCTGCAGTCCATGGGGTCACTAAGGGTTGGATATGACTTACTTAGGAACTGAACAACAACAACTGGTTTTATCCCTGAAGCTACTGTACAAAATATGAATTGTAGTCTGTGTTTTTCATAAATGTCTAGATGAGTATTTCCCAAACAACATTTCAAAATAACACAGTGTTTAAGGAAATATATTTAATAACTATAGATTTTCTCCTAGATTGAGTCTTAATCATCTTTTTAAGCTGCCTGTTGATTAAATATATACTGACTTTTAGCATTGCTGAAATTATTTCTTAAATGATAGTGTTCATAGTTATGCAAAATAATCTGTAAGCTTCCTGAATAGCTGTAAAATTTAAGTTGTAATGACAAAACAAATTCAATATTAAGAATAAGGGGATAATCAAGCATCAGGGTTTTTGAAAGTATCTAATTTTCATTTCTCTTCAAATAATTTATTTTATTATTGAATATATTTCTTTAAAAAATGTTTAAAGCATGTGTTTTTCACAACATTTTGAGCACTTTCTTCAACATTTAGTTATAAAATAGTCTTGATGTTAGTAACTTTTCTTAAAAATATGATTCTTTAACTCATTTTTAGAATTGTGGGTTTTTTTTGCAATGAATTTGGTTTGAAAGATTTTGTTAGTCTAAGCTGCATGACTGTATTTCATTTGATATGTTAGGTTCCCATTGTATTACACAATTTACATATAAGTAAACAAGTTAACCCACTCCAGTGTTCTTGCCTGGAGAATCCCAGGGACCAGGGAGCCTGGTGGGCTGCTGTCTCTGGGGTCGCACAGAGTTGGACACACTGAAGAAACTTAGCAGCAGCAGCAGCAAACAAACAAGTTAATTAAAAAAAAAAAAAAATCTTGCCAGAGACCACAATTACACACACAGAAATTTTGTGTGTGTGTGAGTGTGAAATTCTTCATCTAAAATCACAGTGCAGAGAAGATAAGACATGTAAAAGGCTCTTAGGCTAAAGGTAGAACATAACTTAGAGAATTATTCCACCCAAGTGATCTATACATTTATCCACAGAAAAAAAGATAAGGGCCACAATCAGGGAACTTGAAATGTAGGAGCAGGGCTAAATTATTTCTCTGGAAGCTTAGACACCAGTGAGTGAGAATGGAAAGCAAAGAAAGTGCTTCATCTACCAGAAATGCAAAAAGCAGGGCTGGAAATCATGAGAGCCTTTTTAGTGTCTGAAACTCACAGCTTAACTTGGAAGCATGAGAAGATCTCCAGAATCATGCCAGAGCTTAGATCCTAGACTCTGCTAAAGGGAAAGTTGTGATCCCATTTTCAAAATATCTAAAGCCCAGTGTTAACTATTCTAGTTCAAATGTAAACAAAACCCAGAATCAAACCACAGTAAATTCTGTCAGCCTTTATAAGAATGAGCCTTTCTGGAAGTAAACATTGTTTATTTCAATCTTTGTTGTTCTTGAATGCAGCATGTACAACATAGTCAAAAATCATAATGAATACACAAACATTTAGGAAACTATAGTCGAGTGGCAATGATCTTTAGAAACAGAAAGAGGTTGCCTTTTCACACCAAATTTAAAATGACTAAAATAAAAATAAATAAGCATTTTGTGAAAGTGTAGATAGAAAGAAATATTAGAGATATGTGGGTGTTTTAGCAGAGACATAAGAACTACATAATATAATAAGTAGAAATGCTAATATATATATATATATATATATATATATATATATGGAGAAGGCAATGGCACCCCACTCCAGTACTCTTGCCTGGAAAATCCCATGGACGCAGGAGCCTGGTCGGCTGCAGTCCATGGGGTCGCTAGAGTCGGACACGGCTGAGCAACTTCACTTTCATTTTTCACTTTCATGCATTGGAAAAGGAAATGGCAACCCACTCCAGTGTTCTTGCCTGGAGAATCCCAGGGTCAGGGGAGCCTGGTGGGCTGCCGTCGATGGGGTCGCACAGAGTCGGGCACGACTGAAGTGACTTAGACATATATATATCAGAAATAAAGAATTCATTTAATGTGCTTAACGTAGCAGTGGATACACCATAGGAAATAAATGTTGACAAGAATGTATAAAAACAAAAATAAAAATATAAAAGAGGCAAAAGAAATAGAACATCCAAGATATATGAGAAAAGATCAAGCAGTGTAAAATATGTGTACTTTGAATCTCAAAAGGACAGAAGTTGGTGACACAGAAATATTTAAAGAGGTAATGGCAAAGAAAACTTCACAAATCTAAGGTAAGATATCAGTCCAGATCCAGGAAGTTCAATGAGTGTTCCAAAATTATGAATGCTGTTTAGTCATTAAGTCATGTCCAACTCTTTTGTGACCCTATGGACTGTAGCCCACCAAGCTCCTCTCTTCATGGGTTTCCCAGACAAGAATACTGGAGTGAGTTGCCACTTCCTTCTCCAGGGGATCTTCCCAACCCAGGGATCAAACTCTGGTCTCCTACGTTGCAGGTGGATTCTTTACTGCTGAACCACCAAGGATGCAAAAAGTATGAATAGATAAATACAAAACATATATGCTCATCCACACATACAAACACACATCACAGCCAAAATGCTAAAAATTGAAGATAAAATCAAATACTTAAAAGGATAAATCAGGGGGGAAATGGCTGTTAGATACAGGAGAATGAAATGATATTAATAATTAATTAATAATTAATAAAGATTGACTTCTTATGAGAAATAATAAGTTATTTTGAAATACTTTTATTTCAGAAGAGAAAATATAACTCAAATTATAAATCTAGTGAAATAATCTAAACAAAAACATTCTCAGAGGGAAAAACCTAAGAAATTGTGTCCCTAATATATCTTTTCTATAAGAAAAATGGAAAGAAATACTCCTAGCTAAAGTATGAAATTCCAAATGTATAAGAATGGATGTGGAGCACAGGACATGAAGAGTGTCCATGAAGAGCACAGGAGCACATATTGCTAGCAATATGCAAACCTACCTGTTTTTCTTAATTTCTTTAAATGACTAATAAGTGACTAAGGCAACAGTATTCACCCTGTGATGTAGTATATATGCCAGACATATAAATCTAACAAAATCATAGCATAAAAGCTTCCATAAAATTTTTTACACTGTTTCATGAAGTAGCATAATGTTCAAAGCTAGTGTAAACACATAAATATGCATATGGTGGTATTTATGGAAACTAACAAAAAGAGATGAGCTAAATTGTCAATATAGGGTATAAAATCAAGTACAATTGATTCAACAGAGGTGGTAAAGTAGGAACAAAGAACAAATTGCTAAATATCAAACAAATGTAAGAATGGGAAACTCATCTTATGAGACTGTTTGTGCCTCCCCAGAATTCGTATATTGAAATCCTGATCTCACGTGGCAGTACTAGGAGGTGGAGCCTTTGAGAGCTACATATGTCATGAGGGTGGAGCCCTCATGAGTGAAATCAATGCTCTTACAAACGAGACCCCACAGATCTCCCCAGCTGCTTCCACCCTGTGAGGTTACAATGAAAGTTTGACAGTCTCCAGCCATGAGAAGGTCCTCACCTGACACCATGATCTTGGACTTAACAGCCTCCAGAACTATGAGACAGAGAAGTTTAAAAGTAACCCAATCTGTGGTATTGTGTTATAGCAGCCTGAATGGACTGAGATGGATGCCAACATGACGCTTATATCCTAACATGAAACGTATTACAAGGAAAAAAAAATGATAGAACACTATCCCTCCAGAACACAGATACAAAATTTCTTAAAAAAAATATATATATATATTGATGAAACATGATGAACACTTATAAATTGTAACCTTTGTTATCCCAGAAGTTTAAGTTCTGTTTAATATCAAAAATTAAATACCTCAAATAAAATAAATGAGAAATTATATAAGTATCTCAATAACTGGCAAAATTTTGAAAAATTAACACTGTGTTAAAAAAACAACAATAAAACTGATAGAAAAACTTGGATACAAGAGAAACTTCTCCATCTGATGATGGGTATCTGTAAAAAACTTGCCAGTAGTAAACACACTTAGCTCCTAAGTGCAGGGACATGGCATGGTGTTGGCTTTTGCCATTTGCCATTTTCCTGCAGGTAATTAACCAGTGCCATAAAGCAAGATGAATAAAAATTATAAATATTAGAAAATATGAGACAACTCCACTCATGAAAAACATCATTGTCATTGTTTAAAAATAAAAATTTTGTCACAAATTACCTTTATTTTATTGAAGTATGTCACTGCTATAACATCTTTGTTGAGAGTTTTTAATCATGAATTGATGATGAATTTTGCCAGATGCTTTTTCTCCATTCTTTTGAGATGATCATTTGATTTGTATCCTTCCTTGATTAATGTTGATTGAGGATATTGAACTGTTTTGCATCCTTGGAATAAATCTCACTTGATCTTTTTTTAAAGTACTTATTTATTTTGGCTTTGGTGGGTCTCTGTTGCTGTACGTGGGCATTCTCTAGTTATGATGAGTGGGGGTTACTCTTCTGGTTGTGGCACACAGCCTTCTCATTGCAGTGGCTTCTCTTGTTGCGGAGCATAGTCTCTAGATGTGTGAACTTCCATAGTTGCAGCACATGGGTTCAGTAGTTGTGGCTCACAGGCTCTAGAGCACCGGCTCAGCGGTTTTGGCACAAGGGCTTATTTGCTCCTCAGCATGTGAAATCTTCCTGGACTGGGAATCCAGCTGGTATCACCTGCATTACAAGGTGGATTCACAACCACTGCACCACTGGGGAAGCCCCAGCTTGATCTTAATGTCTCCTTTTTAGGTATTGTTGAATTCAGTTTGCTGATATTTTCTTGAGGATTTTTGCATCTATGTTCATTAGACATGAAAGTGAAAGTGTCAGTCACACAGTTGCTTTTCAACCCCATTAGACTGTAGCCCTCCAGGCTCTTCTGTCCATGGGATTCTCAAGGCAAGAATACTGGAATTGGTTGCAGTTCCTTTATCTAGGGGATCTTTCCAACCCAGGAATCGAACCCAGGTCTCCCGCATTGCAGGCAAATTCTTTACTATCTGAGCCACCACATGTTGGACTGTAATTTTCATTTTTTGTAGTATTTTTGTTTGCTGTCAGGGTAATTCTGACCTTATAGAGCACATTTGGACATATTCTCTTCAATTTTTTGAATAGTTTGAGAGGATAGTTATTAACCCTTTCTTTTTTTTTATTTTTTAATTAATTTTATTTTATTTTTAAACTTTACATAATTGTATTAGTTTTGCCAAATATCAAAACGAATCCACCACAGGTATACATGTGTTCCCCATCCTGAACCCTCCTCCCTCCTCCCTCCCCATACCATCCCTCTGGGTCGTCCCAGTGCACCAGCCCCAAGCATCCAGTATCGTGCATTGAACCTGGACTGGCATCTCATTTCATACATGATATTTTACATGTTTCCATGACATTCTCCCAAATCTTCCCACCCTCTCCATCTCCCACAGAGTCCGTAAGACTGTTCTATACATCAGTGTCTCTTTTGCTGTCTCGTACACAGGGTTATTGTTACCATCTTTCTAAATTCCATATATATGTGTTAGTATACTGTATTGGTGTTTTGTTGGCAGAATTCCCTTATGAAGCCCTCTGGTCCTTGATCTTTGTTTGTTGGTACTTTTTTGTTTACTGATTCAAATCCCATACTAGTAACTGGGCTGTTCAGATTTTCTATTTCTTCCTGATTTGGTCTGGAAAATTGTATGTTTCTAGAAAAATTTATATTATATTATATTATATATGCATGGATATATATTTGTGTATGTTTTTATATTACACATACACACTTTTTTTGTTGTTTTTCTGATTGGTTATTTCCACTATTATGTTTTCCATTTTGGTTATGAATTCTTCAGTATCACCTAATTTGTTGTTAATTCTTTCTAGTGTATTTTTCATTTATTGTATCCTTCAGTTCTTATTGGTTCTTTTAAATTTTTTAGTTCTTTGTTGAAGTTCTCACTGTGTTTCTCTATTCTTTTTTTCTGAGTTCAGCAAGCACTTTTATTACTATTGCTTTCAACACTTTATCAGGTGAATTACTTATTTCCATTTATTTAGCCATCGCATACTCAGTCGCTCTGTCGTGTCTGACTCTTTGGGACCCCATGGACTGTAGTCCTCCAGCTCTTCTTTGTATGGAATTTTCCAGGCAGGAATATTGGAATGGGTTTTCATTTCTTCCTCAGGGTGATCTTCTGACCCAAGGATTGAACCCATCTCCTGCGTCTCCTGCATTGGCAGGCATATTCTTTACCAGTGAGCCACCTGGGAAACTTACTCTGGGATTTTATCTTGTTCTTTTGTTTGGAAAGTACTCCTCTGTCTTCTCACTCTGTTTGAGGTTTGCTGCCTTGGTGAGGTGTGGGGATAGAGTTAGAGGGGCTTGAGCCAGAGCCAGGAGGGAGCTGGGGCTTCTCCTGGGCTCAGGGACAGTTGTGCCCTGATGGGAGGCAGGACCCGGGGCCCAGGTGCTGGAGTAGGAACTCTGAGGGAGCCCTGCTTGTCCCCAATGTGATGGCTGTCCTCAAGTTGTTGAGGGCAAAGTGAGGGCTTGAAGCGCTGGAATGGCAAACTGGAGCTACCTCTGTTTCTCCCCAGCACAGTGATGGTCTCTGCTTTGGTCAGGGTTGTTGTTTCAAGGTGAGGCCAGAGAGGCTGAAAGCCACGGTTCTGAGCTTTTCCCTGGCACAGTGGTAAGTCTCTTGTTTGGTTGGGGTTGGGTCTGGGGCTGGAGAGGTTACGGCTACAAATGTGAAGTAGTCCAGCTTCTCCCCAGTGCATGTGATACAGTCCCTGCCTTGGCTGGGAGCAGTACCGGATGAAGAGGGGCTATAGCAGAAGCATGCTGCATGCTCTGGGGCGTACTTACAGTGTTCCCGGAGGGCCTTCCTGAGCATTGGGCAGTTCCCAATATTCTGGGTTGGGTTTGGAGCAAGCCAGTCTGTCTTCCTGGTCTTCAAGACAGGGTCTTGGTTTTTAATAGCCCTCCAGTATGCCTCACTGGTTTTCAAGCCAGGCAAGGGGGCTCATTTCCTGGTGCTAGACCCAAAGCTGGGGTGCTCAGTATGGGGCCTGAGTCCCTTACTCCTTGGGTAGGATCTCCAAGCCTGTGATATACCCCTCCTTTTCTGGATCACCCCCAGCAGTGTGGCTTCCTGACTAGATCGCTTCTCCACTCCTCTCATGAGACTCTGTGTGGTTCTCCCTTGACAGCCTTGGTTGTAGAAGAGTCATTCAACTAGTGTTCAGTTCATTCTGAGAGAGAATTGTTCTCCATATAGTTCCCATTGTGTTATGTTTGTTGGGGGGGGTGATCTCAGGGACTTCCTACTCCACTATCTTGCATTTCTTTTAGTGATAATAAGAAGCACACTCGAATTTCTGATACATACAAGCTGTAACAGCGTAAAGATGTATAAAAGCATTCAGAAAATTTCACACTGCTTGGTCACTGCTTACTTACCTTGAAAAATTGGTTTTCTTATCTGAAACGGTACAAAAATATCACTGGATACTGTAATGTTTTTTGAAATCAAATCAATGTTAAAGACTCTTTCTCTACTGATTTGCCCTTGAGACAAATATTTGCAAAATATTTCTAAACATATTTTCCTTTTGTTTGAATAAAACATTTTAAAATGTAAATATGTTTATATATTTTCAAATTTATACGGTTAGTTAACCTTGTAAGTCAATAAAGATTCTTTTCAACTGGTAACTAAGCGGGTGTGGAAAATGAAACTCCCCTGCTTATTAATTGCACAGCAGTGTGGTTTTCCCAACAGGGTGTCTTTTCTAAGTAGCACTCTACCATCTGCAACCCAGGCAATAAATTCTGAAGATAGATGTAACAGCAGCTTGAAATCAGGACTTTTCAAACTGAGAGGCATTACTATTCTTTCCAGTATTCTGGTATTTGTGTAGTAAAGTAAGACTGTGTAATTATTATATCTTAATACCCTGGGACCAATGCCTCACTCCTGATGTTTGAAATCATAATGAACTGAAAATCTGAGTTCCTGATAAAATTGCAGACCAAACTATTGTGCTAACAAGTAGCTCTGTGGTTTTAAACTTTGGCTGTCTATTATAATCAGCTGGGATTAAAAAAAAAAAAAAATAAATATATATATATATATATAGACATGCCAGGGCCGCATCCCAGAATAATTTAATTGTGAATTTAGGAAGTCATTCTAAGGCATCAGTAATGTTTAAAACCTCACCAGTTGATTTTAATGTGTAGCCAGGATGTGAAATCGCTGATAACAAATACTGAATGTTAATGCCTGGGCAAATCATCAGAGGATACCAGTAGGGGCAGATGGGTGGGCGTGAAAGGTGAATTATCACTAAGTCCTGTACACCTGGGAGCAATAATCAGCCAACAGAGAGCTATGTATGATTGGCAGTCTAGAAAAACAATGAGAGTTACCTTGAGCTGTGCATGTGTGTGTGCTCATCGCTGAGTTGTGTCTAACTCTTTATGACCCCATGGATTGTAGCCTGCCAGCCTCTTCTGTCCCTGAGATTTCCCAGACAAGAATACTGAAGTGGGTTGCCATTTCTTTCTCCAGGGGATCTTCCTGACCCACAAATCAAACCGATGTCTCCTGCATTGTAAGTGATCTCCTATATTGCAGGAGGACTCTTTAGTGCTAAGCCACCAGGAATTCCCAACCTTGAGCTACAGAGGACAAAAACTGGAGAAAGTTATAGTAGTCTGTGATTTTATATACAAAACTTTTTCATGAATTATTTTGTTCTTCTGCCCAAAGATTTATAGCACAAAGAATACCTAAAAGTAGTGATTCTCATGTGCGTAAGACTCATTTCTCATGTAAATTATAAAAGGAGTCCTACTCTAGACATTCCTTGAAGAGGTTCTTTTTGTTGTTCAGTAGCTCAGTCATGTCTGACTCTTTGTGACTCCATAAACTGCGGCATGCCTGGCTTCCCTGTCCTTCGCTCCCAGAGTTTGTTCAAACTCATGTCCGTTGTGTCAGTGATGCCTTCTAACCATCTCATCCTCTGTCACCCCCTTCTCCAGCTGCCCTCAATCTTTCCCCACATCAGGGTCTTTGTTGTTTTTTGGCAGGACTCATGGATTAAATCCAGCTTATTCTGATGTAGGTGGGCCACAGTTAACAATTACATAAACAGTAATGTACAGAGTGATGATGCCCTAGCAGAATAAATTATGTGGTCTAAAAAGGAAATAAAACAGTGTCAAGAAAATTAAAATGTGACACAGAGAAGAAAAGAAACAGGAAACTCTGTTGTTTGATCATGCCTAGTCTTTCTGTGGGGAAAAAACGAAACAAAACAAAACAGAATTATCATTATTCCAGAAAAATAGAGACTCACAGGCAACATCAGCTATAATCAATAAGGTGAACAAGATTACGTCCAGCATGAGCAGCAGCACAAACATTACAGGTTTTGCTAATGTTAAGATGATGTGTAGGATTAGCTGTATATTTAGGAAAAGTGTTTCCTCTTTGCTCATAGGTGAGGAACAATTGATTAATTCTGACTCTATGTAATTTAATTCAAGTCTTGCTTCAGCTGAATATTTGTTTTGTCTAGTTTCGATGTCACTAGTGATCAAATGTGATTACAATTGGAATTACCTGGGAAACTTAAAAAAAAAAGAAAAAACTGATTCTTAGATCTCATGACTAGAGATCATAGAGATATGCAAGGGCAGAGCTTGGGCACTGAGAAGTTTTTAGTGTCCATCCAGTGATTATTAAAGTGCAGCAAGTCTTGAGAACTGACTGCTTTAAATTAAAACTGGCTTATTAGCATTATTGTTCAACTAACTGAGAATTATACGTTAAGAATTGTTTTAAAGCCTGGTTGTTTGTTGTTTAGTCCCTAATTTGTGTCCAACTTTTTGTGAACTCATGGACTGTAACCCACCAGGTTCCTCTGTCCATAGCATTTCCCAGACAAGAATACTGGAGTGGGTTGCCATTTCCTGCCCCAGGGAATCTTCCTGACCCACAGATCTAACCCATCTCCTGCATTGACAGGCAAATTCTTTACTGCTGAGCGACCAGGGAAGCCCTCTTTTAAAGCATATGACCAATTTAAAGAGTCTCAGCTTCATAATACTGTCAAATTACTGTAATGTGGATAATCTGAAACTTTCTTAAGGAAAAAGAAAGCTGCTGTTTTAATTAACAGTAATATGGAATTTTAGGCATACTTTTTTATTGTGCTTCATTTTATTCTGCTTCGTCGATATTGAGTTTTTTTTCCTATAAATTGAGATTTAATGCAAACCTGCATCCAGCAAGTTAATCAGTGCCATTTTTAAAATAGGATTTCTCACTTCCTGTCTCTGTCACATTTTGATAATTTTTGCAGTATTTCAATCTTCTTCATTGCTGTTATATTTGTTATGGTGATCAGTGATCTTTAATGTTGTTATTATTTGAGGTGTCATGGACCACACCCAGATAGATAGTGAACTTAATAATAAATATTGTCTGTGTTCTGACTGCTTTCACCACCAGCCGATTTCCATCTCCTCAGGCTTCCCTATTCCCTGAGACATAACGATATTGAAATTAGGCCAATTAATAACACTACTGTGACTTCTCTGGTGGTTCAATGTTAAAGAATCCACCTGCCACTGCAGGAGACACAGGTTTGATTCCCGCTTCAGGAAGATCCCCTGGAGAAGGAAAGGGCAACCACTTCAGTATTGTTACCTGAGAAATCCCATGGACAGAGAAGCCTGGCGGGCTATAGTCCATGAGGTTGCAAAAAAGTTGGACACGACTTAGTGACTAAATTACAAACAAAAACAGTGGCCTCTAAGTTTCAAATAAGAGTAAAAGTCTTCTCATATTTCTGACTGTAAATAAGCTAGAAATGACTAGTGAAGACAGGCAGTACAAAGTTGAGATAGTCTGAAAACTAAGTCTCTTGCACCAGTTGGTCAGGTTGTAAATAAAAAGGAAAAGTTTTTAACGAAAATTAAAAATACTATTCCAGTGAACACACAAGTGACAAGGAAGTGAAACAGCCTTATTGCTAACATGGAGAAAGTCTTAGCAGGCCAGATAGAAGATCAAACCAGCCACAATGTTTCTTTAGGACAAAGCAGGAGCAGTGCTCAAGTCCTTTAATTATGTGAATGCTGACAGAGGTGCAGAGGCTATAGAAGAAAAGTGTGAAGCTAGTAGAACAGTTGGTTCAGGAAGTTTAGGGAAAAAAAGCTATCTTCATTGCATAGTAGTGCAAAGAGATGCAGCAAGTGCTGATGTGGAAGCAAGTTGTCCAGAAGATGCAGCCAAGATAATCACTGAAGATGGGTACACTTAACAACAGATTTCCAGTGCAGATGAAATAGCCTTAGATTGGAAGATGCCACCTCTGACTTTCATAGCTAGAGAGGAAAAGCCAAAGACTGACTTGAAAGTTTCAGAGGACAGATGGACTCTCCTGTTAGGGGTTAATGCAGCTGGTGCTTTTAAGGTGAAGCCAATGATAAATGATAAAGTTTATCACTCTGAAAAGCCAATGGCCTTTAAGGATTATGCTAAATGTAATCTTTCTGTGCTCTATAAATGGAACACACCCTGGATTACAGCACATCTCTTTACAATATTGGTTACTAAATATTTTAATCCCACTATTGAAAATGAAAGAGATTTTTTTCAAAGTATTGGTTCCCCAAGAACTTTGTGAAAATGTTTAATGAGATTAATGTTGTTTTTTATTGCCTGTTGATACAATATCCATTCTGCAGCCTGATAATCAAGAAGTAATTTCACCTTTCAATTCTTCAGTTCAGTTCACTTGCTCAGTCGTGTCCAACTCTTTGTGGCTCCATGGACTGCAGCACACCAGGCTTCCCTGTCCATCACCAACTCCTGAACTTGCTCAAACTCATGTCCATTGAGTCTGTGATGCCATCCAATGATCTCATCTTCTGTTGTCCCCTTCTCCTCCCGCCTTCAATCTTTCCCAGCATCAGGGTCTTTTCCAGTGAGTCAGTTCTTCGCATCAGGTGGCCAAAGTATTGGAGTTTCAGCTTCAGTATCAGTCCTTCCAATGAATATTCAGGACTGAATTCAATGAATATTCTGTGTATTCTTGCCATCTCTTCTTAATATCTTTTGCTTCTGTTAGGTTCATACCATTTCTGTCCTTTATTGTGCCCATCTTTGCATGAAATGTTCCCTTGGTATCTCTTATTTTCTTGAAGAGATCTCTAGTCTTTTCCATTCTGTTTTTTCCTCTATTTCTTTGCATTGATCACTGAGGAAGGCTTTCTTATCTCCCCTTGCTGTACTTTGTAACTCTGCATTCAAATGGCTATATCTTTTCTTTTCTCCTTTGCCTTTCACTTCTCTTCTTTTCTGAGCTATTTGTAAGGCCTCCTCAACCATTTTGCCTTTGGGCATTTCTTTTTCTTGGGGATGGTCTTGATCAATTCTTAACATTTAAGAAATACATTTCATAAAGATATAGCTGCCATAGATAGTGATTCCTCTGATGGATGTGGGCAAAGTCAGTTGAAAACCTTCTGGACAGGATTCACTGCTAGCTGCCATTAAGAACATGTGGTAAGTTAAAATATCACCATTAATAGGACTATGGAAAAAATTATTTCCAACCATTATGGATTGCTCAGAGAAGGTTTCAAGCCTTCAATGGAGGAAGTAAACTGAAAATGTGGAAATAGCAAGAGAGTGGAATTAGAAGTGATATCTGAAAGTGTGACTGAATTGCTGCAATCTCAGATAAAACCTCAATGGATGATTGCTTCCTTTAGTTGAGCAAGCAAAGTAGTTTACTGAGATGGAATCTACTTCTGGTGAAGATGGTTGTGAATACTGTTGAAATGACAACAAAAGATTTTGAATATCATAGAAATTTTTTTGATAAGGTAGTGGCAGTATATGAGAGGATGGATTCCAGTTTTGAAAGTACTTCTGTAGGTAATGCTATCAGTTGGCATTTGATAATGCTATCAAACAATGCTATAGAGAAATCATTCATGAAAGGAAGAGTCAATCTATGTGGCAAACATTATTGTTGTCTTATTTTAAGACATTTCCAGAGCCCGCCCCCCTTCTTGCTCCCAACCTTCAGGAGCCACTATCCTGCTCCATCAGCAGCCATCAGCACTGAGGCAACACTCTCCACCAGAGAAAAGATTGTAACTTGCTGGAGCCTCAGATGATGGTTAACATTTTTAGCAATAAATTGCTTTTTGATTAAGCTATATACATTGCTTTTTTTTAGATACAGTGTTAGCACACAGTTAATGGACTATAGTATAATGTAAGTATAATGTAATAATGTAATGTATAGGTATAATAACGTAAGTATATGAGAAAACTGAAAAATCCATGTGACACTTCATTGAGATTTTCACTTTACTGTGGTGGTCTGCAGCCAGACTCACAGTATTTGTGACATATGCCCATATAGCTGGAATTTTGTGCTTTTTACTCTGCTTCCTTGTTTTTCTCTGGCCAGCAAAATGTATCTTTCTGAAGCCAATACTAGAGCACGTTTGTTTCATTTTCCAACAGAACTATTTATTCTGGCCTACCTTGAACGTCTTTATAAGACATTTATAATAAAATCTTTGAATGCCATTTACAAATCTAAGCGTAACATGTCTGTGATAAATAATAATCACCCTTTGTGTTTGACTCCTTCAGCACTGATCATATTGCAGGTGTATTAGGATTCTTTGACTCCAGTGCCTATTTACTTGCCAAATATTTAAATGAAGTAATTTCTAACATTTGATAATGCTATTTCATTTAAGGGCTTTGGCCATAAAAAATATCTCACTCCTGCAAAATGACAGAAGTAATATAGTCTGGCTAATCTAAATTAAAAAGTAACATATTTTCTGTTTTGTGATGTTTTAAAAATAATAAAAACTAGAATCTATTTCTTTTAATCACTTTTATAAAAATTTGTAGTGTTACTTTGCACTCTACCTTTGATATGAGATGAAAACTATGTGTGTATATATATATATATATATATGAAGAAGGCTGGGTGCTGAAGAATTGATGCTTTTGAACTGTGGTGTTGGAGAAGACTCTTGAGAGTCCCTTGGACTGCAAGGAGATCCAACCAGTCCATTCTAAAGGAGATCAGCCCTGGGTGTTCTTTGGAAGGAATGATGCTAAAGCTGAAACTCCAGTACTTTGGCCACCTCATGCGAAGAGTTGACTCATTGGAAAAGACTCTGATGCTGGGAGGCATTGGGGGCAGGAGGAGAAGGGGACGACAGAGGATGAGAGGGCTGGATGGCATCACTGACTTGATGGACGTGAGTCTGGGTGAACTCCGGGAGTTGGTGACGGACAGGGAGGCCTGGCGTGCTGCGATTCATGGGGTCACAGAGTCGGACACGACTGAGCGACTGAACTGAACTGATACACATATAAACACACACACATACATATATGAATATATACTTTGGGTTTATATAGTATTTGCCACATTTTAAAGATTGGTATAATATTTTTAAAACAATGCTCTCAGTTGCTATAAACTTCAAAAACTCAAAGTAAAATGCTAGTAAAATCCAACCAAAAACCCAGAGTACCTAATATATTTGTCCATTAATAAATAATAGCCCATTAAAGGCAAAATTCTTAAGACTGTAAAGTAATTGGTAATCTTTAGTTATTAAAATTGTGGGTTTTACATTTATAGTCTTTCTCAATTAAAATATTTTAAATGATATTCAACATGTATAAGCAATACAAGTAAGACAGTATAGCAAACTATATTATAAACTTGTAACAAGGCAGGAAATATGTTATTTTACATGTGTATCATAAGCAGTAGGTTGATTATCAGGATACATACCATAAACCACCAAGATAACATAATAGCAGCACTCCCTTTTACTCACTGGAAAAAAAAAAGTGTAGTTTAGTGTCAGAAAAAGTGTTAAAATGCATATTTCAAAATGAAATACATTCAGTAAAGAATGGTAAATTGAGAGCAGAGGAAATCAGAAATTTGAAAGTCAGCTTTTTTCATTTTTTCCTAAAATATTTCTAGTAAATTTTCAAAACTTCAGAGAAAATGCTGTTTGTAAACAACACACATTCACCTTCTCCATAACAAACATCTTTGATAAATACCTGGAACATCGAGGCAAAACACGGTGCCATTAGCACAATTGGCGTTGTTAAAAAAAAAAATGTCACGTTTTCGAGTGTCCACAGAAGCAAAAACAAGTTAAAATGTCAGTATAAAATATAATTAAATTCAGACAAATGTGTTTATGGTAGGAAAACAAAGAATAGTAGCAATACATTAAATTATAGCTAGGTTACATACTTAAATGAACACACCATTTAAGAAAATAATTTAAACCCATGCACCTATGGACACCTTATCTTTGACAAAGGAGGCAAGAATATACAGTGGAGAAAAGACAACCTCTTTAACAAGTGGTGCTGGGAAAACTGGTCAACCACTTGTAAAAGAATGAAACTAGAACTCTTTCTAACACCATTCACAAAAATAAACTCAAAATGGATCAAAGATCTAAACATAAGACCAGAAACTATAAAAATCTTAGAGGAGAACATAGGCAAAACACTCTCCGACATACATCACAGCAGGATCCTCTATGACCCACCTCCCAGAATATTGGAAATAAAAGCAAATATAAAATAATGGGATCTAACTAAAATTAAAAGCTTCTGCACAACAAAAGAAACTGTAAGCAAGGTGAAAAGACAGCCTTCAGAATGGGAGAAAATAATAGCAAATGAAGCAACTGACAAACAACTAATCTCAAAAATATACAAGCAATTCCTGCAGCTCAATTCCAGAAAAATAAACGACCCAATCAAAAAATGGGCCAAAGAACTAAACAGACATTTCTCCAAAGAAGACATACAGATGGCTAACAAACACATGAAAAGATGCTCAACATCACTCATTATCAGAGAAATGCAAATCAAAACCACAATGAGGTACCATTTCACACCAGTCAGAATGGCTGTGATCCAAAAGTCTACAAGCAATAAATGCTGGAGAGGGTGTGGAGAAAAGGGAACCCTCTTACACTGTTGGTGGGAATGCAAACTAGTACAGCCACTATGGAGAACAGTGTGGAGATACCTTAAAAAACTGGAAATAGAACTGCCTTATGACCCAGCAATCCCACTGCTGGGCATACACACTGAGGAAACCAGAATTGAAAGAAACACATTTACCCCAATGTTCATCGCAGCACTGTTTATAATAGCCAGGACATGGAAGCAACCTAGATGTCCATCAGCAGATGAATGGATAAGAAAGCGGTGGTACACATACACAATGGAATATTGCTAAGTCACTTCAGTCATGTCCGACTCTGTGCAACCCCGAGACAGCAGCCCACCAGGCTCCCCCATCCTTGGGATTCTCCAGGCAAGAATACTGGAGTGGGTGCCATTTCCTTCTCCAATGCATGAAAGTGAAAAGTGAAAGTGAAGTTGCTCAGTCGTGTCTGACTCTTAGCGACCCCATGGACCCCAGCCTACCAGGCTCCTCCATCCATGGGATTTTCCAGGCAAGAGTACTGGAGTGGGGTGCCATTGCCTTCTCCCCAATGGAATATTACTCAGCCATTAAAAGAATACATTTGAATCAGTTCTAATGAGATGGATGAAACTGGAGCCTATTATACAGAGTGAAGTAAGCCAGAAAGAAAAACACCAATACAGTATACTAACACATATATATGGAACTTAGAAATATGGTAATGACAACCCTGTATGTGAGACAGCAAAAGAGACACAGCCAGAAGGAAAAACAGAAATACAGTATACTAACGCATATATATGGAATTTAGAAAGATGGTAACAATAACCCGGTGTACGAGACAGCAAAAGAGACACTGATGTATAGAACAGTCTTATGGACTCTGTGGGAGAGGGAGAGGGTGGGAAGATGTGGGAGAATGGCAGTGAAACATGTAAAATATCATGTAGGAAACGAGTTGCCAGTCCAGGTTCGATGCATGATGCTGGATGCTTGGGGCTGGTGCACTGGGACGGCCCAGAGGGATGGTATGGGGAGGGAGGAGGGAGGAGGGTTCGGGATGGGGAACACATGTATACCTGTGGCGGATTCATTTTGATATTTGGCAAAACTAATACAATTATGTAAAGTTTAAAAATAAAATAAAATTGGAAGAATAAAAAAAAAAAAAAAAAAGAATACATTTGAATCAGTTCTAATGAGATGGATGAAACTGGAGCCTATTATACAGAGTGAAGTAAGCCAGAAAGAAAAACACCAATACAGTATACTAACACATATATATGGAACTTAGAAATATGGTAATGACAACCCTGTATGTGAGACAGCAAAAGAGACACAGATGTATAGAACAGTCTTTTGGACTCTGTGGGAGAGGGAGAGGGGGGATAATTTGGGAGAATGGCATTAAAACATGTATAATATCATATAAGAAATGAATCGCCAGTCCAGGTTTGATGCAGGATACAGGAAGCTTGGGGCTGGTGCACTGGGATGACCCAGAGGGATGGTATAGGAGGGAGGTGGGAGGGGGGTTCAGGATGGGGAACATGTGTACACCCGTGGTGGATGCATGTTGATGTATGGCAAAACCAATACAATATTGTAAAGTAAAAAAATAAAAATAAAGAAAATAATTTATTTAAAATACGAAAAAGTAATAAAATTGTCCATGATTTTAACATATTCATTTTAATGTTACTCATTTAAATGAAAACATCATTCTAATATGTTGTGAAATATTGCAAAAATTATACTCTTTTATGAGGCCATGGCAATAAATACAAGTTTTGGATTACACACAGCTTATATTTTTTGTCTCCTTTAGATTATAGGTGTAGTCATTGTAATAAACGTTTTGGGTTTTGTTGCACTCTGCACAATAAAGGTAAAAAGCTCTAAAAGGAATGTCCAATATTGAGGCAGTGAGAGCAAGAGACTAGCAAAGAGGAAGGAGGACGAGCAGTTCTCAGCCGCATGGACCTCAATTAAATGAATTTCTGGCTGCCTTACAATGTGCTGGCATGGAACATCCTTACTTCTTGTCTTTTGTCAACTGTGAAAATGACTAAGCTGAAAGAAAAGTTCCCCAGGAGGCATTGTGGTGTCTGTTTTAAAGTGGACGACCTTCTCTACTAGCCCCGGCTGTGCTCATAGCAGGATTAGGGAGGCCCACCAGGCTTTGAGCATGGAGTTTATAGAAGTGAAATAGACTACCTGATAAATTCTTTGTTTGATCTGTATAAGCAGAAAAGTCTAGGTCAAGTGAACAAAAGTCTAACAGGAATCATAAAACCAGAGTCAAAGTCACTCAAGTAGTATGAGATCTGAGTCGATTTATAGACCCAGAAGCATTTGAATGAAGGAGAGGCCAGACCTCCTTGAGGATCCTGGTCTGCTGCCAACAATTTATACTGTTAATCCTTTCCCTTCCCTTCCCCAAGGAACCCCTAGCGTTTTACCAGAGTAACTGTGTGTTGGGAAAAGGAAATGATCAGTTATTTTTGATAACTGCTAGATATAGGCTCTGAACTGACAATAGTACCAGGAGACCCAAAATGTCAGTGGGATATGCCAGTCATAGTGGGAGTTTCAGTAGGTCAGGTGATCAGTAGAGTTCCATCTCACCATGGGTCCAGTGTTTCTAAACCTGATTTTTTTTTCCCCCAGTTCTGAAATGCATAGTTAGAATAGATATATTCAGCAGCTGACAGAACTCCTGTACGGTTCCCTGAATGATGCAGATTGGGCTATTATGTTGGCAAAGGCTAATTGGAAGCCAGTAGAACGGTCTCTGCATAGGAAAAGAGTAAACCAAAAGTAACACCATATTCCTGGAGGGCTTGCAGAGATTCAGTTCAGTTCAGTTCAGTCGCTCAGTCATGTCCGACTCTTTGGGACCCCATGGACTGCAGCATGCCAGGCCTCCCTGTACATCACCAACTCCCGGAGTTTACTGAAACTCATATCCACTGAGTCAGTGATGCCAACCAACCATCTCATCCTCTGTCATCCCTTTCTCCTTCTGGCTTCAATCTTTCCCAGCATCAGAGTCTTTTCAAATGAGTCAGCTCTCCACATCAGGTGGCCAAAGTATTGGAGTTTCAAGTTTAACATCAGTCCTTCCAATAAACACTCAGGTCTGATCTCCTTTATGATGGACTGGTGGGATCTCCTTGAGTACAAGGGACTCTCAAGAGTCTTCTCCAAAACCACAGTTCAAAAGCATCAATTCTTCAGCACTCAGCTTTCTTTAGAGTCAAACTCTCACATACATGACTGCTGGAAAATCCATAGCCTTGACGAGACGGACCTTTGTTGGCAAAGTAATGTCTCTGCTGTTCAATATGCTGTCTAGGTTGGTTATAACTTTCCCTCCAAGGAGGAACCGTCTTTTAATTTTAATGGCTGCAGTCACCATCTGCAGTGATTTTGGAGCCCCCCCCAAAATAAAATTCTGCCACTGTTTCCACTGTTTCCCCATCTATTTGCTGTGAAGTGATGGGACCAGATGCCATGATCTTAGTTTTCTAAATGTTGAGCTTTAAGCCAACTTTTTCACTCTCCTCTTTCACTTTCATCAAGAGGCTCTTTACTTCTTTTTCACTTTCTGCCATAAGGGTGGTGTCATCTGTGTATCTGAGGTTAGTGATATTTCTCCCGGCAATCTTGATTTCAGCCTGTGCTTCATCCAGCCCAGTGTTTCTCATGATGTACTCTGCATATAAGTTAAACAAGCAGAGTGACAATATACAGCCTTGACGTACTCCTTTTCCTATTTGGAACCAGTCTGTTGTTCCATGTCCTATTCTAACTGTTGCTTCCTGACCTGCATACATGTTTCTCAAGAGGCAGGTTAGGTGGTCTGGTATTCCCATCTCTTGAAGAATTTTCCACAGTTTGTTGTGATCAAACACAGTCAAAGGCTTTGGCGTACTCAATAAAGCAAAAGTAGATGTTTTTCTTGAACTCTCTTGCTTTTTGATGATCCAACGGATGTTGGCAATTTGATCTCTGGTTCCTCTGCCTTTTCAAAAACCAGCTTGAACATGTGGAAGTTCACAGTTCATGTATTGTTGAAGCCTGGCTCGGGCATTTCTTTACTAGCGTGTGAGGTGATTGTGCAGTAGTTTGAATGTTCTTTGGCATTGCCTTTCTTAGGGATTACAAAGATTAGTGCTATCAAAAAAAAATTGAAGGATGGAAGGAATGGTGATTTCCACGACATCCCCCTTCAGCTCACCTGTTTGGTCTGTACAGAAGACAGATGGATCTTGAAGAATTACAATGGATTGTCGTAGACTGAACCAGTTAGTGACTTCAGTTGTAGTGACTTCAGTTGCAGCAACTATAACAGATGTGATATAATGGTTTGAGCCAGTGAACACACCCCTGATTACCTGGTATATAGCCCTTGAGCTAACAAATGCCCTTTTCTCCATTCCTGTCACTAAGGTCCAACAGTTTGTTTTCAGCTGGCAAAATCAACCATACGGCTTCACTGTCTTGTCTCAGGAACAAATCAACTCTCCACTCTATGTCATAATTTAGTTTGAAGGAATCTTGATCACTTTTTCTTATATAAGATATCACACTGGTCAATTCTACTGATGTTATTAGGCTGATTGGATCTAGTGAGCAAAAAACAGGAACTACTAGAGACTCATTGGGAAGACGTTTGAATTCTAGAGGGTCGGAAATAAATCTGAGAAAAATTAATTGACCTTCTAATTCAGTTAAATTTCTAGGACTCTAGAAGCATGGGTCATGCTGTGATATCTTTTCTAAGATAAAGAATAAGGTGTTGCATCTGACCTCTACTACAACTAAGAGAGAGACCCATACCTAGTAGGCTTCTTTGGATTTTGGAGACAACATATTTTTTTTAATTTGGGTATGATACTCCATGCTGTTTACA
This sequence comes from Bos indicus, assembly GCF_029378745.1. Classification (NCBI taxonomy): domain Eukaryota; kingdom Metazoa; phylum Chordata; class Mammalia; order Artiodactyla; family Bovidae; genus Bos; species Bos indicus. The sequence goes on from NC_091763.1 coordinate 90,475,826, forward strand.
GAATGTCTTGAAAAACCGAGTGTATCCTAGAAAAGGAAAAGGTTCTAAAACAAGTTCAGGCTGTGGTACAAGCTGACCTTACACTTGGGCGCCTGTGTTGATAGCAAAGACCAACACTGAGTCCCCAGTAAAGCACCATTTACTGGAGTGATCAGCCATCTACCTGGTGGTTGGTTGATTACATTAGATAGCTTTCATCATGGAAGTGGCAGCGTTTTTTCCTACTGGAATAGATAGATACTCACTGTGGATATCAATATGCCTTTACTGAATGTAATGTGTCGACCCAGCCTACTATCCAGGGACTTACAAAATCCTTTACACACTGTCGAGAAGGAGAAGGAAATGGTAACCCACTCCAGTACTCTTGCCTGGAGAATTCCATGGACAAAGGGGCCTGGCTGGCTACAGTCCATGGGGTCACAAAGAGTCGAACATGACTGAGCAACTTCACTTCACTTCACTTCACTTACACACTGTCGTGGTGTTGCATACAACATTGCTTTTTATGTAGGAACTCACTTCAGAGCAAAGGAACTGTGGCAGTTGGCTCATGGATTTCACTGGTTTTGCTGTGCTTCCCTGAAGCAACTGGCTTCATAGAACAGTGGAAAAACCATTTGAGGACTCATTACAGTGCTCGGTCTTGCTGTTCTTCAGTCATTCAGTTGTGTTTGACTCTTCATGACCCCATGGACTGCAGCATGCCAGGCTTCCCTGTCCTTCACCATCTCCTGGAGCTTGCTGAAACTCATGTCCATTGAGTCAGTGATGCCATCCAACTATTTCATCGTCTGCTGCCCCCTTTTCCTCCTGCCTTCAATTTTCCCCAGTATCAGGGTCTTTTCCAGTGAGTCAGCTCTTTGCATCAGGTAGCCAAAGTATTGAGCTTCAGCTTCAGCATCAGTCCCTCCAGTCAATATTCAGGACTGATTTCCTTTAGGATGGACTGGTTGGATCTCCTTGCAGTCCAAGGGACCCTCAAGAGTCTTCTCTCACACTACAGTTTGAAAGCATTAATTCTTCAGTTCTCAGTCTTCTTTACAGTCCATTTCTCACATCCATACATGCCTACTTGAAAAACCATAGATTTGGCTACATGGATCCTTGTCAGTAAAGTGATATCTCTGCTTTTTAGTACAGTTTCTAGGTTTGTCATAGTTTTCCTTCCAATGAGCGAGCATCTTTTAATTCCAGACCCGTATCTCATGTGTCTCCTGTATTACAGGTGAATTGAAGCCCGTTGTGGTTGTAGAGTACATAAATTTGGCCAAAAAAAAAAAAAAAAAAAATGCTGTCAAAGGAGAAGTTAAAGATGCCTCTGAGTCTGTCAACTTTGTAGACTGCAAAAATCATGGTGTCATGAGTGGAAGCAGAGAGTTCAAAAATGTAATTTGTTCAAGAAGGTAGAGATGATGGATTTTGTTTTAAGATCCAGTTGAATATATATCAAAGGCGAAGTACATTTAGAAGTTAGATTTTGGAATTGGACCATGGGAGAGAGTTTGAAAATTAAGATAAACATTTGGAAACCCTCTATTAAATGTAATAATTATATATATATTTTTAAGACTGTGTACCATCCAGAAGAAGAGAAATGAAAGGAGAATGAGAAGAAGAAACAAAAGACTAAGAAATTCTCTAGAAAGAAATGTTATGTTTAGGGAGGGAGAAGAGGAAGAGAAATAGGAGGAGAAGCAGGAATGGAAGGAGAAAAAGGAGGTCTTTTTCATATGATAATTTAAACCTGAGATTGAAAAGTTCCCCTCAGTGCTTAACTAATTATCACTAGTTAAGCATTTTATGGAAAAATTAAATTTCTAGGATTTTCAGAAAAGTCAGGATACTTTCACTGAAGAGAATCTGACTGAAAGCTTTAATTCATAAAAGATGTCTTTATGTTGTATCCAAATCCATCTATTCCTAATTTCAAAGCACCAGCTTTAATCTGTTAGTTCTTCCATCTGAGTAAACACTCATGCAATGTAAATCTATTCTCCCTAATTTCCTTACAAATTTCCTTTTTTTGCTGTTTTTGGTTTTAACTTCATCTGCTCTTTCAGCACATGTGTTTATCATTCTTTGTATGGTTTTGCTTCCAGTTCGTGCAGAGAATGTACTTAGCTCTCTGAAATTTTGTCATTATTCCTCTCACTGTGATACTGGAAACCAGACATGTTCCAGAAAGTGCTGGGTTATAATCAGTATTTTTTTTTTTTTCTGCCTGACCATTATCTATTCCCTCTTTCTAGCAACAGAATTTTCTTGGGGAGATCCTCTTCTCCCCTAAAATTATTATATATGATCTAGAGGTACTTATACCAACTCCTGTCACCCAGGAGCTTGTTTGACATTGTTACAACTAGACATCAAATCATCTGGCAGTAGTCATTCATCCGAGAGGCACTTGATCTAGGCTGATCAAATGCAGATCGATCCTGAAGCTCTTTGGAAATGTCTGAGAGGAGCGAGGACAGAGATGAATTCCATGAATTTGGAGCTGTGTTGATTTAAATCTCAGTCGCTGGGAGGAAAACCATGTGGAGAAAGTCTGCCTGAAAATGAAACAAACCAAAGGAGAGCAGAGTCAAAAGAGACTAGTTAATGATGACATGTTTTGAGCCTTTGAGGCTCAAGAGGGCATGGAGGCAACTTAGCTGTGGGAAATCATATTTTCCCTGTTTCTACCTAAGCCAATTTTGGTTGAATTTCTTTAGTCCTAATTTAAACAAGAGTTAGTGGAATCAGCATGGGGTAATGAGTGCTGGAGGCATAGAGCTGGAGTTCTGCTTCTAATCCTAAAAGTTTCAGGATGGTAAACTTCCAGTGAAGTTCGTTAATGTTGCTTTCCATCTACTCAGTAGACTACTGTTACTCATAGTCCGGCAGTGGTGCTACTTGGTAGCACCAACCCCCTTTCCTGGAAGGTCATTAGATGTGCAAAACCTTAGCCCTCCCTCTCCCTACACCTACTGAATCAGAATCTGCATTTTGAGCAGAGATGCATCAATGTGTATGCACATTGCCATTATTTGAGAAGCATCTTTGTTAGCGCTTGCCTGGCATGCTTGCACTTTGGGGCCTTCACACTGTCCATTCATTCCACCTAGAATAATTTTCTCACAGATTCTTGCATGTTAAGCCTCTTACAAATTTTTCTCAAATTTCACCTTTTCAATGAAAGTTATTTTTTCTGCCTCTCTATGTGAAAAATGTGAACTCCTTAAAACAAAGAGTTTTTGGGTGTTCTCTTTTGTGACATATCAAATTCAGGTGCCTGGTACATAGTGTGTAGTAGATATTTGTTGAATGAATTGATCAAATTCTAATACTTACACCAGAAAAGCCACCAAGATTGGTGCCTACCTCTCAGGCATCATCTTCTTTTACTCTCCCCCCTTTTCCTTCTGGTCCAGAATACACTGTTTTCTTCTTTCTTCTTTGAGGAGGAGCTCCCCTGGTAGCTTAGGTGGTAAAGAATCCACCTGCAATGTAGGGGACCCGGGTTTGATCCCTGGGTTGGGAAAAATCCCATGGAGGAGAAAAGGGCAACCCAGTCCAGTATTTTTGCCTGGAAAATCCCATGGACAGAGGAGCATGGTGGGCTACAGTCCATGGCGTTTGCAAAGAGCTGGACATGACTGAGTGACCTTCGCTTTTTTTTCTTATTTATTATACCAAGTTAGTTCTGTTCAGGCATTTGTGCTTGCTCTTTCCTACTCCTTGCACATTCTTTACCCAGACCTTCACATATGTTCCCTCATACAAATCACAGATCAGATTTCATCTCTTCGGAAATGTCTTCTCTGATAGACTCCAATTAAAGATACCATCTCTCCACATTACCACTCCTCTCTATAATAGTATTATGTGATATGGAGTCACTATTATAATAATTTTTGGGTTTTTTTTGTCTTCTAAAAGCTTTATTGAGATATACTTCACATATCATAAATGCTGCTAAGTCACTTCAGTCGTGTCCGACTCTGTGCGACCCCGTAGACGGGAGCCCACCAGGCTCCCCCATCCCTGGGATTCTCCAGGCAAGAACACTGGAGTGGGTTGCCATTTCCTTCTCCAATGCATGAAAGTGAAAAGTGAAAGTGAAGTCGCTCAGTCGTGTCCTAACCTCAGCGACCTCATGGACTGCAGCCTTCCAGATTCCTCCATCCATGGGATTTTCCAGGCAAGAATACTGGAGTGGGGTGCCATTGCCTTCTCTGTTATCATAAATGCATCCCTTTAAACAAAATGTGAAATTTGGTGGTTGTTAGTGTATTCACAGACCTGTGCAATGACCACCATTAATTTTAGAATGTTGTCATTACTCTTACGAAAAACCTGTACTCATTGGCAGTACCTCTCTATTTTCTTCTTGCCCCAGCTTCTGGCATGCATTAATCTATCTTCTGTCTATATCAGTTGGCTTGTTATGGACATTTTATTTAAAAGAAATCATGCAATATGTGACCTTTTGTGACTGGATTTTTAAATTTGCCATGACATTTTCAAAGTTCATCCATGTTGTGGCATATATCAGTGCCTCTGTTGTCTTTATGGACAATAATATTCCATTATATGCTTTTTACGTTTTGTGTACATTTTGTGTATCCATTTATCAGTTGGTCAGAATATAGGTTGTGTGTATTTTTTTACTTTTAAAACTAATACTGCTATAAACATTCTTATGTGCCCATAGATTTTTAATTCTTGTGGGTATTTACATAGGAGTAAAATTGCTGGGAACTGTGTTGTTGGAGAAGACTCTTGAGAGTCCCTTGGACTGTAAGGAGATCCAACCAGTCCATCCTAAAGGAGATCAGTCCTGGGTATTCATTGGAGGGACTGATGTTGAAGCTGAAACTCCAATACTTTGGCCACCCGATGCAGAGAACTGACTCATTTGAAAAGACCCTGGTGCTGCAAAAGATTGAGGGCAGGAGGAGAAGGGGACAACAGAGGATCAGTTGTTTGGATGGCATCACTGACACAATGGACATGAGTTTGGGTGAACTCTGGGAGTTGGTGATGGACAGGGAGGCCTGGTGTGCTGCAGTTCATGGGGTCGCAAATAGTTGGACACAACTGAGCAACTGAACTGAACTGAACTGAACTGAAAATTGCTGGAATATATGGCAACTCTTAACAGTTTGAGAAACTATAAGACTATTTACCAAATTCTACAGACAATGTATGAGAGTCTGATTTCTCCATATTACCAATTCAGTTCAGTTTAGTTCAGTTGCTCAGGTGTGTCCAACTCTTCAGGTGGCCAAAGTATTGGAGTTTCAGCTTCAGCATTAGTACTTCCAAAGTATTGGAATTACAGCTTCAGCATTAGTCCTTCCAGTGAATATTCAGGACTGATTTCCTGTAGGGTTGACTGGTTGGATCTCCTTGCAGTCCAAGGGACTCTTGAGAGTCTTCTCCAACACCACAGTTCAAAAGCATCAATTCTTCAGTGCTCAGTTTTTTTTATAGTCCAACACTCACAGCCATACATGACTACTGGAAAAACCACAGCTTTGACTAGATGGATCATTGTTTGTTAAGTAATGTCTCTACTTTTTTTAATATGCTGTCTAGGTTGATCACAGCTTTTCTTCCAAGTAGTAAGTGTCTTTTAATTCCATGGCTGCAATCATCATCTGCACTTATTTTGGAGCCTAAGAAAATAAAGTCTCTCACTGTTTCCATTTTTTCCCCTTCTATTTGCCATGAAGTGATGGGATCGGATGCCATGATATTATCGATAACACTTACTATTCTCTTCTTAATTTTAGCCTTCCTAATGTGGATGAAATGCTTTCATTGTAGTTTTCATTTTCCTCATGTATAGTGATGTTTACCAACTTTTCATGTGGTTATTGGCCATTTTCATGTCTTCTTTGGAGAAATGGCTATTCAAATTTTTAAAATTTTCAGTTGGATTACTTGTATTGTTGAGTTCTAAAAATGCTAATGTATTCTGATCAGATACTTGATTTGAAGATATTTTTCTTATTATGTACATTGTATTTCAAGTTCTTCATGGTGTCTTTTGAAACACATAGGTTTTTACTTTATTTTTAATTTAAAAAAAAAATTGGCCACACTGTGTGCCATGTGGAATCTTAGTTCCTGGACCAGGGATTGAAACGTATCTCTTGCAGGGTTCTAATCACTGGACCACCAAGCAATACATTTTTAAATTTGTTGAAATCCAAAATTCTTGAACAGCAGAGTCTGGTAGGCTATGGTCCGTTGGGTTGCAAAGAATTGGACATGACTGAGCGATTAACAATTTCAAGTATTTATTTTCTGCCATTTAAATTTTTTATGTTACATCTAAAAGCATTGTTTACCCCTATGCTTTCTTCTAGGAATTTTATAACTTCAGTTCCAACAATTAAGTCTATGATTCATTTTAACTTAATATTTCTATATACTGTAATTTAGGGATCAGACTTCATTGTTTTGCATATGAATATTCAATTGTTGCCAGTATCATTTGTTGAAGAGAATATTGTTTCCTATTGGTTTTTCTTTTATCTTAATTAAAAGTTAATTGATCATAAATGTAAAGATTTATTTATGGACTCTCAGTTCTATTCCGTTGATCCTATATGTCTTTTTTTTTTCATATTGTCATATTATTGTACCATGTAGTGTGCTTGAAACTGCAATACAATAATGCTACAACTTTATTCCTGTTCTTAAAGATTTTTTTGATTATTCTGGATCTTTGCATTTGCATAAAATTCTAGCATAGGCAAAACTCTACAATAATAGAGTTTTGCCAAGAAAACGCACTGGTCATAGCAAACACCCTCTTCCAACAACACAAGAGAAGACTCCACACATGGACATGGCCAGATGGTCAACACTGAAATCAGATTGATTATATTCTTTACAGCCAAAGATGGAGAAGCTCTATACAGTCAGGAAAAACAAGACTGGGAGCTGATGTGGCTCGGATCATGAACTCCTTATTGCCAAATTCACTGTTAAATTGAAGAAAGTAGGGAAAACCACTAGACCATTCAGTTATGACCTAAATCAAATACCTCATGATTATGCAGTGGAAGTGAAAAATAGATTTAAGGGACAAGATCTGATAGATAGAGTGCCTGATGAACTATGTCGGAGGTTCATGACATTTTACAGGAGTCAGGGATCAAGACCATCCCCAAGAAAAATAAATGCAAAAAAGCACAATGGCTGTTTGAGGAGGCCTTACACATAACTGTGAAAAGAAGATAAGCAAAAAGCAAAAGAGAAAAGGAAAGATATACTCATTTGAATGCAGAGTTCCAAAGAAAAGCAAGGAGATTTAAGAAAGCCTTCCTCAGTAATTAGTGCAAAGAAATAGAAGAAAACAATAGAATGGAAAAGATGAGAGATCTCTTCAAGAAAATTACAGATACTGAGGGAACTTTCATGGAAAGATGGGCTCAATAAAGGACAGAAATGGTACGGACCTAACAGAAGCAGAATATATTAAGAAGAAGTGGCAAGAATACATGGAAAAACTATTCAAAAAAGATCCTCATGACCCAGATAATCATGATGGTATGATTACTCACCTAGAGCCAGACATCCTGGAATGTGAAGTCAATTGGGCCTCAGTTAGGAATCATCACTATAAACAAAGCTAGTGGAGGTGATGAAATTCCAGTTGAGTTATTTAAAATCCTAAAAGATGATGCTGTGAAAGTGTTGAACTCAATATGCCAGCAAATTTGGAAAACTGCAGTGGCCACAGGGCTATAAAAGGTCAGTTTACATTCCAATCCCAAAGAAAGGCATTGCCACAGAATGCACAAACTACTGCACAATTGTACCCATCTCACATGCTAGTAAAGTAATGCTCAAAATTCTCCAAGCCAGGCTTCAGCAATATGCGAACCATGCACTTCCAGATGCTCAAACTGGTTTTAGAAAAGGTAGAGGAAATTGTCAACATCCGTTGTATCATCAAAAAAGCAAGAGAGTTCCTGAAAAACATCTATTTCTGCTTTATTGACTATGCCAAAGCCTTTGACTGTGTGGATCACAGTAAACTGTGGAAAGTTCTGAAAGAGATAGGAATACCAGACCACTTGAGCTGCCTCTTAAGAAACATGTATGCAGGTCAGGAAGCAACAGTTAGGACTGGACATGAAACAACAGACTGGTTCCAAATAGGAAAAGGAGTTCAGCAAGGCTGTATATTGTCACCCTGCTCATTTAACTTATATGCAGAGTACATCATGAGAAACACTTGGCTGGATGAAGCACAAGCTGGAATCAAGATTGCCAGGAGAAATATCAATAACCTCAGATATGCAGATGACAACAGCTTTATGGTAGAAAGTGAAGAAGAACTAAATAGCCTGTTGATGAAAGTGAAAGAGGAGAGTGAAAACATTGGCTTAAAGCTCAACATTCAGAAAACGAAGATCATGGCATCTGGTCCCATCACTTTACGGCAAATAGATGGGGAGACAGTGGAAACAGTAGCTGACTTTATTTTGGGGGGTTCCAAAATCACTGCAGATGGTGACTGCAGCCCTGAAATTAAAAGACGGCTACTCCTTAGAAGAAAGTTAAGACCAACCCAGAGAGCATAAATAAAAAGCAGAGACATTACTTTGCCAACAAAGGTCCGTCTAGTCAAGGCTATGGTTTTTCCAGTGGTCATGTATGGATGTGAGAGTTGGACTGTAAAGAAAGCTGTACACCAAAGAATTGATGCTTTTGAACTGTGGTGTTGGAGAAGACTCTTGAGAGTCCCTTGGACTGCAAGGAGATCCAACCAGTCAACCCTAAAGGAAATCAGTCCTAAATATTCATTGGAAGGACTGATTCTGAAGCTAAAACTCCAATACTTTGGCCACCTGATGCGAAGAGCTGACTCATTTAAAAAAAACCTGATGCTGGGAAAGACTGAAGTTGAGAGGAGAAGGGGATGATAGAGGATAGAGGTTGGATGGCATTACTAACTTAATGGGCCAGTATTTGAGTAAACTCTGGGAGTTGGTGATGGACAGGAAGGCCTGGCGTGCTGCCGTCCTTTTGATCGCAAATAGTCGGACACAACTGAGTGACTGAACTGAACTGTAGCATTAGCTTGTCAATTTATACACACACACACACACACACACAATGCAGCTAAAATTTTCATAGGGATTATGTTGAATCTATAGATCAATTTGTGATTATAGTCATTTAGTATACTAAAATTTTCAGTCCATGAACATGGGATTTGTTTCCATTCATTTAGTCTTTCTTTAATTTCCTTAATTTTGAAAGATTTTGTGTACAAATTTTTGGCTTCTTAATATATTGCTATATACATGCATATTTTCTTATTGCCACTATCATAAATTGTGTAGTTTTCTTAATATCAGTTTTTGAATATTCATTGCTTGTGTAGAAAAGAGGAGATATTTGTGTATGGATATTGTTTCCTAAAATTTTGATATACTCACCAATTGGTTTTTATAGATAATTGTGCACATATATTCCATTGTGTTTTGAGAACATACTTTGTGATTATTTCTGTTGACGATTTGTTTCATGTAGTATATTACTTTTCTTTTCCTGTTTTTAGTCGTCTCTATCTTATCCTTAGAACAGTTTTGTGGTGAGGCATTTAAGTATATTTCTCATTGAATTTTTCCTACATAGAGCTCATTGAGCTTGCTCCTGCTAAGTTGCATCAGTCATGTCCAACTCTGTGCGATCCCACAGACGGTAGCCCACCAGGCTTCTCTGTCCCTGGGATTTTCCAGGCAAGAATACTGGAGTGGGTTGCCATTTCCTTCTCTGAGCTTGTTAAATGGATAGCTAAATGGTATTCATTAAAATTGGGAAGTTTTTAGCTACTATTTCTCCAAATATCTTTTCTGTTCACCTCCTCCTTCTGGAAAGTCCATTGTGATCATAGTGGTCCACTATATTATGTACCATATCGCTGAAAGTCTCTGTTCATTTCTCTTCTTTTTCGGGGAGATGGGGACATGGTTTCTATTCCTCAGGCTGAATAATGGCAGTTGGCTCTTCTTCAGGTTTACTGATTCATTCTTCAGCCAGCTAATAACAGCTTTTGCAACTCTTAAAATTTTCATTTCCGTTGCTTTATTTTTACTCTTGTATTTTCATTTGTCTGTCTTTTATTGATATACCCTAAGTAATTCTTTTACTTTGTTTTAATTGTTTAGATATGACTTCCATTAAGTCTTTGAACATATTTGTTTTACTGTGTATTATCCATGCTTTCCTACTTCTTTATAATTATAATATTTTAAAATAATTTAAATTAAAATAATGTGGCAACCCTAGAAAGAAAATTCTGCCCACTTCCCAGAATTTATTATTGTTATTTGTTATTGTTACTTTTTGTTGTTGCTGCTCCTGTTATTTAGTGATTTTCCAGGTCTGATTTTTTAAAGTCTTATTCTTTATCATGTGTGACTTTTGAAGTCTGCTCAATTAGCCAAGTGATCTGTTAATGATTGGGCAGAGATTTTTCTTAAATGCATTGAACCAATAATTATTTGAAAATTTTCCAAGACACTCTATGTGTCTGTTGAAGCACAATTTTAATGTTTTACGAAACAATGGCTATGTACTAGCTTTAACTTCCTGCTTATTGTCAACCTGAGGTAAGAGATTAAATCTTATCAGATCTCTCCTAGGCATGGTAAGCCTGTGGATATGTGTGTGGCCTTCTGGATTCCCAGGGACATGTTGAAACTTTCAGCAATTCCTGTAGACAACTCATTCCCAAGTTTTTCATTTTCAATTTTTTGGCCAGCTGATTGTTAACCACAACTAGTATCTTCACCTCAGGAAGATGTGGTATTATACAATTGCTACTAACTGTTTGCATCAAACATTCTAGAAATATGGATGCTTGTTTACCTTGAGCTCTGAGTTAAATCAAGCAGAGGCAAACTCTGATTTTCTAGGGAGTTGCCAGACAGGTTGTGAAGTGAAGTGAAGTGAAGTCGCTCAGTCGTGTCCAACTCTTTTCCACCCCATGGACTGTAGCCTACCAGGCTCCTCTGTTCATGGGATTTTCCAGGCAATAGTACTGGAGTGGATTGCCATTTCTTTCTCCAGGGGATCTTCCCAATGCAGGGCTCGAACCCAGGTCTCCCGCATTGTAAACAGATGCTTTACCGTCTGAACCACCAGGGTGGTTAAGTTTTTTCTGAGGTTTTTCTGAGGTTGGGACTTTGTCAGAGATCAAACATGTCCTGACTTCCTTGTAGTCTGTTATAGTTTTTATGGGTTTCATGTAGATGTTGCTTATTTTCTTGGTTACTTCAGAGCTGGGGAGAAGGGAATAATAATATTTCAAGTGAAAACATCACAAAGTTTATTGATCCTACTGAAATTCAGCTGTTTTCCTTGAATAAACACTCATCTGATTGTTGCAAATTTTAGTTAATTTACAGAGTTATAAAAAAATTGTTTTCAATGTTTTTTCACTTCCATTTTTTTGTAGAGGAGTGGATATTTGCAGTTCTTTCCTCTACCATTCCCTGTCTATTTAAATTTATATTTAAAGTAAGTATAATTAAAATTTCATTTCCTGTGTCATCAGTTTAGTTCAGTCGCTCAGTTGTGTCTGACTCTTTGCAACCCCATCGACTGCAGAACGCGAGACCTCCCTGTCCATCACCAACTCCCGGAGTTTACTCAAACTCATGCCCACTGAGTCGGTGATGCCATCCAACCATCTCATCCTCTGTCGTCCCCTTCTCCTCCTGCCTTCAATCTTTCCCAGCATCAGGTTCTTTTCAAATGAGTCAGCTCTTCGCATCAGGTGGCAAAATATTGGAGTTTCAGCTTCCACATTAGTCCTTCCAAAGAATATTGAGGACTGACTTCCTTTAGGATGGACTGGTTAATCTCCTTGCAGTCCAAGGGACTCTCAAGAATCTTATCCAACACCACAGTTCAAAAGCATCAGTTCTTTGGTACTCGGCTTTCTTTATAGTCCAACTCTCACATCCATACGTGACTACTGGAAAAATCATAGCTTTGATTAGACGGACCTTTTTTGCCAAAGTCATGTCTCTGCTTTTTAATATGCTGTCTAGGTTGGTCATAACTTTCCTTCCAAGGAGTAACCATCTTCTAATTTCATGGCTGCAATCACCATCTGCAGTGAGTTTGGAGCCCCCTAAGTAAAGTCTCTCACTGTTTCCATTGTTTCCCCATCTATTTGCCATGAAGTGATGGGACTGGATGCATAGTGAGTCATGTCATACTGAATGCTTTCAAACTATCCAACAGTTACATAAGACTGTTGGTTATCTTATTGGACAGTGAAAATATAGATCATTTTTTATTACCACAGAACCTTTTATTAGAGCTGTTTGTTGTGCATTGAGTGATTGTTTGTATAGTAAATAGTAGTTATTTATCCTTTCAGAGTAGTTACTTATTATCCTGATCTGCCAGGTCTACTAATATTTGGGTTTCTCACTTCACTGGTCAGGGCAACCACACAACTAACTCTAAGTTGTTTCTGAGGAGCTATAGAAATAGAATGGAATAAAAAATTGCTTTGTTGAGTAACTTGACTTTTGTAGTCTCAAAAGAAAAGTCCATGGAAACCTGATTTTTAAAAGACCTTGAAGTCAAAAATTAAGAGTTCAGGCTTGGCATTTTCATTTGCAAATTCAAAATAATAGGATAATAGGTAATCATTAATGGTCAGCTATTGTGTTATGTTCAAAGAGAATCTCATGCTACATTAAAGCTTTATAGAATATTCCAGGATTCATAGATATTTTCTTTGTGCATGGGAAGGGTAAATGGTGTGATATTTGATACATGTTAGTTATATTCAAAGTCTGATATACACAGTTGGGAGAAATCACAGGGTTCTCCTAAATTTTCAAAGGCTTTTGATATTAATCATCTCATTTTATCTTCATAGCAACTTTGATACTGGTTGTATTTTCACATTGACAGAGAGGTTAATTAGCTAGCCCATAAATGTAGAATTACATATGGGGAGGTTGTTTTGTAGCATATGTTTGCTAGCTTCCAGACTTTTAAATATAAAATATAGCACCTTGCATAATGTAGCTGAGAACAATATGTCATAATTCCTTGATTCTAGGTTGACATATACTCAAATACCCATCATTATTCTAATGACAATTTATATCAAGTTCACTATTATTTAGAAATGTATAGTCCTTGTCCACATCACTTGGAAGACACATCCAGATTTCAGACACAGTAAATACAAAAGAAATGTGAAAACACAATCTAAAATGCTTGCAATTTTCAAAGTCAAGGAGACGACTAAAAAGCAAATGTTGTTTTACTTTTTTCTGATCACGATGAAAATTATTGTATTCATGTTATGCCAATTGAGTTATCTGGGAAGCAGATGGAAATATTTTTAGGGACTTCAAAACTTTTGTTGGTTAGTAACACCTGTGAAAGAAGGACAATTAGGCAGAAAGAGTTATGCTATTTCATAGATATGATGAAGTGTCTGCCAGCCCATCAGGGAGATCTAGAACAGGAATTACCTGTTAGTCTTGCTTTGGGTAGAAATGACCAGGCCTTTGTGGTACTGCCTTTCTCAGTCACGAGCCGGGGGTCATCCTTGAAAGAGTATCAGTCAGTTCAGTTCAGTTCAGTCACCTGGTCCTGTCCGAACTGGGAACCCATGAATTGCAGCATGCCAGGCCTCCCTGTCCATCACCAACTCCAGGAGTTCACTCAAACCCACGTCCATCGAGTCAGTGATGCCATCCAGCCATCTCATCCTCTGTCGTCCCCTTCTCCTCCTGCCCCCAATCCCTCCCAGCATCAGAGTCTTTTCCAATGAGTCAACTCTTTGCATGAGGTGGCCAAAGTACTGGAGCTTCAGCTTTAGCATCATTCCCTCCAAAGAACACCCAGGGCTGATCTCCTTCAGAATGGACTGGTTGGATCTCCTTGCAGTCCAAGGGACTCTCAGGAGTCTTCTCCAACACCACAGTTCAAAAGCATCAATTCTTCAGCGCTCAGATTTCTTCACAGTCCAACTCACACATCCATACATGACTACTGGAAAAACCATAGCCTTGACTAGACGAACCTTTGTTGGCAAAGTAACGTCTCTGCTTTTAAATATGCTATCTAGGTTGGTCATAAATTTTCTTTATAACATTAGCTAAAAAAAAAAAAATGAGGCCACCTATGAAGAAGCAAACAGCTAGAAACTGCCTGATAGTCACACCCCTGGAAACTGGACAGTGAAAGAGGAGCTTGAAGGAGGACCTGATTGATGCATCTGCATGTCTGCCACACACATCTATCACAAAGTTAGAATTATTAAGCACACAGAAATCATCATGCTGTGGAATTTTTATATTCTGTATAATTATAAATATCCAAGAAAGTCATTATAATGTGTACTTCTGTTGTTATAAATAAAATAAAAATGATCAGTCTCTGGTAGGAGTTTCTCATAAACTCAAAATTAAATAAATAGATGTTTATGTATTTATAACCTGATGTTAATTACTTACATGTCTGAATCTTCTCAACTTTAGTCAGAGAATTTAATTTATATTTAGTAAGCCATATTCCCTAATAAAAACTGAAGACAAAATAGCAGACATTAACATATTTCAATACATCTAAGCCATTACTATTTGTAAGATGCAGCATTGTGTGCTACTAAAGAAAGCATTCAGTTAAGCAATGATGCAGTTGTATTTCATGACATCCATCATGAGATGTAATAAGATTTCAGAGATGTCAAAATGTGAAAAAAATGTATGATACAGAATCATAGAAACGTGATTCTTATATTTCCATTGGTGACTTCGTCTCCTAGAGAAGCCAGTAATCATTCATTTTTCTGCCTAGAAAAAACTCAGTTATATATTGGAGAGTCTGGCTTATTATATACATTTCAGAACTACAGACTCTTCTCTTATCCTCCTATTACAGTTTCCCTGGCTCTTTTCTTATTTTCCTGCCTCTAATTTTGTGGTTAAATCCTCTGTTATTAGCATAAGCTAACATCTCAGTAACTGTTGTTGTTTGGTTGCTAAGTCATGTCCAACTCTGCAATCCTATGAATTGTGGCATGCCAGGGTCCTCTGTCCTCTACCAACTCCCAGAGTTTGCTCAAATTCATGTCCATTGAGTCGGTGATGTTCTCTAACCATCTCATCATCCCCTGCTGCCCTCTTCTCCTTTTGCCATCAGTCTTTTCCAGCATCAGGGTCTTTTCTAGTGAGTCAACTCTTCATGTCAGGTGGCCAAAGTATTGAAGCTTCAGCTCCCAGTGAATATTCAGAGTTGATTTCCTTTAGGATTGACTGGTTTGATGTCCTTGCAGTCAAGGAACTCTTAAGAGTATTCTCTAGCACCACAATTTGAAAGCATCTATTCTTCAGTTCTCAACCTTCTTTGCGGTCCAAGTCTCACATCTGTACTTGACTACTGGAAAAACCATAGCTTTCAGTATATAGACCTTTGTTGGCAAGATAATGTCTCTTCATTTTAATAACTTTATAGATAAAGATTTACTTTTCACTAACTCATAAGTATCTATGGCATGAGTAGGCCTATGTGTTCAACATAAGTCTTTTAAGGACACAGATAGTTAGAGATGCTGCCATCTTGGAATGGATTTATGTTGCTTCCAGAGACAGATTTTCTCTTCTGTCTCGGCCAAGAAGACAAATATTAACTTCAATTTAATTCTGATTCTTAAAACTATCACATGGATGCACCTAACAGCAAAGGGCCTAGGCATCATACTTTTTTGTGTGTCAAGTAAGGGAAGAAGAATTGAAAGAGGTATACTTGCAACCTCCACCACAATTAGTCACATCACTGTAACTCCTTTCCATCTCATTATAATTATTGAACAGTGTCTTTCAGAGGCTTCATGCCTCAGAAGATATGGATGACATAGATTCCACACAGCTGTCCTCTTCTCAAAACGCATGGCTAATTCATCCATTTGAAGCACAACACTGAAATCTGCTCTCACATTGTTTTGTTCACTTTTAATTTTTGGTAAAGTTCCTATTCTTTCATAACTATCTCACTTGTAGTTTCCTCAACTAATCTGGAAAGGACAAAAAGTATACACACACACACACACACACATACAAATATATATAAATTGTTTACAAATAATAATATTAATAGATGTCAACTTCTCCATTACTGAAGTTATTGAAGTTAAAAAAAAGACAATAGGTTGATATCTTTTCATAAAATAGTTAAAATACTTAAGTCCTTATCAATACTTTTGTCTTTATACATAGTCTTATATTTTTGTCATATTCATAATTGTTAATACTACAGTTACTGACATTGCTCCCATATCTAATTTAATCTTTCCTAATAGTCTCCTTATTGATGCTGAATCTAGTGTACAATTATATTCTTATTTTAAGAAACAAAAACACTTAAACTCTTTTATGTCTCTAACCAAACTCAACTTGCTAATTAAAGTGGTTACATTTGGTTTTTGACCAAATCTTGAGTGTAATACTTCTATGATTCAGGTTGTTCAGTACAAATATACCATTTTGATTATACTGTGATATGTTACAGAATCCTTCCTCTGACATATTAAACAAATACTTAAAAATTGGCCATAATGGACTCACTACCTTATCACTAATTCTGTGACCCGTACATTATGATTGTCTTGAAATGATATATATTCCACTGTTATTCCCAATGTTTTCTATTGTATCCCTCAATTTCTAAAATATAATTTTGTACCTCTAACTCTTGATGGGTTAGTGAACAGGAAAACTGGCAATATGTTAATCTAACCTTTCCACCATACTTATGCCTTAAACAGTGGACCGAATTCTATCTTACTTCATTATCTTTTGTGGCCTGGTTGACTGACTTTAAAAAAATGAGAACAAAAAATTAAATATAGACAGGTAAGTCTCTCTGAACTGGTAATAAAACTCCTATATTTCCTTTAGCAAAAATAAAAAAAGTTTTTATCAAATTGTGGCAAACAAATCATTTCAATTTGAGGATGAAGTGAAAATTTCATTTACCTTTTAATTTGTAAGCACCAAAACTGAAACTCCAACCACTAAAGAAGACAAAAATAATAATTAGAAATATTAAATCTTAATTCATTTGCACTAACAATCTTAAAATGAAAGCTTTTGAAAGTAATGGGACTTACATTTGAATGCTTTCTGGTATTAGTGAATTGAAACATAATGAATTATGAGGCCAGGCATATTTACATAGTTTTAAATCCAGTTGCCAGAATTGAACGTTTTAGGAAAGCTACTTAATCTTTTTATTTTTTTTCCCTCCCCTACATTTCTATACCTTTTAATGTGTAGTAGGGAAAGGTCTGCTTTAAAGAGTTTTTGTGAAGGTTATTTTGGACTTTTTTTTTTTTTAAAAAGTACAGACACAGTGGCACAAAATCAGTTTTAGAGAGATTCCTTTGTTTGCCTTTGCATTCTATCCCAAATCCTAGGGTTTGGAATTTATGCTTAAACTCTTAATCTTGTAACAACTCTATCTGTGGAACACTTTAGAGAAAGAGAAGACATGGGGTAGACCTTTGGATGTAGAGTAATGTAGACAAAAGTTGGCACAAGTCAAACGCAAAGAGGAATCACATTGAAAAAGAAGTCTTACAAATTGAGCACCTATAAAAGGATGCAAAAGTTGAGATCTCATTATTTTTGAACTTTGCTAATTATTACTCGTTTGTTTGTATTTTAATAGAAATGTTCCTATATACAAATGGAATGATATATTCCTAAAACTATAAAATTTTGTCAAAATATACAAAACTTTTGAACTGTTAGGCAGAAATACCCATTCATGTAATTCATGAATTCTACAGATCATCACTGAGAATTATTGTTCCATGCAAATCAAACAAATATTACAATGATGTATTAGAAGGTTGAGCAATATTATTTTAAGACTGTCAGTGATGTCATGGGGACTCCCAAAATAGCTTATTATTTTCCTTAGCAATTTATTTTATTGAAAATAGTGTTATTATACCATTGCTGCATGCTTACATTCTATATATCCATTTTATGAGCATTAGACAAGTGGCAAATCTTTTATTTCTCTAGTTATTGTGGTTGTTTATGAAGCGTCTCTTCAAGTTTCTACAATCCATGTATCTAGTGGGGTATAAAAATCAGATAGTAACCTGACCCATTTAAAACTTGTTGAATTGTGGTTTTTCTCAACCTGGTAATTAAGTTAAACACTTTAGAAATATTTTCGTTACACCAGATGAAATAAAATAGTCTAAGTAATTAACCAGGAAGAACATCAGTTGAAAAGCTCTCATTCTTCAGTGTCAAGTAACTGAAATATTTGCTTATTTAGAAACTATATTATATTTACAATGACATCATTTTATTGTGTTCAAAGAGGATTATAGCACAGTTTTTGGGGAGCATAGTTATTAATTTAGTTTGATAGACCAGAATTCAATTCCTTATTAAATAAATTGGAGCATACTGTTTAAATTATTTGAATATCTGTTTCTCATCTTTAAAACACAAATATTAAAAGGTTTTTTTTGTGGGAATCAAATTATATAATTTAAAGTGTATAATACACTGTTAGAACACATTTGGTAAGGGTTTGATAAGCATTCACTATTGATGCTTTATATTATCAAGTACTTTTTATTATCAGTTAGTTTTTAACCCATTTAAAAGGCCACAATCCTGATCCTGAATTAGTTTTAAAAATGGCTTCTGTAAATGAGTAAAGGTGATGGCAATCATTCTAATAAATTCTTAAATTCCATATGTCCATTGACCTTAAATGAAATAGACTTACCTTTTCTGTTTGTTCATTTTTTTACAAGTGGTAAACTTTATTAGATGTAGTAGTTCATGCCTTTATAGGACAGGATTTGAAAGGACTGTGTTCATCTTTATACAAATAAAGGGAAAATTCTCATTCATTTTGCTTTCTATTTGTTTATGGTGTTTTTTTGACCCCACAACCTTTTATTTCATGAGAAAAGAAGTTAAAAAACAGTGCATACTCCTTAGAATAATACTTAGAGGCCTATGACTTCCTGTTATGCAGTGCTAAACTTTAGGCCCCTCTTTATAGAAAGAGTCTCATTTTTCCTCCTTTGAAGTTCATTGGAAATTATCTCAGCTTTCCGTCCAGAGAGGTACCTTAGATTCCTTAGCCTAGATGACTCTACCTGCCACATCTATCTCTTGGCATTTAGGAGACCTGAAGCAGTAATGTCACTCTGTCCACTGGATCAGCTGACACTCCAGATAAGAAATGATTGTGATTAGGTGCTAAAAGTAATTAATTCGTCTTATGGTATTTAACTTCATGATAGGAAGGCAAGAACTCTGGCAGTCAGAATCTATGAGTTGTTACAGAATTTATTTTCTATAGTTATAAATTATCTTGACTCCTAATTCCAGATATTTTTGAAGTGTTGAAGTTATCTCAATGAATGCTATGCAGCTACAGTGTGATACTAATAAGTTTGTAAAACAATGTTTTTGAATGAACACATTAAATATTAAATTTTGGAAGGCTATTAACAGGAAAATTCGTGATGTTCTATAACAAAAATGAGAAATGCATAAAAAAAGCACTATGGAGTAATTTCCACACAGAGTAATATTATTTGTCAATATTACAAAACAGAATTTTCCTTGGAAAGAGATCTCTGCATCATCTTAATTATTTTGACAGTATTTTATTTTGTAAGTAATTATTATTACCCTTAGATTATTAACCATTTCCCACTGTGTAAGAATCAAAAAGAGAAAAGAGATCTTGTTTTTTGAAATATGTAGTGGAATAATGATATTTCTCAATTTCTATTTTATTCATCCAAGATGATAAATGTCACCTATTACAGATAAATCTATAGAAAACTAAGAAAGAATGAGCTCATGGAGTCTATGATGGTTACTTTGAGAATAAAAAAGATACTTTCTTTCACAATGTTTAAAAAAGAAGAAATATTTGCCTAGAGGAAGGGCACTAGGGTAGATTACAAAAAGACAAGAAATTTTGAATCCTACAGCAAAATATCTGAAAAAGCTAACATAGTTTTTCAGTCGAGAGCTATCTAGTAGTACTTATTACTACTAGAAAGAAAATTAAACGAAGAGCTGGATAGGTTTACTTAAAATTATTTCTTTTATGCTGTTCATTTATTTACAAATAATAGCTTATTTATATATATTAACTAACATAGTAATTTTGAACAAATGCAAGTTTTTAATCATTTCTTACATTTTGAGTTGTGTTGCCTTTTCATGAATCAGAAGATAGAATATACAAGTAAGTGAGCCAAGAAAAAAGTAATCCTGGAAGGATTTTCAAATGAGTACTACCATGATACCATATTCTAGAGTCCATATATATATATATGTTTTATTTGCAGGCAAGAATAGAGACAAAGACATGGAGAACAAATATGTGAACACTGTGGGTGGGGAAAGGAGAGGATGAGACACGTTGGGAGGGTAGCATTGACATATATACACTATCGTGTGTAAAATGGATGGCTTGTGAAGAACTGCTGTATAGCACAGGGAGCTCAGCTCAGTGTTCTGTGATGACCTAGAGGAGTGGAGTGGGTTTTGGACAAGAGGCTCAAAAGGGAGAGAATATATGTATACATATAGCTGATTCACTTTGTTGTACAGCAGAAAGTAATACAACATTGCAAGGCAAATATATTCCAATTTAAAAATGTAAAAAAAAAAAAAAAAAAGGCACAAAAAAACAAAAAACGTGCTATTGCCAAAGATGGTGGAACAGGTACAGCATAGAAATGAGTCAAAATGATGTTAGTCTAGGATGGATATTAAAAGTTATAGGTTTCTTTAAAAATTAAAGTTATCCTTGTGATTATAAATGCAGTTAGTTAATATAGAGATCAATGGGACTAAGTAAATCACAGAAGGTGTTATTAATGCCATGTTTCATGCTGGTTGCATGGATGTATGTATATTGTAAATCCACAAATCCAACTTTCAAAATAACCTTCCACAAAAGTTTATATAAACTAAGATCCCTTTTGTACTTTAATATAATTTATAATTCCCAATGTAGATTTTTTCCCTTTTCCATAATAATTCTGATATGAGAGTGTTGCAGGGGAGAAATCATGCATTGGTATTTGTTATCAAGAGTGTCATATAGAGATCCAAATTTTCTCTCCTGAACCTTTCTCTGAACCCAGTCAAGACATATAAGAAGGTGCCCCATGATGGTGGGGTAAACAGATCCTGGTTAATGTCATAACTTCCAAAACCTACATCTGTCCATTAATGATGAGTCAGACATGAGGTTAACAAAATCCTATCTAGCAAATATGCAGAAGGTAGCAATTTCCAGTTTGAATTATCTTACTAAAAGGCATCCCCTAAAATGAAAATAAAATGCTAGTATTCCAAGGAATAAGAGGATTCAGATTATGTTAGACAAAATCATAATTAAATAAATAATTGGTATGAGAAAATAGGAACAATATAAAAGGCATCATACATAAAAATTAAGTAAAGAAGTGTAGGTCAAGATAGTGAGCCACATGTATGGGTTTTCCATTTGGTCTAGGCTGCTGGACAGTTTACCCTAATTCTATGATATGATTAAGATTCATTTACCCTAATTTATGAAGATACATTTTAAAATATCCCCAACAAATTTGTTCTTTAAGCATGAAGAAAAGTCAATGTATCTATGAATAAAAGTCAAATTATAACTATGGTGCAAAATGTTGCTTGAACATTAAAATGTTTGACAACAATTATTTGCCTTGGTCTCTGCAGAAGAAATATCAGGACAGTCCCACTGTGAAATTATTAAAACATATTAATGATTCCTGGATAGAGACATAATTAGCTAATATCAGATTTGTGACCAATACATAGAGAGAGCTGTGGTACGTTAGCCAAGTTGTTTTATAAACTTATTTGACAAGTTAAATGTAGATAAATTGTTGGGAATATATGGCACTTCCCTAAGATTTTTGAATGCATGCCAGTGCTGGGGTCCAGCCCCAGCAAGATCCAGGGGTACCCTCAGGATGACGGCCTAGGCGATGAGGATAGCAAAGCAGAGAGCAGGGCTTGATCTTCCTTGATAAACACAGAAAGCCAATAAAGCTCCCATGTTCCAAGGAGTCATCCTGAAAGAAGAATAGAGAGAGAAAAGGAGAGAAAAGGAAAAAAAGAACGACACGGGGAAACCAAGCTTTGGTGAGTGAGGCCCATAACTTTATTTTCAAAAGGAACTTTTATACCTTGACTTGTACATAGAGGGAAATGAAAGATGCAAAGTCATACAGAATCAGCCCAAACATTGCATCTGTTTTGTCTTTATCAAAACCAGGATTTTTTCTGCATACCTTTCCCATAAACAATGTTGTGCACGTTATCTTCCGGCCTTGGAGGCCTGTGGACATTTTATAACCCTTTTTTGATAAAGGCTGATCAGTCAGAAAACTTATTTTCCCTTAAAGTGTTTCTTCTTTATTCCTCCCAGCCTCAGAAAGTACTAAACAGAGTTACATTCTCACAGAGCAAAGGTGCAATGGGTCACAACAAAGAAAGAACCAATTAGCTCAAAGGTCTGATGTGGTAATTCCAAGGCTGCTACTTGTTTTTCCTACATTCCAACTATGTTAACCAATGCACTCCCAGGTGCCCAGTGGATAAGGGATATGGGCACTTGGCAGCAAGCACTGGCCCAATAATGAAGCCCTTTACCAGTACTATCTATTCTAATAATTTTTCATCCTTTAGAGGACTCTATGGTCATTAGGACTTTTAGAATGTTTTGGCTTCCCATGCCTTTCAAGGTTGGGGAGTTGTAAACAATCATGTGTGTTAATTCCAAGAGTATGGATAAACCTGTCAGGCAAGCTGGAAAGCCATCAGAGGGGTTTG
Organism: Bos indicus; assembly: GCF_029378745.1. Taxonomy (NCBI): domain Eukaryota; kingdom Metazoa; phylum Chordata; class Mammalia; order Artiodactyla; family Bovidae; genus Bos; species Bos indicus. The sequence continues at coordinate 90,498,742 of NC_091763.1, forward strand.
AATTGAAATATTCCTTTCATGCCCATTAACTAAAGCCCTAAGTTGATTTTTTCCAGAGAAAGCTGGTCAGGGATAGCCTCTTGTTAATGTCAGAAGAGTTGGTGAAAGGCATAATATAGTAAGACAGACAGATTCTGGTTTTGGGGTAGATGCTTGAGCAGATTCAGGGGGTCCCTTGAGGCCTGATCTGTCTTTGCCTGTCAGATCTCTTCTGCATGACCTTTGTCATGGGTGGGATCTCCTGTGGTGGCTCCCGGCATGCCAGGAAGAAATTGAGTAGCTATTAGTAAATTGTTACAGATGGTGACTACATCCATGAAATTAAAAGATGCTTGCTCCTTGGAAGAAAGGTTATGACCAACCTAGACAGCATATTAAAAAGCAGAGACATTACATTGCCAACAAAGGTCTGTCTAGTCAAAACTATGGTTTTTCCAATAGTCATGTATGGATGTGAGAGTTGGACTATAAAGAAGGCTGAGCTCCGAGAATTGGTGCTTTTGAACTGTGGTGTTGGAGAAGAACCTTGAGAGTCCCTTGGACTGAAAGGATATCAAATCAGTTAATCCTAAAGGAAATCAATCCTGAATATTCATTGGAAGGACTGATGCTGAAGCTCTAATACTTTGGCCACATGATGAGAAGAGCCGACTCATTAGAAAAGACCCTGATTCTAGGAAAGATTGATGGCAGGAGGAGAAGGAAATGACAGCAGATGAGATGGTTGGATGGCATCACTGACTCCATGGACATGAGTATGAGCAAGTTCTGGGAGATGGTGAAAGACAGGGAAGCCTAGCATGCTGTAGTACATGGGATTGCAAAGAGTCAAATATGACTGAGTGACCAAAAAACAATAAATTAGTAAATTATGGAATGTGTTAGTGCATCATGTGGCATGTTTGGTGGACTGATTGCCTTATGATTTCTACTGAAAAAGATTCTATCAGATCCATAATCTTTATTCATGTGTAGAAGCTTATTATTACTATCATAAGATATAGATTCCTTCACTGTAGGAGGTTGAGGGTGGGAGTTGGGGATTGAGGTATCTATTCAGGGAAGTCATCTGTGAGTAGATCATCATTCTGTGAGAACTGTGTTTGGATTAAAGGAGCAAGTAGAAAAGATAACTCCACTTCTTAAATATATGTATATATACTATTTTTTACAACAAAACTTAATTTAAAAAAATTGAGGATTCATTAATTAGAAGAACTTATTTTTCCAGATTTACACGATATGGATTAGTTCAATCAATATTTATTAGGCACACTACTATGTTCCTGGCTTGGAGAATTTTGAGCATTACTTTACTAGCATGTGAGATGAGTACAATTGTGCGGTAGTTTGAGCATTCTTTGGCATTGCCTTTCTTTGGGATTGGAATGAAAACTGACCTTTTCCAGTGCTGTGGCCACTGCTGAGTTTTCCAAATTTGCTGGCATATTGAGTGCAGCACTTTCAGTGTCATCTTTCAGGATTTGAAATAGCTCAACTGGAATTCCATCACCTCCACTAGCTTTGCTCATAGTGATGCTTTCTAAGGCCCTCTTGACTTCACATTCCAGAATATCTGGCTCCAGGTGAGTGATCACACCATCGTGATTATCTGGGTCGTGAAGATCTTTTTTGTACAGTTCTTCTGTGTATTCTTGTCATCTCTTCTTAGTATCTTCTGCTTCTGTTAGGTCCATACCATTTCTGTCCTTTATCGAGCCCATCTTTGCATGAAATGTTCTCTTGATATCTCTAATTTTCTTGAAGAGATCTATAGTCTTTCCCATTCTATTGTTTTCCTCTATTTCTTTGCATTGATTGCTGAGGAAGCCTTTCTTATCTCTTCTTGCTATTCAAGCTGGTTTTAGAAAAGGCAGAGGAACCAGAGACTAAATTGCCAACATCTGTTGGATCATAGAAAAAGCAAGAGAGTTCCAGAAAAACATCTATTTCTGCTTTATTGATTAGGTCAAAGCCTTTGACTGTGTGGATCACAATAAACTGTGGAAAATTCTTCAAGAGATGGGAATACCAGACCACCTGATCTGCCTCTTGAGAAATTTGTATGCAGGTCAGGAAGCAACAGTTAGAACTGGACATGGAACAACAGACTGGTTCCAAATAGGAAAAGGATTACATATATTATCACCCTGTTTATTTAACTTATATGCAGAGTATATCATGAGAAACACTGGGCTGGAAGAAGCACAAGCTGGAATCAAGATTGCCAGGAGAAATATCAATAACCTCAGATATGCAGATGACACCACCTTTATGGCAGAAAGTGAAGAGGAACTAAAAAGCCTCTTGATGAAAGTGAAAGTGGAGAGTGAAGAAGTTGGCTTAAAGCTCAACATTCAGAAAGCTAAGATCATGGCATCCAGTCCCACCACTTCATGGGAAATAGATGGGGAAACAGTGGAAACAGTGTCAGACTTTATTTTGGGGGGGCTCCAAACTCACTGCAGATGGTGACTGCAGCCATGAAATTAAAAGATGCTTACTCCTTGGAAGAAAAGTTATGACCAACCTAGATAGCATATTGAAAAGCAGAGACATTACTTTGCCAACAAAGGTTTGTCTAGTCAAGGCTATGGTTTTTCCTGTGGTCATGTATGGATGTGAGAGTTGGACTGTGAAGAAGGCTGAGCACCAAAGAATTGATACTTTTGAACTGTGGTGTTGGAAAAGACCCTTGAGAGTTCCATGGACTGCAAGGAGGTCCAACCAGTCTATTCTGAAGGAAATCAGCCCTGGGATTTCTTTGGAAGGAATGATGCTAAAGCTGAAACTCCAGTACTTTGGCCACCTCATGCGAAGAGGTGACTCACTGGAAAAGCCTCTGATGCTGGGAGGGATTGGGGGCAGGAGGAGAAGGTGACGACAGAGGATGAGATGGCTGGATGGCATCATTGACTCGATGGATATGAGTCTGAGTGAACTCCGGGAGTTCGTGATGGACAGGGAGGCCTGGCGTGCTGTGATTCATGGGGTCGCAAAGAGTCGGACACGACTGAGCGACTGAACTGAACTGAACTATGTTTCTGGCATTGTTCTAGACACAGAATATATATATATAAAATAAAACTTAATGTCTTATCCTCAATATCCTCTCAGGTTTTTTAAAGTAAAGATGAAAAGAAATAACAGAGTATGTCAAGTGCTATAATTATGATGTATACAGTATTACTAAAGGAAAACAAAAGTGGTTGTCGTTCCTATTGTATTTTAGATAAGGAACATTTTCACAGAGATTGTGAAATTGAGAAGAGAAGTGATGTTCTCCAGATAGAATTTTAAAAGAACAGGCATTAAAAGCACAGAAAACAGTATATACAAATAATGTGAAGAGTCTAGAAAAAGGTCATTGTGTCTAGTTGTAGTATATAATTAAGATGGGAAGACTGTCAGGACAGAGTTTATAGGAACCTGAGGTTCTTAAATGCTGCTGCTGCTAAGTCACTTCAGTCGTGTCCGACTCTGTGTGACCCCACAGATGGCAGCCAACCAGGCTCTCCCGTCCCTGGGATTCTCCAGGCAAGAACACTGGAGTGGTTGCCATTTCCTTCTCCAATGCATGAAAGTGAAAATTCAAAGTCAAGTCACTCAGTCATGTCTGACTCTTCCCGACCGCATGGACTGCAGCCTACCAGGCTCCTCCACCCATGGGATTTTCCAGGCAAGAATACCAGAGTGGAATGCCATTGCTACACTATACTATTTTTTTTGTGTGTGTGTTATCATTCAGTGATGAGCCTTTGAAAGCTTCCAATTAAGCAACATGATTAGATTTATGTTTTAAAAGGATAAGACTTGAACAGGATAAACTGTAGACACATGGCAGAGTCATGGGAAGGAGTGTAGGCAGACCTGGAAAATGAGAGTGAAGAGACTAACAGCTGTTTGAATATGAAGGGGAGGAGAGGGAGGAGTCAAGACCACCTTCTTAATGAGTAATTGATGATAATGATCATGAGAGATTACAAAATCTAGAGATAATAAAAGTGATTCTGAGTGTCTTAGATGTGTGTTTACTGAATCCCATGGCAGTAAAGATGATATGGGAAAAAGATGAGAAATTTGGTTTTCATGATAAGTAGACATGGAAAAGTATGTTAAATATGCAAATATGCAGGTTAAGTTGAAAGCACAATGCACATATCCAGGGATCAAGGACAAATTCTTGGCTCTGCTGTGTGCTTAGTCGCTCAGTTGTGTCAGACTCTTTGTGACCACATGGCTCACTATAACCCGCCAGGCTCCTCTGTCCATAGGGATTCTCCAGGCAAGAATACTGGAGTGGGTTGCCATGCCATCCTCCAGGGGATCTTCCCAACCCAGGGATTGAACCCAGGTCTCCCAGTTGCAGATGGTTTCCTTATTGTCTGAGCCATCAAGGAAGCCCAACTAGCAGTCTAGGATTCACTTAACATTTGTATTATGCTTCTTCAACAGAAATCCAAGGTGAACCACTACTAAAACAGATTATAGTATTATCTGGATATTGGATGAGTTGGTCTGCTGAACTTGACTTCACAGAAGGAATTAAAACTTTGAACTTGTTGTTTAACAAAATTCTGCACTGTGCTAGTTCTGGGCAGATATCATGAATTAAATAATTTTATTGATTTACTGAATTCATTTGAGTAAGAAAACTCATTTAAAAATGTCTGTAGAGACAAAAACACTCAAGTCAATTAAATGAGAAGGAGATTTGTCTTACATAACAAGAAGTCAGAAATTAGTGATGCTGTAGATTTTAATATATTAGGCCTTTAACTCCATTCTACTGTGATTCTCTTGTGTCAGTTCTCTTTGAACAGGTGGCTTTATACTCAGCCTGCTCCCTTTTCACATACAGCCATTGACAGCAACTGAGGCATCAGGCTGCCTTATTATCTAAGATAGAAAGAGTAGGAGTGAAAGATAGAAGCATAGAAGGAAGGTTCTACTATTCAGTTCTAATGGACTGTCTTAGAGTACATGCTCCCTCCTGAACCGATAAGAGTTGGCAGCAATTTTCCATGTGTTAGTTCACTTAATAATGAAATAACCTGGAGTTAGGCTAACCTTAGTTTTGTCCTAGTTAAGTAGAAGAGAAATGGTAACTTGAACAAAATAAAATTCTCTTAGGAAAAAAGAGATAAAATACTTGCTGTGTTTTGTTCAGCTGTGTCTGACTCTGTGACTCCATGGACTGTAGCATGCCAGGCTCCTCTGTCCATGGGATTCTCTAGGCAGGAATACTGGGTGGGTTGCCATTTCCTTCTCCAGGTAATTTTCCTGACCCAGTGATTGAACCCATGTCTCCTGTATCTCCTACATTGGAAGGTGATTATTCACCACTGACCCGCCTGGTAAGCCCAGAGGAAATGGCTCCTCACTCCAGTATTCTTTCCTGAAGAATTCCATGGACAGAGGAGTTTGGCAGGCTATAGTCCATGAGGTCCCAAAGACTCAGACATGATTGAGTGACTAACACTTTTACCAACAATCATACAAATGAAGATCACAATCTATTTCAAAATCCAGTGTTTCAAAAACAACTAATAACTAAAACCATGTAAAGTGTTTGTTGAAGCATTGACCCTCCATCTCTGGAGATTATGGTTCAGCAGTTCTCTGTGAGACCTGGGAACCTGTAGCTGTAATTCACCCACAGAGTTTCAATTGATTACTCAAGTTTTGAACATACTCTCCTATACCATGGAGATTTATTATTTATTGAGTGTGTGCTTAGTCACTCAGTTGTGTCCAACTCTTTGAGACCTCATGGACTGTAGCCCACTAGGCTCCTCTGTCCATGAAATTTTCTAGGCAAGAATCCTGGAGTGGGTTGCCCTTTCCTCTTCCAGGGGATCATCCAGACCCAGGTATCGAATCCACATCTCCTGTGTCTCCTGCATTGGCAGGCAGATTCTTTACCACTGAGCCACCCAGAAAGCCCTTTTATATAATAGTATTTCTATTTTAATAATTATTAAAAATATTTCTGCATTACCTCTTATCCCACATTTATGGTGACTTGGCAAAAATAAAATACATTGAAAACATCCAATTCAAAGTGCTAGTGTATTTAAAATGACAAAAAAAAAAAAAAAGAGGGTGGCAGTCAAAAACATACTGAAAATATGCACAATGTTATTTTGTTTAAACTGTATAATATCAGGATGCAGCTCCACTTGGAATTATTTAGATCTTATCAATCAAAGTGTATAGAATGGAGCTGGAATGTATACAGAGATGATAAGCTAAAATCAAGAAAGGTGTAGTAAAAATGAGAAAGAACATGGCTGTCCAATGAGGACAGGGTGAAAAGATGAGGACTCTTGTCTCTGAAACAGTGCAACAGACATGTGGTTGAGTCCTATAATACAGAAGAATTAAGAGACAGGATCTCAAAACATGAGAGGCTAATTTAAGACCCCAAACTGAAAGCAATATATTACACAGCAGGTAGTAAATTCAGAAAATCATTTCCTCAGGAGAATGGTATGCATGAAGTTATAGTTACAGGAAGAAAGGTCTAGATACATTTGAGAGTGAAAGATTTACAGAGTGAATTCACTCTGCTAATATGGAGAAAAAACTTGTTTTCCTTCCTAAAACCAAGCTGTTTATTTGTCTCAACTCCCATTTCTTTATTCTCTCGGGTCAGGCAATACAGCATTTCTCCTCCTTTCTCCTTCATCACTTTTGCCTATGCATATTTTATTCCCAGCACTACATGACCATGTATTTTGAAAATCCACTTTTTCTGAAAATTAACTTCTTTTGGAATATTTCATTTCTCTATGTCCCGTAATAGAAACTTTCTTGAGAAAAAATAATAATAAATGAGGAGGGTGGAAGGAAACTTCCAGAGGTGATATAGATGTTTATGCTATAGGTTGTGGTGATGGTTTCAAGGGTATACACTTATTTCCAAATTCATCAAGTTGTCTACATTAAATATGTAAAGCTTTTTGTATGCCAATCATACTTCAATAGAGTGGGTTTAAAGTAAGGAAAAAGTAGAGTTGTTATTATTCTCTTCCTTTTCTCGATTTTAAAAATAAATAGAAAACTGCATGTATCATGATTGTTCAGCCCAGTGTGTTTTCACAAAGTGAACATAGAAGTGTAACCATTTCCCAGATTAGAAAACAAAACAAGACTGTGCCCTTGCACCATCCCAGTGGAACCCACCCTGCCTTCCCTTAAGGTAACTTGGCATTCCATGAATAAGCTTTTCTGTTATAAAAATATTAGATACATGAAACATTGCAATGTAATAGTTTTTTTTTTTTAAGTTTAGCCATTGTTTATGTGTGTGATGATATCTCACTGTGGTTTTAGTTTTTATCTCCATGTGACTAATGTGGTCTAGCAGCTTTTCATAATTGTATCAGATATAATTTAATTGTATAATTATTATAAATAATTCAATTATACAATTCATAGTTGTATCTGAATTTGTGAAGTCCCCAAGTATTATACATCTTTACTTCTTTGTAATGGCAACTTCTTTCTTTTTCTGGAGTAATAGGCATTTCTATATATTACGGATGCAAGTCCTTTGTTAATGATCTGTATATACCCTCTTTAATCTGTGGCTTGCCTTTGAATAATTTAATGATGTCTTTGGATAAAGTTTTTAATTAGACACATTAAGAAAATATTTATAATCCTCTCTTTTAAAATCATCACAAGAATATACAATGGATTAAAGACAATCTCTTTAACAAGTGGTGCTGGGAAATCTGGTCAACCACTTGTAAAAGAATGAAACTAGAACACTTTCTAACACCATATACAAAAATAAACTCAAAATGGATTAAAGATCTCAACATAAGACCAGAAACTATAAAACTCCTAGAGGAGAACATAGGCAAAACACTCTCTGACATACATCACAGCAGGATCCTCTATGACCCACCTCCCAGAATATTGGAAATAAAAGTAAAAATAAACAAATGGGACCTAATTAAACTTAAAAGCTTCTGCACATCAAAGGAAACTATTAGCAAGGTGAAAAGACAGCCTTCAGAATGGGAGAAAATAATAGCAAATGAAGCAACCGACAAACAACTAATCTCAAAAATATACAAGCAACTCCTCCAGCTCAACTCCAGAAAAATAAATGATCCAATCAAAAAATGGGCCAAAGATCTAAATAGACATTTCTCCAAAGAAGACATACAGATGGCTAACAAACACATGAAAAGATGCTCAACATCACTCATTATCAGAGAAATGCAAATCAAAACCACTATGAGGTACCATTTCACACCAGTCAGAATGGCTGCGATCCAAAAGTCTACAAATAATAAATGTTGGAGAGGGTGTGGAGAAAAGGGAACCCTCTTACACTGTTGGTGGGAATGCAAACTAGTACAGCCACTATGGAGAACAGTGTGGAGATTCCTTAAAAAACTAGAAATAGAACTGCCTTATGATCCAGCAACCCCACTGCTGGGCATACACACTGAGGAAACCAGAAGGGAAAGAGACACGTGTACCCCAATGTTCATCGCAGCACTGTTTATAATAGCCAGGACATGGAAGCAACCTAGATGTCCATCAGCAGATGAATGGATAAGAAAGCTGTGGTACATATACACAATGGAGTATTACTCAGCCATTAAAAAGAATACATTTGAATCAGTTCTAATGAGGTGGATGAAACTGGAGCCTATTATACAGAGTGAAGTAAGCCAGAAGGAAAAACACCAATACAGTATACTAACGCATATATATGGAATTTAGAAAGATGGTAATGATAACCCTGTATACGAGACAGCAAAAGAGACACTGATGTATAGAACAGTCTTATGGACTCTGTGGGAGAGGGAGAGGGTGGAATGATTTGGGAGAAAGGCATTGAAACATGTGAAACGTCATGTATGAAACGAGATGCCAGTCCAGGTTCAATGCACGATTCTGGATGCTTGGGGCTGGTGCACTGGGACGACCCAGGGGGATGGCGTGGAGAGGGAGGAGGGAGGAGGGTTCAGGATGGGGAACACATAAAAAAAGAGAAAAAATAAAAAAAAAAAATAAATAAATAAATAAAATAAAATCATCACAAAGGTACTTGCCTATGTTATCTTTTAGAAGTCTTTAGTGTTTTACCTGTCATCTATCAATCTATAATCCACCTGCAGGTGATGTTTTTGTGGATTATGGGAGGAGTGAATCAAGATTATTTTTTTTAATTACTGTTTAACTCAGTTTAATTTATTGAAATGACTGTCATTCTCCCTCTGTTTTATGGGACCAACTTTGTCAGAAACCCAGTGTTCATAAATGGGTGAGTCAGTTTCTGAACATTCCATGCTGATTATGGCTCTGTATAGCCTTGTGACATTACAACAGTGCTTTAGTGAAAATTTTATAAGAAATCTTGATATCTGGTTAGAAAAGTTTTCAAGTGTTGTTCTTTTTGTTCACTATCTTATTGTCTAGTCTAGGCCTATTGCATTTTGCATATACATTTTAAATTAAACTTGCTAGTTTCTTTTAAAAAATTCTAAAATTGAGTTGAAAGTTATATTTATCTAAAGGTCAGTTTAAGAGGACTTGATATCTTTACACAATTGTGTCTTCAATGCAGGAACATCAACTATTTATACCTTCTTAAATTGTTTTCAGTAATGTAGTGCAGTTTTCTACGTAGCGATGTATACAGCTTTCATTATATGCCTATCCACATAATGTATGATTTTTCAATGGCATTTTTTAAATAAATTTTATCCCCTAACTGCTTGTTGGTAGTAAACAGAAGTGCACAGTTTTTATGTAGTTTGTTATATGTAATGGCATAAGCCTCTTGGATGCTAAGTTTTTTATGAGCCTACAGTAATGACAATAATATATATGTCTGTGGGCGGAAAAAGTATCTTGGAGGAGACAGATTTCATCCACAGAGAAACCAGCTGTTGTTTCATCATTTTCTTCTCTGAGTCTTCTTTTCATTGCCCGTTTCTTCAGAAGTCAGTTCACTACATTGTTGTCAACATTAAGAACAATTCTGTGTTTTGGCCCATAGCAGACCCTCTTATAGACATCAACAGCAGGGGAAAAAATTGTTTTTGCATTTGATGCTGCCAGTGGTTAATCTTTATGAATAGCTCATGCTTGTTTTTCATTAATGCATAAGAGAGACTCAATGTCTATGCAAACTGTGCAAGAAACAGTTCAGGTGGCAATGGAATAGTATTTACTAATGAAAGATCTCTGACAAAGGAGACTCCTCGATGTGTCATTCAAAGATGACTGCTGAAAATTGCTGTGTTATGTGAGATGAATACTTAAAGCCCAAATTAGGCTATCGTTTTCTGCTTACACATGACATTATTTCATGAATATGTTTTCATATATTTAAAGATGGCATAGAAAAACATAAAATTTTACATAAAGTGGGAGAAAAATCTGATTTGTCTGAGCAGGAAAATCTGATTCCTGCAGAGCATGCTATGTGTCACTGCTGGTGGTATTGTAATAGCCTGAGAAGATCCCTGGCAGTCTAGCAAGAACTGAAGAAGCTGCTATTAAAAATTGAGTGTGGATCCCCTTCAAAATGAAACAGTCTAATTCAGTCTCTGGTGGCCTCCACCAGAGAGGAGGCAGACAATTACAAAGGAAACCAGAAAGGAAAATAAAAGAACCATAGAAGAATTAAAATACTCTGGAGACACAGTTGGAACAACAATGCCTTATTCCTGCTTTGAAAATAAAGTTCTATAATAAAAGGCCCTTTTATAGATATGCAGATACGGTTTTACCAAATTGTATCAGTTGCTTTCAACCTCTAACACTTGTTTAGGATGCATACCTAATTACCTACTGTGGGGTACAAAAGTATAAGAAATGCTATGTTTTATACATTTGGGACTTTATAGAAGAAAAGTGAGAAGTTTGAGTGGGAACAATAGGATTTCATTAATACAGCACTATCATTGTGTATTTATCATGTGTCCAGCTCTTACATAGGTCACTCATTAAACCCCCACCCAAATTGTTTGAGTTATGTGTTTCATCCTCCTTCTTCAAATCAGCAGACCTATGCTCAAGGGTGTTATGTGATATGTGAGGATCGTGCACATTAAGTACCAAAGTCGGAGTCAGCTCATATTGTCTGAATTTATACGTCCATCTTCCAAAATACAAAAAAAAAAAAAGTATTCATCAGCTTTTGATTATATTTACACATTAGATAATGGCCTTTTTTCCCCTGTTGTATTGACACATATTCTTATTCCAAGTGCTCATCATTTTCTTTCCTTTTTCTCCTTCCTTCAAAAGATATGTATCAGTGTATAAACAATAGTACTAAATGATTTTAACCTGTTAAAAAGAGCCAGTTTAAGGAGTAGGATTTGATGGAGGAAGATTATTATTAACACGGGCACATTACATTGATAGTAAAGTTCTAATCCATTTAGTTCTTTTATTTGAGGTACATGAAGGGTCTCATGTATAAGATGGAAAAAAATCAAGAATGAAATGTGTCCTCGAGTCACTTCTGGAAGTGATACTGGCACTAAGATAACATATTTCATAAATGAAAAGAGATATCATTTTTAGAATGCTTTGCAGGAATAATTCTTAGGTTGGCATAGAAAAGGCACGTGGCTTTCCCTTTGATCATGCTTATTTTCCTATAACTCTTGTGTCGAACATTTTTTAATTTACCTTTGCAAATCAGGTCACAAGTGAAATAAAAAAGTTATGAGTTATGAGTGTTAAATGCTGAAAAGTATTTTCCTCCACTATTATTATTTTGATATCAAATAATAGAGATCATAAAACTATGTAATAACCATTAGAGACTTTCATATGAATAGAATTTTATTCCTTGATCCTAAAACTAATTGCTTAACCATATAGATGTGTAGTCCTAATCTCTTACTGTAAAAGCAAGTAGTATAAGATGCCAGTGTGATTGCTTTGAGATTAATCTTGGAATCTCACTGACCCACTGACACTTTTTAATATTAAGAGGAGAAGAGGGTTGATTAAACCACAGTAGATAACAGTGATTGTTTGCTAAACCCTTTGATATTTTAAAAACTATGATTTATTATAAGGAATCATATAAAAAAAAAAAAACAGAGATTTTTGGGATCATCTTCAGTGTCCTGGATGTAATTAGTGAGTTGGAGACTGACCTCAACAGCTAGAGCAATATTTATTTCTTCAGGTCTTCTAGTCTCCTCTCTTCTGAAACATCAGAGAAGTTGTAATTTTTAGTCTGCATAATTCCCTGAGCGTCTAATGGATTCCTTCAAACCTAAGCTTCAATTCTCTGCTGCTGCTGCTGCTGCTGCTGCTGCTGTTGCTTCAGTCGTGTCCAACTCTGTGCCACCCCATAGACGGCAGCCCACCAGGCTCCTCTGTCCCTTGGATTCTCCAGGAAAGAATACTGGAGTGGGTCTCTGATGTTAGTGAAACCAATTAATAGTTTAAAAAATAAATAAAGAGGAAAATGTGATAAATGTGACAGAAAGAACAACAAAAATTCAGGATACTGTGTAACTGGTTAGTCTAGATTTTTTAGATATATCACTAATGATGAAACAGTAACAATGTTTTCTCTCCTGATTCTTTCTGGAATTTTTTTTTAACCTTATGTAAAATCCCTATGCCTATATTTATTCTTTAGTGAGTAGAATGTTATATCACAAAATTCACAGATTAATAAAATGCACAATCCTAACTTTTATAAATCCTTTTAATTCCTTGGCCTAAGAAATGTTTACTAATAGAACCAGACAGTAGAAATTACTCGTGATAGGATTCTGAAACTTGGAAGCTCAGCATCTTGAGAGCATGTCTGTGTTGAGTAAACGTTGTGCTTTAACCTTAAAAGGACAGTTAATGAGGAAGGATTAGACTGACAGAGTGAAATAATCTGGTTAGAGGGCTATATAACTTTCTGTAATACAAATCCTTTGTTAAAATAGCAGAGACTTTCAAATTGTAGTAGCAATGTTGTTTAGTGTCGCATGTGAACATGCTGTATAAACACAATTAGTTTTGCATATGGCCCACTATTTGGACCGTATTGATCTAATCCAATCCATTTTTCATTAAGAAAAATGAAATAAATCAGAGTTCTCAAGTTACATCTAGGGAATGGTAGACTTTGAGCTGAATTATTTATTTTCCAAAAACTGTTTTCATGTTATTTCATCTTTATTTTGTAGATTGGGTACAATATAACATGAAAAACATTAATGTGTTGTTACTTAAAGTAACATAATCATCTGTAGTCTATAATGCACTAGCATATTTAAAGATAAAGATGGGAATGAAGTAAGACTAATTTTATAGTAATTCATGATAAGTGTGATAGTGGCTTAAAATAGAGGAGTGGCAGTGGAGAAGCAATTCTTAAGTTTAACAGTGCACATTATATTGGATATAGATAACAGTTATGGGGATAAAGAAATGATATTGGAGTTCCAGTTTCTAACTTGGGTAATTGGGGCACTGTTAGCATTATTACTGTAGATTTAGAATATGGGAGAAAGTTTGGTAAGAAGTAATTCATTTAGGATTTTCATTTGAGTTACACAGTATCCAAGTATACTTGGATATCTAGGTATTAGGCTCAGGGACAAAAATTTAGATGTGTGATTTAAATTCATATTTATTGCTGTGTCAATTATAATTGAATACAGAAATTAGGAGGGATGAGATATTAACCATCTGAGACACATCAACTGCAGTCATCCCATGCTATCCAGAGAATGGGGAAAGGGTCATCCTCAGATACCAAAATCCACTCTACAGATGGTAAAGTGCTTAATGCAAAATGGCATAGTATTTACATATAACCTCCACATATCTGCCTGTATACTTTAAATCATCTCTAGATTATTTTTAATATCTAGTCTTAATGTAAATTCTGTGTAAATAGTTGCCAAGTACATTGCTTTTTGAAACTTTCTGGAATTTAAAAAGAAGATAGTTTCAATCTGCAGTTGGTAGAGTCCACAGATGCAGAGCCTGTAGGTACAGAGTATGGAATGTATAAAGTTCAGTAAGAAAAGTTAAAGTGTTAGTTGCTCCGTTGTGTCTGACTCTTTTGTGACCCCATGGACTGTAGCACGCCAGGCTACTCTGCCATGGAATTCTTCAGGCAAGAATACTGGAGTAGGTAGCCATTTTCTTCTCCAGGGAATCTCCCGACCCAGTGAATGAAACCTGGTCTCTTGCATTGCAGGCAGATTCTTTACTCTCTGAGCCACCAAGGAAACCCTCAGTAAGAAGCAGATATCAACAAAAATGATCATGTGGTTTATAGATCAAAATCAAGCATAGAAATGAACATGAAATGAAACATCTTTTGGAAGAAGATTGTATTCTACAGTTTGCAGCTTAGAGAATGAATAAAAGAACTACAAATTGTGCATTGTCTTAATGCCAAATATATATCAGAGAATTCATTGAGAAAATGTTTGTGGTTACAGAGAAGAAACCAGCATGAGGTAGATTGAGGTATTAGCATGAGGTAAAGAACTAGTACCGAAGAGCTGACTCATTGGAAAAGACCCTGATGCTGGGAAAGATTGAGGGCAGGAGGAGAAGGGGACAACAGAGGATGAGATGGTTGGATGGCATCACCGACTTGATGGATGTGGGTTTGGGTGGACTCAGGGAGCTGGTGATGGACAGGGAGGCCTGGCATGCTGCGATTTATGGGGTCGCAAAGAGTCGGACACGACTGAGCGACTGAACTGAACTGAACTGAAAGAAATAGAGAAATGAACAAAGAAACCTTGTTCAAAAAGTGGAGCCATGAAGATGAAGAAAGAAAGAGGGTGGTAGCTGACTGGTAACGGAGAGTTGAGTGGGACAGCTGTGGTAATGCATCTTGTGTTCCTCCTGTTTCCTGGAGCATAACTGATAAATGGCCCCAGGTTTTGAGCCTTAAAAACCATCATAGCATTCACAAGGCCACACCTCCTATAAGCTTCACCTCCTCAACATGAGTGAGTCAGATATACTAAAGTAGACCATTCTGCAGAGACAGGAGTGGGCTTGGGCTCAAGACTCTCTGATGACCTTGTTGAATATTTCTTAGATTGCACAACTTCCACCTAGCCTTCTCTCCTCTTTTACACTAAGGGTCAAATTGCAACACTGCCTGATTGGTTCTCTCAGCAGTCTTCCCTGCCTCTTTCCCTGTTTCCTTTCACATAGTCTTGTCTTTAATAAAATCTTTGCATGCAAGGGACTTCCTTGATGGTTTAAACAGCAAAGAATCCACCTGCAGTGCAGGAGACTTGGGTATGATTCCTGGTCAGGAAGATCCCCTGGAGAAGTGAATGGCTCCCTACTCCAGTATTCTTGCCTGGAGGATTCCATGGACAGGAGCCTGGCAGGCTGTAGTCCAAAGTCGACTGAGTGACTTTCACTTCTTTTTTTTTTGCATGTTTACTCCTTTGTGTCTACATCTCAGAGCAACTGACAAACATATCAAGCCAGAGGAATTTTTTCATGGTGAGTTTCAAATTAATTTGGAGGCAGAGAGACTTTTCAGGGGAAAAGAAAAAAAAGAATAAGAACATAGGACTTATTATATGGACTTATAGGACTATAAGGACTTATATCATGGACTGAGAGTTACAGAAAACATTTAAGCTGCAAGTTTTGAGGAGGTAAGAAGCTAGGAAAGGAAGCAGAGCCATGTTTGTGAGAGGACACATTGTAATCTATATGGTGAGAAACTTCTAAGAAAGAAGAGTAAGCACAAGGTTTTACTTATTTGCCTGTGATGAAGGAGAGGAACCTTGCACGGTTTCAGTTTTGTTTTTTTTTTCTTTTAATTGTGCAAGAGCATTTAGAATGAAATGTACCTTCTTAACAAAATTTTCAGTCACAATGCCATACTGTTAACTCCCGGCACAGTGCTGTGCAGCAGCTCCCTAGAACTTCCTCATCTTGCATAACTGAATCTATGTTGTAGAAAAGCAACCTCTCATGTCTCCCTCCCTCTAGCCTATGGCAACCACCATCGTACTTTCTGTCCCTGTGAGTTTGACTGTTTAGGTACCTCATATATGGAGACTCATGTAGAACTTTCTCTGTGCCTGGCTTAGTTCACTTAGCATATGCCCTCCTGTTTCATCCATCCTGTTGCGTATGGCGTTAGATTTTTGAAAGAACTGTCTCTAGCCATCTCCTAGAGGATGTTGGTTAGTAGGAATCAGGGCACCAGTGGTCAGATGCTCGCTATCTTGCCATTCTGGCAAAGATCCTGCTTATCAGTTTCCCTCAAGTGTAAAATAGAGGCTGCTGTTGTCAGATGCCTGGTCCAGGATCCGACAGAGGTATGGAAATTGCCATCAGAGGCTCTGGGCATGAGGAGAGAAGGATGAACAGAGCCCTTATGGTAGAGAGAGAGTCTCATGTTTAGGCTAAAGCAGAAATCTTACTGGTCCAAAGCACTTCAAATGCAGATCTATGTCTGTAGTTTCATGAAATATTTTAACCCATTAGCATTAATGTCAAGAAAATTTAATAAATAATTCAAAGTATATAAAAGGAGGCCTTGTCTTATTTGTGTGGATTAGAAAGAAAACAGAAAAATAGTCTAACTTGGATTAAAATATAGTTGAAAATCTTTTAAGCAAATGATATTCATATTTTGGGGGAAATTTTAGAATTGCTTTGTCAGAATGGATACTTAGGGCATCAAAGTTTTTGCCAAAAACTCTCTTGTTATCAGGTTGTGATGAATCAGCTGTTTTACTATGACTAGCAGTGATCCAAGTTTAGAAGAATCAATATATAAAAACGCCAGACTTTGTCATTTTAAAGCAAATATTTATGTTGAACTTTGTGTCAGCAGAACTCAGGATGTAGCAGGCATTGTAGAAGAATGTGCCTACAGATTCTAGGTCTACAAGAGGAAAATGATGAAAAAACTGGTAAAAGTAAAGTGTAATTTCATATCATAAATGAGCATTTAAATCATCAACCCTAAAGTATCTCTTGGTGACAGGAAGTAATGACTTTGCATTTGGGATGAGTGAAGAATTCAAATAAATAGTTATATCCAACTTTCTATATGAATAATAAACTAGAAATGTATATGAATGGGTGAGTTAATTTCAATTAAAAAAGTTTGAGGGAGCCTAATTAAAAAGAAAAGTACCCATATTTGACTCTTAATACCATAAGATGTAAGTCTAATTTCTTATTAGCTCTATGCTTTAAAATGAGACCTTGTCTGATTTGTGTCATTTTGGAAGAAAACAGAAAAAAATATTCTAACCTGGAGTAAAATAGATCTGAAAATAATCCTTTAAATGATATTCATGTTTTTTGAGGAAAATTTTTAGAAACTCCTCCATAATTTTTGTCAAAGTCTCCTGCAAAGTTCTACTGTGAAGCAAGGGCTTGGGAGAGGACCAAAAAGGATTTAATGTTGCTTTTTTTTTATGTACTTATAGTTATTGTAAAGTTTCATCATTTTCTGACTTTGGAGTTGCAAAAGGGGTGGCTTCTGTGTAGTTATTTTTTGTTTGTTTTTGGAAGAGTTGTTATTAAATGTGAAAACAAGTAGCCACATTGTCTTCAGCTGTGTGGGACATTCCCTCTTCATTTCATTTTATTGTCAATTATTTTTAGGAGGCAGGGCATCTTTCGATTTTTCTATGTTGGCCATGTCTAGCAACTTAGTTTATAAACAAATAAAACTAGTTTTTATACTGTTTATGTCTTAATAATAGTGTATATAGTTAGAAAGTGTGACTACATGATTTCTGTCCTTGCAGATTCACTTATGGTTTGATGCAAAGCCATATACTTCAATTTATAAAGAGTTGATAGCTTCTTCACGGCACAGTTATGCATAAACAACCACACATTGTTAAGTATAAATTTATTGAATGTATATACAATAATTAAAGTTATGAAATTCAGTTTTTTTTTTTTACATGAAAGTCATTTATTGTATAACCTACTGGGAACTGGCCAAAAATTAGGAAGTCAAGGAAGTCATTTAATCTTCATTTGTGAAAAATATACTCTGAGTCTAAGTAACCAAGGTATCTTTGAGCCAACAAAATACAAGTGAACAAAACATAAATTCTCTTATGAATGAAGTGCTTGCCATAGTTTACCACTTAAACTATCTTTCTTATGTAAAGATAGTTCTCACATGAAATACAGAACCTAAGCAGTAGTAATCAATATTATGCAGCTTCCTTGGGCAATGTAAACCTAAAATCAGATGAACAAAGATAAAAGCCATTTTAGTTTTGCTTCAGAAGGAAAAACAACAAAAAAACAACGCCCCTTTCATACCCACAGAATAGTGACACAAAAATTGCACAAGCTTGCTATATGTTGAATGAGGTATTTTACCTCATAACAAATTGAAAAGCTATGCTCCTTCTGCTTATATTTTTATGCGCTGCTTTTTAGTTCACTGAATTTTCACTGAAAAGCTACACTGAATTTTAAACTTTCACTGGATAATCTTATATGAATTGCATAATATCCTTTCTAGGATATTGTTTTGTTTGTAGAATATTGATCCACCTTTTGTGAAACTCATTTTTTCTTAAATATTTAACATTTCACTGTCTTAATTATATTCCCTCAGACTTATACTGCAATTATGATATCACGCAACTGATTTTTTTAAAAATTCAAACTTTTCATTCAGAACACAAAGCATACATAAATAAAAACATTATGGAGCTCATTGTTAAAAGTTAGTTTAAACATAACATTGTTTAATAAAGTTAATAGATATTTGTGTTATTCTTGGTGATACTTGGGATTTTTGTCATTTCTACTTTTATTATGTATTCTAATGTTTTAATATATCACTCTGCCATCTTACAATGTTTGCAGCGAATTTATCAGATCTAAAAGTAAAAGACTGAAATTTAAACTAAAATTTCACTGAAATTCACAGTATAGCAATTTTCAACTGATTGCTTCTTAAAATAATTACAGGTTTGACCCTTTATGTTAAAGCAATTTAAACCTAAACCATTGAACTCAGGCTTAGCTTTCCTTTGATTGATAAACTTCACATCACTGAAAGTAACACACCTCACCACCACCACCATGTCATCATCTAGTCTTAGTTATCCGGTCTTAGAAACCTGTATGAGAATGTGCACAGTATAGTACAGCTCTGTGACCAAGAGGGATAGAAAATAGGTTTGCTGAATACATGGCAGTCTATACCCACTATTCTTTCCAAGTTTCTGCCTATTTTGTATGCTTCCTGAGAGGGACCCATTACCAACTCCAAATAACAGATTTTTCAAATTCTTGTAATCCTTTCAATATTTCCTGTATTGTATAAGGGACATTCCCCAAAAATGCTCGTTGTCATGACTAGCCCTTAACTGGCTCTTAGATGATGAACTCTGAGACTTGGAATACTCTCCCTGATAAAGAGGACTTTTGTATGCCTGAAACTTTGGTTCATGCTATACCCTTTGACCAGGTAAGTTTGGCTAACAATGTAATCTGTGATGAGTGCTTGTTTTTTTATTCCTGAGGACATGGGCCATGCTGTACCAGTTTGATTGTATAGTTTATGTTAACAATTTAATTTACACCTATTTTCACTCTGCAGGGACTGGAGTCTGAGTGAGGCCAGTCATTCAAGTGCTGCATGGCTGCATGATTGACCCTATTAAAAACCCTGGAGATGAGGAATTTCTTTGGTTGGCAACACTTAGCATGAGTTGTTACATACCATTTCTGGTAGAATTAAGTGTGTCCATCATGTGACTCCACTGGGAGAGGACACCTGGAAGCTTGTGCCTCATCTCTCCTGGGCTTCACCCAGATGTCTTTCCCTATGCTGATTTGAGTCTGTATTATTTTCCTATAATGCAGCTTTGTCTTGTGAATCCTTCTTGTGAGTCACTGAGCCTAAGAGACCCTGGTGCAGGACCTTAATGATGAATAGACAGAAAGACAGAACATTGTGCTCAGTCGTGTCCTACTCTTTGCAAACCCATGCAGCCTGCAGAAGGTGGGTCCCATGCAGGCTGCTTCATCCATGGGATTTTCAGGCAAGAATACTGGAGTGGGTGGCATTTCCTTCTCCCGGGCATCTTCCCGACCCAGGGATCAAGCCCAGGTCTCCTGCATTGCAGGAGGATTCTTTACCAACTGAGCCACCAGCAAAGCCCTCCTTTGATGATGAATATTATTATATTTTAAAAAAAAAGACATCTTCAATCCTTATCTTGATTTAATTTTCAGTTTATACATTTTTATTCTATTTATAGATCTTACTATATGGCTCAACCCTACATCAGGGTGTCTTGTTGTTGTTCAGTCACTAAGTCGTGTCTGACTTTTGTGACACCATGGACTACAGCATACCAGGCTTCCCTGTCCTTCACTATCTCCCAGAGTTTGCTCAAACTCCTTGTCCATTGAGTCAGTGGTGCTATCCAGCCATCTCATCCTCTGTCCCCTCTTCTCCTCCTGCCCTCAGTCTTTCCCAGAATCAGGGTCTTTTCCAATGAGTTTGCTCTTTGCACCAAACAAAGTATTGGAGCTTCAGTTTCAGCATCAGTCCTTCGAATGAATAGTCAGGGTTGATTTCTTTTAGGATTGACTGGTTTGATCTCCTTGCAGTCCAAGTGAGTCTCAACAGTCTTTTCTACCACCACAGTTTGAAAGCATCAATTCTTTAATACTCAGCCTTCTTTATGGTCCAACTCTCACATCTGTACATGAGTACTACATACTGTACATAACAGCTTTGACTAGACAGACCTTTGTTGGCAAAGTTATGTACTGTTTTTTACTACGCTATCTACATTTGTCATAGCTTTTCTTCCAAGGAGCAAGCATCTTTTAATTTCATGGCTGCAGTCACTATCCACAGATTTTGGAGCCTAAGAGTATAAAATCTGCCAATGTTTTTACTTTTCCCCCATTTATTTGCCATGAAGTCATGCAACCAGATGCCAAGATTTTAGTTTTTTGAATATTGAGTTTTAAGCCAGCTTTTTCACTCTTTTTCATGCTCATCAAGAGGCTTTTTAGTTCCTCTTTGCTTTTTGCCAATAGGATGGTATTATCTGCATATCTGAAGTTGTTGATATTTCTCCCAGAAATCTTGATTCCAGCTTATGATTCCTCCAGCCCTGCATTTCTCATGATGCACTCTGCATATAAGTTAAATAAACAGGGTGAAAATGTACAGCCTTGAGGTACTCCTTTCCCAATTTTGAACCAGTCCATTGTTCCATGACCAGTTCAAACTGTTGCTTCTTGACCTGCATACAGGATTCTCAAGAAACTAACGGAGAAGGCAATGGCACCTCACTCCAGTACTCTTGCCTGGGGAATCCCATGGATGGAGGAGCCTGGTAGGCTGCAGTCCATGGGGTCGCTAAGAGTAGGACATGACTGAGCAACCTCACTTTCACTTTTCACTTTCATGCATTGGAGTAGGAAATGGCAACCCACTCCAGTGTTCTTGCCTGGAGAATCCCAGGGATGGGGGAACCTGGTGGGCTGCCATCTATGGGGTCGCACAGAGATGGACACAACTGAAGCAACTTAGCAGCAATAGCAGCAGCAGCAGGAGACTAAGGTGGTCTGGTATTGCCATCTCTTTAAGAATTTTCCACAGTTTGTTGTGATCCACACAGTCAAAGGCTTTAGCATAGTCAATGAAACATAAGTAGATGCTTTTCTGGAATCCCTTTGCTTTTTCTATGGTCCAGTGGGTGTTGGGAATTTGGTCTCTGGTTCCTTTGCCTTTTCTAAATCCTACTTGTACATCTGGAAGTTCTTGTTTAACATATTGTTGAAGCCTAGCTTGAAGGATTTTAAGCATTACCTTGTTAGCATGTGAAAAGAGCTCAATTGTCTGACAGTTTAGTTTTCTTTGACATTGCCTTTCTTTGGGATTAGAATGAAAACTGACCTTTTCCTGTCCTGTGGCCACTACTGAGTTTTCCAAGTGTGCTCACATATTGAATGCAGCACTCTAACTGCATCATCTTTCAGGATTTGAAATAGCTCAGCTGGAATTCCATCACCTCCACTAGCTTTGTAGTAATGCCTCCTAAAGCCCACTTGTCTTCATATTCCAGGATGTTTGGCTGTAGGTGAGTGACCACACCATCCTGATTTTCCTGGTCATTACGACCTTTGTTGTATAGTTCTATGTATTCTTGCCATCTCTTGTTAATCACTTCAGCTTCTCTTAGGTTCTTGTCATTTCTGTCATTTATTGTGCCCATCTTTGCATGAAATGTTTTCTTGGTATCTCCAATTTTATTGAAGAGATCTCTGTAGTCTTTCCCATTCTATTGTTTTTCTCTATTTCTTTGCACTATTCACTTAAGAAGACTTTCTTTTTTCTCCTTGCCATTGTCTATGATGTAATAATAGTTATTAATTTCTTTTTTCTAATCACCATGCTTACCTTCTACTCTTCATCCTCAGCACACATCAGATGTACTCATCCAAACACTCATTTTTTTTTTAATTTGGACCCAATAAATTTGGAATTAAGTTTCCCCTTCAAACCTTCCAAAAGGAAATAAAATCCCCACATATCTTTGTAAGAAAAGAAATGTTATATTCCTGACACTTCCATCATTTGTTTCCCACCGGAAGTGTGACTTTTTTAATTTAAAAATCATTCACTTATCAGAAAAATATTTGCTGAGCCTGCTGCTATATGATTGCTTTGATTGATACCTCATGCTAAGTACATCAAATGTAAGTTTTAACTTCTAGAAGTTTAAAATGTAGTAAAAGTTTTAATAGTATGAAATGAATAATAAGAATTGTAAGAAAGGTGCAAAAGGATATCAGTGGGATACTTAAAGACACTACTTTCATTCAATGCCAATTCTGGGTTTTGTTGATTTTTAGTTTGTTTACTCAAAACGTTGGCTTAAAGCTCAGCATTCAGAGAACTAAGATCACAGGATCCAGTCCCATCACTTCATGGCAAATAGATGGGGAAACAGTGGCTGACTTTATTTTTGGGGGCTCCAAAATCACTGCAGATGGTGATTGCAGCCATGAAATTAAAAGACACTTACTCCTTGGAAAGAAAGTTATGACCAACCTAGACAGCATATTAAAACGCATAGATATTACTTTGTCAACAAAGGTCCATCTAGTCAAGGCTATGGTTTTTCCAGTAGTCATGTATGGATGTGAGAGCTGGACTGTAAAGAAAGCTGAGTGCCGAAGAATTGATGCTTTTGAACTGTGGTGTTGGAGAAGACTCTTGAGAGTCCCTTGGACTGCAAGGAGATCCAACCAGTCCATCCTAAAGGAGATCATTGGGTGTTCATTGGAAGGACTGATGTTGAAGCTGAAACTCCAATACTTTGGCCACCTGATGCAAAGAGCTGACTCATTTGAAAAGACCTTGATGCTGGGAAAGATTGAGGGCAGGAGGAGAAGGGGACGACAGAGAATGAGGTGGTTGGATGGCTTCACCAACTTAATGGACATGAGTTTGGGTGAACTCCGGGAGTTGGTGATATACAGGGAGGCCTGGTGTGCTGTGTTTCATGGGATCACAAAGAGTTGGACATAACTGAGCAACTGAACTGAACTGAACATTGGTATTTCCAGCTTTAATTTCAAATTCTGCAATAGCATAGTCATTCCTGCTCTTGTGAATGGTATCATGCCTAGTACAGTAAATTATAGAAATAGATAATGAATATGAAGTTGCTCAGTCGTGTCCGACTCTTTGCAACTCCATGGGCTGTAGCCTATCACGCTCCTCCATCCATGGGATTTTCCAGGCAAGAGTACTGGTGTGGGTTGCCATTTCCTTCTCCAGAGGATCTTCCCAACCCAGGGATTGAACCTGGGTCTCCTGCATTGTAGGCAGAAGCTTTACCATCTGAGCTACCAGGGAAATCCTAGATAGTGAATAGTTTAAGAAAAATAGTTGTTTTTAGGTGTTTAAAATGGAGTTATTTTACAGGAATATTTTTTAAAATAAATGTTAATTTAGAAAACTCAACATTACTGGGTAACATTATTCAAAGACTACTCATGCTTTTAACATTAGCTTCAAGGGATTGTATCAAGTTTTAACATTACTTTAATGTCTTAATTATTAATTATAATATTAGCAAAAATACTAGTAACTATTATAAATTTATTCTGTAGATAAGAAGTAAACCTTTATGATAGTCAGAAAATATATTTATTTCATAAAGTGGTAAAGAAGCAGTTAAGTTTATTGAATGGAGAACATTAACATTCAACACCTTGATTCAGCCATCCCTATTTTCCCATTTATATTTCTAGTTATTCAAAATCATGTTAGAGTTTGTCACGCACTAGCTAGTGCCCGAGGTTTATATCATTCAGTTAAAATGTGAAGTATTTACAGCTTACTTTTTTGTTGTTTTTGTTAGTCACTCAGTTATGTCCAATCTTTGTGACCCTTTGGATTCTAACCCACCAGGCTCCTCTGTCCATGGAATTCTCCAGGCAAGAATACTGGAGTGGGTAGCCATTCTCTTCTCCAGGGGATCTTCCTGACCCAGGGATTGAACCGGGGTCTCTCACATTACAGGCAGATTCTTTTAACCTCTGAGCCATCAGGGAAGCCCATATCTTACTTTGGTTGTCTACTATTCCTAATTGATTGTACCTTGTGAGTAATATGTTACATTCTAAACTGGTTTTTAAAAATTGTTTGCACTATTTGAGAATCCAGTTGCATCTTATGGAAACTTGAAAATTCATATGTCTATGTACAGATCACACTTCAGGTAATTTGTGATATAAATGAGGAATAGAAAACAACACTACTGTATTTCAACTTACTGACTAAGTAGATCAAAAATCTAGTGTTTGCATGTATTATATCTAATGGATATGCTATCACTAATATCCACAGTAACAAGGTAAAGATAGAGTATACCATAATCAACAAAAATGTATGTGGCATACTTAGGAAAATTATTGCTTATCTTGAATTCTCCATCCTCTGTTTCAAATATCAGTGCAAGATATTAATGAATTGATCTGAAGAACTCTAACTTTTAAACTGTAAGTTGTAGGAAATTAAAAAATAGACTTGTTTTACCAGAGGTGCTAGATTTGTTTATATTAGAGTAACATTACAGATGGAGAAGGCAATGGCACCCCATTCCAGTACTCTTGCCTGGAAAATCCATGGACAGAGGAGCCTGGTAGGCTGCAGTCCATGGGGTCACTAAGAGTTAGACACGACTGAGTCAATTCCCTTTCACTTTTCACTTTCATGCATTGGAGAAGGAAATGGCAATCCACTCCAGTGTTCCTGCCTGGAGAATCCCAGGGACGGTGGAGCCTAATGGGCTGCCGTCTATGGGGTCACACAGAGTTGGACACAACTGAAGCGACTTAGCAGCAGCAACATTACGGAAATTCATTAACTGTTTTATTAATTCTCTACTATGTGTGAAGTTTAATACTAAATTTTAGGGGAGGCACAAACTATGAAAAAAATTGTTTGCATTGAAGAAGTCACAGTCTTGGGGAAAACACATGTTTTTAATATTCAAACTAAATACGAGAGAACAAAATATCAAATTCATTAATACAGATTTTTTCCTTCTTTTGATAATAAAAAGATCCCCTGGTCCAATTTACAAAAGAATTGGAAATTAACTTGATTCAAGTGTTGACCTCACCCAAAGCATCCTCTACTCTATGGTGCAAAGTGTTCAGAAATGTATAGGGAATTTTAAGTCATATAAGGCTTTTATTCAGTCTAATATATAGTCTGAGAAAAATATAACCCACAGAACATGGAAAACAAAGGCTAAATGAATCTGATAAATATAACTACAGTGTATTGGTCTAGCCAGTTACACAGCAGATTCCACTGCTGGGTGTGAAAGTAACAGAACTAGCATCATTTATGGACAGAAAAGGCTTCTGTGACCATCTCAAACATGACCCAAATCCTTGGGAGAAGTGAAAGGTTAAACAAAAATACAATACAAAATTCAATCACAAAGAGCCTCAAAAAAAAAAAGGTAGATAATCAAAGAAAGCTGCCATCAAAAAGGTGCCTAGACTCCATTCCAGGTAGAGTAAGTTTTGAATCAGTGCTCTCCTCTGTCCATGGAATTCTCCAGGCAAGAATAGTGGAGAGGGTAGCCGTTCCCTCCTCCAAGGGGTCTTCCCAGCCCAGGGATCGAACCCAGATCTCCCCCACTGAAGGCAGATTCTTTACCATCTGCAGTACCAGAGAAGCCCAAGATGTTTATATAGTAATATAATTTTCCTCTACCCTGCCACCCACTGTAAAGCAGTATTAACTAAGAGTAGGGAAGTTAAGAGCAAGTAATTATAGTTTATCACTTGTGTCCAAATGGAAATGCTGTCAGTTCAATTTGGTAGTTAACTGACCGTTACTGTCCTTTTAACACTATCAAACACAAAAAGTGTATCCTGATAAATTCAGAAAAAAATTCAGTTGCCTTTTCCCTATTTGAGTATTTTTCCCATTTAGACTTGCCTAGAGTTGTTTTGCTAATATATACCTAACTTCAAGAAAAATTACTTTTACTTGGAGTAATTTGAATTCTTTTTTTTTCATTGCTGTCTCAGAACTGAAACATTTTAAATGATGTGCTTCAGTTATTAGTTTTAAAGCTAGATATATACATTTGTGGATGCTATTACAATAAAATCCATTCAGAATAACTAACCCTTTGGCACTGACTATTTCTTTCCATTACTTACCATATTTGAGACTCTTTCCATAAAAGCAATAAAAAGTTAAACCAAATTGATTCTTAATGGTGACAAATGACATTTGAAAAAAATATTTAGTACTCAGATTTGAAAGGAAGGGACATGTGAAAGATGAATGTGTGATACATTTCTTTTGAATGTAGGAGGAATGTACTGTTATTTCCTGTACTAATTTAGATCAGCATCTTTATATCTTTTACTATTTCTACACCTAAATGATGGCCAAGGATATATGGGTATTGTAAATGCATTTAACATACCCAAGTATATACATATATTTGATTATTGCAAGCATCTTGAGATCCAGATTTGCACCCAGAAGTGCTACTATACTATGGCAAAACAAAATTTGCCTCCACATCGTGAGACACAATTTATTTTGGGTCAGATTGTTTTCTTTGGGTGTATATTGATTTGTATATCCATTTCATTGATTTCCTGCTGCAACTGTAATGCAGTGCTGATACTAAATTTTGTGACTATAAAAGTAACTAGCTAAAAGCTATATTAATTCCATTGTTAACCCCTTGACTTATATTTTTATTTAGATTATATAATTAAATGTTCATTTATTAATTCAGCAAGAATTGTTTAATTTTTCATTTTAGTTGTTTAATTGAAATATAGCTTATGTACAATATTATGTTAACTTCAAGTATTCAGCTTAGTGATTCAACATTTAAATACATTACAAAACGATCACCCTGATAAGTCTAGTAAACATCTGTTCCTGTACAAAGTTGTTGCATTATTATTGACCATATTCCTTATACTGGGCTTCCATGGTGGCTCAGATGATAACCTGCCTGCCCTGTGGGAGACCTGGGTTCAATCCCTGGGTCAAGAAGATCCCCTGGAGGAAGGCATGGGAACCCACTCCAGCATTCTTGCCTAGAGAATCCCCATGGACAGAGGAACCTGGCAGGCTACAGTCCATGGGGTCGCAAAGAGTCGGACACGACTGAGTGACTAAGCACACACATATTCCTTATACTATACAATATATCTTTGTGATTGATTTATTTTACAACTGGAAGTTCATACTTCTTAATCCCATTTAGCTATTTCACCCAACCTCTTATGCAACTCCTTTCTGACATCCAACAATTTCTCTGTGTGTATGAATCTACTTCTGAGTGCATTTATCTTTTCAAATTAGAATGATCGTTTTCTTCACTTAAATACTGGGAAATGGAGTTGTTAAATCATATGACAGTTCTGTTTCTAATTATTTGAGGAATGTCCAATAATGTTTCTGTGGTAACTGTACAAATTTACATTTTCACCACAGTATATGAAGGTTCCCTTTTCTCTACACCATTACCTATGTCTGTTTTATTTGCTTTCTTTTTGATGATAGCCATTCTGACAGGTGTGAGATGATATATCATTGTAGTTTTCATTTGTGTTTCCCTGATGATTAGGGATGTTGAGTAGCTTTTTGTGTGTCTATTGGCCATCTTTACATCTCACTTGGAAAAATTTGTTTTTTTCTTCAGGTTCTTTTCCCATTTTTAATAATTTTTGTTATGGCATTATATAAGTTCTTTATATATATACATATATATATATGTATATATATATGATATTAACCCCCTACAAGATGAATCATTTTGAAGTATCAAAACTTTTTAGTTTGATGTAGTCCCGTTTGTTTGTTTTTATTTGTGTGTACGTTACCAGAGGAGACATACCAGAAAAATACTGCTTAAAGTTATACCAGAACACATACTGGCTATGTTTTCTTCTAGGAGTTTTATTGATTTGGGGTCTTAAATTTAAGTCTTTAATCCATTTTGAGTTTATTTTTGTATATGGTGTAAGAAAGTGGCTCAGTTTCATTCTTTTTAACATTGCTTTCCAGTTTCTCAACATCACTTACTGAAGAGGCTGCCTTTCCCCTATTATATGTTCTTGCACTTTTTGTTATAAATCAATTGCCCATATAAGTATGAGTTCTTGTTGAGATTATCTCTTCTGTGTTGTGGCTTTCCAGGTGGCACTAGTGGTAAAGAACCCACCTGCCAGTGCAGGAGACATGAGACGTGGATTTGATCCCAGGGTCAAGTAGATCCCCTGGAGGAGGGCATGGAAACCCACTCCAGTATTCTTGCCTGGAGAATCCCCACAGACAGAGGAGCTTGGGGGATTACAGTCCATCGGTGTGCACAGAGCCAGACACAACTGAAGTGACTTAACATGTGTGCACCCATTCTGTTCTGTTGTTCAATATGTCTGTTTCATGCCAGCACCGTATTGTTTTGATTACTCTAGCTTTGTAGGATACTTTTTTTTTTTTAAACTTTACAATATTGTATTGGTTCTGCCATATATCAAAATGAATCCACCACAGGCATACACGTGTTCCCCATCCTGAACCCTCCTCCCTCCTCCCTCCCCATCGTAGGATACTTTTAAATGATGGCATGTGATACCTTCAGCTTTGTTCTTATTTCTAAAGATAGCTTTGGCTATTTGGGGTCTTTGGTGGTTCTGGTTCCAGACAAATTTTAGGATTATATATTTTCAGTCTGTGAAAACTACCATTTGTATTATGATAGCAATAGCATTGAATCTGTAGATTGATTTGGGTAGTATGGATATTTTAACAATATTAATTCTTCCAGCCCATAAGCATATTATATCTTTCCATTTATTTGTGTCTTTAATTTCTTTTACCAGGTTATGTATTTTTCAGAGTCTGCATCTTTCACCTCCTTGCTTAAATTTATTGCTTAGTACTATATTAGATACAATTGTAAATAGATTATTTCCTTAATTTCTCTTCCTGTTAATCCATTGCTAATGTGTAGAAATACAATATTTCTGCTTACTACTTTTGCATCCTGGAACTTTACTGGACTTCTTTATTAGTTCTATTTTTTTTTTTTTTTTTGGTAGCATCTTTAGAGTGTTCTATAGATAGTATCATGCCATCTGCAAACTGTGACAGTTTTATTTATCCTTTTCCAATGTGGATGCATTTTATTTCTTTTTCTTTTCTCATTGTTATGGCTGGGACTTTCAGCAATGTATTGAATACAAGAGGCAATATAGGTTATCTTGGTCTAGTTCCTGACCTTACCAGAAATGCTTTCAGCTTTTCACCATTGAGTATGTTGTTAGCTGTGAGTTTGTCATATATGACCTTTTTTTTATATTAAGGTATGTTCCCTCTATATTCACTTTGTTGGGAGTTTTTATCATAAATAGATGTTGAATTTTGTCAAGAGTTTTCTTTTTCTTCATCTATTGAGATGATTATATGATTTTTATTCTTTATTTTGTTAATGTGGTTTTCATATTTATCAATTTGCTGATACTGATCCATTCTTACATTCCTGGATCCATCCCAGTTGACCGTGGTCTGTGATATTTTTAATGTATTGTTGAATTCATTTTGCTAATATGTTGCTGAGGAGTTTTGCATCTAGGTCAATGAATAATGACCTCTAATTTTCCTACTTATGTTTTTGTCTGATTTTGGTATCAAGGTAATGCTGGCCTCATAGAATAAATTTGGAAGCAGTCTTAAAAGAGAATATATTAAGTATAGAATTTTAAAATGTGTTATTAATTTCTACTGCTATGTATTTATATATTTGTTATATGAAACATTTAAATTATTTGTCCTAAGATAAACCTATCAAAATGCAAATAAAATTACAAATGAAAAAAGAAGTAGTCCAAATTCTCTTCAATTTTTTTTATGATATTCAATATAGAAACTCAGATATTAAGATTTAAGAAAAAAAAGGAAAGAAAAGATTAAAAGCCAAATGCAGAAGTTTTTCAGGAGCATTGTGCATTGATTAATAAATACTATTATTATACATGGCAGTTGCATATAGATTTATGTTTATTATTGTTGTTGTTCAATCACTAAGCTGTGTCCAACTCTTTGGGACACCACAGAGGACAGCACAAAAAGTTCCTCTGTCCTTCACTATCTTCCTGAGTTTGCTCAAACTCATGTCCTTTGAGTCGATGATGTCGTTCAACCATCTCATCCTCTGCTGCCCCCTTCTCCTCTTGCCCTCAATCTTTCCTAGCATCAGGGTCTTTTCCAATGAGTTGCCTCTTCACATCAGGTAGCCAAAATACTAGGGCTTCAGCTTCAGCATCAGTCCTTCCAATGAATATTCAGGACTGATTTCCTTTAGGATGGACTGGTTGGATCTCCTTGCTGTCCTAGGGACTCTCAAGAGTCTTCTCCAACACCACAGTTCAAAAGCATCAATTCTTTGATGCTCAGCATTCTTTATGGTCCCACTCTCACATCTGTATATGACTACTGAAAAAATGGTAGCTTTGAACATATGTACCTTTGTTGGCAAAGTGGTATCTCTGCTTTTTAATATGCTGTCTAGGCTTGTCAAAACCTTTCTTCCAAAGAGCAAGCATCTTTTAATTTCTTGGCTTCAGTTACCTTCTGAAGTGATTTTGGAGCCCAAGAAAATAAAATTTGCCACTGTTTCCATTGTTTCCCCATCTATTTGCCATGAAGTGATGGGACCAGATGCCTTGATCTTAGGTTTTTGAATGATGAGTTTTAAGCCAGCTTTTTCACTCTCCTCTTTCACCATCATCAAGAGGGTCTTTATTTCTGCTTAGCTTTCTGCCACTAGGGTGGTACCTTCTGCATATCTTAGGTTGTTGATATTTCTCCCATCAATCTTGATTCCAGCTTGTGATTCATCAACTTCAGTCATTAGCCCTAAAATAAGAGCCTGTAATCCTACCATAGAGCTACCAGGTGGGTGACCCACAAACTGGAGAGCAATTATACCAAAGAAGTTCTTGCACTGTTGCAAAGATTCTAGGACCCACATCTGACTTCCCAACCTGGGTATCTGGCAAAGGGACTAGGAATCCTCAGGTAATCTAACTTTTGAATGTCAGTGGGATTTGATTACAGAACTTCTACAGGACTGGGGGAAACAGACATTTGGAAGGCACAAACAAAACCTTGTGTGAAAGGAGCAGTGACTCTGCAGGAGACTGGGTCATACCTGCCTATGAGTGTTTGAGGGTCTTCTGTGAAGCATGGGTTGACATTGGTCTGCCATGGGGACAGGGGCACTGGCAGCAGTCCTGGGTGACACATGATAGCATAAGTCCCTTGGGAGGTCACCTTTAGCACTACCATAGAGCCTGTAGACTCCAGGACTGGGCCACCTTAGGCCAAACAACTAATAGGAAGGGAGCACAACCCCTCTCATCAGCAGAAAATTGGATTAAAGATTTACTGACCCTGTCCACCAGAGCAAGACCCAGTTTCCCCCACAACCAGCCTCTCCCATCAGGAAGCTTGCAGAAGCCTCTTATCCCCATCCATCAGAAGACAAGCAGAAGCAGAAAAAACCACAATCCTAGAGTCTTCATAACAAAAATCACAATCACAGAAAACTAACCAAAATGATCACGTGGATAAGAGCCTTGTGTAACTCAATGAAGCTATGAGCCATGCCATGCAGGGCCACACAAGTTGGACAAGTCATGGTGGAGAGAGTTCTGACAAAACATGGTCCACTGGAGGAGGGAATGGCAAACCACTTCAGTATTCTTGCCTTGAGAACCCCCGTATGAAAAGGCAAAAAGATAAGACACTGAAAGATGAGCCCCCCAGGTTGGTAGGTGTCCAATATACTACTGGGAAAAAGCGAAGAAATAGCTCCAGAAAGAATGAAGAGGCTGGGCCAAAGTGGAAACAGTGTCCAGTTGCATATGTATCTGGTGGTGAAAGTAAGTTTGATGCTGTAAAGAACAATATTGCATATGAACCTGGAACATTGGGTGCATGAATCAAAGTAAATTGGATGTGGTCAAGCAAGAGATGCCAAGAGTGAACATCAATATTTTAGGAATCAGTAAACTAAAATGAATGAGAATCAGTTCAGTTCAGTTCAGTCACTTAGTTGTGTCCGACTCTTTGCGACTCCATGGACTGCAAAATGCCAGGATTCCCTGTCCATCACCAACTCCCGAAGCTTGGTCAAACTCTTGTCCATCGACTCGGTGATGCCATACAACCATCTCATTCTCTGTCATCCCCTTCTCCTCCTGCTTTCAGCCTTTCCCAGCATCAGGGTCTTTTCCAATGAGTCAGTTCTTTGCATCAGGTGGCCAAAGGATCAGAGTTTCAGCTTCAGCATCAGCCCTTTCAATGAATATTCAGGACTGAAATCCTTTTAAGCTTTGACTGTACACACCTTTGTTGGCAAATTAATGTCTCTGCTTTTTAATATGCTGTCTAGGTGTGTCATAGCTGAATAGGAATGGGTGAACTTAATTCAAATGACTTAATTCAGATGATATCTACTACTCTGGGCAAGAATCCCTTAGAAGAAATGGAGCAGCCCTCATAGTCAACAGAAGAGTCCAAAATGCAGTAGTACTTGGGTGCAATCTCATAAAAAACAGAATGATCTTGGTTCATTTTCAAGGCAACCCATTCATTGTGTGTGTGTGTGTGTGTGTGTGTGTGTGTGTGTGTGTGTATATATATATATATATGCTACCGCTAAGTCACTTCAGTCATGTCTGACTCTGTGTGACCCCATAGACGGCAGCCCACTAGGCTCCCCCGTCCCTGGGATTCTCCAGGCAAGAACACTGGAGTGGGTTGCCATTTCCTTCTCCAATGCATGAAAGTGAAAAGTGAAAGTGAAGTCGCTCAGTCGTGTCTGACTCTTAGCAATCCCATGGACTGCAGCCTACTAGGCTCCTCCATCCATGGGATTTTCCAGGCAAGAGTACTGGAGTGGGGTGCCATTGCCTTCTCCAATATATATCCTTCTAAAATTTAACTTCTGTAAGAGAAATATAGAATTCTCTAAATGACTTTCTAGGTGACCCAGTGAACCATGTATTTGCTTTCCACTTGGTCAGAAAATTTAAGTTGGTAATACAGATCATCCTCAAATTATAAGCGGATGACATCCTGGTAAGCCCATTGTAAGTTGAAAATATTATTAAGTAGAAAGTGCATTTAATACATCCAGCCTAGTAAACACCATAGCTTAATGCAGCTTACCTTAAATATTCTCAGAATAATTATATTAGCCTACAGTTGGACAAAATCATCTATCAAAAGGCCTATTTTATAATAAAGTATTGAATATCTTGTTTAATTCATTGGATACTGTACGGAAAGTGAAAAACAGAATGGCCATATGGGTGTATATAGTGGTTGTATGAGTTGTTTGTATTCCCTTGTGATCTTATGGCTGACTGGGAGCTGTGGCTTGAAGCTGCCTTGCATCACAAGAGAGAATTGTACCGAATATTTTCCACCCAGGAAAAGATCAGCATTCAAACACTGAATAAATCTTTGTATTGTAAAATCAAAACATTGAACACCAGGGGTTGTCTGTATGTAGAAAGTGCTGTATTAGGCTGTGCATGTATAGCAATGGATGACTTTAATGTGGGTAGGATGAAAAAGCATTTTTAAAACAGAGTGTGTTGAATTTGACCAATGGATACTGTGGGAGCATAAAAGATAATTATGTGGTTCATCTTTGGGAGTGTGAAAGGGTCAGCAAAATATCAAACTTGAGGGAAGAGAAAAAGATGGGTCTTAGGCCTAAGCAGAGGTTACAATAGAATATTCATTGGAGGGACTGATACTGAAGCTCCAGTACTTTGACCACCTGATGTGAAGAGTCGACTCAATGGAAAAGACCCTGATGCTGGGAAAGATTGAACGCTGGAGGAGAAGGGGAGATGGTGAAGGACAGGGAAGCCTGGTGTGCTACAACCCGTGGGGTCACAAAGAATCGGAGATGACTGAGCAACTAAACAACAGAAAAGAGGTAACAGAAGTTGGGAAGGAGCAGGCTTGGTGCATGTAAGCACAGCTAGAAGCTTGGTATTACTAGAACTTGGGTATAATACTTAGAGGTAAGATGAGAGGGAAGTAAGCCAGAGAGGGAGGCGGTGGTGTGATCTTGAAGAGCTTTCGTTTAAGTTTAAATTAGAATTTTTAGTAAAGATGTGGCCTCATGAAATTATTGTATGTGAAAATGAGAAAGGCTATGTTTTTCTGGAATGGCTATACCAAAAGCTATGTGGAAATGTGTTCGATGTGAAGGGATTTATATCCCCTTTTATCCTTTGCTGTCATCATGCTATTTTCTTCCTAGTTATTTTATTCTCTCCAAAATCTTTACCTACTAAGTCATAATGCATAACTCTGTCCCACATCCTTTGCTGGCATGGAAGTGTTCTCACTTTGCATATTTGTCTGAGGAGAATGACTCCTACTAGTAAGGTCTTTGATATATGCATACCCCTCCCTTCTCCTTTGTCCTATTGTCTCATTTTTTCCTGCAATATCAAATAGAGTGGTAGACTAAATATGCCTCTCTTTGTATCTATTTTTAACATGATTACTCAATTAAATATTGCTTGTTCTTCTATGGACAGTGTTCTCATTTCACTTTTAGACTAAATCATTTGAAGAAACAGCACATGTATGACAGTGCTTATACTCTGCATTTTGTATTGGTGTTACTGAGAAACTGGTATCATTAGATGCTTTAAAATGTGAGAGTGGGCTAATGTTTTAGTTATATGTTAAAAAATCCTACATGGTTTTCCTGCTGGCTTGTGCCAGGACTCTGTATAAAGAATAAGAGACAAAGAGAATTCTAGGTTCTTGCTAAAGAAATACATTGGAGTTGAAAGAACACTTTACCAAGTTGATATGTGCAAAAAAAAAAAAAAACAATTGAAATAGTCAAAAGCTCAGTTGACCAAATGTGAAGGGTAGAGGAATAGGTTGAGAACAGTTGAAGGAGAAAAGATCTATACATGACCTAGAAGAGCTGGCCAATCTATAACTCATCTAGGACTATAACCTATCTAGCTTATCTCCAATATTAGAAGTAGAGGGTCAGAACTTCCAAATCAATAGGTTAGGCACTGCCATGGAAGAGTCAGAAGGTTCCGACTGAAATACAACCCATCCTGATGACAAGGAGCCCAGCAACAGTATGTTGGAATTGGTCCAAAGTATCCATCACTGTGTGATCATATCACTGCCTCTTCCATCAAAAGGTCCTTACACTTGCATAGTTCTTACTACCTACAAAAAATAGCTTATCCTTGCAGCAAAGAAGCAGAAGTGTATACTGTTTGAAGTTGCTTCAACACTGCTCTGAAACTGAACTTCTTTTTCAGTCTAACCCATTGGATAAATATGTACATGAACCCCTTTCTTGGAGTAAATGTCTCCTTGTCTTCTCTCTTTCAGATCCAAGGACTATCTGACAAAAGTCTTAGATTTTTGCCCAGTGTTTCCTGTTTCACAAGCTTTACTTCTATTAACAGTTTTCTGAATTTCAACTCTGTTCTAATTATAAAGCTCTCTGAATAGGAACCCTAGAGCCCCTCCTTTTTAGCATGCTATCAGATTTCAGAATATGTGTTAGTAATGTTAAATAAGAACTCCAGCTAAACATTCCAAAGTCTCTTAACCTGAAATTAGGTACAAAAATTAATAAAATCTAAGCTAGTTTTGGAGACTGTTTATATGAATTGAAATCTAACAAAAACATGCAAATAAATACTGACAGAGCCATCACTGAAGTTATCATGAATTGATCGTTTCCACTGTTTAACTGTATGCAGTATGCATACAAAAATGGACTTTGTCTTGTGTTTTGTATAATGTGAGCAATAGAAATTCTCAAAGAAGCTGAACACACATACACACACACACACACACGTGCATGCACACATGTGCACACAGATTAATAATGAATGCTTGTAAGTTTGAACTAAACCTGTGAACAGCTTTACTCCAATCAAATCCCTTTGAAAATTTGGTTCATACTTGAAGATTGGTTCCAGGTTAAATGTTGTGAAACACAATTTCAGAAAAAAAAAATAGCAACATTATTTCTTTTCTTAAACCTTGGTTTTCTTTTCTGTGGTCATATCCCTTTGAGCCATGTGATCATTTCTCTTTTATTTTTCTCCTATTTTTTCTCCCCTTTTTGAGTAAAGACATATAAATAGACATACCTCCTCAACCTCACTCTAGTACAAAGGATAGCTAAGCTTCTGATTTTACTTCTTGCATGTCAAGTCAATATTTTGGGCCCTGATCATTTTACATATTCTCCAGTGAATTACTCCCCCTTTCTCTTTATCTTGTATGTGTGTGGGTATGCATGTGCTCAGTGAGGCTTAGAATTAAAGACTCTATTCTGCACAATGCATCCACTCTATCAAGAGCCAAATTTTTATCTTGCTTTGAACCCTCAGGGATCATTGACTTCAAAAGAATATATTATGTTCCAAAGTGGCTCCATACAGCTGTAGAGGAAGGCATAAAATTGGTCCCGAGAGACTAGTTTCTCAATTCAGTGTGATGTTATTCTGCTGCATACATAAGCAGCTCTGTCTTTCTCTCTGGTGCATGAATGTTTACGTATGTTTTTGATCAGGCACACTTGCATAAGATAGAATTCTGGTATTCTTTCTGTAATTATTCTCAGGCAGTAGTAGAGAAGGTATTATCAAAATAAAAACTTATTAATATTTTAAACAGAAGGCTGTTCTGTGATTTATGCTCCCTTTGAAGTACAAATAAGCAGTAAGTCAGATAAAAAACATATCCACAGTGAATAAACCACCAGTTCTCTAGATGCCCTCCAAATGAAAAGGTTTCTAGAATATCAGTTTACTTGTTTAATTTTGGTAATTATATGGAGGTCTCAGATGTAAAGATCACATTATAGAAAACAAAAGGAAAGTGTATGATCATTGTGTCATTGTGTATGAATACCTGATCTGCTTATATATATTCACAGGTAGTAGATACATAACATTCAGCCTAATGTCAAAGAAATATGAATTCCTAGGCACTGATGCAACTCTTTTAGCCTTTCCCCTGCACAGTCTAAACTATACAAATTAATTTGGGGTTCACATTTTTCTGTATCCATTTTTTACAAAAGGTGTTTTATGGTAAAAAAAAAAAAGGGTACTAAGCAAAAAGATAAAACAAGGTTTGAAGGTCAAATGTATTGGGAAATTGGGAGATAAAAAATGTCAATCAAATTTATTTTGTTAGTAATAAAGAACCTTAGAGCCTTCATTATGCCATATTGTCCTGCAAAACTTGAATATAGAATAATTATCATCCCCAAAGTATATTTGACACCAAAGCAAAGCCATTCTGCTATTCCATCCCTGCCTCAATATCAAGTTGACATTTTGCAGGATTTTTTATGCAGTACATATTTATATTTAGTGCAGAGCATTTCATTTCCTCTACATCTCCCCTTAATCTCCCCTTACACAGTTTTTAATCTTTTTGTTAATTTCTCAAAAATGAGCACCACTCTTTACACTCAAATGCACTAATAATTTTACAATATTTGACAGTTTGAATTTGTACTGGTGCATGAATTTGGTGTTTTAACCAGTGGTTAAGGTAGAAGGTTTTCTAGCTCTAGACATTCAAATTTTTTGGAATATTATCTGTAGGCATAGCTACTGAGGCTAAAAGGTAGCAGTCTTTAATAGTAAATAATAATATAAGAGCAATATTCCATGACATATTGAAAGATATTGATGTTTTCATTTCAGTTCAGTTCAGTCTCTCAGGCACGTCCGACTCTTTGCAACCCCATGGACTGAAGCACACCAGGCCTCCCTGTCCATCACCAACTCCTGGAGTTTGCTTAAACTCATGTCCACTGAGTCGGTGATGCCATCCAACCATCTCATCCTCTGCCGTCCCCTTCTCCTCCCACCTTCAGTTTTTCCCAGCATCAGGGTCTTTTCCGATGAGTCAGTTCTTTGCATCAGGTGGCCAAAGTATTGGAATTTAGCTTCAGCATCAGTCCTTCCAATAAATATTCAGGACTGATTTCCTTTGGGATGGACTGGTTGGATGTCCTTGCAGTCCAAGGGACTCTCAAGAGTCTTCTCCAATGCCACATTTCAAAAGCGGATGATCCAGCGGATGTTGGCAGTTTGATCTCTGGTTCCTCTGCCTTTTCTAAAACTAGCTTGAACATCTGGAATTTCACGGTTCATGTACAATTGAAGCCTGGCTTGGAGAATTTTGCACATTACTTTACTAGCGTGTGAGATGAGTGCAATTGTGCAGTAGTTTGAGCATTCTTTGCCATTGCCTTTCTTTGGGATTGGAATGAAAACTGATCTTTTCCAGTCCTGTGGCCACTGTTTCACTTTCCAGATTTGCTGGCATATTGAGTGCAGCACCTTCACAGCATCATCTTTTAAGATTTTAAATAGCTCAACTGGAACTCCATCACCTCCACTAGCTTTGTGCGTAGTGATGCTTCCTAAGGTCCACTTGACTTCACATTCCATGATGTCTGTCTCTAGTTGAGTGATCACACCATTGTGATTATCTGGGTCATGAAGATCTTTTTTGTATCATTCTTCTGTGTATTCTTGCCACCTCTTCTTAATATCCTCTGCTTCTATTAGGTCCATACTATTTCTGTCCTTTATTGTGCCTATCTTTTCATGAAATGTTCCCTTGGTTTTCATTTATACCCTTATAATTACATGTTAATGATCATTACCCATTTTTTTTTCTGTTGACAATATGTACTAGTATCCCATTAAATATTGGTGATTGGAGAATTATAATCCTATTCTCTAATCATGCTGGAAATTTGCAGTACATAGAACAATCATATTTTGACACACAGTGGATTGATACATAGAAAAAAACACATTGCACAAAGATAATCTTTAACCCCAAGTTTCTTCAGCCTCATGAAGTAGGCATTAGTCATATCATTGTTGCTTTTTATCTGTGTTTTTATAAAGAACCCAAAATAATAGGATAACAGAACAAAGTTCTTTTAGTGGGTCAAATCTACTCATAATTAAGAGATTTCTGCCTCTTGTTTCTGAATGTATGCTGCATAATTTTCTGGACTCACACAATGTAAGCAAGGAAGCAGTTTTATGTTTCTTTCTGGAAAAATTATCCAGTATAAAACACAATATGAAAATAACTTGTATATTATTTTTCCTACCTTCTGATTCATAAGAAAAGTTATATAAGCATTATTAATACTTGATGGAAAGAATAGAATCCTATTTATTATAAAATTATAAAACTAGGTAGGAAAAGTTAAAAAAAATAGTCATAATCCTGAATCTAGGATTTTTGTGAATGGTGTGGGCAGAAATTTTACTCATGTCCAATCAAATATTTATCTACATTTACTAAATTATATTTTATTACTACAGTGTTTCAGGTCTGAAGCTATTTAATTATTTAGGTTATCACTTGAAAGAGGACTCACTAGTTTCATCAGGAAAGTAAAATAGGATAAAAACAAGTCTAATTTTATTTGCCCCCTTATATACTTGTCTATTGCTGCAAATACATAATTCCACAATGGATATAATTCCAGTCAATACAATAATAATAAGTTATGTTAACAGGTACCCAGATACCATAAACCAAACAGGTACCCAGAAATCCATAAACCAGATAAAGATAAAAATTGGATGTTGTAGTGGCCTACAAATACAACATAAGAGTAGGAGAAATGGCTTCCAAATATATGATGTTTTTCAAAATGTGTTTTTTTCTAATTTCTAAGTGTATTTCTTTTTAAAGATGAGCATGTGCTTGGATTTTGCATTTCTGTTTCACATTTTCATCAGGAGAATAATAGTGATACATGAAAGTATACTTTAAAATTTGTTGAAAGAAACTTAGAGATTACAGTCAAATTACCTGAATTAGAAATTGGTGAAATTAAATTGGAAAAAACTCTTAGCAGAGCATATCATATAAATGCTGATGTGCTTCTATGACTGTCTGTTTATATCATTTGAAGACTAAGACGAATATATTCTGCTGATGTCTGTAGCTTGAAACTTTCTGCAAGATAATTTTATTATTGTTACTACCATAGTAATTCAGTAGGAAGTAGTGGTCATGGTAGTGGTAACAGTGGCAGTGACAGAAGACATTTAATATCAGCATCGTTCCCTTTATTTTCCATAAAACTTCTGTGAGAACTCCTTTGAAGATTGCAGGCTGTCTTTCAACATTAGGACCCATACATCCAAATTGAGACATTTAAAATGACCATATTTGGAATATAGTTAGTTTATGACTTCGCTGGTGGCTCAGATGGTAAAGTGTCTGTCTACAGTGTGAGAGACCTGGGTTCAATCCCTGGGTTGGGAAGATTCCCGGGAGAAGGAAATGGCAATCCACTCCAGAACTCTTGCCTTGAAAATCCCATGGACAGAGGAGCTTGGTGCAGGCTACTATCCATGGGGTCGCAAAGAGTCAGGCACGACTGAGCGACTTCACTTTCACTTTAGTTTATGATTTAGTTTTGTTGTATAATCTCACAGTTTAAGATCTCTTTCAGCCATACCATCTATCATGGCTGCAAAAGTCTACTATTATAAAACAAATTTAGGCAAGAAATAGTTCAAAATGTAGCAGGGTCTTCTCGTTAAATACCTTCCACCAGAAGATATCATGAACCTACCTGAGTAAGTTATTTTTTCTTGTATGGTTGCTTAATAGAGGAATTCAATAATACCACAACTGATTCTATGTAAATTATCTTGTAATTAATTTCCATTTTAAGAACTAGGGTTTTTCCTTTGAACATCTTTGCACCTCATGGGATATGTCAATAGCTATTTTCAGTATTTTGTCTTGATCTGCAAATATATATTTAAGCTCTCATTAATTTGCATAAACTCAGAGATTAAAAACAGGATTTTGTCTTAGAAATATATAACTCTCATGGTTTCCTTAAATATGGTAACTGCAGTCTGTAGAGAATACAAAGTGTGCTATTTTCTCAAATTTCTCAATAATATGATA
Organism: Bos indicus; assembly: GCF_029378745.1. Lineage (NCBI taxonomy): Eukaryota > Metazoa > Chordata > Mammalia > Artiodactyla > Bovidae > Bos > Bos indicus. The sequence continues at coordinate 90,540,341 of NC_091763.1, forward strand.
AAAATAAGAAGGAACACTCTTGAGGAAAATACATATTTTCACAAAACTACCATCAAGAGGATAACTCTTAAAGTTTACAATAATTCTTTTCTAATGAGAGAAATTTTCTTCAGTTGATTACTGTTAATAACAAACAAAATAGAGAATTTGAAATATAACTACATTAATAAAATGTTAATTTATAAAAATCATCACAATACCTAATGTATTAATAGACATTTTTTGGGGGGGTGGCAAATGATCATTTGACCTGATTCACATTGTTTTTTTTTTTAATTTTATTTTATTTTTAAACTTTACATAATTGTATTAGTTTTGCCAAATATCAAAATGAATCTGCCACAGGTATACATGTGTTCCCCATCCTGAACCCTCCTCCCTCCCCATACCATCCCTCTGGGTCGTCCCAGTGCACTAGCCCCAAACATCCAGTATCGTGCATCGAACCTGGACTGGCATCTCGTTTCATACATGATATTTTACATGTTTCAATGTCATTCTCCCAAATCTTCCCACCCTCTCCCTCTCCCACAGAGTCCATAAGACTGTTCTATACATCAGTGTCTCTTTTGCTGTCTCGTACACAGGGTTATTGTTATGTGGAGAAAAGGGAACCCTCTTACACTGTTGGTGGGAATGCAAACTAGTACAGCCACTATGGAGAACAGTGTGGAGATTCCTTAAAAAAACTGGAAATAGAACTGCCTTATGATCCAGCAATCCCACTGCTGGGCGTACACACTGAGGAAACCAGAAGGGAAAGAGACACATGTACCCCAATGTTCATCGCAGCACTGTTTATAAGAGCCAGGACATGGAAGCAACCTAGATGTCCATCAGCAGATGAATGGATAAGGAAGCTATGGTACATATACACAATGGAGTATTACTCAGCCATTAAAAAGATGGTAACAATAACCCTGATTCACATTGTTAAAAAAAAAAACCTGAAAGAAAATATAAATGATTAGTAAGAAATTATTATATGTTTCTTATAAAACCAAATGAGTTGGAAAAAGATATTTTTAAGAAAATCTGATTCTCAGACCCAGAAACAACTTCATCTACTCAGTATCATATGTTACATGAGTATAACCCACTATGAAACAAATATATATGTAAAAGCAAAAAGAATGGGACTAGATTTGAGCAGCAATTCTCAGCCAAATGAGAAACTTATTGTTGACATGTTATGCCTTGTCATAAAATTAACATGAAGAAAATAATGTGGAAGCCCATTCTGCAACCTATAATATTATCTTCTTCACTGAGCTGGAACCTCAGTGCAATCTCACAGAATAAAGTACATATTGTTACTGAACAAATGGACTTTTGTTTCATGCTTCCTGTATGTTCATACACTTCCCCCATCCAGTGCTGGGGTCTGTTTTTCCCTACTTGTGATGTAACCTGATTGATTAATAGAATGCATGTGAGAGACATCCTGGTACTTCTGATATTTCATTATTAGAAACCTTGAATCTTTCACCTGGGCTTCCCAGGTGGCATTAGTGGTGAAGAACCCACCTGACAATGCAGGAGACATGAGATGAGGCTTCAATCCCAGAGTCGGGAAGAGCCCCTGGGGAAGGGCATGGCAGCCCACTCCAGTATTCTTGCTTGGAAAATATCACGAGCAGAGGAGCCTGGCTGGCTGTAGTCTATTGGGCTGCAAAGAGTTGGACATGACTGAAACAACAACAACAACACACACACACACTCACTCTCTCTCTCTCTCTCTCTCATCTGGGCTTTCCAGGTAACCAGTGGTAAAGAATCTATCTACCAATGCAGGAGACACAGGAGATACAGGTTTGATCCCTGAGTCAGGATGATCCCCTGGAGTAGGAAATGACAACTCACTCCAGTATTCGTGCCTGGAGAATTCCAGGGACAGAGGAACCTGGTGGGCATGATCTATTGGTTTGCAGAGAATTGACACGACTTAGCAACCGAGCATGTGTGTATCTTTCAGCTAGACTTATTGCAGCACTCACTCGGGAGAAAGCAAACCAGTGGGTAAGAGGGCCACCTATCCTGAGACCACCGTATGGTGAGAAGCACAGCCACATGGATAGACCCAGGATATGCTTTGTGGAGAAAACAAGAGACCAATGAAAATTGGGGCACCAGACATCTGAATGATGAGGTCATTATGGAATTGTGTTCTCCAGCCCCAGATAGCCAGCTGTCAGTGCCCAGGATCAGAGACAAACCACCCAATCAGAGTATTCCTGAATTCCCACCCACAAATCGTAAGCAAATAAAATAATTATTTTGAGTCTTAAATTATTTGAGTCTGGAGGTAGTGTGTTACCCAGAAATAGTTAAATGGGACAATTTCCAGTATCATTTCTAGGTGGTAGAGAAACCAGCTCTGTGAGCCTTTAATACAGAAGAGAAGGGAGGATTTGTTTCAGGTTAATTACGCTGTGTGTGCTAACTAAACTAGGATTTTTGACACAGATTTAACTGAAACTTTTCTGGTTCAAAGGGTAAACTACAAAGAAACATGACTGAAATATTCTGACTGTTGGGTCAGAGAGTATGTCAGGGAATCAGATACTGCTTTGACATATATTTTTATCTTGTTACTTTGTTTTCCTGCATTATTTAGGTATAATAATCATAAAAGAAACCCAACGCCCTGCTCTGACTCTGCTAATGTTTTATTTATAATGTGAAGGTCTCTCTTTGCCTTTTAGCTGGGCTCTGCAGGGATATTTCAATGATTTCTTAATCTTCATTTTAACCCTCCTTTAAAGCCGAGCTACAAGTGTGTCTCACAGAAGGCCATGCTGAGCAACCAGGTATTTGTCAGGCTGCCACATGAGTCATTATTTTTTGCAATGACAAAGCAGGTGGCTGCCCTGGAGGAGAACATAAAAGAAATCTCAGTAATCATGTCCTACTTGAGTTGCCTACACACTGCTGACTCAACAGCTGGCTCTAGTGAGAAGACAAGGCAGGAGATACAATATAAACTAAAAACAAACAAACAAAAAGAATAAATGCAATAAAACTACTGGTGAAACAATAACCATTTTTTCTTTTGAAGAAGGATGATTTCTTGTCAGGCATGGTTTAAATGAAAATGCACAAAACAAATTATAAACAGAAAATCTTTATACTTTATGGGACATTGGATATGGTGTTTCTTCAGCAAAATATGATAGGAAAATTACAATCACAAGATTCTCAATTCCTTTCTTGTTTGCAAAATGAAATATCTAAGCCCAGAGGAACTCTTAGTTCAGTTCAGTTCAGTTCAGTCGCTCAGTCGTGTCCAACTCTTTGCGACCCCATGAATCACAGCACGCCAGGCATCCCTGTCCATCACCAACTCCTGGAGTTCACTCAGACTCACGTCCATCGAGTCAGTGATGCCATCCAGCCATCTCAGCCTCTGTCGTCCTCTTCTCCTCCTGCCCCCAATCCCTCCCAGCATCAGAGTCTTTTCCAATGAGTCAACTCTTCACATGAGGTGGCCAAAGTACTGGAGTTTCAGCTTTAGCATAATTCCTTCCAAAGAAATCCCAGGGCTGATCTCCTTCAGAATGGACTGGTTGGATCTCCTTGCAGTCCAAGGGACTTGCAAGAGTCTTCTCCAACACCACAGTTCAAAAGCATCAATTCTTCTGTGCTCAGGTTTCTTCACAGTCCAGCTTTCACATCCATACATGACCACTGGAAAAACCATAGCCTTGACTAGATGGACCTTTGTTGGCAAAGTAATGTCTCTGCTTTTGAATATGCTATCTAGGTTGGTCATAACTTTTCTCCAAGGAGTAAGCATCTTTTAATTTCATGGCTGCAGTCACCATCTGCAGTGATTTTGGAGCCCAAAAAAATAAAGTCTGACACTGTTTCCCCATCTATTTGCCATGAAGTGATGGGACTGGATGCCATGATCTTCGTTTTCTGAATGTTGAGCTTTAAGCCAACTTTTTCACTCTCCACTTTAACTTTCATCAAGAGGCTTTTTAGTTCCTCTTTACTGAAGTCCTAAATATGATTCCAGGCCAAGAATTGAGTCAGGAACTTCCAGGTCACGTTACCACATGATTTGCTACCAGCATCATTGCATAACAGTAGGAGATGTAATTTCTGAAAATACCTTAGAATACATACTGAGTGGAGGCATGTCATTCTCTTTTTTAATCCAGTGGTGGATCAGCAGAGTCCCTCTAGTGGCAGAGGAGTCTTTTAAACAATCACAAGGGCCTGTGAACATGTAGGTAGGCTTCTTAGACATGACAGTAAGTTGAGACCTACATTCTTCTTTTCAAAAGGTGTGAAATTGTGTGAAAATAAAGGAATTTCTGGATAGATAATAAAAGAGAATACAGAGAGGATCAGAAAACCACAGTCCCCTATATCACCTTACAGTAGAGGAAAAAGAACCATTTGTGTTGGCGGAGGCCACTGATAGGATTATGTCCCCACCTGAGAGTAGGAATGTGCCTAAGTCTGTGCTGAAGATCTTCGAGGTGGGAGTGAGGATAGATAAACAAAGAGAGCACAGGTAAATCGGTATGGAAGAGCAGCAGGACCATGAGTAAAAGGCAGAATGGGTCAAAAAATTTCTACCACTGATGGTTTAAAAGCAAAATGACAGAAGATGTTCCCGAAATAATTGTTTTAATGTTTCCATGTTATAGATACCATTTCCTGACAAAACAATTTTGAAGATCTGATCAGGAACTTTTAATCTTCAAATTATTCCATTTTTAAAACTGTATAGATTTAAGATTTGATATGCATCACAATGTAGTCAGTACCATCAAGGTGATTACATGTACAGCATTTCACATGGTTAATTTCTGCCCCCTCCCTGGGCCTACCCACTGCTGCTGAGAACACTTAGGATCTATTCTTTTAGCAAATTTCAAATATAAGTACAGTATGATTACGTGTAGTCACCATGTTATACGTTAGATCTTCCTAACCTATTCATCTTGCACAACTGAAATTTTGTATGTTTTGACTTTTGTCTTCCTATTTCCTCCTTCCCCAGGCTCTGACAGGGGCTTCCCAGGTGGTTCTAGTGGTAAAAAACCTGCCTGCCAATGTAGGAGACTTAAGAGACACCGGTTTGATCCCTGGGTCGGGAAGATCCCCCTGGAAGAAGTCATGGCAATCCCCTATTCTTGCCTGGAGAATCCCATGGACAGAGGACCCTGACAGGTGTCCACAGGGTCACACAGAGTGGGATATGACTGAAGGAACTTATCGCGCACACATGCACAGCCTCTGAAAATAACCTTTCTACTCTCTGCTCTGTCAGTTTGATAGTTTTTCATCACTTTTAAAACAAAATCAACCCATACTACTGAGATAAAACCTTTTGTGACTGTTTCCTGCCTTTCTTTACCCTGCCTTTTTCTACTATTTTTCCTCCAAACCAGCCATACTTGCCACCCACCAGCAGCTGATTTTCTCTTTTTCTGCTCAAAGTCTATATATACATTTACTATTCATTCCACCTAGAATACCCATCCAGTGCCCCACCACTGCTTCCTATTGTAGGTGCCCAATATATACAATGTTATCTGTGTAAGTTATTTTCTTTTCCATTTCAAAGCATCAGGTATAGTTATTCTCTGGAGGAAAGCTTCACCAACCCTCTCAGAATAGGTTAGTAACCTCCTTCTCCCAACACTCATGGTATGCTACTTTTTCTTATGATGTGTAAAAATCAATTTAATGTCTATTTCATCCTGCTAGATTATAACTCCCATGAGGGTAGGGCTCATATCTGCCATCCTAATTATTGTATCCGAAAGCCTGACATGAAGTCTGGAATAATAACTTAATAAATATTGGTTAAATAGTGAATGGTGAAAGTGCACATCTTAAAATATGTGTTTCCAAGACAATAGAAAAAGATAAAAGAAGCCACTAAAGAAATATGTTGCATCTCTATAACCAATCTTAATTGTTTATAGCTGTAAAAATACATTTTTCTTTCTTCCTAATTAATTATGGTCATATGAATTGTACTTTTTGTAAAATGTTAAGGACAGCCCAGTAGAACTTCTGCCATAATATAAACAGTCTATGTTTGCACTATTGAACATTTGAAATGTAACTAATGAGACCAAAAAACTTTGCTTTTAAATTACATTACTATTTAAATTCATCATAGTCACATAAGGGTGGTGGGTATAGTATTGGACAGCATAGCTAAACAATACAGAAATGTGTCTAATAAGTGCCACTTATCAGTTGCCTCTCTGAAGAGTGGAGGACAGAATTTAGAATGTTTGGAAACCATAGCAAGGAAGACCAGGAAAGTGGAAAGGGTTCCCTCTCACTCTGAGAAAAACCTTTGAATTTTACAGCAGAAATAGTTGTATGGCCCCTTCACTGGGGCTCGTTGCTCTCCATCTATAATATCTTTAGAAGGTTCAGTTCAGTTCAGTTCAGTCGCTCAGTCATGTCTGACTCTTTGGGATCCCATGGACTGCAGCACACCAGGCCTCCCTGTCCATCACCAACTCCTAGAATCTACTCAGACACATGTCCATTGAGTTGATGATGCCATCCAACCATCTCATCCTCTGTCGTCCCCTTCTCCTCCTGCCTTCGATCTTTCCAAGCATCAGGTCTTTTCAAATGAGTCATTTCTTCACATCAGGTGGCCAAACTATTGGTGTTTCAACTTCAGCATCAGTCCTTCTAGTGAATATTCAGGACTGGTTTCCTTTAGGATGGACTGGTTAGATCTCCTTGCTGTCCAAGGGACTCTCAAGAGTAGGGTGTATAAATAGGGCTTCCCTGGTGGCTCAGCAGTAAAGAATCCACCTGCAGTGTGGGAGACTTGCAGGAGACACAGGTTCGATCCCTAGGTCAGGAAGATCCTCTGGAGGAGGAAATGGCAAGCCACTTCAGTTTTCTTGCCTGGAATACCCTATGGCTAAAGGAGCATGGTGGGCTACAGTCCAGGGGGTCCCAAAGAGTCAAGACACTCATGTTACTATAATAGGCATTAGATTTTGGTAGAAATTCATCAGAGTTTCTGCATATAATTACTAGTAATTTCATTTAAGTGTATATTGGGCTATTCAAATGTGTCTATTTCAATTCTTGGCTGTTCATTACTTTTCTCTTGTGTAGCCAGCTCCCTCCTATGTACTGTATGACTTGAGTCCTTCATCTGGGGGTCAAATGTCTGAACATAGCATCTGTGTGTATTTTTAAACTTTGTCAACATACCATTGACTAGGGACAATTGTAGCTCTGCATTAGGGCACATTAAAATTCAATACAGCACATGTTTGCTCATGTAAAAATGTAGAAGTAATATCCATCTACCTAACCTGAATGCTATGCTCAATTAAATGCCAAGCACATTCCCCGTGCATCTGCTCAATGCGTGCTTTGGTCACAGCCTAATAGTCAATTGTGCAATGACAAATAAATGCATGACATATCATGTTAAGATAATTCTGTGTTCTTAGGAAGTCTTAGCAGTTTTGAATTTTGAGCCTTTGTGCTTGAATCTTCATCGTGGAAATTAAGCAGTTCCTTTGGTATCATTAGTGATCTAACTTTAAAATGTCTTATTCTTTCAAAATGCTTTATCAGTCTAATTGAAGAGTGCAAACAAGAGATAAAAAATGCAACTTCTTAGCCTTGTGAGTCAGAATTTTCTCCATGGTTTACAAACCCAAAAAGGTTAATCAATTATATTACTTTTTCCATCATCTGAAGTCCAGATATACATGTTTATGTATAGCTAAAGAATCTAATTTCTCTTAGCAAACACTTTAGTGTGTAAATGTTGTGCCTTTCAATTTACAAACCCAATTTATTCCAGTTCAGTTCAGTTCAGTTCAGTCTCTCAGGCATGTCTGACTCTTTGCAACCCCATGAACTGCAGCACGCCAAGCGTCCCTGTCCATCACCAACTCCTGGAATTTACACAAACTCATGTCAATTGAGTCAGTGATGCCATCCAACCATCTCATCCTCTGTTGTCCCCTTCTCCTCCCGTCCTCAGTCATTCCCAGCATCAGGGTCTTTTTCAAATGAGTCAGCTCTTCTCATCAGGTGGCCATAGTATTGGAGTTTCAACTTCAACATCAGTCCTTCCAAAGAACACTCAGGACTGATCTCCTTTAGGATGGACTGGTTGGATTGCCTTGCAGTCCAAGGGACTCTCAAGAGTCTTCTCCAACACCAGAGTTCAAAAGCATCAATTCTTCAGCACTCCGCTTTCTTTATAGTTCAACTCTCACATCTATACATGACTACTGGAAAAACCATAGCTTTGACTAGGTGGACCTTTGTTGGCAAAGTAAGGTCTCTACTTTTGAATGTGCTATCTAGGTTGGTCATAACTTTCCTTCCAAGGAGTAAGTGTCTTTTAATTTCATGGCTGCAATCACCATCTGCAGTTATTTTGGAGCCCCAAAATATAAAGGCAGCCACTGTTTCCACTCTTTCCAATCTATTTGCCATGAAGTGATGGGACCGGATGCCATGATCTTAGTTTTCTCAATGTTGAGCTTTATGCCAACTTTTTCACTCTCCTCTTTTATTTTCATCAAGAGGCTCTTTAGTTCTTCTTAACTTTCTGCCATAAGGGTGGTGTCATCTGCATACCTGAGGTTGTTGATATTTCTCCCAGTAAATATAACTTTAAATGTATAAAGTGTACTTACCACAACAAAACATCACTTTTATATTTAGTAATTCCTATTTGTAGTGGGTATGAATAAACTTTCACCTCCAACCTGGGGCAGAAAAATGACAACCTATCTAGAAAATATTTGCAAATTATATATATGATAAAGGATGTGTAACCAAAATATACAGAGAAATCCTTAAGCTCAGTAAGAAGATGACAAGCAAGCCAATTAAAACATTGGGCAAATTATTTTCTTACTCATTTGATCAGATATCCACTGTTATCATTAAAAAGTTACAAAAAAGAAATAACCTGATGATACCAAGTGTTGGCAATCGTGTAGAGAAAATTGAACCTTTATATAATGCTAGTAGGAATGCGAACTAGTACAGCTGCTTTGGAAAAGACTGTGACAGTTTCTTAAAAAGTTAAATATGCATTTAATTCCATTCTTAAGTCCATGAGAAATCCAAGCATTTGTTTACACAAAGACGACTATGCAAATGCTCATAGCAGCATTATTCAGAATAGCTGTAAACCGAAAACAATCTGAAAATCTATCAACTAGTGACTAGATAAAAAAATTAAATTTCACAATAAAAAGAACAAATTATTGATAAATGTTACAACATGAATGAACCACAAAAACTTTATGCTCAATGAAATAAGCCAGGCTTATTTCATACAAAAATACATACAAAAGACTATGTATTATATGGTTTCATTTATATAAAATATCCAGAAAAATTGATTCCATAGAAATACAAAGGATATCTTTGAGTGATGGAGTGCTCTGTAACTATATTGAAGCAAAGGTTGGACCTACCGGTTTCCTTACAATATATCGACTCATGCACTTGAAATGGATGTATAAAATAGTATATGAATTATAGTTTAAAAAATCTGAGTAAAAGAGACCTAACATCCTCTTCTCAGTTGTTCCTTAGAAAAACAATGCTTGAGTCTTTTAACAAGATTGTTAGAATTTTCTAACTTTCTCATTTCATGTTGTTATATTTATGTGAACTTGCTTGTGCTATTTTTTTAAAAACTTTGGAAACAAAATTAGTTATAACATCTTTCTCAGTCTACATACTCCTCTGTATTCAAGAGGTGTATTTTTGAAAAGTAAAAATATTGTTGTTCTTGAAAAATTAACTAAATCATTAGGAAAACCATCAAAAAAAAGGATTTTCTATGTCTGTTGTGTAACTGACAGTTAAAATTAATTTTTGTTGTTTGTTTTTAGTGGGTTAAATCATCCAAACTACCCATTTTCTTCAACACATAAAAAGTCAAAAATTTCAACATAAATTATAAGTGTACTTTTTAAATAAAATGAATACAACTATTATTGCCCTAGAATTCTCCAAGTTGAGAGTATATGAATTAGTCCGGATTGTCTAACTGCAGGCACATCAGATCACTAGCTCTCCCTTCCAGGATTCTGGTGGCAATGAGGTCATTTCACTTGTACTTATGATGTCCTCTTACATATTTGAAACTTCCATCCCTTGTGTCTTCCTATGATGGCTACACAGATCTTTGGTCATGATGCAGCATAACCTGCTTTTCTTACTTAAGCACCTTGACTTGGCTTGACTTGGAGCTATGCTGTTGCTTTACACAATCTCTAAAATTCACCTTGAACTACTGTCATGATGCCAAAAATATTCTGGTGACCTATTGTCCATCCATGACTATGCTGAAATAAGGGAGCTACAATACATTTCTTTTACCCAGTTTTTACTAGGTCACAGGACTTCCCAGGTGGTGCAGTGGTGAGGAATCTGCCTGCCAGGAGATGCAGGAGACCTGGGTTCGATCCTAGGTTGGGAAGATCTACTGGAGGAGGAAGTGGCAACCCACCCCAATATTCTTGCCTGGGAAGTCTCATGGATAGAGGAGCCTGGTGGGCTGCAGTCCATGGGGTTGTAAAGAGTCAGACACAACTGAGCTAGGTCACAAAGTAATCTTACCTTCCTTTCTTGTTGTTTTATAAAATGTTCAGTATTAGAATACTAAAGCTAGCAGGCCATACAAACAGCCCACAGCATGTTGTTCTCAATATCATACCTTACCTTTATTAGTCATTTTTTTTCTGAATAACAAATTACCCATACACTCAGAGACTTAGAATTTATATATATATATATATATATATTTGTCTTGCTCATGGGTCCAGGAGGTCAGATGGAGTGACTTTGCTTCAAGCTTTCAATGTTTGTTCAGGTCTGCTTTGTGTGTCTTTTTGATTCTGGGTCAGTGGTTACTGCGGAACATGCTTTTAATTGATAATCATAAGAGAGCAGAAGGGAAAACTCAACCAGGAAAGCATTCTTAAAATTTCTCCCTGTATCTTATAAACTGCACAAACCCAACTAAATAAAGTGAACATATATTTTTATCCAGATGAGATAATATGTATTTCTAGGATTGAAAAGTCTGTATGTAACATAGGAGTGATAATTAGAACAGCAATCCAGTCTATTCATTCTATGAGAATATATTCATTCAAAGCCAAGTGTGTATTTTGACCTTCTTCCTACTCCTTTTTCTTAGAAGTCTATATCTATGAAAATATTCCTCTTTCAGGCCCATGCCATCAATCAGCTTTTTCTGCTTCATGTTCTAGGCATAGTCACAAAAATCTGAGTACCATGCAATAGTAAACATGTGTTTATAGCTCACATGTTTACAGTTGGCTGGGACAGCAAGGCTATCTGTCTGTGATATTTAATTCTTGAATCAAGGGGGAGAGAAGTATCTATCTTCATTGTATTTTTCTCACGGCAAAGGCAGGTACACAAAAAAGCAGCTAAACTGCATAGGCAATACATCTCTGCCCATAGTACACCTGCTAACATCTCACTGGTAAAGCATCACATAGCCAAACCTGGAGTAAAAGGGAGGAGAAGTACTCTCTATGCCCTATGAGACCACAGTTGGCCATCTTAGTCACTATGAGTCATTTCCCTCCCACATATTTTAAAGCTATGTCACCTACCTTTGATTTAATGAGCTATCTCTTTATTTAAAAACATTGCTATTTTTAGACTCTTTATTCCCTCTGCATTCCCCTTAAACTGGCCAGATAATGTTATACCTATCAAGGCAGCTAGTTCACACTTTTAAATCTCTGCATCAAAGCTTTCTTGCCCAGGGTGGCAAGTTCATTAAGGTACATTGTCTGATGTGTACTTTTACCAGATGTTGTATGACTACAGAATATAGTTTATGGTTCTTGCAGCCTCTGATAAAAGTTTTCTTGCCAAAATCCAATGCACATATTTTAAGGGTTTGTTTTAATACAACCTCTATCCTCATATTAAAATCAATATCAGACAAGGTTTGTTCAGGAAAATAGAAACCACTGTATATGTGGTAGTTTAGTCACCAAGTTGTGTCTGACTCTTGTGACCCCACAGACCATTGTCTGCCAGGCTCCTCCATCCATGGGATTTTCCAGGCCAGAGTACTGGAGTGGGTTGCCATTCCCTTCTCCAGGGGATCTTCCTGACCCAGGGATCAAATCTGGGTCTCCTGCACTGCAAGCAGATTCTTTTACCAACTGAGCTACCAGAGAAGCCCCAAAGCAAAACTTACTACAGAATTAAGCAAAAAAAATGATTCCCTGGTGGCTTAGACGATAAAAAATCTGCCTGCAATGCGGGAAACCTGGGTTCGATCCCTGGGTCAGGAAGACATGTTGGAGAAGGGAAGGGCAACCCACTCCCGTATTCTTGCCTGAAGAATTCCATGGACAGAGGAGCCTGGAGGGCTACAGTCCATAGAGTCCCAAAGAGTCTTACACGACTAACACTTTCACTTTGCTTCCCTTGTGGCTCAGCTGGTAAAGAATCCACCTACAATGCAGAAGACCTGGGTTCGATCCCTGGGTTGGGAAGATCCCCTAGAGAAGGGAAAGGCTACCCACTCCAGTATTCTGGCCTGGAGAATTCCATGGGCTGTATATTCCATGGGATCTCAAAGAGTTGGACACGACTGAGCAACTTTCACTTTCATTTTCAAGCAGAAAGAGCCAGAGATCAGAGCGGCTGCATTGTGGATCAGAGGGTTTGGCTCTGGAACAGTTGAGAGGTGGTTCTCATGAGCTTGCTAGGCAGTGGCTGTAAATCTTTGTCTACCTACAAGTCCAACTATAGCCCCTTCCCAAGAACAATAGTTTCTCCTTTTCATTTACTTTCCTAATCTTACATGAACTTTTCTTTTGGGCAAAGAAATTAATAAAATGAAGAGGATTCTGGGAAAGATAATTATCAGCTTTCAAATATGGTAGAACTGGGTTAGCAACAGAAAATCCAGAATGGTTGTCTTTTCACAAATGGGTTAGTTGAGGCTTAACAATGCATCCCTAAATCTGAGATCCCTATGCATCTTGAATTAAATCAAAATGCTTTTAAATGTATATCAAGGATTAGAATATTAGCGTGGAAGGAAATGGAGTTTAGAAGAAGTTGTGAAACACATAACAGACACATTTTAGAGAGACTAGTGTCTCTCTAAAGAAAAATTTAACTGAAACCATTTCATAAATTGCCTAAAATGAACATATGATCCTAGTCTTTTAATACAAGTGAAAAAATCAAATATATCACCACAAATGTACCAAAAATATTTTAAATGGATATTCTTTCCCGTTCTGTCTCTATCTCATTTTTCTTTTCATTTTGTTCTACTTCCATGTGCTATGTTTCTTTACCTATATGATAGATACACACAAATAATATTTAAAGTGAAGAGCTGTGTAAAAGCATCTATTATTTGGAACAAGTATAGCATTAATCAGCATAAAGCATATTGACTTGTATAAAGCTGAAGATAATTCCTAATGAGAAAAATTTGATGATTAAATTCATATAGGAAAGTATACTTCCACAGAGTTAGTAAAAATAGTCTTGAAAATCATAAGTTGTAGGTTGGGATACAAGATTAAAAAATGGAAATTTAAGGACTTTAATGAGTATCCTCTATATTTCATGCTTCTTGTGGTTTAGTCGCTAAGTTGTGTCCCACTCTGTGACTCTATGAAGTATAGCACGCCAGGCTTCCCTGTCCTTCACCATCTCCCATAGTTTGCTCAAACTCAGTCTATTGAGTCTGTGATGCCATCCAACCGTCTCATCCTCTGTTAGCCCCCTTCTCCTCTTCCCTCAGTCTTTCCCAGTATCAGGGTCTTTTCCAGTGAGTTGGTTCCTCTCATCAGGCGGCCAAAGTATTGGAGCTTCAGCATCAGTCCTTCCAATGGATATTCAGGGTTGATTTCCTTTAGGGATGTCTCCTTTGATCTCCTTCCTGTCCATGGGACTCTCAGGAGTCTTCTCCAGCACTACAATTCTAAAGCATCATGATTCTTAGTGACAAAGAAAAATAATTATAGAAATTAAATGTTGATTTAGAGTGTGGGACAGGAGAAACAGTTTCAAACTAAAAATCAGGATATGTGGATTTTTTTTTCACATCCCCCCCCCCCCCCCCACTAATCCATGATTTTGGTCTGTTGATTAAGCTAAGACTTGTTTTCCTGAATTACAATAATAGATTGAGATTCAGTTTTCTCTCAGATAATGTCAAATCCAGGATCTATGATTATGTAATATTGAAGATATTTTAAGCATATTTTGAACTATATTTAAGCTCCTTGATGGAAGTTCTAATGATAAAATTCAGATATTTGCTTTTGAAATTATTTGCTTCTAACCTAGTATGCCCTGTAGTATATGTATGTAGCTCAATTCAGTGCCCAGTAACACCTATAAACCTTTGCCCAACTTGGCACTATGAGAGTAGAATTATAAATGCCCTTTCTTTAAGAAGAATGCTTTAGATTGGTCAAAATATCATGTAATATGTTTCTTCCCATAAAGCAGAACTTTTTGTTAAACCCATTTTGATACAAAAGATGATTTTGATGCAGCCGCTTCATGACTTTGGTGCTGGCAGTTTTATGCTAAAGCATCACTGTTTGATCTGTTATTTGGATTTATGACCTTTGTCAGTAATGCCTTTTATGTAGCAGTCTTGCTGTGGCTAGATAAGAGAGGACTGATAGTTGCATATTGGGGGGATGGCAGACGGAAAGTAGTGTGTGGAGCTTGATCATTGCTGATGGGTAAATATTGATATGCAGACTTCAAAAAATAGAATGAAGTTGTTTGGGGCAATATCAGAATGCTCTGAATGGTTTTAACATTTACTTCACATCTTCTCTGTCACTTAGGAAAAAAAAGAAAATATTTTGATTCCACTATTGCTTATCTTTTCCTCTATTCTTCTCAAATTATTATAGACTTTCAGTCTTTCTATATATAAATTTCAATATTGTTTGAGAAAATATCTTGGTTCTTCAATTACATATTTTCACTATATAAGTTTTAGAACCTATTTGATACTCTTGTGACAAATAGGATTATGCACCATATTTATCCTTTTCTTATATTCTTTATAAGATACATGAATCTTCTGTTTTCATAGAATTTAAACTTCCATGTGGAAGAGAATAAACATTCAAATTGGGTTTTAAATGTAAACACTGGTTTGATCAAAAAATAAATATGCCAATAAGGAAAATAAGATGTTTCAATTCATATCTAATTTAAAATGCCCTTATATTTTTCTTTCATTTTCATGTGTAATAACTTTATATTTTTAAAATCAAAACTGGACAAATTTGAGTTAAATTTTCTTCAGCTTCACCCCAGTGATGAGGTACAGAAATGATTAAAACTAGTGGCAGAAACTAACACCATATTGTAAAGCAAATATCCTCCAATTTTAAAAAAGCTACTATGTATAAAATAAATAAGCAACAAAGATATATTGTACAGCACAAGAAAATATAACTTTTATTTTGTAATATTGTAAATCAACTATATTTAAATTAAAAAAATAAAAAGAAGAAAAGCAATAATGGACTGTAAACAATAAGAAAACTTTTTAAAATTCAATTTTATTTGACTTTTTAAAATAGAATGAAAAGTGATGTCAAGTAGTTAAAAAAAAAACTAATGGAATATATATATTATTTTAAGACATCTATCATAACTGAAAGTCTGAAATTTAAAGTTAAATAAAGAAAGGCAATGCCAAAGAATGCTCAAACTACCGCACAATTGCACTCATCTCACAGGCTAGTAAAGTAATGCTCAAAATTCTCCAAGCCAGGCTTCAGCAATATGTGAACCGGGAACTTCCAGATGTTCAAGCTGGTTTTAGAAAAGGCAGAGGAGTCAGAGATCAAATTGCCAACATCCACTGGATCATGGAAAAAGCAAGAGAGTTCCAGAAAAACATCTATTTCTGCTTTATTGACTATGCCAAAGCCTTTGACTGTGTGGATCACAATAAACTGTGGAAAATTCTGAAAGAGATGGGAATACCAGACCACCTGACCTGCCTCTTGAGAAACCTATATGCAGGTCAGGAAGCAACAGTTAGAACTGGACATGGAATAACAGACTGGTTCCAAATAGAAAAAGGAGTATATCAAGGCTGTATATTGTCACCCTGCTTATTTAACTTCTATGCAGAGTACATCTTGAGAAATACTGGGCTGGAAGAAGCACAAGGTGGAATCAAGATTGCCGGGAGAAATATCAATAACCTCAGATATGCAGATGACACCAACTTTATGGCAGAAAGTGAAGAGGAACTAAAAAGCCTCTTGATGAAAGTGAAAGAGGAGAGTGAAAAAGTTGGCTTAAAGCTCAACATTCAGCAAATGAAGATCATGGCATCTGGTCCCATCAATTCATGGCAGATAGATGGGGAAACAATGGAAACAGTGTCAGACTTTATTATTTTGGGCTCCAAAATCACTGCAGATGGTGACTGCAGCCATGAAATTAAAAGATGCTTACTCCTTGGAAGGAAAGTTATGACCAACCTAGATAGCATATTCAAAAGCAGAGACATTACTTTGCCAATAAAGGTATGTCTAGTCAAGGCTATGGTTTTTCCAGCGGTCATGTATGGATGTGAGAGTCAGACTGTGAAGAAAGCTGAGCACTGAAGAATTGATGCTTCTGAACTGTGGTTTTGGAAAAGACTCTTAAGATTCCCTTGGCCTGCAAAGAGATCCATCTAGTCCCTCCCAAAGGAGATCAGTCCTGGGTGTTCATTGGAAGGACTGATGCTGAAGCTGAAACTCCAATACTTTGGCCACCTCATGTGAAGAGTTGACTCATTGGAAAAGACTCTGATGCTAGGAGGGATTGGGGGCAGGAGGAGAAGGGGATGACAGAGGATGAGATGGCTGGATTGCATCACCGACTTGATGGACATGAGTTTGAGTGAACTCAGGGAGTTGATGATGGACAGGGAGGCCTGGCGTGCTGTGATTCATGGGGTTGCAAAGAGTTGGACACGACTGAGTGACTGAACTGAACTGAACTGAACTGAAAGGTAAGACATCCATTACAAAAAAAATTTAAAAGCTCCTTATTCATTAAAAGCATATTTTCCTGAATATACTCCTTTTTTAAAAAATTGGGGAAATGTTAATTTGAAATTAGTAGAAGGAATGTGCAAATTTTCAGAATCCCTTTAAAACAAGCATATTGTTATAGCTTTAAGATGACTTAACTATTAGAGTATTTATTTACTATTTATAAATAGTCTTCCTGAATTAAATTTGTTTAATATCATTTCTGCTTACATGCATGTATAATTAAACAAACACAAAGACACATACTGCATAGAGGACTAAAAGTAACTAGAAAATATGTCAACATCCTTAAGTTTGTAACATCTCACAGTCACATGCTTTCATGTCAAAAATGTATGAGGATTTGATTCAGATTTAAATGAACTATCAAGCTGTATGGAATTCTGATCTAATCCTTGGCTCATTTGGCTACTAAGCCAGTGTAAGAAAAAGAAATAAAAAGGAATAAAGAGAGAGAAATGATATATTAATAGAAAGGAAAGGGAAGGAAAAAGGAAATAAATGATAGGCTAGCAAAGGAAATGAATTGGTAAAGAGAATCTTCAAGTCATTGAGATAAGACTAAAGATTTATAAATTTGATATATATATATGTATTACATATTGATATATTTTGTGTTGCTGTATATTTTGCCTTTTATTTATATGTTTAACAATGCATTGCTCATTTTTATGAATTATAGTCAATAATAGATAGGATGAAAGATGATTCATAGCATTTCTCATACCTATTGAAAATTTAGTCCTAGCAACCGAACACAAGGTGGACTTCAACTACAGAAGTACAGTGATTACAGAAATGTTACCAGGATAATTCCCTCTCAAAGTGTACATCTTCCAAAGTAAATAATAAGATGCAGTTCAGTTCAGTTTAGTCGCTCAGCAGTGTCCAACTCTTTGGGACCCCATGGACTACAGCATGCCAGGATTCCCTGTCCATCACCAACTGCTGGAGCTTGCTCAAACTCATGTCTGTCCCATCAGTGATGCCAGCAAACCATCTCATCCTCTGTCATCTCCTTCCCCTCCTGTCTTCAATCTTTCCCAGCAGCAGAGTCTTTTACAATGAGTCAGTTCTTCGCATCAAGTGACCAAAGTATTGGAGCTTCAGCATCAGTCCTTCCAGGGAATATTCAGGACTGATTTCCTTTAGGATTGACTGATTTGATCTGCAGCAACAAATGTCAAAATAAAGGCAAAGAGAGATTATTTGCATATAGAAAATAAGGTTACAAATATAATGTAACCACTGTATGTTCTGTAAAGAATCCTTAATCATTGAAGTCAAACCCCCTTAAGAATTATCTCTGTGTCCCCCTATAGTAAGAAATATAAAAATTCATGTTCTTAAGGGAACAAAGCTTCTAACTTAAATTGCTAGACTTGCTTCAGTAGTTTTCTTTATAGCTTTTGCCTTTGTGGAAGTCAGTTCTGGTGCCTCTGAAGTAATCACACACGGAAAAGTCTCATCTGTTTGTAGTCAGCCACAATTCAAGGAGACACTTTGTATAATCTTATTTTAGGATGGCAGAGTTCCCACATAACATATTTCAGAAAATGTCCTAAAAGGCAGCTTAGCAATAGCCACCAGCAGCAAGTCAATACAGCAGTCAGCAAAGAAAGTACAAGCTGTCAGGAAGAATTCTTGTCAGATAGATTTGGAATCCTTTTTGTTTTGTTTCTCTAGAGTAAACTTTTTTACTTTGTTTTTGGTATTCAGGTGTCACTGGAAATGCCATGGTAAACGTTCTCAAGTATCTTTTGAGATCAGAGAGTATAACTTCAGAGAATACATAATCAAATTATATTTAATTATTGCAAGAATAATTTTGTTTCAGTATGATTATATAATTCTAAATCAGGTATCAATATATGTGATTGTACAGTCTTGGCTTATTATACCCTCTTAATATAAATTCGGGCTTCCCAGTTGGTGCTAGTGGTAAAGAACCTGCCTGCCAGTGCAGGAGACCATGAGACGTGGATTCAATTCCTCGGTCGGGAAGATCCCCTGGAGGAGGGATAGGCAACCTGCTCCAATATTTTCGCCTGGAGAATCCCAGGAACAAAGGAGCGTGGCGGGCTACAGTCCACAGGGTTGCACAGAATCGGACATGACTGAAGCGACTTAGCACACAAGCAGTGTAAATTGATCAAATAGAAACATTGAGTAAAAATAGTAACTCAGATAAAGAAGTCTGACAAGTAATTGGGCTCTTCAATACACTTGAGTTCCTAACATTTGGACAAAAAGAAAAATACCTTCTAAATAAATTATTTTATTTGAATTTCCTTGCATATAATTATCTACATAATAATTGTCCTATTTATGATAGTATACTTACTATGTTACTTTTATTTTATAAAACACATTGAAAGCATCTTTTAATTGAGAAAAGTTCTAGTTGATATTTAATATACTCTGTGAATAAATTTAGAAAATGGAATGGAACTGTTTTATAATACTTGATAATGGATAGCACTTACAGTCAGTTCAGTTCAGTTCAGTCGTTCGGTCCTGTCCGACTCTTTGCGACCCCATGGACTGCAGCACGCCAGGCTTCCCTGTCCATCACCAACTCCCGGGGCCTACTCAAACTCATGTCCATCACATTGGTGATGCCATCCAACCATCTCATCCTC
Organism: Bos indicus; assembly: GCF_029378745.1. Lineage (NCBI taxonomy): Eukaryota > Metazoa > Chordata > Mammalia > Artiodactyla > Bovidae > Bos > Bos indicus. The sequence goes on from NC_091763.1 coordinate 90,560,085, forward strand.
TGTGGTCCCCTTCTCCTCCCGCCTTCAATCTTTCCCAGCTCAGGGTCTTTTCCAATGAGTCAGTGGCCAAAGTATTGCAGTTTCAGCTTCAGCTTCCAATGAATATTCAAGACTGATTTCTTTTAGGAAGGACTGGTTTGGTCTCCTTGCAGTCCAAGGGACTCTCAAGGGTCTTCTCCAACACCACAGTTCAAAACCATCAATTCTTTGGTGCTCAGCTTTCTTTATAGTCCAACCCTCACATCCATACATGACTACTGGAAAAACCATAGCTTTGACAAGATGGACCTTTGTTGGTAAAGTAATGTCTCTGCTTTTTAATATGCTGTCTAGGTTACATTAAAGGATAACAATTTTAATTATTTTATTTATAATAGTATATATTCTTTCCTCATGTAATTTTCTGCTTTTAGAATTTCTGATTGCACCATGATATGTTGTACTAGTCATAAAGTTTATGATGAGCTTCTACTCTATTTCGCATCCTAGGGTAAAATATTTTATGCATAATGAATAACTAAATATTTAAATGCTATTCAAATGTCAATAGGTTTTATGCACAGCTCTGTAGTGTTGCTGTGGTTCAAGTCATGCATCATTGCCTATTCTCTCACTGCACAGAGTGCCCTAAGATGTTAGGCTTTCGATTAATTTCATAATTTTACTGATCTCAAACAGAAATTTCATTTGTTAATTTCCCTGCTTAGAGTAATTGAGAAGAGTATTTGTATTAAAGTTAAAATTGTTTAACTACTCTGTTCTCATTATTTATTAAGAAAAAAATTTTGGAACAGTTGACATTTGTGTTTCTATCTTAAGATGATATGGCTCCAAGGAGGAGTGGAATCAGTAGTGTGGGTGTTGGATGGATGGGAGGGAGAATGATCAATCAGCAATAGCATTGAAAATGATACAAGTGTCCAATTTAAGAATGCATCAGATATAGTTATCCAGTTTGGAGTACAGAAAAATAATCACTTGCATCTTCATTTGAATGTCAGTGATTTTCCAATGAATACATTAATAGATGTTGAGCACATCTCAGGATTCTGGTACCTTAAATTAATGAAGCAATGACATTTTCTCAAGGTGCAGCTGTGTTCCATTGAATAACACAGGCACACTAGATTGTGACACTTTCAGAAAAATCTACTGCATTGGTAGTTTTATGTTTTTTAATACCTCAGTCATGAATTCAAAGTAGCATTTTAATTGTGCTATACACCATGTGTGTATGCTCAGTCGCTCAGTCCTGTCTGACTCTCTTGTGACCACATAGACTGTGGCCTGCAAGTCTCCTCTGTCCGTGGGATTCTCCAGGCAAGAAGAGTGGAGCTGGTTGCCATTTCCTTCTCCAGGGGATTTTCTGGACCCAGGGATCGAACCTAGGGCTCCTGCATTGATAGGCAGATTCTTTACCACTGAGCCACCTGGGAAGCCCACTATACAACTTGAGAACATTTAAAGATGTGTATATGAAGTGTTTATGATGTATATTAAGAGAGAGAGAGATGGGAAGTAGCAATGTGAAAACCGTATAAAGCATGAAATACTCGGGATACTTGAGAGTTCTGTATGATATGATGAGTAGCCACTTAGGCAAGCTTGGAAGGTATCACCATGCATACTTACATTTAAATACTAATGAAATCCTGTCATTTTAAATTCACTCTGGGATTGCAAATGTGAAAAAAAAAATCCCTATGTGCAGTTTAGAAAATTACTGAAATGGATTTTGAAAGAATTCCATCTTGTGGTTTTTAAGGAATTCCATCTTGTGGTTTTTAAGGAATCATAAAATATTATTAGTTCTCTCCTGGTTTTGATGTAATTTGTCCCATATAAATCTCTATAGACCATGAACCATTCATAGGCGTAAAAGGCCACACACTCTCATCAGTGATTCAGTTGTTATTGCTCTTCAGCTGCTCAGTCGTGTCTGACTCTTTGCAACCCCGTGGACTGCAGTATGCCAGGCTACCCTGTGCTTGACCATCTCCGGGAGTTTGCTCAAACTCATGTCAATTGAGTCTGTGATGCCATCCAACCATCTCATCCTCTGTTGCCCCCTTTTCCTCATGCCCTCAGATCTTTTGTAACATCAAGGTCTTTTCCAGTGAGTTGGCTATTCTCATCAGGTGGCCAAAGTATTGGAGCTTCAGCTTCAGCATCAGTCATTCCAATGAATATTCAAGATTAATTTCCTTTAGGATTGACTGGTTTGATCTCTTTTCAGTTCAAGAGTCTTCTCCAGCACCACAGTTCAAAAGCATCAATTCTTTGGTGCTCAGCCTTCCTTCTGGTCCAACTCTCACATCTGTACAGGACTGCTAGAAAAAACCATAGCTTTGACTATACAGAATTTTGTTGGCAAAGTGATGTCTCTGATTTTTAATATTCTGTCTAAGTTTGTCTAGATTCAGTGGTTTGTTTAAAATGAAGTTTCACTCTTTGAATACCACAGTCTTAGCACTTCCCTCTCCCCATCACTTCATGAATATTCAGCCAAAGGCAGCAAGGTAAAACACAAGAGTTTTTTCACAATCAAAAAATGGGGAAAATTATATTCTTCAAATTGTGAAATTTTAAAAGATTAGGAGAGAAAAAGGGATTATGTAAGCATATGGGGCACAAAAAAGTTTCTAAAACAGACTACTTCTACTGCCACTGTTCTCAGCAAATAAATTATTACATTAAAATGGTGTTTGTAAAAATCTGTATATGGTATACTATTTGATGTTTTACAGATGCTTTTTCCTGGTAAGGATATTCTTTTATGAATTAAAAACAAACTTCCTAAAATGTAAGAACTTTTACTATGGAAAATTGTATACAAATGTAGTGAGTAAAACAAAATAATCTCCCATGTAACGGTCTCCAATGTAAATAATTATTGTGCAATGGTCAGTCCTATTGCATTGACGCCCTACTCCGTAAAACCTTTGGAACATTGGAAATAAAAGATTGTTATCATTTAAATTTAATCCTAAATGCTTCAGTGTTTATCTCTAAAAGACACAGATTCTTTTTTCTTAACTAATACCAAATTCCTCAGAAAGTAAGAATAATCCTTTAACATCGTTAAATATTCAGTCAGTGTTGGCAGATCCCCCATTGTCCTAAAGAGTTTTTTGTCCTGCTTTATTGTTGGATTTTAGTGTCTTGACTTATATAAGGCTTATATATTGTTATGTCTAACATTTTTAACATTTAGGTTCTCTTTCCCATTTGAGAGTAAGTTAAAACATGATGATCCATTTCCACTTCTTAGTTCCACTTCTTAGTATCCTCTAAGTGTATACTTCCTTAGAGCTAAACAGTGTAATTAAAAAAAAAGAAAAGAAAGAAAATCAATATTGAGAGAATACTATGATGAAATGTATCCAAACTCAATTATCAGTAACAGTCTTTTCTTTATATGAATACCAAAATTTGGTTCAGAATCAAATCCAGCAAAACATACTGCATCTAGTTGTTTTTTTAATCTTCATTCTTTTTTAATTTGGAGTATTCTTTCTTTTGTCCATGATGCATTTGTAACTTGTTAGTGTGATGTCTACTGAATAGAAAAAAGTTCATTCTTAGTAGAAATACAGAGTTGGTGGTTTATGCTTTCTTAGTGCATCATTTTGGAAAACAAGATTTTGAATTGTCTCCTGACTTATCATAACTTTGATCATTCGGTTAACATAGTGTCTAACATTCTTTCCATGATAGCATTACCGTTTTTCACTTTTCAATCAAAGCCTTCAAGAAAAGGTACTTGAGACTATGCAAGATGTTTTGGATCAAACATACCTCTCTAGATTTATCATGATTAGTGATTCTTGTGTGAATCAGCTATTATTGTGTTGGTTTAAAAATGGTGTCTTTCTTATTTTTCACTTCTTTTTTCACTTCTTCACAAAGAGTGAAGTTTGTTGTCCTTCAGTCGCTCAGTCGTATCTAACTCTGTGACCTCATGGACTGCAGCATGCTAGGCTTCCCTGCCCTTCACCATCTCCTGGAGCTTACTCAGACTCATGTCCATCAAATCGGTGATGCCATCCAATCGTCTCATCCTCTGTCATCCCCTTCTCCTCCTGCCTTCTATCTTTCCCAGCAGTGAAGTTCCCCATGGACTATACAGTCCACGGAATTCTCCAGGCCACAATACCAGAGTGGGTAGCCTTTCCCTTCTCTGGGGGATCTTCCCAACCCAGGAATCAAACCCAGGTCTCCAGCATTGCAGGCGGATTCTTTCCCAGCTAAGCCACAGGGGAAGCCGCAGTTAAGGATACTGATCATCAGTATCTTTGACATTTGATATTTTATTACAAATAAGAACTTATATTCCACCTCCCTGAGTAATTTACAAACAATTTTTAGTTTTTTTGAATTTCCCTTTTCTTTATACTGAAATAAATATCTCAATATACTTAATTATTAGTAACCTTAAATACAGAGAAACTATCTCAAACCTGCTAGCCAACATGACTCAGAATCAAAAACAAAACCAACCTGCTGTTCAGAGTTCAATATTTGTTTATTTAATGTTTTCTTTTTTCTTTGGTCCAGAGGTGATTTGCAGTCAAAATATGTTGCTCACAAGTAATTTGGGTTTCTGAAGTCTATCGTTTTTCACCTTCTTGAGGACTTTGCTCGTGCAGTTTTACTTTTGTATTTGTGTTTATCCATTTTACCTTGTCCATTTCCATCAGCATACAAGGTTATTTATTTCTCTCTAATCTTAAAAATGAAAAATAGCAACAATTTTATTTCTTCCCTTCCAATTTAGATGTCTTTGTTTCTTATCACTATGGTTCATAGTCTATTCAATACTATGTTAAATAAAAGTTGAGAGAGTAGGCATAATTTTCTTGTTCCTGATTTTAGTGGGAAAGCTTTCAGCTCTTCAGTTTTGAGTGTGATGTTAGCTATGGATTTGTCATATATGGTTTTTATTATGTTGAGATATACTCCTTCCATAAGAACTTTTATGGGGGTTTTTACTATAAGTGGATGCTGAATTTTATCAAATGATTTTTCTGTGTTTATTGAGATGATCATGGGATTTTTATCTTTCCTTTTGTTAGTATGATATATCACATTAATTTGTGGATGTACACTCCAGTGTTCTTGCCTGGAGAATCCCAGGGATGGGGGAGCCTGGTGGGCTGTGGTCCATGGGGTTGCTATGAGTCAGGCATGACTGAAGCGACTTGGCAGCAGCAGCAGCAGCAACCATCCTTGCATCCCTGGAATAAATCCCACTTGACCATGATGTATGATCCTTTTTATCTGGTGTTTAATTTTCTTTGCTAATATTTGTTGAGGATTTTTACATTTATATTAATCAGAGCTATTGGCTTTTAATTACCTATTTTTGTAGTGTCTTTGTCTGGTTTTGGTATCAGACTAATGATGGACTCATAGAATTAATTTGAGAGTATTCCTTGATTCTTCTTTTTTACTGCATCATTATGACAGTTAAACATTACTGTATCTAAATATTTCAGTGCTCACCTGAAAACCTTTCATGTAATTTTTTTCCCATTTATATGCCAATCAGCTTCTTATTTAGTGAACTATAGTCTTTGATGCTTTCTTTATGAATGATATAGGACATTATTCAAGTAAATTCTTAGGAATGAAATATTTGAAATGTATGTGTGACCACTGTTCCTCCAAATTAATTAAGTCAGTTGGGTTGGGTTTGCAAGAAGTTCCTCCACATCTTCCAGTACTTTATTACTCTCTTAGGAAGGCAAAACGTATATGAATTCTTGATGTCTGTCACCATTTCTTTTCAGTCTGTAGAGTGTTTAGCAAATATTTTTCTCAGTCATGGTCAGCACTATTTCTACTTATTTTATTTCAACACTAATTGAGGCCAGTCAGTGATCCCGTCTGAAATTCTGCTTTAGTCATTTTAGTCAGTTTCTAATTGTTGAGTTGGAAGCATACTTGATTCTACTTTATTTTCCAGAGCTCTACCTGTAAGTTGTTATTAGTGGCGGTGTTGTTTTAATCTTAAGTTTAAATTGGAACTGTATTTGGAGGCCTGTATTATGGTTATTTTACTTCCCATAAGCCTGCAAACAATTGATATAAAATAGGCTGTATAACACATACCAAATTGACCATTTAATTGAAATGAACACATTTAAAAACAAAAGAAGAAGAAGAAAAACAATTCTTGTTAGAAAAAAAAATCAGTCAAATATATGTATTTTTTGCTTTTTCAAAAAAGTCACTTTGCAGCCTACCAGGGTTTTAATCTCAATGTAACTGAAATGATTATTCTATACTGTGAATGGGCATGTCTTATTTCTTTATATCCTTGTAGTTTTATGTTTTGGTTTTCTTTATAGCCTTATTTGTTCTAGGTCCATTATGAAGTTGTTTTACTTTGTTTCACCATTATGGAGAAATGCAACTACTCATCTCTGCAGTTAGCTTTTTTTGTTTGTTTTTCCAGTCTGCCAGCACAGAGGCTTATATTCTTCAGGAAACATTGTTAGAAGCAGATGTATAATTATAAAAGAAATGCCAACAAGCTCATAAATGTGTGAAGTTCCTAGATGTCCAGGAACACAAAGGTCAAAGGAATGGCCTCCAAGAAGATTCATTTGCAAATATTGACAGGTGTCCTTTCAAAGCTGATTTTTAAATTCATTCATAGAGATGAAAATAAGTGATATTCATGAGTTAGACAACAGTATCAGTATCCAAACCATTACATCCTAGAAAAGAAAGAAATTTTCCTGGGATATGGGTAGGCAAAAAAAAAAAAAAATAGAAGGTGCAGAATCTGTGTCAAAAAATATTTGAACTCTGTAAGCCTCTTTTTTTGTAATTAATGCGTAGGTCAAAAATGAGATAATGTGAAACTGTTAAACAGATATACATTAGAATAGCTAATAGAATGCAGTCAACAAGCAAATATTTTCATTTAACTTTTAATCTTCAACATATCAAGCCTGGACTCAGGCACTATTTTGAACATTTCAGATTTGTATATATTATAGATGTTTGATAAAAATCTAGATGATAGGATACACTGATCTATAATATTAATTTTAGATAATCTTAAATTTCTCCAACTAATGTTCAGTTTAGTTCAGTCGCTCAGTCATGTCCGACTCTTCGTGACCCCATGAATCGCAGCACACCAGGCCTCCCTGTCCGTCACCAACTCCCGGAGTTCATCCAGACCCACATCCATCGAGTCAGTGATGCCATCCAGCCATCTCATCCTCTGTCATCCCCTTCTCCTCCTGCCCCCAATCCCTTCCAGCATCAGAGTCTTTTCCAATGAGTCAACTCTCAGCATGAGGTGGCCAAAGTACTGGAGTTTCAGCTTCAACATCATTCCCTCCAAAGAAATCCCAGGGCTGATCTCCTTCAGAATGGACTAGAAGATCTAATTTTGAGAATTTTGAAGAAAGACAGAAAAAATACTTTCAAAAATGCAATAATTTTACATTCCTGAAGAAATGTTATGGAAAAATCTTCATTTTAATGGAACTCAATTGCTTTTAATATTTGAAATCATTTGTTTGATGCTTCCATAAGCCATTTACTAAACATTTAAACAAATTTGACCTTAGAAAGAAGTGATGTAAGATTGGAAATGAGTGAACAGTTTCAAAGACATCAACAATATATTAGAAAGATTTTATTAAAATCCAATTTTAACATTTAAATATCTGTATCCCAAACACCTGAACACACACATTGCTTTTAACTCTCAGATACTGGAGATGGCAGCTAGATATTTATTTAAAAGAATTCAAAGGTAAAAATATGGCTGAATGAATGTCAGCCTATAACTTGAATGCTGCTGGACATGGAACATCTAATTTAACAAAATGATCATTCAGGGAGAGAGTTGAGTATTGTAGAAACAGGGTCATCAGTGTCCATCTTTGATGTTTGCAATATGATATAGTATCGATTAAGAAATCATCATGCCAGGTCACAGGAGGGGAAAAGAGAGCTTCTGACTCAAGTCCAGGAAAATGCATATTTAAATGAAGCACCTAGGAGTCTGAGCTGAGAATTAATTTTAATCCAAAATGAAACAAACTTAGAAAATGCCACTGCGTTTTTATGGTTTTCTTTGCCAGGCATGTGAATTAGAGGAATTGTTATTTAAGTATCGTTGTTTGTCCTCAACTATCTCAAAGAAAGATGCTTCAGGTTCCTGGTCCAACTGGAGGGCTTGTCCTCCAATGTCTCCTGAGGTTTATAAACCATGCATCTAGCTCTCATTAGATGCACTCATGAGTCCTGCAAGTGACGCGGGGAGGGGATTAAGTCTGGGCCAGGGCTTCCCTGATGGCTCAGTGGGTAAAGTGCAAGAGACATAGGAGACCTAAGTTCTATCCCTGGATAAAAAGATTCCTTGGAGGATGAAATAGCCACCGACTTCAGTATTCTTGCCTGAAAAAAAACAACCCATGATCATAGGGATCTGGCAGGCTGCAGTCCATGAGGTTGCAAAGAGTTGGACACAACTGAGTGACTAAACACACAACACAGTAACCTAGAAAGGTGGCCAAGCTTTGTATGCTGGGTGGGGCTGGGGTGTGGTTGCAGGATGGGTATGCACATTTGACATGATGGCCTGGGGAAGGCAATGACACCATAACCAATAATGCACATTGTACATAAGTCATTAGAATACCTTAAATCTAGGAAAGTTGGCAGACTACTCAACCCCCTCAGACACTGGCTGCTATACTCTGGGCTTTGACAATGTTACTGTTTTTATTATTATATTACATAAAGTGAAATCTGGAAACTTATATTCTAGATTTTACTTTACGTTAAATTTCTAAATTTTCCATTACAACAATAAAATAAGATAAACCCAGCGCGCCCATGTAAACACATTTATGTATTACTCAATAGAAACTCAAAGTACACTTTTCTTGTAAAGCTCAAAAGCTTTATCAGCTTTGTTTTTTAGAAAGGAACTTAAGGTTTCCAGATTGTTAGAATAGTTTGAGAGCATCCTAAACATCACCTTGGAGATTTTAACACCATGTCATAGCAAGAAATGAAAAGTAGAGTGCTTAGTGAAGAGACATACGTCCTGTCAACTTAGAAAGTGCTTCTCCTGAAACACCAGGCTTCAAGGAAATGTTTCCAAATGGGTTTGAGGAAAAAAATCTGCCTGGGAATGTACTTTGGTAAATAAGCAAAGGCTATTTCAGTCAAAATCTTCTCTGAGAAATGTCCCTTTTTTCCCCTCTCTCAAAGAAATTTTTTTTTTTTAATGCACCGTCCCTATTTGCATTTTTAGATACAAGAAAGAAAATAGGAGTAAATTGACATTCCTCATTTGAAAAGAAATTGCAAACACATCGTGACATCTCAAGTTAGATTTTGAAGCAGAAAAATGCAGGTTTAATTGTTTACCATGGTCTTCCAAATTAGGAGCTTTTATTTTAATTTGGAGAGTTCCAGAATGAATTTTATAGTCTTTTATCAAATGAAATTCCTATGTGTAAAAATATGAAATACATTTGTCCTAGTCAATGATTAGCTTTCTTAATCTTTTTAAGTTATGGCTCATAAAGCATAGCTTTTTGTCAACAAAACTGTGCTATAATCCCTATGTTAATATTTTCATAAGGCAACTTGTCTACCTGTCTCCCAATTCCAACATCTTTTGGAGACTGTAGACAATAAAATTACAAACAAATTAATATGATATATTATACCAGGCAAAAGTGGGTGCTGTAAATAGGCTACAACAGGATAAAGGCTGAGAGAGGGCTGGGCTAGGGGTGCGAAGGTGCTTCATTAGTTAAGGCGTCAGAAAAGACTTTTATGATTTTGATGGCTGCTATAGACTGAATGTGAGTGTCCCCTCAAAATTCATTGAAATCTAACCCCCAGTGTGATAGGAGAGGAGGTGGGGTCTTTCGGGGGTGATTAGGTCATGAAGATCAAGCTTTCATAAGTAGGTTTAGGACACTTTAGGGGGCAATTAGGTCATGAAGATGGAGCTCTCATAAATAGGATTGGTACCCTTAGAAAGGGGCTTCAGTGGTAAAGAATCCACCTGCAATTGCAGGAGACCCAAGAGATGAAGGTTGGATCTCTGGGTGAGGAAGATCCCCTGGAGAAAGAAATGGCAGTTTACTCCAGTATTCTTGCCTGGAAATCCCATGGAGAGAGGAGCCTGGTGGATAGTCCATTGTGTTGTAAAGAGTCGGACACTGCTTAGCAACTGAGCAGAACACCCTTAAAAAAGTGATCCCAGTGAGCTCCTTCTTCACTTCTGTGATATGAAGACATAGTGAAAAGACTACTAAATGAACCAGGAAGCAAATTCTCACCAGACTCCAGACCTGCTGTTGCCTTGATCTTAGGCTTCAAAAAGTCTCCAGAACTGTGAGAAATAAGCTTCTGTTGTGTTTTAGTCATGTACTCTGTGGTAATTTTGTTACAGCAATCCAAATGAACTAAGACAGTGATATTTTTATATATGTTACAAATATTTTCTCCCACTCTGTTTTTTTTTTTTCTTTCACTTTATCAGGAACTTTTCTATAAATATACATTATCATTTTGATATTACTTAAAAATCTGTATCAGCTTTTATAGATTTGTTGTAAAGAATTTCTATGCCTCAAAGTTGTTTTGAAAAATGTAAACCATACATATATTTTACTCTTTATATTTATATATTTTGTGAATGGTAAAAAGAGATGGAACTTTTTTGTTTAATTAATCATTTTTTCCAACTTACTGTTTCATTAGTCCACATTTCCCCACATATTTTAAATTCTAACTTAACCATATTAAATTCCTATTTGCACATCTATCTGTAATATGTTTATTTTTTCAAACTGAGAATGAGGAATGATGGGAAGATATTGAATACGAAAAGGAGCCCAAAGTTTTCTGGACCCTGTTGTTGTTTGAGGCCATACAGTGTCATCAAAACTCTTTATTAAGTAGGGCCTTTCTTAGGGTGTACCCATGAGGCTTATAAATACGGGGAAAAAAATGTTTTCTATTACTTGAATATGAGGCAATTTGACCATTAGAGCCAAGTATTTGTCTGTAGTTTACTTTGTAATTATAAAATAAGATATCCACATTTTTATTCTATTTTATTAGTATGTGGGTGTTAGTCTGATTATGTAGTGTAAATCATTGCTAGTAATTACTCCCCTCAGCCCTACCTTCCACAAAAACAACAAGAATATTTCTGTACAACTAATAATATCTGTTCACTTAATTCAGTAGTAAACACCACTGTATATATAAAGGAGCTGAGTATCATTATAATGTCTCTTTTAAAATTAAGATTTAGGAAAAATGACATTTGTAGAGACAATATGTTCCTTTTAAAAAATATCTTCCTAGTTGACAATGTAAATTTTGTAATTAACATATACTTTTTGTCCTTTGCACACAAGAAAGCACTGAACCAAATGCGTAGTCTAATTTTAAAAACTGTATTTGACTCATAGCTGGATATCCCCTTAATTCACACTCATAATCTCCATGATAATAAATTCCTTTGCTCTGTTTTTTTTTTTTTTGCTCTATTGCATGTATTCTAAGGAAATTGCCTCAAATATTCTGTGAAATGAATCTGAGTAAAGTTATATTTATGATATATGTAGACAGCTTAAACACAAACAGCACAATAGAAATAACTATGGAATATACTACAGTGAAGTATATTAATGGTACAGAGAAGGCAATGGCACCCCACTCCAGTACTCTTGCCTGGAAAATCCCATGGATGGAGGAGCCTGGTAGGCTGCAGTCCATGGGGTCACTAAGAGTCGGACATGACTGAATGAATTCCCTTTCACTTTTCACTTTCATGCATTGGAGAAGGAAATGGCAACCCACTCCAGTGTTCTTGCCTGGAGAATTCCAGGGACAGGGGAGCCTGGTGGGCTGCCATCTATGGGGTTGCACAGAGTTGGACACGACTGAAGCGACTTAGCAGCAGCAGCAGCACAGTAAAAGAAATAAAATGAAGCCAAGGATAAAATACATGCCATAAGGTTCTACACACTTTTTAGAATGGGATCACAAATTTGCTCTGAACTTTCTGAGAATCACTAACAAGGGAAAAATCTTCTCAGTTACATTACTCAGAGTGCCCACAGTTAAGATGAAGTTTGGAAAGTCTATCCCCATTTCTAAGACCTCAGTAAATCTTATCCCAGGAATCCTCATAAGGACCATACACTGTGATGTATAGAATACTTATCAATAATATGTCTACAATAAACAACTCTAATTTCTCCTCTTTGGAAAATAACCACAGAGCAGAGATTTGACATTGCTAATTCAGGAAATTCTGTATGTTAAACAGTAAGCTAATTGTATGTTAAACAGTAAGTAAACATGCATGCTAAGTCACTTCAGTCATGTCCAACTCTTTGCAACCCTATGGATGATAGCCTGCCAGGCTTCTCTGTCCATGAGATTCTCCAGGCAACAATACTAAAGTGGGTTGCCATGCCCTCCTCCAGAAATAGTGGATGGGGTTAATTCCCTATTGTAAAGGCTGAAGAGTAAAATGATTTATGCCTGAATGACAGGCTGCTCTACCTATGTGTAATTAAAAGTGGATGACATAAATATACATACAGATGGATATTAATTAATTCAGGTCTTAGAAATAAGCACAGCATTCTCTTCAGAGAGGTTTTAGTGAGTTTACATGTGCATTGCCTTGCACAGTGGGAGCACATGCAATATATTATTACTCCACATACAGTAGAGCAAGATGTTTTATAATAAGGTTTAGCTATGATTTGAAATGAACAAGACACTTAAATTTCTCTAAAAGAAAAATGGAATTGATAGCACTGAACCTGCAGGGATACTATAAAAAATAAGTGCAGTGGGTACGTGAGAGACACTGTATATGTAACTTTGGTAGACTACAGAAACTAAATTCTCTGCAGTGCATGTATTCTGTATATAGCTATAATATTGACAAATTATTATAAGATTGCAAAGTCCTGCTTAATTTCTCAGTTTCTGTATTACAATGCATATTTATTAAAGTTTTATTTATTAAAACTGCAACTTGGGCTGTAATGTCTTTTAACCAGGCATTGTGAGATATATAATAAAACTACAAAAATGCAGTCATTCATAGAATTCACATATCAATATAACACCATTTAAGAAGCAAATATGCCTTACTGTCCCCTTGCCTGAGTAGGGATAAATATGAATGTATACTTTGCACGATAAATATTTAAAATTTTTCTCCAAAGTATAACTATCTTTGGCCATAATATAGGGAATGAAATGATGTGAATGAAGAGGCACCTGTATATAAGATCTCTGAACTATGACCTGCCTTAAACTACCCTGCGCCCGACGACAAGGGCAGTAGCTGAGAGGGGCTACCCCGCATCCGAAGTAAGGAGCAGTGACTGAGCTTTGCTGGAGCAGCCATGAAGAGAGACCACACATCCAAGGTAAGTGAAACCCAGGTAAGACAGTAGGCACTGAGAGGGCGTCAGAGGGCAGACAGACTGAAACTACAATCACAGACAACTAGCCAATCTGATCAACATGGACCACAGCCTTGTCTAACTCAATGAAACTAAACCATGCCGAATGGGGCCACCCAAGACAGTCGGGTCATGGTGGAGAGGTCTGACAGAATGTGGTCCACTGGAGAAGGGAATGGCAAACCACTTCAGTATTCCTGCCTTGAGAACCCCATGTACAGTATGAAAAGGCAGAAAGATAGGACACTGACAGATGAACTCCCCAGGTCGGTAGGTGCCCAGTATGCTACTGGAGATCAGTGGAGAAATAACTCCAGAAAGAATGAAGGGATGGAGCCAAAGCAAAAACAACACCAAGTTGTGAATGGGACTAGTGATAGAAGCAAGGTTTGATGCTGTAAAGACCAATATTGCATAGGAAGCTGGAATGTTAGGTCCATGAATCAAGGAAAATTGGAAATGGACAAACAGGAGATGACAAGAGTGAACATTGACATTCTAGGAATCAGTGAACTAAGATGGATTGGAATGGGTGAATTTAACTCAGATGACCATTATATCTACTACTGTGGACAGGAATCCCTTAGAAGAAATGGAGTAGCCATCATAGTCAACAAAGGTCCAAAATGCAGTACTTGGATGCAATCTCAAAAACGACAGAATGATCTCTGTTCATCTCCAAGGCAAACCATTCAGTATCACGGAAATTCTAGTCTATGCCCTGATCAGTAATGCTGAAGAAGCTGAAGTGGAAATGTTCTACGAAGACTTACAAGACTTTCTAGAACTAACACCCAAAAAAGATGTCCTTTTCATTATAGGGGATTGGAATGCAAAAGTAGGAAATCAAGAAACAGGCAAATTTGGCCTTTGACAGAATGAAGCAGGGCAAAGTCTAATAGAGTTCTGCCAAGAGAACACACTGGTCATAGCAAACACCCTCTTCCAACAACAAAAGAGAAGACTCTACACATGGACGTCACCAGATGGTCAACCCCAAAATCAGATTGATTATATTCTTTGCAGTCAAAGATGGAGAAGCTCTATACAGTCAGCAAAAACAAGACCGGGAGCTGACTGTGGCTCAGATCATGAACTCCTTATTGCCAAATTCAGACTGAAATTGAATAAAGTGGAGAAAACCACAAGACCATTCAGGTAAGACCTTAATCAAATCCCTTATGACTATACAGTGGAAGTGAGAAATAGATTTAAGGGACTATATCTGATAGATAGACTGCCTGATGAACTATGGATGGAGGTTCGTGACATTGTAGAGGAGACAGGGATCAAGACCACCCCCAAGAAAAAGAAATGCAAAAAAGCAAAGTGTCTGTGTGAGGAGGCCTTAGATATAGCTGTGAAATGAAGGGAAGTGAAAAGCAAAGGAGAAAAGGAAAGAAATATCCATCTGAATGCAGTTCCAAAGAGTAGCAAGGAGAGACAAGAAAGCCTTCCTCAGCGATCAATGCAAAGAAATAGAGGAAAACAATAGAATGGGAAAGACTAGCGATCTCTTCAAGAAGATGAGAGATATGAGAGATACCAAGGGAACATTTCATGCAAAGGTGGGCTCAATAAAGGACAGAAGTGTTAGGGACCTAACAGAAGCAGATGATATTAAGAAGAGGTGGCAAGAATACACAGAAGAACTGTACAAAAAAGATCTTCATGACCCAGATAATCACGATGGTGTGATCACTCACCTAGAGCCAACACCCTGAAATGTAAAGTCAAGTGGGCCTTAGGAAGCATCACTACAAACAAAGCTTGTGGAGGTGATGGAATTCCAGTTGAGCTATTTCAAATCCTGAAAGATGATGCTGTCAAAGTGCTGCACGCAATATGCCAGCAAATTTGGAAAACTCAGCAGTGGCCACAGGACTGCAAAAGGTCAGTTTTCATTCCAGTCCCAAAGAAAGGCAACGCCAAAGAATGCTCAAGCTACCACACAATAGCACTCATCTCAGAGGGAATGTATGGGGAGGGAGGAAGGAGGAGGGTTCAGGATGGGGAACACATGTATACCTGTGGCGGATTCATTTTGAGATTTGGCAAAACCAATACAATATTGTAAAGTTTAAAAATAAAATAAAATTAAAAAAAAAAAGAAAAGGCAGACGAACCAGAGTTCAGATTGCCAACATCTGCTGGATCATCGAAAAAGCAAGAAAGTTCCAGAAAGACATCTATTTCTGCTTTATTGACTATGCCAAAGCCTTTGACTGTGTGGATCACAAGAAACTGTGGAAAATTCTGAAAGAGATGGGAATACCAGACCACCTGACCTGCCTCTTGAGAAACCTATATGCAGGTCAGGAAACAACAGTTAGAACTGGACATGGAACAACAGACTGGTTCCAAATAGGAAAAGGAGTACATCAAGGCTGTATATTGTCACCCTGCTTATTTAACTTCTATGCAGAGTACATCATGAGAAACGCTGGGCTGGAAGAAGCACAAGCTGAAATCAAGATTGCTGGGAGAAATATCAATAACCTCAGATATGCAGATGACACCACCCTTATGGGGGAAAGTGAAGAGGTACTGAAAAGCCTCTTGATGAAAGTGAAAGAGGAGAGTGAACAAGTTGGCTTAAAACTCATTATTCAGAAAACTAAGATCATGGCATCCATTCCCATCACTTCACGGCAAATAGATGGGGAAACAATGGAAACAGTGTCTGACTGTTTTTCTGGGCTCCAAAATCACTGCAGATGGTGATTGCAGCCATGAAATTAAAAGATGCTTACTCCTTGGAAGGAAAGTTATGACCAACCTAGACAGCATATTAAAAAGCAGAGACATTAATTTGCCAACAAAGGTCCGTCTAGTCAAGTCTGTGGTCATGTATGGACGTGAGAGTTGGACTGTAAGGAAAGCTGGACGCCAAAGAATTGATGCTTTTGAACTGTGGTGTTGAAGAAGACTCTTGAGAGTCCCATGGATTGCAAGGAGATCCAACCAGTCTATCCTAAAGGAGATCAGTCCTGGGTGTTCATTGGAAGGACTGATGCTAAAGCTGAAACTCCAGTACTTTGGCCACCTGATGCAAAGAGCTGACTCATTGGAAAAGACCCTGATGCTGGGAAAGATTGAGGGCAGGAGGAGATGGGGACAACAGAGGATGAGATGTTTGGATGGCATCACCGACTCAATGGACATGAGTTTGGGTGAATTCCAGGAGTTGGTGATGGACAGGGAGGCCTGGTGTGCTGCAGTTCATGGGATCACAAAGAGTCAGATACGACTGAATGACTGAACTGAACGGAACTGTAATTGTATCACCAGTAACCCAGCATACATGATTTTTGTTATGTTTTCATAGAATCTGTTTTTTTTTAAGAGTTCAAGTTACTTACAGTTTATTTATTAAATTTTTCAGGGAGTATAGTTGATATACAGTGCTGTATTCATTTCAGGTATACAGCAAAGTGAATCCATTATATATACACACACACACACACATATATATATATATATATATGTATCTGTGTGTGTGTGTGTGTATGTATATCACTCTTTTTTAGATTCTTTTCCCATATTGGCCATTACAGAGTATTGAGTAGAGTTCCCTGTGCGGTACAGTACATCCTTGTGTTTTGACCCAAACATTTCTTTCTCATGACTAATGGAACATATTGGCAAAATCTCTAAGTTTGAATATGCACTCTGTGACCAAGGAAACAGGAATTAAAATGGCATCAAATGAGATAGTTTATACTACTACCTCAGTTTGATTAAAAGTGTATTCTAATCAACTTAGTCAGGAGAAGGATAAATATAACTTAAGTAGAGCTCTACCACACACACAAAAAAATACTACTACATTTATTTTTACAGGAATTATGTAATTTACCATAATTTGCATTAGAAGAATCTGTATCACTTAATACTCAACAATATCCAAAGTTCAGTAAACATTATATTTAAGTCTATTCAGTGTGAAGTTAATGACAAAATTAATTCAAAAGAAATTCAATATTATTTTTCTGATATAGAAATTTTCTGCTGTATTCCTACATATATAAGTTCTATGTCATTTCTAGTTTTATTTCAAATGTGAGTTTTTTATGAAAGGAGTTCTCTAGAATAATTTTTGATACAGTTGAAGAATCCTTATGTTTTTATGTAATGCAATTTATCAGGAAAGTAAAAGATATTTGAAATTTTTAATTTGGAAGAAAAATAGCACCCAGCTTTTTTTCAGAATACATTTTTTTTAGTTTTCCTTCTTTTACATCTTAATAAACTCAATATTAAAACAGCTTACACAGTTTGCCCTTTGATTTCAGGGGTTCTGCATCTGTGGATTCAACCAACAATGTATCAAAAATATTTGAAAAATTTACAAAAAGTTCCAAAAAGCAGAATTCGCCTCATACCAGCAACTGTTTACATAGCATTTGCTTTGTATTTACAACTATTTACATGGCATTTCCAACGTGTTCAGAATTACAATTAATCTACAGATGATTTAAAGTATATAGGAGGATGTGCACAGGTTATATGCAAATACTGTGCCATTTTATATAAGGGACTTAAGTATCCATGGTTTATTATCTGCTGAGGGTCAAAGGAACAACTGTATCTATCTCTTCCACAATAAACATATTTAATCTGGTTTTGGTCTTCTATAGATATGAGGAACTCAACTAGCAAAGCCAGTAATCCTTACTCAGAACATAAATGGCTAAAGATATTTGTTTAAAGCTTAGAAAATTTCTAATTATTTCAGTGTGGTTTTGATGTTAACTTTTTTTTTCCCAAGAAAGATAAATACCAACTGAAATTGCGTGGAGGATTATCAACATTCTGTTGTCCAAGTCTGAAATGATCACAGAGAATTTGTGAATAAGCCATTGGAAAAAAAGAAAAATGAATCCTGATAGTCTCACATTGGTCACTAGGAGAGTCTCAGGAAGGAAGATTTTGTCTCAGCTTGAGTTGATTAGAAACAAGTATTGTTCTAATAAAGTATGAAAGTGTTAGTTGCTCAGTTGTGTCTGATGTTTTGCATCCCCATGGACTATGGCCCACCAGGCTCCTCTGTCCATGGAGTTCTCCAGGCCACGAAAATGGAGTTGGTTGCCATTCCCTTCTCTGGGGGATCTTTCTGACCCAGTGATTAAACCCGGGGTCTCCTGCATTACAAGTGGATTCCTTACTGTCTGAGCCACTTTTTACTGTGTTTCAATAGTGTGTGTATATATATATATATATATATATTTTTTTTTTTTTTAAGTAGTCCTTAGTTTACCTTTTTCTCAGCTAAAATCAACTCTGTAATACACTGTCAGACCAAATTCTGATGTATTGCTTTCAGCCTGCCAGGCCCTTAGACAAGAATGTGCAATGTCTCCCAAATAAGCATTTTAACAGGTTGAACTGATATTTATATCATATAGTTGTATTAGGTGAGGCTCCTCACTGTCCACTAACAATCTTCTATTTCATTTAAGTAATACTTACTGAGTGAATAATGTGCTCCAGGAATAGAAAATGGAGCAGGTCTTATAAAGTTATATTAATATATTAAAGAATATGTACACTATCCTAAATGCACTAAGAATCTGTTGATTTTTTTTTTTTGAGGGAAGTAATAAAATTTGCATTTTAGAATGATCTTTCTGATTGAATAGGAAAAATGCTTTGAAGAAGGATGAATCCAGTGAAAGTTGGCTTTTATCGAATCATTCATTATTCATCTCATCTCATCTACAGTGTCCAATTTTCTGTTAAATCTATTCCTGGGGTTTTTAATTTAATATATGATAACTTTAGGGTATCTATGCAGTTCTTTTTTTATAGATTCCAATTCTGTATAGAATATCTTCATCTTCATATTTATTTGAGCCATTTTCCTTATTTTATTTACTATATTAATGCACTTTTTGCAATCTTTGTATGAAAACCCTACATCTGGATTATGCGTGTCTCCTTTTGTTTTTCTCTTGATTATGAGTCAAATTTTCTTGCCTCTTTGTAAGTTTAATATTTTTTTTGACACTCAGTTCAGTGGCTCAGTTGTGTCCGACTCTTTGCGTCCCCATGAATTGCAGCACGACAGGCCTCCCTGTCCATCACCAACTCCTGGAGTTCACTCAGACTCACGTCCAACGAGTCAGTGATGCCATCCAGCCATCGTATCCTCTGTCGTCCCCTTCTCCTCCTGCCCCCAATCCCTCCCATCATCAGAATCTTTTCCAATGAGTCAACTCTTCGCATGAGGTGGCCAAAGTACTGGAGTTTCAGCTTCAGCATCATTCCCTCCAAAGAAATCCCAGGGCTGATCTCCTTCAGAATGGACTCGTTGGATGTCCTCGCAGTCCAAGGGACTCTCAAGAGTCTTCTCCAACACCACAGTTCAAAAGCATCACTTCTTTGGTGCTCAGCCTTCTTCACAGTCCAACTCTCACATCCATACATGACCACAGGAAAAACCATAGCCTTGACTAGACGGACCTTTGTCAGCAAAGTAATGTCTCTGCTTTTGAATATGCTATCTAGGTTGGACATAACTTTCCTTCCAAGGAGTAACCATCTTTTAATTTCATGGCTGCAGTCACCATCTGCAGTGATTTTGGAGCCCCAAAAAATAAAGTCTGACACTGTTTCCACTGTTTCCTCATCTATTTCCCATGAAGTGATAGGACCGGATGCCATGATCTTCATTTTCTGAAAGTTGAGCTTTAAGCCAACTTTTTCACTCTCCACTTTCACTTTCATCAAGAGGCTTTTCAGTTCCTCTTCACTTTCTGCCATAAGGGTGGTGTCACTTGCATATCTAAGGGTATTGATATTTCTCCCGGCAATCTTGATTCCAGCTGGTGTTTCTTCCAGTCCAGAGTTTCTCATAATGTACTCTGCATATAAGTTAAATAAGCAGGGTGACAATATACAGCCTTGACGTACTTCTTTTCCTATTTGGAACCAGTCTGTTGTTCCATGTCCAGTTCTAACTGTTGTTTCCTGACCTGCATATAGGTTTCTCAAGAGCAGGTCAGGTGGTCTGGTATTCCCATCTCTTTCAGAATTCTCCACAGTATATTGTGATCCACACAGTCAAAGGCTTTGGCATAGTCAATAAAGCAGAAATAGATGTTTTTCTGAAACTCTCTTGCTTTTTCCATGATCCAGCAGATGTTGGCAATTTGATCTCTGGTTCCTCTGCCTTTTCTAAAACAAGCTTGAACATCAGGAAGTTCACAGTTCATGTATTGCTGAAGCCTGGCTTGGAGAATTTTGAGCATTACTTTACTAGCATGTGAGATGAGTGCAATTGTGCGGTAGTTTGAGCATTCTTTGGCATTGCCTTTCTTTGGGATGGAATGAAAACTGACTTTTTCCAGTCCTGTGGCCATTACTGAGTTTTCAAATTTGCTGGCATATTGAGTGCAGCACTTTCACAGCATCATCTTTCAGGATTTGACATAGCTCAACTGGAATTCCATCACCTCCACTAGCTTTGTTCATAGTGATGCTTCCTGAGGCCCACTTGACTTCACATTCCAGGATGTCTGGCTCTAGATGAGTGATCACACCATCATGATTATCTGGGTCATGAAGATCTTTTTTGTACAGTTCTTCTGTGTATTCTTGTCAACTCTTCTTAATATCTTCTGCTTCTGTTAGGTCCATACCATTTCTGTCCTTTATCAAGCCAAAGGGCCATAAGACCATATGATTCCATCTTCTTACAAATCAGATAATCTCTTTCCTCTGTTTCACAAATTAAACTGTGTCAGGTGTGTATTGCAATTAACAAGTTCATATTTTATCTATATTCATTCCTTTTCTCTGAATATAGTCTTCTTAGAATTTTGAGTGTGTGTCTGGTTAGGATCTTATTTGTAGCCTTAAAACATTGTAGCACTTTTTTTTCCCCTGAAGTTTCCCAGCCTAGATGTCCAGCCTCCTATTCAGTGTACTGTGAATCATTGGTGGCTCAGTGGTAAATAATCTGCCTGCCAATGCAGAAGACCACCTGCAATGCGGGAAAAATGGGTTCTATCCTTTGGTCGGGAAGATCCCTTATAGAAGGAAATTATAAACTGCTCCAATATTATTTCCTGGGAAATTCCATTGACAGACTTAGCCTGGCAGTTCTATGTCCATGAGGTCACTAAGTCAGCCACAACTTAGTGACTAAACCCCACCACCGTCCAGTATAGCTTCAGAACATAGCTTGTGCCTTAACTGGATAACTGGCCATGTGCTTGAAGTCCAGCCCTTTCTCCCAACAGGTCTTTTTACTCAAATACCATGAGAAATGGTACTCAAATACCGTAAGAAATGGTAATTGTCCAGATTTCACTTCCAAATCTCTGCCTTTAAAGATTTTAATGTAACTCAATGGTCTATACAACTTCAGGACCCAGAAAAAAAAAAAAAAAATATATATATATATATAGTCCAAAAATATATTAAACTTACAAAGAGGCAAGAAAATTTGATAATCAAGAGAAAAAGGAGACATGCATAATCCAGATGTAGGAATTTTTTTACAAAGATTGCAAAATAATGCATTAATATAGTAAATAAAATAAGGAAAATGGCTCAAATATATATATTTAGCTTTCCTGGTGACTCAGACAGTAAAGAATCTGCCTGCCAAGCAAAAGACCTGAGTTTGATCCCTGGGTCTGGAAGATCCCTTAGAAAACAGAATGGCTACCCACTCCAGTATTCTTGTCTGGAGAATTCTGTGGACAGAGGAGCCTGGCAGGCTCTAGTTCATGGGTTACAAAGAGTCAGATATAACAAAGGAAATAACATTTCACACTTTGAGCATACCAGCCATATATTTGATGATTCCCAGTTTCCAATGCTCTTCACCTCATTTTCTCTCTTTCATGAAGAAGTTTGGGATTCTCTCTTTACCCCAGCAGAGGCTTTCCATTTAGGCCAAGCCAGATTGTTAGTCCATGTATATGTGTTCATTTGACTTACTCTGCAACCCCATGGATTGTAGCCTGCCATACCAACAATTAACATGCACCCCCGAGAAGGGAAGTCTTGGATGGCAATTGTCAGCATTATCATTTCACCTCAGAAAGTCTTGTCCAGCAAAAGAAAACGCAAACATAAATCATTCTTCTCATTTGGAGGATAAGATACTAGAAGTCACAGCATGTGGAATATCATGATTGCCTACATTATCAGCAGTGATAATATAAGATGAAGTATAGATGAAGAAAAAGATACTGGGTGATCAAGGAGTATTGATACTTAGTTGCCATGGTGAAAAAGGTGCTTACAAAGATAGGGGCAGGTAGTGGTCACTTTTGATAGCACTGGAAAATTTATTTTTGGAAAAGAAAAATCAAAGCCTAGAATTCCTAACTAATATCTTAGTGGGACAGAAGGCAGTTTTCATTTCATAGTTGAAGAAGTGTATATCTCTTTAAGCTTCAGGTCAGATAGGGCTTAGGATTGAGGCTAAAATAGAATTCTACTCAGATTTAAAATAAAATACAAATGTTTTATGAACTGCTATGGGGTGGCTTACAAAATGCCAAAATGTGTTTTTTTATAGAATAAGAAAGCCATGATAAAATACATGGCTACATGTGTATTTGTATTGAGTACATATATGTATAATATGCCATCATTTGCTTGAATAAGACTAAGATTGTATATATATTTTCTTATTTTTGTAAAAACAATAAATAATGTACCAAAAACTACTCAAATTGTATGTATGATGGATAAAACTGATATGAAATGAATAGGGCAGGAAGTTGGAGAAGGAAATGGCAACCCACTCCAGTGTCTTGCCTGAAGAATCCCAGGGATGGAAGAGCCTAGTGGGCTGTGTCTATGGGGTCGCACAGAGTCAGACACGACTGAAGTGACTTAGCAGCAGCAGCAGCATCCCAGTGCAGTACAGCTGAGAAGAGAATGAGTGGTAGCAGGGGGAAAAATTATTTAATGGGCAGAAAGCAGACAATAATCCCAATAAGGAAACAAGGAGACCAACAAAAGAAAGTCAGAAAGGAATAGGACATTAGCAGAGTTCTGTGAGAGAAATCAAGAGGGACAAGATGTTTTCCATTCAGTTCTACAGGGAGGGAAAATAATAAACACTAGGATGATCCATTGGATTTGACAATTAAGGGAAAGGATTAGACAAAAGCTGGAAAAGAATTGGGATGGGGAAAAAGGAAAAGAAAAAACTTTATATCAAATAAGGAGCTCAAGATGTCCCTCAAAGACAGATATTTCATGATCATTTTGCCCAGGGCTCACTCCAGGGTTAACATATTTGATGAACGGGTTTGATTCAGTTCTTCATTGTCAATACAGATAAAGGAGGCAAATGTAAAACAAAATAAAGCAAAACAGGAAAGAAAGCAAACAAGAAATCCCCAGATGATTGTTTAAATTAGTCTCATAACAACAGGGTTTGTTTTAGTTTTTCTTTGTTTCTCTGTGTTCAAATCTGAGTCTTTTGCAGGAAAGCATGTATCGGGCTAGAGCAATTCTCCGAAGGCCCCCGACACTGGAAATCCTTTCAGGATGTTTTAGTCATTTTCCCATGCATGGCGTGCTTTGCCTCTGAGCCCATTGTTTGAAATGTCTGTTGCTCTTCAGGTCACAGAGGAGGGAAATTGTTCAAAATGACCATGCTGGCTTAGCCCGTGGTGAGGGAAGTCAACATACAAGAAGTTCAATTACTGAATTTAAAACAGAAAAATGTCTTTCTGAAGTCACAGTTATGTTCAACTAGAATGTATCCACAACTCAAAAATGGCATTTTTCTGTTTTAAATTTATAATCATTGCTATCCTGCTGCTATCCCAGGGGCTGAGCTGGTGCTGCCAGTTGTATTGCTCTGCTGGAACAGAATGGTCATGGTGACTCCACATGGGCTTGCCTGAAGTAGAGCCAGATCCGTTAGAAGAAAAAGCTCTTTATATATGAACCCCCAAGTAAAGTGCTGATGAGGACATGGAAATAGATGACAGATAAAAAGATGGATCAGTCAGTTCAGTCAGTTCAGTCACTCAGTCGTGTCTGACTCTGTGACCCCGTGAATCACAGCACGCCAGGCCTCCCTGTCTATCACCAACTCCCGGAGTCTACTCAAACCCACATCCATTGAGTCGTTAATGCCATCCAGCCATCTCATCCTCTGTCGTCCCCTTCTCCTCCTGCCCCCAATCCCTCCCAGCATCAGAAGCTTTTCCAATGAGTCAACTCTTCGCATGAGGTGGCCAAAGTACTGGAGCTTCAGCTTTAATATCATTCCCTCCAAAGAACACCCAGGGCTGATCTCCTTCAGAAAGGACTGGTTGGGTCTCCTTGCAGTCCAAGGGACTCTCAAGAGTCTTCTCCAACACCACAGTTTAAAAGCGTCAATTCTTCAGCACTCAGCCTTCTTCACAGTCCAACTGTCACATCCATACATGACCACTGGAAAAACCATAGCCTTGGCTAGATGGACCTTTGTTGGCAAAGGAATGTCTCTGCTTTTGAATATGCTATCTAGGTTGGACATAACTTTCCTTCCAAGGAGTAAGTGTCTTTTAATTTCCTGGCTGCAGTCACCATCTGCAGTGATTTTGGAGCCCCCCAAAATAAAGTCTGACACTGTTTCCACTGTTTCCCCATTTATTTCCCATGAAGTGATGGGACCGGATGCCATGATCTTTGTTTTCTGAATGTTGAGCTTTAAGCCAACTTTTTCACTCTCCACTTTCACTTTCATCAAGAGGCTTTTCAGTTCCTCTTCACTTTCCCCCATAAGGGTGGTGTCATCCGCATATCTGAGGTTATTGATATTTCTCCCAGCAATCTTGATTTCAGCTTGTGCTTCTTCCAGCCCAGCGTTTCTCATGATGTACTCTGCATAGAAGTTAAATAAGCAGGGTGACAATATACAGCCTTGATGTACTCCTTTTCCTATTTGGAACCAGTCTGTTGTTCCATGTCCAGTTCTAACTGTTGCTTCCTGACCTGCATATAGGTTTCTCAAGAGGCAGGTAAGGTGGTCTGGTATTCCCATCTCTTTCAGAATTTCCCACAGTTTCTTGTGATCCACACAGTCAAAGGCTTTGGCATAGTCAATAAAGCAGAAATAGATGTTTTTTCTGGAACTCACTTGCTTTTTCGATGATCCAGCGGATGTTGGCAATTTGATCTCTGGTTCCTCTGCCTTTTCTAAAACCAGCTTGAACATCTGGAAGTTCATGGTTCAGGTATTGCTGAAGCCTGGCTTGGAGAATTTTGAGCATGACTTTACTAGCATGTGAGATGAGTGCAATTGTGCAGTAGTTTGAGCATTCTTTGGCATTGCCTTCCTTTGGGATTGGAATGAAAACTGACCTTTTGCAGTCCTGTGGCCACTGCTGAGTTTTCCAAATTTGCTGGCATATTGAAAAGATGGATACACATACACATGTAGATGATCAGACAGAATGGAGAGGAAATTAATGCTATTTGAAACTGTCATAGGAGTGGAAATTATGTTTTTGTTCACCACAGAATCAGGAGTATCTCTTAGTAGAGGGAGCAAAATGTAACCCTGAAAGCAAAAAGTCATATTCCTTTAGAGCTTGAGTATGGACCCCACACACATGATATTTTGAAAAGCAAAGAAATTTTTAGTTCCTAAGGTCACTATGTCAAACAGTTTTATTGTTCCAGGTCTAATCCTTTTTAGCATTGCCAAAGATCTTACCAGAGTCTCTGCTGCTGCTGCTGCTAAGTCGCTTCAGTCGTGTCCGACTCTGTTGGACCCCATAGATGGCAGCTCATCAGGCTCCCCCATCCCTGGGAATCTCCAGGCAGGAACACTGGAGTGGGTTGCCATTTCCTTCTCCAATGCATGAAAGTGAAAAGTGAAGGTGAAGTCACTCAGACGAGTCCGACTCTTAGCCACCCCATGGACGGCAGCCCACCAGGCTCCTCCGCCCATGGGATTTTGCAGGCAAGAGTACTGGAGTGAGGTGCCATTGCCTTCTCTGACCAGAGTCTCAGTTTTGTGCAAAAAAACAAACAAACAAACAAAAAAGGAATATAAGTACAAAAGAGAGATTTTGGTTCAGTCTGGCCTAAATATTAGTCATTCTGTACTAGTTTTACGTGGTTTGAGGCTCATGTAACTTTTCTCATAAATTGAGCCACTTTTGAGGAAGGATAAACTGGAGGCAACACATGCTAAAATGTTGATTTTCTCTGTTTTTCTTTTGAAAGTGCCAATTTTATTTCTATCTAATTTATCTTTTCAAGTCTACAAAAATATTGAGTCTTCATGTTATTGGGTTTCTATCTGCAAAATTAAGAGATATATCTCAATAGTTTCCTGGCTCCCCAGTCCTAAGGATGAGTCTAAGATATTATCTCTTTTCCTCTTTCAGTTGTGTTCTGGCCTCTGCCATTGTATAAGTCAGGACCACCATAGTAAATAGTTATCAGACTCCAGTTAGGGTAATTAGTAATTAACAAAGGACTGCCTACAATAATTTGGGCACAAACTGCAAGGAACAGTGAAGTACCCAGGACTGGTAATATTGACTGTTACCAGTAACTTAAATCTAAATGGAGGAGGAGACAGACTGATGAATAGTATCTAAAAAGGCTTAATGTGGTGTTATTAACACTCCAAACTTTGAATAGATGAAGACAGGAGCAGTTACCTAAACCTAGCAGAATCATATAGAGAGGGCCAACTTGAGAGGAGCCCTGACCTTCACTGAAAGGATGTAGCCAACCTATGGAGAGCAAAAGAGAAAATATCATGATAGTATACATTCCAGGATCACTCAGTAGTGATTCTGCTTCCCTCTAATCTCCCCATAGGACTTACCATTGGCTGAATCTAAACAAACCAGAAAACATGGGAGCCTTTTTGTATAATCCATAGGAGTGAGTTCTCTTAAGACACAGAGCAGGACCCCTACTCCTGCTCTCTGTGGAGAGAGACTCTGAGAGATAAATGGAAGATAATTGCAATAGTCTATGGCTTCTACCCTTCAGCAGCCACTCTGTTCTTTGTGTAGTGGAGCATTTGTGTCTTAGACACAGAAGACCCGCAAATTACCATCAAGATATGATATCATCTCAGGGCGGTAGAAAATGTATTATACTCCAAAATTGAAATCTACAGCTTTAGTCAAACATAACATTTTCTTTTTTTTTTTTTTTTTGACAGCATATTTTATTTATTTTTTTTACTTTACAATATTTTATTGGTTTTGCCATACATCAACATGCATCCGCCACAGGTGTACATGTGTTCCCTATCCTGAAACCCCCTCCCACCTCCCTCCCCATACCATCCCTCTGGGTTATCCCAGTGCACCATCCCCAAGCTTCCTGTATCCTGCATCGAACCTGGACTGGCGATTCATTCTTATATGATATTATACATGTTTTAATGCCATTCTCCCAAATCATCCCCTACCTCTCCCACAGAGTCCAAAAAACTGTTCTATACATCTGTGTCTCTTTTGCTGTCTTCCATACAGGGTTGTCATTACCATCTTTCTAAATTCCATATATATGCGTTAGCATACTGTATTGGTGTTTTTCTTTCTGGTTTACTTCACTCTGTATAATAGGCTCCATTGTCTTCTATTAAAAAAGTCATGTCCTCTGGTTGAAGACAGTATTATACGAGATGCCATGCTGTGCATAAAGCATTCAGCAAGTTAAAAAAATAATAGTACAGACAAAACCACTACAAAAGGGGAAGGCAAATCCATATCTGGAATATATGTGTGTTCTAGTAACAAAAAAAGAGCTGTGTGCTGTGAAAGGAAGGGTCCAAAGTGGTGAACCAACCACTGGGAAGCCTACCAACTTCCCCAGAGAATGGAAATGTACTAGAGATCAGCATCTGCCTCTCTGATTGGCAGGTTGGGTACTCAAGCCATTTCTTCTTTAACATTAGGTGACCAAACAGATTTACCATCAAAGATGCGCCATCTGAGAAAATTTCCCTTCAAAGTGAAAGGATGAGGTCACTGCTAAGTGAGGCAGTAGTGTGAAAGCCATCAACCTCAGAATACCGTGAAGGTTTGCCTATAAATTAGGCTATTGCTTTTTTTCTCTTAAGTTAATTGGCCATGGTTTGTGATAGAAGTAGTGAATTTGTTAACTCTAGGAGAGTCTGTACTCAGATTCTTCTTTGGGATTTTCCAGCATCTCCTACAGTAAAATTCTCTGCCTTAGAACTTACAATATGACTCTCTGTGGAGCCATATGATCTAAATAGTAGGGTATCTTGTAAGACTACAACCTGGATCTGCTGCATAAATTTGTGCTCCAAGTCTCAATAATGGTTGTATTCCATAGGAATTAGCTTTAATACAAGATGGAGACACTGATGTATGGAGCAGTCTTGTGGACTCTGTGGGAGAGGGAGAGGGTGGGAGGATTTGGGAGAATGGCATTTAAATTTTCTTTTTATCAAAAAAAAAAAAAAAAAAAGAATTTCCACAAATTATACTTCAAAAAATATGTGCTCATAATTTAAAAAATGATATAGACCCAGGAAGACTGCAAACATTAGAAGTATCAAATGTTTAGCCTAAAAAATTATGTTTAGTATGATTACAGGAATAAGAGTATTTGTCTAAATACTAAAAAGAGGTGGAAGACTATGAAAGAAATGAAATAAACTTGGGTAAGAATTAGAGCTTATAGAAAAAATAAAATAAGTTTTTAATAAAGAAGTTGGAAAAATAAAAAAAAAAAAATACAAGATGGGCAGACAGGAGCAATCAAGTGTAGAATATGCCACTCTAAAATCTGAGGGGTCTTACAGAGCACTGTGCCTCCTGCTCTTCGTGGGTGGTGTGAAGTGAAGCAAGGTTGTTCTTATTTTAATAGGACTATCCCTAAATGCTCCATTCCACTGCATCCTTAGCAACTGCACCAATAGGGTAGGCCTTAAGTTGAGGGTTTATGTACCACATTTCTGGAAGCGTACCTAATAGTAAGGCTTCTGGTATTCTTACTGCTGATTAGATCCAGTGTAAGTGAAAATCCCCCAGATTTTCAGTGTAATGGATCAGCAAGATTATGAGGGATATCAAAATGACCGTGGCAACAGAGAGAAAAAGCGGAGTAGTAAAGGTCTACTATCGTCCTTACTACATAGTTACAAACTGCTTCTGATTTTGCTCACTTATGGGAATGTAACCAATAGCATTTGGCAGGCCTGTCGATGTATACCAGGTGCCAGAAGTAAGATTATTTTCCCCAGAAAAATATTGTATCCAGTATGGTGGCAACTGCAATTGGCATTACCATCTCATTAAATTTATGGAAACCTCCTATCACCTTCCCAAGCACATTACATGTTGTATAGGCCAAGTGGGTGATATAAATTGAGAATGTGTCAGGATTTACCATCCTTGCATCTTTGATGGCAGTTCTGTGCCCTGTAAGCAATCCCTAATGTTCAGATGGTAAAGAAGCTGAAATGCAGGAGACCCAGGTTTGATCCCTGGAAGATCAAAGAAGATCCCTTGGAGAAGGGAATGGAAACCCACTGTAGTATTCTTGCCTGGAAAATTCCATGGACAGAGGAGCCAGGCGGCTACAGTCCATGGAGTCGCAAAGAGTTGGACATGATTGAGTGACTAACACTGTACTCTATATTGGCCCTAATGAAGCTAGACGGTTCTTGATTAACTATTTTTATAGGAGTTGGTGGCATTTTCAGGACTTTTAGTTTTTTGTTCCTATTATAATGGCTCTCACTTCACAAACTAGGAAACAATACAAGGAATCTATTCGTTAGTATCTATTTCCCCATCCAGTTCAAAATATCTACAGGTTGGGTAGAGAAAGACACTGTCACCTATAAAGTTAGACCTTTTTTCTTTCCAGATAGGAACTGTGGTGAACACAGCCCAAAGTGACCACCAGAGAGCCATGCCCTTATTCCCTCCCTTCGAATGGTGGTGGACTTTGCAACTTCCTTCCAACCAATTGAATATGGCAAGGGTGATAGGCTACCACTATTATCGTTATCTAATGCTTTATGGCAAAGGAGAAGGGATTTTATATGTCATTAAGGTCCCTAATGATTTATTGACTTATGTTACCCTAAAGATGGAGAAGCTGTATATAGTCAGCAAAAACAAGACCAGGAGCTGACTGTGACTCAGATCATGAACTCCTTATTCCCAAATTCAGACTTAAATTGAAGAAAGTAGGGAAAACCACTAGACCATTCAGGTATGACCTAAATCAAATCCCTTATGATTATACAGTGGAAGTGAGAAATAGATTTAAGGGACTATATCTGATAGACAGACTGCCTGATGAACTATGGATGGAGGTTCGTGACATTGTACGGGAGACAGGGATCAAGACCATTCCCATGGAAGAGAAATGCAAAAAAGCAAAATGGCTGTCTGGGGAGGCCTTACAAATAGCTGTGAAAAGAAGAGAAGCGAAAAGCAAAGGAGAAAAAGAAAGATATAAGCATCTGAATGCAGAGTTCCAAAGAATAGCAAGAAGAGATAAGAAAGTCTTCCTCAGTGATCAATGAAAAGAAATAGAGGAAAACAACAGAATGGGGAAGACTAGAGATCTCTTCAAGAAAATTAGAGATACCAAGGGAACATTTCATGCAAATATGGGCTCAATAAAGGACAGAAATGGTATGGATCTAACAGAAGCAGACGATATTTAGAAGAGGTGGCAAGAATACACAAAACTGTACAAAAAAGATCTTCACGACCAAGATAAACACGATGGTATGATCACTCACCTACAGCCAGACATCCTGGAATGTGAAGTCAAGTGGGCCTTAGAAAGCATTACTACGAACAAAGCTAGTGGAAGTGATGGAATTCCAGTTGAGCTATTTCAAATCCTGAAAGATGATGCTGTGAAAGTGCTGTACTCAATATGCCAGCAAATTTGGAAAACTCAGCAGTGGCCACAGCACTGGAAAAGGTCAGTTTTCATTATGATCCCAAAGAAAGGCAATGCCAAAGAATGCTCGAACTACCACACAATTGCACTCATCTCACACACTAGTAAAGTAATGCTCAAAATTCTCCAAGCCAGGCTTCAGCAATACATGAACCGTGAGCTTCCAGATGTTCAAGCTGGTTTTAGAAAAGGCAGAGGAACCAGAAATCAAATTGCCAACATCTGCTGGATCATCAAAAAAGCAAGAGAGTTCCAGAAAGACATCTATTTCTGCTTTATTTACTATGCCAAAGCCTTTGACTGTGTGGATCACAATAAACTGTGGAAAATTCTTCAAGAGATGGGAATACCAGACCACCTGACCTGCCTCTTGAGAAATCTGTATGCAGGTCAGGAAGCAACAGTTAGAACTGGACATGGAACAACAAACTGGTTCCAAATAGGAAAAGGAGTACATCAAGGCTGTATATTGTCACCCTGCTTATTTAACTTCTATGCAGAATACATCATGAGAAACGCTGGGCTGGAAGAAGCACAAGCTGAAATCAAGATTGCTGAGAGAAATGTCAATAACCTCAGATATGCAAATG
This sequence comes from Bos indicus, assembly GCF_029378745.1. NCBI lineage: Eukaryota > Metazoa > Chordata > Mammalia > Artiodactyla > Bovidae > Bos > Bos indicus. The sequence goes on from NC_091763.1 coordinate 90,592,075, forward strand.
ACACCACCCTTATGGCAGAAAGTGAAGAGGAACTCAAAAGCCTCTTGATGAAAGTGAAAGAGGAGAGTGAAAAAGTTGGCTTAAAGCTCAACATTCAGAAAACGAAGATCATGGCATCTGGTCCCATCACTTCATGGGAAATAGATGGAAAAACAGTGGAAACAGTGTGAGACTTTATTTTTCTTTTTGCTCCAAAATCACTACAGATGCTGACTGCAGCCATGAAATTAAAAGACACTTACTCCTTGGAAGAAAAGTTTTGACCAACCTAGATAGCATATTGAAAAGCAGAGACATTACTTTACCAACCAACGTCTGTCTAGTCAAGGCTATGATTTTTCCAGTGGTCATGTATGGATGTGACAGTTGGACTGTGAAGAAAGCTAAGAGCCGAAGAATTGATGCTTTTGAACTGTGGTGTTGGAGAAGACTCCTGAGAGTCCCTTGGACTATAAGGAGATCCAACAGTCCATTCTGAAGGAGATCAGCCCTGGGTGTTCTTTGGAGGGAATGATGCTAAAACTGAAACTCCAGTACTTTGGCCACCTCATGTGAAGAGTTGACTCATTGGAAAAGACTCTGATACTGGGAAGGACTGGGGGCAGGAGGAGAAGGGGACAACAGAGGATGAGATGGCTGGATGGCATCACCAACTCGATGGACGTGAGTTTGAGTGAACTCCAGGAGTTGATGATGGACAGGAAGGCCTGGAGTGCTGCAATTCATGGGATTTCAAAGAGTCAGACACGACCGAGCGACTGAACTGAACTGAACTGAACCCTAAAGAAAGATTATCTAGAATGGGTTTATACTAATTGGGTGAACACTTTACACAAGAGCACACGCCTTCCTGAAAGAAGATTGTGTGTTGTTATCATTTGTCTCTCTCCAATTTGGCCATGGATTCTGCAGCCACCATAAAATGAATTCTGCCAACAACCTAAGGGAGATTGGAAATCAATCTGTCCCTAGTTGAGCACTCTCACGAGAATGGAACCAAACCGGAAACTTGATTTCAACCTTGTGAAACACTGAGTACAGAGCTGAGAACTCGGCCAATCCTCATCCAGATGTCTAACCTATAGAAGATGTGAGTTCATAAACAGGTATTTTTTTTTTAAGCCTCTGTTAGTGGTCATTTGTTTCACAGCATGGACAACATATATAAAAACTCTTACTATGGTCCTAAGAGCAGGATTTCTTAACTTAAACACTGAAATATTGGGCCAAGATAATTCTTTCTTGTTAGGGATTGTCCATGTAGGATGTTTAGAAGCACCTCTGCCAGTACTCATAGATGCCAGTGGCACCCACCTTCCCAGTCGTGACAATCAAAAATGTCTCTAGACACTGTCAGATGTCCCCTGGTTGGGGGACCAACATCACCCAGAGTCAGAACTCCTGCCATGGAGGCAACAAGGAGTGGCAGGGATTGGTCCCTAATAGAATCAGCATGTTTTTGTGAGGATGTGAAACACTCATCAAAAGTACTATTAATGGCTGAGTAATACTCCATTGTGTATATGTACCACAGCTTTCTTATCCATTCATCTGCTGATGGGCATCTAGGTTGCTTCCATGTCCTGGCTATAATAAACAGTGCTGCGATGAACATTGGGGTACACGTGTCTCTTTCCCTTCTGGTTTCCTCAGTGTGTATGCCCAGCAGTGGGGTTGCTGGATCATAAGGCAGTTCTATTTCCAGTTTTTTAAGGACTCTCCACACTGTTCTCCATAGTGGCTGTACTAGTTTGCATTCCCACCAACAGTGTAAGAGAGTTCCCTTTTCTCCACACCCTCTCCAGCATTTATTGCTTGTAGACTTTTGGATCCCAGCCATTCTGATTGGCATGAAATGGTTCCTCATAGTGGTTTTGATTTGCATTTCTCTGATAATGAGTGATGTTGAGCATCTTTTCATGTGTTTGTTAGCCATCTGTATGTCTTCTTTGGAGAAATGTCTATTTAGTTCTTTGGCCCATTTTTTGATTGGGTCATTTATTTTTCTGGAGTTGAGCTGTAGGAGTTGCTTGTATATTTTTGAGATTAGTTGTTTGTCAGTTGCTTCATTTGCTATTATTTTCTCCCATTCTGAAGGCTGTCTTTTCACCTTGCTAATAGTTTCCTTTGTTGTGCAGAAGCTTTTAAGTTTAATTAGGTCCCATTTGTTTATTTTTGCTTTTATTTCCAATATTCTGGGAGGTGGGTCATAGAGGATCCTGCTGTGATGTATGTCTGAGGGTGTTTTGCCTATGTTCTCCTCTAGGAGTTTTATAGTTTGTGGTCTTACATTGAGATCTTTAATCCATTTTGAGTTTATTTTTGTGTATGGTGTTAGAAAGTGTTCTAGTTTCATTCTTTTACAAGTGGTTGACCAGTTTTCCCAGCACCACTTGTTAAAGAGATTGTCTTTAATCCATTAAAAAGAATACATTTGAATCAGTTCTAATGAGATGGATGAAACTGGAACCTATTATACAGAGTGAAGTAAGCCAGAAAGAAAAACACCAATACAGTATACTAATGCATATATATGGAATTTAGAAAGATGGTAATAATAACCCTGTGTACGAGACAGCAAAAGAGACACTGATGTATAGATCCGTTTTATGGACTCTGTGGGAGAGAGGGAGAGGGTGGGGAGATTTGGGAGAATGGCATTGAAACATGTATAATATCATGTATGAAACAAGTCGCCAGTCCAGGTTCGATGCAGGATACTGGATGCTTGGGGCTGGTGCACTGGGATGACCCAGAGGGAGGGAATTGGGAGGGAGGAGGGAGAAGGGTTCAGGATGGGGAACACAGGTATACCTGTGGCAGATTCATTTCGATGTTTGGCAAAACTAATACAATATTGTAAAGTTTAAAAATAAAATTTTTAAAAAAGTACTATTAAAAGGATTTTTTTTGTTAGATGAGAGAATGGGTTTCCTCCATAACAAACAAGTGTCAGAGAAATTTACAATTTCAAAAATGTTCATATCACTCTTATCTTTTCCACAGGTCTCTAGCCTTGAGAACCTACTCTCTCTCCAACAATACTCTTAAGTCAGGCTTAGAAGACTTCTGGTCTTCCTAACCTGTCAGACTTGATAGAGAATTTGGGGAAATTAAAAACAGTAGTGCCACAATCGACATCTTTCTTGAATTTTTTAATGCAAATTTCATATCAAATTTCACTCAATTCTGAAAACTCAGATTGACACTAATCAATCAGAAATAACTGTTTTTCCTACTTCCAAACTGTAACAAAATATCACAAACACTTTACATTTTAACATGTTGCCTGAGAAGTGGATTATCTGGGAGCGACCCAAGAGTTACACTATATGTAACCTGAAAAATGAGTCACCTTTCACCAGGGGTCCACTTCTCCATGTGTGTATCCAAACTCTTCTGCAGTCTAGGGCCTTCCTTCTCCTTGCAGGAGGTGCTGTTCCTGAGCCCAACTTCCTATCAGTCCCAAAATACTCCAGGTAATGGGCAGACATCTTTCCTAGACATCAGCTCAACAGCTGGAACTACAATTCAGACTACTTGATACCCAGTCAGCTGCTTATCCCACTGCTGAAAAAGTTATCTTCTAAGAAGGTAAGGGTTGTAGAATATTCTGTTTTACTGTTTAAAATGAAATATGTCACTGCATATCCAGCAATTTCCATGATTCTGCTTGTTTCTCCATGAGATTAATGAAAGGATGGGAGTGGAAAAAAAAAAAAATGTACCTCCCTTCTTACTTGACACCTGCCCTGTACATTCCCCCTGATAAAACCCTTTTGTTAGTTCATGCCTTGTGTTGTGGAATTGGGCTGATGTGGAACTGCACTGACAGGTAGTGACCATGAAGGGATCTACTTTATTTAGGTATATGTCCAAAATAATTCCCAGTACTTTTTAACCAGATAGAAGCAAATAAACCCCTCTTTATTCAGATTGGAAAATATGATTTCAGTTCAACAGATTCAAATTTATATATTTTCAGTGATCAAATTTCAAGCAAGTTCTTATGATTTTATTCAGTGGAAAGCTCTCCAATGATAATGTATAAAGTATTTACAAAGAAAAGAACATATTATATTATACTAATGTATACTACATAGATTATATGTGTATATGTACTACATTATATAATACATTTTATTCAGAAGATACTTTATGTAGAAACCTTAAAAGACTAAGCTGTGGAGACATCTTAATTTTGCTGGCATATTATTTACAAATCAGAAATATAATTGCCTTTTTACAGTTTCTAACCTTAAGCAACTTAAAAATAAATTGTTCTTTATTCAGTGATGGAAAATAAGCACTAATAAAAGAATTGCACAGGTATTACAGATTGAAAAAAAGCAAATATGGTTCTTGCAATGTCAACTCTATTCTGTGCCTTTGTATAAATAGCCAGAGGCAGGGTTGAATATCTTACTTGTATTTGAAATCAACCAGAAATTTCAGATGTTATTCCTTCCCTGCTACCATTACATTTATGTATATATAAATTTAAACTTTGTATCTTTAACCTAGTAGGAAAGGCAACGTTCTCATGAACTATAGCAGTGTTTCACAATTTAATGTATGATTATCTCCTTTAAAGTGTGACTTAGAAAAAAAGTAAAGAGGTAAATCAGAACTACCCTAAAAAACAATTTCGTAATTCCTATCATAGCCCTAAACCTTAGGTTCCTGAAAATTCCACTACTAAATTACTATGATTTCTTTCTCAATATATACCAAGTATTTACCCTGTATACCTACACAGAAGTTTCATTATACAGTTTGTATACAGCTATTATTTCATATGGTCCATGAATTAAGGAATGAATGAACATTGATGACAATATGTTTATGTTTGTAAAAGTATTTTGGGTATCTGCTACATTTTTGTCTTCTCCACGTCTTTTCTCTGGGCACTGGTCTTCCTGAATGAGTACTGAAGTATTTGACTCATACTAGACACTAGACAATAAGACTGGAGACAGTAAGTACTGGCACCCCACTCAAGTACTTTTGCCTAGAAAATCCCATGGACGGAGGAGCTTGGTAGGCTGCAGTCCATGGGGTTGCTAGAGTCGGACACAACTCAGCGACTTTCACTTTCACTTTTCACTTTCATGCATTGGAGAAGGAAATGGCAACCCACTCCAGTGTTCTTGCCTGGAGAATCCCAGGGAGGGAGGAGCCTCGTGGGCTGCCGTCTATGGGGTCGCACAGAGTCGAACACGACTGAAGCGACTTAGCAGCAGCAGCAGACAGTAAGAGGACGATATCCTCCTGGACCAAAGTTTTGGTATATGTGGTGTGCATGAATTGGGAATCTTTTGAGGCAATTGATGGAAGAGATGGGAAATAGTGTCTCTTCCCTTTTGAGAAGGCAAACTGTAATGGTCAAGTAAAGTCTGAATGGCTGAAGAATTATTTGCGGCCATGGGCAGAGATCTCACTAGGGACTGAAGCCAAATAATTGAAAGCAGAGGAAAATATGAATAAGAAACAAGTAACACCATTTCATAACTGAAGGAGTCAATAATTTTTGCTTTATTGTGGTTTTAAAAGTCATTTTGAGTTGTGAAGTTTGGAACGGAAAGATTTCTGATTAATATTAACTGCCCTGTATAATTTAGCATAAATTTCATCCCTACAGATCATAATTACATTTTGGCCTAGTTCATTTTTTTTAAGAGATAGAGAGTGCAATAGTTAGGTTCCTAATAGGAAATACATTTGGCATTCCCAATGGATAAATTGAAAGGAATTATGGAAGAGACTACTCATAGAGGTGTGGCAGGGTCAGAGGAACCAGTAAAATGTGATGAAGCTGAATAATATAGTTCATAATATTCTAATAGTTAACATATTCTTCATGTATATGCAAAATATTTGTATTTTAGATATTACCTCTCACTAGTGGAAATTCTATAGAAAAAATACATAATGATAAGGATATATGGATATATGCTTAGAAATGAGAAAAAACACAATTACATTATATATGTTTTCTAAATGTAGAATATATTAAATTCACATTTTAATCATTTTAAAAGCACTACTTTTGCATTATTAGAATAACTTGATTGGCTTCCTTTGCTTCATTCCCTCAATTTTCTTGATGTAATAGTAACAAAAACTAATGAATATGCAAAAATTTAGTTCAGTGTATTGGACCATTGCTGTTTTATAGCTGCTGTTGTGTTAATGTCAAAGTGGACTCTTACTGCAGCTGCGTGTACAGTTAGTCCTGACTTCTGTGTCAAATTAGAACTGGATAATACTAGAGTTAAGTGAACACTGGGAGACTGTCTTATTTTAATATTTATTAATGTGAAGTTCAGATAGCTTAAGAAACCTGTTTAAGAGGATATAGCTCCAGGAGTAAATCCAGGACCATACACCAGATGTGAATTAGAAGTGTGTTTTTGAATGCTTTTTGGAGACTTTACAAAAATATATATATAGTTATTATAGTGCAAACTGACTGGTCAGTGCAAACTCACTGGTTCCTATTGTTAGCAATAGGCTAAGAATCATCTGGTTATTGTTGTTTCTCTTGCACATTTTATCACTTGTATTAGCCTCAGCATGCCAGTTTTAAGAATGTGCCGTGCATAATGCAAATCCAGGATTCCCCTAGTACTTATGATAGTGGCTTGTACTTCATAAATATTGAATAAGAAGGTATACTTTGCATCAATATAAGCCTTCCCCAAGTTCAGAAGTCTTGACTGTAAATGTTGGTTCCATTTTTACCATAAGTCTCTATCACTAAGTCACAGCTATTAAACCTTAAAGTTGATTCTCCCCAGTCAACTACCCAATGGTCTTTTCCCTAAACGAGGATACTTTCACATGTTGGTAATAATTTCTCTTGTTAGGACATTGATTACTTACTACTTTAAACCATGATTTCCTAACTGATAGTAGCGAGTATATATTTTTAATGACAAGGGAAATATGGCTATGTTTATAAGACAGATTTCATTCATAGTAGTTATAAAATGAGATTGTCTATTTCAAAATGATAGCTAAAAATTCTGGTCAAGTCAGTGTGGAGTTCAGATTGCTGAAAATACTGAAATGATAGCTAGAACAAAACTTCACCTTTCCTATTAAAAAAAAGACTTTGGAAGTTGGGGAACTAAAATTCCCCATTAACACAGTCATATTTATGTAGTAGGAAATTGGGTTGAATTAAACTTTCTTCTTCCATGAAAGGAGAATGGAAATTCAATTAGACTTGTAAAATAAAGATCTGTTTCCTAGTTTTGCTAGATTCTGGGGAGCAGAGGATCCCCTAGACAAGATTCATTATGAAAATATTTTTGGAAAAAACTTCTCAGTCATGATGAGGAAATTGTTGAATTATCATCTAAACTGCATAAGATAAAGATGGAAAAGCAAAACAGATATTATAGCACACAAAAATAGATTAGTGAGTGTTGGGGCATCAGGAAATGTTTCAAGCAAAGATAAGCCTGAAGCTGTTATAATTTGAACTTGGTTTGATTTAAGATATCTTGGATGCAAAAATATTTATTGATATTCCTTTTAGTGTCCTTAGAACAAACATGCAATTTATAGCTATCTGTTTTTTTTTTTTTTTATTTGGGGATTATTTAGTCATTATCAGTGGAAAATAAAGTAAGCAACACTTATTTAAACAATGGGCTTCCCTTGTGGCTCAGCTGGTAAAGAATCCGCCTGTAATCCAGGAAACCTGGGTTTCATTCCTGGGTTGGGAAGATACCCTGGAGAAGGGAAAGGCTACCCACCCCAGTATTATGGCCTAGAGAATACCATGGACTGTATATTACACGGACTGTATAGTTCATGGGGTCGCAAAGAGTTGGACTCAACTGAGTGACTTTCACTTTCACTTTATTTAAGAATAAACAGCTAAGTATACACACACACACACACACACACATATGTATATATATATATATATATATATATATATATATAAAACTAAAGATAGCTTGAAGGATTTTGACCCAAAGCACTTCCTAGGTCCTGAAAGTGGTAATATGAAAGAATAGCTTCTGGACTAGTTGTATTTAATGAACTATTCCAGCAGGTATCATATTTTGGCTCTTAGATTAAAATCAGAATAATTTTATGCCACTAGGCTAGAATAAAATTTTAAAAGCCCATGGAACATGCCGAAGGACATTACTGTGTTATCTATTTCTGTCAAGTGAGGAAATCCACCTAATGGGTTTATATTGCAGCATATTTAAAAAAAAAAAAAAAAAAAAACAAGCAAATGACTAAACTAGCTGGCTTCTGTGAAGAGAAGCTAATGTAAGTCTCTTAATAAGGAATATCTTTGCTTAGAGGATTGAAACCTTGTTTATCTCTCATGGCAACACTCAGCTAAGAATTAACGATGCTTTCCAGCTCCATTTTAGGAGGTGGATAGAGTTGTGACTGATGCTTTTGATTCTCTCAATAATGTTTCTAATAAATATGACATGCTCAAAAGCAACTGAGCTTGAGCCTGCCACTGAAGCTAGGGAACAAAGCATGTGATTCCCTCATTCTTAAAAGGCATGGTAACTTTTGTAAAACTCTAGAGCCCTCAACAGGGTTTCATTTCAGATTCTTTTCTGTTTGTGCTGTTCTCAGCTTGAAGCAGTTCCAAAAAAACATTAGAACTGTGAGATTCAGGAAACCTTTGGATCCAATAATTACCATTTCCTTCGTTATATATTAATTCAGGATGGTTTCCCTTTTGTTTCTTAAGCATAAATGGTTCTGTATTTTTTTCTGAAACAGTTGGAATATGCTTTTATTCAGGGTGATCTGCAGCTGCTTCAGCAAACAATTCATTTTTTTTTTCCTTGAACAAATGCTGAAGGACATTATTTGGGAGTGAGAAGACAAATAGGGGTGGGTAATTTCCAAATAATCTTCTGTTCAAAAATGTCATGTATTATTTAAACATATTTCTAGAAAATAGGTATGCAGTACTCCACTTTTCACATAATGTTTCCCAGAAGGTCAAAATAATATAATAAAACATGTGTACATATACACACACTGTTCATGAGGACAATAGAACAAAATCCTGCATAATTGCAGGTCATATTTTATCACGGTAATTTTTCACCAAAAATACAATTTCTAATTTAAGATCTAAGCAGTCAACTGACATGCCTGATTGTATAGTATAACCTGTTATTGTGCTCTGTGTGAAGTAATTGGGAAAGGATATAAAGCAGAAAGACACAATGCTTGCTCTTGAGCAGGAAACAATCCAGTGTGTGAGAAAGATAAGCAGACACCATCATAACACAATGAAGCGAACGCTGTAGTGGAGGCTCAGGGCAGAGTGAAGCTGGCTTTCCAAGAGACAAGTGGATCATGGTTAAACTCAACCTTGAAGAACGGGTAAGGATTCCTTTATCCAACAAGAAGAGGTATTTTAGATAAAACTACCAGAACATGCGAAGTTCCATAGACTTGAGAGAAATGAGCATGCAAGTAACAGAAGGACAGTCCTTAAAAAAAAAAAACAAAACCCAAATACTATTGTGAATAGACCACACAAGATAATAATGATGAGAGAACCACAGGAAGGTGAATAAGATCAGATGGCCCCCAAAGGTTCAGGATCTGTGTGCCAGGAGATTGTATCATGGATGATAAGCATATTTTAAGGAATATTCTGTGTCCTGAATTTTCTATAATTGTGTCACATATTGTATTTAATTATTAGGATCAACTTATACAAAGTTGGAATATTACCTATTGAATTCGTGTGTTAAACAATTGTGGGCACCTATAATCTGACAATCATAAGTATAGCGTAGGTACTAGTTAACAGTCATATATCTTCATATATGTAAACTTAGTTTTAATAAAGTGGGTGTCCCTATGTAATCAGCACCCATGTTTTAAAAAGAATATTGCTGACACCCCAAAAAGTCCACCTCTGTTCCCTTCCAGGCACTATTCCTACCTAAAAAACAACTATTATCCTAACCTGTTTTTAGGATAACTTGAAAGATTAGGGTTGTCTGTTTTTGAATCATAGAGTACAACTTTTTTGTATCTGATTTATTTGCTTAATTCAATATTAATATAATTTATCCCTGTTATCAAATATAGCAGTGGTTTATTCATGTTCATTTTTATATTGAATTCCACAGTATAAGTAAATATTTAAAATATATTAATCTTCACTGTTTTCAATTTGAAGCTGGATGAAAGCTCTGCTATGAATATTCTTGCTTGTGAATGTTAGTGAATATAACTAACACTTCCCTTGGTATAACTATAGCTAGCACTGGAATTGCTGGGTTATAAAACAATTACATATCATACTGACTGTATTTTCAGATTTAAAAATTCACTTCTGGATGACACACATCACTTTATGGACACACTGAAGCAATGTTGATTAGCTTGACTGCAGTGAGCATTTCATAGTGTATACATATATCAAAATATCAAGTTGTATAGCCTAAATATATCTATTTTTCCTATGCCAATGATATTGCTCAATAAAACTGTTTTGAAAAAGAAAAAAAAATGTCTCATAAAATCCTAACATTTTCCTTGAAGCAGATGAATGGCTAAATTATCTAAGTCAGAGAGTTGTCATTCTCTGCTTAATGAGTTCCAGGTATGGGTCCCCTCAAGCTCTCTCAGTAGAACTTCCAGGCTTTTATTTCTCTTATCTTCTCATATGGTTTTCCTAACATTTCACCTAATTGATTCTGACTATTGATCCATTGGAAAAGACTCTGATGCTGGGAGGGATTGGGGACAAGAGGAGAAGGGGACGACAGAGGATGAGATGGCTGGATGGCGTCACTGACTCAATGGACGTGAGTCTGAGTGAACTCCAGGAGTTGGGGATGGACAGGGAGGCCTGGCGTGCTGCGATTCATGGGGTCACAGAGTCGGACACGACTGAGCGACTGAACTGATCTGATCTGATCTGATAGTGTGAAATTTCATAGCTGTAATTATATTTGCATAAAATGTCTTCTTTTATTTGTAACCACCAATTAAGTCAGCCCATTGTATTTTAAATGTTTTCTTTCCTTTATTCTAGATAGGTCTACATACTGTGATCTTTTCTCACAATATGTGAATTCCATTCACTTGGTCATTTTACTTTTTAGTGTTTGGGAATCATCATCATCTTTTCTGAATTAACTACAATATTTTTATTTATTTCTATAACCCGTTGGTTTTCTCTAGAACTTTAAAAAACTCTGTTACACCAAGAGTTTAAAAAGTGCAATTCTAATAAAAAGAATAGTATTAATACTGAACAATCCCTCTGTCATTCCCCATAATGTGACTTAGGTTTTGTCATCTTCAGTGTTTAGCTAGGCTCTCAACATTCATTCTTTTCATTTTCAGTAGAGGTCAAACTTTAACTCATCTAAATTGAATTTAACTCTTCAAAATGATTAATTTTGTTAAGTGGAGTGTATATCTGAGTACCAATGCTTTATTTTCAAGTTTGATGACTTTGAAAAAAAATACTAAAAATGATTATGCAAGGGTCAGGAGTCAAAATGCTGTGTGTGGTCTGAAATGATTCTCACTCATCAAGTCTTACACTCTTTACCAATGTTAAAATCAATCAATCAATCAATCAATAAATAAAGTTCCAAGTATTCTCTGTTCCTGGATTCAAGACACACTTCAAGGAGCTCTAGACAAGTTTCCCATACCCAGGTCTCTAGATATTTAGGCCAGTGCCTTCCATCTTGACAATCTTCATACCCCACGTCAAAAACCTTATACCTGCTACCTCCTCCTCACTTAAGCTCAGCTTCACAGCAACCAAAAATGCCTGTGATGCTAAGGACTGTTGTTACAGGAACTCTATCTCTGAACACCCCAACACGACAAGAATTCCCACTATTTGACCCTCATTCTGGAGAAGGAAATGGCAACTCACTCCAGTGTTCTTGCCTGGGGAATCCCAGGGACAGGGGAGCCTGGTGGGCTGCTGTCTATGGGGTCGCACAGAGTCGGACACGGCTGAAGTGACTTAGCAGCAGCAGCAGCAGCTCTAAATTTAGTCTATATAAGTCTGTGTTGGGAGTGAGCAAATAACCTTTACATCATACCCTACCATAATTCCCTCCTTTATTTCTATAAATAGCACTATCACCATGATATGTTTTTACGTGTTTTATTTAATTGTTTTTCTCCCTTCACTTGAATGTAAGCTCTAAAAGGGCAGATATTTTTGTCTGTTTTATTCACTGATATGTCCCAATTACCGTGGTGCCAGACACTTTGTAGGTAAATGTATGTTAAATGAATATATAAATATGTTAGTTAATAATAATCATTTAAATATGTACAAATACATGAAAGACTCATAAGGCTGAGTTATGTATATTGTCCGTGCACATTATATATTAACAAATATCTGGTCTATTGATTTCCTTGTATTACTTTGTTATACAGCAATACCAGTACAGCTATGATGTCCTTAAGAACTAAATTATTGCATGTATCAGCCGAAAAAAAAGTGAATATATGTATGCCCCAAATATCAAAGTAGTTCTTTGCCTAAAGGCAAATATATCACAATATATTAATAGTAATTTTTTTTTCCATAGAACAGGCTGTCTCACCTCATATTAGGATCATTAAGCCTCCTGTTAACATTGCTTGCATTTTACTTCTTGGTTAAAAAAAAAAAAAAAATCCCAACTTTATCACAGTCAAGAGTTCTGCCCTTTTTCTGGGAATTGTTTTCATTTTAAAATGCCTGTATAACTGGGAATATTTTTGCTTGAGCAATGCTAGTTGATGGAACCATCTCAGACTTGTTGTCTTAGATCCTCATATTGAAAGAAAAAGAGGAGTAGGAGAAGATGAGATGGAGAGGGGCGGAAGGAAGCAGAGAAGAGGAGAGAAAAGAGGAGAAGGAAAAGGAGGAGGAGGGGGGAATACAAGGAAGGAGGGGAAATAAGGAAAGGGCTTTGGTTGGATGATTGGAGCCAGATTATAGGAGACCTGAAAAGTAAAATAAATAAACATTAAAGAATAAGATAATAACATAAAAGAATAAACATTAAAGAATGATAGAAGATATCTGGCAGTCTTCACTGAAATAAATAGTGCACTCTGTTTATCAGAAGAATACAAAGAGAAGCCTGGATTTACTGGAGACCTAGGAGGTGAAGGAGATGGTAGAAGAAGATGGATGAAAGAGAACAGAAATGAGTAGATAAGGTGGAAGAAATGTGAAATGTAAAGCTGACTAGACAACATATGTAGAGAACCACACATTTCACATTAAGGCTTTTTGAAACTACTGAATGGTGTGAAGTGAAGTCGCTCAGTTGTATATGACTCTTGTGATCCCATGGACTGTAGCCTACCAGGCTTCGTCCACGGGATTTTCCAGGCAAGAGTACTGGAGTGGGTTGCCATTTCCTTCTCCAGGGGATCTTCCCGACCCAGGGATCAAACCCAGGTCTCTCGCATTGTAGGCAGACGCTTTACCATCTGAGCCACCAGGGAAGTCCACTAAATGGTGTAGTGAAAATGTAAAACAATCTGATGTGTGTTTTCTTAAGACTATCTGACAGCAGGGAGATGATGGATAGGACAATGCAAATGTATACTAGGAGACTAGTTTTGAGATTCTGGAAGTAAGAAGCCTTATGTGACCATAATAAAACAATCTCAAAAATAACAGTCTTATCCTGCTGTATTGTGATTTAGTCACATTGTCATGGTTTTATCATCGCTTTCATATGCTAAAACTCAAGAATAAACTGATCCTAAGTTACTATATTGTAAACATTTGTATTTTTTAAGTTTGTTGCCAGCTTTCCAACACCAGGGTATAAAAATACCAATTCCCAATTGCCAAACAAATCTCGTTGGCAGAGTGAAAGCATAGTACCTATGCTAGAAATTCAATTGTTCTCCCATTATTTTTGCAAGAGGGCAGTAAAAAGTATCAGTATGAATATCCTTGGAATTATTATTCATTGTCTTCATTCAGGTGAGTAGTACACCATTTTTAAAGGACACGGTACATATTTTATGATAGCATTTTATAAGCTTTCTTCACAGGGCAAAACTGTTTTATTATTTATTAGTTTTATCCACCCCTTCACAAATTCTGGATAGCATTTTTCTCTACCTCTTTAAGCACTGCCCTTTTCCTATTTCCCTCATGTATCAAGAAAACAGAACAAGAAAAACAAACTTGCATTCAATCCAATGACCATTTAGGCAACTGATCTCATGCACAAGGTGATGTGATAAATTAGAAGCCCTTTATTTATTCCTGGCTGAATGTAACATACAGGCAAAATGCCAGTGTGTAAGTTTGGGGTCAGAATGTGACAAGAGTTGGATTATGATGCAAAATGCTTTGAGATTACTTAAAGAAGAAAAGTATTATGTTTATTGTGAGGAATGTGATTAAACTTCCTGGAAGAGAGGGCATTTCCATTTATCTTAAAAACCGCATCAACTTGGGAAAGCCTGATTACTACATCATGAAAACAAACTGTTTCCTCCCTAAATGAAGAGGACAATAAAAAAATAACAAAGGCAAAAATAGGGAAATGTTAAGCATGGAGAGAATACTGAAAGCAGCTCCATGGGGGCTAGAAAAAGAAAACCTATGGGTTTTCACACTACAATGATTTGGAATATGATATTCCCAAATATTTTAAAAACTAGATTTTGCAGTATCTTCAAACTGAGGTCAGTATAATTTCTAGGATGAAAAATTTCCAGTTCATTTTAGTTTTATAAAATCATCAAAACATTTTTCAAGGAAAAAAGTGCAAATGTGAGTAAAACCAAGAAAAGTTGCCCTATTTATATAGAGGTAGAAGAAATATTAATAGAATTGCTAGAACTACATCTGTGATTAGATGTAGTAGTGGAGGATACAGGAGAAAGGTATAGATGGAATGAGTTTTAAGTTTTGAACCAAGTTGTAAACTGCAATTTGGAAAGGCTGACTTTGTATGCATGGTGTGTATGTGAAAATAATGAATTTAACTTCAGTTGTGTTGTGTTTGAAGTTCCTAAGGCCAGGGAGGGAGGAAGTCTGTCTCAGGAAGGAACAATATCTCAGGAGAGATATTTTGGGGAGAGTTATATAAAGAAGTACTTACTGTAAGCTAGCACTTGATATTGTTTTATTTATTGTAGCCTTTCTACTAGACATGTAGTGGTATCTGTTATCTCCTTTTGATTTCAATTTCAGTTTTCTTATTGAATAATTAGGTTGAACATCTTTCCTGAACATATTTGTCATCTGCATATCTTCTTTGATGAAGTTAACAATTCAGATTTTTACCCATTTTTAAAATTGAATGGTTTGTTTCCTTATTGTTAGACTAAAGAAAAGTTCAGTCTTTCTTTAGTGGATTTTGCATTTGCACACATAGATGAGAACTTTTTATATAACCCAAGGTCATTGAGGTTCGTTTGCTCCTATGTTTTATTTAAATGTTTAATAATTTTATATTACATCTTTGGATATGCAATTCATTTTGTTTTGGAAAGGTGTGAAGAACAGATCAAGATTTCAAGTGTATGTCCAGTTGTTCAAACATCATTCACTTAACACTATTCATTCTCCATTGACTTTCCTTTACCACTTTTCAAAAATCAACTGGTGATATTTGTGTGGTTCTATTTCTAGACTGAATTTTTTCTCACTAATCTTTGTTATAATACCACAAAGTCCTTGTTATTATAACTATAAAATAGTCTTTAAAATCGTATAGCACAAGCCCTCTCAATTTTGTTTTTCATTGTCAAAATAGTTTTGACTGTTATTTTCATTCTCATATATTTTATAGCAGCTTCTTCATATTCATAAAAAAGGACTGCTGAAGTGATTTTGAAGGGATTATTTATTATTTATTTGGTAGTATGGTAATGTATTTTAATAAAATAAATTTAGTTGCTTTCCATATGTTGTTTTTTTTTTCTCCCTCAGTTCTTGTCTTGTTGTAGCAAAGAATTGAAATGACAGACCAGTTACAGCTCAAGCAAGCAGGATTTATTAAGCAGCAGACCACAAACCCTGGAGATGTGAAAGGGGACCAGCTCCTGTAGGAGTGGTCCCAACCTGTCTTGGTTTCCTTCTCTATACTTTTTGTCTCTTCCCATTGGTGGTTCCTGGGTCTGGTTGGGCTATTCCCCATGCAGAATAGGGCTTGTACAAGAGACCAATCAGGAAAAGAAATGTGTTTCCAATCAGTGAGAGGAGTGTGTTTCCCTACCGAAGGTTCTCATTCCAGGCCATGGTTTCCTTTTCCCTGGGCTTTTGCCTTTCCTTTGTCCTCAGCGAAGTTCTAATCATTGCTTCCTCCGACCACGATCTTGGAGCCTGTTTCACTATTCTAACTATGTAACACATATATTTCTATTTTATGAAAATATTGTGTAACATGACAATTATGGGTTCCTTAAAAATTTTAGTAAGCCATTTGCCTTTAAGTCTTGCCCTGGAGGAAATGTTTTGGTTGCATCTCTGCCTTCTTTTAATTGCATTAAATCTGCACATAAATTTAGAGGATTTTCATCAGAATTAGGTAGGTCTTCCAATCCATGAGATTGGTAATATCTTCTTTGATAGTAAACATTTGATTCTTTTTATCTGCATTCTGTGTCTTTAGCATAAAGATATTCATATGTTGTATTAGTTTTATGCATTAGTATTGCAGTATTTTATAGATATGCATTTTCTACTTTTTGTTTGTTTAACTAGTATATGCTGCACATTTAACTTTACTTGTATGTATTTCTCTGCCCTACCATTAGAATATAAGCATTTGAAAGCATGAATTCTATATGAATTTTATTTTTTCAAAACCATTTTGTGTACCGTATTTATATCCTAATATTCGGCAAAGACTTGGTGGTTCAAACATTTCTGAGAGAAGGGAAGAAAGAAAGAAAAAAGAAAGCAAGAAAATTTGTGTTTCAATGACAGTTTATCTTTAGTCAGCTATGTGATTATTATTCTGCTCTCTAAATTACATGCAAATATTACGTACTAAAAGCCAAGTTAAAGTTCAGTCAGTTTAAGCAATTAATTAAAATGATGGTATCTAATAACATAACAATATTTGAATATCACAGATAGTCATATTCTAAGACATCAGAAAAAAATCTTAGGAAAAATCTCATACACGTTTTTGAGAACAATACTGAATGTAGTAAGAATGCAAAATGAGAATCATAATCTTTATTTTCTCAATTAGAATAAAAATATGGCAGAATGAATTTAGTTGTTAATAAAATATAATGCATTATTAATTCCTCAATGAAGGGTTATTTAACATTATTGTAAAAAAAATCTATGTCACATCAACTGATTCACACGAACATTATACACACATATTACATGTATAGTGTTTGTGAGTGTAACTATGAAATTCCAACTATATAAATGTTGATTATTAATCATTAGTGATTAGTTATTGTAAACATATTATTTTTGTAAATTTATCTTATTAATCATAGGTTCATACTACCACTCCCTCTATTTCATGATTACTTAAAATTGAAATTGGAAATATTCTGACAATGAAAAACTATTCCCCATCTTATATGATAATCATATGTACCTTGCATCCAGTTTCATATGATCTCCATTCCTGCCTGATTAGCCTTTATCATAAAAGATAAAACCTACTGTCTATTATTAAAGAACAGTCTTTCCTTAATGCAGAGTCACCATAGTCACCATAATTAAGAATCATCATTATTCTTACCACCAGAAGCACGATAATCACCTTGATGCATGAACACAAATGACATTTAGTTAAATTATTTTGTGGATTTGTAGGATTGAATCAACCTAATGTTTTTTAAAACCTTGAATGTTGGATCTGTATAAGTAGAAATTTTGTATATTTGGGAACAGCACAGCTAGAATTTTATTTCTTTGGTTATAGGCTCTATCTTTCTGTTAGTGAAAACACTCAGTAAAAAGAAAAATCATTGAATGTTTTCTAACATTTATACAACAGAATAGTGTATAAAACCTCCACTTGAAGGAAATAGGATCAAAATGAAGGAGGAAACAGAACAGGCTCTATCTTGAAAGCAGGACTCTATCTTGGGCTGGACTGTGGACTTTGAGCTAAATGCTCAGTATCTATGGAAAGGACATACCAACTGGAAAACCAGGCCCCTGGAAGGAAGAGCCCCAGGGCCCTCCATCACCTAAAAGAACCCCTAATTATCTATGTAACCAAATAGAATCATACATTCTATTATGCTTATTGAGGAATGACCACAAGCCTATTGATAATTGTCCACTGTTAACTACCTAGGTTTAAGGCATATTAATCATGGGTTGACTTTGATTGTATGTTTCTTTTTCCTTTGTTCAGACTAGTTCCAGGGAATTTGGGAAGGTGGGTTTCAGGGAATTTGGGGAGGTGGGTTTGGGCATGTTCGCTTAGGGTATATAAGGTTTTCACAAAAACTGGTCGGGGTCCTTGGCTAAGAGGAGACTCTGCCTTGGGCCCACCGGTGTAATAAACTGCACTCCACTATCTGCATTGTCCTTCTGAGTGAGTTTGTTTCCCGGAACTCGTGGCTACAACAAAAATTAGAAAGGAGCAGAGAATTACTGCTGTAAAATGAGTCTGGAACTTTTTAACTTTTTCTGTGTTAAAATCTGATCTCATCTAGATGGCAGGTAGCACAAATGTTTATAATTGGGAAAAAACTGGAATTGACCATCACTAGAATTTTAGGGGAATTCCTTTGTGAAGTGTTAAAATTCACATTTAAGAATCCTTTCATTGCAATTTTTAGATGAAAAGTTCTGGGTGACTTTGCTTTTTCCTCTTGGGTCCAGATGGAATAGTATGCACTTTTTAAAACCATCTGTCATGCAGCACCTTAATCTTCTTATATCAACTACAGGAGAATAAGAACATCTGACTTTGTAGAGATAAAGTTAACATGACAGGATGTCAGCCAGACTCTTTCATATGGTGCTTCCAACATTTTGTCGAGTCACTTTGAGATCTTTTCACTTGGCTGTCTTATGGGCTCAAGAGCAGAGAACATAATGCCTATTTTAGAAGCTGGTAAATGTCATTGCTTTCTTGCCAATATATATATTTTTTCATTCATCAAATTCTCCAGAAGGTCAACCTGAGCAGAATTTTCCCTCCTTGCAAGTGACATTGCATAAATTTTGTTTATTTAAGCATCACCAGCTATAAAGCTTACCACAAATAATGTACTGATATTAAGTACGGATGTTTTCTTTGAAAAGAAACATAGGCAAGACTAAGTACTGAAGAGGTAGATTATAGTTATTTATTCATCCTTTACTTAGAGGATGTGTAATTTAGGGTCTGCAAAGAAAAAAAAGGTAGTACAATAGAGTAATTGAGGGTGTTTTGATGAAGGGACAAATTTATTTACAAAGACGAGAGTAGAATTTTGTCCTTTATTGAGCCCATCTTTGCATCAAATGTTCCCTTGGTATCTCTAATTTTCTTGAAGAGATCTCTAGTCTTTCCCATTCTATTGTTTTCCTCAATTTCTTTGCATTGATCACTCAGGAAGGCTTTCTTATCTCTTTTTGCTATTCTTTAGAACTCTGCATTCAGATGGGTCTATCTTTCCTTTTCTCCTCTGCTTTTTTCTTCCCTTCTTTTCACAGCTATTGTAAGGTCTCCTTTGATAGCCACTTTGCTTTTTTGCATTTCTTTTTCTTGGGGAATATCTTGATCCCTGTCTCCCGTACAATGTCATGAACCTCCATCCATAGTTCATCGGGCACTCTGTCTATCAAATCTAGTCCCTTAAATCTATTTTCCACTTCCACTGTATAGTCATAAAGTATTTGATTCAGGTCATACCTGAATGGTCTATTGGTTTTCTCCACTTTCTTCAATTTCAGTCTGAATTTGCAGTAAGGAGTTCATGATCTGAGCCACAGTCAGCTCCTGGTCTTGTTTTTGCTGACTGTATAGAGCTTCTCCACCTTTGGCTGCAAAGAATATAATCAATCTGATTTCAATGTTGACCATCTGGTGATGTCCATTTGTAGAGTCTTCTCGTGTATTGTTGGAAGAGGGTTTTTTCTATCACCAGTGTGTTCTCTTGTAAAAACTCTATTAGCCTTCGCCCTGCTTCATTCTGTACTCCAAGGCCAAATGTGCCTGTTACTCCAGGTGTTTCTTGACTTCCTACTTTTGCATTCCAGTCCCCTATAATGAAAAGGACTCTTGAGAGTCCCTTGGACTGCAAGGAGATCCAACCAGTCCATCCTAAAGGAGATCAGTCCTGGGTGTTCATTGGTAGGTAGGACTGATTTTGAAGCTGAAACTCCAATACTTTGGCCCCCTGATGCAAAGAGCTGACTCATTTGAAAAGACCCTGATGCTGGGAAAGATTGAGGGCAGGAGGAGAAGGGGATGACAGAGGATAAGATGGCTGGATGGCATCACTGACTCGTTGGACGTGAGTCTGAGTGAACTCTGGGAGTTGGTGATGGACAGGGAAGCCTGGTGCTGCGATTCATGGGGTCACAGAGTAGGACATGACTGAGCGACTGAACTGAGAGTAGAATTTATGAGGAATTGTCAGAGGAAACAATGCAAAGGTAGCAAGAGCTGAGAAGGCCCACCACTCTAGTCCCAGTTATACTAAGAGAGAGATAGGCATCTAGAATGCAGGGAGAAGTAGAGCCAAATTAAATGGGCCATTTGGCTCTAAAAGGGATCTGTGGCCTTGGGATAGAAAAACAGTTATTTTCAGTTTAAACCTATCAGGAGAGGAACTAAGGGCAAATATGCTCTTGACCTGCCCTTTCCTCCATTTCTTATGGATAAAACGACACAGAACCTATAGGACATGAAGCCTAATTGATGCAATAGGAGTTAAGTCAGCTTCTTGAAGCATATTAAACTATAAGAAATAATAGGGAGTGGATTTCAGTGAGACTTAGGAAATATATAGCACAATTTATTTTAGGTGTTGACTAAAACATTATTAGAAGGGAATGGCACCCCAGACCAGTATTCTTGCCTGGAGAATTCCATGGACAGAGGAGACTGGTGGGTTACAATCCATGGGATCACAAAGAGTTGGGCATGACTGAGTAACTAAAAATAACAACAACAAAAAATTCAGTCTGAAAGTAGAGAGTTATGTTTTATTTGCCAGTAACTTTTAGGATTTCAAGCCTGGGAGGCAGCATCTCAATTAACCCTGAGAGAACTGCTCCAAGGGGGTAATGGGGGAAGTCAGGTTATACAGAAGGTTGCCCCAAAGGGCAAGTATTCTGAATGTCAAGATACTATTTTTAATTAAAGAAAATCAGATATTCCTAGTTAAGGAATTTAGCACTTTTCTATATATGGGAAGAAACAAGAGTTGATATGCACCTCAGATGTGCATATCTGGTCTGGGACCAGTATCCTGTGTTTTCACATCCTGAGTTTCCACAGGGCTCACTGTAGGGAGTGGCTGCAGTCCGGTGGCTGTTAGATGGCAAGTATTCTTTTCTTCATGAGTTCTTCTGGGCACATGTGCTCACGTTGGAGGGCTGCAAGCATTGATTATTGTGACATCCTTTGTTTACAGATATGAAAGGCAGTATTTCATTTGTCATAGGCATTGCATTCTCTTTTTTATCATCTTTACACTCACCAAAATATTGAGGACAGATCGTGAGGATTTATACAATCAGTTAACAACTGAAATACAGAAAAGCTTTAATCTTATGGAAATTTGCCAAGAACAGTTGTCAAAATCTTATTTGAGGATACTGCTACTGAAATTTTTAAATGAAACATATGTGTTCATTAGGTTTATCCTGTAACACAAATATGCTGTACATTTTGATGATACAGGAGATATAAGACATAATACCTATCCTTAAGAAGCTTATTATCAGATTCAAGGAAAAGAACAAACATACATCTAAAGTAACTAAGGATACAAAAACGAATACAGAACAGTATTTTTCTGTATACCCTAGACTTTATTATAAATATGAAGAAGAGAATAATATAGCAGTAGAAAAAACTTGCTGTAACATCTTTGTCTCTAACTGAACTTAGACCATGTAGAAAAGACAAGACACTCCAGAAAAAAAAAAAAAAAAGAAGTAAGCATTAAATATATTATTAAAGAAAGTAAAACTATTAGTCATGTAATTGTGTCTGACTCTTTGCAACCCCAAGGATTGTGGCCCACCAGGCTCCTCTGTTTGTGGAATTCTCCAGGCAAGCGTACTGGAGTGGGTAGCCATTCCCTTCCCCAGGGGATCTTCCCAACCCAGAGATTGAACCCAAGTCTCCTGCATTACAGGCATATTCTTTACCATTTGAGCCACCAGAGGATTAGAAATTGGTGTAGATTGAATCAAATCCGTTGAGGAATTTTGGAAAAATAGCATTTGTGTAAGTTGTTTTGGGTCATATATCAGGGGAAAAAGGCAGATTTATATTTTTTATTGCTACTTACCTAGAAATATTTATCTCTTGATGACACATATAAAAAGCCTAATAAATATTAATGAAGAAGGACGCCAAAAGAAAATTTGTCAAAGTAGAGAAAAATACTATTTCCCTGACCATGGAAGTTCTACAAGAAAACAAATACATCACCAAACTAATGCAAACATTATTTTTTATAAGTTTATTTCATTCCCAGGAGATCTATATCTGAGCCTATGTCAACTATTCAAAGAATCCTTCAGGAAAATCTAAGTTAAGCAATGAAAATCCATATGACTACCTCACTCGACTGTCTATCATCAAGTCTCTCTTCTTGATAAAGTAGTGAATCAGTCATGCTGTGTCAGATAGTGATTCTGCATAAATGAGAATTATTTTCTTACATCCAGACTGACCCTGCAGCTATGGAAGTACCTATTTATGTATTAACCAAAATTTCCATTAAAGGAATCCAGAAATCTCTAATCCCCAAATCTTAAATATAAGTCTGCTTCATGATTTAATTTTAATCTTCAGTGAGGTTTTGTTGTTATTCAGTTACTCAGTCATGTCTGACTCTTTATGACACCATGGACTGCAGCACACCAGGCTTCCCTGTCCTTCACCATCTCCCGGAGCTTGCTCAAACTTATGTCCATTGAGTCAGTGATACCATCCAACCATCTCATCCTCTGTCATCCCATTCTCCTCCTGGCCTCAATCTTTCCCAGCATCAGGGTCTTTTCTAATGAGTCAGCTGTTCACATCAGGTAACCAAAGTATTGGAATTTCAGCTTCAGCATCAGTCCTTCTAATGAATGTTCAGGATTGATTTCCTTTAGAATAGACTGGTTTGATGTCCTTGCTGTCCAAGGGACTCTCAAGAGTCTTCTCCAACACCACAGTACAAAAGCATCAATTCTTCAGTGTTCCTCCTCCTTTCTGGTCCAACTCTCACATCTTAAGCATTTACTGGGTCTGGTAAGCAATGTCATTCAAGAGTCTATGTGCTCCATTGCTACACTATGTCAGTTGCAACAAAGGTTACAGATAAGCCTTAGAGGATTGCATTACCCATGTGCAACTTAGAGCATCTAAACTATCCTTAATCTCTAATATGTTAGAAATTAAAATCATATTAAGATGGCAAGGTGCCCCATCAATAGAAACATACAGATTGATGGATTATAATGAAGACATGCACATTCCCATTAAAAAGAACTGCCAGGATCTCTCCCCACCATTAAACCTTTATTTTCCTTTGATTTTAGTGAGTTTTAATACTGACATAAACCTCTGTGAAAGACCCACAAGAAATGAAGCTCCAGTCTAGAAAGTAACTGTCAGGAGAAGCTATTCTTTTGTACTTCATGTAATAGCTGTTTATATTAGCCTTTATTATCTTCTACTGCTTTAATGGAAGCATTTCTGATGAATCAGACACTTATGTTTGTATATTTGTCTTGATTACCCAATCTATGCATTCGGCTGATAGCAGAGATCATCCCACAGATTCTCAAGAGTAAAATAGTAGTCTTAAAATATTCAGAAGAAACAGAGAGATTTCATCCTGAGCATATGCAAAAATTGTGCAGAATGTAGAGCTGTATTTAAATTCTGACATCTAATTTTGTTAGGTATAATTATTTTATAATAATCAACAATAATTTACACCTTTTCTTCTGGGAAAGTAATATTCAAGATCAACTGGTTATATAGTTCTGAAATACTAACTCAAATTATGAGTTTCAAATAAGCTGATAAAACAAATTTTAAAAAGTAAAAAAAAATAAAACTGTTTCAGTCCTTAAGTTGACAGGCACAGGGTAACTGATTAATACCAATATTTACAGAGGCCACCAATTACTCCACATTCCAGTTCTTCAGTGAAATGTATGAAGCCTGGAAGACTTTTCAAGAAGGTCTGCTTTTCTTGTATTATCTTTTTCTCCCATGTCTTTGGAGAAAAATATGTGAAAGAGGGATAATGAATAAAAATTAATGCAGAAACTCCTGGGAAAATAAGTCACAGGAGAGATCCCACAGGGTACATTCAAATATAATTAGACTTCTAGCTTTAGTTCTGTGGTAGGATTTTATGCATTATCTGAAATTCTATTCTTGAGCACGTTGATAAAGGCTTTGATTGGAATAGTTTGGTAAATTCCAGTATAACTGCATTTTCCTTCCAGTTATTTCTCTTTTGTCTGTCATGATAATGACACATTTGTTCCTCATTGTAAACAACTTTAAAAAAATTAAAAATTAAAAACATTTCTGAACCTAAGGAGACTTTCCTAGTGGAATGTTTCATTGAGGAAAATAATCATTTAATTATATAAATATTGATTGTATTTTGTTTTACTATTTTTAGGTTTTGTGAGAAAAATTCTCTGATACAAGACACAAAAGAAAGCCTTGAATAAAACAAATACACACAAAACCCTCCAAATTACAACCAGAAAAACAGTATTAGCAGTGTTGACTTCAGAAGAATCTATTCAATGACTCATTTTACTATCAGCAAAGAGCTCTACTTACATAGCATGTGTCTAACGATTTTAAGCTCATCTCTTGTTTAGTTTCACTTCATAATTATGTAGCAAAGTCAGAAGTGCTATGAGGAACTGAACTCTGCTTACTACCATTGGTCTGAAATACATTGTACACTTAGCCCCCTGTTTCTGGCTCTTTCACATACAGTGAAAATCATATCTTTTTAGAAATCATAAGATAAAAGATCTTCTCTAACATCCAATAATCCAATAATAATAAGACAGAAACAACAACATGAAACAGATAAACATTTTTCTGATGAATCATTGTGCAGTGAAAGAGGGAGAGAATTAACACTCAACCTGTTCCATTGCTGAACATTCACGATGACGATTTAACATCTGGACTAAGGAAACCAGGTGGTTACAGTGAGAAAATTAGGCAACTTAAAGTCTTCAGAAAACTGAGAACCCCACCTCCCCCAGTAGGGGGAAAATAATCCAGGTTGATTAAGCGTGTTGTTCAGTCACTAAGTTGTGTCTGACTCTTTGTGACCCCATGGACTGCAGCACACCAGGCTCCCCTGTTCTTTCCTGTCTCCCAGAGTTTGCTCAAATTCATGTCCATTGAATGGTGATGCTGTATAACCATCTCATCCTCTGCCACCTCCTTCTCCTTATGCCTTCAATCTTTCCCAGTGTCAGAGTCTTTGCCAATGAGTTGGCTCTTCGCATCAGGTGGCTAGAGTATTAGAGATACAGCTTCAGCATCAGTCCTTTCAATGAATATTCAGGATTGACTGGTTTCATCTCCTTGCAGTCCAAGGGACTCTCAAGAGCCTTTTCCAACACCGCAGTACAAAAGCAGCAAGTGTTTTCTCCAGCACCACAGTTCGAAGGCATCGATTCTACAGTGCTCGGCTTTCTTTATGGTCCAACTCTCATACATATACATGACTACTGGAAAAACTGTAGCTTTGTAATAAATTCACCTAAAACTATAAAGAGTCACAGTTTTCTTTTATAGGGACAACTAGCATTATGGGTGACATCAAGAGGCTTATGAATCACATTATATGGAGAGAGTTGGGCAATTTTATTTTCTGTATTAATGATAGATTACAAACTGTAAACTCCATAAGGTTTGCCACCTTCTAACCCTCGACTAACAGAGTATATCCCACAAAGCCACTTTTAAGTACATATTTGATCAATGCAAGAATGAATGAATACATTGATAGAAATACTCACATTTACAGATTTTTAAGAGTACATATTATTCTCACAATCACTATGTTCATGTTATAAGCAGAGAAGTCAGTGGCACCCCACTCCAGTACTCTTGTCTGGAAAATCCCATGGACGGAGGAGCCTGATAGGCTGCAGTCCATGGGGTCACACAGAGTCAGACAGACTGAAGCGACTTAGCAGTAGCAGCAGCAGCATCATGTTACAAGAGAAGCAAACTATTAATCATCTTCCCTTTGTCAAAAGTATAGAAAAATTTTCTCACTTCATATTTCTGTAGAAACTTTATTTCTTCAGTTCTTCTATACATTTATCTTCTTTTCAAAATCTATACATGTTCAAAAATGTTCTGTAATTCTCAAGTTGTTCAAAGTATTCATCCCTCAGGTTGCCTAATGTCAGTCTTCAGAAGTAAAAAGTGAGAACCTGCATTAATATCAGTGAAATATTGTTCAATGTAGAGCAAAGTGTAGAAATAGAGGCATAGACACACCCCTGCCATGCTGAAATTCTCAAAGGAGGAGGAGAATTCCCAGGATCTTGCTGCATGCAGCCTCATTGCCAAATACTTAAACAAATATTTAACTTCATCACAACATGGCTACCTAATGAGATCTTCTTTAAAAAGCAAATTATTTTGTATGTAAAAAGCCTTTCCTCCATAATTTTAAATGGAGAATCCCATAATAATGTATTTGTAGTAATGCTTGGACCAACAGTATGATGATAAAGACCATTGTTGAGTTTAGCAATCAATCCTAGGAGAAATATATAAGTGATCTGCTTGACTTTATTGGAAGATTAAAAGGATTTTGCTTTGTTTTCCTCAATTGTTTCTTTATTCAGGACCCTCAGCATATATCCAGTTGTCAGAAATGTGTGCATAAATTATTTGACCCCAAGAAATATTTTCATATTATCCTCAGTTGTTATAAATCATATAATTTAATTTCACTTATTTTTAACATTTCCTAAAAATGCATAAAAAATCCTGTTATTTGCTTGCCAATAAGGGAGCAAGAGTTTTTGAAATGTCAAGAGTAGTAGTAAACCATGGTGATTCTAGCATAACTTAGACTATTAACATTTATATACTGGAGTGCCCATGGTATGTCTTTGAAAAAGTTTGTAAATAAAGTAGTAAAATTCATGCCTGGCTGGTATTCCACCTCTGTTATGACTTATATTGAGCATTGGCTAATATGTGTCTTTCGAAGTCTTACCTCAGATCTGGTTTAAGTGAGTAGAATGTACCTTGAACAATGTAAAGAAAATCATTAAAAAAAAACCAAACAGATATGGCTTGCCTAATAATTAATTTTATGGGCTACCTTTCAATAACTACCTTAATAATAGCAATTCTTTCCACACATATGAGACTGTTTTTCAATCATTTCAGAGCCCCAAACTACATAATAATAAACATGACTCACCTTTCTAAGATAAACATTCCATTAAGGTGTCTGATATTGCTGATCCTATCACTATCATAGGATCAAATCTGGGTCTCCCAAATTGCAGGCAGATCCTTTACTATCTGAGCCACCAGAGAATCCCTGTAATATATATACCAATGTCTTAATCTTGCAATAACAGGTATTCAGCTAGAATGCATAGCTGTGGTTATTAAAGCTAGTTTTATAATATTACATATAATGATAATTTTTTTGGTAATGGTTCTTTTATTAGTTTTCTAGAGCTATCATCGGAGAAGGCAATGGCACCCCACTCCAGTACTTTGCCTGGAAAATCCCATAGACAGAGGAGCCTGGTGGGGTGCAGTCCATGGGGTCACAAAGAGTTGGACATAGCTGAGCCAGTGTGCACGCACACATTTGATCAGGACATTAGTCATATCAGATTGGGATCTACCATAGTAACTTCACTTTAACTTGATTACCTCCATAAAGATCCTGCCTTGAAATAAGGCCACACTCTGAAATACTGGGAAATAGGACTTCAACATAAGGATTTTGGGTGGACACATTTAACCCAAAACAATGCTTCATATGAAAAAGACAGTAATTTAGCATTAAATGTTTAGGTAACTGATTAAGAACAAACCCTTGATTCAGATTTTATGGGTGTAAATCCTGGCCCTTCCTGGTTTCCACTTTCTTTGTACGTATAAGCTCTTTGTGCCTCTGATTCCTTATCTGTAAAACAGAGATAATGTTGATACCTAGTCTATTCGGTTGTTCGTAGAACTATGATTGTCCTATATATTATCACTTTTTTATTTTCCAGGAATACATATGCATTTGTGTATCTGTTGTTAATACCTAAGTATTTTTTTATGCTTTTATGATGTGCTTTATGATTTCCAAGGTATTATGAAGGTATTAACAACATACACACACACTCATATGCATGAGTATTCCTGACATAGAGAAGTGATTTAAAAGTGTTTGCTGTTAATATTTGCAAATAAATTAAGATCAAATGCTATGTTCTAAGCTTTGTCATACTCTTGATACCTTTGTTGCATGTTAAAGAAATAGTACCAATTTATTATTATTACGAGGTATACACTTTTTTTTTTTTAATATGCCCTAAAGAAATAAAATAGGTTACAGTGCGCAAGGTAGCTATTCAGGAGGATAAGACATTCAAATTCAATCATTTAAACTGTTTAAACAAAACTCATGTATTTTCAATTACTGGTAGAGTGCATAAAAGAAGACTGATCTAGATACAAGCTGAAGAAAGCAATATAACTTACTAGTTTGAGAATATGAGCTTTGAGTAAAACAAGTGTTTTCTCCACCCTCTCCTATTTGATCTTAGGCCAGTTACTTAACGTTTGAAGTCTCAGCTTTCTCAGGCATAAAGTTAAGTGAATAAAACTAATTAAATCATTAAATGATGAGCATTAAATGGGATAGCATCTAAGACATCTAGCATATTATGCCCCATTGTGAATTCTGAGTAAGTTGCTGTTACTTATATAAACTTGGATAAAATGCTGAATTTCTGGCCTGGAAATTCCTAATGTATAAAACTGGCATCCGACATCTTAGGTTTTCACTACACTAAAAGTTTATAATTTTTTAAATTTATAAAGCAATCTTAGGCACTATAAAACTCAGTGAAAATTGCAAATTTTTTCTCATTCAAACAATATCATTAAATTCTTACTTTAAAAATACACTATTTATCTTTTGGTGACTAATATTTCACTTAGTGTTATGTCCTCAGGGTTCATCCATATACAGGATTTTCTTTCTTTTATACACATACTGTAAATAATATTTCACAGTATGTATATAACACATTTTGATTATTCATCCATCCATCAGTGGACACTTGGGTTGCTTCTATCTCTTGACTATTGTGAATAATACTGCTGTAACCATAGGTATACAGATCTCTTTGAGGTTCTGTCAGAAGATTAAGTTGGTAAATTTTATGTGTTTTTTCCACAATTCAAAATAAAAAAGATATATAGCCTGCATTAAAATACATTCTCTAACTCTGTGTATGCTTTATTTAAAATAGTGAAAAGTCTGTTCATCAAAACATAAGTTTGTGAACATAAGGAACTCACCAATGAATTTTTCTACATACTTAAAAATATTTTAAAAAATTAAAATTTCAGAAATATTATTTTATACTTGTTCTTAATATTTAATTCCAGGAACTCAATATTCTAGGATGATTCCTTACATTTAAAATATCAGTCAAAATCTGTGCTTTAAAATATAATGTGATAGTCAAACATCGTTGTAGCTCTCTCTTGATTGGCACTATGACATGTTGGAGATAAAGGCTTGAGAGAAATATTGCTAGTTTCTTGTTTTAGTTTAGATATTTATAGGTACACAACTTTTTAATTATAGAAGTGTCTAAAATTAAATAAATTCTGCTATCCAAAGTGTTATTTCAAAAAGTGAAATACCCACAGGTTGATGTAAGGTGTTATTTTCTTTTTTAAAGTTCTTTATTGAAGATTTTTTTTCTTGATTCCATAGTAAGGTAGAATGTATATGTGAGAATTAGGTTCAATTATCAATATATATAAAACAGCAAAACTTGTAGGACATTAAAGAAATTTTAATAAAAAGATCTTATCTTCTATCGTCCCCTTCTCTTCCTGCCCTCAATCTTTCCTAGCATCAAGGTCTTTTCAAATGAGTCAGCTCTTCGCATCAGGTGCGAGAGTATTGGGGTTTCAGCTTCAGCATCAGTCCTTCCAATGAACACCCAGGACTGATCTCCTTTAGGATGGACTTGTTGGATTTCCTTGCAGTCCAAGGGGCTCTCAAGAGCCTTCTCCAACACCACAGTTTCAAAAGCATCAATTCTTCGGCGCTCAGCTTTCTTCACAGTCCAACTCTCACATCCATACACGACCACTGGAAAAACCATAGCCTTGACTAGACGGAACTTTGTTGGCAAAGTAATGTCTCTGCTTTTTAATATGCTGTCTAGGTTGGTCATAACTTTCCTTCCAAGGAGTAAGTGTCTTAATTTCATGGCTGCAGTCACCATCTGCAGTGATTTTGGAGCCTAAACAAATAGTCTGCCACTGTTTCCACATCTATTTACCGTGAAGTGATGTTTAGCCAGCTATTAAAATATATTGTGACAGACAACAATTCACATATAGCCCTGAGCTTCAGGGCTTTTGTTGTGTTATTTAACCAAAAGGATTGATAATCAGAATAAGAAATTGAAAAGCATTTTGAAACTTAAAATGTTAGAAATTGTTAGGGAAAATGAAGCACATATGATGTCTTATTTCATGATTCATTTGATTATATTTTCATTGTTGAGTAAGATATTCCATTAAGTAATGAGTCACTAAACTATTTAAGAGGGTGGTGAATTAATTTTTCACAATGTCTTATGATTCTGGTACTTCTACAGATAAGCTGGTCATTAGCAAATTCTAAATTAGTCAAAGGCATAAACCAGAACTACTGTAATTTACTGTAATTAGAATAATGCTTGCACATGGTGGACCCTCTCTAAGTGTTTGCTGGACAATGTTAATTAGAATATGAAGCACTTTTACAGTTTGCAAATAACTGTCTTTGTGGGAAAATAATTATACAGCTGTTTTGCTTTAGTAGACACAGCAGTGATGTAAAACAGTGTTCTGGAGAAAGCACAGGATTCAATGTTTTACAGACCGATTTGACTGTATTACTTCCCCAGACCTGTGAGAGGAACAGATGATTTACTTCTAAATTCTCCCTTACTGATCCACTGAAAGGTATACTAAATTATATATAAAAATAGAAAGGGTTGTAGATGTAGTGTTATCAAAGCTACATATTGAAACCTGGCATAAGTTTTTTACAGCAATTGAAGAAAAATATTATGAAGATAAAGAGGCAATGGATATGTTAATTTGAATTATATCAGTGGACAGGATGTTTTCCACAAAAAAGTTTTGATAATACTGATAATCTGAGATTCTCATGTATTAGAAATGAAATTTAATGTGAATGCCAAATATGTATAAGGTAAATTTTAGCCTGCGAAAAAGTCCAAAACTAGAATAGATCTTTTTTCCTATTTTAAAAATAACTTTTTTGGAACCACAAAAGACCCCCAATAGACAAAGCAATTCTTGCGAAAGAAGAACAAACTAGAGACTTCATGATCTTTGATTTTAAACTATATTGCAAAGTTATAGTAATAAAAAGAGTACAATATTGGTATTGAAAACAGACTCATGAAAATGGAAGCCATTCATATGTAGGAGTCTTACTGTCCCTGGTAATAGGTGATTGATCGCTGAACTTTGTAAATCTTACATTTGAGTGATAGATTTTGTTGTATTCCCCTAAATAGTGTTGGATTTTGCTTGGAATGCAGTTGAGTTATCAATTGAATCTGTTAAGGCTTGCTTTACAATTTGTTAGTATGAATACAGATCACCTGTTACTGTGGACATAATTAAGCCCATTATTAATTTAATAACTTTCTCAAGTCTTGTATGATCTGTGGGTTAGAAGGTCTTTCTGTTCTGCTGATGAAAAGATAAATTCTCTCAGCCCTGTGTGAGCTCCAGGAATTGATAATCCAACAACTTCAAGTAATTTTCT
Source organism: Bos indicus (assembly GCF_029378745.1). Taxonomy (NCBI): domain Eukaryota; kingdom Metazoa; phylum Chordata; class Mammalia; order Artiodactyla; family Bovidae; genus Bos; species Bos indicus. The sequence continues at coordinate 90,624,316 of NC_091763.1, forward strand.
ATCTGCCCTTGTGTAATTTGTTTTTATATGTAGCCATACCAATACTCAGCTAAAACTTGAAGAGCTCCCTTTGAATATTTATCCAGTTCAGTTCACTCAGGCATGTCTGACTCTTTGCAACCCCATGAATTGCAGCACGCCAGGCCTCCCTGTCCATCACCAACTCCTGGAGTTCACTCAGACTCACGTCCATCGAGTCAGTCATGCCATCCAGCGATCTCATCCTCTGTCGTCCCCTTCTCCTCCTGCCCCCAATCCCTCCCAGCATCAGGGTCTTTTCCAATGAGTCAACTCTTTGCATGAGGTGGCCAAAGTACTGGAGTATCAGCTTTAGCATCATTCCTTTCAAAGAACACCCAAGAATGATTTCCTTTAAAATGGACTCCTTGGATCTCCTTGCAGTCCAAGGGACTTGCAAGAGTCTTCTCCAACATTACAGTTCAAAAGCATCAGTTCTTCAGTCCTCAGCTTTCTTCACAGTCCAACACTCACATCCATACATGACCACTGGAAAAACCATAGCCGTGACAAGACGGACCTTTGTTGGCAAAAGAATGTCTCTGCTTTTGAATATGCTATCTAGGTTGGTCATAACTTTCCTTCCAAGGAGTAAGCGTCTTTTAATTTCATGGCTGCAATTACCATCTGCAGTGATTTTGGAGCCCAGAAAAATGAAGTTCAACCCTGTTTCCATTGTTTCCCCATCTATTTCCCATGAAGTGATGGGACTGGATGCCATGATCTTTGTTTTCTGAATGTTGAGCTTTAAGCCAACTTTTTCACTCTCCTCTTTCACTTTCATCAGTAGGGTTTTGAGTTCCTCTTCACTTTCTGCCATAAGGGTGGTGTCATCTGCATATCTGAGATTATTGATGTTTCTCCAGGAAATCTTGATTCCAGCTTGTGCTTCATCCAGCCCAGCATTTCTCATGATGTATTTTGCATATAAGTGAAATAAGCAGAGTGTCAATATACAGCCTTGACGTACTCCTTTTCCTATTTGGAACCAGTCTGTTGTCCCATATCCAGTTCTAACTGTTGCTTCCTGACCTGCATAGAGATTTCTCAAGAGGCAGGTCAAGTGGTCTGGTATTCCCATCTCTTTCAGAATTTTCCACAGTTTATTGTGATCCACACAGTCAAAGGCTTTGGCATAGTCAATAAAGCAGAAATAGATGCTTTTCTGGAACTCTCTTGCTTTTTCGATGATCCAACGGATGTTAGCAATTTGATCCCTGGTTCCTCTGCCTTTTCTAAAACCAGCTTGAACATCTGAAAGTTCACGGTTCACGTATTGCTGAAGCCTGGCTTGGAGAATTTTGAGCATTCCTTTACTAGCATGTGAGATGAGTACAATTGTGTGGTAGTTTGAGCATTCTTTGGCATTGCCTTTCTTTGGGATCATAATGAAAACTGACCTTTTCCAATTCTGTGGCCACTGCTGAGTTTTCCAAATTTGCTGGCATATTGCGTGCAGCACTTTCACAGCATCATCTCTCAGGATTTGAAATAGCTCAACTGCAATTCCATCACCTCCACTAGCTTTGTTCATAGTGATGCTTCCTAAGGCCCACTTGACTTCATATTCTAGGATGTCTGGCTCTAGGTCAGTGATCACACCATCGTGATTATCTGGGTTGTGAAGATCTTTTTTGTACAGTTCTTCTGTGTATTCTTGCCACCCCTTCTTAATATCACATGCTTCTGTTAGGTCCATACCATTTCTGTCCTTTATCAAGCCCATCTTTGCATGATATATTCCCTTGGTATCTCTAATTGTCTTGAAGAGATCTCTAGTCTTTCCCATTCTGTTGTTTTCCTCTATTTTATTGCATTGATTGCGGAGAAGGCTTTCTCATCTCTCCTTGCTATTCTTTGGACCTCTGCATTCAGATGCATATATCTTTCCTTTTCTCCTTTGCCTTTGGCTTTTTTTCTTTTCACAGCTATTTGTAAAGCCTGCCCAGACAGCCATTTTTCTTTTTTGCATTTCTTTTCCATGGGGATGGTCTTGATCCCTGTCTCCTGTACAATGTCACGAACCTCCGTCCATAGTTCATCAGGCACTCTATCTATCAGGTCTAGTCTCTTAAATCTATTTCTCACTTCCACTGTATAATCATAAGGAATTTGATTTAGGTCATACCTGAATGGTCTAGTGGTTTTCCCTACTTTCTTCAATTTAAGTCTGAATTTGGCAATAAGGAGTTCATGATCTGAGCCACAGTCAGCTCACGGTCTTGTTTTTGCTGACTGTATAGAGCTTCTCCATCTTTGGGTGCAAAGAATGTAATCAATTTGATTTCGGTGTTGACCATGTGGTGATGTCCGTGTGTAGAGTTCTCTTATGTTGTTGGATGAAGGTGTTTGCTATGACTAGTGCATTCTCTTGTTAAAACTCTATTAGCCTTTGCCCTGCTTCATTACGTATTCCAAGGCCAAATGCGCCTGTTACTCCAGGTGTTTCTTGACTTCCTACTTTTGCATTCCAGTCCCCTATAATGAAAAGGATATCTTTTTGGGGTGTGAGTTCTAAAAGGTCTTGTAGGTCTTCATAGAACCGTTCAACTTCAGCTTCTTCAGCGTTACTGGTTGGGGCATAGACTTGGATTATTGCGATATGGAATGGTTTGCCTTGGAATGAACAGAGATCATTCTCTCATTTTTGAGATTGCATCCAAGTACTGCATTTCGGACTCTTTTGTTGACCATGATGGCTATTCCATCTCTTCTAAGGGATTCCTGCCCGCAGTAGTAGATATAATGGTCATCTGAGTTAAATTCACCATTTCCAGTCCATTTTAGTTCACTGATTCTTAGAATGTCGACGTTGATTCATGGACCTAACATTCCAGGTTCCTATGCAATATTGCTTGAATGTCTATTAACTTTTTTTTCTAATATTATGTCCCCTCAACTCTATCTGTATTAGCCTACCCCTGAATTATGATTTTGATCCCTTCAACAGATTAAGATCTCTGGATTCTATTTGCATTTCCCTCCTTGCACAACACTCACCTCCTTTGTTTCTCGTTATTCACATATCACAGAACTGCCTTACCTATTGTCACACATATGAAAGTCATTATTTCTTACCTTCTGTTCAGTGTTATAGTGTTTGAAATCATTGGGGAGAATTCAGTCTTTGGTAATCCATCATGGTTGGAAGCAAAAGTCCTAGCACTAAATCTGTCATGCATTTCCACTTCTGTTTTTGTATATAAATATTTATTATTGTAGGTAATCAATGCTTTGTGATGATTACTGTGCTACCAAGCCTATTTACTCCAGGTAACTATAAATAGATACAGTCCTGATGCATTTTTTTGTCTATGGTAAACTTCTGAAATAGAAAGTGGAGCCATTTATTGTCAAGTGAAACATTTCCTATGACTGTCTATTTATTTATATAATTGACTGTCACAAACTGACATAAGCCAGTTTTTCATCTTGTAAATGACAGGTCCTTTTGGTAAATATCAGGAGGCTTTGAGATTGGAGGCAGGTGGGATCTGAATGTTCTTAAATGTGAATGCTGCCACTAGGTTGCGCATCACAATGAAAGCAAGTATATAGCTTCCAGTTCTGCCAAGAGATCAGGCAAACACAGTCTTGCATTTTGTCTGTAGTTCAAGGTGATCTCTCTTCATTTGACTTCAAAATCACAGACTAATACCTTGAACAATGTGACCATGTTTTTTTTTTTTTTTTTTTCTTTTAAAAGGTATTTTTATTATCATTTACCACCAACACCAACACCACCCCTCCCATAGACTTTTCTGCCTCATCCAGCTAGGGTTGCTAGAACAATACAGGATGCCCAGTTAAATTTGAATTTCAGATAAATAAGAGATTTTTGTACAAGTATATACCATGTGATAATTGAGATATACTTAAAAACCACATGTTTATTTATCTGGAATTGAAATTTAACTTGGCATCCTGTGTTTTCATTTACTAACTCTAGCAATCCTACCTCCACCCAACTTCCATACTCTGTCCCTTTCTTTTTATTTATTTATTTATTTATTTATTTTTATTTTTATTTTTTTAATTTTATTTTATTTTTAAACTTTACATAATTGTATTAGTTTTGCCAAATATCAAAATGAATCCACCACAGGTATACCTGTGTTCCCCATCCTGAACCCTCCTCCCTCCTTCCTCCCCATACCATCCCTCTGGGTCGTCCCAGTGCACTAGCCCCAAGCATCCAGTATCGTGCATCAAACCTGGACTATGTTTTTATATTAGGAACAACACTATCGTTGAACTATTAATAGATGACAAATCCTTGTGTGAAGTGGAGGCATTGTAGACTAATGTGGTCTAGATCCCAGGTGCTAACATAATAGAAGCCTGAGTTTACCCACCACAATACACCAATCTCGAATCCCCTCAAACCCCACATGTGGAAGGGTCTGGAGATTAGAGGCCACTTTCTTGTTGTTCAGGCATTAAGTTATGACTGGCACTTGCTACCCTATGGACTGCGGCTCTCCAAGCTCCCCTGTCCTTCACGATGTCCCAGAGTTTGTTCAAATTTATGTCCGCTGAGTTGGTGATGCTATCTAACCATTTCATCCACTGCCACCCCCTTCTCCTTTTGCCTTCAGTCTTTCCCAATATCAGGATTTTTTCCAGTGAGTCGGCTTTTCACATTAGGTAGCCAAAGTACTGGAGCTTCAGCTTCAGCATCAGTCCTTCAATGACTATCCAGGGTTGATTACTTTTAGGATTGATTGGTGGCTTTCATGGTGGCTCAGATGGTAAAGAATCCACCTGCAATGTGGGAGACCTGGGTTTAATCCCTGGGTTGGAAAGATCCCCTGAAGGGAGGGCATGGCAATCCACTCCAGTATGCTTACCTGGAGAATCTCCATGGACAGAGGAGCCTAGAGGGCTACAGTCCATGGGGTCACAAAGAGTTGGACACAACTGATCACCTAAGCACAACACAGGATTGATTGCTTTGATCTCCTCACACTTTAAGGGACCCTCACAAGTCTTCTCCAGCACCACAATTTGAAATCATCAGTTCTTTGATGCTCAGCTTTCTTTATGTTCCAACTCTCATATCCATACATTGACTGGAAAAACCGTAGTTTTGACTGTACAGACCTTTATTGGTAAAATGATGTCTCTGCTTTTTAATATGCAGATTGTCATAGCTTTCCTTCCAGGGAGCAAGTGTCCTTTAATTTCATGGCTGCAGTCACCATCCTCAGTGATTTTTGAACCCCAAAAAATAAAACATGTCACTGCTTCCACTTTTCCCTCTTCCATTTGCCATGAAGTGATGGGACCAGATGCCATGATCACAGTTTCTCTAATGTTGAGTTTTAAGCCAGCTTTTCACTTTCCTCTTATACCGTCATCAAGACACTCTTTAGGTCCTCTTCACTTTCTGCCATTAGGGTAGTGTCATCTTCATATCTGAGGTTGTTGGTGCTTCTCCCTGAAGTCTTGATTCCAGCTTATGCTTCATCCAGGCTGGCATTTCACATGATGTACTCTACATAGAAGTTATATAAGTAGGGTGATAATATGCAGCCTTGACATACTCCTTTCCCAATTCTGAACAAGTTCATTGTTTCATGTCTGGTTCTAACTGTGGCTTCTTGATTTGCATACAGATTTCTCAGGAGACAGGTAAGGTGGTCTGGTATTCCCATCTCTAAGAATTTTCCACAGTTTGTTTTGATCCACCCAGTCAAAGGCTTTAGCACAGTCAATAAAGCATAAGTAGATATTTTTCTAGAATTCCCTTGCTTTTTCTGTGATCCAAAAGATGTTAGCAATTTGGTCTCTGGTTCCTCTGCCTCTTCTTAATGCAATTTTTATATTTGAAAGTTCTTGGTTCCTATGTTGCCAAAGGCTAGCTTGAAGGATTTTGATCATAACCTTACTAGCATGTGAAATTAGTGCAATTGTAATAATCTTTGACATTGCCCTTCTTTGGGATTGGAATGAAAACTGACCTTTTTGAGTCCTGTGGGCACTGCTGAGTTTTCCAAATTTTCTTGCATATTGAGCACAGCACTTTAACAGCAATTTCTTTAGGATTTTTAAATAGCTCAGCTGGAATTCCATCACCTACAGTAGTTTTGTACACAGTAATGCTTCCTAAGGCCCACTTGACTTCAAGCTCTAGGATGTCTAACTCTAGGTGATTAACTGCATCATTGTGGTTATCTGAGTCATTAAGACTTTTTTTTTGTATAGTTCTTCTGTGTATTCTTGCCACTTTCTATTAGTCTCTTCTGCTTCTGTTAGGTCTTTACCATTTTGATCCTTTATTGTGCCCTTTCTCACATGAAATGTTCCCTTGATATCTTTAATTTTCTTGAAGAGATTTCTATTCTTTCTCCTTCTATTGATTTTCTATATTTCTTTGCTTTGTTCACTTAAGAATGCTTTCTTATTTCTTCTTGCTATTCTTTGAAACTCTGCATTCAGTTGGGTATATCTTTTCCCCTTTTCCTTGCCTTTTGCTTCTCTTCTTTCCTTAGCCTTTAGTATAAACACCTCAGACAACCACTTTGCCTTCTTACATTTCTTTCTTTGGTCACCACCTTCTGTACATTGTTACAAACCTCTGTCCATAGTTCTGCAGAAAGATGTCCCTTTCATCATAAGGGATTAGAATTAAAAAGTAGGAAGTCAAGAGATACCTGGAGTAACTGGTAAATTTGGCCTTGGAGTATAAAATGAAAGAGGGCAAAATCTAACAATTTTGTCAAGAGACTACAAGGTCATAGCAAACACCCTCTTCCAACAACACAAGTGATGACTGTACACATAAGCATCATCAGATAGCCAATACCAAAATCAGATTGGTTATATTCTTTGCAGCCAAAGATGGCTCTATACAGTCAGCAAAAACAAGACCGGGAGCTGACTATGGCTCAGAGTATGAGCTTTTTATTGCAAAATTCAGGGTTAAATTGAAGAAAGTAGGGAAAACCACTAGGCCATCCAAGTATGATCTACATCAAACCCCGTATCATTATATGGAAGCCACTAGGATATCCATATTCCACCATGGGGTGCATTCTTTCTGAGTCACTAGTATCTCCCATATTCCACCATGGAGTACATTCTTTCCAACACTGAGAGAATTACAGGAACCTGAAATTTTGTTTAGTTTCCTTGACACCCAGAAGCAGTGTGGGTCTTAGGGACCATCAGGATCACTCCTGAGTGCAGACGGTCCGTCTGCATCCCTGAAGCAGGAACCAAGCTCTCCTGGGCCTCTACCCTTACACTACCGCTTGTGACATATCTAGACTTTGTAAGGCTGTAGGACAGTGGGAAAAGGGGACTTGGTAGTTTTCCAAGGAATCTGTCCTTATTGAGAGCTGGGACTGAGACAGCAGGAGCTCTGGCCATCCCAATTCAACCCCTGGTTGAGAAATGGGGTGGTCCCTTCCTTGTGTGTGGACTAGGCCTCTGTACAGAAGCCTCTGTTCCTGGAGGGACTGATTCTGGGAGGATGAGTGGGAGCCTGATAGCCAGCGACCCCGGTTAATAGCTGCCTGTCTGCAGCGGGGATAGTACCAACTGAGCCTGAACTATCCCCTGGGAAAGATGCAGAATTCCAGGCTACAGCCTGTATTGCAGTTCCCAGAAACCCCCTATTTTGCTCCTGTGACACCCACCTACTGACTCCCCTGGCTCCTAAAAGTTAGGGCACTATAGTAGCCTCTGGAGACTTAAGCCCCAGCTGCTTCACTCAGCGACAGGGTCACTGATACACACCAGGCCACCCCTACCAACTTCTACTCTGAGAACTGCTAACTTCCCAGATACCAAGAAGATAAGCAAGTATTTAAATATAGCCTAAAATGGAGATGTAGCCTAAAATGAGAAAAAGGTTATGAGGCATACATTTAGCTCCATTAACAAAAGTGTGCCCACAAAATACCCTCTTTGCCCATCATCAAGGAACTGCACTGTTTTCATCATGTGCTCTACTGCTTCAAGTCTCTCTCAGTTCTTTCACGGAAGGAAAATCATACTTTAACAACTCAGTAAATTAAAATGATTATTTTAACTAATTAAATAAGGATTCCAAACATGTCTCCAGATACCACCAAGTACGCCTGGAACTGGGGACAAATGACCCCTAATTGGGGCTTCCCTTGTGGCTCAGTGGTAAAGAATCCACCTGTAATGCAGGAGCTGCAGGAGATGTGGATTTGATCCCTGTTTTGGGAAGGCCCCCTGGAGGAAGGCATGGCAACCCACTCCAGTGTTCTTGCATGAAGAATCCCATGGCCAGAGGAGCCTTGGCAGGCTACGGTCCTTAGGGTCACAAAGAGTTCACATGACTGAAGCAACTTAGCACAATCCCTAATTGAAAGCCACTGAAATGGAGCTACATATTAATTTTATTTTTAATAAAAGAAGATAACCCAGGAGAGTCACACCAATCTTGAAAAATAAAAACAAAATTGGAAGACTTACCCTTCCTGATTTCAAAACTGACTGCAAAGCCTCATTAATTGAATAAAACAGTGTGGTGCTGGCATAAGACACAAACCAATGGAATAGACTGAGAATCCAGAAATAAACCCTCCCAGTAATAGTCAATTACTCTTTGACTAGAGCACCAGGATAATTCAGTGGAGAAGGAATAGTCTCTTCAACAGATGTGTCTGGAAAAGCTGGATTAATCACATGCAAAAGAATGAAGCTGGACCCCTACCTCCCACCACATAAAACAGTAACTAAGTACAGATTAATGACCTAAGTGTAACAGCAAGACCGATAAAACCCTTGGAAGAAAACATAAGGGGAAATCACCATAACATTGGATTAGGTAGTAGGTTTTTTTTTTTTTTCCTTTATTTTTTAAATTTAATTCCTCATTTTACTTTAGAAAATAAAGGTTCACTGGTAACAACTGCCTAGCCAGATTAACAGTACCTCTTTAGACTTAGGTTGTTTTGTACACCAAGACAAGCATTCCAGGTTCGTGTCCATGCTTTTGAGACTGGAAACCACCTGAGACGCCTACTGCCAGTTTTTCATCCCCAGAAAGTAAAGAATGTTGAGGACCTGTGGCTGGAAGCAGGTGTCTCCCATGGTTTTGCCCTTTGATGCCAAGGTGCAAGTAGCCTTAATTGTGCATATTTATGCTCCTGAAGCAAACATCAGAGGGCCAGGAAGTAAGTGTATAGCCACACTGCTAGGAAAAAGCAAGACTTGGGCTGGTTTTCTCCATTACAGTATGAAATCTTCACCTCCCAAGCAAGGAAAGATATGAAGTGGCACACATTCTGAGTGGCTGTTACTTACCTAATCTTACACTCAACAATAGCTTTTGAGTCCTGTGTTGTTTCCAGATACTGAGCGAGTAGAAGATGAGACACATCATCTCTGATAAATTCTGTGTTGGAAACTTTGCATTTCAAGATGAATCAAGGACACAAAAGAGCATCAGCAGCGAAAACTCAAACTACCAGAGAGCCTTCTTTGATATGTATTTCCATTTTCAGATCACGTCTAATCACTATGTCAGAAGAAAATCATGAGAAATTCACTAACTGATCTTTGTTATTATTTTGATTCTGGCCTTAGCAAAGATTCTAATTTTTCCAGCTTTACTGAGGTAGTTGACACACGAATGTATATATTTAAAGTGTGAAAGCCTGGAGTGCTGCCGTCACAGGGTTGCACAGAGTCAGGCACAACTGAACAACGAAACAACAAAAAAGTGTGGACAAAAAACGTTGTCCTGGTTCTTTGTCTCTCTCCTTTGCTTCTTGGTTTCCCATTTCATATGTTTATGCACTTGAAGTTATTCCATGGGTTTAAAGTTCATCTTTCTTCATTCTTTTTTGTTCAACGTTTCAAAACTGCCTTGGGCAGTAAGCTGAGGCAAAGATGAAAATATGAAACTTACTTTTCTTGCTCCCTTTTCCTTCAGAATTCACTGCCTGTTGCCTAATGACTGAAAACTGTCATTTCATCATTTCACACATGTTGTCCTATTTTCTGTATATGGATAATGAGAGGATAATTCTCATGGCAGTTAGTACTTAGGTCCTTTTATTTTTTTACCGTGTGAATATTATATGTTTTTATCCCTGTTTCTCTATTCCAAAACATGGTAGCTACATTATTTCACTCTGAGTAAAAAATTGGGAAACTTCTACATTTAAAACAAGTGCATAACAAAACAGTCACCAAAATAAGGATTTCATATGTAATTTAAGTGAATTTTTAACTTTCTTCTTTATGGAAAATTAAGGGTCTAAATATTATATAAAGGCAAAATATGGCAGCTGTGAAATGCTGATTTAAATTTCATTTCAGTTCTTCAAGTGAAAAACACATACAAGGAATAACGTGTGCATATGGGATGTTTTTCCTAATGATTTGTGATCCTGTGGCCTCATTGACTTTCCTGCTATCTGATGTTACCACTCTCTCACATAACTCACCTCCGATAATAATGTGAGTAATAATTATATCCCACTGGCTTCCTTTGCAATGCTTTCATGTGGCTAGTCTTTTATTGTTATTTCTTGCTGAGCTTTTTTTCCAGCATTTTAAATTCCCCACTGCCTTAATTTAAAGTTACTGAAGCATATAAGCAAAAATATCACTTTCTTTGAAAATAGCTTTTTTGAGGCTAGTAAAAACTCCAAATCTGTCACTCATTTTAGGGAAGAAAACCCAAACTAATTCAATAGTATTAGCATAAATCTTCCAGTAAAAGACTTGTTCATAGAATACACAGCAGTTTAGAGGACTACCCAGAGCTTTGGAAAACTAAGCTCTAGATAGGTATTACCTTATATTGTGGATAAAATATTACTGCATAGAGCAGCTAGAATGGCTTAAAATATTTACGCAGCAAAGAGGAAAAAAAAATTGTGTAGATTTTACCACCATCCAATTTGAAATCCACCTTTGGGGATTTATATACTTACATTCTTCTTAAAACAAGCAAACAAAATACTTTCTGTAAGGACAAATTACAAGAGGCAATAAGTCCCCTTGAAGATATTCCTTTAAAAAAGACAGCTTACAAAGGAATTACACTCAAGACCCAGAGATTGTTTTCCTAAAGAGTTATCTGGTGATCATACTGGAAAACAAGCAGACATATGTAATAATTATACACATTTCTAAAATGTTACGTTCAAGCAATAGTAATATTTAAGCATTATATCTTCATAATATCTTCATTGAGCTGTAACTCACATATCATAAAGCTCACATTTTTAAAGTATGCAATTCATTATTTTTTATATAATCAGCAACTTGTACATCATCACTTCCATTTAAATTTAGAGTATTAACCCCACTCCCAAAAAAACACCATACCTATTAGCAGTCACACTCCACTTTCCCCTCACCCATAACCTCTGGAAATGACTAATCATCTTTCTCTCCTTATGGATTTTCTTATTCTGGACATTTCATGTAAGTTGAATCAAACAGAATATGGCCTTCATCTCTACTAATGCTTTCTGTCACAAAGTCCATGATATTAGTGAGGTCTGGTGTTAATATAGTCATGCCAACCCTCTTCTGTTTACTGAATGTGTGGTTTATCCTTATCCATCTTTTATGAACAATCTTTGGATCTTTGAATCTAAAGTGTGTCTCTAGAAAACAGTATATAGTTGTATAATGGTTTTTAATTGTTCACGCGTTCTCCAGCTTTTACTTGAAGTGTTTACTCCATTTACATTTAATTACTGAAAAGACAGCATTTATCTTAACCATTTCCTATATGTTTTCTGTGTGCCTTACATCATTTTTTCTCTGTTCTTCCTTTACTGTTGTTGACTTAAAAAAATGCACAACGTGAGAATTCTGAGTTAAATTTTATTTGAGGCGAAATGAGGACTGCAGCCTGGGAGACAGCACCTTAGATAGTTCTGAGAAACTGCTCCAAAAAGGAAGGGGGAACGGACAGTATATGTGTGATTTTGGTAAAGGGGGAGGACATGCAATCAAGCACACATTTTTTGTAGAAAATTTCTGCTGGTCTCATGAAGCTTCTACTAGTCATGAGAAACAATTGTCACCATGAAAGATTTTAGTGTTTGTCTAGATATGAGGAGATATAAGAATAAGGCTCATACAATCAGCTCCTGAGGTTATCTAACTATCTGAAGACCTGTTCTGCCAATTTTGCCCTGAGTACACAGTGCCTCACTTCTGCTCTTGACCTTGAACTCCTTCAAGGGGTGTCGAAGGTCAGCAGCTGCAGCAGCCCATGATTTAATCCTTGAAGAGGTAGATGGCAAGCACCATGGCAAGTGCCAATTTGTAGTTGACACTGTCCTCCTTTGAGTTAGGCTCAGAGATATTTTATAATACATCTGTATGAAAAAGAATTAATTTTACCAAAGAGAGGTCTGTCTCTCTGCCCTTAGTTCCTTGGATATAATATCTAAGCCCTGGGAATGACTGGCCTGATAAGAGTATATTTGTTTATGTGGAGAATTTGAGTTGCAGAAGACAGTAACTATGTGATTTATTGTGAAGATTTGGATCATGAAGTATCAGCTTGACTTCTGGAGGGACTGGAGGCAAAGATCAGCCACACATGTGGTCAGTCATATCTACATGGCAAAGCACTAATAAAAACTCTGGACACCCAGCCTCCGGTGATCATTTTTGGTTGGTATTGATCCATGCATATGGATCTGCCACAGGTTGTTGCTAAGAGTCTACACTCTATGACTGCTGGGAGAGGAAAACTGGGAGCTCTATATTTGGAAAATTCCTGGACTCTTCCCCATGGGTCTCTTCCCTTAGTTTCTTTAATCTTTATCCTTGTTGTAATAGACTGTGTTGTTGTTTTTCAGTTGCTAAGTTGTGCCTGACTCTTTGTGACCCCATGCACTGCAGCACACTAGGCTCCTCTGTCCTCCACTATCTCCCAGAGTTTGCTCAAATTCATGTCCACTGAGCCAGTGATGCTATCTAACCATCTCATCCTTTGCTGCCCCCTTCTCCTTTTCCCTTCAGTCTTTCCCAGATACAGGATCTTTTCCAGTGAGTCGGTTCTTCACATCAAGTAGCCAAAATATTGGAGCTTCAGCTTCAGCATCAGTCCTTCCAATGAATATTCAGGATTGATTTCCTTTAGAATTGACTGGCTTGATTGCTTTGCTGTCGTAGGGACACTCAAGAGTCTTCTCCAACACCACTGTTCGAAAGCATCATTTCTTCAGTGCTCAACCTTCTTTATGACTAATAAACTGTAGCAGTGAGTATTACTGCTTTTGGTGAGTTCTTTGAGGGCTTATAGTGAATTATCAAGCTGAGAGTAGTCTTGTGGACCCCTGAATTTGCAACTTGTGTTAGAAGTGAATTAGTCTTATGGCCAGTTTCCTATCTTTACAATGCCATTTTAATTTCCATATTTCCTTTGCTATACTGTTAAGTTACTTAATTACCTACATGTAATCCCTAAAGGAGATCAGTCCTGGGTGTTCATTGGAAAGACTGGTCCTGAAGTTGAAACTCCAATACTCGCCACCTCATGCGAAGAGTTGACTCATTGGACAAGACCCTGATGCTGGGAGGGATTGGGGGCAGGAGGAGAAGGGGACAACAGAGGATGAGATGGCTGGATGGCATCACCGACTCGATGGACATGAGTTTGGGTAAACTCCGGGAGTTGGTGATGGACAGGGAAGCCTGGCATGTTGCAATTCATGGGGTCATGAAGAGTTGGACATGACTGAGTGGCTTCACTTTCACTTTAGTTTCCATAGTATAAACACTGTTCCTCCAGTATAGCTCTTCTTCCTTCTTTCATGCTATTATTGCCATATAAATTATGTCTGTATACATTTTTTGTTCAGTCTCTAAGTCATGTCCGACTCTTTGTGACCCCATGAGCTACAGGATGCCAGGCTTCCTTGTCCTTCAGTATCTCCTGGAGTTTACTCAAGCTTGTGCACTGAGTTGGTGATGCCATTCAACCATCTCATTCTCTGTTGCCCTCTTCTCCTTTATACATTATAAACCATTAATACAGTTTTATATTTATTAGTGTATATAGTTGTCTTTATATCAAAGAGAAGAATTGTAAATATAAGGTTCATACTTTTTTAATAGTTAACCATGTAGTTATCTTTACCAGTGCTTTTTTAGTGTAGAGTTAAACCATGGTCTAGTGTTCTCCCCCCAACTTCCCCCCCTTTTTTTTCTTTCTTAATTCAGGCTAAAGGACTTTCAATATTTATTATAGAAAATTTCTACTAGTGATGATTTCACTCATTTTTTGCTGATCTGAAAATAATTTAACTTCTTGTTCATATATGAGAAATAGTTTTGCTATATATAGAATTCTTAGTTGACAATCTTATTTTTTCCTTTAGCAATTTGACTGCACCCTACTATGCCTCTGGTCATCATGATTTCTGAAAAGAATTCAACCATTCATCTCATTGAAAGTCCCTCATTTGATGAATCACTATTTCCTGTTACTTTCAAGATTCTGTTTTTACAGTTCAACTCTGATGCAACACAGTGTATAATTCTTTGAGACTAAGATTTGTAAATGGGCAGATTAATTATATTCACTAAATTTGTGACTTTATTGGCCATAACTTCTTCAAATAAACTTTATACATCTTTCTCTTCTCTCTTTTGAGATTCCCATTGCAAATAGATTGGCACGCTTGATTGTGTCTCTCAGGTCTCTGAAACTTTATTTGTCTGTCTGTATCTTTTCTTATTTCTCTGTTCAGCTCAGTTCAGTCGCTCCGTCATGTCTGATTCTTTGCGACCCCATGAATCTCAGCACACCAGGCCTCCCTGTCCATCACCAACTCCCAGAGTTCACTCAGACTCATGTCCATCGAGTCAGTGATGCCATCCAGCCATCTCATCCTCTGTCGTCCCCTTCTCCTCCTGCCCCCAATCCCTCCCAGCATCAGAGATAACCTTAATAAATATATGTTCATGTTAGCTGTTTTTTTCTTCTGCCAATTCAAACCTGCTGTTAAATTTCTCTAGTGGTTTTTATTACAATTATTATACATTTCAACTCAATAATTTCTGTATTATCCTGTTTCATTTTTTACGTTTTCATTGCTATTCTCTATTTACTAAAGCATTATTATCATACTCCTTTAATTTTCTAGATATACTTCCTTTAGCTATTTGAACATTTTATTTTTATTTTTTCATACATCAATATGCATCCGCCATGGGTGTACACGTGTTCCCCATCCTGAACCCGCCTCCCACCTCCCTCCCCATACCATCCCTCTGGGTCATCCCAGTGCACCGGCCCCATTTGAACAGTTTTTAATAGCTTATTAAACTCTTTCTAAGTTCTACATCTGAGATTCCTCAGAAACAGCTTTCTTTGCTTTTTTCCCCCCTTATATAAAGGCCACACTTTGTTTCTTTATGTGTTTCATGTTTTTTGTTGTTGTTGAAAACTGGACATTTTAAATAATCAAATGGGGCATCCATAGAAATCACATTTTACCTAATTTTTTTAAGTTTGTGATTTTTGTTGGCTCTTGCTGTCATTGTAGTAGTGTGTTGATGATAATTACTTGTTTAACACGATTCCTGGACTAATTCTTTATCATCTCTATTATTTGTCAAGTGCAGCCACTGAAAGCGAAGTCGCTCAGTCGTGTCCAACTCTTTGCGACCCCATGGACTGTAGCCCACCAGGCTCCTCCATCCATGGAATTTTCTAGGCAAGAGTACTGGAGTGGGTTGCCATTTCCTTCTCCAGGGGATCTTCCCAACCCAGGTATCAAACCAGGGTCTCCCGCATTGCAGGCAGATGCTTTACCGTCTATGCTTAATTGACTTAGTGGTCAGATAGTGATCAGACAAGGATAGCTTTAAATACTTTGAACCAGTAAGGCTCCCAGTCTTCACCTAGGAACTCTGCAGGCTGTGAGGAATGCTTTTAATATTCCAGGAAGAAGTTTACAACTCCAACTCTTCTGTTTTCAAAAACCCTCAAGGTCAGACACAAGTGAAAAGTTAGGCCCTTCTCAATGCTTTGCTGTACATTCACATAGGCTTGCACATATATGTGACCTTTGTGTCCTCAAGACCATATCATAGCTTTTACAGGCTACCTATGGAAATCTCATTTTAGACAGAGTGTCTTAGTTTAAGAAGGCTAAGACTGTTAGCCCCAGTGGGGAATATATCAGTGAACAGTGATGTTAAACCACTGCTGCTGATTGTTTTCAGGAAGTTACTGACAGAAAAGGTAGTTCAAATAGAGATGAAACAAAGGTTATCTCTAAGTTAGATCAAGTGAAACAATAATCTGATAATGGAACTTCTTAAGGAATTGCCAGCCATGTCAAATGATGACAGTTCTCTCCAAACCCATCTTGCCATTTCTGATGACTGCTAAGTTTTTGGTTTTCATAGTTACCTTCCTTACAAAACTGTTGATTTTCAAGGTTATCATTGAGCTGAGAAATATGGGAATAGGATAAGTTAAAATGCTCCAATTTTTTTTTTTTTAAGTAAGATTTAGTCATGCTCTGGATTGTTACAAGCTTTTGGTTAATTTTCATAATTCTAGAAAGTGTTGGTTTTGACAATTGTTGTCAGTGGTGGTGTTGTTTTTATGGAGAAATGTACTTTGAGAGGTCCTGTCTCCATCTTTAACTAACTTTGCATATCAAATAATTTGAGCTAAATCTGAAACATGAGATTTACATCAAACACCTTGGTACAGACTGGGAAAGATTAAAATAACAGCAAAAAATAAGAGAAAAGTCAAATATTAAGGGCTTATTTTTGTTTTTATTGCTGACTTCAAAATGAATTAAATTTTAAAAACTGAGTTTTAAGTGTGAGGGAGAGAGTGGGGGCAAGAGAGAGAGAGAAGGAGAGAGAGAGACAGTGTGTGTGTGTGTGTGTGTGTGTATTTAATGGATCAGACATTGGACCTTGTAGAACAGGTCCTGAAGAAAAATAAAATTAATATTTTTTATTAGCTCATTATCCTGAAACTTTCAGAGGTTAATGTGATGTGTTTTAAAAGAATCTATTTTGTGTCATGCTTATATTGACCCATATAACATCTGCTGGTCTAATAGGAATACACAGTGGCTGATTCCCTGTAGTCTCCCAACTGTGAGCAGTGCAGTAGAATTTCAATTAGTCAAGTTACAGTCAGATGCAACCTCAGAGGAATAAGATCAAATAATGTATAGGACAATTTCCTTATGTTGGTCTGAAAAGCTTAATTATGAATACTAGTCATTTATTTTGTCCAGGTATTATTAGTGTAGATGCTGCCTTATCAGTGAATTCTGGAAATTTTCTTTCCTCCCTCTGGATAGTTTAGTGATCTTGTATCTCAGAGTATGATTCAAACAGCTCAGGATTCTATTGGAAATGAGAGAGAAAGAGAGAGCAACAGGCAAACAGTATCATGCAAGCAGTCCTGAGACTCTTCAGCAGAAGATATCTCCTTTCATTTTCTACATAATAACTGTGACTTTCTGTTTATCTCATATAGTTGATGACTACACTATCAACTTATAAGGCAAGGTGAAAGAGTTTATGGGAAAAAAAAACCTTAGATGGCTCTTATTTATGAATGGTTAATTTGAGAAATCTCAGGGAAACTTATTTTTCTTTTTCCTTAAGGCTAAGTATAGTTTATTATTGTGACTTTGATATTTTAAACATAATGTGTGCTTTGCTCATGTTTGATACTAAATGAAGATAAATGTTATATCTAATTATATTATATTATCTCTACTACGCTGCATGTAATTTTGATGAATTTACATTTATCATTATATTATCTTCAGATAGAAATGCATATGTGAAAATGTAGCCAAATAATTTTGATTTATAGAGATTGATTTGCAATGGCTCTGCTTCAAGAATTCTAATATCCCTTACATGCTTAATTTAAATCAGACTCATTTTTTGGATGCTGTGTATAACAGCAGTGGTGGTGATAAAAATCTTAAAGTGCAAATCCAAAAGACGTTTATTCCAAAGTGGCTTCTTTTAGCACACTAAATGTAAAATGACATGGTAACAAGTAGCACATGACATCTGCTAATAACCACACTTGGGAGCTTTACCTCTACCACTGTTACCATTTGCCAGATTATTACCCATGGTCTCTTCCTATTTTCATTTGAACTCATGGTGTGGCTACAATGAACCTAAAAATATTGACCTAGCATAACAGATTTGAAAAATGGCTTGCATTATTAAATGAATTACTTAAATTAAATGAGAAAATAATTTATTTCAACAAAAACCTGTAGTGGTACCTCAAGTCACTCTTAAGAATCCATTTAATGATATATCTTGTGATTTTTTTTTAAACAAATACAAATCATGTGAGCTACTTTCTTACACTATCAGTAAAAGAAGTTTGGTTTTGAGTCAGCACAATGTGTCCTTGCCTTGAATTTGAGCTCTAAATAGAACAATAATTCCTTTTGTTTTACTCACTACATTGCATGTGCAGGGCATATATCTATGTTTATATTTGTTGTATATATGCATTAGATTTGGTGTTAGTTAAATAATTTCCCAGGCATTCTATGATGATTTTTATAGCTCTACTTTTTCTCTAGATTAGTTAGTAAATAAATTAGAGAAACATTTAATAAAATCTAAAACTGCTTACTTAAAATTACCTTATAATTGAAGAGTGATTTAACAAGAAATTATTTCATATTAGTTCCACCTATTACAATTATTTTTGATTTTACATATAAACACAGACATATATATATACTTTACATATATATATATATAATCTCCAAAGTCCACATTTCTCTAAATTATTCACAATTGAATTGTAAATATTTGCAGATTATCAATTGCTAATAAATTACTAAATTCTTTGAGAATAAATTTTACCCATAGGAATTATGATCTGAAAAGAAAAAAAATTACTTTAGATTCTTTTACTTTTTTTTTTGGCTGGAATTACTACCTAAATCACTTCTCTAATACAACAATAATATAATTTTTAAATGTCCTTATTTGTTTCAGTAATAGTGGTACAGAAGACATCTCTAAACTTTTGTTGTAGGGCAAAATGTTTGTACTATTAAGCTACCTGATTAGGTCCTATATCATACAGAGTTCTCCAGAGAAACATAATCAATGAATGTCAATATGGGTGTCTACATATATACATATATATATTTATTCATAATTTACATGTAATATATATCCATATCTATATAACATGTTTGTGTGTATATATAGATATATATACACACATTAATATCATATTGTGTAAGTATATATAATTGTATACATATCCGCTCATAAGATACAGATATGGAAATGGATATTGATAAAGTTTATTTTAACAGTCCATGCAGAGTGGCAGCTGGCACGTCTGAAAATTTTAGGTAGGCTAGCAGGCTAGACGGAGAAGGCAATGGCACCCCACTCCAGTACTCTTGCCTGGAAAATCCCATAGACGGAGGAGCCTGGTGGGCTGCAGTCCATGGGGTCGCTAAGAGTCAGACATGACTGAGTGACTTCACTTTCACTTTTCACTTTCATGCATTGGAGAAGGAAATGGCAACCCACTCCAGTGTTCTTGCCTGGAGAATCTCAGGGACAGGGGAGCCTGGTGGGCTGCAGTCTATGGGGTCGCACAGAGTCGGACATGACTGAAGCGACTTAGCAGCAGCAGCAGCAGCAGGCTAGAAACTCATGAAGAAGTTGATGCTTCAGTGTTGTAACACAATATTTTCTTCTCCTGGAATCTTCAGCTTTTCCTCATTAGGCCTTCAACTGATTGGAGAAGGACCGCTGACATTATCAAGGGTACTATTCTTCATTCAGAATCAACTGTTTTCGTTATCACACAACCACATATTCACACCATCAACAAACAGCTTTCACAGCAATGCCTAGATAACTGTTTCATTAAATCACTGGATATTTTAGTATAGCCAAGTTGACACATAAAACTACCTACCACAGGTACATGTCTATGAATGTGGCAAATCAAGGTCTAATTACCTAAGACACATGTTTATGTTTCTAATCTTATTGAATTACATCCATTAGATGCTAAGTATTTTCTACTACCACAGAAATTAAGTACACGGAAGAAAACTTTACACTAAAGGTTAATGAGTGGGCAACTGATATTTCAGATATCAAAACGTATGGCATATAAAGCATTATGTTCAAAAGCTCTGAATCAGGTATGAATACAAAGGTCAAATCTGCCATATTACTAACATTGTAACTTCAAACAATTTGTGTAATCTCTCAGAACTCAGTATCTTCAACTGTAAAATAGAGATAACAATGTGCCTGACACATGTGTCCTACATATCATAAGCACTTCTGAGACAATGTTTTATATACAGCAGGAAAATATTTTGTTCTTTCAATTGTATTTAAAATCAGGAAGAAGATGCTTTTGTTATGTATAATTCATGATACTTCCACTTATCAACCACTACCTCCCTACTCTGTCTTTTCTAAATCAGTAGGTTTTGGTAGTTGGAACATCTGTTTTGTTTTTTTTTTGTTGTTGTTGTTGTTGTTTTTCTAATCACGGATTCATGCTCATTGTAAAGAACTTCCACATTAGTTAAAGTTGCTCAGTCATGCCAACTCTTTGTAAACCCATGGACTATACAGTCAGTGGAATTCTCCAGGCCAGAATACTGGAGTGGATAGCCTTTTCCTTCTCCAGGGGATCTTCCCAACCCAGGGATCAAACCCAGGTATCCTGCATTGCAGGGAGATTCTTTACCAGCTGCGCCACCAGGGAAGCCCTTCACATTCTTAGAGGATATAAATTCTTCGCTTTGAAAGGGTTGGGACAGAACTAAATAAATTTACATACAAAATAAAAGACCAAGAGTAAAAAAATTCAAGAAGCTGAAAGATGAAGCCCCAAGGCTGGAGGCCAGGGAAAGCTGACTGAGAAATCTAAAAGAGAAAAAACGAGAAGAGAGCAATTGGTAGAAGAGAAATGTTGACATCTATTTTTCACCCTTATCATCAATATCGCCTCTTGCTCTAAGACACATCCCCCACTTTTCACTTTCCTTCTGGAATATATATTTTAGAGGAATGAATACATCCATTGAATTCTGCTCCAGATTTGAGCCAGGTAATTATAATGGCAATGAAATGACTGCTCTTAGAGAAGAGCCATACTAACAACACTCAGTTCAGTTCAGTTCAGTAGATCAGTCGTTTATGACTCTTTGTGACCCCATGGACTGCAGCACATCAGGCCTCCCTGTCCATCACAAACTCCCAGAGTTTACTCAAACTCATGTCCATCGAGTCAGTGATATAATCCAATAATCTCATCCTCTGTCATCCCCACTCCTCCCGCCTTCAATCTTTCCCAGAATTAGGGTCTTTTCAAATGAGTCAGCTCTTTGCATCAGGTGGCCAAAGTATTGGAGTTTCAGCTTCAACATCAGTACTTCCAATGAATATTCAGGACTAATTTCCTTTAGGATGGACTGGTTGGATCTCCTTGCAGTCCAAGGGACTCAAAGAGTCTTCTCCAACACAACAGTTCAATAGCATCAATTCTTTGGCCCTCAGCTTTCTTTACAGTCCAACTCTCAAAGCCGTACATGACTACTGGAAAAACCACAGCCTTGACTAGATGGACCTTTGTTGGCAAAGTAATGCTTTTGCTTTTTAATATGCTGTCTATGTTGGTCATAACTTTCCTTCCAAGGAGTAAGCGTCTTTTAATTTCATGGCTGCAGGCACCATCTGCAGTGATTTTGGAGCCTCCAAAAATGAAGTCTGCCACTGTTTCCCCATGGATTTGCCATGAAGTGATGGTACTGGATACCATGATCTTAGTTTTCTGAATGTTGAGTTTAAGCCAACATTTTAACTCTCCTTTTTCACTTTGATCAAGAGGCTCTTTAGTACTTCTTCACTTTTTGTCATAAGGGTGGTGAAATTGGCATATCTGAGGTTATTGACATTTCTCCAGGCAATCTTGATTACAGCTTGTGCTTCATCCAGCCCAGCGTTTCTCATGATGTACTCTGCATATAAGTTAAATAAGCAGGGTGACATATACAGCCTTGATATCCTTCTTTCCCTATTTGGAACCAGTCTGTGGTTCCCTTTTGAGTTCTCACTGTTGCTTCCTGACCTGGATACAGATTTCTCAGGAGGCAGGTCAAGTGGTCTGATATTCCTATCTCTTTCAGAATTTTACACAGTTTATTGTGATCCAAATAGTCAAAGGCTGTGGCATAGTCAATAGCAGAAATATATGTTTTTCTGGCACTCTCTTGCTTTTTCGGTGATCCAGCAGGTGCTAGCAATTTGATCTCTGGTTCCTCTGCCTTTTCTAAAACAAGCTTGAACATCTGGTAGTTCACAATTCATGTACTGTTGAAGCCTGGCTTGGAGAATTTTAAGCATTACTTTACTAGCGTGTGAGATGAGTGCAATTGTGCGGTAGTTTGAGCATTCTTTGGCATTGTCCTTCTTTGGGATTGGAATGAAAACTGACCTTTTCCAGTCCTGTGGCCACTGCTGAGTTTTCCAAACTTGCTGGCATATTGAGTGTAGCAATTTCCTAGCATCATCTTTTAGTATTTGAAATGGCTCAACTGCAATTCCATCACCTCCACTAGCTTTGTTCACAGTGATGCTTCCTAAGGCCCACTTGACTTCGCATTCCAGGTGAATGATCACACCGTCATGATTATCTGGGTCTTTTTTGTATAGTTCTGTGTATTCTCGCCACCTCTTCTTAATACCTTCTGCTTCTGTTAAAGTGACGTCGTCGCTCAGTCATGTCCAACTCTTTGCAACCCCATGGACTATAGCCTACCAGGCTCCATCCATGAGATTTTCCAGGCAAGAATACTGGAGTGAGTTGCCATTTCCTTCTCCAGAGGATCTTCCTGACCCAGGGATCAAACTCAGGTCTCCCACATTGCAGGCAGACGCCCTACTTTCTGAGCCACCAGGGAAGCCAGATCCATACCATTTCTGTCCTTTATTGAGCCCATCTTTGCATGAACTGTTCCCTTGATATCTCTCATTTTCTTGAAGAGATCTCTAGTGTTTCCCATTCCATTGTTTTCCTCTATTTCTTTGCACTGATCACTGAGGAAGGCTTCCTTATCTCTCCTTGCTATTCTTTGGAACTCTGCATTCAAATGGGTATAACCTGCCTTTTCCCCTTTGCTTTTTGCTTTTCTTCTTTTCACAGCTATTTGTAAGGCCTCCTCAGCCAGCCATTTTTTCTTTTTTGCATTTCTTTTTCTTGGGGAACATCTTGATCCCTGTCTCCTGTACAATGTCACAAACCTTCCTCCATAGTTCATCATACACTCTGTCTATCAGATCTAGTCTCTTAAATCTATTTCTCACTTCCACCATATAATCATAAGTGATTTGATTTAAGTCATACCTGAATTATCTAGTGGTTTTCCCTACTTTCTTCAATTTAAGTCTGGATTTGGCAATAAGGAATTCATGGTCTGGGCCACAGTCAGCTCCCAGTCTTGTTTTTGCTGACTGTTTAGACCTTCTCCATCTTTGACTGCAAAGAATGTAATCAATCTGATTTCAGTATTGACCATCTGGTGATGTTCATGTGTAGAGTCTTTTCTTGTGTTGTTGGAAGAGGGTGTTTGCTCTGACCAGTGTGTTCTCTTGGCAAAACTCTATTTGCCTTTGCTCTGCTTCATTCTGTACTCCAAGGCCAAATTTGCCTGTTACTCCTGGTGTTTATTGTCTTCCTACTTTTGCATTCCAGTCCCCTGTAATGAAAAGGACATCTTTTTTGGATGTTAGTTCTAGAAGGTCTTTCAGATCTTCATGGAACCATTCAACTTCAGCTTCTTCAACATTACTGGTCAGGGCATAGACTTGACTTACTGTGATATTGAATGATTTGCCCTGGAAATGAACAGAGACCATTCTGTCATTTTTGAGATTGCTTCCAAGTCCTGCATTTCAGACTCCTTTGTTGACTATGATGTTTACTCCATTTCTTCTAAGGGATTCTTGCCCATAGTAGTAGATATAATGGTCATCTGAGTTAAATTCACCGATTCCAGTCCATTTCAGTTCACTGATTCCTAAAATGTCGACGTTCACTCTTGCCATCTCCTGTTTGACCACTTCCAATTTGCCTTGATTCATGGACCTAACATTCCAGGTTCCTATGCAGTATTGCTCTTTACAGCATCAGACCTTGCTTCCATCACCATTTACATCCACAACTTGGTATTGTTTTTGCTTTGGTTCCGTCTCTTCATTCTTTCTGGAGTTATTTCTCCACTGATCTCCAGTAGCATATTGGGTACCTCCTGACCTGGGGAGTTCATTTTTCATTGTCTATCTTTTTGCCTTTTCATACTATCATGGGGTTCTCAAGGCAGGAATACTGAAGTGGTTTCCCATTCCCTTTTCCAGTGGACCACATTTTGTCAAAACTCTCTACCTTGACCCGTCCATCTTAGGTGGCCCTACATGGCATGGCTCATAGTTTCGTTGAGTTAGACAAGGCTGTGGACCATGTGATCAGATTAGTTAGTTTTCTGTCACTGCCATATAATTAGATTGGTTAGCTTTCTGTGATTGTGGTTTTCAGTCTGTCTGCCCTCTGATGGAGAAGGATAAGAGGGTTATGGAAGCTAACCACACTAACATTTACAATAATCACTTTATCCTGCAATGGGAAGACTAAGCAAAACCAGTAAAAGAACAGAGATAGAGTGTCTAGAAATAAACACAAATCTGCATATAAAAACTGTACATATGAAATGAAGAATTTCAAATAAGGAGAAAAAACTGGGTTTGATCAGTAATGTCAGATGAAATGATAAATTCTTTGGGGAAGTGAGAGGGCATTATGCCAAGTAATTTCAAAATGGATTATGATTTTTACTATTTCCTAAAAACCATGGTGATATTAGGAAAAAAATTCAAGCTTTGTAAAGACATATATTGTTTTTTCTCTTTTCTGTCATGTTTACTAATGCACCCCTTATTCCTAGAGAAACATCACACACATAGTTGGTAATTTAAAAATGCTTAACTAAATTAATTAATAAACACCATGATAAACATCTAAATACCTTTTATTTAATTCATCAGATTATTTACTCTAAAATAAGATTGTCAAGACTAGCCAAAATTTCTCCTGCAACAGTTTTCTTCTACTAATTCTATAAGTAAAGTAAGTAGGCTTTCACTGAAACCACTTCAGTAGAGTCTGCCTCTACCCGTATTACCCAGAGGAAAAATGCTGCTCTAATTTCATGGTCAGTGTCTCTAAACAATCCTTAAAAATCTTAGGATCTTCAGTAAAACCTGAAGAAACTAAAATTTACAGAGTACAAGAGAAAATTATGTTAACCCATTAAAACCTATAAATTTAATTAATATAATACCCCATTACCAGGCAACTAGTCTAGCTTTTACTATCAACTTAATTAATGTGCTTAAAATAAAAAGATCATTTAGAATGGATGCAGCTTCCAAGATATATTTCAAGGATGTAGTAATTTGAAGGTCTCAGGAAAATGGCACCGTCATTGGTGGAGAGAATAGAGCTCTCAGCCAGTGGCAATGAAATGAGAAATGAATAATTAAGACTCAGTTAAAATTAGAATTTTGAGCCATTGCTGGAGGCTTTGGTGGAGGAGTAATGTTGAGCTCTCAAGCCCTGACATCATTCACCAGCAGCCTCAGTGAACCCAAACAGCATACCAACGACAGCAGCGGCCCATGCCATTGTGAGATAGAAGTTTCAGAGTGCCCTGAATCAGGGTGACCTTAAGCTTTGTGAAGGTTTTGGTGAGGTACTGAAAAAAAAAAAAAAAAATCCCACACAGATTTGCCAATGCATTAGCCTAATCAAGAAGTTCAAATTGAAGACATAGCAGGTCATCTCTCATGGCCAAGTTAATTTTTCATAAAGATATAATTGATAGTGAAAGTTTAAAGCATAAAACAGTCAGTTAAACTTTTACTTTATTATTACTGGTTTCCTTGTTTCAGCATCACAGTGAAAGAGGGTATTGTTCCTATATAGTTCAGTGAGTTGGTCTAGAGTTTGGGGGCTGGACAGATGTTTGTACGGCTTCCTTAATCCAGCTTTTGTGACACTATTGTTTGTGAACTGATTAGAATAAAGTGATTTTCTTCACACACATACACCAAAGAAAACAAAACAGAAACCCTAGTGAACTGGTATGCTTGTCTCCGTGTATCTATGTGGGGACTTCTTTTTATTAATTATATGAAGTACCTGCATCATCCATAAATGATTTATATGTATACTTTATAAATTATATATATATATATATATTCATAACAATATGTGATTGTGACTTAATTTATAGAAAATTTGAACCTTAAGATATTTTAAAACATTGACTAATACACCATGGATGATATTCAGGACCAAAAACAACAGAAGTCCTTAGATATTTTATGTCAGTGCTGTGTACTGGTGCTACATTTCTCTCCACCACACCAGAACAAGAGAAATTGCTGGCATACTTCAAAAAATAATTGAATGATATTGTCCATGTGACTTCATAAGAAATACACATATAACTATTTAAGATATTAATGTCACTATAGTATTTCTATTATTGTAATATAAAGTGCCATTTTAAAAATAAATAAAAGAATTATAAAAATATACTGAATTTCAATTTGCACAATTTTCTAGAACCAGTAGAAAGGTTGTCCTATCTTCTTTTTAGTTTTCTCAGTTATATACACATTTTTGACCGAATTTCTTTGACTACTCCTTTCTTTGACTACTCCTCCTTTGACTACTACTCCTCTTTGACTACTACTCCTTTGACTACTCCGAATTTCTTTGACTACTCCTTTCTTTGACTACTTTTTCTCAGTTATATACACATTTTTGACCGAATTTCTTTGACTACTCCTTCAAGCATCCATAATTAATCTTTCATGTTCTCTTGCTTCAGAAGAGTATCATCCTCTATGAACTTATTTTTTTGTTTTTAATATCAGTTGGTTTTCTCTTATACTGATTAAACTGAATAATGACTCCCAGAACAGCATGCTTATTAGTGATTTTATGTCCACTTTTATTATCATATTAAATCTAATATTTCTAAGGAACAGAGGAAGTTTTCAAAACCAGATACTTTTACTCCGAAGAAATTATACAGGAATGATAGACGTTCTGCCAGGACCACATAAATTATAGTGGGTAGTTAGTTATTTAATTTTTTTTAATTAAGGAAAAGTTCACAAATGCAAAAGAATTGATTATAAATAAATCAATTATAATTAAAAATACTTAAAAAGACCCAGACACTCATTTTACCAAACAGGGAAATAGAACATCTCTCATATTTTAAAGGTTTCAGGAGTTACTCCAGTATACTATTAACCCTCTTAGAGATAAACAGTATTTCTGATTTTTAATTTATTGTCCCACTACTTATATATTTTCCCACAATATAGTATCACATTTGTCTGTGTTTGAATTTTAAATGCATGAAACTTACTGAGCTTGGGTATGAGAGTGTATTAAATTAATGCTTATCTAATTTGCTTAACAAATTTGTTTTTTTTAAATGGAAAACAACTCCTGAAACTTTAGCGTTGATTTAAATTGGCATCAGTGTTTAGATAAAATGTTCTCAGTCATCCACACAAACATTTACCAAAGTAGCCCTTTACACTTGGTGGCATGGGACAAACAATATCCCCAGTCTGTAGTCTAATGACATCTTAAGTCTTGCAGAATTAAATTATTTGGAGTTAGACTTTAAAACTATAAGTAAAAAGTTAATTAATTTAGGTATAAATTGTAACACATATTGGGGCTGAGGGAAAGTAAAAGTTAGTGAAGAGTACTTGAGCCCTGTTAGAATGAATTTGATGGTGATTCTACATTATCTGTAATATAAATGAATTTGGTAAAATGAGTTAAATTATGTGACAATTATCTATCCTAACCTGAAAGTTTTTATGATCATAACCTTTATTCCAGCATTAAATTTAATTTAAATTACTTATTAAGTATTTTAATATTTTCAATTGCATCACTACGAACAAAGCTAGTGGAGGTGATGAAATTCCAGTTGAGCTATTTCAAATCCTGAAAGATGATGCTGTAAAAGTGCTGCATTCAGTATGCCAGCAAATTTGGAAAACTCAGCAGTGGCCACAGGACTGCAAAAGGTCATTTTTCATTCCAATCCCAAAGAAAGGCAATGCCAAAGAATGCTCAAACTACCGCACAATTGCACTCATCTCACATGCTAGTAAAGTAATGCTCAAAATTCTCCAAGCCAGGCTTCAGCAATATGTGAACCACGAACTTCCAGATGTTCAAGCTTGTTTTAGAAAAGGCAGAGGAACCAGAGATCAAATTGCCAACAGCTGCTGGATCAGGGAAAAAGCAAGAGAGTTCCAGAAAAACATCTATTTCCACTTTATTGACTATGCCAAAGCCTTTGACTGTGTGGATCACAATAAACAGTGTAAAATTCTGAAAGAGATGGGAATACCAGACCACCTGACCTGCTTCTTGAGAAACACGTATGCAGGTCAGGAAGCAACAGTTAGAACTGGACATGGAACAACAGACTGGTTCTAAATAGGAAAAGGAGTATGTCAAGGCTGTATATTGTCACCCTGCTTATTTAACTTATATGCAGAGTACATTATGAGAAACGCTGGACTGGAAAAAGCACAAGCTGGAATCAAGATTGGCGGGAGAAATATCAATAACCTCAGATATGCAGATGACACCAGCCTTATGGCAGAAAGTGAAGAGGAACTAAAAAGCCTCTTGATGAAAGTGAAAGTGGAGAGTGAAAAAGTTGGCTTAAAGCTCAACATTCAGAAAACGAAGATCATGGCATCCGGTCCCATCACTCCATGGGAAATAGATGGGGAAACAGTGGAAACAGTGTCAGAGTTTATTTTTTGGGGCTCCAAAATCACTGCACATGGTGACTGCAGCCATGAAATTAAAAGACGGTTACTCCTTGGAAGGAAAGTTATGACCAACCTAGATAGCATATTCAAAAGCAGAGATATTACTTTGCCAACAAAGGTTCATCTAGTCAAGGCTATGGTTTTTCCTGTGGTCATGTATGGATGTGAGAGTTGGACTGTGAAGAAGGCTGAGCGCCAAAGAATTGATGCTTTTGAACTGTGGTGTTGGAGAAGACTCTTGAGAGTCCCTTGGACTGCAAGGAGATCCAACCAGTCCATTCTGAAGGAGATCAGCCCTGGGATTTCCTTGGAAGGAATGATGCTAAAGCTGAAACTCCAATACTTTGGCCACCTCATGCGAAGAGTTGACTCATTGGAAAAGACTCTTAAGCTGGAAGCGATTGGCGGCAGGAGGAGAAGGGGACGACAGAGGATGAGATGGCTGGATGGCATCACTGACTCGATGGATGTGAGCCTGAACTCCGGGAGTTGGTGATGGACAGGGAGGCCTGGCATCCTGCGATTCATGGGGTCACAAAGAGTCGGACATGAGTGAGTGACTGAACTGAACTGAACTACCTGCTAGGTCCTGTGCTATGCACTTGGCAATCAAAGAGGAGCCTGAGCCAAAAAAGAGAGCTTATCAAAGATCTTGCAGCATAGTATCAGAGAGAAATTAATCAAGCAAATGTGTGAATAATTGTGAATAATTGTAAACATCGTGGTTCAGACAGTAAAGAATCTGCCTGCAAAGCAGGAGACCTGGGTTTGATCCCTGGGTTGGAAAGATCCCCTGGAGAAGGGAATGGCTACCTAATCCAGTAATTTTACCTGGAAAACTCCATGGACAGAGGAGCCTGGTGGTCGACAGACCACAGGGTCTCAAAGAGTCATACATGACTAAATGACTAACACACAAACCATGATTGGTTCTAAATAAAA
This sequence comes from Bos indicus, assembly GCF_029378745.1. Lineage (NCBI taxonomy): Eukaryota > Metazoa > Chordata > Mammalia > Artiodactyla > Bovidae > Bos > Bos indicus. The sequence continues at coordinate 90,654,199 of NC_091763.1, forward strand.
TCTGATTTTTTTAGATAGTGATGGAGAGAAAATCATAATTTATCTCCTTTTACTGGTAACATAAAGTATAGAAAAGTACTGTTAGCCTCTGATTCTAAGTAGCAGTTTTCTTTACTACAGACACAAAATAACAAAACTCCAAAACCAAACCTCAAACTAGCTATACAGTTTCAGTTATTTACTAAGCTTCAAAAGTCCAATTATAAGAACATTCAGTAACTAGCTAAATAATCCAAAAAAAAGGAAAAAAAAAAGAGGAGAAAGAAAGAAACCCCAACAGCTCTTGCATCCTGGTGAGACTATAAAAGGGAATTTTTAATTAATTTTTGCAATTATTATATCACTCAATTATATTTGTATTCAGAACCTCACTATTAGTGAGATTCACTAATAGTTCAGCGTTCAAATAGATAGTGAACTTCCATCTCATAATTTCTATTTATGTCTAAGCATTATATAGTGTGCAAAATCAAATAGATATCTGTAATTTGGAAATAATGATGATAATGAATAAATTCTATTTAGTAAGACAATACTAATTGCAGACTCACTAAGTACAGCAGTTTCAGTCAGTTCAGTTCAGTCGCTTAGTCCTGTCTGACTCTTTGCGACCCCATGAACTGCAGCATGCCACGCCTCCCTGTCCATCACCAACTCCGGGGTTTACCCACACTCATGTCCATTGAGTCGGTGATGCCTTCTAACTATTTCATCTTCTGTCGTCCCCTTCTCCTCCTGCCCTCAATCTTTCCCAGCATCAGGGGCTTTTCAAATGAGTCAGCTCTTCACATCAGGTGGCCAAAGTATTGAAATTTCAGCTTCAACATCAGTCCTTCTGATGAACACCCAGGACTGATATCCTTTAGGATGGACTGGTTGGATCTCCTTGCAGTCCAAGGGACTCTCAAGAGTCTTCTCCAACACCACAGTTCAAAAGCATCAATTCTTCAGCACTCATCTTTCTTTATAGTCCAACTCTCACATCCATACATGACTACTGGAAAAACCATAGCCTTGACTAGACAGACTGTTGTTGACAAAGTAATGTCTCTGCTTTATAATATGCTATTTAGGTTGGTCATAATTTTCCTTCCAAGGAGTAAGTGTCTTTTAATTTCATGGCTGCAATCACCATCTGCAGTGATCTTGGAGCCCAAAAAAGTAAAGTCATCCACCGTTTCCACTGTTTCCCCATCTATTTGCCATGAAGTGATGGGATCGGATGCCATGATCTTAGTTTTCTGAATGTTGAGCTTTAAGCCAACTTTTTCACTCTCCTCTTTCACTTTCATCAAGAGGCTCTTTAGTATTCTTCACTTTATGCCATAAGGCTGGTGTCATCTGCATATCTGAGGTTATTGATATTTCTCCTGGCAATCTTGATTCCAGCTGTGCTTCTTCCAGTCCAGAGTTTCTCATGATGTACTCTGCATATAAGTTAAATAAGCAGGGTGACAATATACAGCCTTGACGTACTCCTTTTCCTATTTGGAACCAGTCTGTTGTTCCATGTCCAGTTCTAACTGTTGCTTCCTGGCCTGCATACAGGTTTCTCAAAAGGCAGGTTAGGTGGTCTGGTATTCCCATCTCTTTCAGAATTTTCCACAGTTTCTTGTGATTCACACAGTCACAGGCTTTGGCATAGTCCATAAAGCAGAAATAGATGTTTAGTTTACTAATATCAATTAACAGCTGGACTTATAATATTTACATAAACTGAAAGTATAGTTTATGGACTTCTTATTATATGATCAGCATTCTTGAAATTACCTTTTTTCTATTTTTCCCCCATTGTTTAAGAAAATCCTGTAAAAATTCACCTACAAAGTCCATCAGTTTTTAAATTACTGCATAATGATTTATACGTGTACTATTTCCTTTTTTATATTATAGTGATTACAAAATCACAATCTGATTGCCTTCCTACGTATTCTAGTAATAATTGGTCAAATGGCTTGAGTATCAGATTACATTTCATCTACTTTTGGAAGCATATATATAAAACTCCATTTATTTTAGTATTCACTTATTAGATTCATGGTCAGTTCTCAATTTTCTCTGTTCTATAGCAGCAGCAATTTTGCAAAAATAAAAATGAAGACAACCAGGATTCAAGATTCTAAGTATTTTTAAATGTATACTTCTGAATAGATTGAGCATTGATAAGATGATACATCAATTCTAGGATACAAACGAACTATCTCATTACACTGATGGTAATCAGAACAAGAAAGTCATCTATGTACTTAATCCTTGCCCTACAAATGAAAAAGAGAGTTTCTTCAAAGTCTATGAGTTTATTAATTCTAGACACTCCAAAAAAATAGTAATAATAATGGTAACCTGGAAAGGATAAGTTCAATCAAATATAATTTTCCAACACCTACAAAATTGCTCTCTGCATGTTAAAAAGAAAAGTGCATTAAAAGGGTTGGTCTCATCTATAATAGATTGTAAATTAAAATAAATTGAATAGATTGCAATTAAACATACTAAAGGTAATGCAGAACTATATTTTGAATTAACTTATGAAATACAAAAGATACACATATCAATTCACAACATAGGAAAAAAATGTTTAGTGTAAATTGAATAACAAGGTCATTCTGGGAAATCTGCATTTTTCAAATAAGTATTTAGTGGACAAAAGTGTTTCTCAACCATCTACATGTAAAAAAGACTGAGCCACGAACATTGGAGTACATGTGTCTTTTTGAATTGTGATTTTCTAAGGGTATACGCCCATAGTGATCTGTGCTGTTGTTTGGTGGAAACCAATACAACACTGTAAAGCAATTAATTTCCAATTAAAAAAATAAAGTAAAAAAGTAAATAAAAAATAAGATAGAAAGATACTAAGCCATAGACTATAAAAAGAAAATCATAGCATTCAAGTGTTTTCCGCCAAGTAGCCTATAACCTTGACACATTTTACATGAATGGGGCCTTCCCTGACAGCTCAGTTGGCAAAGAATAGCCTGCAATACAGGAGACCCAGGCTGGATTCCTGGGTCAGGAAGATCCGCGGGAGAAGGGATAGGCTACCCACTCCAGTATTCTTGGGCTTCCCTTGTGGCTTAGCTGGTAAAGAATCTGCCTGCAATGTGGGAAATCTGGGTTCGATCCCTGGGTTGGAAAGATCCCCTGAAGAAGGGAAAGGCTACCCACTCCTGGACTGGAGAATTCCACGGACTGTACAGTCCATGGGATCACAAAGAGTCAGACACAACTAAGTGACTTTCACTTTCACATGAAATTTCAATCTTTGGGTTAAATACGGACAGAAAAACTATATATATGAATAAAAATGTGTTGCCATTCAGGATTTTATTCTATGACGTCATATAAAGTTGTCATTATAATGCATTATATTTATTTTCTAATTTTTTCTTGTTTCATAAGCACCAACTCTGTACTATATAGAAATAAAAATAATCAGGGAAATAAAAGAAAAATATTATAAACATAATTGTACCATTGAATAATAAAAAGCAAATGCTTTGAAATAAAAACATTTATTTACTTCTATTATCCATTAATAAAAATAATACAGAGTTCTCCAACAGAAACTGTTTAAGAATGAGTATAAATAGTACAATGTATGTGTGATAAACCATTCTATATATAAAAGATTGAGAAAAGATTATATAAGAAATGTAGGAAGAGATTAATAGCAAGACATATAATTAAACTGCTCACATTGGTTGTTCTGCATTTAACAAAATTATTCCCAAGAATAAACAAATCATGGAATGGGAAAAAATGAGAGGCAGATTGAAATGCAGAGATAAGGGAATAAATAAATTTTGACAAGTCCTTAAAATGATTGTTTTACATTAAGAATGTTATTTCAAGTTTCAGCTCTGACATGTAAGGAGATCGGAAGTCATCAACCTTATCCTTACAATAAAAGCCTGAATACAGTGAAAATCATTGACTCTTCTTGGATCCATCAGTGCATCCTCAGGGCACTGAGGTCATGAGGCACACTACCATGCAAAAGTCTGAAAAAATAGATGCAACCAGAGAGACACAGGATAGACTGGTTTACGTGGTGCAGACACTGCTAGAGCCATTTACTAGTAGGAACATTAGAATCGTCATTTTTGTGAATTGCTGGAGATTGAGGATTATGATTAGTGAGAAACCCCTGGGGACCTGTAGACTAAAAGAAGTTCCCATATGGCATGGCTTTTTTCTTCCAGAAATTCCAGAAGGTTCCCACATTGAAAAACCTAGAAAAAATGCCTCATAGTTCTGATAGGAGCTGGAAGGGAATTTAAACTTTGAGAATAGGGCCCAGGGCTTCAGGGAAATCAATTGGGAATGTGAAACCAGAGAAGGGAGTAGGGGTGAGGGCAAAGGTATGCACTAAGGAAACACTTGTGAACGTTACAGCTTTGAGACACAGGCCCACTAAAAAATTGGATTTTTTAATTATAAAATTATTGAACATTTCACCCCACACCTGACTACCACATCAGCAAGGATTTCGTATAGTAATAATGGATTACAGCTAAAAGAGCTTACAAGACACTGTCTCTGAAGAGTAGTATTTAGGGCCACAAACTCAAAAGGGAAGACAAAAATAAGGACACTAGGCACCCATAGCTAATGAAAACATTAAGCCCAAGTCCTAGCCAGATTTAAATAGATCCTCACAACAATGGTCTGTTTACCTAAATTATTATTATCCAATAAAACATGTCTGGTTTTCAAAAAAAATTTTTTTTTATAAAGCAGGCCAAACGATAAGATAGCTTAAGAGACAAAGTAAGCATCAGGCTCAGATAGGACAGAAGTTTTAGAATAATCAGGAAAAAAATAAAATAACTATGATTAATATGTTAAGGACTCTAATAGAAAAAAGTATACAGCATGGAAGAGCAGGTATATGATATGATCAGAGAGATGGAAACTCTAAGACAGATTCAAAAGAAAATGCTAGAAATCAAACGCACTGTAACAGAAAGGAAAAATGTCTTTGATGCATCAATAGATTATGGCCATGGAAAGAATTGATGGCCTTGATGATAGGTCAATAGAAACTTCCCTATTTGAAATGCACAGAGAAAAAGAATGGAAAACAAAAACAGAAAACCAAAGCCAAAGAGAAAATCATGGAAAACAGAAAAAAATAAAAAATAGTCATGCTATTTTCATAATAAGTAGACTTTAGAACAAGGATATTTGTAAGGAATAGAGATAATTTAATAATTTTGACAATCTTAAATATGTATCAACAAAAGAGCGTTAAAATATATAAGGCAAAAACCTAATAGAACAACAATGAAAAATAGACAAATCTGATTTTACGATTGAAGACTTCAACACCTTTCCATCAGTAACTGATAGATTGTAAAAGCAGACAATTTGTAAGGACATAGATGACCTGAACAGCACTGTCAATCATTTTAATCTAATTTATAGCAAAGCAGTACTCCATCTAACAGTAGAAGAATATCTATTCTTTTCAACCTCACAAGAAAAATTTCCTAAGGTACACTACATTCTAGGCTATAAGTAAACATTAAAAAAATTAAAATAATATGAATTATAATAAGTATCTTCTTAGGAACTATTGGAATTAACCTAGAAATCATTGACAGAAAGGTAGTCTGAAAATACCCAAATATTTGAAGATTGACATCAATCAATGCAGAAAAACATTTTGCAATACAACATCCACTCATGGAAAAACCTCAGCAAAATTAGAATAGATAAGAACCTCCTTAACTTGATATAAAAAAAAAAAACTACAAAAACCCTATTGCCAACATCATATTTAATGATGAGAAACTGGACATTTTCCTCTTAGATTTAGATTATTAATATATTTTGAAGGTAGAACGAACAAGGATATCTAGATGGACAGAATATAGAATATGTGATGAGTCAAATAATTCAATATTTTTAATTTGGGCAAGTGAAAAGAGAAAGTCTCTGTGTATTAAGGGAAACATCTACCAATGAACCCATCACATGGCATAATTGGAGCTTTCTCTGCTTACTTCATGTCTCAATAGGCTCCTATCATCTGTGTGTGGCCATGCCTCTAGTTATTTTTCCTTTCTGTGATTTACCTTTTACTTTTGGAAATTCTTGGAGAAGGAAATGGCAACCCACTCCAGTATTCATGCCTGGAAAATCCCATGGACCGAGGAGCCTGGTGGGCTATGATCCATGGGGTTGCAAAGAGTCACACACGACTGAGTGACTTCTGTGTATGTGTGTGTGTGTGTGTGTGTGTTTTGGGAATTCTGAGGAGATGTAAAATAAATATTTATGCTCACTTGCCATTTTGAACTAGATGTCCAGTAGTTTTTCTTTACAATGTACTTGATGGTGTTGATAGATGCACAAGTATATAAATTTGTCAAAGTTCATAAAACTGAATACTTGAAGTGTATGCAAGTATGTGTGTGTGTGTGTGTGTGTGTACACCTAGTATGTAAGTTATGTTTCAATAAATTTATTAAAATAATCAAATAGATGAAAGGCTTAGTAGGACAGTTATTATTACACTCTAATGATGCTGTGAAAGTGCTGCACTCAATATGACAGCAAATTTTGGAAAACTCAGCAGTGGCCACAGGACTGGAAAAGGTCAATTTTCACTCCAATCCCAAAGAAAGGCAATGCCAAAGAATGCTCAAACTACTGCACAATTGCATTCATCTCACACGCTAGTAAAGTCATGCTCAAAATTCTCGTGGCCAGGCTTCAGCAATGCGTGAACTGTGAACTTCCAGATGTTCAAGCTGGTTTTAGAAAAGGCAGAGGAACCAGAGATCAAATTTCCAACATCTGCTGGATCATGGAAAAAGCAAGAGAGTTCCAGAAAAACATCTATTTCTGCTTTATTGACTATGCCAAAGCCTTTGACTGTGTGGATCACAATAAACTGGAAAATTCTGAAAGAGATGGGAATACCAGACCACCTGACCTGCCTCTTGAGAAACCTAGAAGGTTTCTCAAGAAACCTAGGAAGCAACAGTTAGAACTGGACACGGAACAACAACTGGTTCCAAATAAGAAAAGGAGTACGTCAAGGCTGTATATTGTCACCCTGCTTATTTAACTTCTATGCAGAGTACATCATGAGAAACACGGCTGGAAGAAGCACAAGCTGGAATCAAGACTGCCAGGAAAAATATCACTAACCTCAGATATGCAGATGACACCACCCTTATGGCAGAAAGTGAAGAGGAACTAAAAAGCCTCTTGATGAAAGTGAAAGTGGAGAGTGAAAAAGTTGGCTTAAAGCTCAACATTCAGAAAACTAAGATCATGGCATCCGGTCCCATCACTCCATGGGAAATGGATGGGGAAACAGTGGAAACAGTGTCAGAGTTTATTTTTTTGGGCTCCAAAATCACTGCAGATGGTGATTGCAGCCATGAAATTAGAAGACACTTACTGCTTGGAAGGAAAGTTATGACCAACCTAGATAGCATATTAAAAACCAGAGACATTCCTAGCCAACAAAGGTCCATCTAGTCAAAGCTATGGTTTTTCCAGTGGTCATGTATGGATGTGAGAGTTGGACTGTGAAGAAAGCTGAGCACCAATGACTGTTGGAGAAGACTCTCAAGAGTCCCTTGGACTGCAAGGAGATCCAACCAGTCCATTCTAAAGGAGATCAGTCCTGGGTGTTCATTGAAAAGACTGGTTCTAAAGCTGAAACTCCAATACTTTGGCCACCTCATGCAAAGAGATGAGTCATTGGAAAAGACCCTGGTGCTGGGAGGGATTGAGGGGAGGAGGAGTAGGGGACGACAGAGGATGAGACGGCTGGATGGCACCACCGACTCGATGGACATGAGTTTGAGTAAACTCCAGGAGTCAGTGATGGACAGGGAGGCCTGGCGTGCTGCAATTCATGGGGCTGCAAAGAGTCAGACACGACTGAGAGACTGAACTGAACTGAATGATAATCAATTCACCAATATGAATAAATTGATCAAATTAAAGTTGCTCAGTCATGTCCGACTCTTTGCGACCCCATGGGCTGTAGCCTACCAGGCTCCTCTGTCCATGGGGTTTTCCATGCAATAGTCCTGGAGTGGATTGCCATTCCCTTCTCCAGGGGATCTTCCCAACCCAGGGATCAAACCCAGGTCTCCCACATTGTAGACAGACGCTTTACCATCTGAGCCACCAGGGAAGTCAATATGAATAAGGTGACTTGTAAATAAGTTTGATTATTTTTCTCTAGCTTCTCAAAAAGACCAGAGTGATAGGTAAAACAGAGTGTCTTCTCTCAGAATTCAGTTTTCTCTTTGATATCTACAGAAGTGGTAACTGATGGTTTAGGTGACAAATGGTCACTCATCTATCACCGTGCTCAACTTTCAAGGCTCTGACAACATAACTCAGTAGGGAAACAGCAAAAGAAGTAAACCAGTTTGTTTTATTAAAGAAACATAATTCACATTTAATGCTCTAACTTCAAATAGGTAACTGAATTACTTGTAAAGAATTACACTATATGAAATTAAAAATTTCTACAGCACATCAATAGAAAAAAGTATTCATCCTTCAAAATGTATCATCTTTTCACAAAAATTATACAGTCTTCTCTGAGTTTATCATAGAAACCCCTTCCTGTTTCCCATCTGGGAACAGAACCTTTCTTTCTAATACATAACATGCTCAATATGGTTTGATTGGCATTGATACTCTTACTTACCAGGAAAGGGACAGGATCAGATCCAGCCATTTACAATATGGCATCTGAATAGCTGTCATTGTCACAGAGAAAAAATGGAAAAGAGAAGAGTTTGTGATACCATTTGAACTCCTCAATTATTATATCAGTACTTGAAAGTTCCCAAAAGTTCCTGGTTAAATAATTTAATAAATCCTTACCTCTTTAATCTATGTTGAATTGGGTTTCTTCCAGTCAACAACAAAATTTAGTGAACCATAAAAATTTAGTGAATATGGTTCATGTGTCAGACAATGTTGTGAAGGCTGTACGTAACATAAATATTTGAAACATTCAGAAGGACACATTAGAAACTCTCATTTTGTGTTTTCCAAATATATTTGACCAAAAAAAAAAAAATTAACCTTCTTTTTTCCCCAAAAAAGACTATACTTGTATTTTACAAGGCTAGTTTTGACATCAAAATTAAATTAAATAAATTAATAAATTAAATTCAAAGATGCTTGCTCCTTGGAAGGAAAGTTATGACCAACCTAGACAGTGTATTAAAAAACAGAGACATTACTTTGCCGACAAAGGTCCGTCTAGTCAAAGCTATGGTTTTTTACTAATAGTCATGTATGGATGTGAGAGTTGGAATATAAAGAAAGCTGAGCGCCAAAGAACTGATGCTTTTGAACTGTGGTATTGGAGAAGACTCTCGAGAGTCCCTTGGATTGCAAAGAGATCCAACCAGTCCATCCTAAAGGAAATCAGTCCCGAGTGTTCATTAAAAGGACTGATGTTGAAGCTGAAACTCCAATACTTTGACACCTGATGTGAAGAGCTCACTCATTTGAAAAGACCATGATGCTGGGAAAGATTGAAGGTGGGAGGAGACAGGGATGACAGAGGATGAGATGGTTGGATGGCATCACCAACGTGATGGACGTGAGTTTGAGTAGGTTCCAAGAGTTGGTGATGGACAGGGAAGCCTAGCACGCTGAAGTCCATGAGGTCACAAAGAGTTGGACATGACTGAGCAACTGAACTGAGTTTTCAACATGACATTCTATCATAAAATGACAGCTTTTAGTGGTGTTTTTAAATGTAGTCAGTGCATGTGATGGGTCTGTTAAGATTTTCTATTTCTTCCTCCTTCAGTTTTGGAAAGTTGTACTTTGCTAAGAATTTGTCCATTTCTTCCACGTCATCCATTTTATTGGCATATAATTGCTGATAATAGTCTCTTATGATCCTTTGTATTTCTGTGTTGTCTGTTGTGATCTCTCCATTTTCATTTCTAATTTTATTGATTTGATTTTTCTCCCTTTGTTTCTTGATGAGTCTGGCTAATGGTTTGTCAGTTTTATTTATCCTTTCAAAGAACCAGCTTTTGGCTTTGTTGATTTTTGCTATGGTCTCTTTTGTTTCTTTTGCATTTATTTCTGCCCTAATTTTTAAGATTTCTTTCCTTCTACTAACCCTGGGGTTCTTTATTTCTTCCTTTTCTAGTTGCTTTAGGTGTAGAGTTAGGTTATTTATTCGACTTTTTTCTTATTTCTTGAGGTATGCCTGTATTGCTATGAACTGTCCCCTGAGGACTGCTTTTACAGTGTCCCACAGGTTTTGGGTTGTTGTGTTTTCATTTTCATTCGTTTCTATGCAAATTTTGATTTCTTTTTTGATTTCTTCTGTGATTTGTTGGTTATTCAGCAGCGTGTTGTTCAGCCTCCATATGTTGGAATTTTTAATAGTTTTTCTCCTGTAATTGAGATCTAATCTTACTGCATTGTGGTCAGAAAAGATGCTTGGAATGATTTCAATTTTTTTGAATTTACCAAGGCTAGATTTATGGCCCAGGATGTGATCTATCCTGGAGAAAGTTCCATGTGCGCTTGAGAAAAAGGTGAAATTCATTATTTTGGGATGAAATGTCCTGTAGATATCAATTAGGTCTAACTGGTCTATTGTATCATCCAAAGAAGACATACAGATGGCTAACAAACACATAAAAAGATGCTCAACATCACTCATCAGAGAAATGCAAATCAAAACCACTATGAGGTACCATTTCATGCCAGTCAGAATGGCTGTGATCCAAAAGTCTACAAGTAATAAATGCTGGAGAGGATGTGGAGAAAAGGGAACCCTCTTACACTGTTGGTGGGAATATAAACTAGTACAGCCACTATGGAGAACAGTATGCAGAGTCCTTAAAAAATTGGAAATAGAACTGCCTTATGATCCAGCAATCCCACTGCTGGGCATACACACTGAGGAAACCAGAATTGAAAGAGACACATGTACCCCAATGTTCATCACAACACTGTTTATAATAGCCAGGACATGGAAGCAACCTAGATGTCCATCAGCAGATGAATGGATAAGAAAGCAGTGGTACATATATACAATGGAGTATTACTCAGCCATTAAAAAGAATACATTTGAATCAGTTCTAATAAGGTGGATGAAACTGGAGCCTATTATACAGAGTGAAGTAAGCCAGAAAGAAAAACACCAATACAGTATATTAACGCATATATATGGAATTTAGAAAGATGGTAACAATAACCCTGTATACGAGACAGCAAAAGAGACACAGATGTATAGAACAGTCTTTTGTTTTTTTTTTGTTTTGTTTGTTTTTTATTTTATTTTTAAACTTTACAATATTGTATTAGTCTTTCGGACTCTGTGGGAGAGGGAGAGGGTGGGATGATTTGGGAGAATGGCATTGAAATACCTATAATATCATATATGAAACGAGTCACCAGTCCAGATTCAATGCACAATACTGGATGCTTGGGGCTAGTGCACTGGGACGACCCAGAGGGATGGTATAGGGAGGGAGGAGGGAGGAGGGTTCAGGATGGGGAACACATGTATGCCTGTGGCAGATTCATTTCGATATATGGCAGAACCAATACAATATTGTAAAGTTTAAAAATAAAATAAAATTTAAAAAAATAAATGTAGTCAGTGCAAAGAAAAAATTATGTAATGAATGTAAAAGAAAATATTACTTGGTTCTAACAGTTATTAATTGAGATAAGAGTGGAATGAAAAGTGAGGTGCTCTATCCCATATATAAAACCATGGAAATATTTATTCTTAGGTGGCCCCTAATAAAGCAAGTGATCATCTTTAGTAGTAATCTGAAAGGCTACTGATAAATGAGAGGCTGAAGAGAGAGTAGACTATCCAGATCTCCATTTAAAACTTCTTGGGCAACCTTATGAATGTAGGACCATAATAGGATTGAATTCAATATTATATGATTTTCTGTCCTGGAAAATTCAATTGTTAGAGAAGCCTGGCTTGAATGGCTACAGTCCATGGGGTCACAAAGAATCAGACAAAACTGAGCATGCACACATGCACATCCATATTCATGAAGGATATTGGTCTATAATTTTCTTTTCTTGTAATATTTTAGTCTAGTTTTAATGATATCTTCATAATTAAAAAAAAATATTCCCTCTCTGTTTTCTGAAACAGACTAGAGATTGTACTATTTCTTTAAATATTTTTTAATTGTTCTGCTAAAATATGCTAGCACTTTAATTTTAGAAAGTTTTAAATTATGAATTTAATTTTTGTGATATGTATAAGATGATACAGGTTTATTTCTGCCTGAGAAGGTTTTGGTAGTTTTCTCAAGGGATTGGTCCTTTCTGTCAAACTTTATGACAATTCTTTCTGTAGTATTTTTTTACTTTCTTTTTCATGTCTGTGTGGTTTGATGATATCTTTTTTCAATACTGCTATTAGACATTTTTGTCTAATCCTGTTTTACCTGGATCATCTGTCTAAAAGTTTACCAGCATCCATGATCTATATCTAAATTTAATGTGCTTTTGTAGGTGGTGTATAGTAGGATCTTTATTTTTGCCACAGTCCTTCAACTTCTGCTGTTTAATTGCTACACAGAGCCTTTACATTTAAAGTTATTATTGGAGCAAATAAATTAAAAATGTAGCATTTTTCTAGCTACTTTCTATATGTTCCATTTGTTTTTGTTCTATTATCCTTTCTAACTTCTCTGAAGTTAATTTACTATTATGATCACACTTTATCTTCTATTTTATCTTCTATTCATTACTGCCAGATTTTTAAAAAATTAATATATATGCTAGGATTATTCATAGACATCTTTAATCAAAGTACACCATCAAATACTATTATGTAGACTCACAGGTAGTGTGAGCTTCTCACTACATTTTCAACTCCTTCCTCCTGTCTTTTATGTGATTGTTGCTATACATTTTATTTTTCCATGCTGTAACACATAACAAACTACTGTTTTGTTTAGATAGGTTTTTTTAGATCAAATATATAATACCTTAAATTGAAGAAAGTAGGGAAATTACTAGACCATTCAGGTATGATCTAAATCACATCCCTAATGATTGTACAGTGGAATTGACAAATCGATTCAAGGGATTATTCTGATAGAGTGCCTGAAGAACTGTGGACAGAGGTTCATGACATTGTACAGGAGGCAATGATCAAGACCACCGCCAGTAAAAAGAAATGAAAAAGGCAAAATGGTCATCTGAGGAGGCCTTACAAATAGCTGAGAAAAGAAAAGACATGAAAGGTGAAGGAGAAAAGGAAAGATATACCCACTTGAATGCAGAGTTCCAAAGAATAGCAAGGAGAGATAAGAAAGCTTTCCTCAGTGATCAATGCAAAAAACTAGAGGAAAACAATAAAATGGGAAAGATTAGAGATCTCTTCAAGAAAATTAGAGATAACAAGGGACTATTTAATGCAAAGATGCACACAATAAACAACAGAAAGGGTATGGACCTAATAGAAGTAGACGATATTAATAGGTGGCAAGAATACATGAAAACTATATAAAAAAGATCTTCACGACCCAGATATTCATGATGATGTGATCACCCACCTACAGTCAGTCATCCTGGAATAGGAAGTCAAATGGGCCTTAGGAAGTATCCCTATGAACAAAGCTAGTGGAGGTGATGGAATTCCAGTTGAGCTATTTCAAATCCTAAAAGATGATGCTGTGAAAGCACTGCACTCAATATGCCAGCAAATTCGGAAAACTCAGCAGTGGCCACAGGACTGCAACAGTTCAGTTCCCATTCCAATCCCAAAGAAAGGCAATGCCAAAGAATGCTCAAATGACCATACAATTGCACTCATCTCATGCGCTAGCAAAGTAATGCACAAAATTCTCCAAGCCAGGTTTCAATTCAACAGTACGTGAAGCCTGAACTTCCAGATGTTCAAGCTGGTTTTAGAAAAGGCAGAGGAACCAGAAATCATATTTCCAACATACACTGGCTCATCACAAAAGCAAGAGACTTCCAGAAAACTGTCTACTTCTGCTTTATTGACTATGCCAATGCGTTTGACTTTGTGGATTACAACAAACTGGAAAATTCTTAAAGAAATGAGAATACCAGACCACCTGACCTGCATTCTAAGAAATCTGTATGCAGGTCAGGAAGCAACAGTTAGAACTGGACATGGAACAACAGACTGGTTCCAAATCAGGAAAGGAATACGTTAAGGCTGTACATTGTCACCCTACTTATTTAACTTATATTCATAGTACATCATATAAAATGCTGTGCTGGATGAAGCACAGGCTAGAATCAAGATTGCCGGGAGAAATATCAACAACCTCAGATATGTAGATGATAGCACCCTTATGACAGAAAGCAAAGAATAACTAAAGAACCTCTTCATGAAAGTGAAAGAGGAGAGTGAAAAAATTGGTTTAAAAGTCAACATTCAGAAAACTAAGATCATTGCATCCGGTCCCATCACTTCATGGCAAATAGATGGGGAAACAATGGAAACAGTGAGAGACTTTATTTTTGGGAGCTCCAACTCACTGCAGATGTTGACTCCAGCCAAGTAATTAAAAGATGCTTGTTTCTTGAAAGAAAAGCTATGACCAACCTAGACAGCATATTAAAAAGCAGAGACATTACTTTGCCAACAAAGGTCCATCTAGTCAAGGCTATGGTTTTTCCAGTAGTCATGTATGGATGTGAGAGTTGGACTCTAAAGAAAGCTGAACACTGAAGAACTGATGCTTTTGAACTATGGTGTTGGAGAAGACTCTTGAGAGTCCATTTGACTGCAAAGAGATAAAACCTGTCAACTCTAAAAGAAATTAGTCCTGAATATTCATTGGAAGGACTGATGCTGAAGCTGAAACTCCAATACTTTGGCCACCTGATGTCAAGAACATATTTATTTGAAAAGACACTGATGCTGAGAAAGATTGAAGGCAGGAGGAGAAAGAGACAACAGAGGATGAGATGGTTGGATGGCATCACTGACTCTATGGACATGAGTTTGAGTAAGCTCTGGTAATTGGTGCTGGACAGGGAAGCCTGGTGTGCTACAGTTCATGGGCTCGCAAAGAGTCAGGCACCACTAATCGACTGAACTGAACTGAAATAATAACATTTAATTTTATTTATTAAAATTTTTTTTATCTATGTGTATGTGTAGATTCTAGTTTCTGTATAGTAACATAATATTTGTTTTGGCAAAGGGAGAAAAACTTCCTTTAAAAATTTCCTTTAAAGAGTCTACTGGGAAATACCTCAATTTTTATTTCATTTAGAAAATTCTTTCAGCTTCTTTTTGAAATCATAGTTTTACTGGGTAAAGAATTCTGCATTGGCTGAATTTTAACTCCCATAAGCCCTTTTAACAGTTACTCCAGTGTCTTCTGGCTTGCATGTTTTCTGATAAAAAGTCATCTCTCTCACCACATTGGCTTTTGAGACTGTAACTTTGGTTGAGTCTGTAACAGGAAAGCCTGGGAGGATTTCCAAATTCTGCTGCCTCTTTGGCTTCTAGGTCTTCCTTATCTTGTACTAGTTCACAGGTGCCTCCCCTTATTTGTTAACCATTGTGACTGAATTCTCTCATTAGTGAGCAGCTATGGCTTCCTGGTTAAGTGGCCACATTCTGCCTTTCCCTTCAGGTGATCTCCTTATATTTTTGGCCATTGGGCTGTGCTGTATCCTTTGCTCTCAGGGAAAAAAAAAAAGAAATATATATATATGTGTGTGTGTGTTTTACAATATGGGAAAATTTATAAACATATTGTGGGTCATCAAGCCATAAAACAGGTTACTAATAGCATTCACTGGGCTTCCCAGGTGGCTCAATGATAAAGAATTGTCCTGCAATGCAGGAGATGTGGGTTCCATCCCTAGGTCAGGAAGATCCCCTGAAGAAGGAAATGGCAACCCACTCCAGTATTTTTGCCTGGGGAATAGTATGTTCAGAGGCATTTGGCAAGCTATATTACCTGGGGTCGCAGAGTCAGACGTGACTTAGTGACTGAGTAAACACACAGTAGAATTCTCTAACCTCTTAATGCTGCCGCTGCTGCTGCTAAGTCACGTCAGACGTGTCCGACTCTGTGCAACCCCATAGACGGCAGCCCAACAGGCTCCTCTGTCCCTGGGATTCTCCAGGCAAGAATATTGGAGTGGGTTGCCATTTCCTTCTCCAGTGCATGAAAGTGAAAAGTCAAAGTGAAGTCGCTCAGTCGTGTCCGACTCTTCTCGACCCCATGGACTGTAGCCTACCAGACTCCTCCGTCCATGGGATACTCCAAGCAAGAGTTTTAGAGTCGGGTGCCATTGCCTTCTCTGAACCTCTTAATAGGACTGCTAAATCATTGCAGTTTGTCACTGAGCAATCAGAGTTTTAGTGAACAAGTCATCAGTTTGATAGGCACCCTTGGAAGGATGAGGGAAGATGTTCTTTGCTATCCCAATATAAAAGTATGATTTTTGTTTTTCTGGGTTTTCTGTTGCTGTTATTCTGTGACTAAAAAATTTTGCTTTTTGCATTTTCCTACATTCCAACTGGAAGTTAAAGTCCAAATTCTTTTAAAAAATTTTAAATGGTTGCCAACTGGGTACTGAATTTACTTTTTCTGATTCCTTGAAAAGTGCTTTTTTTCCCCAATCAATACTACTGATGAATTTAAAATAAAATAAAGCTAAACAACTTCAGGAACCCCAGCCGCATTCACAACCAAATCAGCAATGTGATCAATTAGAGCTAAGCAAAGGTATCTCTGAGTGCTGTGTTTTTCAGAATTTTATTTCTTACCTGTGCACAGAGAATCTATCATATTAAAGGAGGACTCTAAACTGCCCTCAATTATCTACAAACTCATTGGCATGCTTACCTTGTTGTCACCTCAGCCTCACAATGAATAATGCTGTCAGTCAAAACAGACTGTTTTATAAATTGTCTCTTTAGACATTGCTAATAAAAGGAGGAATTGTAGAAAACCAAGCTCTAGATATCAGATATCTTTATTCTTTTCCTAAAGAAAGAAATCTTTTCAAATACCTGTCAAAAAGAGCATGTTGGTGTATCTTTGATATATAGCTCATCATATCTACTTGACAATTCAAGAAGGATGAACACAATACTTGATAGAAATGAATTATTTCAGCATTTCTTAGTTGGAACACAGTTTAGAATATGATATTACTGCTTCAGTTAATTGATCTTTCATTTTAAAGGACAAAATAAATGCACAACTGGTTAATACAGCATTAGTGTTCTTAATCAGAGAAGGCGATGGCACCCCACTCCAGTACTCTTGCCTGGAAAATCCCATGGACAGAGGAGCCTGGTAGGCTGAAGTCTATGAGGTCGCTAAGAGTCGGACACTACTGAGAGACTTCTCTTTGACTTTTCACTTTCATGCATTGGAGAAGGAAATGGCAACCCACTCCAGTGTTCTTGCCTGGAGAATCCCAGGGACGGGGGAGCCTGGTGGGCTACAGTCTATGGGGTCGCACAGAGTCGGACACGACTGAAGCAACTTAGCAGCAGCAGCAGCAGTGTTCTTAATAGTATTTAAACAATGGCTCTCATCCACTTAGTGAATTCACTAAGATAAAAGGGAGATATATTCTATACTGAATGCACATAAAGAGAATTATATTTGATTGCAAGAGTGAAGTATAGTGTTTTAAATATATATCTCTTTGTTTCTTACATTCTCAAATGAAAGAATAATTATTTCTTTAAAATAATAATTTAGGTTAAATATGCTAGGGGTGAGGAATTGTAAGCAAAAAAACTAGGTATTAGTAGTTGTAGTAGTAAGTAGTTTTTACTTACGCTAACTTAAAAAAAAAAAAAAAATAATTGATCACCCTGGACAGTATTCTGAAGTTTATTGTTTTGGAAAAGAAATTAAGCAGTCAGGTTATGGGTAGAACTTAATGATATTTTAAAATCATTTATTAGTTTTTACTATGTACTGGTCACTGATTGTAGGGTTTTATATTATTATATTTTTTATGTAAAAGACATGATGTCAGTTAATTACTTTTGAAAGTGAGTAATGTCCTGGTAAAGGAAAAAGTTGTTATGGCAATAGGGAAGTAGCATAGATAATAAATAGGTTTGAAGACAGGTGTTGAGGAGGTCAGCATTAAAATGTTTTAAAATTGTGCTTTTTTATATAAAAAGGTAGATTGTTAGGGAAAATTGTCACCATATAAAAGGAAAGATGATTTAAAAATAGTCACATAAAGATGAAATAATTTCTCAAACATTTTTGAAAAGAAAGTTGTATCTGGCCTTTTTATAAATGGTATTTTAAACAAGAATTTGATTTCAAATCTACCATCTTTTTTTTAATGAAACAAATTACATGGAGAAAACATTATTTTGTGATATGGGGAGTTATCATTAAAGTATTCTAGCTCTTTGAAACAAATTAATCACTTATCACCTCTTTGAGAGAGATTTTGATGGGTTCTGACAGATTACAAAATAGTGGTCTCAAGACATTTGTGTTTCAATTGGGAGATCAGAGCTTAATATGATGAATTTATGAAATATTATATAAGCTTCCCTGGTGGCTCAGATGGTATAGAGTCTGCCTGCAATGCAGGAGACACGTGTTCAATCCCTGGCTCAGGAAGATCCCTTGGAGAGGGAATGGCAACCCACTTCAGTATTCTTGCCTGGAGAATTCCATGGACAGAGGAATGTGGCCATGGAGTCGCAAATAGTAAGACATGACTAAGTGACTTTTATCACTCATATGGCTACTCAAAATATCTCACAGATGAGAATATAAGAAACTACTGAGTGCAAATATCTGAACAGAGAGTGCTACGGGTTCTGGACTAGCCAGCAAGTACTTCATAGTATGAGGGAGTCAAAGTAAATTTTAAGTATAGGTATTAGAAGAAAGAAAGGAGATTTTTCTGTTGTAGGGGACCCAGCAAGGATATATAGCAATGTGTTTTGTATTTCTCAAAGCTCTTGATTATAGCAAACACAATTGAAAATCTGTAAAGTACTAAATTT
The DNA here is from genome assembly GCF_029378745.1 of Bos indicus. Classification (NCBI taxonomy): domain Eukaryota; kingdom Metazoa; phylum Chordata; class Mammalia; order Artiodactyla; family Bovidae; genus Bos; species Bos indicus. Next base: position 90,673,208 of record NC_091763.1, read on the forward strand.
ATTTGAAAGTTAAACAGACTTATGTAAATTTACTGTGGCTATCATTTGATTTTAAGTAAAGAAAATTTTTGTATATTCTCATTATCATATCTGATGGATGGTTTCATAAAAAAACAATTAGGAGAGAGCTCAATTTAGAATACCAGTTTTCTTGTATTAAATGTTATATTTGTGTAGATATAGGTACAGAGTTTGACAGTAACCTTCAGTCTTTAATAAGTGAAATAGTGTAGAAAGTTTCATCCACTACTTTTTTCCATGACTGAATTTGTAAGATTTTAAACTCTTTCTTGTTTTTTGCTACTTACATTGATGTTCTAGAACTGCATAAAGACCAAGGTTTGAAATAATATCTAAACCAAGACAGGAAAATTTATTTAGCTATGAAGTCTACATACTAGGAGAATGAAAGAACATATTCAGAATGAGTTATGGACACAGTAGGTTTGAATTGTCTAATTAAAGGAAGAGTCTCTGCATTCACATTTCTTCCCTTTCACAATCCCTTGGATATCAGTATGTAATCTATATAATACAGAATTGGTTTTCGGATTCTTTTTCCTTTTTTAAATTGGAAGTTGGTTGAGACTGAGAAAAATACCTGTATAAGTCATATCAGTAGAGAGAAAATGAATGAATAAAATGGCAGTTTTTCCAGTAGGACAAATTAAGTCATATTTTAATGCCAACCAAAGTTCCAATTACTAGATTAGCCAGTAAAATGATAAAAGTTTAAAAAGGTGATAATATGCATTCCAATTTTAATATCCCAGAGCTCTGAGCCAATACTATTATAATGGAAGAATGTTAGACCCAAAGTCATAACACTGAGCTTCTACGATGTCCTGGGTTTCTTTAGTCACTGAATGACTCTGAATTTGTTTTTGCATTTGCATAATTATGCACCTCATATTTGATACATTCATACCAATTTCTTTGCGTATATTAAATGAGATAATATATGTGTAAAGTTAAAGGTTCCCAGACAGAAAGAAAGAAGCTTCTTTAAGACATTTGTGTAGAGAAGTGAACTACATCTCTTTTGAACATCTCGATTATTAAAATTTGTTTTTCATTTCCAAAGTTGTTCTTATCTCAGGCCTTCAGCATTGGAATGATAGTATTTCATTGTGTTTATCTTTTTCTATTATTTTGTATGACTTTTTTATTCATTACATTGCTTTCCTCTCAGAATATTTATAAACTGAGCTAGTGAAAAGTTCAGTATAAGTAATACATCTATAACAATTTATTTTTATACTGCTCTGATAGGAAGATGTGACTTCCACTTCCTTTATGAAAGATGATTATTTAGTACCTCACACTTCTTCCATATTAATTATGAATGCACTCAACAAATGAAATAAAGGTAGAAGTAATTTTAAAAAGTTTTAATCTGGGAATAGGCCTGAGAATGGGAAGAAATGAAATGAACTTGTGGTGCTTTAAATTATGTTTTAATGTGTTTTTATAAATATCTTTTCACCTGCAAGTATTACTTTGGCAAAAATAAAATGTAAAAATAATATGAAAAATGAAAAAAATTCTTTCCTATTTTAGAAAAATTCACTATTGATCAGGTTGCATAAACCCAGCACTTGAATTATTATGATATGAATTGGGCAGTAATTACAGGACACTTGGCGTGTTTGGAGAGGAGTGAAGAAAATTTTGTTTATGGTATTTATTTACACAAGGACAAAAATTGTTGTGGAGCTTCACTTATCAGTCTTATCTGTTTTTATCCTTGATCTATTCAGAAATAGTTTCAGGTGGAAGGAAGTATAGAGATATTTAACTCACTTCAACAAATCATTTATTTATCACCTACTGTATGTGGTCTATTGTACTGTCCTGGATATTAGAGATACAGAGATGAAAAGTCATGGTCCACAGCCCCTAGGAACTTAATAGAGAAAAATGCAAGGAACTGTGCAAGTTGCCATTTTGTCATCTATATTTCATGTTACCTTCAGAATCCCACAGAGAATCTGAACTGCTGTGTGATGGAAAGAGAAGGCCAAAGGGGTACTGCAATAGATGAGATGGTTACTGAAATGGGAAAACTGACATTAGGGGGATAAGTAATCCCTGGAAATAAGTTAAATTAACAGGGTGACAATATACAGCCTTGACATACTCCTTTTCCTATTTGGAACCAGTCTGTTGTTCCATGTCCAGTTCTAACTGTTGCTTCCTGACCTGCATAGAGATTTCTCAAGAGGCAGATCAGGTGCTCTGGTATTCCCATCTCTTTCAGAATTTCCCACAGTTTGTTGTGATCCACACAGTCAAAGGCTTTGGCATAGTCAATAAAGCAGAAATAGATGTTTTTCTGGAACTCTTTTGCTTTTTCCATGATCCAGTGGATGTTGGCAATTTGATCTCTGGTTCCTCTGCCTTTTCTAAAACCAGCTTGAAATCTGGAAGTTCACAGTTCACATATTGCTGAAGCCTGGCTTGGAGAATTTTGAGCATGACTTTATTAGCGTGTGAGATGAGTGCGATTGTGCGGTCATTTGAGCATTCTTTGGCATTGCCTTTCTTTGGGATTGGAATGAAAACTGACCTTTTCCAGTCCTGTGGCCACTGCTGAGTTTTCCAAATTGGCTGGCATATTGAGTGTAGCACTTTCACAGCATCATCTCTCAGGATTTGGAATAGCTCAACTGGAATTCCATCACCTCAACTAGCTTTGTTCGTAGTGATGCTTTCTAAGGCCCACTTGACTTCACATTCCAGGATGTCTGGCTCTAGGTCAGTGATCACACCATCGTGATTATCTGGGTCGTGAAGCTCTTTTTTGTACAGTTCTTCTGTGTATTCTTGCCATCTCTTCTTAATATCTTCTGCTTCTGTTAAGTCCATACCATTTCTGTCCTTTATCAAGCCCATCTTTGCATGAAATGTTCCTTTGGTATCTCTGATTTTCTTGAAGAGATCCCTAGTCTTTCCCATTCTGTTGTTTTCCTCAATTTCTTTGGGGAGGCCTGGCATGCTGCGATTCATGGGGTCCGAAAGAGTCGGACACGACTGAGCAACTGATCTGATCTGATCTGAATCCCTGGAAAATGAGAGATTGACAAGCTATGTGAAGAACCAAGAGAAGACCGAGAACAAAACAGTCATTAATTCCCCATTAATTAATACCTTTAAGATATCCAGGAAAAAAATGAAGACCAGCATAGCTCATGGAGAATAAACCTAGAGAGATACGAAAGGAAATCTGAGAGATAGGCAGAGTCCAGGCTCTTTAGGACCATGCATGCCTTGACAAGGACTTTTGATACTATTCTAGGGAATATGAAAAGACAGTGGGGAAGAAAGGGTTAAGGTTTACTGTTAATTCGAAAGATGACACTAACTGTAGTAAGGGGTCTGGCTGGTGAAGAAGAATTTCAGTTGAAGGCATATTGCCATTAGTCGGCTATACTGGTTAGGACTAGTAGGCTATACTGGTTAGGACAGTATAGCTGATCCCATGATAACAAACACCGCCAATGCATCTGCGACTCCTGGCAACAAAGGTTTATTTTTGACTCACACAGCATTTCTATTGTGGGTTGTTGTGCACTAAGGTTTCTGTGTACAAAGACATCATCCTTGGGCTGGGGTCCAGGTTGATGAAGCATGCATTCTCGGATACAATGTCAGTGACTGATTCAAAAAGGAAAAAGACAGGACAAAGCATCATTGTCCCTTAAAACTTTTACTAGAGAGTGGCAAGTCTCACCTCTGCTCACATTTCATTTGCTCGAGCAACCATATGATGGTGAAACCTGCCTTCAGTGGGGCTGGGTTGTATAATTCTCGCTCAGGTTAGAGAAATGGATATTGATGAAAAGCAGTGTTGTCTCCTGCACCAAACAAGAGATGGTGGTGGCTTTGTTCAAGGTAATGACCATGTGATAGAAATAAATGAAAATATTCAAGATATATATTTGGAACTTGAGCTGAGAGGACGTGATGATGAATACGAGAGTAGAAGGAAAGAGCTGAGCCAAGAATGAATCTTTTGGCTTGAATATCTGTGAAGATAATAATAGGTCCATTAACTGTAGTGGTGAAAAGCCAAGATTAGAGAATGAAGGAAATATGGGTTAGATTCCATCATATCTGAAAGATAAATAACTAAAAGATCATTTTCCTGGTGGCTCAGACGGTAAAGCGTCTGCCTGCAACGAGGGAGACCCGGGTTCGATTTCCTGGGTCGGGAAGATCCCCTGGAGAAGGAAATGGCAATCCACTCCAACACTCTTGCCTGGAAAATCCCATGGATGGAGGAGCCTGATAGGCTACAGTCCATGGGGTTGCAAAGAGTCGGACACAACTGAGCGACTCCACTTTCACTTTCATCTATCTATTTATTTCTTCAGTTCTGATCTCTTTTCTGGCTCCACATTTAATATATACTTCAGAATATCATTAGAATATGATATTTAAGGCCATGAGACAGAATGAGATCAGTAAAAAGGACAGTTCATATAGACAAGGAAAGAGGACTCAGGGAAAAAAATGCCTGAAGCATGCCCAATTTACAGAGCACAGGAAGAGCAACTAGAAAAGAAAATTGAATTGTAGCTATCAGCTTAAAAGGATGAAAGCCAAAAGAAAACCAGATAACAGTGTTTCAAAAAGAAAGGATAAGCCCAATGACTGAAAATGCTACTCTAAGACCCAGAAAGATGAGAACAGAAAATAATCCACTGCATTTAGCAACACAGAAGGTGTTGGCAACCGTGACAAAAGCATTTTCAGTGGTTTGGAGGGAAGAGTTTGATCTGGATAATGTGGATACACAAGACATTAGAAGATATAAACAAACCCACAGGTGATATTTGCATCCTTGAGATTGGATTAACTCATCCATAAAAAAATATTTAGAGAGTGAAGGCAAATGGAGCAGTTTAGAAAGCTAAATGAAATGAGTGAAAGTTGCTCAGTCGTGTCCAACTCTTTGCGACCCCATAGACTATACAGTCCATGGAATTCTCCAGGCCAGAATACTGGAGTGGGTAGCCTATCCTTTCACCAGCAGATCTTCCTGACCTGGGAATCAAACCAGGGTCTCCTGCATTGCAGGCAGATTCTTTACCAGCTGAGCTACTAGGGAAGCCCCAGAAAGAAAAGAGGCATTAATATTTAAGAGGGAGGATGAGGAAGATAGGGAGACAACAGAATTAAGAACATTTAGATAATATGCTATCAAAAACCAAAAGAGTAGAAAGTTTCAGGAGAAAGAGAATAAATGAAAGTGTTGTACTATTCCACATATTTTTGGAAGTTTTGGCCACAGCAATCAGAGCAGAAAAAAAAAAAAAAATAAAAGGAATCCAAATTGGAAAAGAAGAAGTAAAACTCTCACTGTTTGCAGATGACGTGATCCTCTACATAGAAAACCCTAAAGATTCCACCAGAAAATTACTAGAACTAATCAATCAATATAGTAAAGTTGCAGGATATAAAACCAACACACAGAAATCCCTTGCATTCCTATACACTAATAATGAGAAAATAGAAAGAGAAATTAAGGAAACAGTTCCATTCACCATTTCAACAAAAAGAATAAAATACTTAGGAATATATCTACCTAAAGAAACTAAAGACCTATATATAGAAAACTATAAAACACTGGTGAAAGAAATCAAAGAGGACACTAATAGATGGAGAAATAAACCATGTTCATGGATTGGAAGAATCAATATACTGAAAATGAATATACTACCCAAAGCAATTTATAGATTCAATGCAATCCCTATCAAGCTACCAACGGTATTCTTCACAGAGCTATAACAAATAATTTCAAAATTTGTATGGAAATACAAAAAACCTTGAATAGCCAAAGCAATCTTGAGAAAGAAGAATGGAACTGGAGGAAACAACCTGCCTGACTTCAGGCTCTACTACAAAGCCACAGTCATCAAGGCAGTATGGTACTGGCACAAAGACAGAAATATAGATCAGCGGGACAAAATAGAAAGCCCAGAGATAAATTCATGCACATATGGACACCTTTGACAAAGGAGGCAAGAATATACAATGGATTAAAGATAATCTCTTTAACAAGTGGTACTGGGAAAACTGGTCAACCACTTGTAAAAGAATGAAACTAGAACACTTTCTAACACCACACACAAAAATAAACTCAAAATGGATTGAAGATCTAAACGTAAGACCAGAAACTGTAAAACTCCTAGAGGAGAACATAGGCAAAACACTCTCCAACATATATCACAGCAGGATCCTCTATCCACCTCCCAGAATATTGGAAATAAGAGCAAAAATAAACAAATGGAACCTAATTAAACTTAAAATCTTCTACACAACAAAGGAAACTATCAGCAAGGTGAAAAGACAGCCTTCAGAATGGGAGAAAATAATAGCAAATGAAGCAACTGACAAACAACTAATCTCAAAAATATCCAAGCAACTCCTACAGCTCAATTCCAGAAAAATAAATGACCTAATCAAAAAATGGGCCAAAGAACTAAATAAACATTTCTCCAAAGAAGACATACAGATGGCTAACAAACACATGAAAAGATGCTCAACATCACTCATTATCAGAGAAATGCAAATCAAAACCACTATGAGGTACCATTTCACACCAGTCAGAATGGCTGCAATCCAAAAGTTTACAAGCAATAAATGCTGGAGAGGGTGTGGAGAAAAGGGAACCCTCTGGCACTGTTGGTGGGAATGCAAACTAGTACAGCCACTATGGAGAACAGTGTGGAGATTCCTTAAAAAACTGGAAATAGAACTGCCTTATGACCCACTCCAGTGTTCTTGCCTGGAGAATCCCAGGGACAGGAAGCCTGGTGGGCTGCTGTCTATGGGGTTGCACAGAGTTGGACACGACTGAAGCGACGCAGCAGCAGCAACAGCAGCAGCATGACCCATCAATCCCACTGTTGGGCATACACACTGAGGAAACCAGAATCGAAAGAGACACATATACCCCAATGTTCATCGCAGCACTGTTTATAATAGCCAGGACATGCAAGCAACCTAGATGTCCATCAGCAGATGAATGGATAAGAAAGCTGTGGTACATATACACAATGGAGTATTACTCAGCCATTAAAAAGAATACATTTGAATCAGTTCTAATGAGGTGGATGAAACTGGAGCCTATTATACAGAGTGAAGTAAGCCAGAAAGAAAAACACCAATACAGTATACTAACACATATATGTGGAATTTAGAAAGATGGTAACAATAACCCTGTATATGAGACAGCTAAAGAGACACTGATGTATAGAACAGTCTTTTGGACTCTGTGGGAGAGGCAGAGGGTGGGATGATTTGGGAGAATGGCATTGAAACATGTATAATATCATATATGAAATGAGTCACCAGTCCAGGTTCAGTGCACGATACTGGATGCTTGGGGCTGGTGCACTGGGATGACCCAGAGGGATGGTATGGGGAGGGAGGAGGGAGGAGGGTTCAGGATGGGGAACACATGTATACCTGTGGCAGATTCATTTTGATATATGGCAAAACCAATACAATATTGTAAAGTTAAAAAATAAAATTAAATTTTAAAAAATTAAAAAAAAAGAAAGTGTTGTAAGTGAATCACAATTAGATAATCAGTGGAACTGATTATCAGTTTATATCAACTTAGTGACAGTACTTGCAGTTGGATGAGGCAGAGCTCAACTTTGGCTGTGTTGGAGGGCAGAATTAGAACAGACTCTCAGCACAGATAAACCTGGAATAAGAAGCCAGAAAAGACTATCTTAATATTACAGGGAGCTAGAATATAGGGTTGAGTGACAGTGGGACTAGTATCAAATGCCAACATAAATTTCTTAAGTTAAAAAAAAAAAAAGCTCTGATCTGGGTAGCATAGTTAAAGACGTCAAACCATGAGTCAGTTTTCGAGCAACAGATAAGTTTGCAGACAAGGTTAGGGTAAGTAAGCTGTCAGTTCAGAGTAACTTTTTATATACTGAATCTTTCTAAAATAGTTTTTGTCCTCGCATTGCTCAAAACCGACTCACTCCATGGTACTCCATTCTCTTCCTCCCTCTGCTCATCCTATAATGCATCTTTATCCTGCCTAAGATGAATTTTATACATCTGATAGTTCAGTGAATTCCATCTGGACTAGAGCATAGGATTACAGATGTTTGGACTGTAATTGCAGATAGTAAATTGAGGCCATATTGCAAAAATAACTGAAGAAATAAACAGAAAAGTATTAATTTGAGGTACTGAGTACGTCATAGGTGAGTAGGAAGAAGATGTATTTGGCATCTCAGCAGAGACTTAAAAGTAGAGATACAAGTAGAAGTAATTAAATAAAGACTAGCCTTAATGAGAGAGAGTTAAAAGGCATTGATATGTTAAACATTAAAATTGAATCAAATTTTCAATCAATTGATATTGAATGTAAATATTAAGGGATAGACTCTGAGACATATATATGTGAGATTATATGTAGAAAATATATGAAGAAAGGAGAGTATAAATATAGAAATCCAATGATTATAATGAAAAATTGTTATACACATCCAACCAGTCCATTCTGAAGGAGATCAGCCCTGGGATTTCTTTGGAAGGAATGATGTTAAAGCTGAAACTCCAGTAAATTGGCCACCTCATGTGAAGAGTTGACTCATTGGAAAAGACTCTGATGCTGGGAGGGATTGGGGGCAGGAGGAGAAGGGTTCGACAGAGGATGAGATGGCTGGATGGCATCACTGACTCCATGGACGTGAGTCTCAGTGAACTCCGGGAGTTGGTGATGGACAAGGAGGCCTGGCGTGCTGCGATTCATGGGGTCACAAAGAGTCGGACACGACTGAGCAACTCATCTGATCTGATCTGATGGTATAGTTTATAACCAATAGAAAGTGTTTTAGAATTTAACAAGTAGAAAGATAAGAAAAGTAGGAGAAACCTTTAAGTCCCCCTTATTGGTTAAAACTCAGTGCAATCTATTTGCTTTATTCAACTTCACCAAATAGTTACTTAATGGGAAATGAGTATGTATGAATGTCCAATAAAATAAAATGTAAATAATTTTTTATCTTGTAATCGAAATTGAATCTTAAATTTCAGAGGACATATCGTTTACTGGCAAGGAGTATTTTTCTGATCATAAAATATACTTTAAACAATACATCTGACAGTACATTTTGTTACTTCTGTCCTCTTTGTGTTCTTTCTTGACCCCATGGACTATAGCCCACCAGGCTCTACTTATCTACTCGAATTCTCCAATACATCTGACAGTCCATTTTGTTACTTCTGTCCCCTCTGTGTTCTTTCTTGACCCCATGCACTGTAGCTCACCAGACTCCACTCACCCTGGAATTCTCCAGTCAAAAATACTGGAATGGGTTTCCATTCCCTTCTCCAGGGGATCTTCCCAACCCAGGGATGGAACCTGGGTCTCCTGCATTGCAGGCAGATTCTTTACCATCTGAGCCACCAGGGAAGCCCTGATGTCATCAATACAATTCAACTCAGTTCTGACACTGTTAACCATAAGATGGCATCAGGTTGCACAGGTGAAGGGCTCTCTCCAACAAGACTTCCCTCCACTTCAGAGATCAGTTGGAAGCCCAGGTTGTCAGTCATGATTCTGACCATGAGGCTACAGATTGGAGGTTCTCATGAGCACCTGCCTGGGTTCAGTTTGCCAAAGAGGCTTATAGTGCTCAGGGAAGCCATCTACTCAGTAGATTACTGATTTATTGCAAAGGTTAGTAGAGGATAAGAATCGGCAGCCAGATGAAGAGACACATAGAGTGAGATTACTAAAATGAGCTTCTGTCCTTATAGAGTTTGCAACCCAGGACTATAGTATGTGAAGGGTTTTGGTTTCCCAACCTGAAAACTCTTCGAACCTGTCCTTTATTTATGGAGGCTTTTTTGGAGTTTTATGGAGGTTTCATTCATTACATAGGGATGTTTGATTAACTCATGGGTCACTGGTGATTGATTCAACCTCTACTCCCCACACCCCTACCCAGAAATCTAAGAGTAATTTTTTTGGCAACTAGCTCCTTCCTTAGGTGCTTTCCAAAGCACCTAACCATGTTAACTTAAACCTAGTTGCAGTGAAAGGGCCTTACTGTGAGTAACAAGACACCCGTTTTACCTCCATGGGTCTGAAGCATCAAGAGACCAATTATTATAGCTAAAATGTCTCCCATTGCTCTTATCAGTCAGAAAATTCAGGAACTTGGGGAGCTATGAGCTAGAAACTGTGGATGATGACCAAATATATATGAGATAATAATTTAAGTCATCTGAATGGCCAAAAGTTACAGTTCATATAAATTACAATATCACAGTTAGTAACTAGCTAATTACATTGAATTTATCATAATAAATATATAATGTCTGTAAATACAGATAATATATATAATATATTTATAACACATTTGATTAGACTCAGAATTTAGATGAGATTCTTGTCAAAGCTAAGCTATATACAAGTGCTATTCAGACCCTATTAAGTGCTTGATGCTAACGACTTGCATTGTACTAGTTTGGTATTGCCTGAAGTCTATGCTCATCTGATGCCACTAGGAAAAAGAAAACAGGTCAGCTGTACATAAGGTGACTCCTGCCCATTTGTTTCAGCTTTTGTATTTTATCTGAAGTGGACTCTTAGCCCACATTACTTTTACATACCTACAGTACATAAATAGCTCAGAGGTATAAACTATGGCACCAGTAATTAAGCACATCTTGAAATATTACTTTAGTGAGACCATGACTTGGGCAAATGGGTTCTAGATTTCAAAGTGAATTTAAGTTCAGTTCAGTTGCTCAGTTGTGTCTGACTCTTTGCAACCCCATGGACTGTAGCCTGCCAGGCCTCCCTGTCCATCACCAACTCCTGGAGCTTACTCAAACTCATGTCCATTGAGTCAGTGATGCCATCCAACCATCTCATCCTCTGTAATCCCCTTCTCCTCCCACATTCAATCTTTCCCAGCATCAGGTCTTTTCCAATGAGTCAGTTCTTCACATCACGTGGCCAATGTATTGGAGTTTCAGCTTCAGCATCAGTCCTTCCAATGAATATGCAGGACTGATTTCCTTTAGGATGAACTGGTTGTATCTCCTTGCAGTCCAAGGGATTCTCAGGAGTCTTCTCCAACACCACAGTTCAAAAGCATCAATTCTTCAGTGCTCAGCTTTCTTTTTTTTATTAAATTTATTTATTTTAATTAGAGGCTAATTACTTTACAATATTGTATTGGTTTTGCCATACATCAACATGAATCCACCATGGATGTACACGTGTTCCCAATCCTGAAGCCCCCTCCCACCTGCCTCCCCATACCATCCCTCTTAGTGACTTTATTTCCATGTAATAAAGTGAATTTATTTCCATATAATACACTGCTATCATTTTATCTTCCAATGTGTTGTCCAGTGCTTCAATTGCTGCTATTTCAATGAAAATAAGTACATTATCTGCACAAAAGTTCTCATTTTCAAAGCAAGCAAACCTCACCCATCTAAAACCAATCCCTTCATTTACCAGAAGCTGCCAGAGAATAAAAATAAAAAAGGATGGAAAGGAGGATTTGATATTTTGACATCCTACTTTACTCAAGATTCAAGATGACTAAAGATCTGACAGGAAATAAAACAGTTTTGAGAAGTTGGATAAGGTGACAAAATTGAATCAGATGATAACATTTACAAAAAGTAGCAACTTCTGTGAATGACCATTTATCAAAGTGGATTGACTAAGTTTAGTGATCATGTCCAGAATATAAAACACTGAAATAGTAGCAAATGCACAGAAAAATTCTTACAAAGAAATATGAGATTATTTTTGGAAATATTTTTTAACGCATTATTTCTTTCAGCATTTTGGGAAAGGGTATCAGGAATAAACATCAGTGTTTTCACTACTTAAAAAACAGTGCTTATGTGTTGTTGTTGTTTTTTTTTTTTTAATTAATCAGAATCTGCACATCTTAGATATATATATATATGTATATATGTCTATGGTTTTACATTTTATCTGCAACTGGTGGAAGTGTAGCCATCTATTTCAAGTTTATAAAAGTATGTCTTCTGTCAGTTTCTTGTTGTATATGTCCTATGTGTCTGACACTGGAGAAACACACAGAAACACACATACAAGCACACATACACACACGCAAATAGCAAAATATCAGTTAACTAGAATTTTTTATTTTTCTTCCTCAGTAAAAGATATCCAAGAAAAATATTTTAAATTTTCTTTAGTAAATGAAATTTCTGTATCACAAAAGGGTGATTTCTCTATATACCAACTTTTACAATTCTAGGAATATATATATGTAAATTGACTTGATTAAATGGAGCTGGTCACATTGTTTTACATCACCTCTTTTTTTCTTACAAGTCAAAGGAAAAAAAAATACAATAAAATTTGCTATTTCCTATCCAAACCAAGTTAAGAATATCATGGCAGTTCTTCAAGAAATGTGTGGTTTACCCAGGTCAAAATATTAATAAAGCAAAACATAGACAACAGAAAAATTATATAAAGGGAAAATTGTTTCACAGAAAAACGTAGACTTGCAAAGATTTCTTGGCTTTCCAAAACCTGCTGTGATAGCAGGTTTTCTTGATATGCTTCTCCTTTTAATCAATAGAACTTGGAATGTTCATATTTTATTCTGAAACCACTTTCAGTCGACCATGATATAATGAAAACAGAAGGTAAGACTCCTTCTGAGTGTGTCTGCGTTACATAAAAACACCTCTGAAAGATTGAAAAGCTTCTCAAACCATCACAGTAAAACAACGACACTGATGGAGTGAAAGGATGTGGTAGCAATTCAGGTTCAGGGAGACCTGCCTATGATCTCTTCAAATCACACTCAGATTACATCTGCTGTTAGGTTGGACTCTGTTAGTAAGTAATCTTTATCAAGTTAGAAAGCATGCAGTGTAGTAGTTAAAGTCAAGGAGAACTTGGAAAATCATAAATCTGTTTGCAACATATAAGCAAAACTTAATAAAAAGAATATAAAGAATGTCAGGAGCTTCTTTACCTCAAAAAATCAAAATGTTGCCATCTTTGGGCATCTGAGATAGGGACATTCTGAGCCGCTCAGAGAGGAATAGCTCTGATCTCAGTCTGCAGTGCTTGAGAGTTTGACCTCAGGCAAAGAAAACACATGCTACTTCTTGAGAGATTTTCGAGACACTGCATGGGACCTTCTGGGACTTTTAGAAGGATCTTGAAGAAATGTTTGAGTGGCCCTGAAAGACTACAGAGATTGAAAAGTATCAAGGACTTTAACAAAAATCAACAGAAAGCAATTGAAACACCGACAATGGCAAAGAAAGATTTTTTCAGTAATCCCATGAATGACACATTTCAAATCCCTCGTTGGCACCAGAGACCAGTTTAGTGAAAAGCAGTTTTGCCACAAACAGGGGTTGGGGAAAGGTTTCATGGTGTTTCAAATGCATTACATTTATTGTGCACTTTATTATTATTACATCAGCTTCACCGCAGGTCATCAGGCATTAGATCTCAGAGGTTGGGGACCCTGCATTAGAGGAACCTCTATGTTCAGACAGCATACACATCCTTGATATCAATGGCAAGAGGCAGAGTCAACACAAAGCGTATATAGAAAGAGAACAAGCATATAAGTGACCTTCAGTTCCTAAGGTTCTGTTGACCTGAGTTTGAGCCCCAAATCATTTATTGTTGCAATCAGCAAGTCATGGAAAGACACTTGGCTCAGGGTTTACAAAAGACATGGTAAATAAGTTTATGACTTCTGTTGTCATGTTCTAAAGCTGATCAGCTTAGGGGCATTATTCATTATGAGGTTTTTGTTTTGTTTTTTTTTTTGCTTTGTTTTGGGGTTTTTTTTTCCCCTAGCATTTAACTGTCTGTCCCAAGGTGAAGTCAGGATTCCAATTTTCATCCCTGTTTTGGCCAGGATGAAGTTAAAGAATTAAAGCAAAAAGAATGTGGGTTTACAACCCTGAAGATTATTGTAGAGCAGGAGACAAAGGACAATGGACAAGTTGTAGAACTTCATTGCATGTAAAATACTGGCCAACAAGGTAACAGAGGCTGTGTTCATGCATTTCAATATAGGAAGGAGAAGAGAATGAGGATCAGAAAAAGGAGGAGGAGGAGAGGGAGAGAGGAAGAAGAAAAGAAGCAGGTAAGATTTGATCTGTCAGAAGAAAAGAGTTATAAGAACTGGTTATGTGGGGAGGGAATAGGATTTCTTTATGAAAGACAATGCCAACTGGGGAGCAGGGCAAAGGTTTTGGTCTCCATGCCATTAATAAATCTATCCACTATGATTTCCTGATTAGGAAGTAGTATAACAAGTAAACAGAAGAGTCCTAGGATAACAGCTTCTCAGTGTTAATTGGGAACTTAGAGGTCAACAAGTTTAATCTCCTGTTAGATGCCGTGTACCTGTCAGAAAATAAGTATGAAGTTTAGTTATTGGAATGAAGAAAATTCTGTGATGTATTAATATCAACTTCTTAATGATTAAATTATCAAGTGATTCATTCAAATAAAGAAGATGCCTTCCTTATGAAAATATCAATTTGCATAAATTAAAAATATCGTGCTACATGTACCCCAATGTTCATCGCAGCACTGTTTATAATAGCCAGGACATGGAAGCAACCTAGATGTCCATCAGCAGATGAATGGATAAGAAAGCTGTGGTACATATACACAATGGAGTATTACTCAGCCATTAAAAAGAATACATTTGAATCAGTTCTAATGAGGTGGATGAAACTGGAGCCTATTATACAGAGTGAAGTGAGCCAGAAAGAAAAACACCAATACGGTATACTAACGCATATATATGGAATTTAGAAAGATGGTAACAATAACCCTGTATACGAGACAGCAAAAGAGACACAGATGTATAGAACAGTCTTTTGGACTCTGTGGGAGAGGGAGAGGGTGGGATGATTTGAGAGAATGGCATTGAAACATGTATAATATCATATATGAAACGAGATGCCAGCCCAGGTTTGATGCATGATACTGGATGCTTGGGGATGGTGCACTGGGATGACCCAGAGGGATGGTATGGGGAGGGAGGTGGGAGGAGGATTCAGGATGGGGAACACATGTATACCTGTGGCAGATTCATTTTGATATATGGCAAAACCAATACAATATTGTAAAGTTAAAAAAATAAAAAAAAAAGAAAGAAAAAAATAAATAAAAAATAAAATATTGAAAGGAAAAAAATAAAATAAAATAAAAATATTGTGGTAAAGTGAGAAATATTTGACCAAGTTCTATGTCTGTCAAAATAATTCAGAACTCATCTGCTACTCATTAGGTCCACTTTTTTATGAATTATCTTTGTAGAAAATTCACATATCACAAATCCAACCTAACTAGTCATTCAGAGAAGCCCCAGCTCAACATAGCATATAAATTAAAGCTGCTTTGGAAAGGATACATTGCCCACTCAACTGGAGATGTGATTCTGCAATGTAGACTAATTAAGGGAGAATACAGTGGCTTAACAATACATTCGGCAATGGCACAAAAGGTAAAATAGTCATTCTCGATATTAGAATATCATGGAAGGGAATTTAAGTTCTGCTATCAGAATTTAAACTTTACATAACACAATTGTGAACTTAATACCACTAAATATCTACTAAAATTTGGCTGAAAGAAGCTAAGTTTGGGGAGAATCTTTGAATGCTACTTTATACAACCATTCTGCTGCTGTTGTTTAGTTGCTTAGTCATGTCCAACTCTTTGCAACCCCCTGGACTGTAGCCCACCAGGCCCCTCTGTCCATGGGATTTCCCAGGTAAGAGTACTAGAGTGAGTAGCCATTTCCTTCCCCAAGGGATCTTCCTGGACCAGGGATTGAACCCATGTCTCCTGCGTTGGCAGGCAGATTCTTTACCTTTGAGCCACCAGGGAAGCTTGAACCATTCTGCTAGATTCTTACTTATGACCACTAGGTTGGCCAAACACACAAGGGCAGGCGCTGGATGTCAGCTTTGTTTTGATTAGCCCCAACTTGCCACACCGCATCCCCATTAGACTGTAGCCAAACACACACACACAATGACTCACATGATGCATTACATACACTGAGTTGATTTTACCGATTGTGCTTTGGCATAAGGACATGGAAGAATATACTAAAAGAATCTTGCTGCTAGAATTACAGTGAAAAAGCTACTTTAGTTGAAAGTATTTTCTTTATGAAGATTCTTGGGAGAAGTTTCTTTATCATCTTAGTATCATCAACACATATCTTTTCCAGTTGATTCCAACTCTTCTCTCTTTTGAACACTACAATATATATATATATATATATATATATAACTGATTACCTTTGTCTTTTAGTACTGGATTAAAGAAAGTATACAGTTTATTAAGGTTCCATTGCTAGCAACTAAAAAGTTGTCATGGTATACATTTTGTATCAGCCTTCATTCTGATTCTGTGTGATATGTCAGCCTGTGTTTGTTCTCTGTATCCTTTTCGTTTACTCCAAATGTTGGAAATTTTGCTTCATTTTATCTGTATTTTATTTACGTTAAGCACTTTTGTCAATCTACTTTCATCAAGATTTTTCAGCTAAAATGAGAGATGGAAAGCCGGCAACTTTTCCAAAAGCAAATTTTTGATTTTTCAGGATGGAGGTTGGGCATAATGCATAATGCAACTTCCAGTATATAGCAATATCAATAGTATATATCAAGTATAAATTTCATTAGGAAAATATATTCAATTGAGAGCTTTCATAAAGAAGTTAGATACTTAAAGAACTTTAGTCAACAAAGCACTTTGGAAACCTAATTTTTACTCAGTATAATTAAATTAGAAGTAAATCTGTAGCTTTCTACACCATACACAAAAATAAACACTAAATAAAAGACTTAAATATAAGACCTGGAACCAATAAACTTTGAGAAGAAAACACAAGCAGTATGCTCTTGGACACTGGACTTAGTGATAATTTTTTGGATATATCTCCTTAAGCAAGGGAAACAAAAGTAAAAATAAGTAAATGAGGCCTCTAAAAACCTTTTGCACAGTAAAAGAAACCATCAATAAAATGAGGAGAGCTACCGAATGGAGAAGATATTTGCAAATGCTGTTTCATAAGTTGTTTCCCAGGGGAGTAAGGGTTCACCATTCTAACACCATTCTGTATATTATATATGTCATTGAACAGTTAAATATAGGATGGCAGAGGGTGGAAGGCAAGTTTCTCACTACTGGAGTGGGAGGTTGCAGATCAGTTCAGTTCAGTCACTTAGTCATGGCCAACTGTGACCCTGTGGACTGCAGCATGCCAGGCCTCCCTGTCCATCACCAGCTCCCGGAGCCTACTCAAACTCATGTCCATCACTTTGGTGATGCTATCCAACCATCTCATCCTCTGTCATCCCCTTCTCCTTCCACCTTCAATCTTTCCCAACATTAGGATCTTTTCCAATGAGTCAGTTCTTTGCATCAGGTGGCCAAAGTATTGGAGTTTCAGCTTCAGCATCAGTCCTTCCAATGAATATTCAGGACTGAGTTCCTTTAGGATGGACTGGTTGGATCTCCTTGCAGCCCAAGGGACTCTCAAGAGTCTTCTCCAACACCACAGTTCAAAAGCATCAATTCTTCAGTGCTCAGATTTCTTTATAGTCCAACTCTCACATCCATACATGACTACTGGAAAAACCATAACTTTGACTAGATGGACCTTTGCTGGTAAAGTAATGTCTCTGCTCTTTAATATTGCTGTCTAGGTTGGTCATAACTTTTCTTCCAAGGAGCAAGCACCTTTTAATTATTGAACAGTTAAATATAAGATGGCAGAGGGTGGAAGGCGAGTTTCTCACTATTGGAGGTTACAGGTAAAAGGAATGACCCATGTGATAATGAATTAGAGCTGGAAACATCAATATGAACTCAGGTTCTGCTTAATAAAGATACATACATTGCATATAGAAAATTGTATGCATATATATGTATTAATATATACCCAAATAGTTGCTACTCTTGTCAGCTAAAAGGGTCTGGAAGTAAAAATATCCCAGTAGCAGTGAACATACTTAGAATGTAGATTGTGGCTAATAGGGTTTCCAAGAAAAAGGGGATCAACATTTCTTGGAGAATCTTCAGGGCCAGAAAATGAGGAATTATTAAACAAAAAAAATATAATGAGGAGACTATGTCAGAGGGACACAGGAACCAGCTGAAGGAGCTCCCAGTAGACAAAGACAGAACAATTTCAGCAACAAAGCAAAGCAGTGTTGAATTATAACCCAAATTATAAAATAAATATCTATGAGTTCATGCTGATATTAAAAAAAAAGATTGAATAAGTCTATGGGGAGAAGAGACAACTCTAAGGAGAATTCCAGATAATTTATGTACATATTCTGACTTCAAGAAGCATAACTCCCCACTTGTTAGTGTGGTTTGCACATGGAGACTTCCCTTCAAAAAGTGCATACATGCTCAGTCACTCAGTCATGTCAAACTCTTTGCAACCCCATAGACTGCAGACCACCAAGCTCCTCTGTCCATGGAATTCTTCAGGCAGGAATACTGGAACTGGTTGCTGTTTCCTACTCCAGGGGATTTTCCCAATTCAGGGATTGAATCCATATCTCTTGTGTCTCCTGCGTTGGCAGGCAGACTCTTTACCACTGAGCCACCTGGGAAGCCCTACAACAGGGAAAGGGAAAACAAAGTAAGTTTACAGTGAAGAAACATGACAACCACTGCTTCCGACAGATAACCAAAGTTAAGCTCAACAATGGTGAGTCCTGTTGATGTACATACTCTTGATATGATGTGATGAAAATGGCACTTTGCTTCTGTAATCTTCCTCCCAAGAAAACATAACCTAAGTTTAATAATAAGTCCAACAAATCCCAATTAAGGAACTTTCTACAAGGTACTTGACAGTACTCCTCAAAACTGCTAAGATATCAAAAAAGGGAGAGTCTGAGAAATTGACTCACAGCTAAGAGAAGCCTAAGAACACATGGCAACTAAATGTAATATGGTATCCTGGATAGGCTCCTGGAACATAAAATAGTATTAGGTGAAAATTATTAGAAAATCTGACTATGAACTTTTAAAGTATGGACTTTAATAATAATGAGTTAATATCGGTTTGTTAATTATAACAATAATCTACCTGCCGGTGCAGGAGATCCAAGGTATGTGGATTTGATTCCTGGATTGGGAAGATCCCCTGGAGTAGGAAATGGCAACCCACTCCAGTATTCTTGCCTGAAAAATTTCATGGACAGAGAAGCATGCTGTACTACAGTCCATGAGGTCACGAGTCAGACATGACTTAGCAACTACACAACAATGTCCAATATTTGGGGGTAAAATAGACATAGATATGTCATGTGTTGGGGGTAAATTCATTAAAGATACTCAAAGAACTGTGCAACTCATGAGTTCACATGGATAAGAACTTATTAACCTGTTTTGTACTGGAAAGAGATCTGGCACCATGGAAATCCTTCAAATGATGGGTCCCCTCTGAGGAGGCTCTGCTAGTTATGCTTGCCAAGAAAAAAACCTTGCCGAGGTTTCATGGTGGTTGATGGTGTGAGAACAAGGATAGGCAGCCAGGAGAACGTCCTGAGTACTCAGGATGCAACTCACATTTTCTGTCCACAAAATTATTTCTAAGAAAATGAGCAGGGTGAATTTATATACCTGCTCAATTCTGACATTAGTAGGCAAATTTCTCTGAATCTCCACTCTTTACTCAGATCACCATAATACCAGAATAGCTCATTTAGAATAAACAGAGAGCTTCTCGACCCTGCTTGCATATTAGAATCCACTCTGGAACTTCTAGATGACCATGCCTGGGGCCCACCTATCACCTGTCAGAATCTCTGGTGGGGACGGGGCAGGAGCACAAGGATCAACAGTTGTTTAAACCACCCAGGTGATTCTAAGTGCATGTAGGATTGAGAGTCCATGTGGTAGATTAAGTTTTAAAACTTTGTGAACCTTAATATTCTGGAAGTGAAGCTGCTGTATGGGAAATGCATATAGGATTTTTGCCTGATCCTAATATGCAACTTTTTAAGCTTTTGCAACTTTCAATTAAAAAAGGAAAAAACAAAACAAAACAAAACACCCAGAAACATAAGAGAACCAGGGAAAATGCTCTGGGATTATTCTCACATCTTATGGAAGAGTGAACTTAAAAAAATACTTTATTTAAAATTCTCTCCCTTTTGTTTCTTTTGTTTGTTTGTTTACTTGTTTTGCATTTCTGGCCATAATTAGGCAGAGACACATTTCTGACTTGTAAGAGTGAAAGACCAATCAGGGCTGGAGCTGCAGAGCCAGGACGAGAACCTGGGAAAGTAAGAGGGACATGTACCTAGTTCTTTAAATTCATTCCGGCCAGAGCTTATCCCTCAGGTACTCTGTGTGCTCAGTGACTCCCTTATCCCTGACATCACTGTGTTCCAAATGTAAAAATCATAGGTCAGTTGACTCTTGAAAATCCCTTGGACTGCAAGGAGATCCAACCAGTCAATCCTAGAGGAAATCAGTCCTGAATATTCATTGGAAGGACTGATGCTGAAGTGGAAACTCCAGTACTTTGGCCACCTGATACAAAGAACCGACTCCTTGGAAAAGACCCTGATGCTGGGAAAGATTGAAGGTGGGAGGAGAAGGGGTTGACAGAGGATGAGATGGTTTGATGGCATCACCAACTTGATGGACATGAGTTTGAGTAAGTTCCGGGAGTTGGTGATGGACACGGAAGCCTGGTGTGCTGCAGTCCACGGGGTCTAAAAGAGTCAGACATGACTGAGCTTCTGAACTGACTATGAAGATAACAAAAAGTCCTCAGGCACAGGTTCCAGGAATGACCAAGCAGTGCTGAGGTATTAGATTTAAGTAAATATAAAACCTTAACTTTCCAAGACAACTTACATTCAAGTAGAAAGAGAAATGATTTATGACTTTCAACTTTAGGCAGAATGAGAATTTAAAAATATTTTTAAAACCCTTTGAAAGTGTGACACCTTTGACTCTACACATTTTATTTCATTGTTTGCATCCAGAGATGGCTTGTTTTTGTGATATTTTCTTAGAAAACTGAGTATCATAAATAAGCAATCGGATAAGACACTAAATGAAGCTATATCTTTAAAAGCTTCATACGGTGATAATAGAGCTTATAAATATGTACATCTTACTACAACACCTGCTTTTCAAGATAAATAGAATTAGGCTATCACAACTGGTATCTAAAAGTTATTAGCTTAATAATTTTCAGAAATCATTAAATAGAGTATGATATAGCAAAGGGAGTATTTCATCAAACCAGTGAAATTTCTAGTTCTGTGGGAGATACACTGGGTCTTTAAATGCAACCTATGAGAGTGTGTTTGGCCAAGTAAAAGAAACACTAATTATCTGTAAACTCACAATGATCTTTAAACTTTCAAAGTAAATGGTTCTCAGGGGGGCATTTGCCCTTCTAGCTCCAGATGTTCTAAAAACTGTAACAAACTACAAGTCATCAGGTATCTCCTCTGAGAAGTTTGTTAAATTTGGGTTAATATCAGTTTAGGATAAATCTCGTTAGGAATGTCTTCATTCCTCTCTACTAGGTACTGATTATATTCAATCAGTTATAAAATATCTCAAAAAATAAGACATTTTCTTTCTCCTCAATGCATTAGATTGATTTTTTGCTGCCCAATAATATAAAAACCCATTATCTACTACCCACCCAGTGTCCAGCTCTCAATAAGTATTTTATGAATTAATCAAGGGCTGCAAAAATAAATATATTGCTAGCCCTAGCTCAAAATATCTTAATTCAAATTCAGCAATTGAACAATAAAACAGTTATGAAGCATCTGCTACTTGCCAGCCACTGTGCTAGGTTCTAAGAACACGGAATTGAATAAGAGTTAAGGGAATGGCTGCCCACTCCAGTATTCTTGCCTGGAGAGTTCCATGGTCAGAGGAGCCTGGTGGGCTACAGTCCATGGGGTCACAAAGAGTTGGACAAGACTGACCAACTAACTCTATACTTTATTAACAAATTTCAGAAAATAGACTGCTTTTCAAAAGAAATTCATAGTATTTCATAATGGCTAATAGCTGATTGCAAATGAATATTTCGTATGCCTAATTTCAATGGAAGCTCAATTTATTTCTACTTACCTCAGAAAAGGACAATTGAGAAAATATTAGAACTGCTCATAAGCAGTTTGATTAATCTATTGCCAATGCCAGCATAATGTGCTGATTAAAATGAAGCCTCTGAGGGAATTCCTTGATGGTCCAGTGGTTAAGACTCCTCACTTTCAGTGACCAAGGCTCAAGCTAGATCCCTGGTCAGGGAACTGAGATCCCACAAGCAACATGGTGACCCAGTTTAAAAAAAAAAAAAAGGTAAACATCTGAGTTCCAATTCTGACTTCTTTGCTAGCTGTGTGGTTTTGGTATTTGTAAACTGCAATCTCCTAACTTGCAAATTGGGGAAATACTGATAGTGTCTCATAGAGTCATTGTGACAATGAAATTGGATCATCTAAATCTGAAACAGATTAAACACTTAGTAAAAGCTACTAATATCAGATTCAGTGGTGGGGCCAGCTTTATAAGACAAGATGGAGACTCAAAAGTGGTGATTTCTTTGCAGGTAGATAAAGCCAGTTTGAGACTGTGTTTGCAGAGCAATTTATATAAGACTGAGAAAAGTGTCTTGGGTCTTTGTGTGTCTTAAAAAATGGGGAGAAAATGGATGCATCTTGTGGGAATCTAAAGTGCCACCAGACTTTTGATTGTTGCTACCATTAGTATTTATTACTTTCTGTTACCACTTCAGGAGGAGTAAGGAAAATATGTCACAGTAAACTCTGTTGTCACATTTTCCAGTTGCTTAATATTGTGGAAAGAGAACTGATGATTAAACATAAAAATGACTCCCTTCACACTGTGGATTTAAATGAAAATTTAAAATTTCGTCTAAATTCTAGGCATATGAGAAGCTTCAGTAGGAAATCTCACTGCTAGCATTCATTCATTCATTCATTCACTTGCCCAAGTATTCATTTACATATGGTGAAAGTTGCTCAGTCCTGTCTGACTCTTTGTGACCTCACAGACTATATAGTCCATGGAATTCTCCAGCCAGAATAGTGGAGTGAGTAGCTGTTCTGTTCTCCAAGGGATCTTCCCAACCCAGGGATCAAACCCAGATCGCCCACATTGCAGGTGGATTCTTGACTAGCTGAACCACTAGGGAAGCCCCCATTTACATATAAAAGAGTAATAATGTCCATGAGGAACTTTTTTGAGAAACACATATTTTTGTCTCACACTAGTGCTACTACAGTGGTCAAATTAAAACTGAATTTTGCAAAATGAGGTTTTAAAAAGGTTCTTTTTAAACCTCCTGCAGAGACAAGAGTCAGGTTGCTGAGTAAGTTATTTCCTGAAAAATAGAAAAAGACAGTGATAAGTCTATGTCAGTCAGCAGGTAATTCCATCAATGACCTTGTGTGATTACATGCAGTGGGGAGCAGTAACAGTATAGAATTTTAAATTAAACATAGCAAATCAACCTATGGTTTTTCTGAGCATTTCTGGAATACTTCATAATTAAATTTAAATGATGAGGAGATGGGAAGGGCAAAACCCATGAGAAACCACAAATTGCAATTTAAAATTATTAACTGCATTGCAGGCTTAAATGTGGTCCATGCTATGTGCCCTGTAGCATAGGGAAGTCTTTCATGAGGTCACATCGCTGCAACAGTATCTCCTGTTTTCACTCTGTAATTGTTTAATCATTTTGCCAGTGTCTAAAATATATACATTTATTTAATTTTAATGTGTCAATGGTGCCTTGTCATTCATTTCTGAGCCCTGTTGACTTAAAAGGTACTCAGAAGCTAAAAGCTGAGAGTTATGCTTTAATCGGCAGAAATTTTTAGGACTTTAGGACTGGGAGGCAACATCTCAAGTAATCCTGAGAGAACTTCTCTGAGGAGGCAAGAGTGGGAACCAGGTTATACAGAAGTTTTGCAACAAAGGGAAGGTAGTCTGAATGTTTTTGGTAAATTTATAAAAAAAAAACAAAGCTGGTAAAGAATCTGCCTGCAGTGTGGGAGACCTGGGTTAGATCCCTGGGTTGGGAGGATCCCCTGGAGAAAGGAACAGCTACCCACTCCAGTGTTCTGGCCTGGAGAATTCCATGGACTGTATAGTCCATGGGGTTGCAAAGAGTCAGATACGACTCAGCGACTTTCACTTACTCAAATATCCCAAGTTAAGAAATTTAGGGTTTTTCTATGTATGAGAAGATGCAAGAGTCTGAGCTCTCAGAAATCATTCCTTTCATATGCATCTCAGCTCTCTGGCACCAATGTCCTGTGTTTTCCAGGGCTCACCATGGAAGGTGGTTGTAGTCTGATGGCTGCTGGATGGCAGGTATTGTTCTCCTCCCTGAGTTCCCTTAGGGTCCACTGGCTCACAGAGGAGGGCTGCAATGGTTGAGGACTGTGACATCCTTGTTTCCAGATATGGCAGGAAATATTCCATTTCTCAGCTCTCTCTCTTAAGCAGTGACATTACTAAGACTCGCCAGCTTAGCCACCATCACCAGCCCCTAGTGTACCCTGTGTTTCCCAACCTTTCTAAACTTAGTGTACTCTTCTGGGAACCCATTTGCATTATGGGTCTCCGCTTTGAAATGACAAGATCTGAGCACAGCCGGAGCAGCATCTGTAAACCTCTGCATTCTCCTGTGACTGTTTTCCCCCACTGCCAGTGTATCTTGTTAGTACTATGCTTGAATCCCCCATTGCGTCTTGTTAGTGCTATGCTTGAATCCACACCATTAGAGCAGCAGCCCAGCTGCTGTCATTCTCAGTTATCTAGGGCTCCCGCTAAGACAGACCAACTCAGAGAAAATGTCTCTGCCCCCCATTTTATCACCCAGAGACAAAACCTTGAAAACAGACAACCAATTATTTGAAGTCTCCCCAAGTCTCACAGGATAAAACAAACTGCCCTTCCAAACTCAGAAAAAGAGCTGAACTAAGGCAGATAAACAGGTCAGTACTAGATCAAAACCTACATTCAGACTGGAAGGGCCAATTAAGATGACTGCCAGAAGGGAATGCAAGACACCATAGAAGCAACTGTTTTCAATCTTTCTTTTTTTTTTCTTAATTTGAGAGAATTATAAGTAAAAAATTCCATGATAATCCACAATTCAATAAGTTTTTTAAACTAATTTTAAACATATATCCCCTATATCATTTCAGGCAACAAGACAGAGATTATGTTCAATGTGTGCACAATGAATTAAAGTGTGATAAAATTTTCTTTAAATTGGCAAATAAAAGATGAAAATATCTTTCATGGATTTGCATACACTTTTCATTATAAGAGTTTTCCACTAACTTTGAGGCTAGTTTCTTATGATAGATAAGTTTGGGGATTAAAGGTAATTCAAATGTTTAAAATTTGGATAGGAAAGGACTTCGACTTTTGACTCTAACTTTAATTACCTAACTTGTCTGCACTTCAGAATCATTGGGGAACTTTAAAAATTATGTTACGGTGGTATGAGTCAAAACACGAACAATTAAAGTATCACTGATCATATATTGTAAGATGAACACCCTTCAGAGAGATTATACATGGAAAAATAGTGAGGTGTAGAACTGGTAATGACTGTAAAATTGGCTTTGCACGTTATCAGCCAGAGGTAATGATCTAATTCAACTTTCCCTAGCATCGGTGAAATAGGTAAGGGAATAGAGTTCATAAAGGCAAAATAATTGTGAAGAATTTTGTCTCTCAACTGTGAAGTTCTAAAGGAACACGCTGATGGCTAGCTAAATGTCAAGGGATTTTTATGACACTAATTGGAGAAATAACAATTGTATCAACAATATGATTGCGATTACTTCTCTGATTTTTCTTTTGAGAGGTTAATAAATGATAATATTTTCTTTTAAAAACAAACATGAATGATTTAAATTCTAAAGACTAATATATTCCTACATATTGTGGGGCAGTTTTTACAGCCACATAAAATATATGGGACCAGAATGTCAAGGATTTACATGATGTATTACATTATGATCCATTTCTGTTGGTATATATCCTTTTCTATCACCAATTCATCATATTTGTTGACATGGTATTTATTCATTAAAGAAAATATTTGTATAGGAACAAGAAAGCTGTCATGTGTAAACTTTCAAAATAAATATTTGCTTATGTATTAAGTATACACCCATATTCAATCCTTATGTCCACTCTAAGAATTAAAATGTTGAAAGAAAGAGATGCAAAGTTTACTTTAAAATTTCTGTGGGCTCTGCTTCAAGTCTTTCATGAATAGAGAATGAATTTATATATTCATGCATCCCATACTTTACTATGCACCAGATACCCTAGCTTAGTTAGTGCTAGGTATTCAGCAATGAAGAAAACACTAATTCTGTATATTCAAGTTTTCTTGATCCTACACCTCACATAGTTAATCAAAGAGCATGTCTTTGTTTTTATCTATTAATAACAGAACTCCCTACTCAAGCTGGTTAAACAGAAAGGAAATGAACTTGCTCACATGACTGGAGATTCTGAGGTATACAGGTGTCCTCCTTGATATATCCTGTGGCTATAACTTGAGTTGTGTCTTGTCTCAGACCCCATTCCCTGTGAGGTTTTAGCAATTTCTAACGGAGAAGGCAATGGCACCCCACTCCAGTACTCTTGCCTGGAAAATCCCATGGACGGAGGAACCTGGTAGGCTGCAGTCCATGGGGTCGCTAACAGTCGGACACGACTGAGCGACTTCACTTTCACTTTTCACTTTCATGCATTGGAGAAGGAAATGGTGGCCCACTCCAGTGTTCTTGCCTGGAGAATCCCAGGGACCGGGGAGCCTGATGGGCTGCCGTCTCTGGGGTCGCACAGAGTCGGACACGTCTGAAGCGACTTAGCAGCAGCAGCAGCAGCTGCAACCTCATATTACTGACAGGAAAGTCCAAAGAAAAAGGAAAAGACAGAAAGTGGTTTCTGGAAGATCCCAGAGGATATCATAGAACTTTCTCAGAAAATTGCTCTTAGCATCTCTGTGTGCTCAAACGGTTCAGTTCTCAGCCAATCACTAGAAAAGTGAACAGGATTACTTTCAGACCAATTATATGCACTCAGGCCATGAGTACAGTCGTGTTTACCCAAATTCGGGGGTCTCAGAAGACAGAAATGGATTTCTCAACATAATTATGATTATTTTAGGAAGATAGATGGAAGAATGGATGTTTGGTAGGCAAAACAGTGTTCACTAGAAGGAACAATTAAGGTACCAGGGTTTGCAATACCTAAACACTGCAAACAACATACATGTTCATCAGAAGATGTTTAAAAAGTATCTTATATCCAATACAGATAACTCTTTCTATTGATAGAAGGTGACTATTAGCTCCTCGATAGAAAGCAGCATTATGTTTTATATAAAATATGTAAACAGAGATGTATATCTAAACTTAGCAAAATACTTATCAAAACTTATCTAAATATATAAAACTAAACTTATCAAAATATAGTATGATATCTATAACATATACACAAATAGAGAATATTCAAATTTAGGGAAATATCAACAAACGTTATTTTTAAAATATAAGTATTCTAGACTCTTAGAGTGAAGAAATCTCTTAGGTAATTTATATATTAAAATGTTAAGATGATTGAGCTTATTCATATGCTTAATATTGAAAAAACAAAATGTTTCTTAATAATCTTAAAAGCTATTAATTTGTATAAAATTATTATTAAAAACTAAAATAATTAAACAGAGAAATAGATTGTTACTATGAATAATACAAAAGCACCTTTACTAGGTAACCTTAGAAAGAACACGATATTCCTATGAAGTCAATAAATCTATTTAAATTATTTAAACAATAATGCAATATTAAAAACCGGTATTAATATCATGATTCTACATAAATGTTAAATTATTAAATATACTAATTGTTACAAACTGCATTTAATACCTGAATATTAAATTCAATTTAAGATGGCCCCCAAATCATTAATAACAACAGTAATAATATGAAGAGTTTTAAGAAAAGAGAAAAGGCATTAGAAAAAATGAAATTAACCACATTCTACTAAAATCTTTCACTTGTACTAACATCTGGTAAAACTGAGCTGATATTTTGTTTTGTATTAATAAATGTAAGATACAGGTACCACAGAATCATTCTTGGATAGAACAGTGCTGAGAAATTATTGTTCCAGCATTATAGTTTCAAACATTTAAATATGTATAATTAAAAAATTGAGTAATACAATAATTGTTTAAAGTAAAATTTATTTCTTGTATTATAGAAATTTACTCTACAGTGATATTTGGCTTTGGGCTTGATTTTGACTAAATACTTATACTGATAATTGCCTATCTCCCATGGAACCCAATGGTACTTGGAGAGATGTCTGATATGTGTGTCTGCCTGTGTATGCATCACACAAATATACTACACATATGTAATTATATATGTTTACTTATATGTGTATATCTTTACATGTATGCGTTTGTGTGTATATGTGTTTGTATGTGTGTAAGAGAGAGAGAGAAACAATTCTGGAAAGCTCTGTAAACTTTTAATGATGAATATGTCTGCAGGATTTCATCATTGGTACTTTTATTTACAGCACATATATTTCTGTTTTGAGTGTTTTATTTTTAACATTGATTACATCTCTATTAAGGAAAATCAAATGAAGGGAAAGCACAGTGGACTTTGATTTTGGAAAATAAAGGCTAAGTTCTTAGGGAACTTATTAGAGTATATTCAAACTGGAGCAATCATCCAATTAAGACTGAGAGTAAGGTTAAATCCCATTAGGACAATTATTCAGTTAATTACTCTGGTGTGAGCATAGCCTTAGTTTAAGAAACATAGAACATGAATCTGTCTCCAAAGGGGAAGGAGGTCAAGACCATTTCCCTAGAATACCAATTTAGAAGATTCAAGTGAGCTGTTCTGTAAGTCAAGAAAGAATCACTTTTTGAAAAATTACCATTTAAAAGGGGATCATGCTTAATTAGCACTGAACACAAATCCCAGACACAGACATACCACCGGAGAGAAATGTTGAAAGTGGAGGATTTTTCCAGTCAGATAACCATTGGAACAGGTTAGCATCTTTATCACGCCAAATATAAATTATATGTAAACTCATTTATTCATTTACTCTTTTTTTCACTATGTAATAATTTATTGAGCTTCTAATAATGTAGATAAAAAGTGTTTGCAGACTTTCTAGATGTGCTGGCCAGCCATGAGGGAAGGGTCAGAAAAGCTAAAAGGTGAAATGAGTAGTTTATGCAGCAATGAATTATATGGATCCAAAAGGCCATTTGGAATCCTGGATCCAAAATCAATCAACCTCACATGCTAGTAAAGTAATGCTCAAAATTCTCCAAGCCAGGCTTCAGCAATAATGTGAATTGTTGAACTTTCAGATGTTCAAGCTGGTTTTAGAAAGGCAGAGGAACCAGAGATCAAATCACCAATATCCACTGGATCATCAAAAAAGCAAGAGTTCCAGAAAAACATCTATTTCTGCTTTATTGACTATGCCAAAGCCTTTGACTGTGTGGATCACCAAAAACTCTGTAAAATTCTGACCAGACCACCTGACCTGCTTCTTGAGAAATCTGTATGCAGGTCAGGAAGCAATAGTTAGAACTGGGCATAGAACAACAGATTGGTTCCAAATAGGAAAAGGAGTACATCAAGGCTGATCTTGTCACCCTGCTTATGTAACTTACATGCAGAATACATCATGAGAAATGCTAGGCTGGATGAAGCACAAGCTGGAATCAAGATTTCCAGGAGAAATATCAATAACCTCAGATATGCAGATGACACCACGCATATGGCAAAAAGTGAAGAAGAACTAAAGAGCCTCTTGATGCAACTGAAAGAGGAGAGTGAAAAAGTTGGCTTAAAACTGAACATTCAGAAAACTAAGATCATAGCATCTGGCCCCATCACTTCATGGCAAATATATGGGGAAACAGTGGCTGACTTTATTTTTTTGGCCTCCAAAATCACTGTGGATGGTGATTGCAGCCATGAAATTAAAAGATGCTTACTCCTTGGAAGGAAAGTTATGACCAACCTAGACAGCATATTAAAAAGCAGAGACATTACTTTGCCAGCAAAGGTCTGTCAAGTCAAGGCTGTTGTTTTTCCAGTAGTCATGTATGGATGTGAGAGTTGGACTATAAAGAAAGCTGAGTGCTGAAGAACAGATGCTTTTGAACTGTGGTGTTGGAGAAGATTCTTGAGAGTCCCTTGGACTGCAAGGAGATCCAACCAGTCCATTCTAAAGGAGATCAGTTCTGAGTGTTCATTGGTAGGACTGATGTTGAAGCTGAAACTCCAATACTTTGGCCACCTGATGCTAAGAGCTGACACATCTGAAAAGACCCTGATGCTGGGAAAGATTGAAGGTGGGAGGAGAAGGGGACGACAGAGGATGAGATGGTTGGATGGCATCACCGACTCAATGGAGATGAGTTTGAGTAAACTCTGGGAGTTGGTGATGGACAGGGAGGCCTGGCATGCTGTGGTCCATGGGGTTGTGAAGAGTTGGAAATGACTGAGCGACTGAACTGAACTGAATGACCCACGATAACTTCCTTTATTCCAAGGACTTTCATTTTAGCGTGTTTGTATCTTCTGACCTATTAAATAGCATCCCTGTGATGCCCACCTCTGGCCCATTAATAGGCAAAAACCCAACCTTTGCTCAATTATCATACAAAAGCCCAGATATGTGTTCTGATATACCACAGGTAGGATTACACAGCTATGTTCTAGAATTGCTTGACTTGTCTCTGTAATGACATTAAAAGCCAAAACAAACCAAAGACACTAGCATTGCATTCTTTTCCCTTCTTCCCTTCCCCCAGCCCTACCTTGTTAGTCTGGCGTTGGATTTGCAAAGATAAGCAACTGAGGTCTTTTTTTTTTTTTAATCTTTCTGCATCACTGAAAAGTTCATGGAATGAAATGGATCTGTTTCCCAAAAGGGGAAAATAAGAACCCTTTGTTTTCTTGCACTTGCAAAGCTCCTCAAGCATGAGGCCCTTCTTATTGACTGTATATGCTCCATTTAAAAAGAGTCTCTGTGTTTATTCTGGGTTCTTTTGATACAAAACAGGGGGAGAAAAATGCTGTCTATTAAATAACTATGTGGTTATGTATTTTTTTAGCCTACTGTAATCATGGTCCCTATAAATGAGATTGTTTATTTCCAAATTTATGTTATAACACTTATAAAAATACAGGTTTGTTAGAGAATTAATTGCCCATATTAGCTATTAGATACTGTTTTACTGAAGTTTTAGTATCAGTTCAGTTCAGTCACTCAGTCATGTTTAACTCTTTGCAACCCCATGGACAGCAGCATGCCAGGCCTCCCTCTCCATCACCAACTCCCAGAGCTTACTCAAACTCACATCCATCAAGTCGACGATGTTATCCAACCATCTCATCCTCTGTCATCTCCTACTCCTCCCACCTTCAATCTTTCGCAGCATCAGGGTTTTTTTTCCAATGAGTCAGTTCTTCACAGAGGTGGCCAAAGTATTGAAGTTTCAGCTTCAACATCAGTCCTTCCAATGAATATTCAGGACTGAGTTCCTTTAGGATGGACTGGTTGGATCTCCTTGCAGCCCAAGGGACTCTCAAGAGTATTTCCAAAACCACACTTTAAAGGCATAAATCGTTTGGGCTTAGCTTTCTTTGTAGTCCAACTCTCACATGCATACACGACTACTGGAAAAACCATAGCTTTGACTAGATGGACCTTTGTAGGCAAAGTAATGTCTCTGCTTTTAAATATGCTGTATAGGTTAGCTTTTCTTCCAAGGAGCAAGCATCTTTTAATTACATGGCTGCAGTCACCATCTGCAGTGATTTTTGGAGCCCCAAAAAACTAAAGTCTCTCATTGTTTTCATTGTTTACCCAGTGTTTGCCATGATCAGATACCATGATCTTAGTTTTCTGAATGTTGAGCTTTAAGCCAACTTTTTCACTCTCCTCTTTCACTTTCATCAACAGGCTCTTTAGTTCCTCTTCACTTCCTGCCATAAGGGTTGTGTCATCTGCATATCTGAGGTTATTGATATTTCTCCTGGAAATCTTGATTCCAGCTTGTGCTTCCTCCAGCCCAGTGTTTCTCATGATGTACTCTGCATATAAGTTAAATAAGCAGGGGGACATGATACAGCCTTGACGTATTCCTTTTCCTATTTGGAACCACTCTGTTGATCCATGTCCAGTTCTAACTGTTGCTTCTTGACCTGCATACAGATTTCTCAGGAGGCAAGTCAGATGGTCTGGTATTCCCATTTCTTTAAGAATTTTCCACAGTTGGTTGTGATATACACAGTCAAAGGCTTTGGCATGGCCAATACAGCATAAGTAGATGTTTTTCTGTAACTGTCTTGCTTTTTTTATGATCCAACGGATGTTGGCAATTTGATCTCTGGTTCCTCTGCCTTTTCTAAACTCACCTTGAACATCTGGAATTTCACAGTTCACATACTGTTTAAGCCTGGCTTGGAGAATTTTGAGCATTATTTTGCTAGCGTATGAGATGAGTGCAATTGTGCGGTAGTTTGAACATTCTTTGGCATTGCCTTTCTTTGGGATTGGAATGAAAACTGACCTTTTCCAGTCCTGTGGCCACTGCTGAGTTTTCCAAATTTGCTGGCATATTGAGTGCAGCACTTTCACAGCATCATCTTTCAGGATTTGAAATAGCTCCACTGGAATTCCATCACCTCCACTGGCTTTGTTCAAAGTGATGCTTCCTAAGGCCCACTTGACTTCACATTCCACGATGTCTGGCTGTAGGTGAGTGATCACACCATCATGACTATCTGGGTCATGAAGATGTTTTTTGTACAGTTCTTCTGTGTATTCTTGCCACCTCTCCTTAATATCTCTGCTTCTGTAGGTCCATACCATTTCTGTCCTTTATTGAGCCCATCTTTGCATGCAATGTTCCCTTGGTATCTCTAAATTTTCTTTTAGAGATCTCTTGTCTTTCATGTTCTATTGTTACCCTCTATTTCTTTGCATTGATCACTGAGGAAGGCTTTCTTATCTCTCCTTACTATTCTTTGGAACTCTGCATTCAATTGGTATATCTTTCCTTTTCTCCTTTGCCTTTCATGTCTTTTCTTTCTCAGCTATTTCTAAGGCCTCCTCAGATAACCATTTTGCCTTTTTGCATTTCTTTTTCTTCGGGATGGTCTTGATCACTGCCCCCTGTACAATTTCATGAACCTCCGTCCATAGTTCTTCAAGCACTGTATCAGATGTAGTCCCTTAAATCTATTTCTCACTTCCACTGTATAATCGTAAGGGATTTGATTTAGATCATACCTGAATGGTCTAATGGTTTTCCCTACTTTCATCAATTTAAATCTGAATTTGGCAATAAGTAGTTCATGATTTGAGCCACAGTCAGCTCCTCATCTTGTTTTTGCTGACTGTATAGAGTTTCTCCATCTTTGGCTGCAAAGAATATAATCAGTCTTTTTTCTGTATTGACCATCTGGTGATGTCCATGTGTAGAGTCTTCTCTTGTGTTGTTGGATTAGGGTGTTTGCTTTGACCAGTGGATTCTCTTGGCAAACTCTGTTAGCCTTTGACCTGCACATTTTTTATTCCAAGGCCAAATTTGCCTGTTACTCCAAGTATCTCTTGACTTCCTACATTTGAATTCCTACTTTTGCTTTCCAGAGCACAAGCTGCAACCTGTGTTTGGCTGTAACCCAGAGGTAACATCAGAAACAGGGGAGAATGACCACCTTAACTCACCAGGCCTGCCGTACTGAAGTAGAGAAGAATTCTGAAAAGAAGGGAGAAAGTGAGGAAGACACAAATCAAGACAGAAGTCAAGACAATGAGGACACTGGAAACTCTAAGGATATCTACCTCACCCTTATGGAAGAAGCATTGCTCCTGGGACTAAAAGATAAAGAGGTTTACACATTTTTCTGGAATGACTGCATATAATCTGGCCTGTGAGATGGAATCAAGATAGAGCTGGCCATGTGAGGTCAAATCTATCTAGAACCCCACCATGTGTAAGAAGTGACTACTAGACAGAAAGGTAGTGCTAAAGTCAGACAACCCAACAGGTGATGTCTTAGTAGATGAAACTCTCAAACACATCAAAGCAACTGAACCCAAAGAAACTGTCCAAACATGGATACAGCTACTCACCACTGCTTCAACTGGTGGGGATTGGAACAGTGGCAGCCTTTCTTTAGCTGTATGTCAGCCATCAGAAGCTACAATCCATAACCAGAACACTGATCCTGAGATTTCAAAGACAGGGTCCTTATTCTCCACCCCGACTCCAGCAGGCTACACCAGAACTACAGATTTCTGTTCCCACAGCTACCTATTATGGGGCTGGGGGCTGAGTAGTCACTGTTGCACTGAAGGCTGAAATTGACTGAAATTGATTCTGACCACAATTTGCCAACCTAGCTCCCCCTGGAAGCTACAAGTGTTTGTGGAGACTCAAGAGTTCCAAAAATAATCATTTTGGGTAGATTCTACTAGTATAATTATTGTCTAGGTTGAGAAATGAACTTCTAATGCATTATCCCAGATGTAATCTCTCAATGATTAACATTTTAAAGAAACTTATCAACTATAATCACTTGGACCACATGATCACATGATTACATGGACCACACCTTTGTCTAATTCAATGAAAGTATGAGCCATGCCATGTAGGGCCACCCAAGATGGATGGGTCATGGTGGAAAGTTCTGACAAAACGTGGTCCACTGGAAAAGGGAATGGCAAAACACTTCCATATTCTTGCTTTGAGAACCCCATGAACACTATGAAAAGGCAAAAAGATAGGACACTGAAAGATGGACTCCCCAGGTCGGTAGGTGCCCAATATGCTACTTGAGATCAGTGGAAATATAACTCTAGAAAGAATGAAGAGACAGAGCCAGTGCAAAAACAACACCCAGTTGTGGATGTGACTGGTGATGGAAGTAAAGTCTGATGCTATAAAGAGCAATATTGCATAGGAACCTGGAATGTTAAGTCCATGAATCAAGGCAAATTGGAAGTGGTCAAACAGGAGATGGCAAGACTGAACATCGACATTTTAGGAGTCAGCGAACTAAAGTGGACTGGAATGGGTGAATTTAACTCAGGTGACCATTATATCTACTACTGTGGGCAAGAATCCCTTAGAAGAAATGAAGTAGCCATCATAGTCAACAAGGGTCCAAAATACAGTACTTGGATGCAATCTCAAAAACAACAGAATGATCTCTATTCATTTCCAAGGCAAACCATTCAATATCACAGTAATCCAAGTCTATGCCCTGACCAGTAATGCTGAAGAAGTTGAAGTTGAATGGTTCTATTTATACCCTAACATATCAATAAGTTGGAGAAGGCAATGGCACCCCACTCCAGTACTCTTGCCTGGAAAATCCCATGGACAGAGGAGCCTGGTAGGCTGCAGTCCATGGGGTTGCTAAGAGTCGGACACGACTGAGTGACTTCACTTTCACTTTTCACTTTCATGCATTGGAGAAGGAAATGGCAACCGGCTCCAGTGTTCCTGCCTGGAGAATCCCAGGGACGGTGGAGTCTAATGGGCTGCCGTCTATGGGGTCGCACAGTCAGACACGACTGAAGCGACTTAGCAGCAACATGAAGACTTACAAGACCTTCCAGAACTAACACCCCCAAAAAAGAAGTTTTAATGTATTACTTACTAAAGTACTGAATGCAGTGTAAATCTTTGCCAAGATCCTATCAAAGAAAATTACTGATGAATTAGCAGGCTCTGTATTGATCAACTTAGCACCATGCCTCTGAATCTTATGGAGTATTTAATTGCTCTGAGGATTTTTGCCCTGCCCACAATGCTGCACATGATGACTTCCCTGGTGGCTTACATGGTAAAGCATCTGACTACAATGCGGGAGACCCAGGTTCAATTCTTGGGTTGGGAAGATCCTCTGGAGAAGGAAATGGCAACCCACTCCAGTACTCTTGCCTGGAAAATCCCATGGATGGAGGAGCATGGTAGGCTACAGTCCATGGGGTCGCAAAGAGTCGGACACGACTGAGCGTCTTTACCTACACAATGCTGCAGGGGGTTCCCTTGTAGCTCAGTGGTGAAGAATAGGCCTGCAATGCAGGAGACCTGGGTTCAGTTCCTGGATCAGGAAGATCCCTTTAGAAGGGAATGGCAATCCATTCTAGTATTTTGCCTGGAGAATTTCATGGACAGAGGAGCCTTGTGAGTTATAGTCCATGGGGTCACAAAGAGTCAGATACAACTGAACAACACACACACACACACACACACACACACAATGTTGCAAGTAGTCCTGTTCCCAGAGAGAAAGAACAGCAAGACCTTTCATCAGTAATCTACAAGATCAGAATTAAGCCTGAATTGCTTCTCCTACCTTGATGTTTTAACTACTTTCTAGTAAGTAATCTCCCACCTCATTCACCTATATTAAAGGGAATATTTAAACCACATTTCCAATAATATTCTAGTCTTTCATAGCTCCTTTTATCTAAGTAGATTGGACATATATACAATTAGTTCATGTAATTTTGATTATGTGTGTGATTTTTTAAAAGCATATAACTTTTTTGCATATGTACTTTAATGTGTATGTTACATATGTTTAGTATATACATTATTTTACATATTATGTCTATATATTATGTACGCATGCTCAGTCATGTCCAAGTCTTTGTAACCCCTTGGACTGCAACCCTCCACTCTCCTCTGTCCATGGGATTTTCCTGGTAAGAATACTAGAGTGAGTTGCCATTTCTTCCTCCAGGAGATCTTCTGAACCCAGGGATCTAACCTGCATTTCCTGCTTATCTGCATTGGCAGGCAGATTCTTTACAACTGAGCCACTTGGGAAGTCCATTATTTATTTATAGGTTAGAATTAATTTATAGGGCCATATAAATAACATTATTATCATTGAGCTTTATGGGCCATATAAGATATTGTCAAACTCAGTGTTGACTAATTGAATTTTGCCTTGTGTGCTCAATTTAGAACCTACTTTCTGACATACATATTGCTTATTAATTTTTCATTGTTCTTGTAATGAGTTGACACAATGTTGTTTTTACCATTTTTATAATGTTGAATTCCCAACAATATTGTTTTAATGGCTTAAAACAACACAAACTTTCTCTGTTACAATTCTGTAGGTCAAAAGCATGACAACAGTCTCATCTGGCTAAAATAGAAGTGATGCCAGTGTGCATTTCTTTTAGTATCTTCTAGGTAGGACTCATTTCCTTGACTTTTCTAGCTTCTAGAGATCACCTGTATTCCTCGGCTGACTTCCCTTTGTATCTTTGAAGCCAGTAATGGCAATTTCAGTCATTTTCATGTTGCATTACTCTGACCTTCTCTCCTGCAACCCTCTACCACTTTTAAGAACCTTAGAAATCACTCTGGGCTTGCCCATATAATAAATAATCACCTCCCTATCTCAAAGTGTATACCCTTAGTCACATTTGCACAGTTGCTTTTGCCATCTAAGGTAACAAATTCTGGAAATTAGGACATAGGTCTCTTAAGGAGTCATTATTCTGTCTACCACCTCCATTGTATGTTTCTAGCAATATAGTTACTGTGGAAATTGTGTTGTCTTGCCTCTCACAAGAACTAATAGGGGATATTGCCCTTTAGCTGAAGACACATTTTTATCTCCTCTGCTTTCTGCTAAATTTCCTTGCTCACCAGCGTGTACCATTTCCCAAGGTCTGCTTCTTAGGACTTCTCAAGTCCCTGGTGGTGCCCCGGAAATGTGACAGTATTTGACTTCTCCAGAATAGTAACCAATCTCTGCTGCACCCTTAGGTTTCCCAGACACTTCTATAATGTGTGCTTCATCCAAGTTTTCTGACTATTGTATTCCAAACCTCCATCATGTTGAAGTCACCACTTATATCACTTCTGTGATAATCATTGCAATATGTCTCAATTTCTCTTCAACATAGGACCTGTAACTCAGCTGCTGGGAGTGTGGTTGGCAGACATTATTTAGTTGTCAGTCCCAATTCAGCTGCTTCTTGGGGTGGCACTCATGTCATGATTTGTTGACAGGAGGGGTATGAGGCCTAGCTCAGAACAACCCTGAAAGTCAGCTCTAGTTCCAAAGTGTTCCATGGGGTAGGCTAAGTCTGTAATTGAACCTCAGTTACACTTGGGCTTCACCCGCTACTCTGTGCTGCTTCCTTCCTTTGCTTCCATAGGGTTTGATCCCAAGAGAACTCAATTAAACATTCCAGTTGTAAAGAACCCACCTGCCAATGGGAGACATAGGAGGCATGGTTCAGTTCCTGGATGGGGAAGATGCCCTGGAGGAGGGCATGCAACCCACTCCAGTATTCTTGCCTGGAGAATCCCATGGACAGAGGAGCATGGTGGGCTACAGTCTGTGGAGTCACAGAGTCGGACACAACTTAGGTGACTTAGCATGAATACACTCAAACTATTATAGTATCTGTTTGAGAGTTGGCTTTATACAGAACACATATTGTAACACCCTCTCAGGCAATGAGCTGCCTTTTGTACTAACACATATTTGTATTTTTCTCATAAATTTCAATTCAAGTATTTTTCCTTAAGATCTTTCATAACCTTTCTAGGTCAACAGAGTTATTCTTCCCATGCTCTCCCATATCTTACAACATAAGAACTTTGTCATAAGAGGTTAAATACTAAATAGGAAATATTGCTATTTCTCTTTGCCTATCATAGTATGAGATCTATGAGAATGGGCATTGTGTCTCTTTCTTGTTAACTCTCCAGTGTCTAACAGAGAGATTGGCATAGAAATACTTAATGAATATTTTTAGTAATTGCATGAATAAGTCGCTTCTGAATCTACTGAAATCCTGATACAGTTAGGGTTCATCATATTAGTATTCATACTAAATTGGCACAACATATAAAATCTTCTTTGCACTAAATATATACTCTACCCTTGCTCTATCTCCAACAATCATAATTTAGGAAAATCAGGCTTCCCAGTTGGCACTTGTGGTAAAGAATCTGCCTGACAGTGCAGGAGACATAAGAGACATGGGTTTGATCCCTGGGTCAGGAAGATCCCCTGGAGGAGGGCATGGCAACTCACTTCAGTATTCTTACCTGGAGAATCCCGTGAACAGAGGAGCCTGGTGGGCCACAGTCCATAAGGTTGCAAAGAGTTGGATGCAACTGAAGTGACTTGGCATGCAGACTGTGATCAGTAGATTATATTTCTACCATTTAGAGTACTTTTTGCAATTCTTCTCCCCAATTTTTCTTAGGTTGTTCCCTATTTCTGAATTACATTGTCTTTCCTGTCTATCTATGTAGGTTGCACCTAGCCAGGGTCCAATTATCAGGAGATGATCAAATCTGTAATACACAATCAGTCATAGAAAAATCACTTGAGTATTGCTTTCCCTTGAGTAGAAGTGAGGTTCTTTATATTCTTAATGGGCCTGCTTTCTTGGAGAAGGATTTGTAGTCAACCAGGAAGAGTGGAATACCAGTAAGGGTTTGTCTTGCCCACTTAAAAGTGTTCTCAAGCCTCTAGGTCACTACAGCTTTTCTCTTAACTTTGTTTCTCAAATTAATCTAAGACACTGGAAAAGAAATGTCCGTATTAGACTCAGAAACAGGTCTGGGAGGTGTATGATGCTTCGTGGAGCCTCACAACAATGATTTCTTCTAGAATGACCATTGTGTTGTCAACTTGGTTTTTACCTAGATTGTAAGTGTTTATATTGACACTGTATTTCAAGTCTGGCAAAAGTGATAGCATTTTTCTCTTTGCATTACCCTCAAAGTTTAAGAATGTTGCTTTTAAATGTATCTGTACATGGGCATGTTTTGAAATGTAAAATTTCAAACCAAGTAGAACTATACAAAAATATGTATTGGGTATTTCATATAGCATGAAAATAAGAACTGTGATCCCCAAATATTATGTAACTGTCTTATTTAAATAAGTATAACGTATTTATTAAATTATAATATTTAATTTAATTGTAATTGAAATATTACTCTACACACTAACACTGAAGTCAGAACTTGAGGGAGATAAACAAATATAAAACTTGATAAACAGACTTCCTAAGAATAGAATTGATTTATACAAAAAACACTGAATTATTAAGAGAAATGGCAATCAGAACTAATTTACAAGATTGAGGATCCCTTCAGCTGGACATGAAATTATTGCTGTAACAGTCACAGAGTGTTTGGACAGAGAAATAATCTATTGTGGAATGAGCTAGAGATAATGATGAATCTGGTGATGAATGATGTTGGAGAAATTATATTTTTTCTATTTCAAGATGGGACTACAGATGGTATCGCTGACTTCTGAATATAAGAATGGTGCAAAATAAGAATTGGTGACCTAAAATTCTTTCCATGCTGATTACAAATTTGTCTTACAGATTCTTTCTGTTCATAGAGACCTTGGTATTAGTACCTTTCTCTTTTGGACTCAGAAGCTACATGGCACCTCACCAAAGCAGGCTCCTTATTTATAAATTATGCTTTTCAGAATCACCTAGCCATAATTGTTCTGGAATTGCTGCATCAAGGACATTCAAGGATGTCCTAACTGTGTCTCAAGATAAATTTTAAAAAATAGAAATATATCTTATATTTGCTTTCACATTCCTTATATCATCTTCCAGCTGAATGGAACACATGTGGTTGGATTTACTAAAGCACATCAACTTACTACTCATTTAAAATAAATTAATTTAGCACAATGAAAATCTTATTTGGTAATGCCCTAATCAGCTGTATCTGACTCAGTCACTCAAGAACAACATCTTGGGGAAACAATATTCACAGTAAACTATCTTAGGAAATTATAGCATTTAGAGATTTTAAAATCAAATTCAGGATTCACTTTGAATAATTTGCATCTTTTTATTATGTCCTCTTCTAAAAATAACATATGGAAATTTAAGATCCAATGGTATGTGAAATATTTGGCATAGAGTCAGTGCTAAAAAATAACATTTATCTTCCCTTTAGGGTCCCAACACAGATAACATTTGTATTTGAGGAGGTGCAAATGTGATCATACTTGATAGCATCATAGCATGGATCACTATAGTTTAATTAGAATATACAGACCAGAATCAAAACATAAAGTTGTCATTTGCTTGCGAAAGGGAAGAGAAGAAGCCTCAAAACCTGGTCTAGGACAAAGGTGGGAAATAAAGAGCCAAGGATAATGGCCATTTGGGTAAAGAGTAATTTTTAAATATCAGTTCTCCACACTTGTGGAGTTTTTAATAGAGGTTCTTTTATAACTTCATGTTTAATATGACAATCCATAATTTAGTAATATATTTTGTTAATCTACTCATCTAATACTTACTGAAAATTACCAGGAAAAGGATTGGACATGATAAAATAGTTACACTCCTAAAGAAGTTGATAGTCTGTAGGTGAAATGGCATGGACACACTAACAGAGAAAGAGAAATAAAAGGATGCAAGATAGGACAGAAAGGATAAGCAGAGTTAAAGAAGTATTCCTGGATGCTTCATGGCATTTGAACTTGTGCTTGAATAATATGCATTATTTTAACATACAAGGATTAAGGTCATGTCAACCAGCAGACACAACACAAATCAAAGCATTTAGTATGTTCAGGGAAAA
This sequence comes from Bos indicus, assembly GCF_029378745.1. Taxonomy (NCBI): domain Eukaryota; kingdom Metazoa; phylum Chordata; class Mammalia; order Artiodactyla; family Bovidae; genus Bos; species Bos indicus. The sequence goes on from NC_091763.1 coordinate 90,715,018, forward strand.
CCAAGTAGTGTAATTTTGGTACCGAATACTTGAAATGTAGTTTTATAAAATGGTCCATTTTAACATCAGATTTTTCAACAACTTGGAATGAATCTAGATATTTTTTTTTTTTTTTTGTAAAACAGGATTACTGATGATCTAGGAAAGAAGATTGTGTACATAATCAAAATGATAAAAAGAAGATTGTGGTAATTTCCTGAAGGTTGGACTAAACAGTGAAATGGACAAAAGACAAGGGACCAGTTAACAATAATCCAGGTGTTAGGAAGTCAGAAACTTAAACTAGAATGAGGAATCACAAAGAGATTTCTGGCATAAATACGAAAAATGAATAAAACAAGATTTGTAACTCACTGAATTTAAGGGTCAGTGCTAAGAGTAAAGGAGTAATGAATGAATAACTGGAGTTTGCAAGGTCATTACTAATAAGAAAATGCAGAAGCCACAGGAAGGGTTACATTACAACTGAATTGTTAGTTTGAAGTGCATGGGCTTGAGAGGGAGGTTTGGAATGATTGTCCGGACTTAGGAATTTAAAGAGAGATGGTAACTAAGCCAGTACAATTACAACAGCAGCAATGAAGTGTCTATAGAGAGAAGAGAAACAGCCTCAATGAAGGTAAGAGACAGTAGCTTGAGGGGTAAAAAGGAGATGAAGTGATCAGAACAGTATAGAGAGAACCTAGCTAAGCACTGCATCCAGCAAGATAAGTTTTGTTAAAGGTGACTTGGTGAATAATGGAGATGCTGCATATAAAGAAACGTGCTGCTGGAGCAAAGAACATCAGCTCAGCAACATTGATGTGCCTGTTGTACACTCATCTCTGACTCTAAGGGTGCTTTCCTCTGTCCACTCTGAGCCTGTGCACTGTCCTCTGGTGTCAGTATTTCCCTGGCATGTGAAAAGATCATTTATTCACTCATTTAATCACCACCTTTGTTAAGTCATGTAATTGGATGAAGACAAACAAGAGTCTGAACAAGCTACTTAGACAAGACCTCTGGGTGTAATTATTTATGATTTCTTGATTATGACTGTTCTTTTCCTATCTGTATGCCTTCTTTTCTCTTGGTCTGACACACAAAAGAAATTAGACTGCATTTCAGATAATTGATGCCTCTACTTTTCTTGGCAAATGAAGGAATACATTTTATTTATCTCATTATAATGTGAAAAAAAAATAATGATTGAAGATGTGGAAGCTATCTCAGCTCAGCTTTCTGTAACTATTCTGATGATCTGAAAGCCTGTTATTAAAAGCATCCACTCATTTAAAATACTCACACACATTGATGTTTTCAATAATTTTATATCCTGTCATATCTACCACATCATCATATATATATAGAAAGTTAAAGTACATTTTTATCATTACTTCTCAGAACAATTCAATTTCTAATGGAAAAACTAATGTGAGATTAAATGATGCTGTGTGATACTCATGGGACATATTTAGGGACCTCATGAAGCATAACTCCTGGATAAGATACATATGCTACGGAGAGGAAGATACCTGCACTCCTCATTACTATTACATGGCTTCTCTGACCTAATAGTAATGCATTAGGGGTCTCTTCTGTCCATGTCAGATGTCTTCTGGTCTTACTGGAGTTTATATGCAGGAAGCCCTTGGGTGGTTAATACGTGGTTGTTATAAGAAATACAGGTTTTTAAAAGGAAATTTTAAAAATTAAAAAATAAAAAGCTCCCTACAGTAACATTCAGACTGTTTCCTTGGGATTAGGGTTTTTTATAAATACGGTCTAGAGGCATGAATTAATAATGGATTAAGGCACAGGAGAAGTGGTTTCAAATTTCATCTTTACCAGAGCAGTTCACTATGTGCCTTTAGGCATATGCACACTTATTACACAGTCATCCTTAAAAGCCAAGTCTCTTTGAACACACTTTTAATATTTTGTTGATTTTCCATTTTGTGCATCCTACCTCAGCAAGCTGGAGGCCCGACTTTGCCTCTCCAGCCTTGTTTAGAGATACAGCTTAGGTTTGTGTGTGGCTTAGAATCCTTCAGAGGGTCACTCAGAAGAAAGGAATGGGAGGATGGTGCCCTTGAGCAAATGCAGTATGGCTGGAGAAGGTGGTGGGTGTACTGTTGAAAAATGAAAGGCTCTCTGCAGTAGCACCAGGGGCCTAGGATACTACTGCAGGATTTGTGACACAGGGTCAACTGTGGAGCACGTGTAGAAGCAGCAGAACAGCTCTTGAGATCAGCCCAGAGCTGTGATTTTGCTCTTATTCTTGGTGGCATAGTTTCAAGCCAGGTTTTTGGTTCCTCCTGCTGTTTATGAAAAGTATCTACTCTCTGTTGCCAAATTGTTTTTGTAAATCTGTTGGACAAGTTTCCAGTGTTTACTAATAAGATCCCTAATTGAACTAAGCCCGAACATATTAAGGAACTTGCAGTTTCTCAGACCTGTACGTTAACATTCATATCTCAAATGACAGTAAGAGACAGATCTTTTAAGCAGAATGGACCTGTTATAACCCGTTAGTAAGTGATGCGGAACTTAGTGACTGGGGCTTTGCTACACCCCCTCTGGTGGGCCTAGCTTTAGCTATTAGGTCATACTATTACACTGGCTCAGTCTTCCAGTTTATGAAAGAAACTGAAAATATATTTGTATTACTTATAATCTTTCAACTTTATAAATATTGGCCTTTAATAAAAATGTTTTAAAGCGTGGTGGAATTTGAGAAAAGTTATCTATTAATACATTCTGAATGAAGCCTGTGGGCTTCTAATTTATGAACCTAAAATGATTTTTTATGCTGCTGCCTTTCTCTGGGATATTAAGCTGGAATGATACCTTAAGTATTTCCTGACCACCACCCATACACACACATACATACATTCCAGGGGTAGGAAGCTGGCTTTATTCTTCTAGGGTTAAAGAGAAATGGGGGGGAAAATAAATTTACCACCTTCTATATAAAGTTAAAAAAAAAAAAAAGAGAGTACTAATAAAGAAAAAGTCCATAGTTCCTGTTGACCTCTACATTCCTAGTTCCCCAGCTAAGTAGACACTCAGTATTTGTTGAATCGATTATCACATATTTATGAGTCCATACTTCAGAATACTATGTGTGTGCTCTACTGGTGGAAATATTTGTTTAGAAGAATCCTTGAACAATAGCCATTTGGAAGCAGAGAAATTTTTAGATATAATCCAGTACAACTGTTTCAGTTTACCTATATGAAACAGATACAGTGAAATAAGTCAGCTTGCCAAAGTCATAAACGTTCCTGCAGCAGAGCTAGGACAAAGCCCTGAAGACCCTAGATCACAGCCCTGATGTGGCTACAGAGTTGGAGTTTGTGATATGCCCCAAAAGAATAACTTATTTTAAACAAGTGTTTATTTCTATCTTGACTTTAATGCCTTTTAATGGATAATATACTAATCCAGACACTTTACATATATGCAAAAATTGAAATATAGACATGCATGCCTTGTATTTGGTTCAGCTTACATTATAATAAGCTATTTTCTACTGTTATTCTGTATATGATATTTAAAATATTAAAGTTTATCTACATAAAGTTTGAAAATATGTTTCAATAGGAAATATCCTGTTGGCAAGAATGTTTCAGAGATTTTCTGAAACGTTCTTTAATTAATCCTCTGTGTCACCATTTTCATATTTTTGTCATATGCTCTCCTAGCGATTGTTTCTCTTCCAGAACTTACTGCACACTTACATATGAGAGACCAATATACATAGTCAAGGGCTATGACTTCTATGCAGATGATTTTACTATACAGAGTCCCCATATCATATCCCTCAGCCTCTCTAGGGAGCATACACCAGCTTCCACATCCATTCTTTTCACATAAATTTTACAATTTCATTTTTAATTATGTATTTTCTATTTCTTCCCACTTGTTAAAATCTATAAAAATACCTTAATTTCCAAGTAAAACACATACTATTTTTAAACTTTGTTAAAAAGAAATAACACTTTATGACTGCTTGCTGCCAGCAACAATGAGGAATTAATACAAGCCATAGAGTGAGCATAGCATTTACCATTAAAACTCGCTTAAATGCCAATGACTGTAACCTTGAGCAAATTAATTAATAATGCTCAATAAGCCTCTGTGTTCCCACTTGTAAGATGTTGGTAAAGGTCCCAGTTTTGCCAGGTTTTTGATACAATGAAAAATCGGTTCTTTTAAAAAGTTTAATAAATGCCAGTGTGTTTTATCCCTTATTGTTTATTTAAGATCAGCTACATGGCAATTATGCTCTTTTCTTTTCAAACTACAGTTGTTTGCATGCCCAGCATTTGTTATACCCTGTCCCCATTACACAGGAGCCTGCAGCATGAAGGCATCGATCTGTCACAAGCTCCTGGGATTGAGACCTCACCCCTCTTTGACATAGTAGACTAGCTCAGGAAGAAACAAGTTGAATTTTCTAATTAAAGCCCTAGACTTTCATTGAACAATTAGAGGAAGAGAGACTCTGTACTTCTGGATGTTTTTAACATCAGCCAAATGGAGAACAAGGCAAAAACATGGAAAAGAGCCTGGACAAGAGAAACATAGAGAAATAATTTTAATATATTGTTACTGAGCATTTTATATCAATGCAATACCACTGAATCAAGGAAATAGACTGCAAGTTATTTAATCATAGCTGTGTTATTCATCATTTACACCATTTCCTAATTTTTTTTTTTAAAGATTCTGAAACATATATTTTTTGCCTGTTTTTTTCCTTTGTTTCCTTGAGATTATTTCCCAGGTGTTGAAACAGTTTATTAGGCTAAATAATATGAGCATGTTTACAGTCTTGTAACATATTTCCACAGAGCTTTCCCAAACTGTTCTGACCATTTATTCTCCTTCTCTTTATTGATATATAAGAAAGTATGTTTTTCTGCATTTTGTCCTTGGTTAGGAATTATCTTTAAATTTTTTTTCAGAATTGACAGGTAAGAAATGTTCCAAATCATATATTAATTTATGATTCCTTAAGAGCTGATTAGTTGAAATATTTTCTTTAATACGCTTTATCATCATGGCATTCTTTCCTTCTTAAAGAGTCTGTAGAGGAGGATTTTTAAATAATGATAAATTAAAAGGCAAATATATGTAATTGCAACTATGTAGAATCCTCCTGCCATGAAAGAGATGCAAGTTTGATTCCTGGATCTGGAAGAACCCTGGAGAAGGAAATGGCAACCCACTTGCCTGGGAAATCCCATAAACAGAGGAACCTAGCTGTAGTCACTGGGGTTGCAAAAGAGTCAAATATAATTTAGTGACTAGACAACAACAAAAAATCAGCTAGTCATGGAAAAAATAGTAAAAGCTAGCAGAAGTGAGCCCTGGTTTTTGTGCTTAAATCACTGTACATTAAATTTCCTTAAGCTGATTATAGTCTATTCATATCAGATTTTAAATTAATGAAATTATGTGGAGCTTTAAAAAAATGTTAATAAATATTGGATTTTACAATTTTCACAGGACAAATGTGAACAACTTTGTAAATCACCCAATACAAAATCACAAGATATTTGTAAATCACAAAATACAAAAGTCATAAAATATTTGAGTATATTTTATTATTGAAAATTTAGATCTTTAGTCTCCCTAAAATTTACATGCTAATCATAAAATCATATTTAATAAAATCATATTTAATCTTTAACATCCTAGCTGTTACCACACAATACCCCCACTCCTATCTTTAACCAAAGGTAGCAAAACTTACATTTTCTCTTCATTTTAGGAATGTCATGTGAACAAATGAGTCATTCCCTCAAAACAAATTTAATGAAATATAGGTGTAATTCTAAACGTTTTATTTCTGGGATTTTATGAGGAAGCTCTTTCTTGCTCTCTCTTTGGCCCTTGCACTTGCTTTTTCTCTTCTAAAACAAGTTTATAAGAGAATTTAAAGGCATGAATTTATATCTCTACAATCCCCACATCTGGAGAGATGGTGAGATTTCTGGAAGGACAGAGAATAGAGATTCTGAGAAGGAAGGATAACGAAACGTAATCCTGTTAGTGTTACTGGTTGTGCATAGCCTGGTGTTCTCAACACTGTTGCTGCTGCTGCTGCTAAGTAGCTTCAGTCGTGTCCAACTCTGTGCGACCCCATAGATGGCAGCCCACCAGGCTCCCCTATGCCTGGGATTCTCCAGGCAAGAACACTGGAGTGGGTTGCCATTTCCTTCTCCAATGCATGAAAGTGAAAAGTGAAAGTGAAGTCGCTCAGTCATGTCCGACTCTTAGCGACCCCATTGACTGCAGCCCACCAGGCTACTCTGTCCATGGGATTTTCCAGGCAAGAGTACTGGAGTAGGATGCCACTTCTCAACACTAGAGACAGCAATTGTTTCAAGAAAAGCTGCATGCAATTTGTTAGGTCTTTAATTTGAATGTGTTTTTATTTATTTGTTTACTAAAGATCACATAAATTTCTGCATATTTTTACTGCTACCATGGCTCCCATGTGGCTCAGTGGTAAAGAACCAGCCTCCCAACACAGGAGATGCAGGTTCAATCCCTGAGTTGGAAAGATCCCTTTGGAGGAGGAAATGGTAACCTACTCCAGTATTCTTGCCTGTAAAATCCCATGGACAGAGGAGCCTGGTGGGCTACAGTCCTTAGGGTCGCAAAGAGTCAGACAGGACTTAGAGCCTAAACAATTGACAGTTGCTTGCCTACTACTTCAGAGATAGTACATAGAGTGTCCTTTGTCTGTTTGAAGAGGGTAACAAGAGATCTAGCTGCTAGTTGAACTTGTCATATATAGTCTGGGAGACACTTTTTCAGTTAGTTATTCCATTATGTATAAGAAGTACATATGTTCTGAACAAGAACACAATGAAAACAACAAGATTAAAATATTCCACATTTTATAACCTTGTTCTAAAGATAGTTTTTGCCTTAAGTGAGTTTACAAATTTGAAATGATTGAAGTAGAGCTAGTCTAATTAACAACATAAATCTCTGTTAAGGTTTTATATAACGGATTGTTTCTAATTCTTTATATCAGGGGTCCCCAAACTCCAAGCTCTAGTGACTGGTGATCTTAGGTGTGATAATAATAGAAGTGCATAATAAATGCAGTGTGCTTGAATCACCCTGAAATCACCCCTACCCCAGTCCATGGAAAAATTATCTTACATGAAACTGGTGCCAAAAAGGTTGGGGATTGCTGCTTTATATTGTGTATTTCCTAGGTAACATTAAAGAGAAATCTTTAAGGGATGTACTTTTTAAAATATTCTGGTGAATTAAATGAAAATTCAAAATCATAGATATATTTTTATGTAAAAATAAAATAAACTTTGCATCAGATCAGTTTATTCATATCCAAATAATAAGCATAAATGACCAGAAACTATACAAATGTGCTTTTTCTTTATACATGTATTATGAAAATTAAGCATATGTATCCCTGGGCTTCCCTCATAGCTCAGTTGGTAAAGAATCTGCCTGCAGTGCAGGAGCCCCGGGTTCAATTCCTGGGTTGGGAAGATCCCCCGGAGAAGGAAATGGCAACCCAGTCCATTATTCTTGCCTGGAGAATCCCATGGACAGAGGAGCCTGGCAGGCTACAGTCTATGGGGTCGTAAAAGTCGGACACGACTTAACGACATAACTACTACTAACTACTATCATGACTTCAAAAGTAATGTCCATTATTATATAAATAAAAATTAAATTAGTTGGAAAGAGAAAAGTAACAATGAAGAAAACTGGTGAAAATAAATCTAGCGCAATTTGTCAAGTCTATAGGAAATGGCCAGAAAAACATGTAGCTCTTTTTTCTGCCCTAGGAAAGTTCTAAATGACTGTTTGATTCCAGTTGACAGAAGTCTAGTAATTACTAGACTTACTAAGTCTAATAATTTAGTATATATTATTATAGTTTATCTTGTTCAATTTTCCATTTGAAATCCCTTTATTAAAAAAAAATCTAAGTAGCTATTTCAGTTATGTAGGAAAATTCTTGTAGCTTGTTTCTGTTGAAATTAAGAGTAGGTTATTAAGACTTTCTTTATATAATTCACCATTATAAAAATTCTTCTGAAAGAGTTGAAAGAAGAGGAAACTTCCTTATTGTATTTTATCATAGGGGTACATACTACTTAATTAAAAATATATCACATTAACCATATTAAACGGAGAAGGCAATGGCACCCCACTCCAGTACTCTTGCCTGGAAATTCCCATGGATGGAGGAGCCTGGTAGGCTGCAGTCCATGGGGTCGCTAAGGGTCAGACATGACTGAGCGACTTCACTTCACTTTTCACTTTCATGCATTGGAGAAGGAAATGGCAACCCACTCCAGTGTTCTTGCCTGGAGAATCCCAGGTACGGGGGGAGCCTGGTGGGCTTCCGTCTATGGGGTCGCAGAGAGTCAGACACGACTGAAGTGACTCAGCAGCAGCAGCAGGAACCATATTAAATCTGCTATATGATAAGCAATATGTTTATGTCTCTATATAATTAGTTTTATGTAAGTTTATATATCGGAGAAGGCAATGGCACCCTACTCCAGTACTCCTGCCTGGAGAATCCCATGGATGGAGGAGCCTGGTAGGCTGCAGTCCATGGGGTCGCTTAGAGTCGGACACGACTGAACGACTTCACTTTCACTTTTCACTTTCATGCATTGGAGAAGGAAATGGCAACCCACTCCAGTGTTCTTGCCTGGAGAATCCCAGGGACGGGGGAGCCTGGTGGGCTGCCGTCTATGGGGTCGTACAGAGTCGGACATGACGAAGTGACTTAGCAGCAAGTTTATATATAATTGACTTGCACAATAACTACTTAATATTTGTTGAAGACTAAGCTACCATCAATCTAAATTATTTTATTTCTTAGTAATGCATACACATACACACACATAGAGGTAAGGAAATTCAGACTGCCTTTCTGAATCCAGAATTTTGGAGTTTCAAAAGTGAATTTGCAAATGACTGCAGTTACTGGAATACAAGAGAAAAATAATTCCAAATGTGTGTGACACTGTAAATCTATGATTATTAAAAATATCTCAGAAAATAATTATTTGCTATAATTAACTATCAGTTCAGTTCAGTTCGGTCGCTCAGTCGTGTCCAATTCTTTGCGACCCCATGAACTGCAGCACGCCAGGCCTCCCTGTCTATCACCAACTCCCAGAGTTCACTCAAACTCATGTCCATCAAGTTGGTGATGCCATCCAGCCATCTTATCCTCTGTCATCCTATTTTCCTCCTGTCCCCACTCTCTCCCAGCATCAGAGTCTTTTCCAATGAGTCAACTCTTCGCATGAGGTGGCCAAAGTACTGGAGTTTCAGCTTTAGAATCATTCCTTCCAATGAACACCCAGGACTGATCTCCTTTAGGATGGACTGGTTGGATCTCCTTGCAGTCCAAGGGACTCTCAAAACTTTTCTCCAACACCACAGTTCAAAAGCATCAATTCTTCCTCTCTCAGCTTTCTTCACAGTCCAACTCTCACATCCATACATGACTACTGGAAAAACCATAGCCTTGACTAGATGGACCTTTGTTGGCAAAGTAATGTCTCTGCTTCTGAATATGCTATCTAGGTTGGTCATAACTTTCCTTCCAAGGAGCAAAAGAAGTTAAAATGGATAAACTCAGACACAAAAAGTAACAGTCAAACATTCTTATAATTAACATCAAGCCCTTTGGGATCAGTAACGTTGTTGTATGTTTTTCTGTATGGTGATGAGAGAGAAAAGTAGTCTAACATCTGGAAGCTGGCTTAACACAGAAAGACCTTCATATGCTCCTGATGAGCATAAACAGCTTTATAAAACATCAACATCAGACAAGGCTAGTCCATGATCATATGTGCGTGTGTGCTCATTTGCTCAGTCATGTCCAAGTCTTTGCGGCCCCAAGGACTTTAGCCCACCAGGCACCATCCACCATGGGGATTCTCCAGGCAAGAATTTAGACAAAAACAAAATCTCTCAGAAATCGTATCTAAACACAGAAAAAAGTTTGAACAACTTTCACACAAGAAAAAAAAGCAGTGCCCTCCTACCTGGGAAGACCAGTGGCTCAATGGTAAAGAATCCATCTGCCAAGCAGGAGATGTGGCTTCTATCTCTGGCACAGGAAGATCCCTGGAGAAGGAAATGGCAACCGTCTCCAGTATTCTTACCTGGGAAATCCCATGGACAGAGGAGCCTGGCGGGCAACAGTCCATGGAGTCCAAGAGTCAGACACGATTTACACCACCACCACCACCACCACTGTGATCCTTGTGTCTTGGCAAATATGTGTGACTGCTACTTCTTTACCAGTTATAACCATTATCTCACTCTGTTCTTTTCTCCTTCTAGAAAAGATTTGTTAAAATGATCAGTCATAGAAATATCCCTGCTTCCTGACATCACCCAATGCAGAGTAAAACCCCACTTCCATAAGCCCTTCCCAAATCATGAACAAAGGCCCAAATCCTACAGTAATCCTTCTGTAATACCATCTTATTAAGACACTAAATAGTTCCCCAAGGAATGTATTCTCGTTAATGCAGTGACTAGTAAACAGTACTTGTTCAACTTGAAATCATTAACAAGAGAGAATTGATAGAGAAAAATCATCAAAAAGACATTTATAAACACTTAAACCTGAAATTGATTGTTCAGTTAGCTTCCGTTAGTCGCTCAGTCGCGTCCGACTCTTTGCAACCAAATAAACTCAGGATGCCAGGCCTCCTCGTCCATCATCAATTCCAGGAGTCCACCCAAACACATGTCCATTGAGTCAGTAATGCATCCAACCATCTAATCCTCTGTCATCCCCTTGTCCTCCTGCCCTCAATCTTTCCCAGCATCAGGGGCTTTTCCAACGAGTCAGCTCTTTGCATCAGGTGGCCAAAGTATTGGAATTTCAGCTTCAACATCAGTCCTTCCAATGAACACCCAGGAATGATTTCCTTTAGGATGGACTGGTTGGATCTCCTTGCAGTCCAAGGGACTCTCAAGAGTCTTCTCCAACACCACAGTTTAAAAGCATCAATTTTTCTGTGCTCAGCTTTCTTTATAGTCCAACTCTCACATCCATACATGACCACTGGAAAAACCATAGCCTTGACTAGATGGACATTTGTTGACAAAGTAATGTCTCTGCTTTTGAATATGCTGTCTAGGTTGGTCATAACTTTCCTTCCAAGGAGTAAGTGTCTTTTAAATTCATGGCTGCAATCACCATCTGCAGTGATTTTGAAGCCCAGAAAAATAAAGTCAGCCACTGTTTCCCCATCTATTTGCCATGAAGTGATGGGATCAGATGCCATGATCTTAGTTTTCTGAATGTTGAGCTTTAAGCCAACTTTTTCACTCTCCTCGTTCACTTGCATCAAGAGGCTCTTTAGTTCTTCTTCACCTTCTGCCATAAGGGTGGTGTCATCTGCATATCTAAGGTTATTGATATTTCTCCCAGCAATCTTGATTCCAGCTTGGCTTCCTCCAGCCCAACATTTCTCATGATGTACTCTGCATATAAGTTAAATAAGCAGGGTGACAATATACAGCCTTGGCGTACTCCTTTTCCTATTTGGAACCAGTCTGTTGTTCCATGTCCAGTTCTAACTGTTGCTTCCTGACCTGCATACAGATTTCTCAGGAGGCAGGTCAGGTGGTCTGGTATTCCCATCTCTTTCAGAATTTTCCACAGTTGACTGTGATCCACACAGTCAAAGGTTTTGGCATAGTCAATAAAGCAGAAATAGATGGTTTTCAGGAACTCTCTTTCTTATTCAAGGATCCAGTGGATTTTGGCAATCTGATTTCTGGTTTCTCTGCCTTTTCTAAAATCAGCTTGAACATCTGGATGTTCACGGTTCACATATTGCTGAAGCCTGACTTGGAGAATTTTGAACATTACTTTACTAGAATGTGAGATGACTGCAATAGTGCGGTAGCTTGAGCATTCTTTGGCATTGCCTTTCTTTGGGATTGGAATGAAAACTGACTTTTTCCAGTCCTGTGGCCACTGCTGAGTTTTCCAAATTTGCTGGAATATTGAGTGCAGCTCTTTCACGGCATCATAGGATTTGAAATAGCTCAACTGAAATTCCACCACCTCCACTAGCTTTGTTCGTAGTGATGCTTCCTAAGGTCCACTTGACTTCACATTCTGGGATGTCTGTCTCTAGGTGAGTGATCACACCATCATGATTTTCTGGGTTGTGAAGATATTTTTTGTACAGTTCTTCTGTGTATTCTTGCCACCTCTTCTTAATATCTTCTGCTTCTGTTAGGTCCATACCATTTCTTTCCTTTATTGAGCCCATCTTGCATAAAATATTCCCTTGGTATCTCTAATTTTCTTGACGAGATCTCTAGTCTTTCCCATTCTACTGTTTTCCTCTATTTCTTTGCATTGATCACTGAGGAAGGCTTTCTTGTCTCTCCTTGCTACTCTTTGGAACTCTGCATTCAGATGGGCATATCTTTCCTTTTCTCCTTTGCTTTTCACTTCCCTTCTTCTCACAGCTATTTGTAAGGCCTCCCCAGAGAGCCATTTTGCTTTTTTGCATTTCTTTTTCTTGGGGAATGTCTTGCTCCCTGTCTCCTGTACAATGTCACGAACCTCTGTCCATAGTTCTTCAGGCACTCTGTCTATCAGATCTAGTCCCTTAAATCTATTTCACACTTCCACTGTATAGCCATAAGGGATTTGATTTAGGTAATACCTGAATGGTCTAGTGGTTTTCCCTACTTTCTTCAGTTTAAATCTGAATTTGGCAATAAGGAGTTCATGATCTGAGCCACAGTCAGTTCCCGGTCTTGTTTTTGCTGACTGTATAGAGCTTCTCCATCTTTGGCTGCAAAGAATATAATCAATTTGATCTCAGTGTCAACTGTCTGGTGATGTCCATGTGTAGAGTCTTCTCTTGTGTTGTTGGAAGAGGGTGTTTGCTATGACCAGTGCATTCTCTCGGCAGAACTCTATTAGCCTTTGCCCTGCTTCATTCTATACTCCAAGGACAAATTTGCCTGTTACTCCGGGTGTTTCTTGACTTGCTATTTCTTTTTATAATATATTTTCAGGTGCTAACAATATAAAAGTATCCATACTTCAGCTTTCCATCTTTTGTTGAGCAGTATTTGTATCATATTTATTTACATAAATTTCTTTTCAGTTGGATGCACAACAGGTTTAAAATGTAAATATATAAAACCACACATGATAACTAAAGTTATCTAACCACCTAAAGTTTAAAAAATATAGTAGTTATTGTTGGTATGTGACATGTCAACCTAATTAGCATTATGAACAATTGTTTAGTAATCTTGTAGACTATATTAGAATGAATGAGGTAATTCAGACTTTCAAAAATCAACATTTTCTTATATATCTAGAGACCAGAAAGTAGAACAATATTCTCATAAGCATCAACAACAATAAATAAATAAGAATAAACTCAGTAATAAATATTTTGAACATATTTGATGGAAATTATAAAAATGTGGGTATAAAATTTTAAAAAGATTGAATGGAGAATGTGTGTAGAAAGGATGTTAGAGGATTTATAGGATCTGTGCAATTTAAATTAAATATCTCAAGGATATCTCTTGTACTTATTTAGTTGTAAAGCAGTTTCTAAAATAAATACATGAGAACATATTAAAAAAAATAAAAGCTACGAGGATACACTAAAGCCTGCCATAGATTCAGTTCAGTTCAGTTCAGTTCAGTCACTCAATCGTGTCCGACTCTTTGCAACCCCATGAATTGCAGCACGCCAGGCCTCCCTGTCCATCACCAACTCCCGGAGTTCACCCAGACTCACGTCCATCGAATCAGTGATGCCATCCAGCCATCTCATCCTCTGTCGTCCCCTTCTCCTCCTGCCCTCAATCCCTCCCAGCATCAGAGTCTTTTCCAATGAGTCAACTCTTCGCATGAGGTGGCCAGTATTATAAATCAACAAAATCAGCATAGTATAGCAGGAGTAGACATATCAGACCAGTTGACTAGAATAAAAGTCTCAATGAAAGATCACGGTATGCCAAAAAAAAAAAAAAGGAAAAATGACAGAATGCAGTAGGCAAAATATCTGTGTATTTCCCCCTAGAATAGATGAACATGTTGCCTTATATTGCACACAAAAAAACAGCAACTGTAATTATGATTATCAACCTTGAAATGAAGAAATTATCTTGGATTATCTGGGTGGATCTAAGATAATCTCATGAGTCCTTAAAAGCATAGAAGTTTCTCTGCCTGTGCAAAGAGAATCAGTGATGGAAGGGTCAGATGAGGCAACATGAGGAAGATTTAACCCACCCTTGCCTGCTTTAAAGATGGAGCAAAGTGGCCATAAATCAAGAAATACAGGCACCCTCTAGAAGCTGGATAAGGCAAGAGAACAGATGTTCTCTGTACAATCCGAATATGAATGCAGCTTTCCAGATACTTTAGTATCAGACCAATGAGGCCTATGTTGGACTTCTGATTACAGAATTATAAGATAATGTGTGTTAATCCATTAAATGTGTGATGATTTCCTATAGCAGCGCTAGCAAACAAATGCACAGAAAATATTCAGTTCAGTCCAGTTCAGTTGCTCAGTTGTATCCGACTCTTTGCAACCCCATGGACGGCAGCATGCCAGGCCTCCCTGTCCATCACCAACTGCCGGAGTTTACTCAAGCTCATGTTCATTGAGTCGGTGACGCCCTTCAGCCATCTCATCCTCTGTCGTCCCCTTCTCCTCCTGCCTTCAATCTTTCCCAGCATCAGGGTCTTTTCCAATGAGTCAGTTCTTCGCATCAGGTGGCCAGAGAATTGGAGTTTCCACTTTAGCATCAGTCCTTCCAATGAATATTCAGGACAGATTTCCTTTAGGATGGACTGGTTGGATCTCCTTGCAGTCCAAGGGACTCTCAAGAGCCTTCTCCAAAATCACAGTTCAAAGGCATCAATTCTTTGGCACACAGTTTTCTATATAGTCCAACTCTCACATCCATACATGACTACTGGAAAAACCATAGCCTTGAATAGACGGACCTTTGTTGACAAAGTAATGTCTCTGCTTTTTATTTATATTTTTTTAATTTTATTTTATTTTTAAACTTTATATAATTCTATTAGTTTTGCCAAATATCAAAATTAATCCACCACAGGTATACATGTGTTCCCCATCCTGATCTAGGTTGGTCATAACTTTTCTTCCAAGGAGCAAACATCTTTTAAATGTATGGCTGCAGTCACCATCTGTGGTGATTTTGGAGCCCCAAAAAGATAAAGTCTGTCACTGTTTCCATTGTTTCCCCATCTATTTCCCATGAAGTGATGGGATCAGATGCCATGATCTTAGTTTTCTGAATGTTGAGCTTTAAGCCAACTTTTTCACTCTCCTCTTTTACTTTCATCAAGAAGCTCTTTAGTTCTTCTTCACTTTCTGCCGTAAGGGTGGTGTCATCTGCATATCTAAGGTTATTGATATTTCTCCAGGCAATCTTGATTCCAGTTTGTGCTTCCTCCAGCCCAGCATTTCTCATGATGTACTCTGCATATAAGTTAAATAAGTAGGGGGACAAGATACAGCCTTGGCATACTCCTTTTCCTATTTGGAACCAGTCTGTTGTTCCATATCCCGTTCTAACTTCTGCTTCCTCACCTGGATACAGGTTTCTCAAGAGTCAGGTCAAGTGATCTGGTATTCCCATCTCTTTCAGAATTTTCCACAGTTGATTTGTGATCCACACAGTCAAAGGCTTTGACATAGTCAATAAAGCAGAAATAGATGCCTCCATAAATAATTTGAAAAAGAAGAAAAATATTATGAAAACCATTTAATTCTTATCACTTGTCAATTCTATATTTGTCAATTCACCTACTTGCTAAAGTTGATGTGTAACTGTAAAATCTATATTTGTGGCATTTTATGGTTGCAAATCAGTCATTTATGGAATGAGCAGAATAGTGAAAAATCTGCGTGACCAAATGCAAATACATTCCTGGCTGAGGTCAAACACACTGACCTCTGCCTTCTTGTTGCAGCTCTCATACTTTAAACAGTTGTTCCTTTTGTGGTCTATTTCATGCTATGCTTTCTGCATTTTAATGCTTTTTGTTTGTGAATTTACCATTCAGAAAAACCTCCAAGTGCTGAAGTGCTGTATGGTGTTCCTAAGTGCAAGAAGACTTCATGTGCCTTGTACAGAGAAAATATGTGTGTTAAATAAGCTTCATTCAGTCAAGAGTTACAGTGCTGGGCATTTTGAGTACAATGTTATTGAACCACCAATATATATTTTAAAGGGTGTCTTTAAACAGAAGAATACAAAATATTGTATATTGATCAGTTGATGAAAATGTCTGGACCTCAGGATTTCAGGAACTTAATTCTGCATTCCTGTTGGGAGCAATAGTTCAATATTCAGCATTTCTAGTGTTTGTGATGACTTGTAGAAGTAATTACCTGAATAATAAAAATCAACTATAATTAACACTGGGCTTCCCTGGTGGCTCAGAGGTTAAAGTGTCTGTCTGCAATGCAGGAGACCCAGGTTCAACCCCTGGGTTGGGAAGATCCCCTGGAGAAGGAAATGGCAACCCACTCCAGTATTCTTGCCTGGAGAATCCCATGGATGGAGGAGCCTGGTAGGCTACAGTCCACGGGGTTGCAGAGTTGGACATGACTGTGGAAAATATTTATTATCACTTGTAAAGAAGAGATACAAGTAAAGTATATTTTAAAATTTGTAACTGAATGAAATGATCTCTTTCTTAAACTTTATGTTAGTTTCTGGTGTACAGCATTGTAATTTGACCTCTGTACAGACTACAAAGTGTTCACCACCATAGTTACCTTATGTCTGACCCCCCTTCACTCATTTCGTGCACCCCTAAAATTCTCTCTTCTTAAATACTTAGACTTAATGTAAAAAAAATAGTGGATAGGATATGCAGGTATACACTGCGTGTAACAGTGGAAATTAGTAAAACCATCCATCAGAAAACAATGACTTTAAAATTTCTACATACCTTAATATATAAATCCTCTTTCTGATAATTCTAAACATGTAATCAAAGATGCAGATTCATATTCAGCCCAGTTCAGTCACTCAGTTGGACTCTTTGTGACCCCATGAACCGCAGCACCACAGGCCTCCCTGTCCATCACCAACTCCTGGAGTTTACACAAACTCATGTCCATTGAATCAGTGATGCAATCCAACCATCTCATTCTCTGTCATCCCATTCTCCTCCCACCTTCAGTCCCTCCCAACATCAGGATCTTTTCAAATGAGTCAGTTCTTCGCATCAGGTGGCAAAAGAATTGGAGTTTCAGCTACAGCATCAGCCCTTCCAATGAATATTCAGGACAGATTTCCTTTATGGTATATTGGTTGGATCTCCTTACAGTGCAAGAGACTCTCAAGGGTCTTTTCCAACACCAAAGTTCAAAGGAGTCAATTCGTTGGCATCAACTTTGTTTATAGTCCAAATCTCACATCCATACATGACTATGGGAAAAGCAATAGCCTTGACTAGATGGACGTTTGTTGACAAAGTAATGTCTCTGCTTTTTAATATGACGTCTAGATTGGTCATAACTTTCCTTCCAAGGAGCAAGCGAATTGAATTTCATAGCTGCAATCAGCATCTGCAGTGATTTTGGAGCCCACAAAATAATGTCTGTCACTGTTTTCATTGTTTCCCCTTCTATTTGCCATGAAGTGAGGGATCAGATGCCATTATCTTTGTTTTCTGAATGTTGAGCTTTAAGCCAACTTTTTCACTCTCCTCTTTTACTTTCATCAATAGGCTTTTTAGTTCCTCTTCACTTTCTGCCATAAGGGTGGTGTCATCTGCATATCTGAGGTTATTGATATTTCTCCCGGCAATCTTGATTCCAACTTGTGATTCTTCCAGTCCAGCGCTTCTCATGATGAACTCTGCATATAAGTTAAATAAGCAGGGTGACAACATACAGCCTTGACGGACTCCTTTTCCTATTTGGAACCAGTCTGTTGTTCCATGTCCAGTTCTGTTGCTTTCTGAACTGAAAACAGATATCTCAAGGCAAGTCAGGTGGTCTGGTATTCCTATCTGTTTCAGAATTTTTCACAGTTTATTGTGATCCACACAGTCAAAGGCTTTGGCATAGTCAATAATGCAGAAATAGATGTTTCTCTGAAACTCTCTTGCTTTTTGGATGATTGAGCAGATTTTGGCAATTTGATCTCTGGTTCCTCTGCCTTTTCTAAAACCAGCTTGAACATCTGGAAGTTCATGGTTCATGTACTGTTGAAGTCTGGCTTGGAGAATTTTGAGCACTACTTTACTAGCGTCTGAGATGAATGCAACTGTGCATTCTTTTGAACATTCTTTGTCATTGCCTTTCTTTGGAATTGAAATGAAAATGGACCTTTTGCAGTCCTGTGGCTACTGCTGAGTTTTCCAAACTTGCTGGCATATTGAGTGTAATTTCATAGCATCATCTTTCAGGATTTGAAATAGCTCAACTGGAATTCCATCACCTCCACTAGCTTTGTTCATACTGATGCTTCCTACGGTCCACTTTACTTCACATCCTAGGATGTCTGTCTCTAGGTGAGTGATCATACCATGGTGGTTTCTGGGTCATCAAGATCTTTTTTGTATAGTTCTTCTGTGTATTCTTGCCACCTCTTCTTGGTATGGTCTGCTTCTGTTAGGTCCATACCACTTCTGTCCTTTATTGTGCCCCTGTTTGCATGAAATGTTCCCTTGGTATCTCTCATTTTCTTAAAGAAATCTCTAGTCTTTCCCATTTTGTTGTTTTCCTCTATTTTTTGCACTGATCATCGACAAAGGCTTTCTCATCTCTCCTTGCTATTCTTTAGAACTCTGTAATCAGATGGGTATATATATATCTTTCTTTTCTCCTTTGCCTTTTCCTTCTCTTCTTTTCACAGCTATTTGTAAGGCCTCCTCAGACAGCCATTTTGCTTTTTTGCATTTCTTTTTCTTGGGGATGGCCTTGATCTCTGTCTCCTGTACAGTGTCACGAACCTCCATCCATAGTTCTTCAGGCACTCTGTCTATCAGATCTAATGCCTTGAATCTATTTGTCACTTCCACTGTATAGTCGTAAGGGATTTTATTTAGATCATACCTGAATGGTCTAGTGGTTTTCCTTTCTTTCTTCAATTTAAATCTGAATTTGGCAATAAGGAGTTCATGATCTGAGCCACAGTCAGCTCCCAGTATTATTTTTGCTGACTGTGTAGAGCTTCTTCATCTTTGGGTGCAAAGAATATAACCAATCTGATTTTGGTATTGACCATCTGGTGATGTCCATGTATAGAGCCTTCTCTTTTTGGAAGAGGGTGTTTGGTATGACCAGTGTGTTCTCTTGGCAAAGCCTTTGGCCTGCTTCATTCTGTTCTCCAAGGCCAAATTTATCTCTTACTCCAGGTTTTTCTTGTCTTCCTACTTTTGCATTCCAATCCTCTATGATGAAAAGGATATCTTTTTGGGGTGTTCGTTCTAGACAGCCTTGTAGAATGGTTCTTCATAGAACCATTCAACTTCAGCTTCTTCAGCATTACTGTTTGGGGCACAAATTTGGATTACTCTGGTATTGAATGGTTTGCCTTGGGAATGAACAGAGTTCATTCTATTGTTTTTGAAATTGTGTGCAAGTACTGCATTATGGACTCTTTTATTGACTATGATGGCTACTTCTTTTCTTCTAAGTGATTCTTGCCCACAAATAATGGCCATCTGAGTTAAATTCACCCATTCCAGTCCATTTTAATTTGCTGATTCCTAACATGTCGATGTTCACTCTTGCCATCTCCCATTTTACCCGATCCAATTTGCCTTGATTCATGGACTTAACATTCCAGGTTCCTATGCAATATTGCTCTTCACAGCATCAGACCTTGCTTCTATCACCAGTCACATCCACAAATGGGTGTTTTGTTTTTTTTTTGTTTTTTTTTGTTTTTTTTGCTTTGGCTCCATCTCTTCACTCTTCCTGGAGTTATTTCTCCACTGATCTCCAGTAGTATATTGGGCACCTACCGACCTGGGGGGTTCATCTTTCAGTGTCCTATATTTTTGCCTTTTCAAGGTGTTCATGGGGTTCTCAAGGCAATAATACTGAAGTGGTTTGACATTCCCTTCTCCAGTGTATGACATTTTGTTAGAACTTTTCACTGTGACCCTTCTGTCTAGGGTGGCCCTACATGGCGTGGCTTATAATTTCATTGAGGTTGGCAAGGCTGTGGTCCATGTGATCAGATTGGTTAGTTTTCTGTGATTGTGGTTTTCAGTCTGTCTTCCCTCTGATGGAGAAGGATAAAAGGCTTATGCAAATTTCTTCATGGCAGAGACTGACTGAGGGGGAAAGGGGGTCCTCTTCTGATGGACAGGGCCATGCTCAGTAAATCTTTAATCCAATTTTCTGTTGATGGGTGGAGCTGTGTTCCTTCCATGTTATTTAAGTTCAGTTCAGCTCAGTTACTCAGTCATGTCCAACTCTTTGCAACTCCGTGAACTGTAGCACACCAAGTCTGACTGTCCATCACCAACTCCCAAAGTTTAATCAAACTCATGTTCATAGAGTCAGTGATGCAATCCAACCATCTCATCCTCTGTCATTCTCTTCTCCTTCTACTTTCAATCTTTCTCAGCATCAGGGTCTTTTCAAATGAGTCAGCTCTTCGCATCAGGTGGCCAAAGTATTTGAGTTTCAGCTTCACCATCAGTCCTTCCAATGTACACCCAGTACTGATGTCCTTTAGGATGGACTGGTTGTATCTCCTTGCAGTCCAAGGGACTCTAAAGAGTCTTCTCCAACACCACAGTTCAAAAGCATCAATTCTTCAGTGCTCAGCTTTCTTTATAGTCCAACTCTCACATCCATACATGACTACTGGAAAAACCATAGCCTTGACTAGATGGACCTTTGTTCACAAAGTAATGTCTCTGCTTTTGAATATGCTATCTAGGTTGGTCATAACTTTCCTTCCAAGGAGTAAATTTCTTTTAATTTTGTGGCTGAAATCACCATCTGCAGTGATTTTGGAGCCCCCCAAAATAAAGTCAGCCACTGTTTCCATTTTTTACCCATCTATTTGCCATGAAGTGATGGGACTAGATGGCATGACCTTAGTTTTCTGAATGTTGAGTTTAAGTGAACTTTTTCACTCTCCTCTTTCACTTTCATCAAGAGGCTCTTTAGTTCTTCTTTGCTTTGTGCCATAAGGGTGGTGTTATCTGCGTATCTGAGGTTATTGATATTTGTCCTGGCAATCTTGATTCCAGTTTGTGCTTCATCCAGCCCAGTGTTTCTCATGATGTACTCTGCATATAAGTTAAATAAGCAGGGTGACAATATACAGCCTTGACGTACTCCTTTTCCTATTTGGAACCAGTCTGTTGTTCCATGTCCAATTCTAACTGTTGCCCCCTGACCTGAATACAGGTTTCCCAAGAGAGAGGTGATGTGGTCTGGTATTCCTATCTGTTTCAGAATTTTTCAGTTTGTTGTGATCCACACAGTCAGGGCTTTGAGATAGTCAATAAAGCAGAAACAGATGCTTTTCTGAAACTCTCTTGCTTTTTGGATGATTGAGCAGATGTTGGCAATTATCTCTGGTTCCTCTGCCTTCTCTAAAACCAGCTTGAACATCTGGATGTTCATGGTTCACATATTGCTGAAGCCTGGCTTAGAGAATTTTGAGCATTACTTTTTTAACATGTGAGATGAGTGTAATTGTGCAGTAGTTTGAGCATTCTTTGGCATTGCCTTTCTTTGGGATTGTAATGAAAACTCATCTTTTCCAGTCCTGTGGCCACTGTTGAGTTTTCCATATTTGCTGACATATTGAGTGCAGCACTTTCACAGCATCATCTTTTAGGATTAGAAATAGCTCAACTGGAATTCCATCACCTCCACTAGCTTTGTTCATAGTGATCTTTCTAAGGCCTACTTGACTTCGCATTCCAGGATGTCTGCCTCTAGGTGAGTGATCACACCATCGTTATTATCTGGGTCATGAAGATCTTTTTTGTACAGTTCTTCTGTGTACCTCTTCTTAATATCTTCTGCTTCTGTTAGGTCCATACCATTCCTGTCCTTTATTGTGCCCCTCCCTCCTTGCATGAAATGTTCCCTTGGTATCTCTAATTTTCTTAAAGAGATCTCTAGTCTTTCGCATACTATTGTTTTCCTCTATGTCTTTGCATTGATCACTGAGGAAGACTTTCTTATCTCTCCTTGCTACTCTTTGGAATATTTAGTACCCTGTTATTTACAGAGGCCAAACTATTGTGGAGGTAATGAAGATAATAGTGACGCCCCTCAAAAGGTCCCATGCATGTACTGCTACACCCAGTGCCTGCAATCCTGCAAGAGGCCACCACCGACCCATGCCTGTACTGAACACTCCTGGACATTCCCGAGCAAGTCAGATCAGTCACTTGTGACTTGCTCTTTTCTCCTGTGTCCTGGTGCACACAAGGTTTTTTTTATACCCTCCAAGAGTCTGTTTCCCTAGTCCTGTGTAAGTTCTGGCAGCTCTATGGTGGGGTTAATGGCGACCTCCTCCAAGATGGATTATGCCATACCCAAGTCTGCTGCACCCAGAGCCCTTGTCCCTGTGGCAGTACACTGCTGACCCATACGACCGAAGGAGATGCTCAGACACAGTTCTGTCTCAGTGTCTGTGGGGTCTCTGGGTCCTGGTGTGCCCAAGGTTTGTTTGAGGCCTCTGAGCATCTCTGGTGGGAATGGGGTTTGGTTCTAAACGTGAACTCACCCCTCCTACTGTCTTGCTGGGGGCTTCTTCTTTGCCCTTGGACATGCGGTATCTTCTCAACATAGATATATATAGGTATCTCTTTATTCTAATAATATTATAAAAGTAAAAATATTGCATCTTAAATGAAGGTTTTATAATAGGGCAGTGTAATACATCTTTAAAATAAGTTTTTGGTTCAGTGCAATTCAGTTCAGTCGCTCAGTCGTGTCCACCTCTTTCAACCCCATGAATCGCAGCATGCCAGGCCTCCCTGTCCATCACCAACTCCAGGAGTTTACCCAAATTCATGTCCATCGAGTCGGTGATGCCATCCATCCATCTAATCCTCTGTCATCCCCTTCTCCTCCTGCCCTCAATCTTTCTCAGCATCAGGGTCTTTTCCAATGAGTCAACTGTTTGCATGAGGTGGCCAAAGTATTGGAGTTTCAGCTTCACCATCTGTCCTTCCAATGAACACCCAGGACTGATCACCTTTAGGATGGACTGGCTGGATCTCCTTGCAGTCCAAGGGACTCTCAAGAGTCTTCTCCAACACCACAGTTCAAAAGCATCAATTCTTCGGTGCTCAGCTTTCTTCATAGTCCAACTCTCACATCCATACATGACTACTGGAAAAACCATAGCCTTGACTAGATGGACCTTTGTTGGCAAAGTAATGTCTCCGCTTTTTAATATGCTGTCTAGGTTGGTCATAACTTTCCTTCTGAGGAGTGTCTTTTAATTTCATGGCTGCAATCACCATCTGCAGTGATTCTGGAGCCCCCCAAAATAAAGTCTGACACTGTTTCCCCATCTATTTGCCATGAAGTGATGGGACTGGATGCCATGATCTTAGTCTTCTGAATGTTGAGTTTAAGTGAACTTTTTCACTTTCCTCTTTCACTTTAATCAAGAGGCTTTTTAGTTCCTCTTCACTTTCTGCCATAAGGGTGGTGTCATCTGCATATCTGAGGTTATTGATATTTCTCATGGCAATCTTGATTCCAGTTTGTGCTTCATCCAGCCCAGTGTTTCTCATGATGTACTCTGCATATAAGTTAAATAAGCAGGATGACAATATACAGCTTTGACGTACTCCTTTTCCTATTTGGAACCAGTCTGTTGTTCCATGTCAAGTTCTTACTGTTGCTTCCTGACTAGAGAGCAATAGAAAATGTCTATTTTACTATCATATTAGAAAAGTGAAATACACAACTGCATATTCAACATTATCTAACTTTTTTAAAAACACATGTGATATATGTATGTTATATAGATGTTGTCTGTATCTAGTCATAATAACCTAAAAATTATCACAGGTAATGATACTTTAAAAATTAATAGGTTTCCTCAGTGTGTATGTCCAGCAGTGGGATTGCTGGGTCATAAGGCAGTTCTATTTCCAGTTTTTTAAGGAATCTCCACACTGTTCTCCATAGTGGCTGTACTAGTTTGCATTCCCACCAACAGTGTAAGAGGGTTCCCTTTTCTCCACACCCTCTCCAGCATTTATTGCTTGTAGCCTTTTGGATCACAGCCATTTGAGTGGCGTGAAATGGTACCTCATCTCGGAAATCAGAATTGAAAGAGACATGTGTACCCCAATGTTCATCGCAGCACTGTTTATAATAGCCAGGACATGGAAGCAACCTAGATGTCCATCAGCAGATGAATGCATAAGAAAGCCATGGTACATATACACAATGGAGTATTACTCAGCCATTAAAAAGAATACATTTGAATCAGTTCTAATGAGGTGGATGAAACTGGAGCCTATTATACAGAGTGAAGTAAGCCAGAAAGAAAAACACCAATACAGTATACTAATGCATATATATGGAATTTAGAAAGATGGTAACAGTAACCCCTGTATGTGAGACAGCAAAAGAGACACAGATGTATAGAAGAGTATTTTGGACTCTGTGGGAGAGGGAGAGGGTGGGATGATTTGGGAGAATGGCATTGAAACATGTATAATATCATATAAGAAACAAATCACCAGTCCAGGTTTGATGCATGATACTGGATGCTTGGGGCTGGTGCACTGGGATGACCCAGAGGGATGGTATGGGGAAGGAGGTGGAATGGGGATTCAGGATGGAGAACACGTGTACACCCATGGTGGATTCATGTTGATGTATGGCAAAACCAATACAATATTGTAAAGTAAATAGCCTCCAATTAAAATAAATAAATTTAAAATTTAAAAAAAGTAATAGGATTGATCACTAAAGTGGGTATAAGTGATTTTATATTCTTTCTAAATGTCTATATTTTCTAAATTTTCTTCAGTATGCATTTATTTTGGAAGACATTCCATAAGACCTATTCAATCCTTAATAAGCTGAAGACTCAGCTATCATAACACCAGTCTAAGGATTTATTAAACTCCTGTGGCACTTGTTGAGTGAGACATCACTCTGAATCTATCACATTTGTGTCCTGTTACAAGAGCTGAAAAAGCATAAGTGATGGTATCTACACTTCTTCCATTTTGAATATTTTGGATAAAATTCCATATTTATAGATTGTCATTATTGTTGTTTAAGTTGAGGCTTTTTACTCACTTGCCATTTTCAATCTCGGGAATCACTTTGATCCCAATATATAAGCCTGGCAGAATTGTTTTTTCCTTGTAACAACCTTGAAAGTTATATTTCTTTTAATAGGAGAGTTTAACACGTGCATTTCTTAATATTACTGACAATTTTCTTCTTATCACTAGCATTTTTTGATATTCTGTTTTCCTTTTAAGTTTTTGTTTTGCATAAGCCTTCATAGACACAGGAATTTCTGTATCTTTGTTTTCATAGTTGTTTTAATGTATTAGTGGAGCCCTTTACTTTTAAATAATATCTATTTTTGTTTTTGCTTGTCTTTTTCCTCTGTCCCTCTTTTCACATCCAATTTAATCAGCAATATTACTTTTCTTTATCTTTACTTTTATACTGAATGCTTATATCTCTACAATGAGATTTCTGAGTTACCACATACAAGGCGATCAGTTAGATTATTCTGCTGATCACCTTATTTCCCTGACTCCATATGCCAAGTCCTATTATTAGTATTTATTCTACTTCTATGACAACCTGCTCCAGTACTCGTGCCTGTAAAATCCCATGGATGGAGGAGCCTGGTAGGCTACAGTCCATGGGGTCACAAAGAGTTAGACATGACTGAGTGACTTCACTTCACTTCATTCTATTTCTACAGCTGCTGGATATGTAACATCTTCATTATATTCAGTTACTTTTATGAGCACCCTTGTTTCAGGTTTGCAGTAAAATACATTTGGATCTTTTGCTGAGATTTCCCTCAGTGACTTCTTGCTTGAAGTTTATCATCTAAGTCCTAAGGAGTATTCATGCAAACAATATCCCATGAGTTTGTACATGTTCAAAATTCTCTGGTCATAGCTTTCATCCTATAAGCACTATTTGACTAGATATAAAATGCCTACACATTCTTTCCTTGAGTATATCATAAGTGTTGTCTTCTGTTTTGATTGTTTAAGTGTAAGGGAGAGATTCTGATCTATGTTGCCTACAGGTTCAACAAAAGCTCTGTAGAGAAAATTTTAATTTAATATATATATTTTTTCTCAACATAAGGAACTGTATCTGATAGGAGAAAAGTCGCATAGAAATGTATGCCTCTGATAAGAAAATTGCCCAAAAGCCTATTCTTCTCAGAGGAATGGTTTCACACCATGCTAAGAAAACCTTACAATGAAAGTATGCACAAGCTCTGTTAACCTAAGTCATGTTTCCTATATTTAGATATTTAGTATGAAAGTATTATCAAAAGGATCTCAGTTATAAAATTTGACCATAAAGTGAAAACTCTGGCTGTATCATATTGTGAAATGTCTTTAATTTCATTTATAATACACTGACAGCTCCTATTTCCTCTGTAGCAACTAAGCTGCTAAATTATTTCTGTGGTATCATACATTCCAGTAAAAAAGATTCCTGTTAGGAACATCTGTTTATGTAGATAAGTTGACAGGCCAGTTGAGATTTACACAAGAGTTTTGAAAGAACTCAAGGGTAAAATTAGGAAACTGGTAACCAAAATGCACAAATTCTAATTGTAAAAAACTGTTAATATATTATTGAGGAAAGAGATAAGTTATTAATCAGATTTTCCATGCATAGCAAAGACATAAAAATCACCTTTAAAGGACTGCAGTAACTTTCTTACTAATCCCCCTGCCTTTAGGTGATGTTCCTACAGTTCAGTCCTTACACAACCACAGGAATTCTGGTGCTCAAATAACATTTTGTGTATCAATCCCTGGCTCAGAAACCACTTACTGTACAAAAGTCAGACTCCTCAGTATTTAACACCCTACTCACTATGGTTTCAATCTATGTTTCCAATTATATCTCTTATCATTTTTCTCTTACATTAGACCTCTTTAAAAGATCTTATCATTTATCCTGGAACATATAAAACAGAGTTCCACCTTTGCTTATATCCTTTCCAAATTTTTATGCCTAAATTACCCTTTAGGATTTCATGCCATCTTCGCCCACTTCTCTCTGTAAATATCCATCATTTCATTGAACAGTCAGTGTGAAATCCTGAAACTCCTGAAACTTCATCCAATTGTTGCTACTCTTATTTGAATCTCTATAACTCCTGTTAAAATAGAGATACCTAGTAATTTGGGAGAGAAATATGAAAAGTATGGGATACTTAGTATTATAGCTTGGACTTACATGTCATGATTTTAAGTGTTAGAGGAAAATGAACACATAATAAAATTTACAAGGCTCTACACTTTTATTAGGTGTTCTTTGGAAGGATGAAATGATGCTAAAGCTGAAACTCCAGTACTTTGGCCACCTCATGTGAAGAGTTGACTCATTGGAAAAGACTCTGATGCTAGGAGGGCTTGGGGGCAGGAGGAGAAGGGAACGACAGGATGAGATGACTGGATGGCATCACCGACTCTATGGACATGAGTATGAGTGAACTCCAGGAGTTGGTGATGGACAGGGAGGTCTGGCGTGCTGTGATTCATGGGGTCGCAAAGAGTCGGACACGACTGAGTGACTGAACTGAACTGAACACTTTTATTTCATACCATATTCATCAGATAAGGACTAAATAGGATTTTTTTTTTAAAAAAAAAAAGGATGTTTGAATGAAAAATCCTTTATTATATCTTACCACATCAATAGATCAAAGGATAAATCGATCCTATTCAGAGGTACCAAAATAGTTGATAAATGTATAATTTCTAATAATAGCTCTTAATAAACTAGGAATAGGAGGGTATTTTATCAGCATGTATCTCAAAGTAACTGTAGATAAATATCACAAAAGTCATTGGTGACTTTCGGAAGATATTTCTGTTAGGTGAGAGTCAGGATAAGAATGGTACTAGTACAACTTTTAGCACATTTTCCTGAAAGACCTAGAAAATGACATAACAAGAATAAAGATAAGAAACCAGAGTATCTTAAAGGAAATGGTAAACATAACTGTATGCAAATGATACAATTTTCTGCGTAGGAATCCTAAGAATATTACTAAAAATATAATGCATATTAAAATAGATACAATAACTCTCCTTCATATTAGTAAAAATACTTGCAAAACATAGGTTAAAATTACAATAAGTGAAGTCACTTTAGTCGTGTCCGACTCTGTGCGACCCCATAGACGGCAGCCCAACAGGCTCCCCCGTCCCTGGGATTCTCCAGGCAAGAACACTGGAGTGGGTTGCCATTTCCTTCTCCAATGCATGAAAGTGGAAAGTGAAAGTGAAGTCGCTCAGTCGTGTCCGACTACTAATGCAATTGAAATAAAAATCAATAAAGCAACAGTAAATGTTTCAATAGGAAAATATATGATAGCATGAAAAATACTCATTAACTCTTAAATAAAAAAAATATATCAGTTTAATCAAATAAATACCATTGTTTTGTTGAGAGGGTAAAAATGAAAGTAATTATACCCAGTGTGGAAATAAACCAAAATGACAGTGGCAAAGGTTATTTGTTCAGTGTTTGCTACACCAAGAGAGTCAGCCACCATCACTTGATGGATCCAATGATATGGGGCCATGTCCATAAAATAGAATTATGTAAGACCATTCATGAAGATATGAGAATTGGACCATAAGGAAGGCTGAATGCCAAAGAATTGATGCTTTCAAATTGTGGTGCTGGATAAGACTTTTGAGAGTCCCTTGGACTACAAGTAGGTCAAACCAGTCAATCCTACATGAAACCAACCTGGAATATTCATTGGAAGAACTGATGCTGAAGCTGAAGTGCGAATACTTCAGCCACTTGATGTGAAGACCTACTGATTGGAAGAGAAAGACTGAAGGCAAAAGGAGAAGGAAGTTGCAGAGGATGAGATGGTTAGATGCATCACTGAGGCAATGGACGTAAATATGAGCAAACTCCGGGAGACAGTCAAGGACAGAGGAGCCAGATGTGTTTCAGTCATAGGGTCGCAAAGAGTTGGATACAACTTAGTGACTGAACATAGCAAGAACAAGTTCATGAAGATGATAGTTTTGATATAAAAAGATGATCAAGTGAAAATAGAATTATTATAGTGTATTCTGCATGCATGCTCAGTTGTATTCAACTTTTGCAACCCAATGGACTATAGCCCACCAGGCTTCTCTGTCCGTGAGCTTTTCCTAGCAAGAATACTGGAGTGGGTTGCCATTTCCTCCTCCAGGGGATCTTCCCAACCCAGGGATCGAACCTGGGTCTCCTGCGGGTCCTTTTACTGCTGAGCCACTGGGGTATGCATGTATGTATCTATGTGCATAGAAAAAGTCTGAAAGGCTAGAAAACAAAATGTTGCCAGTTTTTATCTCTGAATGATAGAATTAAAAGTTTTTAAAAATAACTTTTCAGTAAACTATGTCCATTTTTACAGAAAAAGTATATTACTTTTGTATCACAGAAACACCTGTAAAGCTGGTTAATAAAATATCAATCCAGAGAAATCCCTAGGCCTACCAAAAAAAAAAGAAAAAATCATGGTGTTAATCTACTCAACCACAGAGAGGTATTCAGAAATATGGTGTTATATGCATGTCAGCTTTTTTATTTCCCTAGCCAAATGGTTTTCAGCGTGGGCAAAAATAACTGATAGAATTTCAATTAATGTGATGATTTGAATCTGTGAATCTGTACCTGGAGTAGAACTGTGACCTTTTGTTTTATCTCCCCTATTCTATTCATACCCTCAGGGCACCGTAGTTCATTTATTTCAAACTCATTGCTTAGGTATAATTTGGAATTCATTGAAACATAAAGAAGGAAGGAGAAGGAGGAAGGGAGGAAAAAGAAAAGAAATAAAAGAAAGGGAGAAAGAGGAAGGGAAGAAGAGAGTTGAATTTGGCAAGACTTGAAAGTAGGTAGAAGAGTGGAAAAGCTTTATAGTGGACAAAAAGGGCATACTTCAGGTATTCCCCCTTGAAGGCTGTTAGCATGGGCAAACTGTAAGCAGGCTAACTAAAAGTGGATCTTCTTGTGTGATAGGTTAGGGCTGCGTATTTGGATTTCTCTGGTGTTGGTTATAAGTTGGGAGCAGGGAAAAAAGTTAGAGAAGTTGTCAGTTATTGGTCAAGTCCCGTTGTTTGGGGACAGTTGTTACAGGGGTATTTTGGGGCTTCCTAGACTGATTTTCAGCTTCTCTGATAGCTCAGTAGGTAAAGAATCCGCCTGCAACAGGAGACCCCAGTTCAATTCCTGAGTCAGGAAGATCCGCTGGAGAAGGGATAGGCTACCCACCCCAGGGTTCTTGGGCTTCCCTTGTGGCTCAGCCAGTAAAGAATCTGCCTGCAATGCAGGAGACCTGGGTTTGATCTCTGGGTTGGGAAGATCCCCTAGAGAAGGCAAAGGCTAGCCACTCCAGTATTCTGGCCTGGAGAATTCCATGGACTGAATAGTCCATGGGGTTGCAAAGAGTTGGACATGACTGAGCCACTTTCACTTCACAGACTGATTTTCAGAGAGGGTTCTGACTTTCTAACATGTCTGACTTATAAATAGTAGGTTGGCTTCCTAGGATGATTCCTGCAGATGGTGGGTCAGAATTCTATTTTTATGTATGATATGGCCATTTTCTGATGGTATATTCGGTTTCTAACCAATGTCACAATATTTGAGTAAACAGTAGGATGTGCGCATGAACTTCACTTATAGCTCAGCTGATAAAGAATCTTCCTGTAGTGCAGGAGAACCCAGTTTGATTCCTGGGTCAGGACGATACCCTGGAGAAGGGATAGGCTACCACTCCAGTATTCTTGGGCTTCCCTAGTGGCTCAGCTGCTAAAGAATCCATCTCCAATGCAGGAGACCTGGGTTCAATCTAGGTTGGGAAGATTCCCTGGAGAAGGGAATAACTACCCATTCCAGTATTCTGGCCTGGAGAATCACCTGGTCTGAATATCCACAGGGTCACAGAGAGGTGGATACGACTGAGTAACTTTTCATATCACTTCAGGATACACATACAGTATCAGCAGATGTGCAGATCAACATTTCAGGAAGACGATTTTATATTTTACATGATAAACTCAAATTTCAAAATTGCATTTGAACTGGTAATTCCCCATCAGAATTGTGATACAGAAAGTATACATGATTCATTTACAAGGACACTTATTGAAGCAGTGTTTAAAGTAATTAGAAACTAAGAGGAAAAGGTAATGTCCAGTATTGGAATAGGAGGAGGAGCTGAATAAATCAAGTTAATCTGTAATTAAAATGCATTTGCTAAAAATGAAAATAATGTAAAACTGTTTTTTTGGCAAGAGGATTCTTTATAGAATGTGCATTAACTTTATATAAGCAGGGTGAAAAAAACAAACTACAAAATGTCATTGTAGATAAAAGATGAAGAGAGAGAAACCGAGAAGGAAAGAAGTTAGGGAAAAAGGAGGGAGGGAGAACAAAAATTAAGATGCATTCTATAAGGAAAGTAGTGATCTTTGATCCTAAGAACTAAAATAGAACTTTACTTTTACCGGGTATTCTTTAAAGCATTTTTCCTGGGTTAACTCTTTTAATTTTCATCACAACTTTATAAGGAAGATTCTTATTATACAGATGTGGAATCTCAGGCCCAGAAAGATTAACAAAAAGTTGCCAAAATTACAGAGCAAGTAAATAGTGGGTTTGGAATTTGAACTATTGTTTTCTGACTCTGTATCCCAGCATGTAATTTTCTTCTTTATGCTTTTTGATGTTTATGAAATGTTCTTCAGCTGTGTATTTATTTCAACCCTCTTTAGAGGTTTTTTTTTTGTTTTTTTGTTTTTTTTTTTT
Source organism: Bos indicus (assembly GCF_029378745.1). Taxonomy (NCBI): domain Eukaryota; kingdom Metazoa; phylum Chordata; class Mammalia; order Artiodactyla; family Bovidae; genus Bos; species Bos indicus. The sequence goes on from NC_091763.1 coordinate 90,747,096, forward strand.
ACTGAATATAAAGCCTTTTCTCATTTCAAGTATATGTTGTTGTGCTCTTCTCCTGTTTATTTCTAGTGAATAGGGATCTCTCTAGAAATATATTTTTTATATTGCCATAGTGACTTTAGCATAAATGACAGCAGTAGGAACTAAAGAACTTATCGAAATTATAGTTAATTATTGTACATGTGTATAAAATTAAAGGACATTTTCCTTAGGGCACAGTAAGGAACAATCTAAGTGATAAATAATGGTTAGATAATAAATGAATAAGTTTTATGTAGAAAGTTCCAATCCTTTGACCACTTTATGCAAAAAAATAAACTCAATTGGAAAAGACTCTGATCCTGGAAAAAATTGAGGGCAAAAGGAGAAGGGGGTGACAGAGGATGAGATGGGTGGATGTCATCATCAACTCAATGGACATGGGTTTGAGCAAATTCCAGCAGACAGTGAAGGACAGGGAAGCCTGGCATCTGCAGACCATGGGGTCACAAAGAGTTGGACACAACTGAGTGACTGAACAACAACAAATTTACTAATCAATAATAGTAACTAATAAATTGGTGCCTATGAGATGACTGCCACATTAGGATAGCAGATAATTGATATTTATAGTTTCTGTTGATATTTTAAAGTTAAATTACTGTACTATACACATAAACAGTGATCTGTACTTATCAAAATTTGAAAAAAAAAGAAGCACAACGAAATATTTAATTATGGGTGTTTCTACTAGATAAATTATTCATAAAAATGGAGTATTCTAACACAAAATTGAAAAAGTTCTAATAGAAAATAATATAAAGAAATATATTCACACACAATGGTGAAAAAGAAATATCCAGTGTAAGTGGGTTTAAATACAAATAAGAACTGCTAATTTCCAATGATAATTTTTCTTACATGCATAGATATTAGGACAAAAGTTGGATATATATGGGACTTTTAAATTAATCTTAGAACAAATAAGCCAATGCTGCTAGAAATAATGAGCCACTTATCACTGCCATTCACATAAAAATGGATACAGTGATATGAACCTCAGCCCATAAATATCATCCAATTCATATATGCAATGCAAATGACCTTCTAAAGGTTGAAGATCACTGCTGAAATGAGTCAGATTTCCCCCACTGATATCTCCAACATTCTAGGCCACAGTGATCCCTTGACATCCCATGGCAGTGTACTTCTTTAATTCTGTTGGATAAAGGAATATTTATTGAGGCAGGAAACCCTAGAGCTTCAGGTTCCATTGTCTGAGATATATCATATAACCAATATACCTGGGTTCCTACTGCCTGATTTTTCTGAAGTATAATGGTGTGTTTCATTTCATTTCTCACAGCAGACCAGGTGAAGTGCCTTTCCCTTCCACCTATTTCTCTCAAACCACCTTTCCCTACAGTTTATAGAACCTATAACAAACTCTGTTCTTGGGGTTTGGCCTTTTCAAACCTGAGTTTCACAGGTACAAAATTCCTGACACAAGTTGTTTTGAAAGTAGCTTACCTTTTGAAGAGGGGCTATAGAAAATTTGTGAATTTTTCAAGGTATCAGTCAAAATTTGAGTAATTCAGTCATTTGAATTTTCTAGGACTTAGTCTCCACTCTCATTAATGAACTTTGTGAATTCTTTAATAAGCCAATTTGGCAACTTTGCATGAGTCCATTATGCTAATAAATAACTTGAGACTACGGTATGCTCATTTTATGCTGCTTTGCTTTTATGTGAGATATACATCAGTACCTGTGTTCACTAACTGAAAGAAGGAGGAGGAGCATTTTCGCTTTCACACACACGCACACACACACAATGGTGAAAAACAAAAATAGTGTTTAGTGTTTGTTTCTGCAGGGAGCCTTATAGATGCAGCACATACCCATGCAGCCAGAGTGGCGCTGCCAGGTTCCTTCCTCAGGAATCACACTCAGCATCTGAGCACAAAGCCATCATAGATTTGAACTGTGTCTGCAAGTGGCTATGCTTTACCTCAGTTTACTTTGTAAGCTGTTATTAAGATGTGTGAGCTTCCCTGGTAGCTCAAATGGTAAAGAATCTGCCTGTAATGCAGGAGACCCAGGTTCTATCACTGGGTCAGGAAGATCCCCTGGAGAAGGAAATGTATACCGACTCCAGTTTTCTTGCCTGGAGAATTCCATGGTTCGAGGAGCCTGGTGAGCTATAGTCCGTGGGGTGCAAAGAGCTGGACACAACTGAAAGACCAACATTTTCACCAAGATGTGTGCTAAGCTAATTGCTTCTTTGCTTTAAAGCCATGTCAGTTTACAAATAGGTTTCATTGGAACTCTCTACTTTCAGATAATTGGGGAACTTCTCTATATGTGTTCCTTCTCTTTATTCATATATTAAATAATGACTAAATATCAGATAAAATACTCAGAAATTATAGAATCAGTCATATTGCACATGAAACCTTGCAGCTGTCCATGTAACTTTGAGACACTTAAGCATATTGGTGCTTGATTTTTATATATGTAGGTTGAGAAAATAAACCCATGCCAAGAGGGCAGTGGTTTAGAAAATTAAATAACATATGTAATATTCCTATAGCCAGTATTTGTGAACTACATTAAAGATAGCATCCTCTTCTTATTCATCACCATGACTATAATTAGTCTCATTATAATCATGAGCATTTTATATTTATATAATCACTATACATTAATTTGTTTGCTAATATATATAATATACATATATATATATAATATATATAATATAATATATATATAATATATATATAATATAATATAATATATATATATATATATATATATATATATCAGGAACAGCACCGGATTAATACTAGTGGTTCAGTTCAGTCTCTCAGTTGTGTTCAACTCTTTGCGACCCTGTGAATCACAGCATACCAGGCCTCCCTGCCCATCACCAACTCCCGGAGTTCACTCAAACTCATGTCCATCGAGTTGGTAATGCCATCCAGCCATCTCATCCTCTGTTGTCCCCTTCACCTCCTGCCCCCCAATCCCTCCCAGCATCAGAATCTCTTCTAATGAGTCAACTCTTCGCATGAGGTGGCCGAAGTACTGGAGTTTCAGCTTTAGCATCAGTCCTTCCAATGAAAACCCAGGACAGATCTTCTTTAGAATGGATTGGTTGGATCTCCTTGCAGTCCAAGGGACTCTCAAGAGTCTTCTCCAACAGCACAGTTCAAAAACATCAATTCTTCAGCGCTCAGCTTTCTTCACAGTCCAACTCTCACATCCATACGTGACCACTGGAAAAACCATAGCCTTGACTAGACGGACCTTTGTTGGCAAAGTAATGTCTGCTTTTGAATATACTATCTAGGTTGGTCATAACTTTCCTTCCAAGGGGTAAGTGTCTTTTAATTTCATGGCTGCAATCACCATCTGCAGTGGTTTTGGAGCCCAAAAAATAAAGTCTGATACTGTTTCCACTGTTTCCCCATCTATTTCCCATGAAGTGATGGAATCAGATGCCATGATCTTAGTTTTCTGAATGTTGAGCTTTAAGCCAACTTTTTCACTCTCCTCTTTCACTTTCATCAAGAGGCTTTTTAGTTCCTCTTCACTTTCTGCCATATGGGTGGTGTCATCTGCATATCTGAGGTTATTAATATTTCTCCCGCCAATCTTGATTCCAGCTTGTGCTTCTTATACTAGTGTTTAAGATATGTCTGAAATAAAATCAAAGCCAAATCTCTAATCACAAGTTAAAATATCAGTCTATATCCAGGAAAGATAAGCTGTATTTTGGAATGCCCAGACAACACACGAGCTTGTAAATTAGTTATTTAAGTAATTCACTCTCAGGATCTCACCTCTCTTTGAAGAACTGGCCAGAAGTCTGTGTCTCCATTTTCCAAATAGTGTTTGAAGAAGTACAGTCACTTCAGATGCTCTTGGAGAAAAAGAGCGGGCTTCCACAATAAAATAAAATAGGAAGGACTACATTATGTCTCCTTTGGAAATTCACAAAGCATAGTAGCACATTCACCACTCTGAGAAGGTTTTTAGCAAAAAAATGTTTAATTGTATTAATCCCCAGAGTATTAAAAAGTAATAATAATTTGACTTTGGAAACCTTTATTAAGTTATGACTTTGACATCCTTTGCAGCTATTGTTATATAAAGCTACCTAATTGTTACTCAATAAACTATTATTGAAATTAACTGAAAGTGAAAGCCGTTCAGTTGTGTCTCACTCTTTGCGACCCCATGGATAATCCATAGAATTCTCCAGGCCAGAATACTGGAGTGGGTAGCCCTTCCCTTCTCCAGGGGATCTTCCCAACCCAGGGATCAAACTCAGATCTCCATCATTGCAGGCGGATTCTCTACCAGTTGAACCACCTATTAGTAAAATTAATGAGACATATCTAATTAAAAACTGGGACTTCCCTGGTGGCTCAGACAGTAAAGAATCTGACTGCAATGTGGAGGACCTGGGTTCAGTCCCTGGGTTGGGAAGATCCCCTGGAAAAGGGAATGACTACCCATTCCAGTATTCTGACCTGGAGAATTCCGTGGACAGAGGAATCTGGCAGGCTACAGTCCACAGGGTCACCAAGAGTCAGATATGACTGAGCGACACACACACACATACAAAATCTGTGTAAAGCTTCAAATGTTAAGGCACTAAAGAAGTTTTACAGTATGCAATCTGTGTGCATGTGTGTCTAGGTGTACACATATTGTAAACTTGTACGATTCAAATAAAATAATAGTAAAAGGATCTACAGTTCACATGGGAGGTTGCAAGTAAAGCATAAAGCAGGGAAGAAAAATAGAAAAGATGTGAACCTAGCACTAGAATAAGAATTCAGAAGAATAAGTGGAAATATCAGTCTATATCCAGTCTATGCTGAGAAGTCATGCGGGTATATGTTGACTTGAAAGATTATTCTAATTGTTGGAAGGGAACTCTAAGATGGGAAGTGGAAAAAACAGTAGAGGAGTCATTGTGCCCCTTCAGGTAGGAGACAAGGTGGCCTCAGACAGTGATTGAGGATGGAGGGACAGAGGCTTCTTTTAAATACAGAGGTTGATGATTCATTGAACAAATGTTTATTGAGTGTTTATTATATGTATGCGCTAGGACTTTAGTGCTAAATATTACTGGTTCCTTTTTTGCCCTCATGAAGCAACAACTGACAGGTAGTGAGTGCTTGCTAGGGGCCAGGTACTGTGCTGAAAGCATATTCTTAAATCATCTATTTGAAATCTCATACCAGCTTGTGAGGCAGATATTATAACTCAGACACTGAGATGAAGAAAAATAGACTCAGAGAGTCTCTTTTGTCCAAGATCACCAGCGACTATAAAGATTAGGCGCTTCTGGCTTCCAAAACTCCAAAAGTTTTCTTTTAACTGAGATATGTTTGACAAATGACTAAAAGATTTATCAAGCAGCTTTCAGTCCATGAAAAGGGCATTCATTTCCGTTAGTTAAATAGACAGATAACGAATTAATTCAAAAGGTGACTGAGGAAAGGAGAGGGCAGAAAACGAACAGGAGGTGGTTCAGAGACTAGCCATTGAAAGAAATCACTGCTACCGCAGGGCTGGAGGTCGTATAAGGAGAGGAGCGACCCCGTCACAGCAAAGTCAGGGCTATCCCATTGACAACTGGCCCCACAAAAGAGTTGCAGCCATTTTAAAAGACAAAGGAGGACTTATTTCTCTCCTGACTTCTCTTCTCCTGACTTGCCTCTAATTCTTGCCCCTATCCCCCACCAACGTCTCTCCATGACTTGTCAAAAGCAGAGGGAGCTGGTAAGAGAAACTGGAGAAAGGAGTGTAAAGGATTGCCCCTCTGCCCATGCAATATGGAAACTTATCTGCATTTTCATTCAGGTTGAATTAATCCATGGATGTCTGGAAATGTCATTTTCCTGAAGTAGTGATTAGTAGGTTTGTGTTTTAGCTAGATCACATTCCAGTTGTAGAATGAGTAAAGGAATTGAAGGATGCAAGATAAACCAGAGAAGCCAGCTGGAAGACTTTTGCATTAGTTCAGAAAAGAGAAAGGATTCAAGGACAGCGAGATACCATTAATGCAGAAAGGGAACAGGGAGCAGGAGTAGATTAGGCTGAGGCAAGAAGATCATGGGTTTAGAAAAACACTAAGTTTAAGGTGTTCCAAAGGAGGACTGTGGAATAGAGAGTCTGTAGCTTAAGTGTTATCGGAAAAGAACATTTATTTTTGAAAGCCCTTGGTTCGTATAGATAGTAGTTGAAGGCATGGGTGTGGTGAGACAATTTAGAGCAGAAAGAGAAATATAATGTCAAGATGCCCCCAGAATGAAAGAATCAATTCTAACTAGTGTAAAGAAAATCAAGTAATAAACCTCTCCATAACATTTTGTAAAAATACAGCTTATATGGATCAATGGGCATAGAGCAATGGAGGTGAGGTAAGTGGTCTGTGAAGGGCCGGCCCTCTTTTGTCCATTTAGCGCCACTAATGTGCAGTGAGCTAAGTACAGGCAGGAAGCAGAAGTAGATAAAGTCTCAACCTTTTTAAATAGATAGAGGGTGGTTATCGAGTGTGAAGTGTATGTGAAATAGTTATCCTGAAAAATAAATTTCTTCTGAAATTTTATAGATTTTAATATGATTCAATGGGTCATATCGATATATCATATTGTATCAAATGTGATACAGTTTCTGTTAAGTATCAATAGATGATGCTTGTACCTTGACCTATGGATAATGAACATGTTCAGGGAAATAAATATGTTTTAATTCACATCATGATATGACCAGTTAGTGCAAATAAAAATTTTTATCTATCAAAGACATTATATACATATAGAACATGTGTTAATGTATTGATCTGAATATACACCATTAAAGAAATCTGCCTAGAACAATAAATTTCAGTAATTTGAAATGTCCCACAGGAATCAGAAGCCAGATACATGATATATGCCTAAGGTTATAAGGAGACATATTACTCAGTTCAAAACATTTTATGTATCTCATATAAGTAGCACCTGAAAAATCTGTGAAAAAAAATGTAGAAGGCTATACATTTATAATCACAATAGTGAAAACCAGAAATTTATCTGATGACTTGATGAATCACAGACTACTTTAAAAATAACTGGAAAATCACCAACAAAGAAAACACCCTTCCCAGGAGAGCAGTTTTAAAAGACACTAATATGCAAGTTATTTATATTTATACAGAATCACCCAGACATATATTTTAAGAACTACTGAATATCTTAAAGCAATCACAAAATCAGTCTTTAGCTTAATCCTCATCAGCATTTTAATGATTTCAAAATATAGCCACATTATAGGGTTTGAGGTTGCATATTGCTGTATTACTAGTTTCATAGCATTATGGCTTTCCATCTTGGTAGCAATAAATTCTAGTAAACAGAACCATTAACAGCATTTTTATAGGGTCAAATGGAGCGATGGTACTAGAAGTGTGGTGCTAAGTAAAATTTGAAGGTTGCTATGTTATACCCAACTGTTTATTAAGGCATTAAAATCAGGTCTTCCAGGGATTTCTGAATGATTTTCATGATCTTTTCTCCCCATGACAGTTTTAGATTTTATGTGGCAATTTGGAAAAAAATGATTATGTAAGATTTCACAAAGTTTGAAGTTCTCATTAAAGTATGAGCTTTACAAAGGAGTATCGCCTTCTAAATAAAAGAAATGAAAACTAGGTGTTAAGTAAAATAGCTCATGATCATATTCAGAAATATATATTTTAATAATTCAAATACATATAATAATGATTTTGAATATGCACAAAATATGAAGCATCTATAATAAAATTAATCAAAATTGGAATTCTCTTGTTCTGCAGGTATGTGTCTAAGTTTTGTCTTAATAAACTGAAGTAGCAATATAATGTTACCCTATAAACCATTCTTTACTTTGGAAAATGACTCTTCACTCACCTAAACATCTTTTCAGTTTGTAAAAAATGTGTTGTAATAAGTTTTATTACACACATGTAATTTCACATGAGTATAAAAAAATGAAAAACTTACCTAAACATAATTTTTCTATTTTGATTCTTATTTGAGCACATAAAAACAACTTATTCCTTAAAATAACAGACTAGATAATTATATCTTAAATATATTATAATATTAATTACGTTTTAACATGGTTTGGAAAGATACTAGTGTTAAAAAACAAATTTCATGCTCTGTTATTAGTGCTATGGCAGATTATTTTTGTTTGTTCATAGGCAAATACATTTTGTATAAGCAAAATGTGTTTATTTAATCAGAATTTAAGAAAATCAGAAAAAAAAATGTCAAATTTCATACATATGGTTTCCTGGTTACTACTATTTGGGATGAAAATTAAGTTAGAATGTAAGTTTTAGAAACACTAAGTTGACAAATCTCCGGGAGTTGGTGATGGTCAGAGAAGCCTGGTGTGCTGCCGTCTGTGGTGTTGCAAAGAGTCGGACACAACTGAGCAACTGAACTGAAGTTGACAAAATAATATTCATTAAGTAACAGCAAAAACAGCAGATAGATGTGATGAAAGTCTTGAATGTGAATGTGACTTGGTATGGTAAATATCTGGTGGTATGTGAATAACTGATATCAAGAAACACAGATATAGTCCATTCTCTCTACGTTATTATGAAAGAGACTGAGGTGCAGAGATCAGATGATTCACACAGTTTAACAAAGCAGCAAGTCAAAATGCCTGCCTCTTAGCACAAGTCATGTAATAGGAGGATGAACCACCTTCCCTCTGCTATCCCATTCACAATTGCACTAATTGGAATAGAATTGAGTATAAAAATTATGAATACACCTGTATAATAACTCTTATAAGAAGAATTTTAGAGACTACTTCAAGCAATCAGCTAAAAATAAAGCTACCTATAGATACATAGACATACACTGGCACTTTTTAGAAACAAAAGGTGTGATCTTTGTCTTAAATCACCTATATAGATTTTGTTATGAGAGTGGATGGTAATTTTTTTTGCCAAGTTTTGGTAAAATGATTTTTGTATTAATTTTCTTACTATATTACAATAAGCACTTGTTTAAAACCTAATTTCCCAATCCCTTTACCATGTTTGTTCAGTACCTTTGTATGCTGCTCCATACATAGATATTTCAAAAAATGGTCAACTGGAATGTAATTTGCTTACACTTACCCTTTAAATGCATTACTTAAGCACAGTGGTTTGGATTATGCTTACATTATTGATGTATATTCTCTCCAAAACAAATACAAGGCTAAAAATTCAATAGGTGACTGATAGCATTTGTAGTATATTTTCTATAAAATTTTTTCCTGTGGATGCTAAATAAGTTCTTTATAAGATAATTTTTAAGATGTTTTGCTCTTCATATTCTCTTCTGGGGAATTTATAACGAGCTGTGTTTTTATTAAGATCTGTCTCAAGATATGCAAGCCTTTAGTACTACCAGGAATTTTGATAATCCATTCCCATATAGAAGAACTTAATAGATTTTAATGTAAATAAAAATGTTGTTCTTTTTAAAGTGCATAAAAATAGAAATAGAAACTTCTTGTTGTTCAGTTGCTCAGTCATGTCCAACTCTTTTGCAATCTCATGGACTGTAACCACCAGGCTACTCTTGTCCATGGGATTTTCCAGGCAAGATTATTGGCGTGCCATTTAAAGTCTATAAAAATAGAAATAGAAACTTTTCATGGGTGTTTTTTATGTGTCTAACTATTAAGTCTTTTCTAAGATTTGTTCCTTAGGTTTGTCCCCTCATTGTCAGGGAAAACTATTCTTTGAATAAGTTATATGGGTCATGTATATAAAGAAAATCTATACCCTATCTGACAACTTCCCAAATATTTAAAATCCAATTATAGGAATTGTTTATTATGAAAGTCCTACTCTTTCTTCCCTTCTTTAGTGTTGCAACCATTTTATGTATGATACATGCATAGCAGCAGGTAAGAAGAGGGATGGAATACAATCTTAAACATTGAATTTGATTACTGATTAGCATGGCATTTAACCAAACTTTCCAAACTAAAATGAAAGCTATCAATGTAAGATTTCCATATATGGACTACTCAGTGAGACTACCCAAACTCTTTCAGGAAGCCAATTAAAATTTTATTGTAACCAATTGCCGGGGACCAGCCCCGGCTGATCCAGGGTATTCGAAGGAGAGACGGCGTAGGCGAAGATCAGGAGACAATTGCTTAATTAAATGTTAATTAAGGATATAAAGAGTAATAGAATGAGGATAGCTCAGTGAGGAAATTTAGTGGAGAAAAGCGGCTGAAATAAGGATAGCTCAGTAGGAAAATTCAGTGAAGAAAAGAGGCTGAATAAAATTCCAAAGCAGGGAATTAACGTCACCTACGAAGGCCGCAGGCGTCCTCCCGTTCTCCCGAAGGAGAGGAGACACTAAGGCCTCCCCGGTCAGATCTTAGAAGCCCAGGCAAAATTAGTAGGCTTGACAAGCTTCCCCGCCTCAGAGGAAAAATTCAGCCAGAAGGTGAAAGAAAGAACGACTTGGGGAGACCAAATTCTGGTGAACAAGGCCCGCACTTTATTTTCCAAAGTAGTTTTTATACCTTAAGTTATGCATAGAGGATAATGGGGGAAGGGGTAGAGTCATGCAGTAAGCCAGGCTTTCTTCCTGCAAACTTATCATATGCAAAAGTTTAGGTGATTTGCATCATCTTCTGGCCCGGAGGCCTTTTTCTCTAAAGGTGATTATTCTAAAGTCAGGCGCCAGCCTCCAAAAAGCATTAGATAAAGTTGCATTCCTACAGAGCAAAGGTGTGGTGGGCTATAACAAGAAAAAGAATTAACTCAAGGGTCCCAGGTTACAAACATTAAAGCTACTACTTACACCAATTATATTAATCAATACACTGCCAGGGACACAGCAGGTAAGGGATATGGAGACTTAGCAGCAAATATTGGCCCAACAAGTGAAAATCCCTTCACCAATACAATTTCTAATCAATCTTTTGACTGCTCAAAGGAATCTGTATTTAGACAGTTTAGAGCATCTCATGCCTCTCACAGTTTGGAGGCTCTGAGCAATCACATGTGGCCGGAAAAACCTATTCAGGCAGGCTAGAGGACTTCCAAGGGAGTTTGTAGGTTGAAACACTGTCACACCCAGGAATTATTAACTGGAGCTGTAAGCTAACTCTTTTTTCAGAGAGGTAGTGGGGGACAGCCCCCTGTAAAGTCAGAGGTGTAGGTGAAAGCACAAAGCAGAAAGTAGGCAGACTCTGGTTTGGGGGGTAGATTGCTCGAGAATTTCCAGGGAGACTCCTGAGGCTTGATCCCGCCTTTGCGTATGCCAAGCCTCCTTCCTCATGACCTTTGCCAGGGGCGGAGCTCGCTCCCCCGCAACCAATTAAATTCAGAAGACACAACCACACACCTCTTAGAATGTCTTTAAAAGTAAAGTGACCATACCAAGTGCTAGAGAGTATGCAGAGTAATTAGAACTCACAAACATCAGTGATTGGACGATAATGTGGCGTAGTTAATTGCTCTCATAATGGTTTCTCAGTCTCTCGTGAAGTTAAATGTACACTTATCATCTTTAGGTCTTTACCCAAATGAGAAGAAAAATTTCTTTACACAAAACATTATGTAAGCACCATACTTCAATTTAGGAATAGATAAATAAACATATGGATATATAGTGATGAAATACTTCTCAGCAAGAGCACAGAATGCACTAATGTTGTAACAGTAATGTTGATGAATATCAAATGTACCATGTCAAGTGAAAGAAAGCAGCCCAAAAATGTTGTATACTATATGGTTAGCGTATATCACATTCTGAGCTTCCCAGGTGGCACTAGTGGTAAAGAACCCGCCTGCCAATGCAGGAGACATAGGAGACTTGGGTTTGATCCCTGGGTTGAGAAGATCCCCTGAAGAAGGTCATGACAACCCACTCAAGTATTCTTGCCTGGAGAATCCCATGGACAGAGGAGCTGGCGGGCTACAGTCTATAGGGTTGAAGAGAGTCAGACACTACTGAAGCAACTAAGCATCCACACATACAGCATTCTAGAAAAGGTAAACCTTTAAGGACAGAAAACAAAACATAATATTCTTTAGGAATATGTGCATTGTGACAACTGATAATCATAACAGTAAATAAGGAAACAATTGAAAATAATGAGTACCTCTGGAGCAGAAAGCGTGAGGATGGAATTAGGGAAGAAAACAGTACCTTCATCAAAGAATAATATTCTTTTCTAAGGTTGGTGTTTATTTTATCATTAGTTATGTTTCTGATTCATAACTTATAACTCACATGTGGATCACACATTTTACCTATGTACATGTCATAGGAATATTTTAATAGTATCTTTTGATCCTGAGGTAGGCCTGAGGTATAACTTTGACCACTTTCATGATATGTTTTCTGAAGGTTTTTGAGGCGAGGACTTTAGATCTTCTTTATAGTCTACTGAGGGAAACAGTGTCAGACTTTATTTTTGGGGCTCCAAAATCACTGCAGATGGTGACTGCAGCCATGAAATTAAAAGACGCTTACTCCTTGGAAGGAAAGTTATGACCAACCTAGATAGCATATTCAAAAGCAGAGACATTACTTTGCCAACAAAGGTCTGTCTAGTCAAGGCTATGGTTTTTCCTGTGGTCATGTATGGATGTGAGAGTTGGACTGTGAAGAAAGCTGAGCACTGAGGAATTGATGCTTTTGAATTGTGGTGTTGGAGAAGACTCTTGAGAGTCCCTTGGACTGCAAGGAGATCCAACCAGCAATTCTGAAGGAGATCAGCCCTGGGATTTCTTTGGAAGGAATGATGTTAAAGCTGAAACTCCAGTACTTTGGCCACCTCATGCGAAGTGTTGACTCATTGGAAAAGACTCTGATGCTGGGAGGGATTGGGGGGCAGGAGGTGAAGGGGACGACAGAGGATGAGATGGCTGGATGGCATCACTGACTCGATGGACGTGTGTCTGAGTGAACTCCGGAAGATGGTGATGGACAGGGAGGCCTGGCGTGCTGCGATTCATGGAGTCGCAAAGAGTCAGACACGACTGAGCGACTGAACTGAACTGAGATCTCTGTACAGCCACATTTATTTAAAGTGGACATAGCATAAAGTGGTATCATATATGATAAGATTTTCCTAATAGTATATCTAAGAAATAGAACATTGGAATAATGTAGTTGTCTTTTTTCAAAAATCCACATAACAGGCACACATGTAGACATAATACCACCTTATGACTCTCAACACATTGGAGACCCAGTGACCCACAATCTTTCTTTCTATTGTAACATAAATTTTTATTCTACACAGACACAAGCAGTGCCTCAGATGAAATACGCCCAGAAATTGTACCACAAACACCCATTCCTATGAAAACAAATAAAAATCAGAAGCAAACCAAATTGAATTTCTCATGCTATTCATTGCACTTCATTTTGGCTTCTGAGGGGTTCTTTTTAGACCCATGCAAATTCATTTAAGCTCTGGTGATGCAATATAGCATTTATTTTCATGACTGCCCTATCAAATTTAACAACAGGCAGTAACAAGAGACTATATATTTTCATGGCATTCTTTCAGGATATTAAAATATAATAACTTTGAATTCCAACCTTATTTTCAAGGTCAGATATAGAGTTCATGAAAACAGAGTATTTATGGTTCTGTAGTAGAATATTTGATGTTATGTAGAAAAAAATATTTGTAGGATTTTATAGGAAACTATCACAAATATATTCAGTAAGATCCATTATTGAATGCAAAGTGATATAAATAACAGACTATTAAAAAAGAAAAAGAAAACACTTATTTGATATGCGGCCTCAGTGGAATGGTCACAGTTTCTATTTGGGAAACATTAGTTATTTTCTTTTTTTCTAGTTAATCTATACCTTAATTTTATTTTCTTTCTATTGGCTTTAATGTCTTTTGGGTTTAAGACTGCTTTATAAAAGAGTTAATGCACTCTACCCTTATTATAAAGGTGCCTTTAGAAGTCATATATTTTGATCATAATAAGTAGATTGTGTTATGTTAAAAATTATCATCTTTGATAAAAAAACACATTTGGAAGTCAATAGAAACAGTAAGTTTATACAATTACAAGTGCTCCAAAAGTAAAAGAATATGTGCTCTTTATTTGATAATACAAACTTTACTTCATGAATCTCAATAATAAAAAGAATTATAAATTACAGTGCATTATGGTATATTTTTTCATTTTCATTTTTTTAAATTTTTTAATTTAAATTTATTTATTTTAATTAGAGGCTAATTACTTTACAATATTGTTTTGTTTTTTCTATACATCAACATGAATCTGCCACGGGACTTTGTTTTCATGTGCCATCATAGAAGAAACCTATTATGATAAAATGCTATTGCTATTTATGTTTTATAATAAAAAGATATTTGTAAAATATTAATTTTATTATCAAAACACTACTATACTACATCATTAAAAAGAATACCATTTTCAATTAGAGGATAACCACATATTTTATTTTGCATGGATATAGATAGTAATAACAAATGATATATTACCTTTATGTTCTTCATACTCACATTATCATTCAGAAATGCAAAATGTCTCAATACTAATTGTTTAAAAGTTGTTAAACTTATGGCCTCTTTGGACCTTATACTTGTAGGCTATAACCTAGAAGACCAAGGTCAAGGATGCCCAATCATAGTATATAATTCTGGTTCAAGGAGAAATGTTCTTTTTTTTTTTTTAATAAAGAATAGTTCACCCATATGTATTACAGTTGCCCAAATAGGAAAAGACAAAAAAAAAAAAAAAAACAAAACCCACACACAACCATACTTAGATACTAAAAACTCTAAATTAGTAAACGATAATAGATCTTCTTACTAGTGATAAGAAGTAAACAATAATAGATCTTCTTACTAGTGTGCTGTAGTACAACAAATACTCCATACTTTCAAGTTAGGAATGCTGTAAGTCACTTCCCCGGTTATTCCATAATTCTTTACATTTCTTCATTTGTAATCCCTGAGCTTGATTGGAATGCTGGTTTTAACCCAGTCACTAGTGTTCACCAGTCGCATAGATGGCAATTTGGAAATTAGACTATAGAAGATATATCTGGAACTTACATAAACTGAGGTCCAATTGAAGAACGCTGGAGACATCAAGGTTGAAGATGATGACAGAACATCAGAAGTCTCAAATGTGTGCCTATTACAACTACTCTATTCTAGATCTCACTGAAACAATAGATATCTTTCTCACTCAAAAATACTATTCAAAAAAATATAATTTCATCTACTAATATGCACATCATTGAAATTTTTTAAAAATCACATTGTGCATTTTTCTAATTGGTATTTCTAATTTGAAATAAATTACAGGTCAGTGCGTATACCAAGTCAAGTACAAAGGTTTTACTTGAGCTCATTTGAAAAATAAAAATGTTTTCGAATAAGGACACCAGAAAGACCTTTTCCTGGATTTTTAACTTCTTAATCATAATCTTTATTCTTTACCTTCCCCTACACACCCTAATTCTTCACACTTGCCAGGTGACAGAAATGGACAACCATAAACTTCAGGATTTTCCTCTGAGTGCATGATGGGACCCAAAAGTGACATAAGGCTAGAGAAAGAAGAGTATCTCTGGCTTGAAATATTTCTTACTGGCCAGTGGATCAATCTCAACTCAGGCTTGCAGTCCCAATGCACACAGAAAATTGTTTACAACGTAGCTTAGACTTCTCCCTAAATAAACTTCTGGAGGCTTGATCTCTGCAGAATTAAGCTGTCTGAGAGGAAAAATATGAAAGTTCCAAATAAAAGTATGACACAAGGAGGAAAAAAGTGACTTATGTCCAATTTCTCTCTCATATTTTGATTTTCTATTTTTATAAAAAATAAATATGCTTTAAAAATTCTGATTAAAAAGTAATTTAGAATTTTAAATAGCATCAAAAGGTACATTTTTAAAAGAAGTTTCCTAAATTTAGAGACTTGTGTGATGTGTTTCATCTGCCAATTTTTAAAGAACTTTTGTAAGAATATAGGCTTGGAATAGTCAAATGCATCTTGTGAAAAAGTAGATAAGGTACATTCAGATTTTATTATATATGTGTGTGTATACACACACACACACACACACACACACACACACACATATATATATATATATATATATATATAATTATGAATAAAAGAATAAAACCACAGGATAAATAACCATATATCTAAATGTCTTTTTGGAAAAGTCATAATTGTGTGTGTGTGTAATTTGAAATGTATCTCACTTGTAACCCTGTGGACTGTAGCCCACCAGGCTTCTCTGTCCATGGGATTCTCCAGGCAAGAGTACTGGAGTGGGTAGACATTCTTTTCTCCAGGGGATCTTCCTGACCCAGGGACTGAACCTGGATCTCCTGCATTGCAGGCTAATTTTTTACTGTCTGAGCCACAAGGGAAAATTTGCTACAAATTAAAAAATAAAGTTAGATCTACTAGTCTTTGGCAAATGAACTAATCAGATTCATCTGATAATTTACCATACCACAAGTGAGTTTTTCTAGAAAGTATTTATAAAATTTGGCACAGAAAGATTTTATCTCAAGACACATTAGAATAAAATTTAATACATCAGTAGAGCATATTTTTCATTATACTCACTATATCTCCCTTAAGATAATGAGCATTTTAGTAGCTTGAATCCAAAGGCTGGGATGAGATCCAGGATGGGTGGGTACAGAAAGGCAGGATGTAGGACAAATGTCTTTGTAGGTTAACATCATGCCAAAATCCTGCAGAACTGTCTTCTGGGTTTTAATGCATCAGAGCCAGTTCTCCTGAAGCTGACAGAAAACTTTAATTGTTATATAATTGTAGAGGAATAATACCACCCTGTTTTGATGTAGCAAATGGAATTTTTTTTCCAGCAAACTCTATATCAAGGTTCAGTTAAAACAGTTGTGCAGCTTCTGCATGAACCAAATAATAGCAGATCTTTAAAGCATAGACAAAATTCCATGCTTTCTCAGCTCCTTTAAAAAAGAAAAGAAGCAAAAAAAAAAAAAAAAAAGAAAGAATAGAAGCATTTTCTTCCCAATATGAATAATATGAAATCCTCACAAGGTCATGTTAAATAGAATGGAAAATCAACTTACAAGTTGAGGGGGATTTTTTCCACTTTTCTCTTATGATGATCAAAATATATGGCTAAAACTGAGCAGAGGGCAGTGTCATGTCCAGTGTTTACAGCTCACCCTCTTTGCCACAATACCTCTTGTATTATCAATTTATAAAGTCCCCAGTCGTGCAGTTTAAACCATGGTGAAGAGGCTCTGTGTAAATATGAATGTTGAATTAGTCTTGGACTTCTCCTTTTAAATCACTTTTGCTGAATTCATTCTTAGCATAATTAAAAATTAGTTTTGACTACATTAAAAATGTTTGCATAGTATTGAACAACTCCTGATATTAGAAAAGATGAAAAAATAACCATTCCTATTCCTTATCTAACATCTCCAAGCATCTTGATTTTAAAATATTTTTGATATTAAAATGCCTCAAATAAGAACTCAGTTAAGCTACAGTTCTCAGGGTTAGAAAAATGGATGTATTGTACCCTTTAAGCTCAAAGAGCCTCATGTGGATGAGAACAATTTCATCATAGCCTAAGGCAAGAGAGACCAGATGAGGCAGTGCAGGATAGATCAGCTGTTGCAATGTTTTAAGACTTTCCACCAGAGGTACAGAATGTCATGTTGTTGTGGCAAGTAGGAACTCATCATCCTAATTTTTGGTAGAAAAATGAGAGCATATCAAGATTAACCTATATTCTTTTTGAGGCTTTTAACTTCCAACTTTAGCATTTCTATTCTCTCTATGAATTCTTTTAGGAAAAATTTCAAGGAGCTTGGAAGCTAATAAAGCAAGGTTCAGCTGAAACTGAAGACTAAATTTTGAATCAGTCATGTCTATGTTGTTCAGTTGCTCAGTCATATCCAGCTCTTTGTGACCCCATAGACTGCAGCACGCCAGGCTTCCCTGTCCTTCACTCTTTCCCAGAGTTTGCACCAACTTATGTCCTTTGAGTCAATGATGCCATCCAACCAACTCATCCTCTCTCACCCCCTTATCTTCCAGCCTTCAATCTTTCCCAGCATCAGGGTCTTTTCCAGTGAGTCATCTCTTTGCATCAGGTGGCCAAAGTATTGCAGCTTCAGCTTCAGCATCAGTCCTTTCAATGAATATTCAGTTTCCTTTATGACTGACTGGTTTGATCCCCCTGCTGTCCATGGGACTCTCTCAAGGGTCTTCTCCAGCACCACAGTTCAAAAGCATCAATTCTTTAGTGTTCAGCCTTCTTTCTGGTCAAGCTCTCACATCCATACATGACTACTGGAAAAGCCATAGCTTTGAATAGATGGACCTTTGTCAGCAAAGTTATGTCTCTAATTTTAATATGCTGTCTAGGTTGGTCATAACTTTTCTTCCAAGGAACAAGTGTCTTTTAATTTCGTGGCTGCCATCACTGTCTGCAGTGATTTTGGAGCCCAAGAAAATAAAGTCATCTCTATAGAAGTGGAATTTATCCTCACACATGCCTACTTGCATGAGATTCTTTGAATGGCCATGAAGAGCCTCTTGCTTAAAGTGAAAGAGGAGAGTGAAAAAGCTGGCTTAAAACTCAACATTCAAAAAAATAAGATCATGGCATCTGGGCCCATCACTTCATGACAAATAGGTAGGGAAACAATGGAAACAGTGACAGACTTTATTTTCTTGGGCTCCAAAATCACTGAAGCTGGTGACTGTAGCCATGAAATTAAAAGACACTTGCTCTTTGGATAAAAGCTATGACCAACCTAGACAGAATATTAAAAAGCAGAGACATTATTCTGCCAACAAAGGTCCATCTAGTCAAAGCTATGATATTTCCAGTAGTCATTTATGGATGTGAAAGTTTGATCATAAAGAAAGTTGAGTGCCAAAGAATTGATGCTTTTGAACTGTGGTGTTGGAGAAGACTCTTGAGAGTCCCATGGACTGCAAGGAGATCCAACCAGACCATCCTAAAGGAAATCAGTTCTGAATATTCATTGGAAGGACTGATGCTGAAGCTGAAGCTCCAATACTTTGTCCACCTGATGAGAAGAACTGATTCATTTGAAAAGACCCTGATCCTGGGAAAGACTGAAGGCAGAAGAAGAAGGGGATGACAGAGGATGAGATGGTTGGATGGCATCACT
Organism: Bos indicus; assembly: GCF_029378745.1. Taxonomy (NCBI): domain Eukaryota; kingdom Metazoa; phylum Chordata; class Mammalia; order Artiodactyla; family Bovidae; genus Bos; species Bos indicus. Next base: position 90,766,329 of record NC_091763.1, read on the forward strand.
GACTTGATGGACATGAGTTTGAGCAAGCTCCAGGAGTTGGTGATGGACAGGGAAGCCCGGCATGTTGCAGTCCATGGGGTCACAAAGAGTTGAACAGGACAGAGTGACTGAACTGAACTGAACTGAAGGGCACCTGGGAGAAAGAAAATTCTTTCCTATGTATCTGGAAGACAGGATATTAGTGTGTACTATGTGATAGATACTTCTTCCACTTTTGTATAGAAAGGAGAACTGTCCAGGAATTAATGCATCAATGAAAGCATCGGAATCACAGCTATGGTGAGCCTGGGGAAAAGGAATCCCCACTGAAAGGCAGCCTCTCTCTTTTGTTGAACATCAAAAGTTTCTATAAAAAGTGACCTTGTTTAGAACAGTGTGAGAATGCTCAGACATAGTTGTGAGTGGGGATGGGAAAAGATTTTTCAGGGCCAACATTGTAGAGTTGAACTGGTTAGGAAGATGAGTCAGGAAGATAATAGTCTAAATATAACCTTATTTGTACCCACAGGCTCATGGAAGCTGGAAGAATTTAAGTTACTTTAGAGAGACTCAGGTAAAGCTTTATTCTTCTCATCAATTTACCCAGGGACTTAATTAGGTGACTAAAAAATAAAGTTGCCAAAATGATCTCTGAAAACCAAAGGGTGCACAAGTGGTGCCATTTCACTAACTCCAGGGAGCTGTCAAGAGACTGCTTTCCAGAAATAAATGTGTATGGCAGTATCAGCTAAGGAACCAGTAAAGTACCTTGAAAATTAATTTTTACCTTTTTGCTACAAGATAACCCTCTATAATTCTTTTAATGGGTGGGGTGGATCTAGACATTGCAGTTAAAAGAACTTTTATCTCTTTTATCTCTCTTCAAATTAAGACTTTAGGTACAATGAATATCATACTTTCATAGTAAAGATTTCTTTTGCTATTTTGTTAAAAACAGACTTCACAGTCATGAAGAATATTATGCAAAATAGGACAACCTGAAAGGTTTTCATTTTACCCCAAAATATATTTTCTGTAAATAATAAGAAAGTGCAAAGTTAAAATACATGTGGAATTCAGATTATCATATAGGTATATGCTTTATTGACTATGACAAAGCCTTTGACTGTGTGGACCATAACAAACTCTGGAAAATTCTTAAAGAGATGGGAATACCAGACCACCTTACCTGCCTCTTGAGAAATCTGTATGCAGGTCAGGAAGCAACAGTTAGAACTGGACATGGAACAACAGACTAGCTCCAAATAGGAAAAGGAGTATGTCAAGGCTGTATATTGTCATCCTGCTTATTTAACTTACATGCAGAGTACATCATGAGAAATGCTGGACTGGAAGAAGCACAAGCTGGAATCAAGATTGCCAGGAGAAATATCAATAACCTCAGATATGCAGATGACACCACCCTTATGGCAGAAAGTGAAGAACTAAAAAGCCACTTCATGAAAGTGAAAGAGGAGAGTGAAAAAGTTGGCTTAAACATTCAGAAAACTAAGATCATGGCATCTGGTCCCATCACTTCGTGGCAAATAGATAGGGAAACAGTGGAAACTGTGGCTGACTGTATCTGTGGGGGGAGCCCTCCAAAATCACTGCAGATGGTGATTGCAGCCATGAAGTTAAAAGATGCTTACTCCTTGGAAGAAAAGTTATGACCAACCTAGACAGCATATTAAAAAGCAGAGATATTACTTTGTTACCAAAGGTCTGTCTAGTAAACTATGGTTTTTCCAGTTGTCATGTATGGATGTGAGAGTTGGACTATAAAGAAACCTGAGTGCCTAAGAATTGATGCTTTTGAACTGTGGTGTTGGAGAAGACTCTTGAGAGTCCTTTGGACTGCAAGGAGATCCAACCAATCTATCCTAAAGGAAATCAGTCCTGAATATTCATTGGAAGAACTGATGCTGAAGCTGAAACTCCAATACTTTGTCCACCTGATGCGAAGAGCTGACTCATTTGAAAAGACCCTAATTCTGGGAAAGATTGCAGGTGGGAGGAGAAGGGGACCACGGAGGATGAGATGACTAGATGGCATCACTCACTCAATGGACATGAGCTTGAGTAAACTCTGGGAGTTAGTGATGGACGGGGAGGCCTGGCTTGCTGCAGTCCATGGGGTGCAAAGAGTCAGACAAGACTGAGTGACTGAACTGAACTGAACTGATAGGCTTTCCAGGTGGTGCTGAAATAAAGTGAAATGAAGTTTAGTTGCTCAGTCGTGTCAGACTCTTTGTGATCCCATGGACTGTAGCCCACCAGGCTTCTCCATCCAAGGCATTTTCCAGGCAAAAGTAATGGAGTGGGTTGCCATTTCCTTCTCCAGAGGATCTTCCTGACCGAGAGATCAAACCCAGGTCTCCCACATTGTAGGCAGATGCTTTACCGTCTGAGCCAAAGAATCTGCCAATGCTAAAGCAGAAGAACTTGGGTTGGATCCCTGGGTCTGGAAGATCCCCTGGAGAAGGAAATGGCAACCCACTCCAGTATTCTTGCCTAAATAATCCCATGGACAGAGGAGCCTGGCAGGCTACAATCCATGGGGTTGCAAAGAGTTGGACACAACTGAAGCAACTTATCATGTAGGAGGGGGAAATAAGACAATTTGTGATGCAGTATATTCCTGATCATCAATATAAAATCCACTTGTCATCCTCAGAAGTGGAGCCATACCCAGTGTGGCATCAACGAGTATTGCCAATCACACTGAGTGACAGGCACAGACTTATTTGCAAGGAATCCAAGGCCATACCTCTAAGTATCCTGACATTTGAACATCTCTTTGATAGCTTGACTGTGTGAGCAGATCCTTAAGGCAACTCAGGTAATAATGTCAGTTCATATATACTCTCCTTTACCTTGTCACTACCTGCCACCTGAAAGCACCTTTTAACAACTCTTCCCAAGGGGGCTGCAAAGACCACCAGAGATAGCATACTGCCAGAAAAGTCATTCACAAGAAAGCCATTCAGCTCTGTTAGCTATAAGGTATTGATTTTATAGCTGTACCCAAAGGGTGATGCTTGAGAAAAAATAAGGGAACATATAAAATGTATGCCATTCTCACTCATACCCTTATAGTTTGGAATATTTGTGAGAGTAACATAAAAACTTATAAACATTTCCTGGAAAAGGGAAAATTCTTTTTTATTTTAAATAAGTAATTCAGATGTTATAGAAGACAGAAGAGGCACAGCAAAAAGCTTCTACATATCTAGTATTGAATATTCATTAATATCTCTAGTACTTCTTTCTGCTCATTTTTTTGTCATTAAAGGAATCTCAAATGTAATTTCCTCATAGAGATAAATTCCTAAGAACACCTTTGGAGAATAAAAGTAATTTTTTTTAAATTATAAAAAATAAAAGTTATTGGGGAATAATTGCATTGTTTTTGATACCATTTACTCTTCCCCAAGGAAGGAAGGGGATCAGCATTTATTTAAGACAATTGGAAACTATACCTGGCAAAACATTGTACAGCTGTTAGTAGCAAAACTGCGAAGAGAAAATGCTGTAGTGTAGTAAAAAGCCAATAAAGATCAATGCAATTTGCCTTGGGAAAAAAATAAATCACAAGTAAAATCTCCTTTTTCTACTCCCCCTTGAGGATTTTTACAAGAGCTTTTCATTGAATTTAAACAAGAGGATTTGTGCATATGGGAGAAGAATTGTTTAACAACAGTCTTAGTGTACTTAAAAAAGAGAAATCAATGACAGTTTTGAAATAATTTTAATATTGTGGAGGTAATTAAGGATGAGAAAGAATATATGCTTTGCCAACTATATAATAAAAAATGTGGAGAAGTTTTGAAGGAATAGTCTTCTATCAATGGACAAATTAGGTCTAGTGATGTTATAGGAGCAATTTTATGCATTGCTGCTGAAAATGTCTACGTGATAAGATCTGGGATAAGCATTTTTAGAATGAGATGCATATAGAGGAAATTTAGATAAGCATTGGGTGGCAATGGGATTTTATCATAGAAGGAAATAATTATTCACTGGCCTTGGAACATCTGTCAAAATGATCCTTCAAATGAGCTCACAATCAGAGGCATCTCTCTTTACAGAAATGGAAATATCCTGTGTTATGGAAAAGAGTTTGTCATCATCATCATTTTTCTCACTTCCTCCTCTTCTTCATCATAGTGGCTATCATTTATTGATTTTTCAAATGAGCTAGCACCATACTAAAGAGTTATATTTTGCCGAAACCATGATCTTCAAATATTCTTTTACTTAATTTCCTCCAAAAAATAATAGTGCTGAACTTTGGGATAACAGGGGTTCTCTGAGGGTAAACTTAGAATAACAAATGGGGGTGCTAAGTGTTATAACCAGGTAAAAGCTGACTAAACCGTAGACAAGACTTGGCACTGGAGATTTATTTTTAATCCTTATATAGTAAGGTCAGAGTCCTTGGTATGTATATATGACTTTCATTATTTGAGCTTGAAAAAATTAGGAGTTTATGGAAAACAAAGCCTAACCTATATTACTAAAAATGTAGTATATTCTCTAAATTATATAATAGAACTTTTAGGGCTTTCCAGGTGGCAAAGTGGTAAAGAATCCATCTAATAATGCCGGAGACTCAAGAGATGCGGGTTCTATTCCTGGGTCTGGAAGATCCCCTGAAGTAGAAAATGTCAACTCACTCAGTATTCTTGACTGGAAAATTTCATGGACAGAGGAGACTGGCAGACTACAGTCCACGGGGTCACAAAGAGTCAGACACAACTAAGGGACTAAGCCTGCATGTAACCACAAATTGAGCTACTGAAATATGGCCAGCCTAAATTAAGATGCAGAACAAGTGTAAAACACACACTAGATTTTAAAAATGTATTATAAAAATAAAGTAGCTTATTAATAATGTTATATTAATTACATGTTGAATGATAATATTTTGGATGTAGAAGTTTCAATATAATACATTGAAATTATTTTCATCTGTTTCTTTTTGCATTTAATGCAGCTGCTAAAATGTTGTAAATTATATATGTCACTCACATCCGTGGCTTGCATTCAGTTTCTCTTGGACAGAGCTGTACAAACAGAGATAAAGCATTCTGGAATTAAAAATGATGCCAATGAACTGAGACCAAAAAAAAAAAAAAAATACTCTAACTGTCCTGGGGAAAGCACTAAGCTCTGACTGCCTAGTATTCAAATGGTACTATGAAACATGCCATACAAAGTCAGAAGTCTTTCAGTGAATCCTAGGTAAAAGCATGTAAATAGTGAGTCTCTATTTAGTACATAGAGTATTTAGGTGTTATTACTTGTAGCTATTTCTACTGGTCTTCATTCTGTGGGTCCTTGTACATTATAGCCTATCCCCAGCCAGCCCTTTCGCAGACATCTTTCTTGATCAGGAAAGAGTGTCAAAGTGAAACCTACAAATCAAAATGTGCTAGAGAAATATAGATAGATAGATTTAGATATATAATTTATATATTTGTTATAATTTATACAATTTTAAAAAATATATTTAGTGTTTAGTGTATATTTAGTGTTTAATATATATAATCCATTTCTCCAAGGAAATGGCAACCTACTCCAGTATTCTTGCCTGGAAAATCCCATAGACAGAGGAGTCTGGTGGACTATAGTTTATGGGGTTGCAAAGAGTCATGTATGACTGAGCACACACACACATATAAAATAATACAAGGTATAGAAATATATATGTGTATATATATATATTTATTAGGACTATCTCAGGTCATAAAGGAATTCTGTTTGTTATAAAAATTTGGTTTTCACCATGGAAACAAAAGAGAGAACATTGAAGGACTTTAAACATAGAAGTAGCATATCAGATTTTTATTTTTCTTACTGTCTTCTAGGAAGACAATAGATAGATAAGTAGATAGATTGAGAGAGAAAGAAAGAGATCTCACTAGAGACTCTCCAGAGGTTTTGAGCCCAGCTATATAATCTCCCCACTCCATCCCCACTACATCAGCTCTTACAAATATCTTGTGTGGAGAGCACTTTTGTGTTTGAGACACTCCCCTTTGTTTTAGAAGCTCAGTCTCTTAAGGACACCACAGCTTTTAGAGATGTAAATCAGCCTTGTGAGAGCCATTGGGCCTTGATCCCAACCTCTCATAAATACCCCTAAATATAACACATTCCCTGGGAAAAGTAGGTTTCTGTTTGAAACTCCAAAGGTTTCCTATCTATCATGCCAGTTCTTTGTGATCACCAAATGTCTTGATTGATTTTGTCTCCTAGAGAACCCCCTTTATATGTGTCAAACCTGAAGCTCAGGATTAAAATATAAAATTAAAAAGGCCAGTGGTTGTCAGCTCATCTTAAAAGGATCACCCTCCTTGGAATTTCAACTCACCTTATGACTGTTGTTTCCACAACTGTTTGCTGTCTTTAATAATAGGAACTTTGTGATTTATCGAGTTTGCTTTAGCTGTACCAGGGGAATATTGGATCACCATGATCTCTTTTTCCCTGACCAGAAGCCGAAGTCTTTTGTTTGTATGCTTCCTATAAAAAGAATGTTAAGTTGACTCCATTTCCATTAAAATTAGATATTTCCATTTGTATTTTTTTATTTGGCATATAGAAGACATTTCCTAAAGTTTGATAAATTAATGAAAAGCTATATAAACAAATTAAGAAATGGGCAACATTTTAGCTAGAGTACTGATTTTGCTCTGCAGCAGAACTGATTGGAATTTTGTATCCTCAGTAAGCAGGGTTGAATCTCAGTTATTAATCGCATAGAGCCTCAAAGCTTTCAGCTGTATCATTATTACCTTTGTTAATAGTTCTTGTGTGGATTGAATGAGATCGTTGCATATTAAAGACTTAACAGAAAGCCTGCACATGATGGGCTTCCCAGATGCTGCTAGTGTTAAGGAACCCTCCTGCCATTGCAAGATACACAGGAGATGCTGGTTCAATCACTTGGTCAGGAAGATCCTCTGGAAGAGGGGCATGACAATCCACTCCAGTATTTTTTACCTGGAGAATCCCATGGACAGAGGAGCCTGGTGGACTATAGTCCTCAGGATCGCAGAGAGTCAAATACGACTGAAGAGACTTAGCACACACACATTGGCCCATAATAGGTTCTCATTATTTGGTAGTCATTATTAAGATATGTGCAACTCACTAAACTTCCTGAAAATGACATGAGAATCTTCATAGAAATTTTCAGATGCAAGTAATCTGATCCAATAATTCTCTGAAATATTCTGATCATATTTTTCTTTTAAAAAAACTGGGACTTAACAAACACAACAAATGAGGTTAATACACTATGATCAACTCTATATAACAATATAACATTAATGTAATAGTTTAAGCAATTGTTTTTATGCAACGAATCATAAATAAAACATATGAGGCTGGTATGACTTAACACATTTCCATATTTACCACGTTATAAACTAGAGAAAATCTACACAAGAATGTCTAAGAAAAATGCTTCTAGCCTAGTTTTTATCTTCTCCCTCATCACCTATTATTCTTTTGATCCACTAAAGATGACTCATGCCTTCTGACAAAATGGCTGTTCCTGTGTGTCAGAGTTTAAGTATCAATTAGGGTGAACTCTCAGTGTCTCCATTGTTCTCTGTTATCATATATCAAGTCCTGAACATAAATCAGCTAGCTGCTTTGTGCTGGTTTGTTCTGACACAGAAGTCTTCATTTTTCCAATATGCCTATAATTGCTAGCTACAGAGTGGTGAGGGATTGGAAACTTGAAGACAGAGGAGTGTAGAATTTTAGTTCAAGTGAAAGTGTTAGTCGCTTAGTTGTGTCTGAGTCTTTGCAACCCCATAGACTGTAGCCCACCAGGCTACAGTGGTCTATACTTGCCTGGAATTCTCCAGGCAAGAATACTGGAGTGGGTAACCATTCCCTTTTCCAGGGGATCTTCCTGACCAATGGATCGAACCTGGGTCTCCTGCACTGCAGTCAGATTTTTTACTGTCTGATTTTTTACTTCCCTGGGCCACCAGGGAAGCCCAGATCCACTCTAATCTATATGGCTTTTCACATGTTACATAATCTGTCTGCACCTTAGTTTCCCCATCTGAAAAAAGAGGTTAAAAATAGTATCAGAAAATTAGGATCAAAACCACAATGAGATATGACCTTACACCTACTAGGATAGCTACTCTTAAAAAAAATGCAGAAAATAAAAAATGTTGCTGAGGATATAGAGAAATCAGAACCCAGGATACTGTTGGTGAGGAAGTAAAATAATGGAGCCAGTATGAAAAACAGTGTGATATTTCCTTAAACAATTAAAAATAGAATTACCATATGATTCAGCAATTCCACTTTGGGTGGTAAAGAACCCACCTGCCAATGCACGAGATATAAGACCTCAGGGTTCCATCCCTGGGTCTGGAAGATCCCTGGAAGAGGGCATGGTAGCCCACTCCAATATTTTTGCCTGGAGAACCCCATGAACAGAGGAGTCCAGTAGGCTACAGTCCATGGGATCACAGAGTTAGACGTGACTGAAGTACTTAGCATGCATGTGAATATACATTCAAAGGAATTGAAAGCTGTATTGAAAGAGAAATTTGCACTCTCAACTTCGTTATAGCAAGATTCACAGTAGCCAAGAAGTGAAAGCAACCTGAGTGGTCATCAGCTGATGAATGGATAGATAAAATGTGTTTATATGTATGCAGCGGAAAAGATAAAGAAATCCTGAGGGATATTACAACATGGATGAATCTTGAGGACATTATGTTAAGTGAAATAAGCGAGTTAAAAAAAGACAAATGATGCTTGATTCTACTTCTATGAGGTATCAGTTCACTTCAGTTCAGTCGCTTAGTCGGGTCTGACTCTTGTTTGCGACCCCATGAACTGCAGCACGCCAGGCCTCCCTGTCCATCACCAACTCCCAGAGTTTACCAAACTCATGTCCATTGAGTCGGTGATGCCATCCAACCATCTCATCCTCTGTCGTCCCCTTCTCCTCCTGCCCTCAATCTTTCCCAGCATCAGGGTCTTGTCAAATGAGTTAGTTCTTCACATCAGGTGGCCAAAGTATTGGACTTTCAGCTTCAACATCAGTCCTCCCAGTCAACACCCTGGGCTGATCTCCTTTGGGATGGACTTGTTGGATCTCCTTGCAGTCCAAGGACTCTCAAGAGTCTTCTCCAACACCACAGTTCAAAAGCATTAATTCTTCGGTGCTCAGCTTTCTTTATAGTCCAAATCTCACCTCCATAAATGACTACTGGAAAAACCATGGCCTTGACTAGATGGACCTTGTTAACAAAGTAATGTCTCTGCTTTTTAATATGCTGTCTAGGTTGGTCATAATTTTCCTTCCAAGGAGTAAGCGTTTTTTAATTTCATGGCTGCAATCACCATCTGCAGTGGTTTTGAAGCCCAGAAAAATAAAGTCAGCCACTGTTTCCCCATCTATTTCCCATGAAGTGATGGGACCAGATCCCATGATCTTAGTTTTCTGAATGTTGAGCTTTAAGCCAATTTTTTCACTCTCCACTTTCACTTTCATCAAGAGGCTCTTTAGTTCTTCTTCACTTTCTGCCATAAGGGTAGTGTCATCTGCATATCTGAGGTTACTGATATTTGTCCCTGCAATCTTGATTCCAGCTTGTGCTTCATCGAGCCCATTTCTCATGATGTACTCTTCATTTAAGTTAAATAAGCAGGGTGACAAATACAGCCTTGACGTACTCCTTTTCCTATTTGGAACCAGTCTGTTGTTCCATGTCCAGTTCTACTGTTGCTTCCTGACCTGCATACGGGTTTCTCAGGAGGCAGGTTAGGTGGTCTGGTATCCCCATCTCTTAAAGAATTTTCCACAGTTTATTGTGATCCATACAGTCAAAGGCTTCGGTATAGTCAATAAAGCAGAAATAGATGTTTTTCTGGAACTCTTGCTTTTGTGATGATCCAGCGGATGTTAGTAATTTGATCTCTGGTTCTTCTGCCTTTTCTAAAACCAGCTTGAACATCTGGAAGTTCATGGTTCACATATTGCTGAAATCTGTCTTGGAAAATTTTGAGCATTACTTTACTAGCGTGTGAGATGAGTGCAATTCTGCAGTAGTTTGAGCATTCTATTTTTTTAATATAAATGTATTTATTTTAATTGTAGGCTAATTACTTTACAATATTGTAGTGGTTTTGCCATACATTGACTTGAATCCACCACAAGTGTATAAGTGTTCCCCATCCTGAACCCCCCTCCACCTCCCTCCCCATCCCATCCCTCTGGGTCATCCCAGTGCACCAGCCCTGAGCACCCTGTCTCATGTATTGAACCTGGACTGATGATTCATTTCACATATGATAATATACATGTTTCAATGTCATTCTCCCAAATTATCCCACCTTCGCCCTCTCCCACAGAGTCCGAAAGACTGTTCTATACATCTCTGTCTCTTGTTGACTCACATATAGGGTTATCGTTATCATCTTTCTAAATTCCATATATATGTGTTACTATACTGTATTGGTGTTTTTCTTTCTGGCTTACTTCACTCTGTATAATAGGCTCCAGTTTAATCCACCTCATCTGCTCATGGACATCTAGGTTGCTTCCATGTCCTGGCTATTATAAACAGTGCTGTGATGAACATTGGGGTGCAAGTGTCTCTTTCAATTCTGGTTTCCTCAGTGTGTATGCCCAGTAGTGGGATTGCTGGTTCATATGGAAGTTCTATTTCCAGTTTTTTAAGGAATCTCCACACTGTTCTCCATAGTGGCTATACTAGTTTGCATTCCCACCAACAGTGTCAGAGGGTTCTCTTTTGTCCACCCTTTCCAGCATTTATTGCTTGAAGACTTTTGGATAGTAGCCATTCTGACTGGCGTGAAATGGTACCTCATTGTGGTTTTGATTTGCATTTCTCTGATAATGAGTGATGTTGAGCATCTTTTCATGTGTTTGTTAGCCATCTGTATGTCTTCTTTGGAGAAATGTCTGTTTAGTTCTTTGGCCCATTTTTTGATTGGGTCATTTATTTTTCTGGAATTGAGCTGCAGGAGTTGCTTGTATATTTTTGAGGTTAGTTGTTTGTCAGTTGCTTCATTTGCTATTATTTTCTCCCATTCAGAAGGCTGTCTTTTCACCTTGCTTATAGTTTCCTTTGTTGTGAAGAAGCTTTTAATTTTAATTAGGTCCCATTTGTTTATTTTTGCTTTTATTTCCAATACTCTGGAAGGTGGGTCATAGAAGATCCTGCTGTGATGTATGTCAGAGAGTGTTTTGCCTATGTTTTCCTCTAGGAGTTTTATAATTTCTGGTCTTACATTTAGATCTTTAAGCCATTTTGTGTTTGTTTTTGTGTATGGTGTTAGAAAGTGTTCTAGTTTCATTCTTTTACAAGTGGTTGACCAGTTTTCCCAGCACCACTTGTTAAAGAGATTGTCTTTTCTCCATTGTATATTCTTGCCTCCTTTGTCAAAGATAAAGTGTCCATAGGTGTGTGGATTTATCTCTGGGCTGTCTATTTTGTTCCATTGATCTATATTTCTGTCTTTGTGCCAGTACCATACTATCCTGATGACTGTGGCTTTGTAATAGAGTCTGAAGTCAGGCAGGTTGATTCCTCCAGTTCCATTCTTCTTTCTCAAGATCACTTTGGCTATTCAAGGTTTTTTGTATTTCCATACAAATTGTGAAATTATTTGTTCTAGTTCTGTGAAAAATACCGTTGGTAGCTTGATAGGGATTGCATTGAATCTATAGATTGCTTTGGGTAGTATACTCATTTTCACTATATTGATTCTTCCAATCCATGAACATGGTGTATTTCTCCATCTGTTTGTGTCCTCTTTGATTTCTTTCACCAATGTTTCATAGTTTTATATATATAGGTCTTTTGTTTCTTTAGGTAGATATATTCCTAAGTATTTTATTCTTTCTGTTGCAATGGTGAATGGAATTGTTTCCTTAATTTCTCTTTCTGTTTTCTCATTGTTAGTGTATAGGAATGCAAGAGATTTCTGTGAGTTAATTTTATACCTTGCAACTTTACTATATTCATTGATTAGCTCTAGTAATTTTCTGGTGGAGTCTTTAGAGTTTTCTATGTAGAGGATCATGTCATCTGCAAACAGTGAGAGTTTTACTTCTTTTCCAATCTGGATTCTTTTATTTCTTTTACTGCTCTGATTGCTGTGGCCAAAACTATGTTGAATAGTAATGGTGAGAGTGGGCACCCTTGTCTTGTTCCTGACTTTAGGGGAAATGCTTTCAATTTTTTACCATTGAGGATAATGTTTTCTGTGGGTTTGTCACATATAGCTTTTATTATGTGGAAGTGTGTTCCTTCCATTCCTGCTTTCTTGAGGGTTTCTTTTTTTTTTATCATAAATGGATGTTGAATTTTGTCAAAGGCTTTCTCTGCATCTATTGAGATAATCATATGGTTTTTATCTTTCAATTTGTTAATGTGGTATATTACACTGATTGATTTGCAGATATTGAAGAATCCTTGCATCCCTGGGGTAAAGCCCACTTGGTCATGATGTGTGATCTTTTTAATATGTTGTTGGAGTCTGTTTGCTAGAATTTTGTTAAGGATTTTTGCATCTATGTTTGTCAGTGATATTGGCCTGTAGTTTTCTTTTTTGTGGCATCTTTGCCAGGTTTTGGTACTAGGGTGATGGTGGCCTCATAGAATGAGTTTGGCAGTTGACCTTCCTCTGCAATTTTCTGGAATAGTTTGAGTAGGATAGGTGTTAGTTCTTCTCTAAATTTTTGGTAGAATTCAGCTGTGAAGCCATCTGGACCTAGGTTTTTGTTTGCTGGAAGATTTCTGATAACAGTTTCAATTTCCATGCTTGTGATGGGTGTGTTAAGATTTTCTATTTCTTCCTGGTTCAGTTTTGGAAAGTTGTACTTTTCTAAGAATTTGTCCATTTCTTCCAAGTTGTCCACTTTATTGGCATATAGTTGCTGATAGTAGTCTCATGATCCTTTGCATTTCTGTGTTGTCAGTTGTGATCTCTCCATTTTCATTTCTAATTTTGTTGATTTTATTCTTCTCCCTTTGTTTCTTTATGAGTCTGGCTAATGGTTTGTCAATTTTATTTATCTTCTCAAAGAACCAGCTTTTGGCTTTGTTGATTTTTGCTATGGTCTCTTTTGTTTCTTTTGGATTTATTTCTGCCCTAATTTTTAAGATTTCTTTCCTTCTACTAACCCTGAGGTTCTTCATTTCTTCCTTTTCTAGTTGCTTTAGGTATAGAGTTAGGTTATTTATTTGACTTTTGTCTTGTTTCTTGAGGTACGCCTGTATTACTATGAACCTTCCCCTTAGCACAGCTTTTACAGTGTCCCATAGGTTTGGGGTTGTTGTGTTTTCATTTTCATTTGTTTCTATGCATATCTTGATTTTTTTTTTATTTCTTCTGTGATTTGTTGGTTATTCAGGAAACGTGTTGTTCAGCCTCCATATGTTGGAATTTTTAATAGTTTTTCTCCTGTAATTGACATCTAATCTTACTGCATTGTGGTCAAAAAAGATGTTTGGAGTGATTTCAATTTTTTTTGAATTTACTAAGCTAGATTTATGGCCCAGGATGTGATCGATCCTGGAGAAGGCTCCATGTGCACTTGAGAAAAAGGTGAAATTCATTGTTTTGGGGTGAAATGTCCTATAGATATCAATTAGGTCTAACTGGTCTATTGTATCATTTAAAGCTTGTGTTTCCTTGTTAATTTTCTATTTAGTTGATCTATCCATAGGTGTGAGTGGGGTATTAAAGTCTCCCACTATTATTGTATTATTGTTAATTCCCCCTTTCATACTTTGTCTTACATATTGCGGTGCTCCTATGTTGGGTGCATATATATATTTATAATTGTTATATCTTCTTCTTTGATTGATCCTTTGATCATTATATAGTGTCCTTCTTTGTCTCTTTACACAGCCTTTGTTTTAAAGTCTATTTTATCTGGTATGAGTATTGCTACTCCTGCTTTCTTTTGGTCTCTATTTGCATGGAATAACTTTTTCTAGCCCTTCACTTTCAGTCTGTGTGTGTCCCTTGTTTCGAGGTGCGTCTCTTGTAGACAACATATATAGGGGTCTTGTTTTTGTATCCATTCAGCCAGGCTTTGTCTTTTGGTTGGGGCATTCAACCCATTTATATTTAAGATAATTATTCATAAGTATGATCCCGTTGCCATTTAATTTATTGTTTAGGGTTCGAATTTATATACCCTTTTTGTGTTTCCTGTCTAGAGAAGATCATTTGGCATTTGTTGGAGAGCTGGTTTGGTGGTGGTGAATTCTCTCAGCTTTTGCCTGTCTGTAAAGCTTTTGATTTCTCCTTCATATTTGAATGAGCTCCTTGCTGGGTACAGTAATCTGGGCTGTAGGTTTTTCACTTTCATCACTTTAAGTATGTCCTGCCATTCCCTTCTGGCCTGAAGAGTTTCTATTGAAAGATCAGCTGTTATCCTTATGGGAATCCCCTTGTGTATTATTTGTTGTTTTTCCCTTGCTGCTTTTAATATTTGTTCTTTGTGTTTGATCTTTGTTAATTTGATTAATATGTGTCCTGGGGTGTTTCACCTTGGGATTATCTTATTTGGGACTCCCTGGGTTTCTTGAACTTGGGTGACTATTTTCTTCCCCATTTTAGGGAAGTTTTCAACTATTATCTCCTCAAGTATTTTCTCATGGTCTTTCTTTTTGTCTTCTTCTTCTGGGACTCCTTTGATTCGAATGTTGGGACTTTTACATTGTCCCAGAGGTCTCTGAGGTTGTTCTCATTTCTTTTCATTCTTTTTTATTTTTCCTCTCTTCTTCATTTATTTCTACCATTCTATCTTCTACCTCACTTAACCTATCTTCTGCCTCTGTTATTCTACTGTTGGTTCCCTCCAAAGTGTTTTTGATCTCATTTATTGCATTATTCATTATATATTAACTCTTTTTTATTTCTTCTGAAAATGAAAGTGAAGCCTCTCAGTCATGTCTGGACTTTTGCGACCCCATGAACTGTAGCCTACCAGGCTCTTCCGTCCATGGGATTTTCCAGGCAAGAATACTGGAATGGGTTCCCATTTCCTTCTCCAGGAGATCTTCCCAACCCAGGGATTGAACCTGGGTCTCCCGCATTGTAGGCAGATGCTTTACCATCTGAGCCACCAGGGAAGTCCAAAGTGAGGACACAGTCCTTGGTAAACATTTCTTGCATCTTCTCAATCCTTGTCTCCAGGCTATTTATCTGGAACTCCATTTTGTTTTCAAGATTTTGGATCATTTCAGTATCATTATTCGGAATTCTTAATCAGGTAGATTCCCTATCTCTTCCTCTTTTGTTTGGTTTGGTGGGCATTTATCCTGTTCCTTTACCTGTTGAGTATTTCTCTGCTTTTTCATCTTGTTTATATTGCTGTGTTTGGGGTGGCCTTTCCGTATTCTGGCAGTTTGTGGTTCCTCTTTATTGTGGAGGTTCCTCGCTGTGGGTGCGGTTGGATGTGTGGCTTGTCAAGGTTTCCTGGTTAGGGAAGTTTGTGTCGGTGTTCTAGTGGGTGGAGCTGGATTTCTTCTCTCTGGAGTGCAATAAAGTGTCCAGTAGTGAGTTTTGAGATGTCAGTGGGTTTGGTGTGACTTTGGGCAGCCTGTATATTGAAGATCAGGGCTATGTTCCTGTGTTGCTAGAGAATTTGCATGGTATGTCTTGCTCTGGAACTTGTTGACCCTTGGGTGGTACTTGGTTTCAGTATAGGTATGGAGGCTTTTGATGAGCTCTTATCGATTAATGTTCCCTGGAGTCAGGAGTTCTCTGGTGTTCTCAGGATTTAGACTTAAGCCTCCTGCCTCTGGTTTTTAGTCTTATTCTTACAGTAGCCTCAAGACTTCTCCATCTCCCTTCCAAAGACAATGGGCTGCCTTTCTGGGTGCCTGATGTCCTCTGCCAGCATTCAGAAGTTGTTTTGTGGAATTTGCTCAGCGTTCAAATGTTCTTTCAGTGAATTTGTGGGGGAGAAAGTGGTCTCCCCATCCTATTCCTCTGCCATCTTAGGACCACCCCAGTTTGAGCATTCTTATCAGGAGAAGCCAAATTCATAGAAACAAAAAGTAGAATGATGGTTTTCAGGGGTTTGGAGAAGGAAATGATGAGGAATTGTTGTTTAATAGGTATAGAATTTCAATTTGGCAAGTTGAAAAAGCTTTGGCTATTACTTCCACAACAATGTAAATATATTGAACACCCCTGAACTTGACACTTAGCAATGGTTAAGATGGTAAATTTTGTGTTATGCAGTTTCTATCACAATGAAAAATAATTTAAAAAGATACTATCCAGCTCAGAGCTATTGTGAATGTCAAATAATATATGACAATTGCTATGTTAAAAAACAATGATTGAAACTTTTTAAGTACCCACAATTGTCAACTTTTATTGCTACTTGAGAACTGAATTTCTTTGTCCACCATTTTTCTTTTGTTGGTGCTGAGGCTTGCTAAACACTGCTTATGCAATGGATGAATTTTATGTAAGTGTGCTTTTATAATGGAGAGTGCTTCCAAGCTTTTTACTTCCAGGAAGTACACCTGTAGTATGCATAATTCATGGCTTAATCCCTACTGTTAGGAAGTTTAGCTGTCTCATACTAGGAATTTTTTCTTTTTCTTTTTTTTTTTTTTTCTATATGCCATTTCATTTATATTATGTATGAGCTATGGAAGTCCACTGAAACTAAAAATATAACTGGTATTTTCTGTATGATATTTTCTAAAATCACACAGTTTAGAATGGGACTTACATAGGCCACTTCTTATAATTATGTAAGTATTATCATTTATAGCAGCATGTGGACAAGAGGTGTTTTCTTTGGTTTTTATCCCCACTGTCATATATCATTCTTGAACACCTTCTGTCTCTTTAATTAAAATTTACATAAAAATGGATAAAATCAAGGTTAATTTTTTTTATCTAGATTTAAGGAAAAAATGCAACCACCGAACAGCTGTGATTTCTATCATGATCTGTTATTTTTATATGCAGTGGCAGAACTTGTAGGTTTGCCTTGCTTGCAAGCTTACTAAGATTGCTTTTTGCATATGATTGAGGAGTACTTTGCAATCTATTCCTGTGTTACCAGTTCTATAAAAGTGTCTACTAGCGTGCTGTCACTCTTCAGTCTCTTGCCAGAAAATATATACATTGTCTGAGGCATAAATCTCCATCTTCAGTAGTATAATGGGTTATAGATGAGTAATCTAAATTTTTAAGATGAGAAAGCAAGTAAAAACCTATTCCACAAAAATGTCGTAACATGCTCTATACCTGAAAAAGAACTCTTGTGGAACCCCCTTCATCATTGTAGCAGCTGTGATTGTAATCAGTTTTAAATGAAGTGTTCCACAGAAAAGGGTTGAGCACACATGTTATGCAAAGTTAAAATACCCAAATATATCTCCTTGTCTTGTTTGTCATCAGATGAATGAAAGCTTATCTGCTGCACTTCATGAAGTCTAAAAATACTCTATACACCTCATCAATGTAAAACAGTGTCTATCCTTGAAACCTAGTCCTCAATTACTCAGCTGTGATCCATTTGTTTGATGCATCCCTTAAAAGTAAAAAATTATAAAGACATGTAAATGATACGTAGCTTTAAAAGACAGTATTAATAATTCTAAAACTTTTCTTTACTTATGACAGTATTCCATTGTTCAAAACTTTGAATTGATATGACTATAATTTTTCTCTTTTAAAGTATTTCTAGAAAACTTCAAGATTTTCCCTATTAATTAATTGGAATGCACTACATTATTTCTCTTGAGGACACTACTGTTTTGCCCTTTTTAAAAATATATGGGACAGTACAGTGTTCTATGTGTCTGTTCTATGGAACTGGAGTGTATAACTTCAACAGAGAGTGTTCCTGTGGCATCCACAGAATCATGAATTTCTTCTGAAAGTGTTCAAACACTTAGTAATGATTTGCCCCTATAAGAATGATCCATGTCTTTGCCTAGAGAAAGTTAAGTGTGCCTACTTGAAATTTAATACTTCCTACACTCAAGCTTCTTTTGAACTTGACCACATAGATAATGTGTCTATCTTTAACCACATTTCACAGAATATCTAATTCTCCTAGAATTACCAAAATACCCTTCTTAAGTAGCTATGACTGTCTTTTTTATCATCTACTTTATATAGCCTATTTGGTTAGAAACCAGAATTACCACTAGCTTCTGTCATTTTCCTTCTCTGTGATTTGGATCCTGATGTAAATTTGCTTTCTATCCACTCCTGACCTTAGACTTACCATTGGCAGAGAAATCCTCATAGAAAAATTTCTGTAATACAGGTATTATCCACAAAACTCTTGAACTTTCAGCTGTCTCCCAGATTGCCCAACCCTGCTTACCTGCCTTTCATATCACAGCTCCCTGTGTGTTGAACTGCTTGACTCTGCTCTTCTTTGGCTATGTTTCTGAATTTAGATTATTCCAGATCTGGTCTTAGAGGCACATTTCACCCTGGTTTCTAATCATCCCTTCACCTCGACAGTGTTACATTGATGCGAATTCCCTCTGAACTTCATATTTTCACCTGTCTGGTGGCATGAACCATAGGAATTGTGCATTGGGATTGGACATGTAATTAATGATTTTCACATATATTTTATGTGAAGAGACTATGGGATTTTGCTAAGCATGAATCATATGTATTTTACTACATTACTGTAAAAAATAATTAGTGCAAAATCATGTTAATAAACCAATGAATAGCTAAATTCCAAACTAATAATATGGATGCTTACCATTTTTGTTTATATAACTATATAATAAAATGATTATTATTATTGAATTCTTTAAGCCCTTTATACACTAAATCTGGGCTTTTAGAAAAGCCTTCATTTAACCTAGCCTAAGTTAGATACAAATCTCATTTTATTCTTTCTAAAACTGTCTGCTTCTTATCTCAAAATTTTCTTAATACATTTCATTTTTTTATTTCAATGTTAGACTATTCTTAGAATCATAAAATAACTCATTTATTGAATAAAATTTTTGTAATAATATGATCCTATTTAATTTTCATACCTATAGAGATAAGTATTTTAAATGCTATTATGTAACATGAAGAGGCTATAAAATTGGAAAGATAAATTTCTTGTCCTAATTGCTAGGGTCAGACTGCAAGACCATGCTCTTTCCTTTCTTTTGTTCCCTGTTTAAGTAAGCCTGGTCACTTTATCCCCTTTTTATCCTCTTCTACACCTATCACACTTATTCACAAAGTGACAGTTGCCTAAAATCTACTTAAGAGCTTATCTAGTTATTTAAATACGAGAGAGTATAGGGATGGTACAGCCAGATCCCAGCAATACAAACAGGAAGGCTTAATCTTATGCTTCCCAAAGTATCATTCACCTTTACTGAACCCTTTTCAAACATCAACATATTTTGGGTCTTTACGTTGTTCCAAAGCATCCAGTATGTACAGAATGAGGAAACATATGACTAAAATCAAGTTACGTATCCCATTACACTTTTTCACATTATTATATTGATCTACCTTGGGGGGAACGGGTGGCTATGGCTTCCCAGGTGGTATTGTGGTAAAGAACCTGCCTGCCAATGCAGGAGACATGAGACACAGGTTTGATCCCTTGGTCAGGAAGATCCCCTGGAGGAGGAAATGGCAACCCCCTCCAATATTCTTGCCTAGAGAACCTCATGGACAGAGGAGCCTGGTAGGCTAAAGTCCACAGAGTTGAAAAGAATCAGACACGACTGAACTGACTTAGCACACCTAGAATATACACATTCTAAAAGTTTTTATATATTAATATTTGGATTAAGTACATTTTAAGCACTACTGTTATACACATTAGACATATATAGCACAAGTATATTATTATAATGATGCACATTATACATATGTAGATATAAGTTCATATAACATATATAATTAGTATACATAAGTATACATTAAGATATGTGTATATATTAGTATACTTCTTAAAATTCTGATGCCGATGTTGAATTTTCATGACACTCAAATGATACTGTCCTTTCCTTTCCTCTACAAATCCACATTCTCAATGCACATACCTACACACACATACACACACACACACACACATACACACACAAAGCAAGAGTGGGCCAAAAGTTTTCTTTCTCTTAAGATTAACTAATTTGGTTAAGTTGTAGGTGTATTTTCTCTAATGATTCAAATGTTTCTCTCTTAGAATCTACATTATTTATTATACCCATTTTTTAATATTAAATACATAATATCAGCTAGAATCTGTCACTTCTCAATAGAGAAAACTCCTATTTAAATTGGCTTAAGAAATATTGAAGTCATTCTCAAAAACAGTAACAGTTCAAAGGAAAGTAACACAGTTTAGAATCTCTACAGTTAAACATCAGTAAACTGTATATAGAAGTAATCTTCCTCATCCTTTTCTCTGTTAAATACTAGCATATTCAACAGTGAAAGGCTAAACACTTTCTAAGATCAGAAACAAGGCAACAATATCTATTCTTACTTATTCTGATTAATATCATAGCCAATGAAATAAGGCAAGAAAGTGAGATAAAATACAAAATTATTGGAAAGAATTTAAATAGTCCTTATTTTCAGATGACATGATCATGTACAGGAAATCCAAGATTTACAAAAGACCACAAATAACTGGAACCAATAAGTGAATTTAATAAGGTTACAAAAATGGGCTTACCTGGCAACTTAGACAGTAAAGAATCTGCCTACAGTGCAGTAGATCCAGGTTCAACCCCGGGTCAGGAAGATCCCTGAAGGGAATAGCTACCCACTCCAGTATTCTTGCCTGGAAAACCCTATGGACAGAGGAGCCTGTGGGCTACAGTCCATGTTGTCGCAAAGAATCAGACATGACTGAGTGACTAACACTTCAAAAATAAAAGGTCAATCTAAAAATTAATTATGTTTCTGTACTGGCAATGAGAAATCAGAAGATGAAATGTTAAAACAAACATCCTTATTTATAATAGCATTACAATATTTATGAATAGACAATGATATATGTAAATGACCTGCTTACTACAAAATATTGCAAAGAGAAATTAAGGAATGTATAAACAAATAGTGATATGTTTTGTGTTTCTGCATGGGAAATTTCAATATTTTTTTAACAGTGATGTCACTAAATCAAAGAACTCAAATACAAAAGAGGACATATTGATTGGGAAAGGTATACCCAACTGAATGCAGAGTTCCAAAGAATATCACGGAGAGGTAAGACGGCCTCTTAAAAGAACAGTGCAAAGAAATAGAGGAAATCAATAGGATGGAAAAGACTAGAGAGGTTTTCAAAAAAATTGAAGATACCAAGGGAACATTTGATTCTAGGATGGGCACAATCAAGGACAGAAACAGTAAGGACCTAACATAAGTAGAAGACATTGAGAAGAAGTTGCAAGAATACACAGAACTATACAAAAAAAAAAAAAATTACTTAATAGCCCCGATGGCCACAATTGTATGGTCACTTATGTAGAGCCAGATACCTTGTAGTATGAAGTCAAGTAGGCCTTATGAAGCATTACTATGAACAAAGCTAGTGGAGGTATTTCAAGTCCTAAAAGATGATGCTGTGAAAGTGCTACAACTCAGTATGCCAACGAATTTGGAAAACTCAGTACCCACAGGATTGGGAAAAAAATCAGTTTTCATTCCATTCTCAAAGAAGTACAGTGCCAAAGTATATATTCAAACTACTGTACAAGTATGTTCATCTCACATGTTAGCAAGGTAATGCTCAAAATCCTTCAAGCTAGGCCTTAGCTGTATGTGAACCATGAACTTTCAGATGTATAAGCTAGATTTAGAAAAGGGAGAGGAACCAGAGATCAAATTGCCAACATTCTTTGGATCATGGAAAAAGCTAGGGAATTCCAGAAAAACATCTACTTCTGCTTCATTGACTACCCTAAAGCCTTTGATTGTGTGGATCACAATGAACTGGGATATTCTTAAAGAGATGGGAATATGAGACCACCTTATCTGTCTCCTGAGAAACCTGTATGTGGCTCCAGAAGTAACAATTAGAACCTTACATGGACCAACTGGTTCAGAATTGGGAAAGTAGTATGACAAGGCTGCATATTGTCACCCTGTTTATTTAACTTCTGTGTAGAGTACCTCATGTGAAATCCTGGGCTGGATGAATCACAGTTACTGGGAGAAATATCAATAACCTCAGATATGCAGATGACACCACCCTAATGGCAAAAAGTGAAGGGGAACTGAAGAGCCTCTTGATGAGGGTGAAAGAGGAGAGTGAAAAAGCTCACTTGAAACTCATCATTCAAAAAACTAAGATCATGGTATCCAGTGACATCTCTTCATGGCAAATAGAAAGGAAGAAAGTGGAAGAAAAAACGAATTTCATCTTCTTAGACTCCAATATCATGGCAGACGATGACTGCAGCTGTGAAATGAAAGACACTCTTTGGAAAGAAAGCTATGGAAAACCTAGACAAGAGTATTTAAAAGCAAAGATATCACTTTGCCAGCAAAGTTTCATATAATCAAAGTTGTGATCTTTCCAGTAGTCATGACAGATGTGAGAGTTGGATTGTAAAGAAGGCTGAGTGCCGAAGAAGTAATGATTTCAGATTATAGTGCTGGAGATGACTCATTATGGTCCCTCAGATTGCAAGCAGGGCAAACAAATCAATCCTAAAGTAAATCAACCCTAAATATTCACTGGAAGGACTGATGCTGAAGCTGAAGCTCCAATACTTTGGCCACCTGATAGGAAGAGCTGACTCATTGGAAAAAACCCTGATGCTGAGAAAGACAGAAGGCAAAAGGAAGAGGAGGAAGAAGAGGATGAGAATGTTAGATAGCATCAGCAACTCAACAGACATAAATTTGAGCAAACTCCGGGAGATGGTGAAGGACAGAGAGTCCTGGTTTGCTACAGTCCATGGGTTTGCTAAGAGTTGGACACGACTTAGCTACTGAAAAACAACAACAAAATTATGTGACATTAGAGGAAAGGCAAAACAATACTGACAGAAAAATACTAAAAATAGCATATTAGTTCTGGCTATTTGGAGAGAATGTCATACTTGGAGAGGGAGAGGAGGCTTTCCACCTTTGCCCACTTATCTGCTTCATGCCTCTTTCAAAGGACTGTTGATTCATATACTTTAATATCCTTTGTATTAAACTGCTAATCCAGTGAGTAAACTAGTTTCCTGAGTCCTGTGAACTGCTCTGACAAATTACTAGAGCCCTAGGAAGAGGCTGTGGGAACCTCTGATTCATAACCAGTTATTTAGAAGCACAGGTAATAACCTAGACTTGGGATTTGTGTCTGAAGTAGAGGCTAGTCTTATAGAACTGAGCCCTTAACCTGTGGGTTCTTGATGCTATCTCTGGGAAAATATTGACAGAATTGTTTTGAGTTGTCAGATTTGTATCTTGTGTCAGAAAACTGCTTGGTAGTGGGGGGAAGAACACACCTACACATATTAGACTTTCTGTCAGAATCTTTAGCAACCATGTGTGATTTTTACTTGAATCAATTATTTATATAGAAGTTGCACAATGGTATTTTCCTCACTCTGTTATTCCTTCCACGTTTCTTATGTTGCATTTTACTATAAGGAAGAGCTTTTCTCCTTCGTACTCAATGTGTATGTATGTGTACAGCATTTTAAAAGTAACACTGTAGATTTCCTGGATTGTATTTTAATTTGATAGATTATGATCCATGAATGTATTACTCATTCCTATACTCATTTCTCTTTTGAGTGTGTGTGTGTGTGTGTGTGTGTGTGTGTGTATGTGTGTGTGTGTGTGTATATATATAGTGGTTGTTCAGTCTCTGAATAGTTTCCAACTCTTTGGACCTCTGCAGACCCCATGGACTGCAGCATGCCAGCTTCCTCTGTCCTTCACTATCTCCCAGAGTTTGCTTAGATTCATGTTCATTGGGTTAGTGATCCTGTCTAACCATCTCAATCTCTACTGGCCCCTTCTTCTTTTGCCTTCAGTCTTTTCCAGCATCAGGGTCTTTTCCAATAAGTTGACTCTTTGCATCAGGTGGCTAAAGTATTGGAGCTTCAGCTTCAGTCCTTCCAGTGAATAGATGCCATGATCATAGTTTTTGAATATTGAGTTTTAAGCCAGCTTTTTCACTCTCCTCTTTCACCTTCATCAGTAGGCTCTTTAGTTCCCCTTCACTTTCTGCCATTAGAATAATACCATCTTTACACTGAAGTTGTTGATCTTTCTTCCAGCAATCTTTAATCCAGCTTATGATTCATCCAGTCCAGTATTTTGCATGATGTACTCCACCTAGAAATTAAATAAGTAGAGTGACAGTATAAAGTTTTGTCATACTTCTTTCCAAATTTTGAACCAGTCAGTTGTTCTATGTCCAGGATTTGGGAACTAGCTTTGCTCATTGGCCTAGGGGTATAATACATTCTAGCTAACATAGCTAGAAGATGTATATTCAACTCACTAGTTCATCCTGATATCTCAAATTTCAGTCCAGTACCACAGAATACACCCTTTTCTTCACTCTTTCCTTAGTTATACCCCCCTTTTCCCACAACAAAAAACCTTGTCTCTGAAGAGCAGCAATATATTTACTGATTTGCTGAATCCAGTTGTACACATACACTCATGCATGCCCACAAATATTTTTAGGACACTAGATAACAATGAAAATTTAAGTGAAGTTCAAGATGTTTTTCTTTTTTGTCTTTAGACAATTTATATTGAAATTAGTGGAATAGTTTATTTTGTTCTGACATTATATTATCAACTGGATATAACATTAGTTTCATGGTTGTTTTTTTTTTTCTGTTTGGTTTAAATGTATATTTGTTACCATCCCTGTTGATTAGGTTTATTTCTAAACTTGGCAAAACTTTAGTGCGGCTTGAGAAGACGTAACTATTCAGAAAATACATATATACACTCAGGGCATTTTCGCTCCTTTCCATATCTCGTCCATACTCTTTCTGTGCTCCACTCTGTTAAGAACAAACTATTCATTTATTCATCTTCTGTTTTTTCAAGCACAAACACATTTCTGCACATCCACACACTGGAAATAACTTAGTTTATTAATAGCTATATTGTCCTATATTGCATAGAAGTGCAATAGTTCAGTCATTTTTGTGTCTATACATTTAGGTTATTTCCAATATTTTGGAAATTATTAAAATTTATTTTAAAATAATTATTAAAAATTAAATTATTAAAAATGTCTCTATGAATATGTATATGTTTATGAATATGAATATGTATATGTGTGGATATAGTTTGTATGATTGGAGGTGTCAATTATGAAAAATTCCTATAAGTAAGGTTGGTGGTATTGTAGTTTATTCAGGCCACCCTAACAAAGTACCACAGACTGGGCAGCTCAAACAACAGCAATCTATATCTTACAGTGAAGAAGGAATTCATAGGGCCTGGACTCTATCTTAGGCCTGTTCATGCTGCTCATGCTCGGCAGCTTTCCAATGGACTCTAAATTCTGTGTTTAGTGCCTATGTAAACAACAACAGAAGGATAAGACCCCCTGCAGGCAGGGGATCCTTGAAGATCATATCTAGGTTACTCATCGCCTAAGAGAAAACATACACTAATCACCGCTTCCTCCAGACAGGCCATAAATTTTTCTGTATCTATCGGAGTGTAACCTCAGGTTTATTGATTATTGGCTAATTGTTGGACTGTTTGAGCACATGAACACATAACATGTGAGTGATGGGGTTATTGGGATTGTATTTTCCTTGGTTGATGTAAGTCTCAAGGAATTTGGAGTGGTGGGTTCAGACACGTGCACATGGGGTATAAAAGATTTTCACAAACGCTGGTCGGGATCCTTGGCTAAGAGGAGACTCTGCCTTGGGCCCGCTGGTGTAATAAACTGCACTCCACTATCTGCATTGTCCTTCTGAGTGAGTTTGTTTCCTGGAACGCGTGGCTACAACAACAGTTCTGCAGGCTGGGAAATCTAAGATCAAGGTGCAAACCAGGTAGCTTTCATTCTGAGTTTTTTTCTCTTAGCTTGCATGGAAGCCACCATCTCCTTTAGTACTCACACAAATGACCTGTTTTAGTGCATTTGTGGTTAAAGTGAGAGATAGTAGACTCCCTGGTGTCTCTTCTTATAAGGACACTAATTCCATCAGATCAGGGCCACACCCTTAAAATCTCACTTAACTTTGTAGGCCTTGTCTTCAAGTGCAATTTCAATGTGGTGCATAGCATTGTGCCAAAAGGTATTTCCTGCCACTGTTTACATTTTCTTCCATCTTTTTTGGTAACATGTATATGTGATGTAAAATGCCTCATTTATTGTAAATGTAAAAGCCTCAATTATTAGTTCAATAAGTTTTAAATTATCCAATGCAGAATATAGGACATTTCCATCATTTTAGAGATTTCACTTATGCCCCATTCTGAGAAATTTGTCTACTTCTAGAGTCAAAACTTATATATATATTCATATCCCATTCCTTTTCATTCAACATAGTGTTATTGAGATTCATCCCTGTTGCTGTGTGCAACTGTAATATATGCCTTTTCATTCCTAAGTATCATTTCATTGTATGCACATAACATGGTTTCTTGATTTGTTTTCTAGTTGATGGATATTTATGTTATGTCCAATTTGGACTACTATAAATAAGGCTAGTATGAGCATTCTTGTACAAGACTTTTTGAAAACATATATTATTATTTCTCTTGAATAAATACATAAAGGTGGATATGTAAATGTTATATCATAGAAATATGTTTCATTTATAAGAAAGTTCCAGTTTTCCAAAATGATATACCATCTTACACTCCTTCTAGAAGTGTATGGGTATTCTAACCACTCCATTTTTTACCAGCATTTGTTATTAGCAATTTTTGATTTTAGCCACACTTGTGTATTTTAATTTGCTTTCTCAAATTAATAATGATTGATATGTTTTCATGTGCCTATCGTTTTTTGCAAATCTTCTTTTTTGAAACAGCTGTACAAATCTTTTGCCTGTTTTTTTTTTGTTTGTTTTTTTTCTAATGTTCTCTAAGAATTCATTATATAAAATAGACATAAATCCTTTTTCAGATAAATGTAATGTGAATCTTTTCTCCAGTCTGTGGCTTGACTTATTTATTTTCTTGATGGTATTTTTTAATTCAGTTTCTAGCTCTATCTCTGAAAGCTTGGTTTAGGTTTCTCCCATTGAATATTACATAGTGCAAAGATCTTGGCAGTTTCTCAGAAGAAAGAAGGGCAGGTGAGGGCAGCCAGTGCATAGGTTCACTCCTGATTGATCCTGGAGATGCAGATTTACTTCCATTTAGAATGGTCTTGACTTTAAAGTAAGTGTTGACCTCCTAAAACCACCCAAGAGACCCTCAGCATGACAGTATGTGCATACGATTCTCACAGTTGAATCACTAAAACAAACTTACTAGTTTTAAAACACTGTTTATGCAATTACTGGGATAATTCCCAATAATTCCCCAGACAGATGGCTCACTGGTAAAGAATCTGCCTGCCATGCAGTAGATGCAGGAGACTCAGGTTTGATTCCTGGGTCAGGAAGAAACCCTGGAGGAGAAAATGGCAACCCACTTCAATGTTCTTGCCTGGAAAATTCCATGGACAGAGGAGCCTGGTGGGCTGCAGTTAGTGGGGTCTCAAAGAGTCAGGCATGACTAAGCATGCATACATGCATACTCAATTATAATATTCAGAGTTAATTGATTATTATAACCATACCCTGTATATTATCAAAATGACTAAAATGATGTGGAGATTTGTTTTTTAGTAAACCTCTTTTCTTTCCAGTAACTAGAAAGAATAAAGGAATGTGAGGTATGTACTGGTAAATCTCTGGGGTTTTGTGGGATTAGGTTTAGACTTTTTCTTTTGAATCACAAAGCTTTTTCTTAATACAGCCCCAGTCACAGGCGAATTTGCTCTTTGTGTCCTCCAACCTGGCCTACTGTGAGGAATTCTAATCAAGGGTATCTTGAAGAGCTTCTCCTAAGTTTCCCTAGTTGCAACCAGGACAGAGCACAGCACAGAGCTTGATAACTGCCTCTGAGTGCTGATGGTGTGTGCCGTGAGGGAACAGAGAGGAACTCTCTCTGTATAACGCCTCCAGCTATGTAAACCTCCCAAGGCGCTTCATTTGATATTTAATGGCTGACTCAAAACACTTATTTACTGAAAATCCTCTTTTAGCCACTTGAAGATGGACAGTTTAAAAACTTAAAAAAAAAAAAATTCCCTCCCATATTTAGGGCTTTTCCATTTTCTGTCTTTATCCATTTCAATTTGAAAGTCAGGGTCAGGTCAACCTGAAAAGAAAAGGTAAGCTTACATATTTCTCTCTCTCTCTCTCTTTTTTTTTTTTTTAAGCTACAGTGACTGTTATATATCTTTGTTACTCTTAAGACCAAAAAAAGCAAAAACAAAGGCATGCCATAGGCTCCTCAGTCCATGGGATTTTCCAAGCAAGAGAACTGGAGTGGATTGCCATTTCCTTCTCCAGGGGATCTTCTCCACCCAGGAATCGAACCCGGGTCTCCCTCATTGCAGGCAGACACTTTACCATCTGAGCCACCTTTGTGATCCCACTCTTAGAACAATTACCCAAAAAAATCCATTTCTATGAAGTATATACATATTTGTGTTTATGTATAATGTATAAATATATATATTGTGTTTGTATGTGTGTGCTCAGTCATGTCTGATTCTTTGCAATTCCATGGACTGTACCCTGCCAGGCTCCTCTGTCCATGGGATTATCCAGGCAAGAATACTGGAGTGGGTTGCCATTTCCGTCTCTAGAAGATCTTCCAGACCCAGGGATGTACCCACATCTCTTGTGTCTCCTGCATTGGCAGGAGATTCTTCATCAGTAAAGCAACCTGGTAAGCCTCTTATGTACTTATAAATGACAAAGATTTAACAGTCAAAATTATAGCCCCAAGTGGCAGAAATTAATGAAGCTAATTATAACACATTTTGGCATAGATATCCTGTTGAAGTCTTTTGATATCAAAGTACATAGACCAGAAAGTTAAGTACATATAGCCTATGTGTTTCTTAGCCCTCTCCTGAATGAGGAGAGGGAAAATGCAAAAGTAAAGCCTTTTCTCTAACAAGTACTTTACAGGATTACTAACAGGAATTCACATCCAGAATGGAGTTTTATCTCAACTCACATTTCTCCTTCCTTACACTCTGATACTAATGAGCATGGCAGTGGCTAAAAGGTCAAAAGAAAGAACTAAGAGAAAAAGGAGTAGGGTCTTAAATGATAGGAATTGAATAGATGGTTCTTGAACACTCAAGTTGTTCCTTTAGGTTACCAAGTATGAACACACCTGTATTCTGTCTGCAATGAAGATGGTAGCTCATGTTAACTAGAAAGTTTATTAATCCAAATGCACAGGATAACAAACTTTGTTCATGCATTTGTAGTAAACAGGCATCTCAGGTAGCACTAATGGTAAAGAATTTACCTGCCAATACAGGAGACATAAGAAAAGCTGGTTTGACTCCTGGTTTGGGAAGACCCCCTGGAGTAAAAAATGGCAACCTGCTCCAGTATTCTTGCCTGGAAAATTCTATGAACAGGGGAGTCTGGTGGGCTATAGTCCGTGGGGCTTCAAAGAGTCAGACCCAACTGAGCACTTTGTAGTAAACAAAGAAATCTAGCCTCTGATAGACTACCACCTAAATAATAAATGTTTGATACCTTATATTTTTAAACTATGCTAACATGTTTAATATCATTTAATCTGTTTTGAAGTCTTCCCTGGTGTTTCAGATGATAAAGAATCTGCCTGCAATGCAGGAGACCCCGTCACTCCCTGGGTTGGGAAGATCCCCTGGAGAAGGGAATGGCTACCCACTCCAGATTCTTGCCTAGAGAGTCCCATGAACAGAGGAGCCTGGCAGACTGCACTCCATGGGGTCCCAAAGAGTTAAACATGACTAAGTAACTAAGCACAGAGCACAGTCTGTTTTGCATTTTTTTTTTCTTTTATAATTGAGGAAATTGAGGCTTTGGAAAGTTCTGTAGGTTTTTTTGTTGTTGTTGTTTTTGTTTTTTACAAGGCTAGTAAGTATCAAGTTATTGATTCAAATATGCCCCTTAAATTGTATTTATAATAACTCTATTTATAATACCCAGTAATAAATAATGCTGAAAATTAAAAAGTCTTTAATAGTCAAGATACTGGCAAACAGAAAGCATTGGATATCAGCGAGTTGATGGTTAAGAATACTGCCCATACAATTGCACTGGAAAGCCACAACAAATTGTCCTAAAATCCTAGATCTACTCTGGCAGACAGGGCCCTTAACTGGAATTTCTAAGAAAGGTACCTTGTTGATGTATAGTGGTTAGCAGCATTGTGGAGTGTGGAGCAGGGCTCATCAGAGGGCAGAGTGAAGGAGTAGAGAAATATAAGTCTGAGCCTCATCAGGATATTTTGGGTCTCAGGACAGGCTTCATACTAAATTAGAGTTAATTGGAAAAATTAAAAATCAGAAGCCAATTTGAAGGAAAAGTGACCACAGAGAGTTAGGAGAAGGGATGCCTGTGTGCCTGCTCAATTGCTTCAGTCTTGTCTTGACTCTGTGCAACCCCATGGACTGTAGTCTGCCAGGCTCTTCTGTCTATGGGAATTCTCCAGGCAGGAATACTGTCATGGGTTGCCATTCCCTCCTCCAGGGGACCGTCCTGACCCAAGGATTAAACCCATGTTTCTTTATGTCTCCTGCATTAGCTAACAGGTTCTTTACCACTAGTGCTACCTAGGAAGTCTCAGGAGAAAGTATGCCACATACTTAAGTATAAACAGTTGGAAAATAAGAGAGGTTGGAATTTCAGTTATACTTATGTGATAGAGACACACCACACAGATAATTGGTTCTCAATTGTGACTTCTCAAAAAGGCCACCAGGGAAACTTATTGATCGGATTGATTTTATTAGATTCACTACAGTAAGGGAGAACACAAACTTGACAGAGTCTTAATAATCTGAAAATAGGAAAGTGAAACAAAGGATTTATAGAGTTCTAGGGACTGAACTCGAAGAAGGCAATGGCACCCCACTCCAGTGCTCTTGCCTGGAAAATCCCATGGATGAAGGAGCCTGGTGGGCTCCTGGGTGACCCCTCCATGGGGTCACTAAGAGTCAGATACAACTAAGCGACTTCACTTTCACTTTCCACTTTCATGCATTGGAGAAGGAAATGGCAACCCACTCCAGTGTTCTTGCCTGGAGAATCCCAGGGATGGGAGAGCCTGGTAGGCTGTCGTCTATGGGGTCACACAGAGTCGGACGTGACTGAAGTGACTTAGCAGCAGCAGCAGCAGGGACTGAACTGGGTTATCTTAAGGAGGTCTTGCAAAACCAGAAATTAGTTAGAATTTTTAGCAATTATGACAACATAACCTTGAATTGCTGCACACATAGAGGCACAGGTCTTGAAGCAAGTCTCGATCAAGAAGCTGTTAGATTTGATAAGTAATTCGTTTAGTTGGCTTTTTTCTTCTATAAACAGATAGTTCCTGGAGCAAGCTACTAAACTGTTTTATCTGGTTCCAGTATAATTTAACACAAGGAAAGAGAATTATCTTGTGTTCGGTTCTTATAGTATAGAAGAACTGAATTCCAGTGACCTTATGTGTGTGTGTGTGTGTGTGTGTGTGTGTGTGT
Organism: Bos indicus; assembly: GCF_029378745.1. Classification (NCBI taxonomy): domain Eukaryota; kingdom Metazoa; phylum Chordata; class Mammalia; order Artiodactyla; family Bovidae; genus Bos; species Bos indicus. The sequence goes on from NC_091763.1 coordinate 90,798,049, forward strand.
GTGTATGCATAAAAGAGAGAAATTTATAATTTAATGAATGTGGGTAGTAATCACCACCAGTTGCTCCTGAGAGTTACTGATGAAAAACAAAACTCTGATATTTCCTCAGTTATCTCAGTCTGTATGTTGAACATATTGTTCACAAATCTGAAGTGTTTTTCATAAATTCGGACTTATAAATAAGTTGATTGGCCTGGTACTCAAGTGAAGAAATGGAATTATCTTTCAGTCTTGGAAATTTTACCAAATTTTCAAAGATCAATTTCCTATTAGTGACTTTCAGCTTACCGATGACCCCATAGCATCCCATCCCTTATTAGCTGTCATTCACTCTACCAAAGCATATGGCACTTAGTTTCAATGTGTTGCTTACTGTGATCAAGGGAAGTCCAGGTAAGAAGCAGGCAAGAGCTTATAGGTATCTATCTGGTCTTAAGTACTCCAGCTAATTAAAACTGGAGAAATGTGAGCTGACACCATTACTAAGTCTTTTCAAAGAGGCAGATAGATATAAGGAGAAAACTGCTTCTTAGGCACAGTTAACTGCATTTAAGGTAGGGTTTTCAGGCACATTAAAAAAAAAAAAAAACACACACACATTTTTATAACCTCATACATTTCTCTAGAAGACATTGGTTTTTTGTGTAAAAATATATGAAGGAGAGGGAGAACAAGATGGCAGAAGAGTAGGTGGATATGGAGTACATCTCTTTCCAGGGATACATCAGGAATACACCTTCAGACACAGAACAGCATGCAGAACACCAGCTCAGAGCAGACAGGAGTACCTGACCAGCAGAAAAGAATATACAGGCTGAAAGTGAGAGGATGGAAAATTATATTCCATGCAAATGGAAGCAAAAGAAAGCTGGAATACCAATCCTCACATCAGACAAAATAGACCTTAAAATAAAGAATATTACAAGAGAAAGGAAGGACACTACATAATGATGGAGGGATCAATCCAAGAGGAAGACATAATAATTGTAAATATCTATACACCGAACATAGGAGCACCTCAATACATAAGAAAAACACTAACAGACACAAAAGGAGAAATTGACAGTAACACAATAATAGTAGGGGACTTTAACACCCCACTCACATCAATGGACAGATCATCAAAACAGAAAATTTATAAGTCTTAAGTGATACATTAGATGAGATGGCCCTCATTGATATCTTCAGAACATTCCATCCAAATGCAGAAGTATACACCTTCTTCTCAAGTGCACATGGAACATTCTCCAGGATAGACCACATCTTTGGTCACAGATCAAAACTCAGTAAATTTAAGAAAATTGAATTCGTATCAAGCATCTTCTCCGACCACAACACTTTGAAATTAGGTATCAATTACAAAAAAAAAAAAAAACAAACCTGTAAGAAACACAAACACATGGAGATTAAACAACAAGTTTCTATATAACCAACAGGGTCCTGAAGAAATCAAACAAGAAATCACAAAATTTCTAGAAACAAATGGCAATGAAAACACAACAACTCAAAACCTATAGGATGCAGCAAAAGCAGTCCTAAGAGGGAAGTTTATAGCAATACAATCCTACCCTCCAAGAATCAAGAAAAATATTGAATATACAACCTAATTTTACACCTAAAACAACTGGAAAAAGAACCAAAAAAAAACCCCAAAATTAGTAGAAGGAAAGAAATCATAAAGATCCAAGCAGAAATAAATGAAAAAGAAATGAAAGCAATAGTAAAGATTAATAAAACTAAAAGCTGGTTCTTTGAGAAGATAAACAAAATTGACAAACCTTTAGCCAGACTCATCAAGAAAAAAAGAGAAGAGTCAAATCAACAAATATAGAAACAAAAGAGAGTTTACAACAGACAATGCAGAAATACAATAAGAGACTGTTATGAACAACTATATGGCAATGAAATAGATAACCTGGAAGAAATGGACAGATTCTTAGAAAAGTTCAATCTTCCAAGACTGAACCAGGAAGAAATAGAAATTATGAACAACCCAATTACAAGCACTGAAATTGAAGCTATGATCAAAAATCTCCCAAGAAACAAATCCCAGGACCAGATGGCTTCACAGAATTCTATTAAGAATTCTATTTAGAGAAGAGCTAATGCCTATCCTTCTAAAACTCTTTCAAAAAATTGCACAGGAAGGAACACTTCCAAACTCATTCTATGAGGCCACCATCACCCTGATACCAAAACCGGATAAAGACAACACACAAAGATAAAACTAAAGGCCAATGTCACTGATGAACATAAATGCAAAAATCCTTAACAAAATTTTAGCAAACAGAATTCAGTAACACCTAAAAAGCTCATAGACCATGATCAAGTTGGGTTTATTCCAGGAATGCAAGGATTCTCCAATATACACAAAGCAATCAATGTGATACATCATAACAAATTGAAAGATAAAAACCATATGATCATCTCAATAGATGCAGAAAAAGCCTTTGACAAAATTCAGCACCCATTTATGATTAAAACTCTTCAAACAATGGGGGCTTAGAAGGAACCTACCTCAACATAGTAAAGGCCATATATGATAAGCCTACAGCAAACATTATTCTCAATTGTGAAAAACTGAAAGCATTACCCCCAAGATCAGGAACAAGACAAGGGTGTCCACTTTCATCACTGTTATTCAGCATAGTTCTGAAATCCCTATCCTCAGCAATCAGAGAAGAAAAAGAAATAAAAGGAATCCAGATCAGAAAAGAAGTAAAGCCCTCACTATTTGCAGATGACATGATACTGTACATAGAAAACCCTAAAAATAGTATCAGAAAATTACTAGAGCTAATCAGTGGATTTAGCAAAGTTGCAGGATATAAAATCAATACACAGAAATCACTTGCATTTCTATATACTAACAATGAAAAATCATATACACAGTGAAATATTATTCAGCCATAAAAAGGAACACCTTTGAGTCGATTCTAATGAGGCGGATGAACCTAGAACCTATTACACAGAGTGAAGTGAGTCAGAAAGAGAAAGATATTTATCATATTCTAATGCACATATATGGAATCTAGAAAAATGGTTCTGAAGAATTTATTTACAGGGCAGCAAATAGGAAAAAGAGTACGTCAAGGCTGTATATTGTCACCCTGCTTAATTAACTTATATGCAGAGTACATCATGAGAAACGCTGGGCTCAAAGAAGCACAAGCTGGAATCAAGATTGCCAGGAGAAATATCAATAACCTCAGATATGCAGATGACACTACCCTTATGGCAGAAAGTGAAGAGGAACTAAAAAGCCACTTGATGAAAGTGAAAGAGGAGAGTGAAAAAGTTGGCTTAAAGCTCAACACTCAGAAAACGAAGATCATGGCATCTGGAAACAGTGTCAGACTTTATTTTTTTGTCAGGGCTCCAAAATCACTGCAGATGGTGACTGCAGCCATGAAATTAAAAGACACTTACTCCTTGGAAAAAGAGTTATGACCAACCTAGATAGCATATTGAAAAGCAGAGACATAACTTTGCCAACAAAGGTCCATCTAGTCAAGGCAATGGTTTTTCCAGTGGTCATGTATGGATGTGAGAGTTGGACTGTGAAGAAGGCTGAGCGCCAAATAATTGATTTTTTTGAACTGTGGTGTTGGAGAAGACTCTTGAGAGTCCCTTGGACTGCAAGGAGATCCAACCAGTCCATTCTGAAGGAGATCAGCCCTGGGATTTCTTTGGAAGAAATGATGCTAAAGCTGAAACTCCAGTACTTTGGCCACCTCATACGAAGAGTTGACTCATCGGAAAAGACTCTGATGCTGGGAGGGATTGGGGGGCAGGAGGTGAAGGGGACAACAGAGGATGAGATGGCTGGATGGCATCACTGACTCGATGGACGTGAGTCTGAGTGAACTCCAGGAGTTGATGATGGACAGGGAGGCCTGGCGTGCTGCGATTCATGGGGTTGCAAAGAGTCAGACACGACTGAGTGACTGAACTGAACTGAATGGAGAAACAGACATAGAGAACAAACTTGTGGACATGGGGAGAGGGGAGGAGAGGGTGAGATGTATGGAAAGAATAACATGGAAACTTATATTACTATATGTAAAATAGATAGTAAATAAGAATTTGCTGTATGGCTCAGGAAACTCAAACAAATTGAAACTCTGTATCAGTCTAGAGGGGTGGGATGGAGAGGGAGATGGGAAGGAGGCTTACAAGGGAGGGATATATGTATGCCTATGGCTGATTCATATCGAGGTTTGACAAAAAACAACAAAATTCCGTAAAGCAATTATCCTTCAATAAAAAAAAATTAAAAAAATAAAATATATATATATATATATATGAAGCAAACTTACTGGGAAGTGTAGCAAACATCAGTAGGTGACTTCATTGATGACTATGATGATTCCATGTTTCTATCAAGTATTTTGACACTTTGTGCTAATTGTCAGGTTTTCATATTTAAACATTATAAAAGGTAGCTTTTATCTGTAGTTGCTTCATACGCCCCTAAAATATATATCACCTGATTATTCTTTTAAACAAAAATAAGTTTTACATTTGTTCCCAAATTAAGAAGACTAGTAACTGGTAATATACTGATTTTATTCTGAAATTAGTTGTTGTTGTTGTTTTTCACTCATTGAGTCGTGTCCAACTCTTTGCGACCCCATGGACTGCACTACGCCAGGCTTCCCTGTCCTTCACCATCTCCCAGAGTTTGCTCAAACCCATGTCCATTGAGTTGGTGATGCCATCCAACTATCTTATTCTATGTCGTCCCCTTCTCCTCCTGTCTTTAATCTTTCCCAATACCAGGATCTTTTCCCATGAGTTGGCTCTTTGCATCAGGTGGCCAAAGTATTGGAGCTTCAACTTCAACATCGGTCCTTCCACTGAACACCCAGGACTGAGTTCCTTTAGGATGGACTGGTTGGACCTCTGTGTAGTCCCAGGGACTCTCAAGAGTCTTCTCCAACACCACAGTTCAAAAGCATCAATTCTTTGGCGCTCAGTCTACTTTATGATCCAACTTTCACATCCATGCATGACTACTGGAAGAACCATAGCTTTGACTAGATGGACCTTCATTGGCAAAGTCATGCCTCTGCTTTTTAATATGCTGTCTAAGTTGGTCATAGCTTTTCTCCCAAGGAGCAAGTGTCTTTTAATTTCATAGCCACAATCACCCATCTGCAGTGATTTTCGAGCCCAAGAAAATAATGTCTGTCACTGTTTCCCCATCTATTTGCAATGAAGTAATGGAAATGGATGCCACAATCTTAGTTTTTTGAATGCTGCATTTTAAGCTAACTTTTTTCACTCTCCTCTTTCACTCTCATCGAGAGGCTCTTTAGTTCTTCTTGGCTTTCTGCAATAAGGGTGGTGTCATTTGTGTATCTGAGGTTATTGATGTTTCTCCCAGAAATCTTGATTCCAGCTTGTGCTTTATCCAGCCCAGCATTTCACATGATGTACTCTGCATATATATTAAATAAACAGGTTGACAGTACATAGGCTTGATGTACTCCTTTCACAATTTGGAATCAGTCTGTTGTTCCATGTCCAGTTCTAACTGTTGCTTCTTGACTTGCATACAGGTATCTCAGAAGGCAGATAAGGTGGTCTGGTATTCCCATCTCTGTAAGAATTTTCCAGTTTTTGTGATCCACACAGTCAAAGGATTTAATGTAGTCAATGAAGAAAAAGTAGATGTTTTTCCAGAATTCTCCTGCTTTTTCTATAATCCAGTGGATGTTGGCAATTTTTTCCTCTGGTTCCTCTGCCTTTTCTAAATCTAGCTTGTACATCTGGAAGTTCTGATATAGAAAATTTGTGAAAATAGAATCTTGGATTTCTTAACCACATTATTTTTGTCTGACTTCCCACGAAATAATCAACTTGGAAGGTCCTAATAAGAATCCTTTGTCTTATAATTAGAAAGCAATACTGAAGTTTTTGTTTGTTTGTTTTTTTAATTAGAACCATGCAAAGATAGAATAACTGTTTTGTGAGATAATCATTTCAATTGTCAGAACTGATAAAGAATTTTGTGAGTGACTGACTCTCAGAGTCAACCAAGAAGGAATTCCTACAGTGAGAAAAAATTTAGTGTAGATGACATTTATAACTGATAGACTTTTCTATAGAGAGTTCAGTATAAGAACTAGCTCTAAAACTTTGTTTGATAACTTGGTTTGGTACCACATTTCAAAATACCATTATATACCTACAAAGGTAGACTTAAATTTTCCCTCAGCTTGACCAAATAATAGATACTTTTCTTCTCAGGTTCAGCTCCCTGGCCTCCCTTTCCTTAGAAAATTTACTTCAGAAAGCTATATATGTAAATTCTACTCCTTTGAGATATAAAGTTTTTGAAGCCTCCTATCAATTTTATAACCCAGGACTGTCTTTCTAATAGATATAGGCGTGATCCCTCTGAATCTGATCATCAAGGAAGATGGTGCCCCATTGACCTCCCTCTGTGGGAGATTAGGAGAAGACTAACCCCAGTAGCCTAACTTCAGGAAGCACGTTGGTTCAAGTAGTGCAGTATAAATAAAACAGTGTTCCTGAAAGGAAATAAAACCAGAAAATAATGTTGATCTAGGTCTTGAAGGGTCTTGATCACCAGGCCAAGGGTTTTGGATTTTATCCTATGAATCATGAGAAGCTGCTGAAGTATTTTAATCTAGAGAGAAAAGTGGTCACATTTGCATGCGATGATGCAGCTTGATTGTAAAAAGGTTTTTGCTTATACATTCCCTCAAAATATTGATATTGTGAAAAAATATAGCAACTCATAAAGATGTTTTCTCAAAACCAAGATTTAGAATTGACATATTGTCAAGAGGACATGGGGGGAAAAAGCCAGTATGAGACCCTGATCAGAGGAGCATTCTCAAGAAGGTCAGTTTTGGGAAGAGCAACCCACGGGATTAGAGGATGGATAGTGATTCCCTTAAAATTATTTGGCCCTACATGTTCCTTGGCAAATGTTGACCATTTCCATCTATATGAATACAACATTTTGAAGGCTGCTGAGGGACAGTGCAATGGAGAATATGAAGACTGAACCCAGATCAGTAGAATATTTTATATTTTTATAATTAGCATTTTATTTTGGGGGGGCTCCAAAATCACTGCAGATGGTGACTGCAGCCATGAAATTAAAAGACACTTACTCCTTGGAAGAAAAGTTATGACCAACCTAGATAGCATGTTGAAAAGCAGAGACCTTACTTTGCCAACAAAGGTCCGTCTAAGTCAAGGCTATGGTTTTTCCTGTGGTCATGTACGGATGTGAGAGTTGGACTGTGAAGAAAGCTGAGCACCAAAGAACTGATGCTTTTGAACTGTGGTGTTGGAGAAGACTCTTAAGAGTCCCTTGGACTGCAAGGAGATCCAACCAGTCCATTCTGAAAGAGATCAGCCCTGGGATTTCTTTGGAAGGAATGATGCTAAAGCTGAAACTCCAGTACTTTAGCCACCTTATGTGAAGCGTTGACTCATTGGAAAAGACTCTGATGCTGGGAGGGATTGGGGGTGAGAGGAGAAGGGGACGACAGAGGATGAGATGGCTGGATGGCATGACTGACTCGATGGACGTGAGTCTGGGTGAACTCTGGGAGTTGATGATGGACAGGGAAGCCTGGCATGCTGCGATTCATGGGGTCGCAAAGAGTCAGACACGACTGAGTGACTGAACTGAACTGAACTGAATTAGCATTTAGTAGGAAATTCAGAAGTGGAAGTAGATTTTAGTTGTTGTTCCATTAAAAAAAAAAAATCACTCCAAGCTTATTGGCATAAAATAACAGCCATTTGTAGTTGCTCTTGAATCAGGTAAAGTAGATAGTGCTAGGTGATCATGGCTTGACTAATGCATCTGTAATGTGTTGACAGGTAGGCTGGGGCTTCCCTGGTTTGGATGGACTTATTCACTAATGACTACCTGTCACTTGGGAAGATGGGGATAACTGAAGCATGTGTGTTTCCTTAAACATCAGATTAGTCCAGATTTTGTCATATGGATGTGGCAGAGTCAAGAGAGGGCAGAAACAAACATTTTGGAAGTCTAGGCTTGAAACTGGCTAGTGTATGATCTAGTATATTTGGTAAATACACATATGTTGCAAGACCAGTCTAGAATCACAGTGTCAGGCTGTAGATGCTAAGTTCTTGCTGAAACTTATTGCAAAGTCATAGTTCAAGAAGTGTGATCACAGAGAAGGGTTACTTTTGTGGTTGCCTTTGCAATGAGCTGCCATTGTGATATAGAGGGCCCTTCTGAGATTTTACAATGGGGCTTCTTTAAAAAGAATATTCTTGCAAGAACTGGTAGGTTTTATCAGTGGAAAGACCATCTAGAGTATGGAAATTAATGAAATTGCTGAAGTTTGGTTAGTCTAATGTGGTAAAACAGACAGTAAAGAAAGAATAGAGGTAAAAGAAGAAAGAATGTACAGGATTGGGCAAACTGTTGGCTATAGTAAGGCTAAAGTTCTTACTAAAACTCATTGTAGTTGAATTTTATTTAAATATGGATTTAATTAAAATTCATTTTAACTGAAAGGTCCTTGGTCATTTAATCTTTATTTAAATTTAGCCAACTTTATCATGGATTCAGAGAAACATTGACTTTGAAAAGTCCTTCAAAGCCATCTATCTAATCCAGTTTTCTCACTTAATAGATGAAAAGATCATATTATTCAGTAATAGATAGGAATGATATTATTTTAACCCATAATTAAAGAGCATTTGGTAACACCACTGAATCCAAAACCAATGGTAATAGAGACCGACTAATTTTCAATTATGGAGTGGGGTGCCATTGCCTTCTCTGGTTCCAAGAAGTATTGTCTAGTGTAACTATAAGAAATCTACAATCAGTCAGTAAGTTCAGTCACTCAGTCGTGTCCAACTCTTTGCAACCCCATGGACTGAAGCAACAGTTAGAACTGGACATGGAACAACAGACTGGTTCCAAATCGGGAAAGGAGTACATCAAGGCTGTATGTTGTCACCCCGCTTATTTAACTTATATGCAGAGTACATCATGAGGAATGCTGGGCTGGATAAAGCATAAGCTGAAATCAAGTTTGCCAGGAGAAATATCAATAACCTCAGATATGCAGATGACACCACCTTTATGGCAGAAAGCAAAGAACTAAAGAGCCTCTTGATGCAAGTGAAAAAGGAGAGTGACAAAGTTGGCTTAAAACTCAGCATTCAGAAAATTAAGATCATGGCATCTGGTCCCATCACTTCATGGCAAATAGATGGGGAAATAGTGGTAATAGTGACACAGTTTATTTTTGGGGGGGCTCCAAAATCACTGCACATGGTGACTGCAGCCATGAAATGAAAAGATGCTTACTCCTTGGAAGAAAAGTTATGACCAACCTAGACAGCATATTAAAAAGTAGAGACATTACTTTGCCAACAAAGTTCCTTCCAGTCAAAGCTATGTTTTTTCCAGTAGTCATGTATGGATGTGAGAGCTGGACTATAAAGAAAAGAAATCTGCAGTGAATTTAAAATTCAGTTTTCATCATTAACTACAACCACCTTCCTTTTCAAGTGTTTAATAACTGATTTGCATGTTATATTAAATCATAATATTTATAATGTAAAAAAAAAAAGAACTTGGAGAAAATCTAGTCTAGTTGTTCTAAAATGATGTTTTGGAGCTTTGCTGATGTATTTGTGCTGCTGAGAGGGCAGGACTCCAGCCTTAGTCTAGAACCCAGAGCAGTTTTCCTGTTATCTGTCTTTCATTCAGGCACTTGATGTAGGATTTTCAGATAGAGGTTTTTTTTTTTCCTTTTCTTTTAAGGATACAATTCCTTTTCTCAAAAAGAAACCGCACAGTGGTCTGCTGCTGCTGCTGCTGCTAAGTCGCTTCAGTAGTGTCCGACTCTGTGCGACCCCATATACGGCAGCCCACCAGGCTCCCCCGTCCCTGGGATTCTCCAGGCAAGAACACTGGAGTGGGTTGCCATTTCCTTCTCCAATATGTGAAAGTGAAAAGTGAAAGTGAAGTCGCTCAGTCATGTCCGGCACAGTGGTCTAGTCCAAGACAATTTTACATGAGGGAATTGCACCATAAGTGAAGTATGAGTAATGCCATTTGTTGAAGGTCATAGAGCTGATCATTGGCAGAGCTGGGGCAAGGATTCCTTTTCCCAACCATCGGCCTCCTTCCTGTACTTGCAGGCTGGCAGAGGAGCAGTGGCAGTGAAAGGAGCAAAATAACAAATGGTATCCAAAGGCAGAACATGAATCCCAGATGACTGCCTGAGAAATATAGATATGACTGCAGCTAGAACACACAGTGGTTATGTCAATAGATGGGTAGATGTTGTTATAAACACAAAATGTGTGTATGAGTATCACTGATCATTGTGTGTGCTCTCTCTGAAGATGCAAATCTTCTGACTCACAGCAAAGAATCCATCTGTGAATCTTTTATCATACCCATTTTTGCCCTACTGGTCTTCATCAGATATGATTAGATGGTAGCTAATCAGTGTTCTGTTTAATCAGGTCTCCTGATTAATAGTTGCTGTATGTATTTTGCAGATAATTAAATTTCCAAACACTAGAATTCAAGTAAATACCTTTGACATTAAGCCTATACCAAACAAAATATAATTTTTCTTTGTTGAATCAACAGACCTAATAGTTGATGAGGTTATTACCATGAGCTTCATTATCGTCTTACTGATGAATGGCAAAAGGGTCTATCCACCAAGTTCCTGGAGCTCAGGAATGCCACAGGATAGGCAGATTGTGCGTAATAGAAGAAAAGTGAGAAAAAAATTCCTTTTTCCACATCCTGCATAGAGTTTCCTGTTTCTGTTTATAAATGTTACACATTTACAAATATTCATTTTGGGTAGTAAATAAAGACTGAGGAAGAAGCCTGTTAGCATTCTGGTAGCTACAACAGATGGTGTGAACCGTGAGGGGATGTTTGGAATACAGAAAAATAAATTGTTATTATACATAGCAAAGACTCTGTCTTATACAAATTCTTGGTATAATGTAAATCAATTCTTACAGTACTTTAAAACAACATCTAGTGGAAATTTTAGTTACTAAGAACTGAGAAATAGTATAAAAATTAGGTATTAAGCAAGTAAATTTAAATATTCATTCTGGATGTTAGCAAACTAATAGAATTTGGTAGTCCTCAGTCTTTAAGTATTTTCTGAAGCTAAATTTGAAAAGGCAATATGATTTCCAAAGCAGACAAGTTTTATTAAAATAATAATTTTATTCAGAGAAACAGAATTTTCCTATCACTTGAATATAAGCTACTAGGAAAGCCTCAAGGCAAAAACATTTTTCAAAATCAGTTTCTCCTACAAGGTAGATAAGATACTAGTAAGAAGAAGGTTCCAAGTTTGATGAAAGAGTCATATATACAATGATTTTCAAAAATGATAATCAGATTTCTGATAGGATCTCTGTAAATTGCAAAATGAGCTTATGCCCTCGGATACGTGTGTTTGTATGCACATGCACAAGTTCTTCTGTGTGTATGTCTTATTGTGGAGGATAAATTTGTTAAATTTTTTAATCAATGTCCAGGATTATTTATTCATTCAAAAAACATTCACTCCATGTCCACACTGTGTCGTGCTGTATATAGTCATGGTTTTCATAATGGGTCAGATATCAAAGGGGACTGGATTGCTCTTGTGATTCTGGAGACTTTGTGTCTCTAAATGTTCTGTTTCATTCACCAGGCATGGCTGTGTGTTAGTTGCTCAGTAGTGTCCGACTCTTTGCGACCCCATGGACCTTGCCCCGCCAGGCTAATCTGTCCGTGAAATTCTCCAGGCAACACTGGAGTGGGTTGTCATTTCCTTCTCCAAGGCATTGCTTTATTTAAATATTTAAAATCATTGCAAAATTTTAATGATTTTAAAAACAGGTTACCAAGATCAGATAACTTTGTCAGTCATCCTCCAGGTCAAGGGCTGATGGAAATACCAAATCATCCCAACATATAACCCAACTTAAAATTACACAAATGAAGCTTTATATCTTGCTAATCATTGGCTGGACCATTGGTTTTCAAAAAATTGCTCATATACCTTGTTTAAAAATATTTTTAAAGCATGTATCCCCAAATGAATTTTAATTTAGAATCTCTAAGTTTTAGCACATTTATTATATTTTAAAAAATGTAATTTTTAAGAATTACAAATAAATGTGGTCCCTATCTACTCTGCAGAGAATTGACACTCACAATCAAACATTTCAAAATATGAATGATCGAAGTTTCTCTAAATGATCAGGAATTTCAGATCCTTTCTTTATTATGGGTTTGTGGAGAATGTATTGCTCTTATTAGTATTGCATTATTAACCTTATCCTTTCTAATAGGTGCAAAGGTGGTTAGGATATGGTTATGATGAAAATTAAGAGGAGAAAACAGAACATTCCATAATAATAAAACATTCCAAAATAGTAACCATTCTGAAAGACAAAGTACAAATCATTCAAAAAAATGTGCCTCATTTAAAAATATCCAGGGACAAAATGTCTAAATTCTTTAGGGATTTAGAACTTATGAACAGTCTTTCAGAACCCATACCACTATCGGGTATAAAATCTTCTGTATTACTGAAAAGGCAATAGATATAAAGAACTGTTCATTAATAGCCAGTACCCATTTTTCCAAAGATCAGACTCTTTAGTATTCTGAACTAAAATAGATAGCTTAGATAAATACCTTAACGCTAACCAGTACCAAGAACTCTCAAAGTATCTAACAACCTGTGGGAGAGAAAAAGAAATAAACTGGCTTAGACTCTGCCCAATGAGGCAGATTTTGATTCAGCCTTCTCCATCTGCCTTGAGTACGGAGAAAGACTGAGATCACCATACTCATATATGACATCACTGAGTGTAGAATAATCCTGCCATTGTAAAGTTAATTTAACAAATGCTCAGAATACGACTAAATCAGGTGAGTATCTCTTTCTATTAAATAGGGGTGAGGTGGTTTAGATAGATCTCCTGATAATGCCAAATAGCAGATTGACAACTATGCAAAGAATTATCCACTTCATCCATTGCAAGTATTAGATCTGGCTGTCCAATAGAGTAACTAATACTCATATGTGACTATTTAAATTTAAATTGTTGTTTAGTCAGTAAGTTGTGTCTGTCTCTTTTGCAACCCCAGGAGTGTAGTCTGCCAGGTTCCTCTGTCTATGGGATTTCCCAGGCAAGAATACTGGAGTGGTTTCTCATTTCCTTCTCCAGGGGATCTTCCTGACCCAGGGATAGAACCCATGTCTCCTGGATTACAGGTGTATTATTTACCGCTGAACCACTGTGCTGTGTGTGCTTAGTCCCTCAGTCATGTCCGACTGTTTGCAAACCCATGGACTCTAGCCTGCCAGGATCTTCTGGCCATGGGGATTCTCTAGTCAAGAACACTGGAGTGGATCGACGTGCCCTGCTCCAGGGGATCGTCCCAACCCAGGGATCAAACCCAGGTCTCCCACTTTGCAGGCAGATTCTTTACCGTCTGAGCCACCAATGAAACCCACTGAGCCACTAGGGAAACCCAAATTTAAATTAATTAAAGTAAATAAATTTTAAGTTCTTCAGTCATCCTGGCATTTGAAGTGTTTAATGTCTTCATATGACTAGTGGGAATCACATTAAACAGGGCAAATTTAGAGTATGTCCATCATGTAAGGAATGTTTCATTCAGATCAGATCAGTCGCTCAGTCGTGTCCAACTCTTTGCGACCCCATGAATCGCAGCACGCCAGGCTTCCCTGTCCATCATCAACTCCCAGAGTTCACTAAGACTCACATCCATCGAGTCAGTCATGCCATCCAGCCATCTCATCCTCTGTCATCCCCTTCTCTTCCTGCCCCCAAATCCCTCCCAGCATCAGAGTCTTTTCCAATGAGTCAACTCTTCGCATGAGGTGGCCAAAGTACTGGAGTTTCAGCTTTAGCATCATTCCTTCCAAAGAAATCCCAGGGCTGATCTCCTTCAGAATGGACTGGTTGAATCTCCTTGCAGTCCAAGGGACTCTCAGGAGTCTTCTCCAACACCACAATTCAAAAGCATCAATTCTTCAGCGCTCAGCCTTCTTCACAGTCCAACTCTCACATCCATACATGACCGCAGGAAAAACCATAGCCTTGACTAGACGAACCTTTGTTGGCAAAGTAATGTCTCTGCTTTTGAATATGCTATCTAGGTTGGTCATAACTTTCCTTCCAAGGAGTAAGCGTCTTTTAATTTCATGGCTGCAGTCACCATCTGCAGTGATTTTGGAGCCCCAAAAAATAAAGTGTGACACTGTTTCCACTGTTTCCCCATCTATTTCCCATGAAGTGGTGGGACCGGATGCCATGATCTTCATTTTCTCAATGTTGAGCTTTAAGCCAACTTTTTCACTCTCCACTTTCACTTTCATCAAGAGGCTTTTGATTTCCTCTTCAATTTCTGCCATAAGGGTGGTGTAATCTGCATATCTGAGGTTATTGATATTTCTCCCAGCAATCTTGATTCCAGCTTGTGTTTCTTCCAGTCCAGCGTTTCTCATGATGTACTCTGCATATAAGTTAAATAAACAGGGTGACAATATACAGCCTTGACGAACTCCTTTTCCTCTTTGGAACCAGTCTGTTGTTCCATGTCCAGTTCTAACTGTTTCATTAGGCCATCATTAAACAGGTCGATACTTGTTTTAAATTTTTTTTATAAGTAGACACATGAGTTTTTTGTAATAAATATTAGAATATTTAAATATTACAGTTATAAATGTAATATGAATAATATGAATATTATGACTCATCCCTAATAGAAACAAATAAGCAATTTATTTTAATAGATGGTAGCATCTTTAAAAGCACATGAATATCATTTGATGTGTGAAAAGATAAGATTTTTGTATCAGCCTGTATTTTAATAAATTTCCAAAATTGATATATTTATAGGAAAAGGTCAGGTCTCTAATGTTTAATCCGATCTCATTATGTAAAAATAATTGGTACTAGGTCATTCATTTAATATTGAGAGATAGTTAACAGGGATAATTGAATAAATAGTCATTTTAATCTTGACTTTAAGCTTTAACATCAGTTCAGTTCAGCTCAGTTGCTCAGTTATGTCCAAGACTCCACGACCCCATGGACTGCAGCACGCCAGACTTCCTTGTTCATCACCAACTCTCGGATTTTACTCAGTCTCATGTCCATTGAGTTGGTGATGTTATCTAACCATCTCATCCTCTGTCGTCCCCTTCTCCTGCCTTCAATCTTTCCCAGCATCAGGGTCTTTTGAAATGAGTCAGTTCTTTGCATCAGGTGGCCAGAGTATTGGAGTTTCAGCTTCAGCATCAGTCTTTCCAATGAATATTCAGGACTGATTTCCTTTAGGATGGACTGGTTGGATCTCCTTGCTGCCCAAGAGACTCTCAAGAGTCTTCTCCAACACCACAATTCAAAGACATCAGTTCCTCAGTGCTCAGCTTTCTTTATAGTTCAACTCTCCATCCAAAATCCATGCATGACTACTGGAAAAACCATAGCTTTGACTAGATGGACATTTGTTGGCAAAGTAATGTCTCTGCTTTTTAATCTGCTGTCTAGGTTGGTCATAATTTTCTTCCAGGGAGCAAGTGTCTTTTCATTTCATGGCTACAATCACAATCTGCAGTGATTTTGGAGCCCAAAAGCATAGTCTGTCACTGTTTCCATTGTTTCCCCATCTGTTTGCCATGAAGTGATGGGACCAGATGCCATGATCTTAGTTCTCTGAATGTTGAGTTCTAAGGCAACTTTTTCCCTCTCTTCTTTCACTTTCATCAAGAGGCTCTTTAGTTCTTCTTCTTTAGTTCTTCTGAGGTTATATCAGTAAGATGTATGATTATTATACTGTGGTAAAGATGTAAGTGTGTGTATGTATGTGTGTATATTCACGTGTGTCTATGTATCTGTGTATGTTAGGACTTTCTGTTTTAATTAGACTTTATGCTTTACCTATTCACCCACTTTAAGTGCATAGTTTGATGAATTTTGATGTATGATTATGTAACCCAGGTTATGAAATATTCCTATCATCCCAATAGTTCTAGTGACCCCATTTGCAGCCCTTCTCTTTCCAACACCAGTTCCTGGAAACCACCCTGATCTGCTTTATATCACTGTAGATTAAACTTGTCTCTTCTGGGTTCATATAAATGGAATTATACAATGTGTATGCTTTCATGTCTGTCTTCTTTCATTCAGCATCATATGTTAAAGAATAATCCACATTGTTTTGTGTATTCATGAGCAATGTCTTTTGAAAGAGTAGTTATTACAGTGTATATGTGATTTGTTTAATCATTGGCAGGATGATTGACAGAGGGTTGTTTCCAGTTTTTGGCTTTTATGAATAATTCTGTTATGAACATTTGCACACAGGTTTTTAATTGGAAATATGTTTTTATAACTCTTGGGTAAATAATTAAGAGCAGAATTTCAGGATAATGTGATAAATTTAACTTCAAAGAATATTTCAAGCTCTTTTAAAAATGAACTGTACCACTTTCATTTTCAACAGCAATATATAAGACTTCTGTCTGTCTTCTAGTTTTAATTTTCATTTCTCTGATAATAATAGAAGTATCCTTTTAAATGCTTATGGTTCATTTGCATACCTTCTGTGAGGTACATGTTGAAGTTTTATTGGATTTTTTGTCTTATTATTAAGTCATAAATGTTATTTATATATTCTTTACAAATTCTAGATACACATATGTTCATTGCAAAAATATTTTCTCCCAGCTTGTGGTCTATTGGTTCATTTTCTTAAAAGTGTCTTTCAAAGAACAGAACTGCAGAGTGTGGAGTACTCAGCCTGGGCCATCTTGCTCCCAGTGGATGCCAGGAGGTAGGGGTAGAGACTCAGCTCCTGCTCCAACCCACCAAGGCTGCCCCACCCCACCAAGGTACAAGAGCCTTGCCTGCATGTGCAGGAGAAGGATGGAAGATCAGCTCCATGTTTCACCTTGAAATTACAGTCCTACTGGGGAATTGAAGTGTAACTATGCCCCGCCCCTGCCCCACTTCCCTAAGAACAAGAGAGAAATGGGCTGCAAAGTAAATCTTCCTTTGGACCCCAGTTGGGAGAATGGATACAAATATTTTGTAGGTATTTGGCTGAAATGAGGTAAAGGTATTGCCAACAAGACATTCTGTTTTTAGATCATGCATTTCCCCATCCTTTGGCTAGAGAAAACAGGTTTTTCTTGAAGATTTACCTGTTTCTACTAACAGTTCTGGATTAGAGGCTTCTGGAAGGCAATATCTGGGATATATAGAAAACCAAAGAACTCACTGCCTTGCACATCACAAATCCCAAGGTCCCTAGGGAGCACGCCTTCTACTTGGCATGTTAAAGAAACTTCCTAGGCCTGCTGGTTATGCTTCTAAGGGGTTTTAGTTGTAAGGAGGAAGAATGGAGTTAATATTTTTATTTGCTAAAAAAAATATATAAATGTATATTTTAGAAGTCCATTTATAATAGAATCAGAATGTGAAATATGTAAAAACTATCTCATCCAATGACTAACTCTTGTATAATAAAAGGTATTTAAGAATTTACTTACCAAACTACAAACTTTACTGAGGGAAATTAAAGAGGATATAAATATATAAGAAAACAAAGATATTGGTCATGGATTTTAAAACTCAATATTGAAAAATAGAATTTATTCCATAATGCATATATAGATTAGGTGACTCAAATGGTAAAATGTCTGCCTGCAATGCAGGCCGCCCAGGTGTGTTCGATCCCTGGGTTGGGAAGATCCCCTGGAGAAGAGAATGGCTGTCTATTCCAGCATTCTTGTCTGGAGAATTCCAGGGACGAGAGGAGTCTGGTGGACTATAGTCCATGGGGTCACAAAGAGTTGGACATGACTAAGCAACTAACAGATTAAATGCAATCCCAATCAAATCCCTAGATGGTTTTCTGGATATCAGGGTGACTATAAATATATATATATATATATATATATATATATATATATATGTATATATATATATGGAAATTCAAATTACCTAGAAAAGTCAAGACCATATTGAAAAAGTCAACAAAGGTAGAGGAATTACACTAAAAGATTTCAAGCTTACTAGTAATTAAGGCAGCACAGTATGTTGCCAAGTTGGACATACATACTAGTGAAATATCCTAGAACAGAGCTGTTTATATTTATGACAAAGTTTATACTTCTTAGTGCTGTAAGAAGGAAATTTTTCATTAAACTACATTTGGATAATTGTCCATCTATACGGGAAAAGTAATAATCTGTCTTCTACATCACACACTACCAAAAAAAGCCAGATATATTGTAAATCCTAATGTGAAATTGACGGAGAAGGCGATGGCACCCTACTCCAGTACTCTTGCCTGGAGAATCCCATGGGCGGAGGAGCCTGGTAGGCTACAGTCCATGGTGTTGCTAGGAGTAGGACACGACTGAGCGACTTCACTTTCACTTTTCACTTTCATGCATTGGAGAAGGAAATGGCAACCCACTCCAGAGATCTTGTCTGGAGAATCCCAGGGACAGGGGAGCCTGGTGGGCTGCCGTCTATGGGGTTGCACAGAGTCGGACACGACTGATGTGACTTGGCGGCAGCAGCAGCAATATGAAGTTGAATCTTTCATAAGAAAGAAAGGGGTAATTTTTTCATGATTTTGAAATAGGCAAATATTGTGTTTAGCATATTAAATGCTAATATGCTAAATTATGCTAATAAATACACTTAACCATAGAAGTACATTGAGAACTTCTCTTAATCAAAAGACTCCATTGAGAAAGTGAATAATGAAGTCAGTGAGTGGGAAATATATTTGCAACTCATATGTATGACAAAGGAATTGTGTCCAGAATAAAACAAACAGTAAAAGCAACAGATAGTCAAATAAAAAATGTGCAAAATATCTGAACAAATATTTAACAAAAAGAATATTCACATGGCCTGTAATGTATGATAAGGTGATCAAATTCATATTGCAATACTACAAAGCACCCACCAGAATGAATAAAATTGAAAAAAAAAATAGACAATAACCGAGTATTGGAAAAAATATTCAGCAACTGAAACTCATATGTACTTCTGGAAGGAATTTGTCTTATGATTTTGGAAAACTACTTATCATTACCCATGAACATACACATAGTCTGTGATATAATAATTACATCCTGTGGTATATATCCTTAAAACTATGTACATATCTTTATCAAAACATACATAAAAAGAAAGTTCCTAGAAATACTGTTTTTAATAGCCTAAAATTGTAAACAAGCTACTATATACTTATCCCAATATCCATACAATTAAACACTGCATAGAAATGAATTAACAAACTGTAACAACATAAAACAATATGAATTAATCTTACAAATAGGCTGAACAGAAGAAACACATGAACATACATACTGGAGATTCCATTTATACAAAATTTCAAAATGGGCAGACTGAGCTATGGTGGTAGATTTCAGGATGGTGTTTTAATGCTGTGCTGGGAGATTGTGACTGAAAGGAGTTGGAAGGGGGCTTATGTTTGTTGGTAATGTTTCATGGGTACAGGAGCAGGTTACATGGCTGTTCTCACTTCTGGTTTGTGTGTGTCTCTATATGTATGCTATACATCAGTACATTTATTTGTGAGAGTGTGTATGTATGAATTAAATCACTTCCCACCATCTACACTGTTAGTATTCTGATTCAAGTGGTATTTATCCATGGCTTAAACCTTTCAGTAGCTCTACTCCTCACCCCACTGCACACTGGTATCACTGCTTCTACCCAGTCTTTTCTTTAGTCTTGACAGAGCATCAGATTTATCCTTTGGAAACAATTAGATCATATAACTACTAAGCTTAAAGCTCTTCAATAACTCTCCATTCCACTGAGGGAGATAAATTCAGCACCCCCATGTTCTGCAAGGCTACTTCTCTGAGCTAATTTCCTTCCAAATTCTTCACTCACACTCTAGTTACAGAGGCTCTTTTGCTATTTCTCAACCACACTTCCTGTGCTCCTGCTTCAAGGCATTTACCCTGGCTGAACTCTCCCTGTTGTTTCTTGTTTCTGTTTATCTGCATAGCTCACTCTCTTATATCCTATAGGTTTCTGCTTAAAAAACACCTTCTGTAATCAGAAGGAAAGTTGGGCCCATTATTTTTTCCAGATATTGGAAAAAGTGCATCATTAAGACAAGGAAGAGAAAGATTTGTTTCCATCTTTATGGGACATATAATGTAAGATTAAAGTCTTAACAGTTGGAGAATTGGGAATGTTGCTGAAGGAATCAGTTGTTGTTCAGTCATTCAGTCGTGGCCGACTCTTTGTTACCCTATGGAATGAAGCAAGCCAGGCTTCCCTATCCACCATCTCCCGGAGCTTGCTCAAACTCATGTCCATTGAGTAGGTGATGCCATTCAACCATCGTGTCCTCTGTCATCTCTTTTTCCTCCTGCCCTCAGTCTTTCTCAGCATCAGGGTCTTTTCTCATGAGTCAGCTCTGCCCATCAGGTGGCCAAAGTATTTGAGCTTCAGCTTCACCATCAGTCTTCCAATGCATATTCAGTGTTGATTTCCTTCAGGATTGAATGGTTTGATCTCCTTGCTGTCCAAGGGACTCTCAAGAGTCTTCTCCAATACAACAGTTCAAAAGCATCACTACTTCGGCTCTCAGTCTTCTTTATGGTCCAAATCTCATATCCATATGCGACTACTAGAAAAACCATAGCTTTGACTAGATGGACCTTTGTAGGCAAAGTAATATCTCTGCTTTTTAATATGCTGCCTAGGTTGGTCATAACTTTCCTTCCAAGGAGTAAGGGTCTTTTAATTTCATGGCTGCAGTCACCATATGCAGTGATTTTTGAGCCCAGGAAAATAAAATCTATCACTGTTTCCATTGTTTCCCCATCTATTTGCCATGAAGTGATGGGACTAGATGCCATGATTTTAGTCTTTTGAATGTTGAGTTTTAAGCCAGGTTTTTGACTCTCATTCACCCTCATCAAGAGGCTCTTTAGTTTCTCGTTGCTTTCTCCCATAAGGGTGGTGTCATCTGCATATCTGAGGTTATTGATATTTCTCTCTGCAATCTTGATTCCAGCTTGTGCTTCATCCAGCCCAGCATTTCACATGATATACTCTCCATGTAAGTTAAATCAGCAGGATGATGATACACAGCCTTGACGTACTCCTTTCCCAATTTGGAACCAGTACGTTATTCCATGTCTGGTTCTAACTGTTGCTTCTTGACTTACATATAGGTTTCTCAGGAGGCAGGTAAGTGGTCTGGTATTCCCATGTATTCAAAAATTTCCCATAGTTTGTTATGATCCACACAGTAAAAGGCTTTAGCTTAGTCATTAAAGCAAAAGTAGATGTTTTTCTGGCATTCTCTTGCTTTTTCTATGATTTAGCTGATGTGAGCAATTTGATCTCTGGTTCCTCTGCCTTTTCTAAAGCCAGCTTGAACATCTGGAAGTTCTCAGTTCATGTACTGTTGAGGTCTAGCTTGGAGAATTTTGAGCATTACTTTGCTAGTGTGTGAAATGAGTGCAGTTGTGTGGCATTTTGAACATTCTTTGGCATTGCTTTTCTTTGGGATTGGATAAAAACTGACCTTTTACAGTCCTGTGGCCAGTGCTGAGTTTTCCAAATTTGCTGACATATTGAGTGCAGCACTTTAACAGCATCTTTTAGGATTTGAAGTAGCTCAGCTGGAACTCCATCACCTCCACTAGATTTGTTCATAGCAATGATTCCTAATGCTCACTTAACTTCACTTTCCAGAATGTCTGGCTGTAGATGAGTGATCATACCATCGTGGTTATCTGGGTCATTAAGATCTTTTTTGTAGTCTGTATATTCTAGCCACCCCTTCTTAATATCTTCTGCTTCTGTTAGGTCCATACTGTTTCTGTCCTTTATTGTGCCCATCTTTGCTTGAAATGTTCCCTTGGTATCTCTAATTTTCTTGAAGAGATCTCTAGTCTTTCTCATTTATTGTTTCCCTGTATTTCTTTGCACTGATCACTTAGGAAGGCTTTCTCTTGTATCCTTGCTATTCTTTGGAACTCTGCATTCAGATGGGTCTATCCTTCCTTTTCTCCTTTGCTTTTCACTTCTCTTCTTTGCTTAGCTATTTGTAGGGCTTCCTCAGACAACCATTTTGCCTTTCTTTTTCTTGGAGATGATTTTGATCACTGCCTCCTATACAATGTTATGAAGCTCTGTCCATAGTTCTTCAGGCACTCTATCAGTTCAAATCCCTTATCCATTTGTCACTTCCACTGTATAATCATAAGGGATTTTATTTAGATCATACCTGAAATTCCTTGTGGTTTCCCCTGCTTTCTTCAATTTAAGTCTGAATTTTGTGATAAGGAGTTCATGATATAAGCCATGGTCAGCTCCCTGTCTTGTTTTTGCTGACTGTATAGAGCTTCTCCATCTTCGGCTGCAAATAATATAATCAATATGTTTTCAGGGGAGGAATCAGAGATGCCCTCTAGTAAGTGGATGGTTCCTCTTCCCTGAACACTGCTGTTTGGCCAGAAATTTTTACCCCAGATGGATAGTCACTGGTGGGTGTGTTTAATCTCTGTTCCTGAGAAGAACAAAGAGCTGAAATGAGAGAATCCCCAACTCTGAGGCCTTAGACCTTAGCTTCCTGACTACAATCATATTAAATGGGTCACATTTTTTCCCCAAAGAATTTTTTTAATAGAAAACAAAGATAAAACACATTTCAATTCTGCAATTGACCATTATGCCATGTTTCTACAAGATGCATGTTAGTCCATAAGACTAAATAGCAAAGAGCATTGGTTTAGGAGCATTGGTTAGGAGAAATAGAAAAAAATAAAGACCAGATTTTAGGGAAGCCTGGGCAAGCATAAAAGCTGAGATACATCCCTGAATGCTAGTGCCATCCTTGTTCTTTGCAGGTCCTTATTTGTCTTCTTATTCACAACATTCCCCCTGGAGTCTTCATACTCTTCTTCAGTATCAGGCTGCCATTGTTACTGATGCCTTCTGCAGTTTCAGCTTGGCCCAAAAGGAGATAGCATCATCAATCTGTGTCACATTAGCAGAGC
Organism: Bos indicus; assembly: GCF_029378745.1. Taxonomy (NCBI): domain Eukaryota; kingdom Metazoa; phylum Chordata; class Mammalia; order Artiodactyla; family Bovidae; genus Bos; species Bos indicus. The sequence goes on from NC_091763.1 coordinate 90,821,181, forward strand.
TGGCAGTGATTCTGAATGCCCAAATACTTCATGGCTTGAGCATGATGCCATTCAGCAAAGTGCTGCTGGAAAGCCTTGGGACCTCAGTGGGTGTAGTTTTCACAAATTTCTCATTTATAGTTATATTTAGGCCACAAAGCTTATACAACTAGTAAGGGATGAGTTTACAATCCTATCCATGGGGCAGATTTGGGGGTTTGTAAAAGATCTCTTAGCTTCAATTATTTTAAAGGATTTTGTCTTGAACAATCTCAGCCTTACTATAGCCACTGCCTGTAATGGAAGATGATGATTTAAACCCTGGAAGTATCAATGACAATAAACACTGGCTATTTTTTAAATTTTATTTTTGGTTGTGCTGGGTCTTCATTGCTGTGTGCGGGCTTTCTCTGGTTGTGGCAAATAGCAGGTACTCTTAGTTGGCATGCGTGGGCTTCTCTTTGTAGTGGCTTCTCTTGTTGCAGAGCACAGGCTCTAGATGCATAGGCTTCTGTAGTTGTAGTACGCCGACTCAGTAGCTGCAGTACACAGGCTTAGTTGCTCCCTGGCATGTGGGACCAGCCTGGACCATGGTTGAAACCCATGTCCCCTACCTTGGCAGGAGGATTCCTAACCACTGGACCACCAGGGAAGTCCCAACACTGGATCTTTGTTTGTTACCCGGGGGTGGGGGGGGGGTGGGGAACCCTGCCCTGATACTATATCTAATGCTCATACCTGTTTTATTGATCATCCGTTTTTTTTCAGTCTGTGTAATACATGAGCCCTCCCAAGGTCTGATTTTCCTGATTTTCCTCTACTAAAACTTTAGCTTACTTGGACTAATGATTAGCCTCAATCTCAATTCTTATGTATATCAGCTTCCCTAATTCCAGTCTTTACAACTAGCACCAGACACTGGGTCTGAACTTCAGTAACCCATCTATTTCTGGATGAACCTTCCAGGTCTCTCTTTTTACTTTTTGAGTAGGAATTTAGCATTCCATTCTAGAAGAGAATGAAATCCAAAACAACTCATATGTGGATATAACCTAGTAAAATTGAGTTTGCAGTTAATATTAGGTTGATGCAAAAGAAATTGTGGCTTTAGACTGTGACTTTTAAGTCATTATAACTAGGCTCAAACACATCTTTATTAATCAAAATAGGAACCATTACAGTCAACACATTTTTGACAGTGAGAAATAAGTTTTCTTATTCCTGTAGCATAAAAGTTCATGCTTCAGGATTTGATGAACTCTTGGAAAGCAGTTTCTTGATGCTTGACAAAGTGGGTGTTGATTGGAGAGAAATCAGGTGAATATGGCAGATGAGGTGAAGCTTTGTAGCCCAAATCGTTCAACTTTTGAAGACTTGGTGGTGCAATGCGTGGCTGGGCATTGTCGTGAAGAAGAATTGGGTTCTTTCTGTTGACCATTACTGGCTACAGGTGTTGCAATTCTTGATAGATCTCTGATTTGCTGAGCATACTTCTCAGATGTAATAGATAGATGTAATAGTTTCACCAGGATTCAGAAAGCCGTAGTGGATCAAACTGGTAGCAGACCACCAAAAGTGACCATGACCTTTTTTTGGTGCAACTTTGGCTTTGGGAAATGCTTTGGAGCTGCTTCTTGGTTCAGCCACTGAGCAGTAGTCACCAGTTATCTTATAAAATCCACTTTTCATTGCATGTCATAATCCAATTGAGAAATGCTTCATTGTTGTGTAGAATAATAGAAGACACTTCAAAATTATGGTTTCTTTGATTTTCAGTCAGCTCATGTGGCACACATTTATTGAGCTTTTTCACCTTTCCAATTCAGTTCAAATGCCCAATGACCATACAGTGGTCAATGTTGAGTTCTTGGGCAACTTCTTATGCAGTTGTAAGAGGATCAACTTCAATGATTGTTCTCAATTGGTCATTGTTACCTTTCTGTGCCTAGCCAAAAAGCTCCCCATCTTCAAGGCTCTTGTCTCCTTTGCAAAACTTCTTACACCACCACTGCATTGTTTAACATAACCACATTTATTAAGAATGTATTCCAATATTAAATGGAAAATTTCAAGAATGCAAAACCACAGTTATTTGTGCCAACCTTACATATGGTTTCATGATATGTGATCAACTAGCCTGTTCAGTCTATTTCTTGAGAGATATGTGGTACAATCAGAAAAGAGCTAAGAGCAAGCAAAATACATTTAACTTCATTGTCATTAGCCAGGAATTAGGATAGAGGTATCAAGATCATTGTCATCTCTAGTAATTACTGGACTCAATTCAGAGTAAATCATACCTTTGTCTAAATAAATATTCTCTGCATCTATTAAGAAGGGATTGTAACAAATGTTTAATTAATTTTCTCTGAAAAAAAATAGTTCTGAAAATGTTGTTTCCTATACAGATTCCTGAAATTTGGTGCTTAAATAGAACTCCTTATTTACTTTTAAACAATTACATCTTCATAACTTAGTTTCATAGTTCATCACAGAAGAAATGTAACTTATAAATTCACCATTATGGACAATTAGGCATTACAGTTGTTCTGAAAATCATTGGATTTTTAGTGAGACACAGCAGACATTAGATTTGAAATATGCCTTAATGTACATTATATTAAAGCACAATAACAGCTTACAAAAATGTAGTTGTTTTTAAAACTTGCTAAAATTCAAACCTAACACTAATTTCTTGTAAATATTTGTAGAGAATCAGTTTATAAAGGTGACCGTAATCTACAACTGTTCAACTTCCTTAAGAGGATATTAAGGTCTCTTTGGTAGAAGTAATTAAATTCATTCTCACTTGCATACATTTGTTTTGCAAAATTGATTAAGATTTGATAACAGAAATGCTTTTTATATAGGCTTGACCAGCTCTTAATGGTCACCCAGGGACAAGGCCCTAAGTACTCATCAGCAAAATCAATAACTTCTCATCTTGTATGATTTGAGATGCTCAGAGAAATCAGTACATACAAATCCCTACCCCACTGACTTTATCTTAAGAGTGGTAGTTCAGTTACTGCTCATGTATTCAGCTAGAAGCCCTTTGTTTAAGATATAAATGTTGTCTGAGAGGGTATCATTTATTGTTTTTCAACCATCTAATTGTTGTATGGATTAATTAAAAACTTAATAAGACCTTAAATGCTTACTCTTAGGAAAGATACATGTTGATAAGGATGAAAGATGTCCAGAGCATAGTGCAGCAAGCATCTTTGGGGACTGTAACCATGAGCATTCAGGAGTAACTTCTGAAGACCTTTCAAGAGAAATAGTAGAGAGCAAAAATGATACAGAGGGATGGAAATAGGCACTTAAAAGTAAATTTCCCATGCTTCAAATCTGGGACATGTTTTGGCAATATACAGGTGTTGCAGAATCTTTTCAGATGTTTATGATTCATCTTCTACATATGTATATTTATATGGGTCAGTAATAGTTGACTAGTTTGGTGTAGCGTTTACATGATTACATCATATTAAATGTAGCATTTATTCCACCTTTGAATCCATGAAGTTGCCAGACTACAGGAGAGATAGCAGTTTGCTATTTCACATAACAAACTGACTGGCCAAACTTTCTGTAAGAGAGCCTCTTGGTTCAGCTTCTGTATTAGATATTCTTATTGCTTCATGTCAGTTATCACAGATGTTTAAGACTGCATGGAAACGATCCTTTCTCAATGTCTGTATCTGGATGAAGAAAAATGAGACAATTGAGTCCAAAGTTTGTTGTTAATATCATTTTTAAACTTTTTCCAACCAAATAATTTTATCCTTTTCATGCTCTGCAGAAGGTTAGAAACATAGTCTTTGGGGCAAAAGAAAAGCTAGGAGATGCTGACATATCTGTCTTATCTACAACTCTTTAACTATTGCCAGGACTGCCCAGGAAAAATAATTTCATTAATAGCATTAACGTGGACAAACTGACTGTGCAGCACTAATTCCAGGCCATGTCCTTCTCTGTGCAAAGTAATATCAAAGCAAAGCCATTATGTCACATACAAAGTACGTGTAGTACTGAGGTGCATGAGAACCAGTTTATTCCCTATCAGCATCACAGGAAATCACTAAAGACAGGAGAGTTTTGGAAGAGAAGTATGATTCAATAATAATGTTGATCATTCTTATAATTGCACATAAAGTATGATGCTTTTTACTGCTTGAATTGTATCATAGTCAGAAGGTAAAAGAAGAATCTTTCCTATTTTCTATTCCTGAAGACAGACTTTACTTTCTGCAAAGCAGGAAGTGGAGAATAGAATGCTCTGAATCACTGGAAAAGAATGGATCACTCTGAAAGAAACTTATAATTCACAGACAGTTTCTGAAGAACCCCTGTGTTCTACTGTTGTTTACAAAATTAAAATAAAATAAAAATAAAGCTTAAAATGTACTCTGCTCAGCCTTCATGTGCAGTTCTCAGAATCAGTGGGAATTTTCTTTCGTGGTCGGGCCCTAAATCAATAGAGACAATGGTATTCATAAAAAAAGGATGACAAAAAGCTGTCAGCTGTACAAGCAAAACACCAGCCAGTGAAGCTGCCAGCTATCTGCCAATGAATATTTATTTAGAAAATACCCTCTGGGAATCCTCATTAAGGGTGTGTAATTCTCAGGATGCTGTAGCCTCATAGACACTGTCACTGTACTCAAAACCTGATCTCATAAATTGTACTACTCCATTTTGACAAGAAGTCATCAGCCCAGTTGCCTTAGTCTGCCCATAAATACAGGTCCACTATCTGCTCATTTGCCTTTCTTTATAAGGCACTCCTCTTAAGGTTGCTTAACAAAGTTGTACCAAATGTTATTGTTATATTTTTATTTTTTATTTTCTCATTTATGTTTTGCTTGAAGGAGTTTACATTTGGTACTCAACTAATGTCTTAATAATCATATTAGATATAGTTGTTAAACTCATTTTATATGGGAGGAGGATGAACAATGACTGAATGATTTCCCCAAATTCACACAGATTGTTAAGTATGACTCTGGATATATAACGAAGGATCATTTGATCTAAACAACTATGCTTTGCTGCCTCATTAGTTCTGGCCCATGATGGCTCAAAGATGGGCAAATAGTTGAATGTCAGTGTAGTATATTCTAAGATACTTATTGAATGTGAATGTTACTTATTCACCTAACAGATGCAAAAGATATGTCTAACAGATTCAACCTGAAAAGGAGTAAGCATTGTGCTTCTTGGGGATGAAGTTGCAATGGGTTTTCCAATAAGAACACCAATTAGTAGATTCACAAAAACTCTTCAAAATGAAAAAATACAAATGAATAAATTTCTAATCAGATATGTAAGAAGCTTGAAAGTCACCAATCCATCCTAACAGTAAGTAAAAACTGAACAGACTTCAGCAATTCTTCTTAACTGTTTCAGAGAATTCACAGAGCAAATTGCTGCCCCCTGAATTGGAGCAATCCACAGATGAACATGGAGAGTCACATCTTACTCGCATAAACCACAAGAACCAGTGTTAGGGTTAGGGAACCTGAACTGTAGTTAATGAATTCCTGGAGGCTTAGTATGGCTATCTCTGAGATGTGAAAACTCCAGGTAGAGCCTGTCCAGGGAACCCCAACAATTTTCTTAGTTTTACATAAAAGATCTTTCCTAGAACTTCACAGGGAATATGGAAGAATCCCCTTATACTCTTGGCAGGAAGGGAAGAGAAAAGACACATCTTTAACTATGCCTGAACAGTGTGTTCTTCTTAACAAGGTCTGCTCTCTCAGGAGCAGTTATTTAACCAGAGCCTGACCTGCTAGCATATTATCAGAGCCTCCCTATCATGGGGGAAGGTAAATACTCAACTCCAACTGGCTCCAGCTTTCCTATTCACCTAAGGGGAGAAGACCGATAGGTCCCTTTCAAGTTCACAGTTCAGAAGCAAAAGACTCCCAATACTAGAGCCTATTTACTATGGTTCCTTTTACCCAGGACATTGTCCCTGGCTGTCAAGAAAAAATTCTAAGACACATTTAGTGGCAAAAAATACAGTTTGAAGGGACAAAGGAAGTATCTGAACCAGACTCAGATACAGCAAGAATGGTGGAACTATCAGACTAAAATTTAAGATAACTATGACTCATATGCTAAGGGCTCTAATGGATAAAGTCAACAGCATGCAATAACAGATGGGCAATGTAAGAAAAAGATGGAAATTTTAAGAAAGAACCAAAAAGAAATGCTAGAGACAGAAACACTTTCAAAGAAATTTAAAAAAAATATTTTATTGGGCCTCTTAGACTATAAGTAGCTGAAGAAAGGATGGCTGAGCTTGATGGCATCTCAATAGGTAAAACTGGAAAGAAAACAGGGGAAAAACTGAAAAGAGAACAGAATATCCAAGAACTGTGGGACTGCTACAAAAGATGTAACCTACATGTAAGGAGAATACCAGAGAAGAAAGAAAAGAACAGAAGAAATATTTGAAAAATCAATAACTGAGTACAGGTATTCCTGCTTTTTGAAAGTTTGCTTTATGTCACTTCACTTTTATAGAAGACCTACACTATTTTCTGTTTTAACTAGCTGAAGGAAATACGAAAAGGACTTTCACTTTTATTTAAAAAGGGGAAAAGCAAAAGTAGCATTCAGCATTTGTTCTGCAGCAAGCCATTTTGTATAGAGGCAGCACACACAGGAGCAGAGAGAACGACACTGAAAATCTCCTCCCCCCGGAACTATATTCAGCATCTCAGCATCAAGCCGCCATAGCTTTGAAGTGTGTCTGTGAGCATCTGTGCTTTATGTCAATTTGTATTGTGCATCCGTTAGCAGATCTGGCCTAAGGTAATTTCATCTTCATTTTATACGATTTCAGCTAACAAGAGATCTCATAAGAATGCTCTACTTTCAGATAGCAGGAAAAACCTATATTTCCCAAATTAATGTCAAGCACCAAAATATAGATTCAGGAAGCCCACAGAAGACCACACAGGATGAATACCAATAAAGCAAGAAACAAAACCCCACTATACCTTGACATATATTTTTTCCAGATGACAGAAAGTGAAGGTTAAAGGAAAAAACCCTGAAGGACATCAGGGGAAAATAGAATAAAGAAGATAAAGATCACATCCAACTTCTCAGAAACCATAATATAGCAAGAGAGTGAAGGGAAATATTTAAAGTGTTGTGAAAAGAAGAAAAAAAAATTTACCAATCTGAAATTATCTACCCTGTGAAATTGTCTTCCAAAAGTGAAGATTTTCCCAGACAAGCAAAAATTGAGGGAGTTTGTTGCCAATAGACCTGCCTTGCCAGAAACATTAAGGAAGAACTTTAACAGAAGGAAAAGTATATGGGTCAGAAATGTAGATCTTCATAAAAAAGGAAGAATACCAAAGACAAAATAAGTTGACTTAAAAATATAAAAATCTTTATTTTTAAAAATTTGATTGATTTAACAAGTAACAGTTAAGGCTATGGAGAACAAGCATCAAAGGAAATGAAATTGAAAATGAATAGAAAAGAACAGAGAGGTTAAAAGATGGTTCAGGATGGGGAACACGTGTACACCTGTGGCAGATGCATGTTGATATATGGCAAAACCAATACAATATTGTAAAGTAAATAATAATAATAATAAAGAAAAAAAGATTACATTAATAATAATTGAGTCACTAAATGATAGCCTGTTACACATAATAGGTGTCCCAATAGAAGAAAACTAAAGTAAAAGAAAAAAATATTCAAAGATACAATGAGATAAAATGTTTCTAATCCCAGACACAGACGATTGAAAGAATGCATGTTCAAAAAAAAAAGTGATACTGTCAAATTAAACCAAGTTATAAATTAATAAAGATAGGGGGGTTCAGAGATTAAAAAAAAACAACTTTGGACAGTTAGACAAAGATATTAAATCACATAAGGGGTATTAAATCCCCTCACACTTATCAAATACCACAAACGTTGGTACAACGTGAAGTCTAAACTCTGGACAAAATGTATTAACAAGCAGGTTATAAAAATTGTGATAGTAAATTTTTATTATAATTTAATGATGGATATTGATGATTATCACTACTGGAGTGACCATCTTTCATAAATTTTGAATTGACAGCTCTTATTGCATTCTTTTATCATTCTTAGGGATCAGGAGTATTTTGATAATTTTCCCAGAATCTTGAATGTGCCCAGGACCAGAGTCCAGCCCACAGTGGTCTGTTGTTGAGCAGTGTGCAGGCTAAAACAAAATAATTGCCAGTAAATTTAATATCCTACTTCATTGTGTTTTAATTACCTTATCAAAATTTTTTCATACATACAAACAATTTTAGATATGATTTTGCATTGTAAGCTCCATGACAGCAAAGCCAGTTTAATCTTTCCCTCTCCAATGATTAACCCAGTATCCAATGGGTAGGAAAGAAATGTTAAAAGCATAATAACTGACAAATAACAAATTTTATTCATAGTTTGATACATAGTGAGCCAGGAAGACTTAGAAGATCAGATGCCCACAGATCTTTTACTTGCTGTTATCAGTTTCGCCTAGTGTGATGTGTGTGTATGGATGTTCAGTCAAGCTCCGATGTGTCCGACTCTTTGTGACCTCAGGGATTGGCCATGGAATTTTCTAGGCAAGCATACTGGAGCAGATTGCCATTTCCTATTCTAGAGGATCTTCCCAAATCAGGTATCAAACCCGCATCTCTTGCATCTCGTGCATTGGCAGGTGAATTCTTTACCACAGCACCACCTGGGAAGCTTCTACTAGGATGCCAGTCACCTGAAAGGGGCTTGTTCAAATATGAGCAAATAACTAAAAGGAATAAGCACTGACATTGATGCGTGCATTTCAGTTCTCAGTTTTCGAAATGGGTAATGTGCCATGGATGCTTTTAAGTAAAGGCTGACTTTCTAATTAACTCAAGTTTGGAAATACCTCTAATTAATAGTTAAAGTGGAATTTACATTAAACCCATAAATAAAATTTTTTTGATATTCCTCTACATCCTTTGAAACCAAAGTGTTTGGTGGAGATATTCTCATCTTTTGTCTGTTTAATAGTTTTGTATTGTGTTTATCCCTTGACCTGGCCCCAAGGTCATCCCATGATTGAGCCTCTCTGTTTACCTTTCTGGCTTCTCTCACTTTCCCACATTCACCTTTCGTCCTTGCAACTGTGGATCTCTCTAGCCAGAAATAAAATAAAGCAATTATTTGTTGAATGAGTGAACGGATGAGTTGGCTACAAAGAATTTGATTCTCCGTTTAAAAAATAAAGTTGACCGTTCTTTAGGTTTTTGTAACCCTTACCTCTCGAGTTTTGCTTCCTATTTCATTGTGCATGAACCAACTTCGAACTTATTTTCTTTTAAGGTTAATATTACAGACCCCAGTTCTAGCATATTATATCATCATGCAATTAACTTTTTTATTCACAGCCCTACAATATAAGTAAGTTATATTTTAATGCATTTATCAGGAAATGTAAGAGAAAAAGAACACTGTCTGACTGGGCATCTGTATGGAATGGAAGGGGTCTGTCTCTTGGGATTATGACTGATGATCTCTGTCTGGGATGCTGCTTTGCTCTCATTGCAAAGGAAGTGCAACTTTCTTCAGTGTTTTTAGAGCAGGGACGTGTGAATAATTAGAGCACCAAAATTCTGAAACAGAAACATTTTGACTTACACCTCCCATTTAGGAGAAGAAATAAGTTGATTTTGCAAAGAAACAAATGCATTTTTGGACATTTATTGAGATAAACACCTTTAATTAAAGCTTGAAATAAAGAATACTCTCTTAGTTGCCATAAAGTAAAAGCAGATTGTCTTAATTTTGTTGTGATAACATACTGAGCAAGTACCAATCCTACAAAAGTGACCTCAGATATAATACAGTGAGCTTGCTTTTGCTTGCTTCACTTTTAATTGCTAAGAAAAAAAGATAGTGTGCACTGCTGTTGTTTAGTCACTAAGTCATGTCCAAATCTTTTGTGACCCCTTGGACTCCTTTGTTTAGGAAGTTTCCAGGCAAGAATACTAGTGTGGGTCGCTATTTCCTTCTTCAGGGGATCTTCCCGACCTAGGGATCTAACCCATGTCTCCTACTTTGGCAGGTGTATTCTTTTAACACTGAGCCATCAGGGAAGCCCAGTAATGTCTAATATTGTTGTTGTTCAGTCTTTAAGTTGTGTCCAATTCTTTGGGACCCCATGAACTGCAGCATGCCAGGCTTCCCCTGTCCTTCACTATCTCCCTGAGTTTGCCCAGACTCATGTCCATTGGGTCAGTGATGCCATCCAACCATCTCATCCTCTGTCACCCCCTTCTCTTGTTCTCAATCTTTCCCAGCATCAGGGTCTTTTCCAAAGAGTCAGCTTTTCTTTGATATCAGGTGACCAAAGTATTGGAGCTTCAGCATCAGTCCTTCCAATGAATATTCAGGGTTGATTTCCTTTAGGATTGAATTGTTTGATCCTTGCCATCCCAGGGACTCTCAAGAGTCTTCTCCAGCACCAGAGTTCAAAAGCATCAGTCTTCTTAATGCACACATGGTATAATGAGTAAATTTTGTAGTATTTGTCCAATTTGAGATATCTACTGAATAAATGGATGAAAGCACTCTGTGCAGTTAGAATTTTAAGTCACATATCACGGAGTATTGATAAATTTACCTGATATCCCTTGGAAAGCATTTTAATAAAGAGAAGAAGAAATATGGATGTTGGTTGCCTTACAAATAAAAAAGAAAAAGAAGCATTATTTATAAATGGAAGACAGTTCAGGAAAACAACACTATGCATAGTGAGAAGACTTTGCCTTCTTCAGTTTTACAAAGGTCCAGTCCAATCTGAAGCTAATTGTTAGGTTTCAGGAGTTGGCTTATTCTTAGAATGAAGTGTTTTGTTTTAATTGAATGGGCCTAGTACTCATTTTGCATTTAGAATAGATTTCTAAATTAATTTTTTCACTCCCTCTTGTCATATGAAAGCATCTAAGGTAACAGAATTTCCTACAATTTAAAAACAAATGGCTTCAATTCAACTGCCCTATATTTTATGCCTTTTAAAAAATTAACTGTTATCACAGCTCAATGTGCCAAATGTCACCCTTATCAAATTTCTCAGTGCCCAAGAAAATGAATGTAATTGCTTCCTCTCTGTGATATATTGTACATAATTGGCTTCCTATCTCAAAGCAGCTGGGAAATATTCACAAATATGAAAGAAGTTTGCATTTGCATTTAGATCATAGGCTGAACTGTGTATTTTCACTGTAAGTTGTGACAAAAGCAAAAATGAAAATTTGGGTTGATATAAGGAAAGTGACAAAAACAAACAGAAAAATTCATCAATACTTTTGAACAGTTTTCTTTTTTTTTTTTTTTTGAAATTCTTCATTTTCTTTATTGGAATATAATTGTTTTACAATGCTGTGTTAGTTTCTGCTGTACAACTGTGTGAACCAGCTATGTGTACACATATATATCACATATATATCCCTTCTCTTTTGAGCTTCCTCCCATCTCCCCATCCCACCCCTGTAGGTCATCACAGACACTGAGCTGAGCCCCCTGTGCTATACAGAAGCTTCCTGCTAGCTAGCTATTTTATACGTTGTGCGTGTGTTCATGGTTCAGTTGTGTCCGACTATTGCAGGAGACATAAGAGATGTAGATTCCATCCCTGGATTGGAAAGCCCCTCTGGAGGAGGGCATGACAACCCACTCCAGTATTCTTGCCTAGAGAATCCCATGGACAGAGGAGCCTGGTGGGCTACAGTCCATAGGCTCGCACAGAGTTGGACATGACTGCAGTGACTTAGCACATGGCACCTGGTGTATATATGGGTTTCCCTGGTGGTGCCAGTGGTAAAGAATCCACCTGCCAGTGCAGAAGACACAAGACACAAGTTTGACCCCTGGATCGGGAAGATCCCCTGGTGTAGGAAATGGCAGCCCATTCCAGTATTCTTAGTTGGAAAATTGCATGGACAGAGGAACCTGGCCATGAGGTTGCAAATAGTTGGCCATGACTGAGCACGAGCACACACGGTGTATATATGTCAAAGCTACTGTTTCAGTTCATCCCGCTCCTTCTCTTCTGTGTCCACAAGTCGGTTTTTTATTGACTCTGCCTCTATTCTTGTCCTGCAAAAAGGTTCATCAGTACCATTTTTCTAGATTTCATATGTATGTGTTAATATATGATATTTGTTTTTCTCTTTATAACTTCACTTTCATAACAGGCTCTAGGTTCATTACCTCATTAGAAACTACTCAATTTTGTTCCTTTTATGGTTGACTAATATTCCACTGTATATGTTTGCTATGTCTTCTTTATTCATTTATCTGTAGATGGACATCTAAGTTACTTCCACATGTTGGCTATTGTAAATAGTGCTGCAGTAAACATTGGGGTATTTGTGTCTGTGTGAGTTACGGTTTTCTCAGGATATATTGACTGTGTGGATCACAATAAACTGTGGAAAATTCTGAAAGAGATGGGAATACCAGACCACCTGACCCGCCTCTTGAGAAATCTGTATGCAGGTCATGAAGCAACAGTTAGAACTGGACACAGAACAACAGACTGGTTCCAAGTAGGAAAAGGAGTACGTCAAGGCTGTATATTGTCACCCTGCTTATTTAACTTATATGCAGAGTACATCATGAGAAATGCTGGGCTGGAAGAAGCACAAGCTGGAATCAAGATTGCTGGGAGAAATCTCAATAACCTCAGATATGCAGATGACACCACCCTTATGGCAGAAAATGAAGAGGACCTCAAAAGCCTCTTGATGAAAGTGAAAGTGGAGAGTGAAAAAGTTGGCTTAAAGCTCAACATTCAGAAAATGAAGATCATGGCATCCAGTCCCATCACTTCATGGGAAATAGATGGGGAAACAGTGGAAACAGTGTCAGACTTTATTTTGGGGGGCTCCAAAATCACTGCAGATGGTGACTGCAGCCATGAAATTAAAAGACGCTTACTCCTTGGAAGGAAAGTTATGACCAACCTAGATAGCATATTCAAAAGCAGAGACATTACTTTGCCAACAAAGGTCCGTCTAGTCAAGGCTATAGTTTTTCAAGTGGTCATATATGGATGTGAGAGTTGGACTGTGAAGAAAGCTGAGCACGGAAGAATTGATGCTTTTGAACTGTGGTGTTGGAGAAGACTCTTGAGAGTCCCTTGGACTGCAAGGAGATCCAACCAGTCCATTCTGAAGGAGATCAGCCCTGGGATTCCTTTGGAAGAAATGATGCTAAAGCTGAAACTCCAGTACTTTGGCCACCTCATGTGAAGAGTTGAGTCATTGGAAAGGACTCTAATGCTGGAAGGGATTAGGGGCAGGAGGAGAAGGGGACAACAGAGGATGAGATGGCTGGATGGCATCACTGACTCGATGGACGTGAGTCTGGGTGAACTCCGGGAGTTGGTGATGAACAGGGAAGCCTGGCGTGCTGTGATTCATGGGGTCACAAAGAGTTGGACATGACTGAGCGACTGAACTGAACTCAGCTGAACTGATGCTCAGTAATGGAATTGCTGAGTGGTATGGTAGTTCTTTGTTTAGTTTAGTGTTTTTTTTTTTTTTTTTTAAGAAAACTCCCTTCCTGTTTTTGATATTTACACTGCAGTTATGTGAAAGAATATATTAGTTTATAGGAAGACATACTGAAGTATTTAAATGTTGGGTCATCATGCCTGCAGCTTACTCTCAAAAGGTTCAGAAAAAATGAGATTTACATAATAGACAATAATAGAGAGAAGGATATGACAAACATTTTAAAATGTTAACATTTGAGAAATCTAAGTGAAGGAAATTCTTAGTAATCTTGCAACTTTCTATAAGTCTGATCTCAAAAAGTTTTGATAAAACTAACCTCAAGTAATAGCCTAAAGCATATTTTTTAGTATTTTATTTGAAGCATATGGGACCAGTCACCTTCATTAATTATCCTAGCCAAAAATAAGCTTTATAACATTGTTGCCACTATTTTCTACATCTAAATCAGAGTTAATAACTAATAATTACATAAAATTTTATAAGCTCTAAAAAGTATAAACTAAAAAACAGCAATTAAAATTTTTAAATTAAAGCTAAATTAATAAATCCACAAATAAACTTCTGCTGTTAATTATGTTAAGAGAAATCAAGGTACTAACAGGCTAATCTTTGATCACTAAACATATATGGATGTGGGTGATTGTGTGCATCTGTGTGTTGAGGGTAATAGATGCAGAGGCTTTCTAACTAAACTTTAGTGTTTATCTTCTCTTTCTGAGCTTAGCACCATGGCGATATCATTGAGGTCTTATCCAATATCCGGCAACCTCAAAATAGATGACTATCAAAATTGCATAAATTAAAATCAGAACATTAAATAAAAAAAAGAGAGAAGCCTAAACCGTGTGTGAGAAAAGGAGATTACAAAATTTGATCAGCACAGTATTTGCTAAATAACATGACCAGATATAGAACACCATAGGAGAAATGCACACTAAAGAAGGTGTAACTCCAGATTTCTGCCAATTAACTGATGCAGAGTTGGGATGGATGGTGGGGGCGGAGGGGTGAGACTTCTTCAATTCTAATTGAAGCCATTCTCAAGTAGCCAAAATGTATCTACACTTCTAATTTTCATGGAGAAAATCATACAATTTACATACTACTCCATGCTCCAAATATACAGTCTCTTCTCAATTTCTGTGCTCATAGAAATGTGACTCTTCCCTGATTTATGCTTGGACTTGGGATGACTAAAGCAGGAGAAGAACTTTGCTTGTCTTCAATGCAGAAAATATATGGCAGTATATAAAAAAAATACATAGCTTATGATATGGGGATAGAAAGAAAGGTAGTCTTTATAGTCACAAAAATCTAAATTATAGAAGAAGCAGCATGAATCAGGTGTCCTAATGGGTGCTGCACACTGCCATCTGTATCTTCCTTCCAAGACTGAAGAACTTATTCCCTAGATGTTAGATGATAGATCTCAGAGGTCAGTCCTCTCAGCTAATTGTCCTCTGCTGAGAAGTTACCTCTCCCAAAGAAAAGTACTCTTCCTGGAGTCATCATTGGTTGAATGTTGAATGTAAATGTCTAGCCTCTTTGCCCTGCCATTGGGCAACTCTAATGGGCCAGTCCAGCTTCAAAGGACCCGTGGATTCAGCTGAGGGCTTGTTGTGACTGCACTATGGCCCAATTTCTACTCTGTCCATTTTCACTCTCTTCATTTCTATGCAGATATATTTTAATATTTTTAGAAGCACTCATCAATTAACTTCTTACATACTAATATCTGTTTTCCTGGAAATGCAAACTGCAGCAATTGTATTGAAAGTGGTTAAGGAAACAGAGTCTAAGATGAAATTTTGGGTCTGGGTCATACAGTGCTTATCTAGCAATGAGGACCCCTTCTTGGCAATAAATGGAGTACTGATATATTGTGATATATTGCTATACCAGGTAGTGGTGTAGCCTTTAACTTATCATTAGTTGTAAACTCAGATGATCTCTGAATGGAGGGAAATACACTGATTAATAAAGTGTATCAGGTGGTTGAAAAACAATGTAAGATAGTCAAAGAGGGGCTGAACCTGCTAAGAGGGGAATGGGACTAGATGATGAAGGACCTACAGGACTCAACCTACTTGCAAGGGCAGGAATCATGAGAATGTGTATGGGACTGGATTCTGATGGTGCTGGAGCAAGAGCGTAGGAAGAAGATAAAGTTAGATGAGGGAGAGTTTATCAAGATGGAAGCACTCTCCTGAGCTCTGAATTTAACATCCTGACCTAGATTCTAGAAGACATTACAAACTTGCTGTCAGAACAACTCCTGAAAGCTTGAAGAAACTGATGACCACACTAAGTGAAGAAATGCCAGAACTGCCATAACAGGCAATGGGGGGAAAAAGACCAACCTCTGACTTTTCTGCTTTTGGTTGCATAAGGACACAAAGACATCATGAATTCTGGAAAGACAACTGGGAGATACCTTAATTCAACCTCCTCCTAAATGTAGGTGTTGGATATACATCACAGACCACCATTATTGAGAATCCACTCAACAGTAGAGTAAGAAAGTACTATTAATACTGAAATATGTAAGTTACAGTGAGATAAAACCACCTCAGTCTTAAAAATGATGCTTCTTTGGTACTTAGAGTATATATTAAGAACCCTTTGGTAAATCAGAAAATTAATCAATCTTCTACTTAAAATTTACCATTAATACACACACACACAGACACACACACACTCACACACACACATTAAGAGGGTACTTCTTTGGAGGTTAAACCAGTTATTCTTCTGGAAAAAATAATATAATGTTCTTGTGGCAAATTGCTTTTTTTTCCTTATAGTTTTCCAGCCAGAAAGTAACATGTGTCACTCTCTTCTTGCTGGCAAGATTACAGTGAATACAAATAGAGCTGAGGATTCTCTATTTCCTCCATACATTCATATATCTTATCTTTGTGACATTTTGGGACCCTTCAGTAAGAGCTTTGAATGTGAAAGTGGAGGTGATGATTGAAGGGCCAGAGTACAATGATAGTTCCAGGCATAAAAGAAAACTGGAGTGTAAGATGATAAGGGATTCAGGGAGACTCATCTCTCCCCTCTAACAGCTTACTGCACAGAAATATAATCAATCATCAGAATCGTTGGCCTTGGGTCAGAGAGAACTTTGTTCAGGCCAAAGGCTGGAGAAATCTTGTGAGCCACCAGACCTGACTGGGCTTAAACTAGCCTAATTCATGACCAACAATTGCATGAACACACACACACAGGAGTGCACACACTCCCATCACATCTCTATAACTATAGGAAGATGAATGGTTACTTCTCAGATTAAAGAATTATCTTCCTTCCTTTGTCAAAGACCTGATATATTAGAGTCTTCATCTTTATTTTCTTCAATATATTTAAATTTCCGCTTTCAGAAAGTTTGCACTTCTACCTGAAATAATAAATAATTATCATTTAGTCTTAATGAGATAGATACATGCTTAGTTTTCTAAATAAAATCCCTTGCTTATTGATATTAAAATAATTTGTAAATATTGAGATTAATAATTAAGCATTTCCAAATCTAGAGCTGAAGGAAATTGAAGAGGACTGGATCACAGTGAGAGTTCACTGACATTTGGTGGTCTGGTGATCAAATGTTTTAGTTTTGTCATCTGAACTCAGAATTTTTCACTTATCTTTTGAATTAACCTTCTCCTAAAGCCATTCAATGGCAACCCACTCCAGTACTCTTGCCTGGCAAATCCCATGGATGGAAGAGCCTGGTAGGCTGCATTCCATGGGGTCCGTAGGAGTCGAACACGACTGAGTGACTTCACTTTCACTTTTCACTTTCATACATTGGAGAAGGAAATGGCAACCCACTCCAGTGTTCATCCTGGCAAATCCCAGGGATGGGGGAGCCTGGTGGGCTGCCATCTCTGGGGTAGCACAGAGTCGGACACGACTGAAGCGACTTAGCAGCAGCAGCAGCAGCAAAGCCCTTCAACAGTAGTTCATTTAAACAACATCTGGGATCAGAATATTTTAGTTAACTGATTCAATATTTTAGATGGAAATGTTTCTCTAAAATTTTGTATAATGATAATTTGAAAGAAATGTTTGGAAATGATGCTTTAGTGAAGAGATTGGTGGTCTAGTGAATAACAGCACAGAAGAGATGGATGAGCCAGATTCTAGTTGCCTAATTTCCAACTTCAGGGAATTACTGTGACTCTGAATGCCTCATTTTCTTTGACGCTAAGAGAGAGATAATAATAGTTCCCAATTTATAAATTTGTTATAAGAATAAAACAGATCAATATATAAAAGCACTAAGCCCAGTTCCTGGAACATAGTAAGTTTTCAGTAAATGTTGTATTTTATTCCTTATAATAGCTATATGTCTAATGTGAAAATTAAAGATCGTGTTCAGTAGGAAGGGAAGATAATTTTTGACAAGTCTTTCTGTACTTAAACTCTTTCCCTCTTCTATGTTCAAGGTTCATTGACTCTTTAACACACATAAAGAAACTGACAAACATAGAGACAAGAATCTGCCAGGATGTCACAGAGTGTAGACAGAACAATAAAGATTCAAGCCCAGATTTTCATGCTACACAGTTCTTACCTTATCACGATCTCACTTTGCCTTTCAAGTTACGTTTGAGATGAACATGAACATTAACCGTGGACTGAGAATATTTAAGCACCAAATTTTCATAAATATGCTTATGTCCTCTCCATGGTATACAGTTTTACCCCAAAGGTCAATTAAGGTATAAAAAAGACCCAAAGCAGAAGTTCTGTGGTTTCATTAATATGTCATTATTATATTTTCCCTTCTCATCCTTTTTTGCTACAGAAGAAAACATTAAAAGCAAAAAATGGAACTGGGAGGAAATAGAAGGTAGGATAAAGAATCTGTAGCTCATTCTCCACTGGTGTTGGAAAGACAATCTTCACTAAGAGTGACTGGACACAAGATGATATCAGACAAGTGGAAAGAGATTGGGTGCTAGAATTCAGGGAATTTCATGATGAATATGGTTTATGAGACTTCTCTATCCTTTGGAGGATTGATAAATCACTAGAGTCCAATGGGCTTAGTCATACTCACCTGGTGGAAATCACTAGCTTGTCTGATCCTCCCTGCCCTTGGGATACATAACCATCTTCTCAGTAACCTGAAAGCCCCACATGGGTTGATGGTTCTTGTTGTCCTCACATCTATCTGTCAGGAGTTAACAATTTATACAAGTTAGTTGAATAAATAAACAGTGAGTAAAATAATCAGTGTATTTTATGAATGTACATACACACACACACGCACACACACACACACACACACACCCCTGCACTGAGAGCATAAATAAGGTATATTTGTGTGTATATTTGTAAAGATCACATCAGTATGCCATTCTGGACTCTTTCTGAACATTACCAACTAGTATGATATTCTGAAAAACTCTTTGTATGTTTTTTTGAGTTGCAGGTATGATGAAATACATCCCAAATGTAAAAACAAAATTAAAATTAAATTTGTCTGTTGTTATAAATTGTTGAATCAGTTTGAAACATTTGGAATGATAATCATCAAATTTGCATTGTGTGTTTATAGAATAGGACATGTAAGATGCTCATGATTCTGTTTCAAGTTTTCCTGGTGAGCACCTAAGAGAAATAAACAGTCATTTTTCAGAAGATGAAAAATATGCTACCAAGATATGCCTTCTGATCCACAGTGACATTCATATAAATCATCATATCATGAACAGAAAACCAACATTGGTTTCAGCTACATGCTCCAAAAATTGGAAGCCTTGATGGCTGATCTGCCAGACTTGGTTGCTGATTTGTAACTGAGCTGCTTCTTACAGGAACAGCTCTATACAGTGTGCTCTGAAGGTTGTGGGAACAAAGAATTATTTATCTAATGATAGTTAATAATACTCTCAAGAAAAAAAGTGGATAATAAAATTAGCATTTAAATAAAATAGATCATGTTATTTATATCTACAAGGTTTTATATTTTCTATTGTTTAGTCGCTAAGTCACGTCTGACTCTTTTGCAGACCCTATGGGCTGTAGCCTGCCAGACTCCTCTGCCCATGGGTTTTGTCAGGCAAGAATACTGGAGTGAGTGCCATTTCTTTCTCCAGGGCCTGATATAAAATTACCATTTTTGTCTAATACTTTCTGAAGGCATTGAATAACTCCCTTCTTCTCACTTCTCTTAGCATTCGTGTCTGGCTTACCCATTTTATAGAAGACACTACTGGGGAAATGTTGATTGGGAAAGAGACAGGGATGCTCTGAATATAGTAATAGTTTGTGATTATGGGACTGTAAACAAAATAAAGCACTATCCAACTCTCTTTCTGACCTAGGATTTTACAGTATTGCCTCAATAAAACTATATTTATCAATTCCTCCAGAAATCTTAGAGAATTTGTGAAGAATAATGTATTTTCTCAACATGGCAGGATATATTTAACAAGAAAATTGGAAATTCACTGTATTCCTTTCCCAATTTAGATCCTTTGTGAATCTACTGTTGTGAACTTTTTGCAAGAATTTCTTTAATGTGTATTTCTTTGCTGGCATCATTTCCTCTGGCATATCATCATCTCTTTTATTTATTTTTTATTTTTTTTAATTTTATTTTATTTTTAAACTTTACAATATTGTATTAGTTTTGCCAAATATCAAAATGAATCCGCCACAGGTATACCTGCGTTCCCCATCCTGAACCCTCCACCCTCCTCCCTCCCCTACCCTCCCTCTGGGTCGTCCCTGTGTACCAGCCCCAAGCATCCAGTACCGTGCATCGAACCTGGACTGGTGACTCGTTTCATACATGATATTATACATGTTTCAATGCTATTCTCCCAAATCTCCCCACCCTCTCCCTCTCCCACAGAGTCCATAAGACTGATCTATACATCAGTGTCTCTTTTGCTGTCTCGTACACAGGGTTATTGTTACCATCTTTCTAAATTCCATATATATGCGTTAGTATACTGTATTGGTGTTTTTCTTTCTGGCTTACTTCACTCTGTATAATAGGTTCCAGTTTCATTCATCTCATTAGAATTGATTCAAATGTATTCTTTTTAATGACTGAGTAATACTCCATTGTGTATATGTACCACAGCTT
Organism: Bos indicus; assembly: GCF_029378745.1. Taxonomy (NCBI): domain Eukaryota; kingdom Metazoa; phylum Chordata; class Mammalia; order Artiodactyla; family Bovidae; genus Bos; species Bos indicus. The sequence goes on from NC_091763.1 coordinate 90,841,833, forward strand.
TCTTATCCATTCATCTGCTGATGGACATCTAGGTTGCTTCCATGTCCTGGCTATTATAAACAGTGCTGCGATGAACATTGGGGTACACGTGTCTCTTTCCCTTCTGGTTTCCTCAGTGTGTATGCCCAGAAGTGGGATTGCTGGATCATAAGGCAGTTCTATTTCCAGTTTTTTAAGGAATCTCCACACTGTTCTCCATAGTGGCTGTACTAGTTTGCATTCCCACCAACAGTGTAAGAGAGTTCCCTTTTCTCCACACCCTCTCCAGCATTTATTGCTTGTAGACTTATGGATCGCAGCCATCTGACTGGCGTGAAATGGTATCTCATAGTGGTTTTGATTTGCATTTCTCTGATAATGAGTGATGTTGAGCATCTTTTCATGTTTGTTAGCCATCTGTATGTCTTCTTTGGAGAAATGTCTATTTAGTTCTTTGGCCCATTTTTTGATTGGGTCATTTATTTTTCTGGAGTTGAGCTGTAGGAGTTGCTTGTATATTTTTGAGATTAGTTGTTTGTCAGTTGCTTCATTTGCTATTATTTTCTCCCATTCTGAAGGCTGCCTTTTCACCTTGCTAATAGTTTCCTTTGTTGTGCAGAAGCTTTTAAGTTTAATTAGGTCCCATTTGTTTATTTTTGCTTTTATTTCCAATATTCTGGCAGGTGAGTCATAGAGGATCCTGCTGTGATGTATGTCAGAGAGTGTTTTGCCTATGTTCTCCTCTAGGAGTTTTATAGTTTCTGGTCATCATCTCTTTTATAGTAACTACTTTCTTCTTTTATGTTGGTAAATTTTGCCTTTATTTATGTTCCCTCTGGCTGCACATCAAAACTCTTTCTAAAGGTGGTAATGTTAACATTTAGAAGATCAGCTAGTTCTTCAGCTCCATTTATGTTCTACGCTATTTATACTTCTCGTCTTATCAGCTGTCACTTTTTCTTTTTTTCTGCTGCACTTTTTTCTTGGCCAGTTTTCTTTCTCAATTATCATTTTTGTAAAATATAATGCGAATTTATTATTTTGGAGACAAGGAGGTAACATAACCACATGCTTTGCTGTCTCTTCCGAAACTGAATACCAAATCCACAGCAGCATTACCAACAGACTTTGAAATAAGTGATATGAGTAATCACTGATGACCAAATGTGTCTATTATTTATGTAGCAATTTGTGGACTGAAGAACAGTAAAGCTTGTAATTTAGACAATCACCTAGAGTTAATATATTATGGTAACAGGAATTGGAACTGTGTTATTGGAAGATTGATTTAAAGTTTGATTAGTGAAATGTGTGTATACAGGGACCAAGCACAGCAAGGACTGCCTTATTTTAGATGTCTTTTAGATAAGCCTATGTAGATGTCAAAATAAATAGTTCTGAAATTCACAGAAGAAATCTTGGAAGTGAAGAAAACCAAATCAAAACTTGGAGTCATTGACAACTATATGTAAAAGAATGAAATTAGAACACTTCCTAACACCATACACAAAAATAAATTCAAAATGGATTAAACCTAAATGTAAGACCAGAAACTATGAAACTCTTAAGAGGAAAACAGGCAGAACACTCAATGACATAAATCAGAGCAAGATCCTCTATGACCCAACTCCTAGAGAAATGGAAATAAAAACAAAAGTAAATAAGTGGGATCTAATTGAATTTAAAAGCTTTTTGCACAACAAAGGAAACTACAAGCAAGGTGAAAAGACAACCCTCAGAATGGGAGAAAATAATAGCAAGTGAAACAACTAACAAGGGATTAATTTCTAAAATATGCCAGCAGCTCATACAAATCAATACTAGAAAAACAAACAACCCAAACAAAAAGTGGGAAAAAGATCTAAACAGACATTTCTCTAAAGGAGACTAACAGATGGCTAACAAACACATGAAAAGATGCTCAATATCACTCATTATTGGAGAAATACTAATCAAAACTACAATAAGATATCACCTCACACTGGTCAGAATGGCCCTCATCAAAAAATCTACAAACAATAAATGCTGCAGAGGTTGTGGAGGAAAGGGAAACCTATTGCTCAGCTGTTAGAAATGTAAATTGATACAGCCACTATAGAAGATGATATGGAGATTCCTTTAAAAACTAGGAATAAAACCACCATATGACCCAGCAATCCCACTCCTAGGCATATAGCCTGAGGAAACCAAAATTTAAAAAGACGCATGAATCCCATTGTTCATTGCAGCACTATTTACAATAGCTAGAAGATGGAAGCAACCTAGATGTCCATTGATAGATGAATGGATAAAGAAGTTGTGGTGCATATACACAATGGAATATTACTCATCCATAAAAAGGAATACATTTCAGACAGTTCTAATGAGGCAGATGAACCTAGAGCCTATTATACAGAGTGAAGTAAGTCAGAAAGAAAAAGATAAATATCATATACTAATACATATATATGGAATCTAGAAAGAAAGATGTTGCTGAAGAATTTGTTTGCAGGGCAGCAATGGAGAAACAGACATAGAGAACAGACTTATGGACACAGGAAGAGGGGAGGGGAGGGTGAGATGTATGGAGAGAGTAACATGGAAACTTACAATACCATATGTAAAATAGATAGCCAATGGGAATTTGCTGTATGAGTTCTCAGGGAACTCAAACAGGAGCTCTGTATCAACCTAGAGGGGTGGGATGGGGAGGGAGATGGGAAGGAGTTTCAAGAGGGAGGGGACATATGTATGCCTGTGGCTGATTCATGTTGAGATTTGACAGAAAACAACAAAATTCTGTAAAGCAATCATCCTTCAATTAAAAAATAAATAAATTTTTTAAAAAAGGAAAAAAAATGGAGTCATTGAAAGCAGGAGGCAGGCAAAATTTCTGGAGCAACTTTAAGATTTTACTATCATATTTATAATTTTCCAAATACATAGATTTTGTGTCTTATTTCCAGACATTTATATGTCAGGGATCTTCACCTAACTTGAAAATTGTTATGTTCAAATTTATGTAGTCTATAGAGCACTTCATGATTTCCAGCCAAATTGTTGTGATGATCTTTCCAGCCCCTGGATTTATACCATTTCATAGAACACTCTATGATTATCTAGAGTGACACAAGTATGAAGTAAGTTATTAACTTGTATTGGCTCACTTTATTCTTTGGTATAAAACTTCATTTTAAGAAATTTCATTGTTGATTCAATCAAAGCAAATTCAGGAACTTACTGAAATGCTCCAGAAACATTTGTCCAAATGTGACACAGAGGGCAAGAACCTTCATATCTCCATAGCATATTAGTTCCAGGAAACACAAATCTAAGAATTGTGCCTGGACTATCTCAGTGTGTATAATAATTTCTGAAAGAAGTATTTAATGTAGCTTTAGGGAAAAAGTAAAACCAAATGAAACGAACTATTTTGCCTTAATGACTACTTCAGAATGACTACTGAAAAATCCCCATTTGAATCCTCACTCAAAATCTATAAATAAAACTCCTTTAGGCATGCTGATATTAATAAATATTGAAAAGTAGCCTTATTCCTTGTTGTTCAGTTGCTCAGTCATGTCCAACCCCAGGACTGCAGCATGCCAGGCTTTCCTGTCCTTCACTATCTCCCTGAGTTTGCTCAAACCCATATCCATTGAGTTGGTGATGCCATCCAACCATTTCACCCTCTGTCCTCCCCTTCTCCTCCTGCCTTCAATCTTTCCCAGCATCAGGGTCTTTTCCATTGAGTTGGCTGTTCACATCAGGTGGCCAAAGTAATGGAGCTTCATCTTCAGCATCAGTCCTTCCAATGTATATTCAGGGTTGATTTCCTCTAGGAAATCAACTGATTTGATCAGTTGATTTGATTTGAAATGACTGATTTGTTCTCCTTGCTGTCCAAAGGACTCTCAAGAGTCTTCTCCATTATTTTTACACTAAGAAATTTGCTGTGTCTTGATCTTAGTAACTCAATATCAAGATTTAAATATCTAGAACATGCATTGTAAGACATTAGAGGGGGAAATATTCTGTAATTTTAGTCAATGAATTTTGTTTTTCTTCCGACCTGTCTCCCCCACTTATGGAGCATGTTGATTCTGGCCACCAGTGTCCAACAAATGATCATCAGTGTTCTCCTATGTCTGATTTTCTCATCTCTCTATCCTCATTATGGTGCCTCTTTCCCTGTGATTTGCTAAGGTCATTATAAGCTGAATTCTAACTATGTGAGATTCCTTCCTGTGAACCTGCACCTTATCTTTCTCTCCCAGGCAGACTTCCCATATTCTACATCTTGCCTCCTTCATTTGCTTCAAAATGTACCTGTCTTGTCGCAATGCTTAAAATTGATATAATAAATTGTTAATAGCAAACAACAGGTTGATACCCCTGCGAACATTTTCATTTTAATCAGAAGCCGCTTTATATACAGTTCAATCAAAAGAAATTTTGTTTTAATGGTAGTATTTGTATCACCAAGGCTGACTACTTGGGAAGATATTACTGATTAATAACCTGAATCACTATACAGCTGGTTTCCTTAGCAACCACTGCAGTAGGTTCTCCCTTGAAGTTCCCCCCACCCCGGACTAAGTTCTGAGAGAGATCTTAAAAAAAAAAAAAAAAACTGCTTTTGTAAGAACATTGGCAGGATTTTCCCTTGAATTTGAAGTCAGCAATCTCAGACCTTAAAGGCAACCTCATGGTCACCCAGCCCAATCCTTTAATTTTACAATTGTATAATCTGAGACCAAGATATGTTAGATGACTTACATATGGCCCCCAAATTTCCTAATAGAATTACTTCTTCAACTCTCCATCTTGCCTTTCTCAGAGATAGAAAAGATGTAAAACGTGTGGTTTGAATACAGAGTATTAAGCAGTGCCTCCATAGTTGCCAATGGAGTGTTGAATGCTCCTAGCCCTTATTATGTGGGGGATGAGCAGTTATTTCTAGACCTCAGCTTCAAGAATGGCTTTGGTTGGATGGTCATTGTGGTGGGGAGCTGCCATCACTAAGCATTGCTTTACAATAGGCAATAAGGAAGACACTTCAATAAAATTTGAATTTTCAACAGTCAAGAGTCAAGGGTAAGATCCTAAAGAGCCAGAAAGACACCAAAGGCAGGTTGGTATTGGGACTAAAAGCCCAGGGCTTCCCTCCATAAAAAGAATGGCAGTGAACACCTGGACCAAGACTCTTTATTTTTCCTGATGGGGAAAAATTAATCAGGGTATTTCTAGCATTTGAATATAATTCTAAATGGTTTCAAGTATGAGTCAACTCAGAGAACACTGCAGAATTAATGAGACCAAGGTCACAAGCTTATTCCTTTGAGGACAAGTTAAATTTCATTCTGTTCATACGCTCTGACTGTAAACTGCTATGACTCTTTGGAAACTAGAGGAACTTTCTACTACTGGAGAAGTACATGAAGACTGTGTTCCTCTGTCAGAAAAAGCTCATGATTACTTAAACATTGGCCTTGGGCTCATTTTTTTCCTGAATGAATCATTTAATTTATACCCAAACTCAGGTGAATAGGATGGTTTTGTTTCACTTTGAGACAACCAACCTAGTTGTATAAAGAGACCTATATGCACTAAGTAGAAAAATCAAATTCTAGTTTTTCAGACTAAACAAATATATAGGTATTGACAAACATATTGCATCTGACTTGAGGATAACGTTAGCACATGTATGCTGCTGCTAAGTCACTTCAGTCGTGTCCGACTCTGTGCGACCCCATAGACGGCAGCCCACCAGGCTCCCCCGTCCCCGGGATTCTCTAGGCAAGAACACTGGAGTGGGTTGCCATTTCCTTCTCCAATGCATGAAAGTGAAAAGTGAAAGGGAAGTCGCTGAGTCGTGTCCGACTCTTCTCGACCCCATGGACTGAAGCCCACCAGGCTCCTCCATCCATGGGAGTGGGGTGCCATTGCCATACAATCAGGATTGACAGTGCAGTTGAACTGAGTGAGTGTTTTAGTTTTCTTAATAGCCTAAATCAATTGTCAAAGAAGGAGGGAGAGAAAAAGAGAATCATGCTAAGAAGGAGGAGGGAGAAGGAGATAGAAGAGATGAGAGTCCCAAAGACTTTATCTTTCACCATTTTTTTCTATTAACTTCATGGTTTCACCTTAAGATCACCTACAGTTTATATTAAACTGTATTTAGTGTAGTGTCTCCTGTGTTAAAGTGTTAGGAAGGAAGCCAGTGGTATTTAAGGTGCTAGTGGTAAAGAACCACTTGCCAATGTAGGATACTTAAGAAATGCAGCTTCGACCCCTGGGTCAGGAAGATCCCCTGGAGGAGGGCATGGAAATTCATTCCAGTATTCTTGCCTGGACTATCCCATGGACAGAGGAGCCTGGCGGGTTACAGTCCATAGGGTCGCAAAGAGTCAGACACAACTGAAGCAACTTAGCATCAAGCATCAATCATCCCCATCAGCATGTAGTAAACTCTTATGCAAATTTTTAGTTAACTGTTCATGTGTCTTTATTCCTCCAGGTATATTTTATGATAAGTTTATCAAATTTTGCCAAACAGCTTCACTGAAAATTTTACAATTAATTTTATGAAAATAGACATTGTTATAAAATCAAATCGTAGCATACAAGAATGTAACATATCTTTACATTTATTCAGACCATTTCCCATGCACTTTACTATAATTTTAAAAGTTTTCCTCATTGTCTGTTAAGGTAATTCTTGTGGTTTGCTTTATACAAATATTGAAGCTTTAATATTTTAATAGGAAAATACATTTTTCTGTCACTCTAAAATTGCTTTCCAAACTCCTGCACCCTATTGGTATAATTATTAAGCCAAACAAACTTGGAACAGTCTTTGAATAATTATTTTAGGGCCTTACTACATAGATGGAGCCCCGAACTTGGCTGTACGCCACCCGAGTACAACAGCTGAGACATAACCCAGTAGAGAATCCTGACGCCTTCACTGAGGCTGCCAGTATGCGCTGCATTTCATAGTCACAACACATCTCTGGTTTGGGTGGATGTTTTATCACCAAAGGAAGAGTGTTATATAGTTCCTGCTAGAATTAGCATAATAGAAGCCTGCATACATCTGTATAGCTGATGTGATGTTTAGGTTTAAACTGGGGAAAACATATGCATCTAAATGTATTAGAAAATATACAAATAAAGATAACCAGAGTATGAATCCCATCAGAAAATTGAAAGGCATATACTTGATATATGACCTATATTTCATACTGCAGTATTTTAAAAAGTAAACTGACAAAAATCACCTTTAATTGTAATTGGGAGCACAAAAGAAGGATACTTTACAAAAATTAATGCTACTGAATCTCTGAGGCAAGTCACTCTCAAATAAGCGGGTCATGTATTTCATTAAGTGCCTGGTATTGTAAAATAAGCAAAATAAGTGATTCCTGAATTTCTTGAAATAAAGCAAAATAATAAATTAAAAATGCTAAAGATATGCTATGCAAGGCAAATAAAATAGCTGTAGACGTGTTAACCTCAATATCAGAATCCTTACTAAGATGCTTTCCCTTTACCACAATTTCCATTTTTGGCCCGTTTTCCTTCCCTTAGGTTTTCAATTAACTCCTGCTCCTTTATCAGATACCAGTTTAGGTTTAACTCCCAACTGAGAATCCTTATTAAAAACTGTTGCTTAATGGCCAAGTGTCAATTAATATTTGTTTAATGAATGACTGAATGAATGAGTGAATGTCAAGAAAAAGAAAGCCCAGAAACTGACTCATATCTTTCTTTCCCTCCCTTTCCTTTTACATCCCCCTTATCAAGCCTCACATCAAATTGTCTGGTCCTATGATTGATCTTGTCCGAGTTGTGGTCAAGACAATTTTACAAAAATAATGGACTACTCTAATATCATTTTAAAATCCAATTAGGAAGCATGGAAAAGTTAGGAATGTAATGTACCCTTCACCTTTTAAAGGTATTATCAGAGCTTAAAAGAAAGTAATACATATATCAAGATAAATGAAAAATGAATAGGAAGCAGAAAGTGAGCATGAGAAACTGGGATTGACATGTCATTTGATTACTTACCAATTTCAGTAAAAAGGAGCTCTCCATCCAACATGAATTAAGGGATAAGAAGTTTTGGGCAGATTCATGTTGGGAAGTGTGATTAGTTGCTCACATAAAGTCTGGATTCTCAAGTGATAACAGTCTGAATACATCAAACTTAATAATTAAACATTTGAACTGAATGTTCTTACGGAATATAAGGATATTCACTATCATTTCATTACTTCTATCTGATATTGTACTGGTAGCTCTAGGCAGTGTTATGATAAGAAAAAGCAAAGAATTGTTTTAAGGACCAGAAAAGTAGGAAATAAATACCAGTGTTGAAGAATTATGTGATCATCTATGTAGGAAATCCGAGAGACTCTAAAAATGAATTAATGAAATCCATAAGAGAATCAATAATCTCTCTTTGGGTACAAGGTTGATATTAATAAATAAAAATTTTCTTAAGAAGTAACTAAAACCGGAATATAAGATATAAGTAATACTAGCAATAACAATATAAGATATAAGATAATTAAGAAAAATGTTAGGCAAAAGTTCATTCGCATTCATCCATAAGATAGTATGAAAAAACCCAAACAAACTTTTTGTCCAGGCCAATATAGCAAAAGATATTTAAGTTCTTTATAGAATAATTTAAATAAAATTGAAAGACATGCTCCAAAAAGTTTTTAAATAAATGGGTATTTGCTGTTATGGATAAGCAAACTCAATATTCTAAAGAAGCTAATTTTATTCACGTTAATCTATAAATTTAATTGATTGCAACAAAAATACTGCTAGCCTGTTTTTTGGTGTTTAACAAGTATGTGTGCAGCCTAGGACTAAGACTCACCAAAGTAATTTTGATGAAGCACAACCTAGTAGGAATGCCTGCACAACCAGGTATCAAAACTTAGTATGTAGCTGCTGTGAAGGCAGTGAGATGGAAACATCATTAATGGAAACAGAGTACATAGTTCAATGGGTAAAAATAGATCTCAAGAAGAGCTGCTGCTGCTAAGTCGCTTCAGTCGTGTCCAACTCTGTGCGACCCCATGGACTGCAGCCCACCAGGCTTCTCCGTCCATGGGATTCTCCAGGCAAGAACACTGGAGTGGGTTGCCATTTCCTTCTCCAATGCATGAAAGTGAAAAGTGAAAGTGAGGTCGATCAGTCGTGTCCAACTCTTCGCAACCTCATAGACGGCAGCCCACAGGCTCCCCCGTCCCTGGGATTCTCCAGGCAAGAACACTGGAGTAGGTTGCCATTTCCTTCTCCAATGCCTGAAAGTGAAAAGTGAAAGTTAAGTCGCTCAGTCGTGTCGGACTCTTAGCGACCCTATGAATTGCAGCCCATCAGGCTCCTCTGTCCATGGGATTTTCCAGGCAAGAGTATTGGAGTGGGGTGCCATTGCCTTCTCCTCTCAAGAAGAGAGCCAGAGGTAAACTTGATATGTGATTGAGGTGATGCTATATTAATAGGAAAGAGCAAATTATTAAATAATTGCTTCCAGACAATTGGATGTTTATGTGTAAACTTTTAAAATTGAGCATCTCTCTTATAAAATATGTAAAAGTCATTTCCAAGTAAATTAAAGCATAAGTTGTTCTTACTTATAATACCATATAGTGAATATTAAAATACCCCCAATACTACTATAACTTATATACTGAAGTAGAGAATTGTACACATTATTGAACACAAGTCTATGTGCCAAACACACAGTGAGGCCAAACAAACAGAAACGTAAGAGTTTAGAGCAATGAAAGGTTTATCACAGGATATGCAAAGAGAAAGAGATGGATTGCTCGTGCTCAGAAATCCCAAACTCCTCGAAGGTTTTCGGCAAGGTTTTTTTTCTTGGCCCCTGAGTGCCTGTCCACATGGACTTTTACCATATGTGAGAAACAACTGGTTTTTGTTTTCCATGACAGTGATTTGGGGCATAGTTTATTACCTATAACCTGTCCTCACTGATGTACAGGTATAGTTAGCTGATGTGACTGTAGAGAGATAGTGGTATTCAACTATATCCTTAGTGTTTTATTCCTTAAATGAAACTATGAATACAGTTTCCATTATTTTTTCTCAATTATATTTGGTTTGAAACATTTTTGGTAAAAATGTCAAAATGAAATATTTGATAGATTTAGCCTTAAAAAAAGTGTTGACAAAAGGTAGGTTGTGTAGTGAAGAATTCATGGAATGGTTTTGGAATTTGTTGTTCAGTCGCTCAGTCCCATCCAACTCTTTGCAACCCCATGGACTTTAGCACACCAAGTTTTCCTGTCAAACTCATGTCCATTGAGTTGATGATGCCATCCAACCATCTCATTCTCTGTTGCCCCCTTCTTGTTCTGCCCTCAGTCTTTCCCAGCATCAGAGTCTTTTCCAGTGAGTAGGCTCTTTGCATCAGGTGGCCAGACTATTGGAGCTTCAGCTTCAACATCAGTCCTTGCAGTGGAAATTCAGGGTTGCTTTCCTTTAGGATTGACTAGTTTGATCTCATTTCTGTCCAAGGAACTCTTAAGTAAGTCTTTTTCAGCACCACAGTTTGAAGGCATCAGTTCTTTGGCGCTTAGCCTTTTTTATTGTCCAGCTCTCACATCCATGCATGACTACTGGAAAAACCACAGCTTTAACTAGATGGACCTTTGTCATCAAAGTAATGTCTCTGCTTTTCAACACACTGTCTAGGTTTGTCATAACTTTTCTTCCAAGGTGTAAGCATTTAATTTCATGGCTGCAGTCGCTGTCCACAGTGATTTTGGAGCGCAAGAAAATGCTTTTCCCTTCTTTTAATTTTCCTTTCTTTCTCATGCAGTTTTATCACGTTCCTCCTCAATCCATCTCTTAAACGAAAAAAAAAAAAAAAAAAGCATTGTTCTGCATTATAAGACAGCACATTCTATCCACAGTTCGTTGTACAGGAGCTTGTGTGAGCAGACTACTGAACTGGAATCCATACAGTTTCCAAAAAATTACAAGGTAGGTAATAACGATGGTGATGATTCACAAATAGTACCTCACTTTAAAAATTACAAATCAAAAAAAAATAAATAAAATAAAAATTGCAAATCATAAACATTCAGTGTACCTCTGAGAGACCCTAAGGAGGTATTAGCTTTTCCTTGACTAACATTCCATAACTCTTTCCCTCATTATGGATAGAAAAATAACTGTTAAAGTGTTTCAAGAAATAACAGAAGCAGAAAAAATGTGTCAATAGCACAACATCTTTCAGAAGATGTACTCATTTTAGAAGCCAAAAGAGTTTTGAGTCATGAAATACATTCCTTCACTCGGCAGAACACAGCTGAAATAATGTTAATTACTTGCCTTCTACTCAGAATACTTCAATTATTTTTATAGTGTTACGTTATTGTGGTATATGAACTGAATAAATAATAGAATGTTAATTCCTCATGGTAAATTAAGAAAGAAATCAGTGTAATAGCCCTCTTCAAGGAGATGTGATGGGAGCAGTTATATGACCCATTAATGAATCATATTTATTAGCTTCTTAGAGGGATTATATTTAAAAATCAATACTTTCTTCCCAATATGCACAATTACCTAGAAATTAGGTATATTACACATGGAAGGTTTTGTCATAGGAAGTTTTGCCATAATGTAGTGGTTAAGTGCATAACTTTGGATCTGTCTAACCTGTACTCTAATCCTATCACTTACTATAAAATCTTAAGTGGTTATCTTTTTATGATACATAAGAAGATGATAATCCATTCAGGTGTGTGAAAGGTTAAATAGGTTACACCAAGTGCTTGTCATAGAAACTGACATGTAATAGCTGCTAAGTCATTTCAGTCCTGTCCAACTCTGTGCAACCCCATAGACGGCAGCCCACCAGGCTCCCCTGTCCCTGGGATTCTCGAGGCAAGAACACTGGAGTGGGTTGCCATTTTCTTCTTCAATGCATGAAAGTGAAAAGTGAAAGGGAAGTCGCTGAGTCGTGTCCGACTCTTCGTGACCCCATGGACTGCAGCCTACCAGACTCCTCCATCCATGGGATTTTCCAGGCAAGAGTACTGGAGTGGGGTGCCATCGCCTTCTCCAGACATGTAATAAGTGCTAAATAAATGAGATATGCATAATCATCATTACTGACTTTGTGAATTAAAAGTTCTTATCACTAGTTGACACTCAAGGACGTTGAGGATCTGAGAAGTTAATTAACTGGTCCAGTTTCATACAGATGTAAGGAGAATACATTAGCATTGCCAAATTCTTTGAAATCCTTACAGAGCCTGATTATTCACTTTTGTAGTTTGAATATGCACCTAAAACTGTCAATAGTACTTTTGAGTAAGACATTCAAATATATGCAAGTGAGCACAATAAGTACCATTTTCTGGGGAAAATTCTGTGGTGATGTTATTGAAAACCTTGGTTGGACATATCTGTCATTTTTATTTATCAATCTAAATCAAGTTTCAAGTATCAAATCTCAACTTCCTCAAGTCTCAGGTACCAGCTTTCTTACTTTAAAGCTACCACTTAGCTAACTGAATGATAGAGAAAAGAAAGAAATACTTTCAGTCCAATGATGGCTGTCAACCCCAAATTAAACTTGGTCCAAATGCCTGAAGTCATCATTGTATCTTTCATGGTGTGTGTCATGGTTCATTTTTTTGTTGTTGTTCAGTAGCCATATCTTAAATGTCTACTAAGAGCAGGGAAAACTGTAAGTCCCCAGGTATACAAAAAATCTACCATTACCTAGGAAGGACTCACTTTCCTAAGTGGGAAAGTAATAAGGATAGAAGTAAGTCATGTACTCAGCTTCCTTCATGACGTCAATGTCTAAAGAAGGGCGCTGTGAATGTTTTTGAAAGTAATATTATGCATATAGACATGGAGGTGAGAAGCAAAACAGTGTTTTCAGAGAAGGTAGAAAAGTCAAATGGTTGAAAGTGTAATACTGGTCATGGGAAAGAATGGTGAAAACTGATGTAAAAGATGTTCTTAAATTCCACATCAGGTAGACTTCATATTTATGGCCACAGAGAAAATCAGATATCCAGGATGAGAGTGACATGTATAGATTTTCATTTCAAAAATCACTATGACTATAACCTACAGGATGGTAGGCTGAATACATCTTTCCAGTTATGCACACAACCCCTCATTCATTTATTCATAGGTATAATGTTCAAACATATGTTTTGCTTACATGCCAAGCAATGTAGCCCATGATGGAGGTACAGTGAAGAACAGAACAAGTATTCATTCTCTCCCCCGCCTTAGTCTGCCTCTGCTCCCCCCTCTCACAAGGCCTGTTGAGAAGTGCTAGAGACTGATGATGAACAAAGATGGATAACAAACAGAATAATCTGGTAGATAAATATAGTAAATCACATGAGAAATGATGGGGGTGTGAAATAAATCTCTAGTAGTAGGATTGGAGAGGCATACGAAGACCGGAGAAGCATTTAGGAAGTAGAATTTATGGGGCACGGTGATTGATTGACAGTGAGAGGCAAAGAGTGAAAGTGAAAGTCGTTCACTCACGTCCAACTCTTTGCAACCGCATGGACTATACAATCCATGGAATTCTCCAGGCCAAAATACTGGAGTGGGTAGCCTTTCCCATCTCCACTGGATCTTCCCAACCCAGGGATCAAACCCAGGTCTCCCACATTGCAGGCGGATTCTTTATCAGCTGAGTCACAAGGGAAGCCCAAGAGGCAAAGAGAGAAATGTTTAAAAAGGACTCAAAGGTCTCAATTCTGACATTCTGATAAAACCAAGCCACTGGTCCATTTTACTCCTTTACCAAATAGATTAAGACAGAGTGTTTGCTACAACTGAAGGTGACCACTCTTGAGTTTCAGGCATCTAGTTAGAGGTAGCCTTTGACTCCTTTGGCAGGATTGGGATCATTATCTCATGCCATATTCCAATGCTTACACAGGTATATTTAGAGCAGAAATGGATACATTTGAGTTTTCTATACCAACTCTCTTTGGTATAGCCATTTAAGAAACAGTGGACCTAAAACACAGTGTACAAATCTGAAATCCACCCCTTTCCAAGGTGAGGTATCCAGACTGTTATGTCAGGATTAGGTCTTTTGGGGAAAGCAGGGAGATGGGGTTGGGTGTGGGATGTGGGGGGGTATGGGGGTGTGGGGGAGGGTAAGTAGAGTGGAAAGTACAGACCATTTAAAACATCAAAACCATCAAGTAGGTGAGGGAATCAACCTCATTGGAAGCCCAGATCATGGTTTGTACACAAAGCCATGCATATACACGTGGGTCAACATGGAACAGATTTCTTTTTAAATGGACACAGCCTAAAAACTAAGACTCTTCAAATCAGTCCACATGCTCATCTATGTTAGTAAATATTTTAGATACAAATGGCAGACTCTTAAACATAGTGCCTCTGTGCAATGCACACATCCTAGAACCAGATACAACTTCCAACTTCCTAATTTCCTTTATGACTTAGACTGTGATTTTTTTTCTTGAGAAAAATCATTTTAACTCAGCCAAAAACAAATCTTTGCCAAACTCGAATTTTGGACACATCCTGCATCCTTAAATAACTCTGTAACTTCCATAGTGGCCTCTCATTCTGAAACCATAGAATCAGGGCTGTATTATTCTATAGCTTTCTTTTCCCTTAAGTATTCACTGCCCCCTGCCTCCCCCACACTCCCTTAGGTAAAATTAGTTCACCACTCTGGTATCTTTAGGGACAGAAGAGAGAGAGAGAAGTGAAAAGATAGTTTGAGTTCTTGTTGGTGGCACAGTGGAAAAGAATCAGCCTGCCACTGCAGGAGACACAAGAGACGCAGGTTCAATTCCTGGGTTGGAAAGATCCCTGGGAGGAGGAAACCCACTCCAGTATTCTTGCTGGGGAAATCCCATGGACAGAGGAGCCTGGTGGGCTACAGTCCATGGGGCCACAAAGAGTCGGGACACGACAGAGCACACACACACAACAACAGCACTGGGGTCATTCATTCCACTTTGAATGGTGCACACTGCTCTATAACCTACGGTCTGTTTATCACAGTTTATCCTTTTGCTTCCCTCTCTTGTGGTCTCTGGTGGTCTCCTCTCCACCACTCCAGTGGTCATCCAGAAAGCCCTATGTAGCAGACTGCCATCAGGGAGCTAAAAGTGACACCATTACATTGGTGCTTAACATATTGTGAGTTTTATTTATTCTGCTCTCCTTTCTCAGGAAGATGAAATAGCTATCTGCCTCTTGGTTCTCTACCATGTTGACATTCAAGAGTACATGTACTTATAAAAGTGGCATGCTGAGGTTTGGTCACCAGTTCTGAATGGTCAGTAAAGGTCTTTAAAAAGAATCTTTAAAAGATAGTGACAGAAATGTCTAAGGATAAGATAGGATGATGCCCCATTTTTTAATTTGAAAATTGAATCTTTCAGGAGAAAAGAACTGGCTTTAATAGATTAAATGAGAGACAGAAGAGAAACAGAGGGTATATATGCAAATATAAATAAGAAATTTAACTTTTATAGATGTATTTTAGCTCTGATAATTAATACCTTCAAGTAAGTGGCAATGATTATGAGAACTAATTTCCTAAATAGAAATTTAGGAGTAAGTGACCTACACTTACCATAAAAATGCTTTCCTAATTTAGGTTCAACACATCACTTTTATATTTCTATAACCTGTTTAATATATGGTCAAGATAGCCAAACTCCATGCAGCAAGGCACCCAAATACTAATGAAATGAGCACACCATGAGACAGAGTCTACAGCGGGTACTACTTCCAGGAGGCATTATCTGCTCTTTTCCTGCCCTGACTAACATTTCAAACAAGCCTGAGTTGCTTTGGGTCACAGTAATGAAGTTAATTAACAAAAGCTAATGCAGTCTTTCAAATACGTATAAAAAATAAAAAGGTATCAACTCACAAAATATTTTTCTTCACTCTGAAAGCAGACAGTTAGAACATAAACATAACAATCATTGTTGGGTAAATGACACTTCAGTATTCATCTGCTTAGTACTGTTCTTTAGGGTGAACCTGACCTCAGAATGCTCAAACTACCACACAATTGCACTCATCTCACACGCTAGTAAAGTAATGCTCAAAATTCTCCAAGCCAGGCTTCAACAATATGTGAACCATCAACTTCCAGATGTTCAAACTGGTTTTAGAAAAGCCAAAGGAAAAAAGATCAAATTGCCAACATCTGCTGGATCATCAAAAAAGCAAGAGAGTTCCAGAAAAACATCTATTTCTGCTTTATTGACTATGCCAAAGCCTTTGACTGTGTGGATCACAATAAACTGTGGAAAATTCTGAAAGAGATGGGAATACCAGACCACCTGACCTGCCTCTTGAGAAACCTGTATGCAGGTCAGGAAGCAACAGTTAGAACTGAACATGGAACAACAGACTGGTTCCAAATAGGAAAAGGAGTACGTCAAGGCTATATATTGTCATCCTGCTTATTTAACTTATATGCAGAGTACATCATGAGAAACGGGCTGGAAGAAGCACAAAGTGAAACCAAGATTGCCAGGAGAAATATCAATAACTTCAGATATGGAGATAACACCACCCTTATGACAGAAAGTGAAGTAGAGTTAAAGAGCCTCTTGATGAAAGTGAAAGAGGAGAGTGAAGAAGTTGGCTTAAAGCTCAACATTCAGAAAACTAAGATCATGGCATCCACTCCCGTCACTTCATGGCAAATAGATAGGGAAACTGGCACACTTTATTTTGGGGGGGCTCCAAAATCACTGCAGATGGTGACTGCCGCCATGAAATTAAAAGACGCTTACTCCTTGGAAGGAAAGTTATGACCAACCTAGACAGCATATTAAAAAGCAGAGACATACTTTGCCAACAAAGGTCCATTTAATCAAAGCTATGGTTTTTTGAGTAGTCATGTATGTTTGTGAGAGTTGGACTATAAAGAAAGCTGAGCGCCAAAGAATTCATGATTTTAACCTGTGGTGTTGGAGAAGACTCTTGAGAGTCCCTTGGACTGCAAGGAGATCCAACCAGTCCGTCATAAAGGAAATCAGTCCTGAATATTCATCAGAAGGACTGATGTTGAAGCTGAAACTCCAATATTTTGACCACCTGATGTGAAGAGCTGACTCATTTGAAAAGACCCTGATACAGTGAAAGATTGAAGGCAGGAGGAGAAGGGGATGACAGAGGATGAAATGGTTGAATGGCATCACCTACTCACTGGACATGAGTTTGTGTAAACTCTGGGTGTTGGTGATGGACAGGGAGGCCTGGTGTGCTGCAGTCCATGGGGTCTCAAAGAGTTGGACAAGACTGAGTGACTGAACTGAACTGAACTGAACTGACCTCAGATAAGGCTTGGAGTTTTCTGTTTTTCTTCAAGACAAATCTAAGAATAGTTATCTAAAAATATTCCTGAATCACTAATTCATAGAACTTCTCTTAGAAACTCCTATAATTTAATGTGATATCTGCTTGTTTAAGATTCATATAGAGGAGGTTTACATTGTTAAAACAGTATGCATTATAGTTATGTAGAGGAAAATAATATCTTAAAATTCATTTAGTAAGCATTTCTTTCACATGTACTAAGAAATGTTTTTCACCACCAGATAGGATATAAACTAAAAGAAAAAGATAGTCACTTATGAAGTTAATAGTGTAAAATAAAAATGAAATAAATATAATGAGGCACATGTTTAAAAGGTGATATAGGGAATAAGTTCAGAGGAAAAAAAGGTTACAGAAGAAGGCAATCAAGAAGATTTAAATTAATAAGTATATACTAAACTCTAACCACAGTGTGTGTAAGGGATTATATCAGGTAACACTGATTGCAGAAAAATATACCACTATTGTAATTTTGTATAAGATATAATCAATGTCATCGAACAAAAATGCAATCAATCTGTGATAAGTGAGTGCCTGAGTACAAAGAAAATAATTTCTACAAAAAACTTAGAAGCAGCAAGTCACCTGTTATGATGATGGAAGATTTTAGGTAGGAGATAAGGTTTGGGTCAAGCCTTGTATAATGATTATAATTTGATAGAAATGAGGTATTTTCATTAAAAGGGCTGTTTTCAGCCAAAGTCCAATTTGAATGAAAGGTTTCTGAAGTCGGCACTTGCCTTGGTGATGACACCAGAGTCTAGGTCCTAGGATCGTTTCCATGTGCTCAGAAATTTGATTTTGTCCATGTTCCAAGAGTGGGTCAATGGCTAAGGATGAGACTCACATTAATCAGGTTTGCAGAGCCTGAAGTATAAATGAGAATATCAATTTATTAATTTACAACACAAACAGAAGTACTTTGGGAGCCAACTTCTAATAAAAAGTTTTCCTGGTGAGCAAAAAAAAAAAAAAAGAAACAGCAAGAATGTAAGAGGATTCTGTTGTAAATATCTGACACTGGGTTATGTTAATCACTTAATTCCATCTTCAGAATGAATAAATCCCTGACAAAATTAACTGAACCCTTGACTTTGCAGGTCAATCATATGGATGGGTGATTTATCTTGCTCTGTCCCATTTATCTCTGCTTCCATAACAGTTCTGCTCAAGAGCCTACAGAAACACAGTCCTTACTGGGGAGGAAATGTGTCTAATTTTATTCCAAATTTGATATTGTTAGGAAACTCAGAACTATAGAATATTACAGCATTTAATTAATTACTACTACATAGTAATTAGTCTTTATTAAAATATAATATGTGGAAATTATAAAGCAATTCAGAAAATGCTAAAATACTCAAAATAAAAATAAAAAATCTCCTTCCTCTGCCCACTGCCGTCTTAATTCCTGTCCTCAGCTGTGACTATTGTTAGTAGTTTTGAGTGTATTTTTCTAGCACTTCTTTGCAAGCATATGCAAATAAAAAAGCATGTGCCTATGCTATTTTTAATGTAATCAAACCACATATATTGATCTCCACTTGCTTCTTTCACTTAAAAAAAATTATGCATAATCTTCCTATGACAGCACTCATAGCTATAACTCACTCTTCATTAATGGGTCTGTAGTGTTGCATCTTCGGAGAAGGCAATGGCACCCCACTCCAGTACTCTCGCTTGGAAAATTCCATGGACAGAGGAGCTTGGTAGGCTGCAGTCCCTGGGGTCACTAAGAGTCGGACACGACTGAGCGACTTCACTTTCACTTTTCACTTTCATGCACTGGAGAAGGAAATGGCAACCCACTCCAGTGTTCTTGCCTGGAGAATCCCAGGGACGGGGGAGCCTGTTGGGCTGCCATCTATGGGGTCGCACAGAGTTGGACACAACTGAAGCGACTTAGCAGCAGCAGCAGGAGTGTTGCATCTTAACTGCATAGACCAACTTATGCATCCAACCCAGTATCATGCCTATGAAACAAAATCCTTGTATATGTCATGAGCACTTGTTTGAGTAAATCTTATAGACTAAATTCCAAATGATATATATAGTTTATATTTTGAAAATTTGCAGTTTCATTATAAAAATTGGTATGAAACATCTATATACTTCTGACAAAGGGTGTTTTGACCTTCCCTTGCTTTAAATAACATGTAACTTTATAAATGTTTACAATATTTGCCAGTCTCGTTGGTAAAGAAACTTCTAAATTTTGTCTTAAAGGCATATTTTAACTACGTGAAGATGAGCTTTTATGTATATTATTAGTCATATATATATGATGTGAGTGTGTGTGTGTGTGTGTGCATGTTGGGGGAGAGAAGAATGTATTTCCACACCCTTTGCTCACTTTGTGAATTTGTTCATTTAAAAAAATACTAATACTTATTTGTAGATTAAGGAAATTATGCCATATGTATTGTAAGCATTTTTTTCAGTTTGGTTTTTAAGTTTTGTTGACTGTGAATCATTGGAGTTTATTTTATTGAGAAAGGCAAGAATTGAGCTCTTTTTTCTCAAAACACAGTGAGTTATCCTAGTCTAATCTGTTGAGTAATCTATTTTTCCATCACTGAGTTTTGAAAGAAAACTGGTATTTATAATGTACTAAATATCCCAAAGAAATGGTTCTATTTTTGTTCTTTATTCTGTTTCATTGATTTTTCAGCCCATAAGCCATTATCACATGGTTTTAATTAGTACAGCTTAGTGTATACTTCGGAGAAGGCAATGGTACCCCACTCCAGTACTCTTGCCTGGAAAATCCCATGGACGGAGGGCCTGGTGGGCTGTAGTCCATGGGGTCACTAAGAGTCAGCCACGACTGAGTGACTTCACTTTCACTTTTCACTTTCATGCATTGGAGAAGGAAATGGCAACCCACTCCAGTGTTCTTGCTTGGAGAATCCCAGGGACGGGGGAGCCTGGTGGGCTGCCGACTATGGGGTCGCACAGAGTCAGACACGACTGAAGTGACTTAGCAGCAGCAGCAGTGTATACTTGACAGGAGTAGTTCTCTACCATTAAAAAACCTTCTGCGGCATTTTCTTTTTCTTCTTACACACTTATTTATACATAAATTTTAGGAAGTTGTTTTTCCCAAAAAGTAGAATGAGCAGAATGAGAGGATAGAGAGTCACAATATTAATTTATTTAAATATATTCGATTTATATTTGCCTTTGCAATTAATTAATGTGACTATTTCTGGGCAAGCACAAAGTATCATACTCTATTAAAATTTTCTTTCATATCTAAATAAACATTTAAATCTTGTAGGTATGTGTCCTACATATATCTTGTTTATATTTTGTGCTTTATTCTCATTTTAAAAGGCATATTTTCTATGTAGTAAAGCTAGTTGCTGGTTAATGTTTGACCTGGTCACAAAACTGCTTGCTTTTAACTAATAGTCATCATTCACTTTGCTCTTTTCCATTGTCTCCCAAATCCATGCATTTGCTAGTTCTCTCGTTAATACTTCCTGCCTCCTAACTACTAATAATGTTCAAATCTGTTCAGTCTTCTCTATTCCTATAAACCCTGTACAAAATCAAACTTGTTATTCCCTAGACTATGTCATGCTCAATTTCATCCTTAACAAAGAACAAATCTATATATTTTACTTCCATACTTAATATTCTTTAGTGATGTCCATAAAAGGAAAAAAATTCCAGGTTTCTTAAACTTGCATCACTGTCTCTCAGCCCCTATCACTGCTTCTCCATAATTCTCATTTTATACCCCAGTCAACTCCCAATCAGGCTCAGTAAAGTTTGTTTCCCTGGACTTCAAGCTTCCTAGAACATATCCTTAGTTATTTCTTCCTTCCCTGAAACAGTGCTACTCTCCTTCTATAATAAATATGGTTATCCTCAAAGCTGCTCCAAGTCTTATATTGAACTGTATGCATTTCCTTAGTTTTTCCATAATACACTGTGTACAAACCTACTTCATATTAATTTTTGAATTATAGTTATTTGTTTAAACATTTGTCAGCCAAATCAATGGAATTTTTGAAAACAGATTTCATTTCATATGTATCCCAGGGTCCTCCCCAATGAACTTGTTTAACTGAATAGATGAATGAAAGATCAGACATTGTTGAAGGTCTGTTATGTGTTAAGTACTCAATTTTAGGTGGTGCATATACAATAGTGAACAAAACACAAACAAGACACAAAATGGTGTTTTCTGAACAAAACAGAAAAATACCTGCCTTCATTGATGTTACATTGAAGTAAAGAGAGTCAATCAAAAAATAATTAAGTAAATATGTAGTATATTGGGGATTAGTAAAGTTTAAATGAATGGATAATATAGCATGGCATGGAAAGTGTCAGTTTTGAAATGATAGAATTATCTCAAAACTGATCAAGAGATTAATTTCAATAAAAAATAAAACTTTTATTTTCTGAATTGAGAAATTGATTCTGTATACTTCATAATGAAAATAAAATTTCAGAAGATGATAAAGCTAATGAATTATAGATCCCTGTCAGGTTGAAAAATTATTTTAGTAAAGTTACAAGAGGGAATAATATGGAAAAGGGCATAAGCGTAAATCATTTATTATTATTACTATTTTACTTAATGGATATTTAAAACAAACCTGTCCAATTGCTACAAAAGCGTGTGAGTGGCTACTCACAATTTCTGCTCTGATTCGAGGATCATCAACTTACCCTGATTTGCCTGGGATTTTCTTAGTGGTCTAGAAAGTGAAGTTGCTCAGTCATGTCTGACTCTTTGCGACCCCATGGACTGTAGCCTACCAGGTTCCTCCATCTATGGGATTTTCCAGAAAAGAATACTGGAGTGGGTTGCCATTTCCTTCTCCAGAGCAGATGATAAAAAGACCAAGTAGCTGAACACGGGGGTCTCTAAGTGGTCTAGAGAATGAGGTAATTACAGATACTGGTAATGAAAAACTTTAGATGATGTTCACAGACTTGGAAATCTTAGGAAGAGTCAAGAACAAAATTATTATAATAGGTCAAACACCTGAGAGTCAAAGTTATTAGAAGAGTCTTCTCCATAGATATTAAAGTTGCCATGGCAGGAGCAATTTGGGAGAAAATAATAGAAAATCAGGGAGTAAAACCCTTAAAGGATGAGGAAGACAATCTGGGGTTATGTGAAAAGATGTTCCTCAAAATGCAGTGCACAATTTTTGTTACTCATCCACAGTGAGGATCATTAAATCTAATAATGATTTTAAAATGAGCTTATAATATTTTATGCCAATTTTCCTGGTGGCTCAGATGGTAAAGAATCTGCCTGCAATGCAGGAGACCTGAGTTTGATCCCTGGGTTGGGAAAATCCCCTGGAGAAGGGAATGGCAACCCACTCCAGTATGCTTACCTGGAGAATTTCATGGATAGAGGACCCTGTGGGCTACAGTCCATGGGGTCACAAAGAGTAGGACAGGACCGAGCGACTAATACTTCCACTTTCACTTGTTTCATTGTCTGTAATTTATTTTTTATTGCATTTATTCTTCCAAAATAGAATGTAGTGAGAAAAAGCTGGTCCTTTCCCACAGAGTTTGATAAGCACTGGTACAGCTGACTGTAAGGTTTATGGGTAGTATCCTAGCAGTCAAGGTTTGGTGAGACATCTGTTCTGAGTAGATACAGTTGTTGAATGAAGAGAGAATTTCTGGTGACTGGTGATGAGACCTTCTCCTCTGAATGGTGCTAAAAAGACAATGAGATGTTCTACTTTTTTTTAACTTTTCATTTCTCTAGACTCCATGGAGACTATCAACTTTTAGTTTGCATTTGTTATTGTTAAGATTATCCATTTCCACATTACACTCAGAAGGCATTTTAGGATGGCTACTCCATGATGATTTATGGAGGTGTACCTTAATATTCACTGTGCTAAGTCTTGCTAAGTCGCTTCAGTCGTGTCTGACTCTGTGTGACCCCATAGACAGCAGCCCACCAGGCTCCCCCATCCCTGGGATTCTCCAGGCAAGAACACTGGAGTGGGTTGCCATTTCCTTCTCCAATGCATGAAAGTGAAAAGTCAAAGTGAAGTCGTTCAGTCGTGTCCGACTTTTAGCGACCCCATGGACTGCAGCCTACCAGGCTCCTCCGTCCATGGGATTTTCCAGGCAAGAGTACTGGAGTGGGGTGCCATTGCCTTCTCCAGAATATTCACTGTAAATTACCTTAAAATGGCGCTGTGGTATCAACTGCCTCTGAGAAGCTTTTCAACAGGCAGAATTGAACCTTGTGGATTAGCAGCTAATTCCACACCTGTGGTACACCAGCAGTCTTATGAACTGTCACAGAGAGTGGAACTAACTGCCTTGTCCCTAAATTGAATGTCCTATCTTAATACCAGTGTAATTACTTTTCTAAAAATGGTAAACTTATGTGTATGCAATTCCCACCCCCAGTTCATCCTGTTATATTGAAAATAAAGCTGTAACATTCTAGCTTCAGTGATGCCACACAGTACTTTATGGGTGATATTGGCAGTGGTTCTCAAACTTTTTATGCGAATTATCTAGAGATCTTATGCAGAGTCATAAGATCTGTTATCATGCAGGTTCAGCAGGACTGGGGTGGGCTCTGAGAGGACACTTAACAAGGGCACACACTTGGAGTAGCAAATGTTCCAAGGCTTTGTAACCAACGTCTTCTCTGAGTAATGTTTCTTGCAGGCTTCACAAACAAGAACTTCTGCTGTTGATAGTTCTCAGCAACTTAGTTTCTCTGCAGCCGACCCCACTACAGGCATTTTCATTCAGACTCTTGGTATCTTTTGCCCCTTAGTGATGTTCCTTTGAGCAGATGGGTAGTTCAGGAAGGATAGTTGTTAAGAGCCTGGGCACTGCCATTGCAATGCAGAGGGACTTTAGGCAGTTTTCTTTAATTTGTATGAAATCTTTGTTTCATTGAAAATAAAATGGATGAAATAACAATAATGATGATACTAATTAACATATCATATAATCCCTAGGAGTGTTACCAGGATCAATGAGATGGCACATGATATTTCAGATATGTAGCACTCAATGCATATATTTTATTACTATTGATATTATTCCTGTTATCTGATTTTGTATTATCTCATGGAATTAGTATCCTACCTGCCCCTCTGTAACTTTCTAAATTCTTGTTATCTTGTCCAGGTTACCTTAAGGTGAGGTTTCATCCCCTCTCAAGTCTATAAAGAGGCTTAGGCTGTGGTATCTGTCAGTACTTCTTAGCATTATCTGAATTCAGACCTTAATAAAACTTGGAACAAGCTCCAGAATCTTCTTGATACTCCTGACCTACTCAAAAGCTTAGTGTACCCATACAAATGCATTTTAAAAATTCCATAATTTTCCAAGGTATAGTTAATAGACTTTCAGTTACTTAGGAAGAAATATAATTCTTTGCTTAGAGCAGAATCCATCATTCAAAGCACATGTTTGGCAGCTGCTAGGTGCTAGCTGGATGTTAAGTGAGAGAGTTGAGTTAGCATGAGATAATTCTATTTTTCTTTGACCATTTGCCTATGATGAGGTTGATCTTTTTTCTGTATTTGGCAACTAAAAAAGAACTTTAGGGAAGGCTTAATTAATCCTTGAATCATGTCAATTTTACCCTCTACTGAGTAGGCACTAAAAATTTGTATTTAATGAAACTCCTCTTCTCTTAGATTACCTGCTCATCCCTGTAGGAGACCTACCCAACCTGGTAATTTGTATACCTATTTAACATTATGTATAACCAAAATTTAGGTGACTCCTATTAACAGACATCTCCAGGTGCATGAACAAAGAGATTCTTCCTGTTTAGCCACAATGTAAATTTTGCTCTCATCATCAGTAATTTGAAGTTCATAGATTTCCTTATCTTTGTACTTCCTGAAGAGCTTTTCCATTATCCTAGGACGGGAATATCATCTGGGATCCATAGTGTTTTAGGTAGCATAGTATTTTTTTTTAATTCCATTGCTTTTGGACACAGCTATTTCTGATAAATAGAGTGGATATTTTCTTAATAAGCAATAAATTATCAAAACCTGAGACATCCCACACCATTTAACATAATTACGTACAACCAAATTCTTTACTTTCTAAGAAAAATGGAAGAAATAAACACCGTGAAATAAGAGACTTTGGAATTTGTGGTAGGAGAGGTAAAATTGACTTGATTCATAGGGAAATTCAGTTCAGTTCAGTTCAGTTGCTCAGTCGTGTCTGACTCTTTGTGACTCCGTGAAGTGCAGCATGCCAGGCCTCCCTGTCCATCACCAACTCCCAGCATTAATCCAAATTCATGTCCACTGAGTTGGTGATGCCATCTAAACATCTCACCTCTGTCATCTACTTCTCCTCCTGCCTTCATTCTTTCCCAATATCAGGGTCTTTTCCAATGAGTCAGCTATTCACATCAGGTGGCCAAAATATTGGAGTTTCAGCTTCAACATCTGTCCTTCCAATGAACACCCAGAACTGATCTGTTTTAGGATAGACTGGTTGGTTCTCCTTGCAGTCCAAGGGACTCTCAAGAGTCTTCTCCAACACCACATTCAAAACCATCATTTCTTTGACGCTCAGCTTTCTTTAGAGTCCAACTCTCACATCCATATATGACTACTGGAAAAAACCATAGCCTTGACTAGATAGAGCTTTGTTGACAAAGTAATGTCTCTGCTTTTTAATATGCTGTCTAGGTTGTTCATCTTCCTTCTAAGGAGTAAGCATCTTTTAATTTCATGGCTGCAATCACCATCTGCAGTGATTTTGGAGCCCCCAAAAATAAAGTCTGAAACTGTTTCCACTGTTTCCCCATCTATTTCCCATGAACTGATGGGACCAGATGCCATGATCTTAGTTTTCTGAATGTTGAGCTTTAAGCCAACTTTTTCACTCTCCTCTTTCACTTTCATCAAGAGGCTCTTTAGTTCTTCACTTTCTGCCTTAAGGGTGGTGTCATCTCCATATTTGAGGTTATTGATATTTCTCCCGACAATCTTGATTCCAGTTTGTGCTTCTTCCAGCCCAGGGTTTCTCATGATGTACTTTGCATGTAAGTTAAATAAGCAGGCTGACAATGTATAACCTAGACATACTCCTTTTCCTATTTGGAACCAGTCTGTTGTTCCATGTTCAGTTCTAACTGTTGCTTCCTGATCTGCATATAGGTTTCTCAAGAGGCAGGTCAGGTGGTCTGGTATTCCCATCTCTTTCAGAATTTTCCACAGTTTATTGTGATCCACACAGTCAAAGGCTTTGGCATAGTCAATAAAGCAGAAATAGATGTTTTTCTGGAACCCTCTTGCTTTTTTGATGATCCAGCAGGTTTTGGCAATTTGATGTCTGGTTCCTCTGGCTTTTCTAAAACCCGTTTGAACATCTGGAAGTTGATGGTTCATGTATTGTTGAAGCCTGGCTTGGAGAATTTTGAACATTACTTTACTAGTGTGTGAGATAAATACAATTGTGTGGTAGTTTGAACATTCTTTGGCATTGCCTTTCTTTGGGATTGGAATGAAAACTGACCTTTTCCAGTCCTGTGGCCACTGCTGAGTTTTCCAAATTTGCTGGCATATTGAGAGCAGCACTTTCACAGCATCATCTTTTAGGATTTGAAATAGCTCAACTGGAATTCCATCACCTCCACTAGCTTTGTTCATAGTGAGACTTCCTAAGGCCCACTTGACTTCTCATTCCAGGATGTCTGGCTCTAGGTGAGTGATCATACCATCATGATTATCTGGGTTGTGAAGATCTTTTTTGTATAGTTCTTCTGTGTATTCTTGCCACTTCTAAGTATCTTCTGCTTCTGTTAGGTCTATACCATTTCTGTCCTTTATTGAGCCCATCTTTGTGTGAAATATTCCCTTAGTATCATAGGGAAATTAGCAAACCTGAAAAAAGGGGCTTATGTGTCAGAAGTTCTGTCTCAGATTTTCTGGGCAACTGATGAAACACAAACAGCTGTCAACTCAACCATGTCAGTAAGAAGTCCAACAGATCACTCACAGGTCAATTAAGTGCCTTCTATTTTGTCCTTACCTCCCAGCAGATTTGTACTGAAATCAGTCCAGCAAAGGAACACAGGGAAAGGAATTTTATAGAGGTGAGGCTGTGGTCTGATACTGAAAGGGAAGGTCTCAGTCACTCTTACTATGTAAATGTAAATCTTGTTTTTGGATCTTAAGAAGAGTTCAGCATCCCATCTTTTCTCCAAAGCTGGGAAGACTAGAAGCTAATGCTGGCCCAGAATTAACTGTTATATTTTTTCAATACTGTGTCTGTAGCCAACTAACTTCCTGAGTACTACTTAGAAATTTTCATTTACTGAAGGAAAAAAAAAAAACTTTTGACTGTACTGCACAGTACTTGGAACTTGCCCTACCAGGGATTGAACCTGTGCAGTGGAAGTGCAGAGTCTTAACCACTGGAATGCCGAGGAAGTCCTGGCATCATTTTAGGACAACATGCAACAGTCACTATCACATTTATTGTGACTTGATACTCAAATATAACAGAAAGTGTTTTAGAAACAAAATTATCTTAAGTGAAATAGCCATTTATTATAGATTTTCCAGTAATTTAACTGACTGCATATTTTTATAGATGTATTACTCAGTTTTATGATGTTTTTGATCATTTAAAAAGAAGTTTGGAGCATTTTTAAAATCTCCTATAAATATCAGTATTATCTCCCAGAGAGATAAGATCCTGGCATCGCTAAAAAAATGTCAGTCAGACCTGTGACTGTGTTGGTATACACTCAAACTAGTTGACTTTTTGATGGTTCGTCTAATGACGAATTAGACATTAGACGAATTAGAATGTTCGAATTCAAAATGATCCAACTAGTGTAGTTATCAACATGGCCTGTGTAACAGATGTTTTCAGCCTCAGTTGAAAATTAGTTTACTTTCTTAGCGTCACTAACAGCTATCTTAATAAAGCTGCCAACATGGCCAAATATAGCTTGCTGGTGTCGGAGAAGTTGAAATCCTGTAAGGACTTATGGTACACATGTAGAAGCAATTAGAGAAATACCACATGATACATAGAAAGGGCAGAGGAACCAGAGATCAAATTGCCAACATCCGCTGGATCATGGAAAAAGCAAGCGAGTTCCAGAAAAACATCTATCTCTGCTTTATTGACTATGCCAAAGCCTTTGACTGTGTGGATCACAATAAACTGTGGGAAATTCTGAAAGATATGGGAATACCGGACCACCTGATCTGCCTCTTGAGAAATTTGTATGCAAGTCAGGAAGCAACAGTTAGAACTGGACATGGAACAACAGACTGGTTCCAAATAGGAAAAGGAGTCCGTCAAGGTTGTATATTGTCACCCTGCTTATTTAACTTATATGCAGAGTACATCATGAGAAACACTGGACTGGAAGAAACACAAGCTGGAATCAAGATTGCTGGGAGAAATCTCAATAACCTCAGATATGCAGATGACACCACCCTTATGGCAGAAAGTGAAGAGGAACTAAAAAGCCTCTTGATTAAAGTGAAAGTGGAGAGTGAAAAAGTTGGCTTAAAGCTCAACACTCAGAAAATGAAGGTCATGGCATCCGGTCCCATCAGTTCATGGGAAATAGATGGGGAAACAGTGGAAACAGTTTCAGGCTTTATTTTTCTGGGCTCCAAAATCACTGCAGATGGTGACTGCAGTCATGAAATTAAAAGACGCTTACTCCTTGGAAGGAAAGTTATGACCAACCTAGATAGCATATTCAAAAGCAGAGACATTACTTTGCCAACAAAGGTTCGTCTAGTCAAGGCTATGGTTTTTCCTGTGGTCATGTATGAATGTGAGAATTGGACTGTGAAGAAGGCTGAGCACCGAAGAATTGATGCTTTTGAACTGTGGTGTTGGAGAAGACTCTTGAGAGTCCCTTGGACTGCAAGGAGATCCAACCAGTCCATTCTGAAGGAGATCAGCCCTGGGATTTCTTTGGAAGGAATGATGCTAAAGCTGAAACTCCAGTTATTTGGCCACCTCATGCGAAGAGTTGACTCATTGGAAAAGACTCTGATGCTGGGAGGGATTGGGGGTGAGAGGAGAAGGGGACGACAGAAGATGAGATGTCTGGATGGCATCACTGACTGGATGGATGTGAGTCTCAGTGAACTCTGGGAGTTGGTAATAGACAGGGAGGCCTGGCGTGCTGTGATTCATAGGATCGCAAAGAGTCGGACATGACTGAGTGACTGATCTGATCTGATCTGATATTAATTGGACTTGCTCTTGTATTATCTGATATTTAATAATTAAGTTGTGTTTTCAGCGGTTATTCTACCCTCAATAAACAAAAATTATGGGAAAAAGTTTGTGATATCCCTTATGAGATGAATATGTATGTGTATGTGGTTAGCACTTTGGAATTAAAGTCACAACAAACTAGTGATTGACAGAGGAGGGAGGAATAGGGAAGGGGTGAAAGAGATGAATAGGATTAAAAAGTACAAACTACCAGTTATAGTATAAATAAGCGACAAGGATGTAATGTATAGCACAAGGAATATAGTCAATATTTTACAATAATTTTGTATAGTGTATAGTCTATAAAAATGTTGAATCACTATGCATATACCGTAAGTCAACTATAATAAATTTTTATATGCATGGACATATGATTCACCAAGGTAACTGCTTTTAATAGTGTCCTACATATTCTTTCAGAATGGACACACATATATCCTTGTAAAAAATTATCTAGTGACAATTTGATATACACAGTTATGTTTCTTGATTTAAATAAACACATTATCTTCTCATGTCACTGCATATACATCAATTTCATTTTATTTAATGGCTGCAGAATATTGTATCAATGTAGAGGGGCTTTCCTGGTGGCTCAAATGGTAAGGAATCTGTGTGCAATGCTGGAGTCCTGGATTTGATTCCTGGGTCAGGAAGATCCCTAGAGAAGGGAATGGCTACCCACTCTAGTATTCTTACCTGGAGAATCCCATGGACAGGGGAGCCTGGCGGGCTATAGTACATGGTGTTGCAAACTGTCAGACACGAATGAGCATATATCAGTGTGTATAACTGATTTAACCATTTTCCTGTCAATTATCATTATTTCCAGATATTTTTGCTATCATAAAAGTTATAACAAAAATTGTCAAAGATACATTATAGCATAATTTTGCAAGTGTATCTATGGATGTAATGCCTATGCATAGAGTTGCTGGATCAAACAGTGTGATCATTTTTCAATTTTATGAATATTGACTATTTGCCTTTCACAACATTTATACTAATTAAAGTGTCTAAACTCATACTGTTATTAATTGTAGACAAAATGATAAAATAGGGTATTTCTTTCAAGATATTTCTGGATAGCTCAAATCAAAATTTGGTAGAGAAACCCACATTGTAACTCTGGGCTCGACTGAGCGACTGAACTGAACTGAGCTGGTATAAAGAGAGAAAGATCCTTTCCTGATTACCAGCATCTTTCATGTCGAGAAATATCAGTAAGATCTCACGTAAATCCAAGGTAGCAATTTGATTTACTTGTCTATTGACCAGTGACTGATTGTATTCTCAGGTATATGAACAGATACAACTTTAAGCCACCTTCTTCAGCCTTTCAGGTTTAACTTAACTTTCTTCTCCAGTATATTTACTTAAATGATCAGAGACTTAAAAATAATACTAGTACATTGTCTTCTTCTATTTTCCTAACACTTATTTTTAAAAACATACTAGACATCTGAACTTTCCGTGTTCCCGATGCTTTCCTCAATGGCAATTGGTGATAATGTGTCACAAAGACGAGTCTGCATCATTTGCAGTCTGGACCAGTCTTTTCTGAACTTCCCAGCTGTAGAGACATCTCTGTGAACAGAAACCTGAATTATATTAGGCCTGTTACTGCCAACTGATTTTTGTGTTGACTTGACATAACTTCCCTTTTATATTCTGTCGTTTTCCCTGTTTCTGCTGAACTGTTTGTTAAGACGAAAATCTAGTTCCCCCGGCATATTTTTCCTCTTTCTCAAGAGCATAAATATAACCTCAGTGTTGACACCTTTTCTGAGTCTCACTTCAGTTTATCTGACCAGGGTATATATGTCTGACCTTTACCATTTCTCATTTGTATTTTTCTATCTTTGTAATGCCTAGTGAAGATATTCTGGTTTATGTTGGCTCCCTACGGGTTTTCCAAGAAGAGTCATAAGTGGTAAAATTCTGTAAACTGATATGACTGGGTTTACTGACCTTTTCTTTAGCTCTGAGATGCTACATGGTGAATCTTGGCACTGGAAAGGGCTAGCAAATGTGAAAACAACAGCCATGTTTTTCAGACAAGTGAACAATGGCCTGGAGACTATGGCTGATTTATACAAGGTCATGTAGTGGTTCGAGGCAGAGGTGTGAACGAGAGCCCAGGGAGCCAGTGTCATTTCTGCATCATACAGCTCCCCTTTTTAAAAATTGCTTCCAGTGAATATTTGACTTTGAGGGTAACCAGGACTTATACTCATGTGTGTTGGGATCCAAAGGAATACAAGAGACAGATACACTGTCACTTATTCTAGCTCAAAAGAAGTTGGATAGTTCCTTCCCCTCAGGTTCTATGTGACCTGAGCATAACCTGTCAGATGACTCTATTGATTCTTAAGGGAGTGAAGTGACAGGAAGGGTCGACGAAGAGTTTTTTGTGGTCCCTGCAGTGGAGTAGAGAGTCTAATGGTGTGATGACGAACAGTTCAGAGTACTGGAGTCCAGTAACCAATGGATGACTAGAGGCAATGCCAGTTGCAGAAGTGGCCACCAGGCATCGGTGATGTTGTCTCTCATGTTGTCTTGACTCTGCCTTGCTCTGCTTGTGCCATATAGCTGGCGCCTTCTTGCAGGTTCTCTGAGATATCCCCAATATCCACAATTTTAACACAGTCATTTTCTACTGACATCACCCAGAGTCCATTAGGTTATTTGTGACTAATAGAGTAGCTGTAATAGAATAGCTGTAATAAACCCATTAGGGATGCTGCTGCTAATTTCCTTGGCATGAAGGCATTTTCTTTCTTCTTATCTACAGTCAGATCTCACTTTTTGTTTTTATTCAGATTAAACCCCCTCTTTTACAGCACCTGATACTATAGACTTGCTAAAACAATAGTTGTAGAGGAGAGATGAAAGCAATTAAAAAAGAAGAAGAAGAAGAAAGAAAGGTTAAGAGAGGGAAATTAAAGAAAGTGGGAAGGAAGAGAGGAAGAAGGACAGAAGCTTCTGCACTTTCTCTTTTCTGAGACTGATCCTTCAATAAGAAGCTGCAGCTCTGATCCAGTAGTTCTTGATTATTTTAGAATCATGTTTCATTCTTTATTTTTCATTATTTTATTTATTTATTATTTTTATAAACTTTTTATTTTTGGGTAAAGACTTCACATGCATTCAGTTCTTCTCATTCTTTAAAACCAGCAAAAAAGCTTTTTTATTTTTTTTTAACCTTACCTCCTTCTTAAACTTCCACATTATTGTTTTCTTCTCTCCTTTTCAAATATCAAATCTTGAAATATTAATATTTTTGAAATAGCCATTAATCCTCTTCAAACTACCCATTTCCCTACTATTTATCCATCTTTCATTTATTCAACATATATTTATTGGATATTTACTGTGCTTCACATATTGTTCTAGTCAGGGGGGACAAAATATAATTACTTTTATAAAAATTTCTATTGACGTATAGTTGATTTACAATGCTGTGTTACTTTCAGGTACATAACAAAGTGATTAAGTTTTATATAAATATATGTAAAAAGAAAATATATAGAAATGAATATATATTTAGATATATATTCTTTTTTACATTATTTTCCATTGTAAGTTATTACTATTAATATAACTGTTGTTTTAATCAGTTATCCTGGGTGGAAAGAATAAATAGCCAAAAGAAAAATTACTAATAATAAACAAGAAATACAATGGCTATTTGTTGTTCATTCCCTAAGCCATGTCTGACTCTTTGTGACGCCATGGACTGCAGCACACCAGGTTTGCCTTCCTTCACTATCCCCTCGAGTTTGCTCAAACTCATGTCCGCTGAGTCAGTGATGCCATCCAACCATCTCATCCTCTGTCAACCTTTCTCCTTTTGCCTTCAATCCTTCCCAGTATCAGAGTCTTTCCTAGTGAGTTGGCTTATCGCCTCAGTTGGCCAAAATATTGGAACTTCAGCTTCAGCATCAGTCCTTCCGATGAATATTCAGGGTTCATTTCCTTTAGGATTGACTGGTTTGATTCATTGCTGTCCAAGGGAGTCTCCAGAGTCTTCTCCAGCACCACAGTTCAAAAGCATCAATTCTTTGCTGCTCAGCCCTCTTTCTGGTCCAACTCTCACATCCTACATGGCTACTGGAAAAACCATAGCTTTGACTATATGGACCTTTGTCAGCAAAGTGATGTCTCTGCTTTTTAATATTCAGTCTAAGTTTGGCATAGCTTTTCTTCCAAGGAGCAAATGTCTTAATTTCACAGCTGCAGTCACCATCTGCAGTGATTTTTCAGCCCAAGAAAATAAAGTCTCTCAATGGTTCTATTGTTTCCCCATCTATTTGCCATGAAGTGATGGGACTGAATGCCTTGATCTTTCTTTTTTGAATGTTGAGTTTTAAGCCAGCTTTTTCACTCTCCTCTTTAGCCTTCTTCAAGAGGCTCTTTTAGTTCCTCTTTGCTTTCTACCATTAGGATAGTGTCATCTGTGTATCTGATATTACTTATATTTTTCCCAGCAATCTTGATTCCAGTTTGTGCTTCATCCTTCCTGGCATTTTGCATGATGTACTCTGCATATAAGTTAAATAAGCAGGGTGACAATGTATATTCTTGATGTACCCCTTTCCCAGTTTGGAACCAATCCATTGTTCTTTGTCTGGTTCTAACTGGTGCATACAGGTTTCTCAGGAAGCAAGTATGATGGTCTTGATTCCAATCTCGATTTTAGCTTATAATTCATCAATGGGGTTCTGCAGGCAAGAATATTGGAGTGGATTGCCGTTTCTTTCTCCACAAGACCAAATTTGGTTAGAACTCTTCACTAGAGTTAGATGGATAGATGACTCATCCATCTTGGGTGGTCCTGCATAGCATGTCTCATATCTTCATTGAGTTACACAAGCCCCTTTGTCATGACCAGATCCCTGAAGTGGATTGCTATATAATAGCTGTATAGAGAAACAAAACTGGGTGGTTATTTGTGACTGAGTAGTCAGAAAAAATCAATGTGATATGATGATTTCTCAACTGTGTGTATTGTACAGTGAGTGATGGGGAAGTGCCTTGTGGGTAATTGCTTGTGGAAGGCCTGCACATATGTATAAGGCTATTACAGTCATCCATCCAAAATACTGCCAAGTTTTTGGACAAGGAGGATAGTACTTGAGTTGGTGAATAGTAGAGGAATTTATGAAATATTTCAAATATAAAAGCCTGAGGACTTAATGAGCAATCTGTTGGACTAATCAAAATTAGTCCTTGACTTTTAACTTGAAGAACTGGGTGGATATTGGCTAGATTTTAAACCAAGGCAGGGAAGATTGCAAAAAATTATGTGGATAGCAGATGGAACATAAGTAAATCAAAGTTATGATTTAGATATGATAACCTTGACTTGCCTATTTGTCATCCAACTAGCTCTATCAGGTAATTTATTTGGTAACTTCATATTTTAGATACAGTTTAGAAAACATTAGCACATATGTGACTTTCTAAACCAAGGTACAAGGCAGTACCTTGAATAGCTCTAAGAATAAAGAGCTAAGAACAAATCCTGGATATACTCCTACATTTATATTTCAAGTAGAGGAAGTAGGTACCATAAGGAAGACTTAGAAGGAGGAACCAGTGAGATAGGGGAAATAAACAGAAGAGAATGTGATCATAGGAGCCAAGAGAGGAAAGCAATAGTCATCTGTGTTGAAGGCCAGTGAAAGTTCAAATAAGAAAGGCCAGAAAAGTAATCCTTGGTTTTGGCAACATCCATATTATTAGTCCGGAGAAAGCAATGACACCCGACTCCAGTACTCTTGCCTGGAAAATCCCATGGGCTGAGGAGCCTGGTAGGCTGCAGTCCATGGGGTCACTAAGAGTTGGACACGACTGAGCGACTTCACTTTCACTTTTCACTTTCATGCATTGGAGAAGGAAATGGCAACCCACTCCAGTGTTCTTGCCTGGAGAATCCCAGGGATGGCAGGCCCTGGTGGGCTGCCGTCTATGGGGTCGCACAGAGTCGGACACGACTGAAGCGACTTAGCAGCAGCAGCAGCAGCATATTATTAGTCACCTCCATCAGCACATACATTAACGGCCTTCATCAGTGCTCTTTCAGTAGAATGGTGCAGAGGATAAAGTCTGATCAGAATGAGTTGAGGAGAGATTTATAGATAAATTAGTAGGAGTAGTAACTACCAGCAACTCTTTTAAGACAGGGTTGTCTGTGAAGAGAAAAAGTAGGGCAATAGGCATAGGAAGCTGTGTCATTGTTAACGGTCCCCTTAGAGTGAGATCTTTTTGTCCTCCTAAGCCTATTGAAGTTGCCATCTATCATCACTTTATTGTCACTGCTTTCCTCTATTTTATTTTATTCATTTTGGTTGCTTTGACAAATTCATGCTCTTAATTCACACACTTAGTTCCTGCTGCCTCCTTTCTTCTAAATACAAAAGCTTTTCAAGCCCCTCAAATGTTATAAATTGTCTCTGGTCAGCCTCACACCAGCTTTCTCTTTTGTGTGGTCCACATCCTGCCCACAGGAAGCACTCACATCCTTTGTCCTGGCAAATCCTGGGAGTGAAATGATGACTCATTCTCAACTCAGTAATTTCTCCTTTGCTTTGCCAATTACAGTTAGCTTGCTTATCTCTTAGCTTTTACACATATTTCATTTTTTTGTATGTCTATACATTTTTATTTATCTTGTTACATTTAACATATTGCCCTCTTTAGTGGTAGTGATAAAAGAGTAGGGTTAGGAATTATAACACATTTTAAAAGTCACCCTCAAAATGCTCTCTTCCAATCATTTCTGAAACTTTTATACTTAAGATGTGGGGGCTATATTTCAAAGCCATGAAAACATTTTCAGCTAAAGCCTTAGAAAATATGTGACTTTGGCTCCTTTTTTGATGGTTCTTTATTCTATCTTGATATTGCAACAAATACTTACCTCTAACATCCCTTCTATGTCCTATTTTATAAAGCCAAATTGCTCATTTCTTTGCAGTCCTGGGACTTCTCCAAGTCTTTTTAGTTTTTACTGAGTGACAAGCAGTAGAAGCTGAGATAAGACTGGACAGGATCTAAC
Source organism: Bos indicus (assembly GCF_029378745.1). Taxonomy (NCBI): domain Eukaryota; kingdom Metazoa; phylum Chordata; class Mammalia; order Artiodactyla; family Bovidae; genus Bos; species Bos indicus. The sequence continues at coordinate 90,878,542 of NC_091763.1, forward strand.
CCAGTTCAGTTAGAACTCTCCTTCCTTTTTAGACCCTGTAACTTATTAGTTATAGAAGTTGACCATTTTTCCTGGAATACATGTTTCAAATCTGCCCTCTCCCCTTTTATCCAATCACCCCTTCAGGCCCTCAGCTGGACCACTGAGCTCCTCTTGATCACCTCCTCTAGCCTCAGCCCTCCAAGCCATGGTAATTAGCTTTCAAAATCATGTATCTGAATTTATCCCTTTATCCTTTACTTAAAATCTTTCAAAGGCATCCCATTGCCTACTGAATAAATAAACTCTAAACTCGTTCAAAAATTAGTGTCTGATTCTTTCTCCAAAATTATCTCCTGCCAGCTCCTTCTCTCACATACACATCTGCAGGGATACTGAACTATAGTCTGCACACAGGGGTGATGACAGGGCACTTCTTAAATAGTTGGAAATAGAAGAAATAAAATTATCTTCTCATACTTAAATTATAAAATCATACCACAGTAGAAGAGAGCAGAGAAATATAAATTTACTTTAAAGAGAGAGCATGATTTCTATTATAGTGGGTTTATTATGCCAGCACCAGAAGAGGAAGAACAGAATGACTGGTAATATAATTGGCCCTGATTTTCATGAGGTGGCTGACTTGCTTTCTGTGTGGAGTATGGAACTCAGGAATTGATTCCCTGGGGAACTGATAGGTGATTTTATAACTGGTGGTGACCGTAACTGGCCAACAGCGGCAACAGCTCCCCAAGGGCATGCTAATCAAGGGACTCCCCAAGGCCATGTTCATCAGGGGCTCTGCCTCCTCAGGGATAAAGAGTTGAGGACTGGTGGAAAATGAAGGGAACTTATGGTGACTGGTAAGAGAAGGAAGATGATAAATAGCAATTCCTCAAGAAAGACTGTACCTGCAGGTATATTATCTTACCCTTCTACAGTTTGCTTTGTAAGTCTTTCCTTTTCTTTTTTTTTTCCCTCCAAAATTGTGAGTGACCATCACCTTAAAGTACCATTGACAGTACAGATTGAATCTAATGCGGGTCAAAATTGGATCTAAAGCAAGACAAGGGGTTTATCTTCTCTGGTCTTCATGCCTTAGTCATCAGCACCACCGCAGGGCTCATAGAGTGTTTGATTAATGAGTGACATTTGATCCTATATAATGTTGCCTTGGACAAAGGAACCCACTTGAGGTCTAAGGCAGAGTTCAACAATGAGCACATATGTTCCAGAAGCTTCCAGTCTAGTAGAACTATGGAATGCCCTCTTAAAATATATATGAAGTGCTAGCTTGAGGATTGAATGTGATCTGTCAAGATGCAGTATATACTTTGTACCAACCCACATGAAGAGTTGCTGTATTCATTACAACTAGAAGACATGGATTTAAAACCAAAGGGTAGATGTAGGAGGAAATCTCATTATACCTCGTAGTGATTCTCTTGAGGAACTGGTGCTACTCTTTATTACAATTTTAGTTTTTTACTAGACTAGAGGTGCAGGGATGGAAATGCTTCTACCAGGGAATTTGGTAGATGTTCGTTGGCACTTAAACTTAAGACTTGAACCTGCTAAAACCACACCCATTCTATGTTCCCATCCTCAGGGTCAGCCCCTGAGTTTAGCAAAGACTAGCCAGGGTTCTGAATTCAAATTTGTTTGAAAATTCCTTAATCTCACCATCCTGTCTAAAATGTAGGATTCATCCCATTCTGTCTTCTGGTTATTCTCTCTCTTTTTTTTTAATATTATTTTATTTTTAAACTTTACAATATTGTGTTAGTTTTGCCAAATATCGAAATGAATCCACCACAGGTATACATGTGTTCCCCATCCTGAACCCTCCTCCCTCCTCCCTCTTTTAATGGTGCTCAGAGCCCCTCTGAATTTCACACTGTGAAATTGAGTTGATAGTTGAGTGACCTGAGCCTGTTATTGGCTTTTCCTTCAATGTTTTAATGACACTTAACAACCACCTTCTGACTTCCCAAACCTTGAAATTGCCATTGCCCCAACATTTTGCAAATACTAGAGACGTATAAACAATACACCTTCTTCTACCAATATCCCAACACAATTCAGCATGGGTGAGCATCTTAATAATTGTGGTACTACGACATGCCCACTTACCAAATCAAGATTGGCACCCCTTCCTGAGGATTTGGGTATGGGAATCTGGAGCTTAACTTAGCTTCAGGAACTCTAGGAACTAGTATAGCATGTGCTCCTCAGGGTTGTCCCACTACAGAGACAACAGAGTAAAAGTATTTAAACACCAGTTCCTGAGAGCGTTGGTTAAGCAATAAACTCAGGAAGCAGTAATTCCCAACCTTTTCAGCCTGTTGTTCTCACTAGCAAAGCAGGCTTCCGGGATAAAAGAGCCTTCCAACAAAGACATGCAGGTGCTGACAGCGGGCACCCTCTAAGTAGGTAGGACACAGTGGGTAGCCAAGGCAACAAAAACAGCTGCTGTTAGAGTCAGGGCCTGGAGATTTTGAAGTTTTCAAGATCTTTGCTCCTGGTCTCCTCCCAACAAACTCATGACTTTCACTAACTCTTTGTTTCAAATTCTAAAAGAATTATTGGAATTTTACTGAGGCCTTCACCTAATGGACTGCTCGCTCCATGCCTCTCTACGCTGTACATGGCATGAATTAGAATGTCTTCCTCTGATTTCAGCCTGGAGAGTTATTCATTGTTCCAGAGAGTTTAGATTTCCCTTCTTTTCAAAAGCATTATGTTTCCCTGGTTGTCTCTATTCATCTGCCTTTCTACTGCTATGGAACCTCAGGCTTCATTTTATTATGGTTCTTATCATACTGTATTGTCAGCCCGTATGTCTTCCCAGCTATACCAGAAGGTTTTTTTTTTGTTTTTTTGTTTTTTATGGCCTTACATATCACAACTTACATATCATACCTAATGTCTGGTGTATTCTAGACAGTTATATAGTGAATTAAGAAATTAAATCCATTAACATTGAGAAGTATTTTCTCCTTTGGTTTAGGTATCTAAATGAAAAGATGAAAATATAGGTATGATCCAGAAGCAAGCAGAAATTAATTTCATTAGAAGCCAATTACTAAGTCATCATCATATATTATAGACACATTTCTAAAAAGGGTATATGAAATCAAATTATTTCAAAATATGCAAGCAAACTGAGTTCAAGAACAAATATACTTGAGGGCTTGATCTTTTAAATAAAGACTTAAATTACATGAGAGTAACTGTTATTATATTTCTTCCCTGCCCCCATGCTCTACAGTCCTTATCTTCCTCTTTCATTTTATTTTTCTCTTTAAATCTTATAACTGTAGCATCTGAACCCCAATTAGTGTCTAAGTTCCTTCAGGATAGGAGTTTTTATATTTTTTCTTTTTTCATTATTGAATTTATCAGTGCCTAAAAAAATTGCCTGACTCACCATTGAAACTTAAGTGCTTATTAAAAGATTGAATAAATCTAACCTTTTAGCAACATCCACGTGATGTATTACTTTGATTAAATTTTTTTTTATAAAGAAGAAACACAAAAATTAAAAGGTTTAAAAATGGTGTTGCTATAGACAACATATAATTTGTGTGTTCAAGGTGAAGAAGTTGAATTATTTTAAAATTAAAAAATATATTAATTCAATTTTTAAAATACTAGATTAAGATTTGGGGTGTTTTTTTTTTAAGCAATAGGAAAAGTTAATTGGGAATATTTGTACTATGGAATGGGATAAAGAATTACCATATATGCACACATACCCATAATAAAATTTGAGCTATTATATAGCATCTATTTAATTCCTCATTATTACAGAATTTTTGAAATTTGTAACCAAAATGACTAAGGGAAATGTATATATTCTCATTTGTTTTCTCCTTCAGCTATGCATTGTTTTGTTACATGTACCGTTTAATCTAGAGCAAAGTGGCTTCACTGAGTTAGAACTTTCCATTTATTCATGTAAGTGTCAGGCTTATGTCTACCCTTGCTCAGAGTGTATTTACATTATAATCTTGACCAACTATATATTTGTCACTTTACCTCTGTTTCTAATTTATTATCAATTAATTGATAGGATACTATACTTCTGAAAATGTCATGATTCTTCATAAAGGAGAGAGGTTTGGTGCAGGCACCTGTTAGTGAAGGGAGAAAAATCTCTCTGGGCTGCAGCTCTTGTCTATGATGGTCATCCTTAACCTGCTTGCTTTTCCTCTGAGCACAACAGGGGGATGGGAAATAGAGGCTTTCCTGGTTGTGACACTACGTGATTTCTGAGTCCCCCTGAAGTTATGGCTCTTATTATGTTTCCTGTGTCACACCATGAAATTCAGTCCTCTGTTATAGCCCAGCATTTTGTGATCCATCACCAGCTATGGATTCTATAATTGTTGCTTCATCTCTTAGTTGGAAAATAGTGAGGCAGGTTGACTCTCCAGCCTTATATCCCTTTAACGAATGAAGGGGCTGGAGTATACTGCTTGGTAACATGATGGCTTTTGAAGTAAATTTCCCAAACTGAAACAAGAGTAAGAAATCTGGAAGGGGCTTCTGAATTCATCTTTTAGAAGGACGGGAACTATTAGACTCTGGAGAAAACAAATAGCAGCTACAGAAGGTATGGAGGACTCCAGGTTGGATTAGAGATGTCAGAAATAACTAAGGTGTTCATTTAAGAGCAACTAAAGGAAAATAAAAGGATTTGAGTTGTTTGTCTCAGCTGAAAGCACTTTAAATGGAGAAAGGCAGCTTCAGCACTTATTTATAAGCTTAGGTAAAGAATTGAATTAAATTTCACTGGGTTCTTTGATAGCTCTTTCCATGGACTTAGCCCATATTTTATTGAATTTAACTCTAACACTATTTTTGGACCAAATAAGCTTTTCCAAAATAAACTATTTTAAAGTAGCATCGCCCTACTTTTCTCTAAAAGATGCTTCTTCCTGTTTACTACTGTAATGAATAGGTATCCTTTTTTTTCATATGCTCCTTTGGAACAGAGTCACATGCTTAGTTACATAATCATAATTTTATTTTATTTATGTCCATGTGCTATGCATTATATCATTTGATCTTCACAAACATTTGGGAAAGGGGCAATATATTATACAGCTTGTAAATAAACGTCAGAAAGGTTAAGGGACTTTTGGGTAGAAAACTCCTCATTGATGTCACAACTACTACTTAAAGTCAGATCTAGTTGATAAGTGGTGATTAATACTCAGGAAACAGACTTTACCAGGCATGTACATCAGAATCCAGTGAGAGGCTTTCTAAACCCATAGCTCAGACTTCCTCACAGACTTGGGACCAGAACTTTGAAAAAGCTGCCTCTGTGGCTAAAATCCATGGCTTTAGATGAGGGACCCAAGTCTCATCCTGCCAGTGTCCCTGTGTGCAAGTAATACTAAGGCAGCACTCCAGGCCGCGCATACTCATATACTAATGACAAGACTTCTAGCAGACTTCGACTTGGGTTATCACTGTTCAGTGTCTGATGAGTGTAAACTGAGGGGCTGCATCAGTATGGAGTGGACAGCTCCAGAGAGTAGGGGCCAAACTCTATTTCCTCTGTCTAGAAAGGTAAACAACAGATCTGGCAAAAGTCCCAAAAGAGATTGGAAAAGTCATTTTCTTGAATAAGTGCAGTTCAGTCACTCAGTCGTGTCCGACTCTTTGCGACCCCAAGGACTGAAGCGTGCCAGGCCTCTGTCCATCACCAATTCCTGGAGCTTGCTCAAACTCATGTCCATCCAACCATCTCATCCTCTGTCATCCCCTTCTCCTCCTGCCTTCACTCTTTCCCAGCATCAGGGACTTTTCCAATGAGTCAGTTTTTCACATCAGGTGGCCAAAGTATTGGAGTTTCAGCTTCAACATCAGTCCTTCTAATGAATATTCAGGACTGATTTCCTTTAGGATGGACTGGTTGGATCTCCTTGCAGTCCAAGGGACTCGCAAGAGTCTTCTCCAACACCATAGTTCAAAAGCATCAGTTCTTCGACACTCAGCTTTCTTTATAGTCCAACTCTCACATGCATACATGACTACTGGAAAAACCATACCCTTGACTAGACAGACCTGACAAAATAATGTCTCTGCTTTTTAATATGCTGTCTAGGTTGGTCACACCTTTTCTTCCAAGGAGCAAGCGTCTTTTAATTGCATGGCTGCAATCACCATCTGAAGTGATTTTGTAGCCCCCCAAAATTTCCATTGTTTCCCCATCTATTTGTCATGAAGTGATGGGACCAGATGTCATGATCTTAGTTTTCTGAATGTTGAGTTTTAAGTCAATTTTTTCACTCTCCTCTTTTACTTTTATCAAGAAGCTCTTTAGTTCTTCTTCTCTTTCTGACCTAAGTGTGGTGTCATATGCATATCTAAGGTTATTGATATTTCTCCAGGCAATCTTGATTCCAGCTTGTGCTTCATCCAGTCCAGCATTTCTCATGATGTACTCTGCATATAAGTTAAATAAGCAGAGTGATAATATACAGCCTTGATGTACTCTTTTCCCTATTTGGAACCAATCTATTGTTCCATGTCCAGTTCTAACTGTTGCTTCTTGACCTGTATATAGATTTCTCAGGAGGTAGATCAGGTGGTCTGGTATTCCCAATTCTTTAAGAATTTTCCAGTTTGTTGTGATCCACACAGTCTTTGGCATAGTCAATAAAGCAGAAGTAGAATTTGAATAAAGTTCTGGAAAATAGGAACATGTTATTCCAGCATTCCTTCCTGAAATCATGGATCTTAAAGAGACCTAGGATGGCTTGAATAGCATGGTTCAGGATGGTCATCTGTGCTCTGATCCATGGAGAGAGGACACAATTAAGAGAAATACTGAATCATCACAGGACAGAGGTTGTAGTGGAAATCCCCCAGGGAGCCACTGCTAGGAGCAGAGAATGGTATGAAAACCTACTGAAGCAAAAGGCAGTGGTGGTTTTTCTGATAGTTTCTCCCAAAGGAAATAGGGGCTGTTTATGCACTTACTCATTTAGTAAATAAACATTTACTGAGTATCTTTTCTGTACTTGTATTAAGTCCCTGAGATACAGAATTAATTAATTGGCCTAGATTTCAAGGAGGGGAAAAAATATTTCAAACCAATGGACGTGTTCAGCTTTTGATTGCTGATAATATCAATAACCTCAGATATGCAGATGACACCACCCTTATGGCAGAAAGTGAAGAACTAAAGAGACTCTTGATGAAAGTGAAAGAGGAGAGTGAAAATGTTGGCTTAAAGCTCAACATTCAGAAAACTAAGATCATGGCATCTGGTCACATCACTTCATGGCAAATAGATGGGCAAACAGTGGAAACAGTGGCTGACTTTATTTTGGGGGGCTCCAAAATCATTGCAGATGGTGATTGCAGCCATGAAATTAAAAGACACTTACTCCTTGGAAGTAACCTAGACAGCATGTTAAAAAGCAGAGACATTACTTTGCCAACAGAGGTCCATCTAGTCAAGGCTGTGGTTTTTCCAGTAGTCATGTATGCATGTGAGAGTTGGACCATAAAGAAAGCTGAGCACAGAAGAATTGATCCTTTTGAACTATGGTGTTGGAGAAGACTCTTGAGAGTCCCTTGGACTGCAAGGAGATCCAACCAGTCCATCCTAAAGGAGATCAGTCCTGGGTGTTTGTTGGAAGAACTGATGTTGAAGCTGAAACTCCAATACTTTGGCCATCGGATGCGAAGAACTGACTCATTGGAAAAGACCCTGATGCTGGGAAAGTTTGAAGGCAGGAGGAGAAGGGGACGACAGAGGATGAGATGGTTAGATGGCATCGCTGACTCAATGGACATGAGTTTGGGTAAACTCCCAGAGTTGGTGATAGACAGGGAGGCTTGGTGTGCTGCAGTTCATGGGGTCGCAAAGAGTAGGACACAACTGAGGGACTGAACTGAACTGAATTGATATTGTATTCTGTTTTCTGTTATTCTAAAGAGAAGCTCTTCTGCCCATTTCTGGAAGTGGTAAATGTATCAGGAAGTAAAAAAATAGTGCCTGCCTATCCCTGACTAGGATAGGAGTAAGATCTTTCTGCTTCTCAAAACTGGATACTTTAAGGTTTTGTGCTGTAAGAGTTGAGGTTTCTTTAGGATGGTTGATCAAATATTTTTAGATGGATCATCAAGCTTAATTAAGGGAAGGGAAGTGAAACAAAATAATGAAAGAAAAGTGATTCTTTTTCTCTCCCTTGCCCTAATAATATATTGGGAAGAAGTGACAGGCAAAAGAAACTTGGGTCCTAGAACTTAAATCCTTGGGCTCCATTCCTGTGACAGCTGTCTGGGAGTGGGCCCAGGAAGAGCTTGCCAGGAGGATGAATTACTCCGTTACTGAGCCAAGGTAAATCATATTTTCAGCTCTGTGTCTGGAGTGGTAAGATACTGTGATTGTATAAGATACCGTGATTGTATAAGACCGTGACCAGAACAGGGGAAAACGAATGGTTTCCCAAAGGAAAATCTGTAGGACAGATATGTGCACTGGATACATTGATGTTAGCTAGACAGTCAAACCCAACTGAGGTCTACTACATTTCTTGCCAAGACATATTAAATCATCTGTCCATTCATTAAAGTACAGAAAATATGTTAGTCCTTTATAAGAGTTTAATAAATAAGGAAACAATTAATGTAAGTTGAAATTAAAAATTTTTAGGTATATGCAATATGTCCATTGTTAAACTTGAAAATTTTGGTGTTAAAGGATATCATTTTAAAAAGTATATTAAAAGTGGATATGGAATATTCAATAAACGGTGTTAAAATAGCTAAATCGCCTTCTGGAAAAAGTAAAAGTTAAGTTTTTTCATAACTTTCAGTGTAAAGAAAATGGATCAAAAATGTGGATCCTGAAATCATAAAAATAATAAATAATCTGTGGAAGAATAAAAACAGGATATTGGTGAATATTTTCTCTAAATATGAAATAAAACTCTAAATTAAAATAAAAAATTGATGCATTTTACATTTTTAAAAAAACCTACATTGACAAAGCTTCCATAAGAAAAGCCAAAATAAAAAGAATTCATTTCTTTAACAGTTATAAAGCATTGATGTATCTATAAGATTCTCCATCAACATAGTGTGAAGAAATATGAGCAAACAGATGGGAAGAAGAAGCATGGGAGAGATCAAGGAAAGAAATACAGAATGAAGAAAAATCATGAAAGAAAAGATTCTCAAATTCACTTATCCCAAAAGTTAATGAATTCAAACTAGGATTCCACTTATCTGCTATCAGATAAATAAAGACTGCGTTCAATTTGTTGTTTGGTTGCTCAGTTGTGTCCGACTCTGGACCCCATGGATTGTAGAATGCCAGAATTCCCTGTCCTTAGCTGTCTCCCAGAGTTGGCTCAAGCTCATGTCCATTGAGTTGATGATGCTGTCCAGCCATCTCATCCTCTGTAACCCCCTTCTCCTGCCTTCAGTCTTTTCCAGCATCAGGGTCTTTTCCAATGAGTCAGTTCTTCACATCAGGTGGCCAAAGTATTGGAGTTTCAGCTTCAGCATCAGTACTTCCAATGAATATTCAGGGTTGACTTTCTTCAGGATTGACTGGTTTGATTTCCTTGCTGCCCAAGGGACTCTCAAGAGTCTTTTCCTGTGCCACAGTTCAAAAGCATCAATTTTTCAGCACTCAGCCTTCTCTATGGTTCAACTCTCACATCCATACATGACTACTGGAAAAACCATAGCTTTGACTAGATGGACATTTGTTGGCAAGGTGATGTCTCTGCTTTTTATTATTCTGTCTAGGTTGGTCACAGCTTTTCTTCCAAGGAGCAAGCATCTTTTAATTTTATGGCACCAGTCACCATCTGCAGTGCTTTTGTATGCCCCAAAAATAAAGTCTGTCACTGTTTCCACTGTTTCCCCATCTATTTGCCATGAAGTGATGGGACCAGATACTATGATCTTGGTTTTTTGAAGGTTGAGTTTTAAGCCACCTTTTTCACTCTCCTCTTTCACCTTCATCAAGAGGCTCTTTAGTTCCTCCTTACTTTCTGCCTAAGGATGCCATCTGCATATCTGAGGTTATTGATATTTCTCCTGGCAATCTTGATTCCAGCAAAAGCTTCAACATACTGTATTCACAAAGGTACATAGAAGCAGGACTTTCAGACATAGAATATAAAGGGAAACAGCCTCTGTGGAAGCTAATTTGGAAATATCAGTCAAAATATAAAATACCCATTCCCATTGAATGGTTAATTCCATTCCTTAAGTTTTGCTCCATATATTAATTGACATGTGTAAGAACTGGCACTTATTCAAGATATTCACTACAGTCTTACTTCAAATAGCAGAAGACTTCATTCAAGACATTTGATGATGTTTTAATCATGTAATGGAATATTATGTAGTCATGAAAAAATGAAACTGAGTAAGCTCTTTGAGGACTGATATGAAATTATTTTTAAATGAAAGAAAGTAAAAAAAAATAAGGTAAATATATTGAAATTATGCCAGCTTTCTATAGTTGCTGTTGTAATACTTGGACACAAATTTAGAGGCTTAGAACAATATGAATTTATTATCTTACAATTCTGCAGTTCAGAAGATTGGCATGGTTCTACCAGGATAACTCAAGGTTTTGTCAGTGTTACAGACCTTCTTGGAGGCTTGTTTTTTAATCAGCTTCTCCAAGTCCCCCACATTCCTTATTTCATGATTCTCTTCCTTCTTCTTCAAAACAGCAACATTACACCACTCTGAATCCCCCTCGGTAGTCACACCTTTCTCAGATCACAGCTGGGAAAGGTTCTCTGACTACAAGTATTTATGTGATCAGGATAATCCAAAATGATCCAGACCCATCTGGATAACCCAAAATAATCTCATCTCAAGGGATACCTTTAATCACACATATAAATTTCATTTTTCCAGGGATTAGAGGTGGACATCTTTAGACTCCTTCTGCAATTCACATTCTTGTGAATAAAATGCTACTGTTCCTTTTTTTAATGATAAAAAATTTTTTAAAATGTAGAATTTTATGTAAAATAATTAACACTGGTTGCCTGATGGAAGAGGAATGAATTAGACCTGACAGGAAGACTTCTTGTGTTTTCTTTGTACTGTTTGAAATTTGAATCATTTAAATTACTGTCCTATAAAACCTACATTTTTATTCAGTTGAACCTTAGAATTCTCTATCAGATTGTCTTTTTTAGCTTTTTATTTTATGTTGGAATATAACTGATTAACACTGTTGCGATGACTTCATGCCTTTTAAAGAATAAAATCAAGCCTCTTTGAGAAATGTAAAATGAAGATACATGCCGATTTATTTCATCCCAGTCTGGGATTGTAAGCCCTAGTGTTTGATGAATAATGAATGTGGACTTAGAAACACTCCAGGGCCCTTGTGAAGGAGAACCAGCAGTGAGGAAGCTCAGGGGAGAGCTAGAGTGTGGCCACCAAAACTGGGCAGGAGGAGTGGGGGTTGCTTCTTTGACCTGTTCCTGCTGCTAAAGTCTCCCTGTATTTTTATGTCAGCAATTCCACAAGAGCCTGAAGAGAAACTTGTATTACAACCAGGCACAAGGGAGAAGTAAAAAGGAGAGGGATATTCCACTTCGTTATTCTTTTCAGACTCAGTGGAGGTGGATGCTCTGATTATATTAATAAAAGACAGACTACAGGGGGCAGAATGAAAAAGATTCATTGTCCCTCTCTCAAGTTTTTAATACTTGAAATGGTGGCCTGGTGACACAGGTTTTGATATAGGAGGTAAAATAGCATTGACATAGTAGCAAAAGATCTCCTTGTGGAAACTTAATTAAAATTGACTAGACATCTTTTTCAACTGAAGAATAAAATCACTTCCAACCAGTCATTAAGAAAGTCACAAATAATTAACTAGAAATTTAGGCAAAAATACCAAAGATAAATTCAAACGAGAAATCTTAAATGGTTGAAGAAACACAACAGTTTCACCATATTAGTGAAAATTAAGCAAAAATTAAAGTAAAAAGAAATACCATTTCACACTTAATAGATTGACAGTTTTTAAAATTTGAGTATCCTAAGTGTTGACATGAATGTGGAGAACCTTTAACTTTTCAGTACAATTTGGCAAAATCTGGTGTATGCATACGCTATAACATGGAAGTTCCACCAGATATGTAGCAATTGACATTTTTCCAAAAAATAATGTACAAGTTTGTTCATAACACCTTCAATTTTTATATGAAAAAATACTAGAAACAATACAAATAACCAGCAAAGTGAAAATAGATAAAGGAGCATAATACAGTCCATAAGGGAATACTATATCACAGTGAAAATGAATGAGCAAATGGAAAAAATGTTATCATGGATGTATCTTTCAAACAATAATAATTAAAGAAAAGCAACCTGTAGAAGACTACACACAGTCTGGGTCGTGTCTTAGTTTGCCTGGGTTGTTACATCGAAACACCATAGATTGAGCAGCTTAAACAACAGACATTGGTTTCTCACAGTTCGGTAGGCTGGGAAGTACAGGAGCAAGATGCTGGCAGTTCAGTTCCTGGTGAGAACCCCCATCCTGACATGCAGACAATGCCTTCTCATTGTGTCCTCACACAATGGAGAAAGAGAGAGAGGAAGCAAGCTGTCTGGTGTCTCTTCTTATAAGGGCACTAATCCCATGGTAAAAGTCCTACCCTCATGACTTCATTTAATTATCTCCTAAAGATCTCTCATCTCCAGATACCATCCCACCATCATATTGGGGATTAGAGCTTCAACATTTGAATTTAGGGGGAGGGACCCAATTAAGGTTCTATTTTAATTTTAAAAATCTAAAAAAAAAAAAATCCATATTGTCAACCTTTATAGTGAAAATACGAACACTTGCCTGGGAATGATGAATACCAAAGTCAGAATTGTTATTCCCCTTGGAGATCCAGGCATGGCAGATAGGAGAGGAGAAAGACATCAGTTAAGATATGCATGGAAAATTTCAGAAATATTTAAAATGCCTTACTCTTACTATCTAAGTTTAGTGATCGTTTTGAGTATTTTTCATATTCTTAACATCATATTTACATCTAAAAAATTTTAAAATGTTTAAAAAATCCAAAACTTTCTATTATTATGTACAACTTTGTCTCACATTCTAATTTTAGTGAAAAAAATCTATGGAACCAAACACAATTGTTTCACTAAAAAAGAAACTAAAACAAATATACTAAGATTAATTTTATCTATCAGGGAGACAAAACTCACACAATTGTGACTTAACCAAGACCAAGATGTTGATTTATGTTCCTCATGTGTTACTGAAGTGGTGAATAGCCCAGACACAGGAGAAAAGGAAGGTGCATCCACAATTATCACAATCTACCACAATTATCCTATCTACCACAATGTGGTAGAAGGACTACCACATAGTCCTTCTGTGGTTTTTTTTTTTTTAACTCTCCATCTCCAACATATTTGGTTTTTACTTCTTGACTTGAGTTGGCTGTTCTAGCTCCAATCACTGCATCTGTATTTCAGCCACTATATTTCATCCAGCAGCTAAAAGGAAAAAAGGGGAAAGGTATATCATTTCCCTTTATCGCCAAGAAACCTGAATAAGTTATTATGACTCGCAAAATGTTAGCCAGGATTGTCACATGACTGTGACTAAAGACAAGGAAGGCTGGAAAATAGTTTATTCAAAGTTGTCATGTGCATTGTTGTCATATGTTAATTGCTGTTATTGATACAAATTTTATCAAAAATTTATTATTACATTACAGAAAGGAATGTTTTAGGTTATTATTAATTGGCTTATTGATTATAAAACCAGAACCATATGATGTTTAAGTAGCATAACACTTTGAAGCATTGAAAATGTGTAATACATTTAAAATATATAATGAATTCTTATCTTGACATGAAATATATATTTTTCATCTGGATTAAATTTATAGTTAAATTATAAGTCCTGAAACCCATCTAGCAATTCATTTGGAGGACTGCATATACTTGGGGGGTTAAGTATTTGCATGATTTATTGTTGATATAGCTCTGTACCTATGAAAATCAATCTATATTAGCAAAAAGCTACATTTTCAACTTTAGAAAAACATTAAGATTTCTCTATAATTTTATTAATTTTTGTTTAAGATCTGTCAAAGACTAAGATCCATGCTAGTATCTCTTTTCCACAGTTACATTTTTGTAGATTTCTGTTACTATTTGAACTATATAATTCGATTTTTTCTTTTTTTATATAAATTTATTTATTTTAATTGGATGCTAATTACTTTACAATGTTGTAGTGATTTTGCCATGCATCAACATGAATCTGCCACGGGTGTACACATGTTACCCATCCTGAACCCCACTTCCAACTCCCCCCCATCCCATCCCTCTGGGTTATCCCAGTGTACCAGCCCCGAGCATCTTGTATCATGCATCGAATCTGGCCTGGCAATTCGTTTCACATATGATACTATACATGTTTCAGTGCCATTCACCAAAATCATCCCAGCCCCGCCTTCACCCACAGAGTCCAAAAGACTGTTCTATACATCTGTGGTCTTTTTTGCTGTCTCCAATACAGGGCTATCATTACCATCTTTCTTAATTCCATATATATGCATTAGTATACTGTATTGATGTTTTTCTTTCTGGCTTACTTCACTCTGTATAATAGGCTCCAGTTTCATCCACCTCATTAGAACTGATTCAAATGTATTCTTTTTAATGGCTGAGTAGTACTCCATTGTGTATATGTACCACAGCTTTCTTATCCATTCATCTGCTCATGGACATCTAGGTTGCTTCCATGTCCTGGCTATTATAAACAGTGCTGCGATGAACATTGGGGTACATGTGTCTCTTTCAATTCTGGTTTCCTCAGTGTGTATGCCCAGCAGTGGGATTGCTGGGTCATATGGCAGTTCCATTTCCAGTTTTTTTAAGGAATCTCCACACTGTTCTCCATAGTGGCTGTACTAGTTTGCATTCCCACCAACAGTGTAAGAGGGTTCCCTTTTCTCCACACCTTCTCCAGCATTTATTGCTTGTAGACTTTTGGATTGCAGCCATTCTGACTGGCATGAAATGGTACCTCATTGTGGTTTTGATTTGCATTTCTCTGATAATGAGTGATGTCGAGCATTTTTCATGTGTTTGTTAGTCATCTGTATGTCTTCTTTGGAGAAATGTCTGTTTAGTTCTTTGGCCCATTTTTTGATTTGGTCATTTATTTTTCTGGAATTGAGCTGCAAGAGTTGCTTATATATTTTTGAGATTAATTCTTTGTCAGTTGCTTCATTTGCTATTATTTTCTCCCATTCTGAAGGCTGTCTTTTCACCTTGCTTAGAGTTTCATTTGTTGTGTAAAAATTCTTAATTTTAATTAGGTCCCACTTGTTTATTTTTGCTTTTATTTCCAATATTCTGGGAGGTGGGTCATAGAGGATCCTGCTGTGATGTATATCAGAGAGTGTTTTTCCTATGTTCTCCTCTAGGAGTTTTATAGTTTCTGGTCTTATGATTAGATCTTTAATCCATTTTGAGTTTATTTTTGTGTATGGTGTTAGAAAGTGTTCTAGTTTCATTCTTTTACAAGTGGTTGACCAGTTTTCCCAGCACCACTTGTTTAAGAGATTGTCTTTTCTCCATTGTATACTCTTGCCTCCTTTGTCAAAGAAAAGGTGTCCATAGGTGCGTGGATTTATCTCTGGGCTTTCTATTTTGTTCCATTGATCTATATTTCTGTCTTTGTGTCAGTACCATACTGTCTTGATGACTGTGGCTTTGTAGTAGAGCCTGAAGTCAGGCAGCTTAATTCCTCCAGTTCCATTCTTCTTTCTCAAGATTGCTTTGACTATTCAAGGTTTTTTGTATTTCCATACAAATTGTGAAATTATTTGTTCTAGCTCTGTGAATAATACCGTTGGTAGCTTGATAGGGAATGCATTGAATCTATAGACTGCTTTGGGTAGTATACTCATTTTCACTATACTGATTCTTCCGATCCATGAACACGGTATATTTCTCCATCTATTAGTGTCCTCTTTGATTTCTTTCACCAGTGTTTTATAGTTTTCTATATATAGGTCTTTTGTTTCTTTAGGTAGATATATTCCTAAGTATTTTATTCTTTCTGTTGCAATGGTGAATGGAATTGTTTCCCTAATTTCTCTATTTTCTCATTATTAGTGTATAGGAATGCAAGGGATTTCTGTGTGCTGATTTTATATCCTGCAACTTTACTATATTCATTGATTAGCTCTAGTAATTTTCTGGTGGAGTCTTTAGGGTTTTCTATGTAGAGGATCATGTCACCTGCAAATAGTGAGAGTTTTACTTCTTCTTTTCCAATTTGGATTCCTTTTATTTCTTTTTCTGCTCTGATTGCTGTGGCCAAAACTTCCAAAACTATGTTGAATAGTAGTGGTGAAAGTGGGCACCCTTGTCTTGTTCCTGACTTTAGGGGGAATGCTTTCAATTTTTTACCATTGAGGATAATGTTTGTTGTGGGTTTGTCATATATAGCTTTTATTATGTTGAGGTATGTTCCTTCTATTCCTGCTTTCTGGATAGTTTTTATCATAAAGGGAAGTTGAATTTTGTCAAACGCTTTCTCTGCATCTATTGAGATAATCATATGGCTTTTACTTTTCAATTTGTTAATGTGGTGTATTACATTAACTGATTTGTGGATATTGAAGAATCCTTGCATCCCTGGGATAAAGCCCAATTGGCCATAATGTATGATCTTTTTAATGTGTTGTTGGATTCTGATTGCTAGTATTTTGTTAAGGATTTTTACATCTATGTTCATCAGTGATATTGGTCTGTAGTTTTCTTTTTTTGTGGCATCTTTGTCAGGTTTTGGTATTAGTGTGATGGTGGCCTCATAGAATGAGTTTGGAAGTTTACCTTCATCTGCAATTTTCTGGAAGAGTTTGAGTAGGATAGGTGTTAGCTCTTCTCTAAATTTTTGGTAGAATTTAGCTGTGAAGCCGTCTGGTCCTGGGCTTTTGTTTGCTGGAAGATTTCTGACTACAGTTTCAAATTCCGTGCTTGTGACGAGTCTGTTAAGATTTTCTATTTCTTTCTGGTTCAGTTTTGGAAAGTTCTACTTTTCTAAGAATTTGTCCATTTCTTCCAAGTTGTCCACTTTATTGACATATAATTGCTGCTAGTAGTCTCATGATCCTTTGTATTTCTGTGTTGTCTGTTGTGATCTCTCCATTTTCATTTCTAGTTTTATTGATTTGATTTTTCTCCATTTGTTTCCTGATGAGTCTGGCTAATGGTTTGTCAATTTTATTTATCCTTTCAAAGAACCAGCTTTTGGCTTTGTTGATTTTTGCTATGGTCTCTTTTGTTTCCTTTGCATTTATTTCTGCCCTAATTTTTAAGATTCCTTTCTTCTACTAACCCTGGGGTTCTCCATTTCTTCCTTTTCTAGTTGCTTTAGGTGTAGAGTTAGGTTATTTATTTGACTTTTTTCTTGTTTCTTGAGGTATGAACCTTCCCCTTAGCACTGCTTTTACAGTGTCCCACAGGTTTTGGGTTGTTGTGTTTTCATTATCATTTGTTTCTATGCATATTTTGATTTCTTCTGTGATTTGTTAGTTATTTAGCAGCATGTTGTTCAGCCTCCATATGTTGGCATTTTTAATAGTACTTCTCCTGTAATTGAGAGATAATCTTACTGCATTGTGGTCAGAAAAGATGCTTGGAATGATTTCAATTTTTTTTTTAATTTACCAAGGCTAGATTTATGGCCTAGAATGTGATCTATCCTGGAGAAGGTTCCGTGTGCACTTGAGAAAAAGGTGAAATTCATTGTTTTGGGATGAAATGTCCTATAGATATCAATTAGGTCTAACTGGTCTATTGTATCATTTAAAGTTTGTGTTTCCTTGTTAATTTTGTTTAGTTGATCTATCCATAGGTGTGAGTAGGGTATTAAAGTCTCCCACTATTACTGTGTTATTGTTAATTTCTCCTTTCATACTTGTTAGTTTTTGTCTTACATATTGTGGTGCTTCTATGTTGGGTGCATATATACTTATAATTGTTATATCTTCTTCTTGAATTGATCCTTTGATCATTATGTAGTGTCCTTCTTTGTCTCTTTTCACAGCCTTTGTTTTAAAGTCTATTTCATCTGATATGAGTATTGCTACTTCTGCTTTCTTTTGGTCTCTATTTGCATGGAATATCTTTTTCCAACCCTTCACTTTCAGTCTGTATGTGTCCCTTGTTTTGAGGTGAGTCTCTTGTAGACAACATATATAGGGGTCTTATTTTTGTATCCATTCAGCCAGTTTTGTCTTTTGGTGGGGGCATTCAACCCATCTACATTTAAGGTAATTATTGATAAGTATGATCCTGTTGCCATTTACTTTATTGTTTTGGGTTCGAGTTTATACACCCTTTCTGTGTTTCCTGTCTAGAGAAGATCCTTTAGCATTTGTTGGAGAGCTGGTTAGCATTCCAGTCCCCTATAATGAAAAAGACATCTTTTTTGGGTGTTAGTTCTAAAAGGTCTTGTAGGTCTTCATAGAACCATTCAACTTTAACTTCTTCAGCGTTACTGGTTGGGGCATAGACTTGGATTACTGTGATATTGAATGGTTTGCCTTGGAAACGAAAAGAGATCATTCTGTCGGTTTTGAGATTGCAACCAAGTACTGCATTTCGGACTCTTTTGTTGACTATAATGGCTACTCCATTTCTTCTGAGGGATTCCTGCCTGCAGTAGTAGATATAATGGTCATCTGAGTTAAATTCACCCATTCCAGTCCATTTTAGTTCGCTGATTCCTAGAATGTCGACATTCACTCTTGCCATCTCTTGTTTGACCACTTCCAATTTGCCTTGATTCATGAACCTGACATTCCAGGTTCCTATGCAATATTGCTCTTTACAGCATCAGACCTTGCTTCTATCACCAGTCATATCCACAGCTGGGTATTCTTTTTGCTTTGGCTCCATCCCTTCATTATTTCTGGAGTTATTTCTCCACTGATCTCCAGTAGCATATTGGGCACCTGCTGACCTGGGGAGTTTCTCTTTCAGTATCCTATCATTTTGCCTTTTCATACTGTTCATGGGGTTCTCAAGGCAAGAATACTGAAGTGGTTTGCCATTCCCTTCTCCAGTGGGCCACATTCTGTCAAATCTCTCCACCATGACCCGCCCGTCTTGGGTTGCCCCACGGGCATGGCTTAGTTTCATTGAATTAGATAAGGCTGTGGTCCTAGTGTGATTAGATTGACTAGTTTTCTGTGAGTATGGCTTCAGTGTGTTTGCCCTCTGATGCCCTCTTGCAACACCTACCGTCTTACTTGGGTTTCTCTTACTTTGGCTGTGGGATATCTCTTCATGGCTGTTCCAGCAAAGCACAGCCATTGCTCCTTACCTTGGACGAGTGGTATCTCCTCACTGCCGCCCTTGCTGACCTTCAACGTGGGATAGCTCCTCTAGGAGTAACAGGCAAATTTGGCCTTGAAATACACAATGAAGCAGGGCAAAGACTAATAGAGTTTTGCCAAGAAAACGCACTGGTCATAACAAACACCCTCTTCCAACAACACAAGAGAAGACTCTATACATGGACATCACCAGATGGTCAACACCAAAATCAGATTGATTATATTCTTTGCAGCCAAAGATGGAGAAGCTCTATAGAGTCAGCAAAAACAAGACCAGGAGCTGACTGTGGCTCAGACCATGAACTCCTTATTGCCAAATTCAGAGTTAAATTGAAGAAAGTAAGGAAAACCACTAGACCATTCAGATATGACCGAAATCACATCCCTTATGATTATACAGTGGAAGTGAGAAATAGATTTAAGGGCCTAGATCTGATAGATAGAGTGCCTGATGAACTATGGAATGAGGTTCATGACATTGTATAGGAGACAGGGATCAAGACCATTCCCATGGAAAAGAAATGCAAAAAAGCAAAATGGCTGCTGGGGAGGCCTTACAAATAGCTATGAAAAGAAGAGAAGCGAAAAGCAAAGGAGAAAAGGAAAGATATAAACATCTGAATGCAGAGTTCCAAAGAATAGCAAGAAGAGATAAGAAAGCCTTCTTCAGTGATCAATGCAAAGAAATAGAGGAAAACAACAGAATGGGAAAAACTAGGGATCTCTTCAAGAAAATCAGAGATACCAAAGGAAAATTTCATGCAAAGATGAGCTTGATAAAGGACAGAAATGTTATGGACCTAACAGAAGCAGAAGATATTAAGAAGAGATGGCAAGAATACACAGAAGGACTGTACAAAAATGATCTTCACGACCCAGATAATCACGATGGTGTGATCACTGACCTAGAGCCAGACATCCTGGAATGTGAAGTCAAGTGGGCCTTAGAAAGCATCACTACGAACAAAGCTAGTGGAGGTGATGGAATTCCCATTGAGGTATTCCAAATTCTGAAAGATGATGCTGTGAAAGTTCTGCACTCAATATGCCAGCAAATTTGGAAAACTCAGCAGTGGCCACAGGACTGGAAAAGATCAGTTTTCATTCCAACCCCAAAGAAAGGCAATGCCAAAGAATGCTCAACTACCGCACAATTGCACTCATCTCACACGCTAGTAAAGTAATGCTCAAAATTCTCCAAGCCAGGCTTCAGCAATATGTGAACCGTGAACTTCCTGATGTTCAAGCTGGTTTTAGAAAAGCCAGAGGAACCAGAGATCAAGTTGTCAACATCTGCTGGATCATGGAAAAAGCAAGAGTTCCAGAAAAACATCTATTTCTGCTTTATTGACAATGCCAAAGCCTTTGACTGTGTGGATCACAATAAACTGTGGGAAATTCTGAAAGAGGTGGGAATACCAGAACACCTGATCTGCCTCTTGAGAAATTTGTATGCAGGTCAGGAAGCAACAGTTAGAACTGGACATGGAACAACAGACTGATTCCAAATAGGAAAAGGTGTTCATAAAGGCTGTATATTGTCACCCTGTTTATTTAACTTATACGCAGAGTACATCATAAGAAACGCTGGACTGGACTGGAAGAAACACAAGCTGTAATCAAGATTGCCAGGAGAAATATCAATACCCTCAGATATGCAGATGACACCACCCTTATGGCACAAAGTGAAGAGGAACTCAAAAGCCTCTTGATGAAACTGAAAGTGGAAAGTGAAAAAGTTGACTTAAAGCTCAACATTCAGAAAACGAAGATCATGGCATCCGGTCCCATCACTTCATGGGAAATAGATGGGGAAACAGTGGAAACAGTGTCAGACTTCATTTTTCTGGGCTCCAAAATCACTACAGATGGTGACTGCAGCCATGAAATTAAAAGACACATACTCCTTGGAAGGAAAGTTATGACCAACCTAGATAGCATATTCAAAAGCAGAGGCATTACTTTGCCAACAAAGGTCCATCTAGTCAAGGCTATGGTTTTTCCTGTGGTCACGTATGGATGTGAGAATTGGACTGTGAAGAAGGCTGAGTGCCGAAGAATTGATGCTTTTAAACTGTGGTGTTGTAGAAGACTCCTGAGAGTCCCTTGGACTGCAAGGAGATCCAACCAGTCCATTCTGAAGGAGATTAGCCCTGGGATTTCTTTCGAAGGAATGGTGCTAAAGCTGAAACTCCAGTTATTTGGCCACCTCATGCGAAGAGTTGACTCATTGGAAAATACTCTGACGCTGAGAGGGATTGGGGGCAGGAGGAGAAGGGGACAACAGAGAATGAGATGGCTGGATGGCATCACTGACTCAATGGACGTGAGTCTGAGTGAACTTCAGGAGTTGGTGATGGACAGGGGAGCCTGGTTTTTTGTGATTCATGGGGTCGCAAATAGTTGGACACGACTGAGCCACTGATCTGATCTGATCTGATCTGGAGAGCTGGTTTGGTGGTGCTGAATTCTCTCAGCTTTTGCTTGTCTGTAAAGCTTGTGATTTCTCCTTCATATTTGAATGAGATCCTTGCTGGGTACAGTAATCTGGGCTGTAGGTTATTTTTTCCCTCACTTTAAGTACATCCTGCTATTCCCTCCTGGTCTGAAGAGTTTCTATTGGAAGATCAGCTGTTATCCTTATAAGAATCCCCTTGTGTGTTATTTGTTGTTTTTCCCCTGCTGCTTTTGATATTTGTTCTTTTTGTTTGATCTTTGTTAATTTGATTAATATGTGTCTTGCGGTGTTTCGCCTTGGGTTTATCCTGTTTTTTGACTTTCTGGGTTTCTTGGACTTGGGTGATTATTTCCTTCCCCATTTTAGAGAAGTTTTCAACTATTATCTCCTCAAGTATTTTCTCATGGTCTTTCTTTTTGTCTTCTTCTTCTGGGACTCCTATAATTCGAATGTTGGGCCACTTAACATTGTCCCAGAGGTCTCTGAGATTGTCCTCATTTCTTTTAATTCTTTTTTTTTAATTCATTTTAATTTGTTTTCCTCTTTGATTCATTTATTTCTACCATTCTATCTTCTGCCTCACTAATCCTATCTTCTGCCTCTATTATTCTACTGTTTGTTCCCTCCAGAGTGTTTTTTATCTCATTTATTATGTTATTCATTATATATTGACTGTTTTTTATTTCTTCTTCCTTGTCTCCAGGCTATTTATCTGTGATTCCATTTTGTTTTCAAGATTTTGGATCATTTTCACTATCATTATTTGGAATTCTTTATCAGGTAGATTCCCTATCTCTTCCTCTTTTGTTTGGTTTGGTGGGCATTTATCCTGTTCCTTTACCTGCTGGGTATTCCTCTGTCTCTTCATCTTGTTTATATTGCTGTGTTTGGGGAGGCCTTTCTGTATTCTGGCATTTGTGGAGTTCTCTTTATTGTGGAGTTTCCTCACTGTGGGTGGGGTTGTACGGGTGGCTTGTCAAGGTTTCCTGGTTATTGAAGCTTGTTTTGGTGTTCTGGTGGGTGTAGCTGGATTTCTTCTCTCTGGAGTGCAATGAAGTGTCCAGTAATGAGTTATGAGATGTCAATGGGTTTGAATTGACTTTGATCAGCCTGTATATTGAGGCTCAGGGCTATGTTCCTGTGTTGATGGAGAATTTGTGTGGTATGTCTTGCTCTAGAACTTGTTAGCCCTTGGGTGGTGCTTGGTTTCAGTGTAGGTATGGAGGCATTTGATGAGCTCCTGTCGATTAATGTTCCCTGGAGTCAGGAGTTCTCTGGTATTCTCAGGATTTGGACTTAAGCCTCCTGCTTCTGGTTTTCAGTCTTATTTTTACAGTAGCCTCAAGACTTCTCCATCTACACAGCACCATTAATAAAACATCTAGGTTAAAGATGAAATGTTTCTCCACAGCGAGGGACACCCAGAAAGGTTCACAGAGTTACATGGAGACAAGAAGAGGGAGGTGGGAGATAGAGGTGATCAGGATGAGATGAGGTGGAATCAAAAGAGGAGAGAGCAAGGTAGCCAGTAATCACTTCCTTATGTGCACTCCACAGTCTGGGCCATTCAGAGATGTTCACGGAGTTATACAGAGAAGATAAGAGGGAGGAAGGAGACAGAGATGGCCAGGAGGATAAAGGGGGGAATCGAAAGGAGAGAGACAGATCCAGCCAGTAATCAGTTCCCTAAGTGTTCTCCACAGCCCAGAACACACAAAAAGATTCACAGAGTTGGGTAGAGAAGAGAAGGGGGAGGGAGGAGATAGAGGCGACCTGGTGGAGAAAAAGGAGAGTCCAAAGGGGTAGAGAGCAGTCAAGCCAGTAATCTCACTCCCAAGTAAAAATGGGTACTGAAGATTGGGTTCTTAAAGGTACAAAATTGATAACAAATACAAAAAAGCAAAGATTAAAAAGAGTAGAGGTTGAATTTCCAAAAATTCAATATTAAAGAAAAAAATCACAAAAATTATAATATATATGTGTGTGTATATATATATATATATATATATATATATATATATATATATATATATGAAGTTTGCTTTAAAAAATAGGGTCTCTTTTTTTTTCTTCAAAGTAATAGTAGGTTCTAAAAATAAAAATTAAAGGAGTAATAGAGGACTTAAAATTAAAAAAAATTTTTTTTAATTAAAGAATGATAGTAAAAATATATCTAGGACTTTCTCTGGTATTGTTGTGGGCAGTGTGGGGTCAGTTCATTTTTGGATAGTTCCTTGATCCAGCTTATAATTCTCAAGATCTATAGGCCCCTTCCTATGTAGTCAGTACTAACTACAGGGTTTTAATCTATTGCACCTGTCACTTCCAAGGAGGTTCCCTCTGTTTTAGCTTCTTCTGTTTGCTGGTCTCTTCAGTGTCTAATTTCTGCTCTGATGCAAGGGGGCCGTGGTGGACATGTTTTTAGGCTCACTTGTTCAGTCGTGCTGTGGGGAGGGAGGGACGCTACAAACAAATAACACTGGTGTGTGCTCGCAGTGTCTTCACCACACTGGGTTTGCCCCCGCTCACAGCGTGTGTGCTTTCCTTGTCTACACTGCTCAGGCTCTAGGTTGCTCTCCCAGAAACTGTCTGAGGTCGGCCCTGGGTTGTACGCACTTCTAAGCCACTCAGGTTCAGGTACTCAGGTAGTCCTCAAAGGTGCAGACTTGGTTGGACCTACTTTTTGTGCCCTTCCCAGGTCTGAGCAGCTCAGGTGACCAGGTGTTTGGCAAGCGTGGTCGCTGCGACTTATCTCCTCCCCCGTCCCTGCCGCTTGGTTTTCTGGGTGTACAACCCGTGTACCTTCTCAGGTGGATGTTGATCATCCAGAATCCCAAGAAGTCTTGGTTAGCAATGAAGCCTGCTTTCAGTTTGGTAGATAATGCCTCTCTGGGGCCGCGATTGCCCCCTTCCGGCTCTGGCTGCCCTCGCCTGACTGTCACCGGAGGGAGATGGGCCGGCCTGCAGCTGGCTAGCTCTAGTCAGTCCTTTGTTCTGTGAGCGGTCCTGACGGTGTCTTAGGTTAGGGCTTTTTGCGTAGCTCTGATCAGTCCTTTGTTCTGTGAGCGGCCCTGGCGGTGTCTTAGGTTAGGGCTTCTTGCAGGGTAGCTATCCCACAGTCTGGTTTGCTATCTCAAGTTAGTTCCCTCAGATTGCCCTCGGGGCATTAGGCCCAGTCCTTACTCTAAGCAATGCAGCCACGCCTCCCTGCCCAGCCCCGGCTTGCTAGTGGTTCACCACAGACTCGGCAGTGAGAGTGTTTCCTGGTGTTTGGAAACTTCTCTCTTTTTAAAGACTCCCTTCCCAGGACAGAGCTCCATCCCTACCTCTTTTGTCTCTCTCTTTATCTTTTATATTTTTTCCTACCTCCTTTTGAAGACAATGGGCTGCTTTTCTGGGTGCCTGGTGTCCCCTGCTGGCAATCAGAAGTTGTTTTGTGGAATTTACTCAGCGTTCAAATGCTCTTTTGATGAATCTGTGGCGGAGAAAGTGGTCTCCCTGTCCTATTCCTCTGCCATCTTAGGACCGCCCCCCCTATAATTTGATTTTTAGCACAGAAAAGTTCATTAAATCAATTATTCCTTTTATCAGTGTGAACAAATATCTGTCATTTTTAAATGCCTTTTGCCTTAAATCAAATTTTTAATAAACTTCTGTGCATCTTTAATTTTAAACCTCTAATTGTTATCAGTGGGTTTATCATGAGAATCCTATAGTTAGATAAGTTTTTAAAATATTACATTTATATAAATATTTGCATAACCTTTTTGGAGGCAGGAGAAGGAGACAATAGAGGAGGAGATGGTTGGATAGCATCACTGACTCAATTAACATGAGTTTGGGTGAACTCCGGGAGTTGTTGATGGACAGGGAGGCCTGGCTTGTTGCAATTCATGGAGTTTCAAAGAGTTGGACATGACTTAGAGACTGAACTGTGCAGTTATATTTCTCTCACATAATTTTATTTCTTTCTATTTCCTTTTGTTTTCTCTTTTGCTGTGTGAATTATGCCTTGGTTCCATAGTGATTTGAAATTCTTACACTTGTAATTCTTCAAGTAATTTTAA
Source organism: Bos indicus (assembly GCF_029378745.1). Lineage (NCBI taxonomy): Eukaryota > Metazoa > Chordata > Mammalia > Artiodactyla > Bovidae > Bos > Bos indicus. The sequence continues at coordinate 90,904,461 of NC_091763.1, forward strand.
GTTTCTCAAAAACACTATTCAGTATATACTTCTCAAATTAATCAACTAATAATAGGTCATCCTTTGCCTATTTTTTACAGAAGACTATAAATCTAAAACCCTTTTTTATCGAAGTTTCAACTTACCATTTTTCTTCTCACAGAAGAAAGATCAGTAACAGACTGATCATTTATACAAAAATAATTTCCACTAAATTTTATTACATTATATTACTGCTGCTGCTAAGTTGCTTCAGTCGTGTCCGACTCTGTGCGACCCCATAGATGGCAGCCCACCAGGATCCCCCATCCCTGGGATTCTCCAGGCAAGAACACTGGAGTGTGTTGCCATTTCCTTCTCCAATGCCTGAAAGTGAAAAGTCAAAGTGAAGTCACTCAGTCGTGTCCGACTCTTCAAGACCCCATGGACTGCAGCCTACCAGGCTCCTCCGTCCATGGGATTTTCCAGGCAAGAGTACTGGAGTGGGGTGCCATCACGTTCTCTGACATTACTACATATACCTTTTAATTATTCTATTTTTGTAACCATAATTACAACAGTTATTTTAACCTTATAGTTTCAATAGTGTCTATCTGCCTTCTATCTCATTATATTTGTATTCTTGTGCTTTTAATCTTCATTCATGTTTTGGTTGGCTGAAGAAAGTTTTTCCAAGGTCACCAAACTTTATTTCTGAAATATTTCATGTCTAGAATTGTCTTCTATTTCTCTCTTACATGAAAACAATCCTCAAGAATACACAGTTATTTGCTGGTAATCTTTTCATCTTAAATTTGTACTGATCTGTGCTTCTGAACTTTTTTTGGCTTCAGACATCTTTACAAATTTGATGAAAGGCTCAGGCCTCTACATAGAAATCAAGCATTTGTCTATTCAAAATACCAAAAAAAATTAACAAAGGCTTTTATAATTCAAGAGCTGCCTGAAGCACATACATTAATCTTCAGCCTAAGAATTTCTTAAAAGATGTTTCTGAGTAAGAATGAAACCAATCTGCCATTCCGTTGTACTACTTAGATATTCATTTGCAAGATTTTATCTTTATCATAAAAGTCTATTACTTTTTCATTGATTATTTAGGTTAGAGTTTTAATTTGGATTGTTTTTAATTCCCCGTGTCCCCTAAGAGTCTAACCTACTTTGTAGAAGTGCATCAAAGGCTCTCTTGCCCTCTGGCTTGAAGCTGCATCCTACCTAAGGGAGCACCAGTAGGAGACTGGAGAGCAGGAGGGAATGACTGCAGGAATGTATCGCCCAGGATCCCTCCCTCTATTCTCTGTTATTTGCTGTAGGTGCCTCCCTCCACTACAGCCCACAGCTCTGCACAGTGGCCACTCTTCAACTTCCCTTCTTGCCTAAGGTGACTTCATCAATGTTACCAACCAATTCTCTATCTCTTCCTCTATCTCATGATTTGTTACTTCGTCACCTCTTTAATGCGTGCTTTCTATTTACTGCATTTTCTCTACTGTCTTTTAGCATCTGCCCTTCCTTCTGACTGCTTCCTTCTCTGTGTGTTTCATAAAGGACAAGAACTACCAGTCAGTATCCACCACAGAGCAACCTCCTATCCCCCACCAGCCTACAATGGCTGATATGTGAGAGACAGGTAGTCCCTCAGTCCTGTCTGACTCTGTGCAACCCCATGGACTGTAGCCTGCCAGGCTCTGCTGTCCACCGAATTTTCCAGGCAAGAATACTGGAGTAGGTTGCCATTTCCTGTTCCAGGGGATCTTAGTCTTTCTCAAAATAATTGGACACAACCTATTGACTAAACAACAACAGCAACAACATGAAAACAGGTAAATGAAATCACATGATAGAGTGAAACAGGAAATAAGGAATCTCCCAGAAGTAGCATAAAAGCATGGCAAAAACACTTCAGATAAGGATAGAGCTTGGAAACATTGTTCTTACTTTTCTAATATATCAGGTTAAGTTACTCTGCATGCATGCTGCCTGCTAAGTCGTTTCAGTTGTGTCCAACTCTTTGTGACCCTATGGACTGTATCCCACCCGGCTCCTCTGTCCACGAGATTCTCTTCACTGAAGTGAGTTGCCATGCCCTTCTCCAGGGGATCTTCCCGATCCAGGAATGGGATCCATGTCTCTTGAGTCTCCTGCATTGGTAGGTGGGTTCTTTACCACTAGTGCCACCTGGGAAACCTAGGAAGTTACTCTACTCATGTTCAGTGTTGATCTAGAAACTTCCTGCATTGGATTCTAATGGTGGACACAGATGCTATTTCTCAAATTCTTCTAAGATTTTGACCACTCCTAAAATCACACTCTCTACTGTGTGCATGTGCAGACATGTGCACATGCACACACACATTATGCCCAAACAGAAAGGCTTCCACTGTATTTATCTGCCCTGAATTTATAACTTTCATTTAACCTTCTTTTTCCTGTATCAGGGAACATAGCATTAGAGGCAGTGGCAGGGGAATATAGCAGGTTTTCTCTGCTGATTTTACATGGCAACCAAAGAAGAGGTTTTGAAATCTGTGAGTGATTTTTGTTCTTGTACTTCTGTGATTCGCAATAGGGTTTTTCCAACCATAATTTGAATATTGTTTTTTTTCCCAAGTCTTTGACTTTTTTTCCACCAGAAAATGGATTATTCTTAGTTGTTGATACCTATTTCCTGATCCCTTTCTAAAAATTGTGCTTCTCATTATTTTCTTGTTTCCATCCTTGATACATTTCTTTGAGAATCTTTTTGGCTACTTAACAGCTGCCAATGAGGATTTTAATTTCACCATCCTGATTTCAATTCCTCTCAGGCCTTTTCTCACTCTTTTAATCATTTCATTCTCTCTTTATTTCAGTTTTGTTGCATCTACATCTTATTTTCTGGATTTTTAAAAAGTTCCTCCTATTGTATCTCAGGAGATACTTTTCTATGACTCTCTGCTCCAACTTCATAGATAATTCATTTTCATTAACTTGTTACAGCCATCAGTTTTTGAAGTTTCTTCTAATCATTGACAATATTTTTAGAATTATGCTATCCCCTCTTACTGTATAATGTTCTTCTCAAACAGCACACATCTTCCTCTTCTTGTTGTTTTCTCTGCTTTTCTTCAAAAGACAAGTCATCTGACCATGTTTAGAATATGTCAACTGGGAAAAAGTTTGGGCTGCCTGAGTGCCTCCTCCTTTTTCACTGAGGTCCTGATCAAACCCTGTTCTTAGACTTAGAGCTAGAACATAGATGTCATTTCCTTAGCTCGGTTCTACTAGAAAGGACTCCTTGATCTCTTGCATATCTGTTGGTCCATAGTGAACCATTTCTGGACTTTCTATCTTCACCATGATGCAGGCAAGTGGGGAAATGGATTTGGCAATCTTAGTCAGCAGGATGCTGAGAGATGATGAGTAGGAGTGACATAAAATTGCAAAGAATAAAAGCAACATAGAAATATTTTCTGTGTAATTTTCTGTGTAATTCTGAAGGTTGTTATTTAGTCACTAACAACTAGCAACTAAATAACAACTATTTATTTATTTAGTAAACAACTTCATTTTGCAAAAAAAATATTTTTTTTGCAACCCAACTCTTTTGCAACCCCATGGACTGTAGCATCCCTCTGTCCATGGGATTTTCCAGGCAAGCATATTGGGGTGGGTTGCCATTTCCTTCCTTCTCAGGGGATCTTCCCAACCCAGGAATCAAACCTGAGTCTTCTGCATTAGCAGGTGGATTCTTTACCAGTGAGCCATGCAGAGTCAGACACAACTGAGCCACTGAACTGTGTAACTGAGCCACCAGGAGAGCCCAATACAGGGAGAACTACCTAGCCTTTTGATTGGTACAAATCAGTTCCTATAAATTAGTGGACAGAAAGCTAGAGAAAGCTAAACTGTCTCTTCTGTGTACTTATAGATGGTGGTTTGCTGTTTTCATGAAGTGAAGATTGGTTTTCTCCAACAACTTTCATCATTTACAGTTAGTGAAATTCCTCTGAGATTTGGGCATTTGATTGGTCTTCTGAGTTAGTTGATATTTGATTTTTGTTTTATTCATCTTGAGTTTCAAACGAAAATTTGAGAGTTTTCAAATGAAAGTTGAAGTCCCTTAAATAGACACAACTTTTAAAGAAATTTAACTGACATTTTTACAAAAAGCAATGAATTTATGATGAACAAGTTTGATAGACTTATAAAAAGAAAGGTAGATATAGGTGTAGATATATATTTTTCTTCATATCAACCACTTTTATTTAAATTGCATTTGCTCATAAAATTTTCATTATTTTTATAAGGGTATATTTTGAATTTGTCCTGGGACACATTATCATGGTGGAAGAGCTCATGGATTTTAGGGTAGCATGGTGTACCTCTAGACACAGACTACTAAAGTTGCTGCAGTAGGTTTATATTTAAAGGTAATTTAAATACAAAAATTTCATGAGAGTGTACTGATTAATCTAAAGACATATGTTTTCACACTTTTTTTTTTTTTTTTTGGACAACTAACTATGTAAGCTTAGATTGAGCAGATGGTTTAATCTATAGATTTATCAATGTCTCCCCTCTAAGTAAAAGTATCTCCCTGAATTATTTTCCAGCATTGTGATCATACAAAACAAAGAAAGGAAAGTGGTTAAATACTGCAAACTGCTATAATTGATCCAATCATCATTCATTTAAGACATCTCTGAGTGACATTATGTACTAATTTGTTCATTTGTCTGCTGCTTATCACTCCTTATAAGAATCTAAACTGTATTAGGATAGCATTTTACTATCATGGTCTCACTGTATCTCAAGACAAGATGGCACTCCCTGTCCCATAATGGGTGCTGAGTAGTTGCTGAATAAACTAATGAAGAAGCCAGCAAGGTATTGGTGATATAAAGATAAATAGTTTATAGTCCTTAACTTGCTGAGTCTCAAATTAGCTGTTTAGAGCATTCTGCATAAATGTGTCCAAATGAAAGTTCATAAACACAGAGTAAAATATGCTCATTAAGAACAAATTAAAATTCTGAGAAATAATAGGCCCAAAGTACTTAGGCCACTCCTCTTTTTATTGTAATAATTTTGCTTCAACTTCAGTTTCTTACATAAAAATCCACTTAACTACTCTTTATTTAAAATAACTATAATATCCGGATCTTATTTATTAATCATATATAAAGCTAATGACTTCTTAATATACATGATTCTTCTCTGCTATAAACCCAAGAAAGACTTGAAGTTGAATATCAGACTTACTCATAATATTTCACTCTGTATTTAAGGAAACATTTTTTATCTGAATCTAACTCTCCTTAAACATAAACAGATCAGTCTTGTGGACTCTGTGGGAGAGGGAGGGTGGGAAGATTTGGGAGAATGGCATTGAAACATGTGTAATATCATCTATGAGACAAGTCGCCAGTCCAGGTTTGATGCACTATGCTGGATGCTTGGGGCTGGTGCACTGGGACGGCCCAGAGGGAGGGTATGGGGAGGGAGGAGGGAGGAGGGTTCAGGATGGGGAGCACGGGTATACCTGTGGCAGATTCATTTCGATGCTGGGCAAAACTAATACAATTATGTAAAGTTTAAAAATAAAATAAAATTAAAACAAACAAACAGCTCAGAGTCTTCATTATGCTGGGAAATTAATAAATGACTTTACCTCTCCAAATCTTATCAGTTGTTTAAGAGACCTGTTTGTTACATATATGAATGTTTAGCAATTTGATATGGAAAATTAACCTCAAATTTGAAAAAAAAATCCCAAATTAATTAAATAAGAATAACATATAATCCAAATAAATAGTATAAACCAACATGTCCTGCAGACAAATTGCTGTATTTCCAATTCCTGACCCTTACTTCATATAATTATTTATCCTATCTAAACCTCAATTTCCTTATCTGAAATTAAGAAGAATGTCGATACTTACCTCATAGAGTTTTAAAAAACTCAAATGAGAAAATGCAAATAAAGAACTATAGCTCATAGTAATTGCATTTTTGAGTGCTTACTTCCTCCCAGGCACTCTTCTATGTATATATATATGTATACACATACACATATATAGATTTAAAAGCAGATATAGATACTCTTGCCTGAAAAATCCCATGGACGGAAGAGCCTGGTAGGCTGCAGTCCATGTGGTTGCGAAGAGTCGGACACAACTGAGTGACTTCCCTTTCGCTTTTCACTTTCATGCATTGGAGAAGGAAATGGCAACCCACTCCAGTGTTCTTGCCTGGAGAATCCCAGGGACAGGGTAGCCTGGTGGGCTGCCGTCTAGGGGGTTGCACAGAGTTGGACACGACTGAAGTGACTTAGTAGTAGTAGTATAGATATATAGGTATATTAGGTTGGTACAAATGTAATTGCAGCTTCCAACTGTGACTTTTAAATCATTATAACTAGACTCAACGACTGAAGTGACTTAGCAGCAGCAGCAGCAACTAGATTCTCAAACACATCTTTATTAATCAAAATAGGAAGCATTGCAATCAACACATTTTTTTGCCAACAAGAAACAAGTTGTTTATTCCTGTAGCATAAAAATACATGCTTCAGGATTCGACAAACTTTTGGAAAGCATTTTCTGCCTCCTGCAAAAGGTTGTTGAGATGCTTGAAGAAGTGGTAGTCAGTTGACAAGAGGTCAGGTGAATAAGGTAGATGAGGCAAAATTCCATAGTCCAATTCATTCAACTTTTGAAGTTTTGGTTGTGTGAAATGAGGTTGGGCATTTTTGTGGAGAATAATTGGACCCTTTCTGTTGACCAATGCCAGCTGCAGGCATTGTAGTTTTCAGTGCATCTCATCTATTTGCTGAGCATAGTTCTCAGATTTAATAGCTTAATCAAGATTCAGAAAGCTGTAGTGGGTCAGACCAGTAGTAGACCACCAAACAGTGACCATGACCTTTTTTGGTACAAGCTTGCTTTGGGAAATGCTTTGGACCTTCTTCTTGCTCCAGCTTCTGAGCTGGTTGCTTCCAGTTGTCTCAAAATCCACTTTTCATCACAAGTCACAATCCGATCAAGAAATGATTTGATGTTGTTGCATAGAATAAGAGAAGATGACACTTCAAACCAATGATTTTTTAAAATTTTTATTCAGCTCACAAGGCATCAACTTATTGACCTTTTTCACCTATCCAATTTTCTTCAAATGCCAAATTTGGAGAAAACGTAGAATGGTTAATGTTGAGTTTTTCAGCAACTTCTTGAGTAACTTTAAGAGAATCAGCTTCAGTGATCCTCTCAGATCATTATTGCCAACTTCCCATGGCTGGCCACTGCACTCCTCATCTTTAAGGCTCTCATCTCCTTTGCAAAATTTCTTGAACCACCACTAAACTGTATGTTAATTAGCAGTTCCTGGGTCAAATGCGTTGTTGATGTTGCGAGTTGTCTCTACTGACTTACGACCCATTTTGAACTCAAATAAGAAAATCACTCGAATTTGCTTTTTGTCTAACATCATTTCACTAGTCTAAAATAAATATAAAATATACAGCAAGTAATAAGTCATCCGCAGAAAACATAAAGTGAGAAAAGTGCATTAAAATGATGTATAACATACCCACATTTATTTAAGAGTATATTCCAATATCAAATGGCGAACTTAAACAGTGCAAAGCCATAGTTATGTTTGCACCAACCTAATATACACATACACACACATATATATCTTATGCATGTGTGTGTGCTAAGTCACTTCAATCATGTCTGATTCTTTATGACCCTATTGACTATAGCCTGCCAGGCTCCTCTGTCCATTGGATTCTCCAGACAAGAATACTGGAGAGGCAAGAATACCCTGCCCTCCTCCAGGGCATCTTCCTGACCCAAGGATTGAACCCAAGTCTCTTAAGTCTCATGCATTGGCAGGTGGATTTTTTATCATTAGTGCCACCTGAAAAGCCCATATATCTTACATCTGTATCTATCTATCTATATCTGATATGTAGAAAGATATATACTTATATATGGATATAGATGTATCTATTTCAATATATAAGATTCCCAGGTGACTCAGTGGTGAAGAATTTGCCTGCCACTGCAGGAGGCACAGGAGACGTAGGTTCGGTCCCTGGGTCAGGAAGATTCCCTGGAGGAGAAAATGGCTACTCACTTCTGTATGCTTGCTGGAAAAATTCCAGGGACAGAGAAGCCTGGTGGGCTATAGTCAGGGGTCACAAAGAGTCAGACACGACTGAGCCATTAGGGAAGCATCTAAAATGCTATACACAGAGCTAGAAACAAAGGGCTGTGTTATTTCATAATAAGAAACAACTAGCTACCTTTGCCAGGTGGATGCATTTTCCCAGAGGAAATGGAAATTATCCTGGATCTTCAAGGGCCTTCCCAGGTGGTGTTAGTGGTAAAGAACCCCCCTGCCAATGCAGGAGATGTAGGAGACCTGGGTTCAATCCCTGGGTTGGGAAGATCCCCTGGAGGAGGAAATGGCAACTCACTCCAGTATTCTTGCCTGGAGAATCCCATGGACAGAGGAGCCTGGTGAGCTACATTCCATAGGGTCCCTAAGAGTCAGACATGACTGAAGCGACTTAGCATGCACATACTCTTCAAGAGTTACTGGAAGCTCACCAGGCAGAGAAGTTTGAAAAGGGTGCATTAGAAACCAACTGGGCAATGCCAAGAAATATAACACAAGCTACTAATTACCTGTGCAATTCTAATTTTCTGTTTAGCTATTCAACAGCAGTGTTGAAATGGAACTTAGCTGGATCTTGAATTCAAACCTGAAACACATTGTGAGATATTTTAGGGATACCAAGACCAGCATTACATAGTCCATATGCTCCATTTCACTACAAATGAACAGTTTTATGACCTGACTCCCTTGAGAGTCTTCAAACAGAGATTTAGTTAGAACGCGTTAGAGAAACTCATCCTGAAATAACAAAGGCAGTGGTAGCCATAAGATGACATTACCCTAGTGAGAACTCAGTGTGTTCATGGCAGATAATATTTAGAAAGTGGACAAATGAGAAGATTATCTCTTAAGACAGGATTTTGCAGTACCACAAAGGATATTGGTATATATAAACTTACTTTAGGATAATAAATGTTCTAAATATATTTCTTTATTAAAACTTTATTAATTTCTGTATTATTTGTGGAGATCTATAAGAAAGAAAGTTGTAGGAGATATAGTAAAACAGAAAGAGCTCTCTGAAAATGATGATTACTCTTTCTGTAATTATGAGTAATTTATTATAATTAAAAATTTGCATTATATTAAGTTATGAATGTTTATAGTAAATATTTATAAATATGATCTGAAGTTTTGGTTGAGAAATGTCTGATACACCTATTGATTCAATCTTTATTACTGTTGATATAATTTTCTAAGTTTGTATGATCTCTTCTGAGCTAAGTATTCATCATGCAAACAGTGCTAAAATATATTCATGAGCTTCCAATTGCAATCTATTCCAGAATCATAGATAAGCTCTATTTTAGGAATAACTGATTTTTGTTTAACAGAAGAAATGAGGGATACTTAAATGTCTTAAATCATTTTTTCTCACATATAAGGTGGAACTAGCTACTGGCCATACCACTTTGTAATCTTTGGCCTAAACAGCTCTTTCCAAGAGTTTTTAATTCCTAGCATATTTTTTGTAAATTTCTGAGTATGACAAAGCCCATATTTGAAATGAAAATGTTTTTTACCAACTCACCCATCAATGAAAATTAGTATTTGGTAGAAGAGCTAATAGAGTATGTGATTCTGAAATAAGGTAGGGGGAAGTGGCTCTTCAGTGAAATGAAAGAGGGGTAGAACACACACAGACATACACACAGAACCTATTAATAATTAGAAATTATAGATGAGCTTTCATATTTAACAAGTATTTGAGCATCTACTATGTGCCAGGCACTGAAGGTACAACAGGGAGCATGCATCTGCATCTGTAGTCATATTCTAGAATGGAGAGACACAATCACAGAGGGAATTTAGTATTAAGAGAAATATAAAGCCAATAAGGATCATAGAGCAGTGAGTAGGGAGTGGCACTGGTTATAAACACTGTCACTGATAAGGGTCGTATCAGCAAAGATGGGAAGCAGTAATAGCGACCCATGAGGGTATTTGATGAGAGAGCATTCCAGACAGAAAGAATAGCTATTACAGAGGTCCTGAGGTGCCTGGGGTGCCCCATAGAATGGGAAAGCTAGAGGGCTGGAGAAGATTAAGAGTTGAAGGCTGGAGAAGTGAGGAGCATGACTGCAAGAAATGAGGGCACAGGGTTTATGGAACATTGGATCTTGTAGGTCTTGTTGATTGTACTAAGAACCTAGGACCTGTGCCATGCAGTATTGTTGTCCCTGAACCAAATGTAGCACTTGAGCACATGAAATCTGGTTAGTGTCACTGGATATAAATTTCATAATAATTTAAATTAAAATTTTTAAATTGATATTTGATTCAGTTATTGGGAAGCTTTTAAATGTTTCAAAAAGCTTGAATGTGTGAATATACATTTCTAATTGTGAAAGTGAAAGTGAAGTCACTCAGTCGTGTCCGACTCTTTGTGACCCCATGGACTGTAGCCTACCAGGCTCCTCCCTCCATGGGATTCACCAGGCAAGAGTCCTGGAGTGGGTTGCCATTTCCTTCTCCAGGGGATCTCCCTGACCCAGGGATCGAACACGGATCTCCCGCATTCCAGGAAGACACTTTAACCTCTGAGCCACTAGGGAGTGGTAAATACAATCAAATGTAGACATGAATCGAGTATTTTTATTTAAAATAGAGTGTCTTGATTGAGACGTGGTAGACATATAAAATACATTCTGATTAAAATATTTAATACACAAAAGATTTGAAAATATCTCAATTTTGATAATCATATTTAATAGTCATATGAATATATGTTGAAGTGGAAATATATGTAATATTATTATAATCCTAGTACTGCATTTCTGACTCTTTTGTTAACTATAATGGCTACTCCATTTCTTCTAAGGGATTCCTGCCCACAGTAGAAGATATAATGGTCATCTGAGTTAAAATTCACCCACTTCAGTTAATCTTAGTTCACTGATTCCTAGAATGTTGATGTCCACACTTGCCATCTCCTGTTTAACCACTTCCAACTTGCCTTGATTCATGGACCTAATATTCCAGGATCCTATGCAATATTGCTCTTTACAGCATCGGACCTTGCTTTTATCACCAGTCACATCCACAACTGGGTGTTGTTTTTACTTTAACTCCATCCCTTCATTCTTTCTGGAGTTATTTCTCCACTGATCTCCAGTAGCATATTGGGCACCTACTGACCTGGGGAGTTCATTTTCATGTCCTATTTTTTGCCTTTTCAGACTGTTCATGGGGTTCTCAAGGCAAGAATACTGAAGTGGCTTGCCATTGCCTTCTCCAGTAGACCACATTCTGTCAGACCCCTCCACCATGACCCATCTGTCTTGGGTGGCCCCACACAGCATGGCTTAGTTTCATTGAGTTAGACAAGGCTGTGGTCCATATGATCAGATTGGCTAGTTGTCTGTGATGGTGGTTTCCATCTGTCTGCTCTCTGACACCCTATCTCAGTGCCTACAGTCTTACATGGATTTCTCTTACCTTGGACGTGGGGTACTCTTCACTGCTGCTCCAGCAAAGTGCAGCAGCTACTCTTTACCTTGGATGTGGGGTAGCTCCTCTTGGCCGGGGACCCTGACCTTGGACATGGGGTAGCTCTTCTCGGCTGCTCCTGACCTGTTGCACGCCATGGAAAATTCTGAAGGAGATGGAAATACCAGATCACCTGACCTGCCTCTTGAGAAACCTGTATGTAAGTCAGGAAGCAACAGTTAGAACTGGATATGGAACAAAGACTGCTTCCAAATAGGAAAAGGAGTCCATCAAGGCTGTATATTGTCACCCTGCTTATTTAACTTATATGCAGAGTACATCATGAGAAACGCTGACCTGGATGAAGCATAAGCTGGAATCAAGATTGCTGGGAGAAATCTCAATAACCTCAGATATGCAGATGACACCACCCTTATGGCAGAAAGTGAAGAGGAACTCAAAAGCCTCTTGAAAGTGAAAGAGGAGAGTGAAATGTTGGCTTAAAGTTCAACATTCAGAAAACAAAGATCATGGCATCTGGTCCCATCACTTCATGGCAAATACATGGGGAAACAGTGGAAACAGTGGCTGACTTTGTTTTTTTGGCCTACAAAATCATTGCAGATGGTGATTGCAGCCATGAAATTAAAAGACACTTGCTCCTTGGAAGGAAAGCTATGACCAACCTAGACAGCAAGAGGAGAAGGGGACGACAGAGGATGAGATTGTTGGATAGCATCACCAACTCAATGGAAATGAGTTTGGGGAGGCTCCAGCTGTTTGTGATGGGCAGGGAGGCCTGGCATGCTGCGGTTCATGGGGTCGCAAAGAGTCAGGCACGACTGAGCGATTGAACTCAACTGATTATAATCCATTCAATAGGTTCACTTCAGTTCAGTTCAGTCGGTCAGCCGTGTCCGACTCTTAGTGACCCCATGAATCGCAGCATGCCAGGCCTCCCTATCCATCATCAACTCCCAGAGTTTACCCAAACTCATGTCCATAGAGTCGGTGATGCCATCCAGCCATCTCATCCTCTGTCGTCCACTTCTCCTCCTGCCCCCAATCCCTCCCACATTCAGGGTCTATTCCAATGAGTCAACTCTTCATATGAGGTGGCCAAAGTATTGGAGTTTCAGCTTTAGCATCAGTCCTTCCAGTGAACACTCAGGACTGATCTTTAAGATGGACTGTTTGGATCTCCTTGCAGTCCAAGGGACTCTCAAGAGTCTTCTCCAACACCACAGTTCAAAACATCAATTCTTCGGCACTCAGCTTTCTTCACAGTCCAACTCTCACATCCATACATGACCACTGGAAAAACCATAGCCTTGACTAGACAGACCTTTCTTGACAAAGTATTGTCTCTGCTTTTGAATATGCTATCTAGCTTGATCATAACTTTCCTTCCAAGGAGTAAGCATCTTTTAATTTCATGGCTGCAGTCACCATCTGCAGTGATTTGGGAGCCCCAAAAAATAAAGTCTGACACTGTTTCCACTCTTTCCCCATCTATTTGTCATGAAGTGATAGGACCAGATGCCATGATCTTTGTTTTCTGAATGTTGAACTTTAAGCCAACTCTTTCACTCTCCTCTGTCACTTTCATCAAGAGGCTTTTGAGTTCCTCTTCCCTTTCTGCCATAAGGGTGGTGTCATCTGCATATCTGAGGTTATTGATATTTCTCCTGGGAATCTTGAATCCAACTTATGCTTCTTCCAGTCCAGCGTTTCTCATGATGTACTCTGCATATAAGTTAAATAAGCAGGGTGACAATATACAGCCTTGATAGTCTCCTCTTCCTATTTGGAACCAGTCTGTTGTTCCATGTTCAGTTTTAACTGTTGCTTCCTGACCTGCATACAGGTTTCTCACGAGGCAGGTCAGGTGGTCTGGTATTCCCATCTGTTTCAGAATTTCCCACAGTTTATTGTGATCCACACAGTCAAAGGCTTTGGCATAGTCAATAAAGCAGAAATAGATGTTTTTCTGGAACTTTTTTGCTTTTTCGATGATACAGCGGATGTTGGCAATTTGATTTCTGGTTCCTCTGCCTTTTCTAAAACGAGCTTGAACATCTGGAAGTTCACGGTTCACATATTGCTGAAGCCTGGCTTGGATAATTTTGAGCATTACTTTACTAGCGTGTGAGATGAGTGCAATTGTGCGGTAGTTTGAGCATTCTTTGGCATTGCCTTTCTTTGGGATTGGAATAAAAACTGACCTTTTCCAGTCCTGTGGCCACTGCTGAGTTTTCCAAATTTGCTGGCATATTGAGAGCAGCACTTTCCCAGCATCATCTTTCAGGATTTGACATAACTCAACTGGAATTCCATCACCTCCACTAGCTTTGTTTATAGTGATGCTTCCTAAGGCCCACTTGACTGCACATTCCAGGATGTCTGGCTCTAGGTGAGTGATCACACCATTATGATTATCTTGGTCGTGAAGACCTTTTTTGTACAGTTCTGTGTATTCTTGCCACCTCTTCTTAATATCTTCTGCTTCTGTTAGGTTAATACCATTTCTGCCCTTTACTGAGCCCAGCTTTGCATGTAATGTTCCCTTGGTATCTCTAATTTTCTTGAAGAGATCTCTAGTTTTTCCCATTCTGTTGTTTTCCTCTATTTCTTTTCATTGATCACTGAGGCAGGCTTTCATATCTCTCCTTGCTATTCTTTGGAACTCTGCATTCAGATGTTTATATCTTTCCTTTTCTTCTTTGCTTTTCAATTCTCTTCTTCTCACAGCTATTTGTAAGGCCTTCCCAGACAGCCATTTTGCTTTTTTGCATTTCTTTTCCTTGGGGATGGTCTTGATCCCTGTCTCCTGTACAATGTCACAAACCTCTGTCCATAGTTCATCAGGCACTCTATCAGATCTAATCCCTTAAATCTATTTCTCACTTCCACTGTATAATCATAAGGGATTTGATTTATGTCATACCTGAATGGTCTAGTGGTTTTCCCTACTTTCTTCATTTTAAGTCTGAATTTGGCAGTAAGGAGTTCATGGTCTGAGCCACAGTCAGGTCCTGGTCTTGTTTTTGTTGACTGTATAGAGCTTCTCCATCTTTGGCTGCAAATAATATAGTCAATCTGATTTCAGTGTTGACCATCTGGTGATGTCCATGTGTAGAGTCTTCTCTTGTGTTGTTGGAAGAGGGTGTTTGCTATGACCAGTGTGTTCTCTTGGCAAAACTCTATTAGCCTTTGTCCTGCTTCATTCCATACTCCAAAGCCAAATTTGCCTGTTACTCCAGGTGTTTCTTAACTTCCTACTTTTGCATTCCAGTCCCCTATAATGAAAAGGACATCTTTTTGGGGTGTTAGTTCTAAAAGGTCTTGTAGGTCTTCATATAACCATTCAACTTCAGCTTCTTCAGTGTTACTGGTTGGGGCATAGGCTTGGATTACCATGATATTGAATGGTTTGCCTTGGAAATGAACAGAGATCATTCTGTCGTTTTTGAGATTGCGTCCAAGTATTGCATTTGCATTCTTTTTTTGACCATGATGGCTACTCCATTTCTTCTAAAGGGATTCCTGCCCACAGTAGTAGATATAATGGTGATTGAGTTTAATCCACCCATTCCAGTCCATTTTACTTTGCTGTGTTCCATGTGATCAGATTGGCTAGTTTTCTGTGATTATGGTTTCAGTGTGTCTACCATCTGATGCCCTCTCGCAACACCTATCATCTTACTTGGGTTTCTCTTACCTTGTACGTGGGGTATCTCTTCACGGCTGCTGCAGCAAAGCACAGCCGCTGCTTCTTACCTTGGACAAGGTCTCCCCTCCTGACCTTGGATGTGGGATAGCTCCTCTCAGCCACCGTGTGCTGTCGCAGCCTGGCGCTCTTGGTCGCCACCCCTGACCTTGGGCGTGGGGTAGCTCCTCTTGGCTGCGCTTCTGTGTGGTCAGTCGCAGCCGCTGCACCACCGTGCTTCTCCTAATAGGTAGAGGACTATTAATTGCATGAAAAGTGAACACTGACACAAGTCTTTTGAGATTATATAGTAGAGCACCTTCTGGGAAATATTTTTGAGAAAATACACCAGAAATTTTATTAAGCAATTTCACTTGTAGAGATATAGCATATAGATGTAAATATCACAAAAATGAATCTATAAATTGTTCCTTGCTATTTATTTAAAAAGGAACCAAACTATTAGACCCGAATAAGGGACACATTAAATTAATCATGATATTGTCATACAATTAAATACTAGGAAATCTTTTAAATTTTAAATGCATACATATCAATATGTAAGGGTAGTTATAAATTATTAAGTTGAAGAAGCTGATTACCAGTGTGTACATATACATTTTATAACATCATATTATAAATTACATAAAATACAAATAATAATTGTAAATAACTTTATATTTAGTTTTATTTATCATGTTTTAATTACTTGCATATTTTAGCTGAATTTCTATCTGCCTTTCTGAGGGGTATATGCCAAAATTTTAACAGTGTTTCTTTTTATGAATTATAATAATAGAAGTAATTTTTATTTTTGACAGTTTCTTATACTCTAAACTTGGAGACATTTTTGTAACATAAAGATGTTAAAACTGCAATGATCTTTAATATGTGAAAAACTAATTTTCTATTCTTATTTTTTTGCTGAGAATCTTTGAGTATAGCTTGGAAAAAAATGCATATATATTTCAAAAATCATAGATCATTGTTGAAGTTTAATGGTCTCTTTTCAGTTAGGAGATGAAATTTTAATAGGTGCCATCACTGGTAATGATCCCATTTTTTTTTTTTTTTCATACTTGAATAAATTTTAAAACACATCTTGTTATGTAACTTTTGTATATATGTCATTGAAGTCCTAAGGAAACATTTCTAACACAATAGTGTGCAAGCTATTATGCAATAACTCATATAGGTTATATAAAAAATAGCAAAAAATAAATCCATTTCTAGTTCAGAAGAATTCACTAGTGCTATGAGCTCCACGTTAAGTGAATTTAAGTTCTGCTTAGGCTTAAGTAGATGGCTTTATTTTAATTTTGTTTGTTTGTTGTTGGGTGTGCATGGGCTAGTTTTTAAATGACTAAAATATCATTATGGCTTTTTTTACTGTAAAAGAAAAGAGAGAATTCCATTCAAGATGTAGAAAATATCATTAAAGAATACAAGAGTCATAAATAAGCCAGGGTACAAGGAAAGAACATTGATGTAACCTTGCTCACAATTTAGAGAGAAAGAGTATGTGCAGGTAAAAAGTGGAAATGGTTGATGAAGATCCTTAAGGATCAGCACTGAGGGCTGAGGAGACTGCTGTAAAAACCTGTGAAGGCTGCAGATTGGGGGAAGTGTCTGGATAGTCTCTTTAGAAATTGAACTGATTAATTCTAGAGTCCTTGAAATTAGTAAGACCTAAAAACCTATTCTAGTCCTTGGAGTCTGCATTTCTTTATGTATCAACATGTATGCATGTGTTCATGTGCTTCTCAACTTTACAAACCTAACAGTTTTACAATAAGATAAGCAAGGGCTTAAATAAAAATGCTATTTCTTATTTGCAGTCAAGGCTTTCTGTTGTGCTGGTGATATAGGTCAAGGATCATAAGTGGAACCATAGGCCTCCCATAAAAGAAATACAAATTTTGTATATTCAGAACTTATGCAGATGACCTTCAACTTGATCCAAACAATAGGAAGGTGAGATTGCTTATACTAGGATGTATCTTTCTGATTTTCTTTTGATAAACACTAGTGGCCATCTTCTTGGAGAAGGCAATGGCACCCCACTCCAGTACTCTTGCCTGGAAAATTCCATGGACGGAGGAGCCTGGTAGGCTGCAGTCCATGGGGTCGCGAAGAGTTGGACACGACTGAGCGACTTCACTTTGACTTTTCACTTTCATGCATTGTAGGAGGAAATGGCAACCCACCCCAGTGTTCTTGCCTGGAGAATCCCAGGGATGAGGGAGCCTGGTGGGCTGCCGTCTATGGGGTCACACAGAGTCGGACACGACTGAAGCGACTTAGCAGCAGCAGCAGCAGTGGCCATCTTCTAGGGAAAATCCTTTAAGATTTTGCTTAAGCCTTCTTGATGTTCTAGTGATCTTTTAAGAAAAATCACTCTCTTTGAACCATCCTCAGTAAGTTATATAAGTTATAGGACAAGATACAGAATGTATAAAAGGCACCAAGAACACATCTTAATCCCTCAATTTACTCAATTATTTTGAAGGGTATTAAATGTCATAGCATAGATTACACTCAAGCCAGCAAAAATGTTTAATCAAAAAGAGCACATAGGAGATTTCCCTGGGTGTCCAGTGCTTGAGACTCCAGGACTCTATTGCAGGGGGTGTGGGTTCGATCCTGTGGATCCCTGGTTGGAGGAACAAAGATCCCACAGGACTTGTTGTGAGGCCAAAAAAACAAAGCATTCTAAAAAATCACATCGTTTAAACTTTAGTCTTGTTTCATGAACTTTTTCTATGAAATAGAGATGAGAGAGAAGAAGAAAGAAAATGAGAAAATTGGGCCTTTCAATCCTGAATATGTTTATGTCATTTGCATGTAAAATGCAGAATAAACTTGGGGTTTAAAAAGTAAAAGAAATAGTATTTGATGTAGCTTTTGTTATGCCATGAGGCATCAAAATAAATGACTTTGCTCAAAGACTGAAATGGGCCATAGCTTGATCCCCGCCAAAGAAAACACAGTAAATTGCTCAAACAATCAAAAGATTCAAGCACTGGAGATCACTAAAAGAAGATGCAGAGTTTTCAGAAAGGCCAAGGAAATGCTTCCATTTTAAGTCTCTCATGTTAAAAATGATCTCTGTCCTTGTAAGCTCTAAAGAGGCTGTGGCTCCAATTCTATGGCCTGATCACTTGTTAGCTGCTTGAGAGGGTTGGGTCAGAATTCTCACCCAGTCACCCATTAACTTCTGCCGTCACCATGACAACTCACTGCTGGTTAAAAGGGCTCAAAAGGCCTGTTAGCAGAAAATTAAGGTAATGAGTTCTTCATTTTCCTTGTTGAAGTAGTTCTAATCAGTTCTCTCAGCTATGACCACTCAATCATAATATAGTTTTAAATAGATTGCATGTCTCACTCAGGAGCAAATGGGAGTTCAAATGAACTCGATTTCTATTTGGACCATTAATAGCAATAAATCCACTTCAATAACAGGGACTTTATATAGATCCTTCTTATAGAGAAGCACAATGCATTTCACATTCTTTGAAAAATATATTGGCAAAAAGTTTGCTCAGAAGTAGTAGAGCTAATACTGAGCATTGCATTGCTAAATATAATTATCTCATGTATGCATCCTTTCTAGCTATTACTCACTCAGTGCTTTAATTTCTAAGCATGTCAAATATATAGTCTCAATATCAACTTTACTCAACCTTTTCTCACATACAATTTTATTGAACATTATCTATCAATGCATTTAGGTTATTTTTTCATCTTCCTCCCTCTCCAAGAAATAATGATACAGTCTATTAGAAGACTATGCCTCTTACATAACAATCGATTATATGTGGAATCTGAGAAAGCTGAACTCATAGAAATAGAGTAGAACAGTGGTTACTAGGGGCTGGGGGATGAAGGAATTAGGGAGATGTTGGCCAAAGGGTACAAACTTCCAGTTAGAAGCTGAATGAGTTCTGGGGATCCAATGCATGGCATTGTGACACAGTTAACAGCACTGTGGTGTGTACTTGAAAATTGCTACAGGACTAGATCTTAACTGTTCTCACCACAAAAAAAGAAAAGGTATTTATATGATTTGATAATAACATTCACATTGCAGTATGTCAGTGTATCAAATCAGTATCTTGTACATCTTACACAATGCTGTCATCACTTATACCAGAATAAAGCTGGAAGGGGAAAAAGAAAGAACTGCTTCTGTACTGATTATCTCCATTCTTTAATGCAACTGTGTCTGCCAAAGTCATTACTTATCTCTTCAAACTAAATTCTTCCCTCTCATCTCTAGCCATCCATTGTTAGATTTACCTCCCACTAGATTTAGAAGGAAATGGAAACCCACTCCAGTATCCTTGCCTGAAAAATCTCATGGACAGAGGAGCCTGGTGGACTGCAGTCCATGGGGTTGCAAAGAGTCGGGCACGACTGAGTGACTAACACTAGATTTAGTAAAAGTTCTTCACTCACTTTGCAAGTGATTTGGTCCTGAGCATCACTTTTGCCCTGTACTCAACTCCTTTTTGTGGGTTCTCTTCTGCACTTTTTTTTTTCTGCACCGGCTTCCAGTTGAGAGCTGAAGGTCCTCTACAGCTCTCTCCTGACTGGACCAGCATACCACCCCATTTAAAATATTCCATGGATTCTTGGTCACTTCACAGCTTCATACTTGAAATCTCCTGATTTTAAGTTATGCAATAGTTTCTCTGAACAGTTTTAGGTACAGCTTTCTAAGGAAACAAAACCTTGTGCACACCAGGACCCAGGAGAAAGGAGTAGTGACCTGACAAGAGACTGACCCAGACTTGCCCTTGAGTGTCCAGGAGTCTCTGGCAGAGGCATGGGTTGGTGGTGGCCTGCTGCAGGGTTGGGGGTACCGAGTGCAGCAGTGCCTGCATGGGACCTATTGAAGGAGGTCGCCATTATCTTCATTACCTTCCACCATAGTTCAGCCTCAAGTCAAACTACAGGGAGGGAACACAGCCCCGCCCATGAACAGATAATTTGATTAATGATTTACTGAGCATGGCCCTGCCCATCAGAACAAGACCCAGTTTCCCCCTCAGTCAGTCTCTGCCATCAGGAAGCCTCCATAAGCCTCTTATCCTTCTCTATCAGAGGGCAGACAGACTGAAAACCACAATCACTGAAAACTAACCAATCTGATCACATGGGCCACAGCCTTGTCTAACTCAATGAAACAATGAGCCATGCCATATAGGGCTACCCAAGACGGAAGGTCATAGTGGAGAGTTCTGACAAAACATGGTCCACTGGAGAAGGGAATGGCAAGCCACTTCAGTATTCTTGCCTTGAGAACCCCATAACAGTATGAAATGGCAAAAAGATAGGACACTGAAATATGAACTCCCCAGGTCGGTAGGTGCCCAATAAGCTACTGGAGATCATTGAAGAAATAACTCCAAAAAGAATGAAGAGATGGAGACAAAGCAAAAACAACACACAGCTGTGGATGTGACTGGTGATGGAAGTAAAGTCTGATACTGTAAAGAGGAACATTGCATAGGAACCTGAAATGTTAGGTCCATTAATCAAGGCAAATTGGAAGTGGACAAACAGGAGATGGCAAGAGTGAACATTGACATTTTAGGCATCAGCAAACTAAAATGGACTGGAATGGATGAATTTAACTTTCAATTCAGTTGCTCAGTTGTGTCTGACTCTGTGACCCCATGGACCGCAGCACACCAGGCCTCCCTGTCTATCACCAACTCCCAGAGTTTATCCAAACTAATGTCCATTGAGTCGGTCATGCAATCCAACCATGTCATCCTCTGTCGTCCACTTCTCCTTCTGCCCTCAATCTTTCCCAGCATCAAGGTCTTTTCCAATGAGTCAGTTCTTTGCACCAGGTGGCCAAAGTATTGGAGTTTCAGCTTCAAGATCAGTCCTTCCAATGAACACTCAGGACTGATCTCCTTTAGGATGGACTGGTTTTATCTCCTTGCAGTCCAAGGGACTCTCAAGAGTCTTCTCCAACACCACAGGTTAAAAGCATCAATTCTTTGGCACTCAGCTTTCTTTATAGTCCAACAGTCACATCCATATATGACTACTAGAAAAACCATAGCCTTGACTAGATGGACCTTTGTTGGCAAAGTAATGTCTCTGCTTTTTAATATGCTGTCTAGATTGGTCATAACTTTCCTTCCAAAAAGTAAACATCTTATAATTTCATGGCTGCAGTCACCATCTGCAGTGATTTTGTTGGCCAAAAAGTAAAATAAAATAAAGTCAGCCACTGTTTCCACTGTTTCCCCATCTATTTGCCATGAAGTTGGGAGGGTAACAGGCAGGAAGGTCAGGGGTCTCCAAAGGGAGGAAATAGGCTTCAAGTGTCAGACATTTTTATCTCTCTTAAGCAGGAGGAGGAAACAAACTAGCAATATTTTTTTTCCTTCTCTATACAAATTTAAAGGTTTCTCTTAAAATACTGTGTTGCCATAATGACACCTGGTTTCACCTGAAGTTCAGTTCAGTTCAGTTCAGTTCACTCGCTCAGTCGTGTCCTACTCTTTGTGACACCATGACTTGCAGCACGCCAGGCCTCCCTGTCCATCACCAATTCCCAGAGTTCACCCAGACTCATGTCCATCGATTTGGTGATGCAATCCAGCCATCCCATCCTCTGTCATCCCCTTCTCCTCCTTCCCCCAATCCCTCCGAGCATCAGAGTCTTTACCAATAAGTCAATTCTTCGCATGAGGTGGCCAAAGTATTGGAGTTTCAGTTTTAGCACCAGTCCTTCCAAAGAACACCCAGGACTGATCCCCTTTAGAATGGACTCATTGGATCTTCTTGCAGTAAAGGGACTCCCAAGAGTCTTCTCCAAAACCACAGTTCAAAAGCATCAACTCTTCAGCGCTGAGCTTTCTTCAGTCCAACTCTCACATCCATACATGACCACTGGAAAAACCATAGCCTTGAAAAGACAGACCTTTGTTGGCAAAGTAATGTCTCTGCTTTTGAATATGCAAACACCCTCTTCCAGAAACACAAGAGAAGACTCTATACATGGACATCACCAGATGGTCAACACTGAAATCAGATTGACTATATTCTTTGCAGCCAAAGATGGACAAGCCCTATACAGTCAGCAAAAACAAGACCAGGAGCTGACTGTGGCTCAGACCATGAACTCCTTTTGCCAAATTCAGACTTAAAATGAAGAAAGTAGGGAAAACCACTAGACCATTCAGGTATGGCCGAAATCAAATCCCTTATGATTATACAGTGGAAGTGAAAAATAGATTTAAGGGCCTAGATCTAATAGATAGAGTGCCTGATAAACTATGGAATGAGGTTCGTGACATTGTACAGGAGACAGGGATCAAGCCCATCCCCATGAAAAAGAAATGCAAAAAAGCAAAATGGCTGTCTGGGGAGGCCTTACAAATAGCTATGAAAAGAAGAGAAGTGAAAAGCAAAGAAGAAAAGGAAAGATATAAACATTTGAATGCAGAGTTCCAAAGAATAGCAAGAAGAGATAAGAAAGCCTTCTTCAGTGATCAATGCAAAGAAATAGAGGAAAACAAAAGAATGGGAAAGACTAGAGATCTCTTCAAGTAAATCAGAGATACCAAAGGAAAATTACATGCAAAGATGGGCTCGATAAAGGACAGAAATTGTATGGACCTAACAGAAGCAGAAGATATTAAGAAGAGGTGGCGAGAATACACAGAAGAACTGTACAAAAAAGATCTTCACAACCCAGATAATCACGATGGTGTGATCACTGACCTAGAGCCAGACATCCTGGAATGTGAAGTCAAGTGGGCCTTAGAAAGCATCACTATGAACAAAGTTAGTGGAGGTGATGGAATTCCCGTTGAGCTATTTCAAATCCTGAAAGATGATGCTGTGAAAGTGCTGCACTCAATATGCCAGCAAATTTGGAAAACTCAGCAGTGGCCACAGGACTGGAAAAGGTCAGTTTTCATTCCAATCCCAAAGAAAGGCAATGCCAAAGAATGCTCAAACTACCACACAATTGCACTCATCTCACACGCTACTAATGCTCAAAATTCTCCAAGCAATATGTGAACCGTGAATTTCCTGATGTTCAAGCTGGTTTTAGAAAAGGCAGAGGAACCAGAGATCAAATTGCCAACATCTGCTGGATCATGGAAAAAGCAAGAGAGTTCCAGAAAAGCATCTATTTCTGCTTTATTGACTATGCCAAAGCCTTTGACTGTGTGGATCACAATAAACTGTGGGAAATTCTGAAAGAGGTGGGAATACCAGACCACCTGACCTGCCTCTTGAGAAAGTTGTATGCAGATCAGGAAGCAACAGTTAGAACTGGACATGGAACAACAGACTGGTTCCAAATAGGAAAAGGAGTTTGTCAAGGCTGTATGTTGTCACCCTGCTTATTTAACTTAAATGCAGAGTGCATCATGAGAAATGCTGGACTGGAAGAATCACAAGTTGGAATCAAGATTGCCAGGAGAAATATCAATAACCTCAGATATGCAGATGACACCACCCTTATGGCAGAAAGTAAAGAGAAACTAAAAAGCCACTTGATGAAAGTGAAAGTGGAGAGTGAAAAAGTTGGCTTAAACTCAACATTCAGAAAACAAAGATCCTGGCATCTGGTCCCATCACTTCATGGGAAATAGATGGGGAAACAGTGGAAACAGTGTCAGACTTTATTTTTCTTGGCTCCAAAATCACTGCAGATGGTGAAGGAAGCCATGAAATTAAAAGATGCTTACTCCTTGGAAGGAAAGTTATGACCAACCTAGATAGCATATTCAAAAGCAGAGACATTACTTTGCCAACAAAGGTCCGTCTAGTCAAGGCTATGGTTTTTCCTGTGGTCAAGTATGGATGTGAGAGTTGGACTGTGAAGAAGGCTGAGCACGGAGGAATTGATGCTTTTGAACTGTGGTGTTGGAGAAGACTCTTGAGAGTCCCTTGGACTGCAAGGAGATCCAACCAGTCCATTCTGAAAGAGATCAGCCCTGGGATTTCTTTGGAAGGAATGATGCTAAAGCTGAAATTCCAGCACTTTGGCCACTTCATGTGAAGAGTTGACTCATTGGAAAAGACTCTGATGCTGGGAGGGATTGGGGGCAGGAGGAGAAGGGGACGACAGAGGATGAGATGGCTGGATGGCATCACTGACTGGATGGATGTGAGTCTCAGTGAACTCCGGGAATTGGTGTTGGACAGGGAGGCCTGGTGTGCTGCGATTCATGCGGTCCCAAAGAGTCGGACACGACTGAGCAACTGATCTGATCTGATCTGATCTAGGTTGGTCATAACTTTTCTTCCAAGGAGTAAGTGTCTTTTAATTTCATGGCTGCATTCACCATCTACAGTTATTTTAGAGCCCAGAAAAATAAATCTGGCACTGTTTCCACTGTTTCCCCTTATATTTGCCATGAAGTGATGGGACCAGATGCCATGATCTTAGCTTTCTTAATGTTGAGTTTTAAGCCACCTCTTTCATTCTCCTCTTTCACTTTCATCAAGAGGCTTTTTAGTTCCTCTTCACTTCTGCCATAAGGGTGGTGTCATCTGCATATTTGAGGTTATTGATATTTCCCCTGGCAATCTGGATTCCAGCTTGTGCTTCTTCCAGTCCAGCATTTTTCATGATGTACTCTGCATATAAGTTAAATAAGCAGAGTGACAATATACAGCCTTGACGGACTCTTTTTCCTATTTGGAACCAGTCTGTTTTTCCATGTCTGGTTCTAACTGTTGCTTCCTGACCTGCATATTGGTTTCTCAAGAGGCAGGTCAGGTGGTCTGGTATTCCCATCTCTTTCAGAATTTTACACTGTTTATTGTGATCCACACAGTCAAAGGCTTTGGCATAGTCAATAAAGCAGAAATAGATGTTTTTCCAGAACTCTCTTGCTTCTCGATGATCCAGTAGATGTTGGCAATTTGATCTCTGGTTCCTCTGCCTTTTCTAAACCAGCTTGAACATCTGGAAGTTCATGGTTCACATATTGCTGAATCCTGGCTTGAAGAATTTTGAGCATTACTTTACTAGCATGTGAGATGAGTGCAATTGTGTGGTAGTTTGAGCATTCTTTGGCATTGCCTTTCTTTGGGGTTCCAGTCCTGTGGCCACTGATGAGTTTTCCAAATTTGCTGGCATATTGAGTGCAGCACTTTCACAGCATCATCTTTTTGGATTTGAAATAGCTCAACTGGAATTCCATCACCTCCACTAGATTTTTTCCTAGTGATGCTTTCTAAGGCCCACTTGACTTCACATTCCAGAATGTCTGGCTCTAGGTGAGTGATCACACTAATGTGATTTTCTTGGTCATGAAGATCTTTTTTGTACAGTTCAGATAACTAGTCTCAAACCTTGAGTTCACCAGTGCATTTTTCTTATGGAAATGTTTGTCTTAAGCTATGTTAATGTACTATTCATTTACCCCAGACTCTGCTTCAAGTCAGTTCCACGTAATAGCTCAGAACATACTTAACAAACCAGTATGTTATACTCAGACACTGTTCCCCTAATCTACGTAAATGAAACTATTTGCATGGTAATTTTCCCTTCTACAAGATTCAAGTCAATCGTTTTATGGCCTGGGATGAATCATCTGGTGCCAATATTATCCCAGAATACATCTTATGGATGAGGGGCCTGGTGCCATTCTGAGTTTTAAGACATTCCTTTCTTTCATTAACAGACTGCTAGTGACTATAGGATCACTCTAGTGGCCCAGACAGTAAAGCATCTGTCTGCTATGCAGAAGACCCAGGTTCGATCACTGGATTGGGAAGATCCCCTGGAGAAGGAAATGGCAACCCACTCCAGTATTCTTGCCTGGAAAATCCCATGGATCTTGGAGCCTTGTAGGCTACTGTCCAAGGAGTCGCAAAGAGTCGGACACAACTGAGCGACTTCACTTTCACTTTCAGTGACTATATAACATCCAGCTGAAGACTAGCAGGGGGTACTCTTTCTGCCCCCTTCTGATGCCTATGTCAGATGCTTTCTCTACCTCCTTTATACTTTAATAAAACTTTATTACACAAAAGCTCTGAGCAATCAAGCCTTGTCTCTGGCCCCAGATTGAATTCTTCTCCTCCGGAGGCCAAGAATCCTGGTATCTTTTCATTCAGCAACCACCTTTCAAAGTGACAGGACCAGATGCCATGATCTCAGTTTTCTGAATGTTGAGCTTTAAGCCAACTTTTTCACTGTCCTCTTTCACTTTCATCATGAGGATCTTTAATTCTTCTTCACTTTTTGCTATAAGGGTGGTGTCATGTGCATATCTGAGGTTATTGATATTTTTACCGGCAATCTTGATCCTACCTTGTGCTTCTTCCAATGCAGCGTTTCTCATGATGTACTGTGCATATAAGTTAAATAAGCAGGGTGACAATATGCAGCCTTAACATACTCCTTTCCTGATTTGGACTCAGATGACCATTATATATACTACTGTGGCAAGAATCCCGTGGGAGAAATGGAGTAGCCATCATAGTCAACAAAAGAGTCTGAAATGCAATACTTGGATGCAATCTGAAAAATGACAAAATGATCTCTGTTCGTTTCCAAGGCAAACCATTCATATCACAGTAATCTAAGTCTATGCCTGAGCAGTAACACTGAAGAAGCTAAAGTTGAATGGTTCTATGAAGACCTACAAGACTTTCTAGAATTAACATCCAAAAAAGATGTCCTTTTCATTATTGGGGACTGTAATGCAAGGGTAGGAATTTAAGAAATACCTGGAGTAACAGACAAGTTTGGCCTTGGAGTACCTAATGAAGCAGGTCAAAGGCTAAGAGAGTTTTGCCAAGAGAACACACTGGTCATAGCAAACACCCTCTTCCAACAACACAAGAAAAGACTACACATGGATATCACCAGATGGTCAATACGGAAATCAGATTAATTATATTCTTTACAGCCAAAGATGAAGAAGCTCTATAGAGTCAGCAAAAACAAAACTGAAAGCTGACTGTAGCTCAGATGATGAACTCCTTATTGCCAAATTCAGACTTCATTGAAGAAAGTAGGAAAAACAACTAGACCATTCAGGTATGACCTAAATTAAATCCCTTATGATTATACAGCAGAAATGACAAACAGATTCAAAAGATTAGATCTGATAGAGTGCCTGAAGAACTATGGACAGAGTTTCCTGTCACTGTACAGAAGGAAGTGATCAAGACTATTCCCAAGAAAAAGAAATGCAAAAAAGGCAAAATGGTTGTCTGAGGAGGCCTTACAAATAGCTGAGAAAAGAAGGGAAGCAAAAGGCAAAGGAGAAAAGGAAAGATATACCCATTTGAATGCAGAGTTCCAAAGAACAGCAAGGAGAGATAAGAAAGCCTTCTTCAGTGATCAATGCAAAGAAATAGAGGAAAAGAATAGAATGGGAAAGACTAGAGATCTCCTAAAGAAAATTAGAGATAGGGAACATTTCATGCAAAGATGGGCTCAATGAATGACATAAAAATGGTATGGACTTAACAGAAGCACAAGATATTAAGAAGAGGCAACAAGAATGTACAGAAGAACTATAGAAGAACTATACAAAAAGGATCATGACCCAGATAACCATGATGGTATGATCATTCACCTAGAGCCAGACATCCTGGAATGTGAAGTCAAGTGGGCCTTAGAAAGCATCACTATGAACAAAGCTAATGGAGGCAATGGAATTCCAGTTGAGCTATTTCAAATCCTGAAAGATGATGCTGTGAAAGTGCTTCACTCAATATGCCAGCAATTTTGGAAAACTCTGCAGTGGCCACAGTACTGGAAAAAGTCAGTTTTCATTTCAATCCCAAAAAAGGCAATGCCAAAGAATGTTCAAACTACCACACAATTGTATTCATCTCACATGCTAACAAAGTAATGTTCAAAATTATCCAAACCAGGCTTCAACAGTATGTGAGCCATGAACTTGTAGATGTTCAAGCTAGATTTAGAAAAAGTAAAGGAACCAGAGATCAAATTGTCAACATCTGCCGGATCATCCAAAAAGCAAGAGAGTTCCAGGAAAATATCTACTTCTGTGCTGTTGACTACTACATAGCCTTTGACTGGGTGGATCACAACAAACAGTGGAAAATTCTTAAAGCAATGGGAATACCAGACCACCCTACCTACCTCCTGCAAAATCTGTATGCAGGTCAAGAAGCAACAGTTAGAACTAGACATGGAACAACAGACTGGTTCCAAATTGAGAGAGGTTGTATATTGTCATGCTGTTTATTTAACTTATATGCAGAGTACATCATGTGAAATACCAGGCTGGATAAAGCACAAGCTGGAATCAAGATTGCTGGGAGAAATATAAATAACCTCAATATACAGACAATACCCCACTTTTGTCAGAAAACAAAGAAGAACTAAAGAGCCTCTTGATGAAAGTGAAAGAGTAGAGTGAGAAAGCTGGCTTAAAACTCAACATTTAGAAAACTAAGATCATGGCATCTTGTCCGATCACTTCATGGCAAATAGATAGGGAAACAATGAAAACAGTGACAGAATTTATTTTTTTTTTTTGGTGGGGGTGCTCCAAAATCACTGCAAATGGTGACTGCAGTCATGAAATTAAAAGACACTTGCTCCTTGGAAGAAAAGTTATGACCAACCTTGACAGCATATTAAAGAGCAGAGACCTTACTTTGCCAACAAAGGTCCATCTAGTCGAAGCTATTGTTTTTCCAGTAGTCATGTATGGATGTGAGAGTTGGACTATAAAGATAGCTGAGTGCTGTAGAATTGATGCTTTTGAACTGTAGTGTTGGAGAAGACTCTTGAGAGTCCCTTGGACAGCAAGGAGATCCAACCAGTCTATCCTAAAGGAAATCAGTCCTGAATATTTACTGGAAGAACTGATGCTGAAACTGAAACTCCAATACTTTGGCCACTGATGTGAAGAAGTGACTCATTTGAAAAGACCCTGATGTTTGGAAAGATTGAAGGCAGGAGGAGAAGGGGACAACAGAGGATGAAATGGTTGGATGGCATCACTGACTCAATGCACATGAGTTTGAGTAAGCTCCAGAAGTTGGTGATGGACAGGGAAGCCAGGTATGCTGCAGTCTATGGGGTTGCAAAAAGTCAGACACAACTGAGTGACTGAACCAACTTCTAAGGAATAATTAAAAAGCATCTAAACTGTTTCATTGGTTTAGAGATAATAGGAAATGTAACTTGACTGCTCAAATTTGAGGAAACTATTTGCTAACTTTGAACTATCAGCTTCCAAATTCTTCTATCTCTATATCTAAGAATTATTCTAGAAATTCATTCATAATTATAAAATTCCTTTCATAGCTATGTATTCTTTGACGTAAACTAGGAACACAAAGGGGGCTTCCTGGTGGCTCAGTGGTAAAGAATCTACCTGCAATGCAGGAGCTCCATCCCTGTGTAGGGAAGATCTCCTGGAGGAGGGTGGCAACCCATTCCAGATTCTTGCCTGAGGATTCCCCATGGACAGAAGAGCCTGATAGGCTACAATCCATGGGGATTCAGAGTCAGACAGGACCAAAGTGACTTAACACACATGAGTTCATAGAACTAAAAATGTCAGTTACATTTAAAGGCAATTAGTCTGTGAACTCGGAGAAGGCAATGGCAACCCACTCCAGTGTTCTTGCCGGGAGAATCCCAGGGACAGAGGAGCCTGGTGGGCTGCCGTCTCTGGGGTCACACAGAGTCAGACATGACTGAAGCGACTTAGCAGCAGCAGCAGCAGCAGCAGTCTGTGAACGAACAATATTAAATTCAAGGCAGACAATATATTTTGCTTACTTAAAAATAAATCAATACAACCATCACATACATATGCTTGAATAAACTTGATCGATTATTCAGCCATCTCTTTGTGAATATCTAAGCAGTTTTAAATGGTCACTCTCAAGTGTTCTATAATACTCTCACTCATTTTCTAATTTCCAAGTATATATATAATTTTTTTGGTTTAAGTCTCGATTTGTGTATTGCAAAGATACATGTGTAGGAAGCAGGGAGAAGTCTCCAAAATACAGATTTCCTTCTTATGGGAAAGAGTGGAAGCTATAAAACTATTTGTTTGTTTGTTTGTTACATGGTTTTGAGAGTAGTGTTGCACATTTTGTCTATTGAATGAACTTCAACTATAGCTGGTTTATTCATATGACACTTAAAGATGTTTATCAGCGCAGGACAGAACTGCACTTGGTTATAATTCAGCCATTAAAATCTTAGAAGAACTGAAGCTTGTTTTTGGCATTACTATTGCTCACAGTCTTGACTTTTTTCTCTTTTCATGCTGACTGATCATTATGTGTGGTGTTGTTGTTGTTTTCTTTACTGTGTCCTTCCACAAATACCCTCAATCTATTCAGGACCCCAAGATTTATACATATTTCTTTATTCAGAAAGTATAATTTGGAAAGTTTTAAATACCTTTTGACTTACTGATAACACTCATAATATTACCTTCTACTGTAGGCTGTTGAATTTAACAAATGACCCAAGACTTGCCCTAAAATAGTGTAGCTCTAAGAAAGAAATCTCAGGCTTTAGTAAAGTGGTTTGAGGATGGAGTACGAAGTAAAGGAACTCTACCATGTGTAGATAATAGAGCTAATCTCAAAAATACAACTTGGTGGCTCAGGTGGAAAAAACCCTGCCTGCAATGCAGGAGACTGGATTCAGTCCTTGGGTCAGGGAAGATCTCCTGGAGAAGGGAATGGCAATCCACTCCAGCATTCTTGCCTGGAGAATTCCATGGACAGAGGAGCCTGGTGGGCTACAGTCCACAGAGTCGCGAAAAGTGGGACACGACTGAGCGGCTGATACTTTCACTTTACAACTTGGAGCACACAAGACTGTTTAAGGATAACACTTCTCAGGAATTAATGTCACTCCAAGCACATTTTTCATGTCTCATGAAAAGATATAGATCATTAAACCATGTAAAAAGATTTTAAATCTCTCAATTTAATGTCACACTAATTTCATTTGTGAAATGCAGGTAAACATTTAGACATGAAGTATGTATTATGGAATGATGAACATTTAATGAGTGGCCTTAAAGTGCCATTTTGCATACATTTATGCAAAAGAAGAAGACATTGACCTATGTTAAACAAAATACTAACCTAGTTTGTTTGCTTAATTAAGAAAGCATTTGTCTTTTCAAGATTTGTCTTCCTTTTTTTCCCACTTCTTTTTCTTGCTATAAGCCTAATCTCATAAAATAGAAGCATGTTCTCAGTAAAATGAAAGCAAATGGCTTATGATAGAAAATGGAAAATAATGAAATAAAAAGTTAAAATACTTTATGCTTCTTTGCTGATACAGCACATTATATTTTACATGCGTCTGGGTAAATACTGCTAGCTCACTTCAGAGTGCTTACATGAGTGCGGAGCAGAAGTCCAGGGTGCCTCTTCCAGCTTTGGTGGCTTCCAGCAGTCTTTGGCTTATGACCACATCTGTGTTTCAGTATTCACAATGCCTCCTCCACCTCTGGGGCTGTGTGTAATCTCCATCTGCCTCACTCTTATGAGGATTTAGGATTTAGGGCACTTAGAGCCCACCTGAATAATGCAATGCAACCTCCCTATCTTAAGATTCTTCTTTTAAAAGACCTTTTTCTATTTTGACATACAAGGTTCCAGGGATTAGGATGCGAATATCTTTTGCAGGGGACACAAGCCACATGGAGGAATTATTTTTTTAATGTATTTTTTTTATTGAAGGATAATTGCTTTACAGAATTTTGTTGTTTTCTGTCAAACCTCAACATGAATAAAGCTCGCCACAGAGACATATTTTTTATTCTCCCAATTCCATCTGGAACCATAGCCCCATGTTTCTGTAATAGAATCTTAATTGTTTTCCTCCAATTTCTACAACTTTCCCCACTTCTCAACAGTCATTCTTATTTGCTTTAATAGGAGGATAGAAGGGATAAAGGTACCACCTTAGTCTTTTTCTCTGAATTAGAGAAAATAAGAGTGATGCGCACAGAGTTGCATACCTGACACATACCCCCTCTTCTTTGCTAAAAGAACCCCATTTTGATTCTAAAGATGATGTACCTGATCCCAGGCAGAGAATTGGGATTGTTGAAATCAATCAAAGGGCTGCTGGCTTCACTCTTTCCCAGATTTCATGCAGCCACATTCAACCAGTGAGACAGAGGAAATCTGCAGTGGTTAATCCAGAAAAGGTCTGTGCCTTCCCATAGCAAATTCATGCTCTGAAAGTATGTATCCAGGACAAGAGGTAGGCAAAGGGGAAGGATCCTGAAATCAAACCATTTTGATCTAAACTGCTGCTTTTCACTGGTTAACAGTTTTGAAGTTTAGGGTTCAGGAGTGTTATTATCAAGTTACTGGCAATGAATTTCTTTTGCTTGTCTTTCTAATTGATATTAGTTTCTTTAAGTATTTGCATAATTTTGTGATTTTAGCTTTACTCTTTCACATTTACTTAGGACATTCCACTTGATTTTAAATGGATGAGTTTGCTACTATTTCTGTTGATGGCAAAAAAACAGAAAGTGCATCTCCATGGTTTTACACCTCACCCAGTTTTGGAAGAATGCCTATTTGAACACATGTACCCATGATCTATAATAAAGGATATGAAGCAATTTGCTTTTGATGCTCAAAGAGTTTTTAGAACGATAAGTGAAGTGAAAGTTGCTTACTTTATTTGCAACTCTTTTTCTTTGCCGACTCTTTGTAACCCCATGGACTATACAGTCCATGGAATTCTCCAGGCCAGCATACCAGAGTGGGTAGCCATTCCCTTCTCCAGGGGAATCTTCCAAACCCAGGGATCAAGCCCAGATCAATCTCCCACATTGCAGGTGGATTTTTTACAGTCTGAGCCACAAGGGAAGCCCTTTTAGAATATTAAATATAATTAAAGAAACCTAGAGATGGTGCTTCCCAGGTGGCACTAGTGGTAAAGAACCTACCTGCCAATGTAGGAGATGTAAGAGACATAGTTTCGATTCTTGGGTTGGGAAGATACCCTGGAGAAGGAAATGGCAGCCCACTCCAATATTCTTGCCTGGAGAATCATGTGAACAGAGGAGACTGGTGGGCTACAGTCCATAGGGTTGCAAAGAGTCAGATATGTCTGCAAAAGACTCAGACATGACTGAAACAATTTAGCACAAAAATGGCGCTAAAAATTAGATTACTGTCCAAACAGAAAGCTAAACTTCTGAATAATGATACAGTGTTGGCTATTCATCAGGAAATATGGTGTGAGTTGTCATTTTCAGAAATAAAATCAAACAGTAGTAAACAAAAGGTAAGCACAAAGTTGCATTCTATAATGGAACAGTATGAAGACAGCCTAAACGGTTGGTGTACAGGTACCCTCTTCTCACATTGTCCTCCCAAAGCTGAATCAAAGCTTGGGTCAAAAAATTTGATCAAACATTCCAATGATTTTGTATTATCAGTCACAAGATAGTGAAATCTTAGTGATCTAGATTGCTGTTGTTGAAATACAAGTGCTCTAGTTTGTGTAACACTGAATAACCATGTCTAATTGAACATGCTTATTTTAGTTTCTATTTCCTTTAAAACAATAAAAATCACTGAGAACTGTCTCTAATGGCAAAACATCAAATGATGCTGATAAAGCAAAAAGGAGGCTGGGGAAGTCCAGAAATTGCAAGTGAAATTCAAAAGGCTTTACATTTGCTGTGTAAGTTGGCTGATGCGGCAAATCACGTTTAATGCTGACAACTGTTAAAAATAGTGATAAATGGAGACCAAAAATAAGCAGGTAAATGAAGCAAGTAAACCAGAGTCGCTGAGTTCCTAATAAATGACACAAAATTCTGACAAAGGTTGAAAGCCTTTGAATATTAAGAAATGTGGGACGGTGGATGGAGGAAACTGATTTACTGATCTCATGAGTTTGAATCCTGAATGTGTATATTGTTTCCACATTAATATTTTATCCTTCTAATCTTCCCCAAGTTGTATGTGAAATGATATTAAAATACAGATTGTTTACCTTTTTGATAAGTAAATATCTGAACTTAGAAATTTCTAGGCAACTTCTAGACTAAAACTAGTTTGAAAGGAAAATTGTTCAGTCTAATTTTTAAAAGAAAATTTTATAGAAAACATTCCAAAATAATTAACACACCTTATTGTTGTTTCCCATTCCATCGTGAAACTACCTAAGGTTTTAAATACTGAAGTTGGAAATCTGGTCTTATAGGTTTTAAGATTAAAAGAGCTTTCCAAGCCTGATTCATATTGAGATAACTATTATACCTGGTCCAAACACTGTCTTTCACATTAATGGCAAAAATAAAGTTATTTGGGGGAGGAAATGAATGGTTTCATGTATCAATTCAGTATTATAATAAGAATTAATGATAGTCTTTCTCAGTCAGTTCTAAGTAGGCTATATTGCCAGGAGAGTATATCAGATAACACATGTGCATAATAACCATTTTAATCAGATCTATTAAAAAATAACTTCATTGGGGGTGGTTGCACATTTCTACCCAGTAGATCATGAAATGTCTATGAATACACTTGGTAAGCTTTAGGTTGGTTTATCAGTATGAAAGAGCATGTGCCATGAAGGCATCTGGACTGGTTTTCCTCTGGCCAGAAACAGCCTGGCCCATTTACTCTATATTGCTAAACAACTCTATATTGTAAAAAACAATTACTGATTTTTACATATGTCTTGATGTCAGACAGATAGAAAAGCTAACATAGGATTGCAAAATGAATTATCAGCTTCATCAATAGAACACTGAATAGCAAGTCTAGAATTAGGCTTAGGAAACAAGGTTGATCATTGCTGCTAATAGGTATCTATATAATTTATTTTTGTATTTTGATCTTATATTCAGCAATCTTGCCAAAAATACTAATTCTAATGATGCTCTATAACTGACATTTTGTTTTTTTGTGTGAAAATAATTCCATCAAATAAGGTAATGACAAGTTTGGATTTGTTTTTTCCCTTGACTAATTATTTATATTTTGTTCTTGTCTATTTAACGTACATACTATTATCAGCAGATGTTACCAATAAAAAAATCAAGTAGATATGGTGATAGTTGATATCTTTGCTTGTCACTAATTAAATGAGAAAGCTTTCAACAATAAACACATTTTTGCTGTAGACTATTGGTAGATCATTTAAAATATTAAGAAAGTTTCTTGTCTCCCTAAATTACTCAGCAATTTAATCATGAATGGGTACTGACATCAAATATTTCTTCTATATTTTTTGAGGTAAGATTACTTTTCTTTGATCTGTTACTTTAATGAATGCCATTTATAATTTTTAAATAAGCACTTTTGTATTCCTGTAATAGACAAGACTCAGTCATGAGACTTAATTTTAAGTTCCTAGATTTATGGTTTTCATATTTCGCTAAAGAGTATACAAATAATTTGATGCATGTATTGTTTCCCTTTCATATATCATCAACCTCACTTATTTTTAAGGTTATAGGTTGAGCCAGCTTACAACTGAGTAATGTTTTCTTTATTTCTCATGCTCTGTAAGGGTGTTTTGTTTTTTTTTAATCTATTTATTTATTTATTTTTGGTTGTGCTGTAGCTCTATTTTTTCACAAACTTTTCTCTAGTTGTGGTGAGCGGGGGCTCTAGTTGCAGTCCTTGGGCTCCTCATTGCGGTGGCTTCTCTTGTTGTCAAGAACTGGCTCTAGGGCATGTGTGCTTCAATAGCTGCAGCACGTGAGCTCAGAAGTTGTGGCTCCCTGACTCTGGAGTGCAGGCTCAATATTTTGTGGTGCATGGGTTTATTTGCTCCATGTCACGTGGGATCTTCCCCGATCAGGGATCTAACCTATGTCTCCTGTACTGGCAAGCAGATTATTTACCATGGAGCCTCCAGGGAAGTCCTGTAAGAGTCTTTAGGATACTCATCTTGAGGCTCGAGTTATGACCACATACATACACAATTTTCATGTGTGCTTCTTGTGTGCTTGAGAATGTGGGTTCTCTCATTGCTGCATGCAGGGCATCATATAGGTGTATTAAATTAAACTGATTTTCCTGTTCAACGTTTCATTCCTTCACTACTGTTGTGCATAATGCATGCATGTGTACTTAATTGCTTCAGTCATATCCAACTCTTAACAACACCATGGACTGTATTCCACTAGGCTCCTCTGTCCTTGGGATTCTTCAGGCAAAAATACTGGAGTGGGTTGCCCTACCCTTCTCCAGGGGATCTTCTGACCCAGGGATTGAACCTGTGTCCCGACTGTTGTACTGCTTTTTTGAAACTGATTCTTGGCATGACTGCAATAATGAATTTGGCAGCTTTCCTTTGTGATTCTATCAATTATATCTTTACATATTTTGATTTCACTAGATGTATTCAGATTTGGAATTTTTATATTACTTTGGTGAGGGGAACATTTTGTCACTGTGGTTTATCTCTTACTCTTACAAAGTTCATTGTGAATTAAGCCTCATACTTGAATGTGAGGTATATTGGAGATACAGATTGCTACAATATGGTGGTGACAACTCAGTATACAGCTTCTTTGTCATTTCTTGAGGGAATAGTAAACAGGGAAAGAAGAGGCACTCTAGTTTCTGCCTGGAAGGGATTAATTTCATTTCTGTCCATATTTCATTGGTAAGAATGAGCCACATGGCTACTGAGGGTCCATTCAGGGACTGTCCCATGTCATTCTCCCTGAATCTGGGAGAGAGAGAAATTCCACCTCTGAGCTTTCTTAACTGTGAAGGTATCAAAAGAAAGATGGATCATTGTTGTTGTTCAGTGTTTCAGTCATGTCAGACTCTTTGCAACCCCATAGACTGAAACATGCCAGGCTTCCCTGTCCTTAACCATCTCCGGAGCTTGCTTAAGCTCATGTCTATTGAGTCAGTGATGCCATCTAACCATCTCATCCTCTATCATCCCCTTCTCCTCCTGCCTTCGATCTTTCCCAGCATCAGGGTTTTTTCCAATGAGTCAGTTCTTCGCATCAGGTGTCCAAAGTATTGGAGCTTCAGCTTCAGCATCAGTCCTTCCAATGAATATTCATGACTGATTTCCTTTAGGATTGACTGGTTTGATCTCCTTACTGTCCAAGGGACTCTCAAGAGTCTTCTCCTACATTACAGTTTAAAAGCATCATTTCTTCCGTGCTCAGCCTTCTTTATAGTCCGATTCTCACATCCAAATGTGACTACTGGAAAAACCATAGCTTTGACTAGACGAATCTTTGTCAGCAAAGTGGTGGCTCTGCTACTTAATATGCTGTCTAGGTAGATGGAACATTATATTGACTTTTAAAGCCTTCACCTGGAAGTAACAGACATTATTTCCACTCACATTTTATGGGCCAAATAAAGTGACATGGCTATGCATAACTTCAAGTGGAGTGAGCAAATACAATTTTGACAAGCCCTGGGAAGCAGACAGTTCAAAATACTTAGTGAACATAACTATTGATCAGCATTTAGTTAAGAAATAATGATTATATGGACTGAGAAAGTGGCAGAGATGGACATAAATGAATTCCTTTTAATGTATTTGTATGTACAAGCAACAAAATTTGCTGAATGATTAGATAATGAAATAAGTGACTTTTTCAGCATGCTGCCGAGAGGTGGGTGGTAGTGTCAATTAGAGGTATGTGGAAGAATGGGGAGAAACAGGTTTTATTGTCATTAAGTCAAAAGGGAGAATCAGCTGTATTCTTTAATTACAGAAAGTAAAGCCAAAATAATGGGTTGCATAACTCTATACATGTTTTTATTTCACTGCATTTCCTTTTCCTAGGTGGGATATGCAGAGCTCTCTACAAAACTTAAGAGAAAAAACCCTTTTCCTTAAGTAGATTTTTGAGGAAAGAGATGTTTAAAAAAGGAAAATTCCACCCATTGTGCCCAGGGCCACACCAGTGTCTATTGTTTGCACTGCTAGTTCAAAGTCCACTTTTTCTGTGACTCTTTTAAGAGGCTCTTGTCAGTTTAAATTTCTTGGTTGTCAGGTACAATGGTGATGTGTTTCATCTGGCTATGTCAAGCACATCACTTTTTCCCTGTTCACAATGAAGAGAGTTCAGCTGGAAAGGCATGCTTTGGGGAAGATTTCAATCCAACTAAAATTCAACCCTACCTTTTAAATTGATTTAAATTAAGTTTGACATGAAGTATGGCATCCTGGACCATTCAAACTGCAATTAACTTTGACAGTGTTCAATTGATTACACCTTTTATTGTGATTATACAGAGACTGTGTTGCATATTAAAACTTCCAGGATGTTAGCTATCCAAAATTTAGGACTCCTTTATCTCCAACTGCAGAGGTATATAATCTGACATTTGTCATAAAAATATTAGTTCTTCACATTAAAAAAATCATAGACGTCTCCACAACACTTAGAAGAAAACTTTTAGTAAATTCAAATTTTTTCTTCTTTTTTTAGTTCAAACCTTACTTTCTAGTCTTATCTTTTCCCAAACTACTACACAGATTGGTACATACC
Organism: Bos indicus; assembly: GCF_029378745.1. Taxonomy (NCBI): domain Eukaryota; kingdom Metazoa; phylum Chordata; class Mammalia; order Artiodactyla; family Bovidae; genus Bos; species Bos indicus. Next base: position 90,943,233 of record NC_091763.1, read on the forward strand.
AATATTCACATGCTCTTAATTTCAGCTTTATCTAGGATTAAGCAAAAAAAAAAAAAGTTTAAATGTTAAGAAAGATCCAACTCTGATTCTCTATCATCCTTTCCGGCACTCTAACCAGACTCCCTCATGCGGTAGCCCTGGAACATTCCATCCTGATCTGTGTGTACATGTTGATCCAAAACTCCACTGCTATATTTAAAATGGATAACCAACAAAGACCTACCATATAGCACAGAAACTCTGTTCAATGTTATGTGGCAGCCTGGATGGGAGGGGAGTTTGGAGGAGAATGGATACATATATTAATATATGTATGGCTAAGTCCCTTTGCTGTCCAACTGGAACTGTTACAACATTGTTAATCAGCTATACTCCAATACAAAACAAAAAAATTTTTTTTTAAATTCCACCCTGATCAGCAGTATTCCTTCTGGTAACTTCTGCAGAAAAGAAATTGAACTAATATAAGTCAAATATCCAGAAAACACATTCTATAGTAAATTTACTCAAATCGGGTCAAATGTTTACATGAGGACCATTCTCTGGGATTGGAGTATGAGAGTTTGGCTTTATCCAGTTAAAGTCACTGTCAGGAACAGAGAGCAGGGGTGATTGAGATGAGATCCAGCCTAACATGGTGGCTGAGCAAAGGGAACAGGTTTTCCATCAAAAGAGATACAAGTACTGCTGCTGCTGCTAAGTCACTTCAGTCGTGTCCAGCTCTGTGCAACCCCATAGATGGCAGCCCACCAGGCTCCTCCGTCCATGGGATTTTCCAGGCAAGAGTACTGAAGTGGGTTGCCACTGCCTTCTCCAATACAAGTACAGTAACTACATATTATTCACCATTTTATCTTTTTGCTCTTGTTTCATTGCTAAGTCATGTCTGACTCTTTTGAGACCCAAAAGACTGTAACTCACCAGGCTCCTGTTTCCTTGGGATTTCCCAGATAATAATACTATAGTGGGTTGCTATTTCCTTCTCCAAGGAATCTTCCCAACCCATGGATCAAACCCTTGTCTCCTCCATTGGCAGGCAGATTCTTTACCATTGAGTCATCTGGAAAGCACCCCCCCACACACACACTTTTTTTTTATCTTATTGTCTAGTATTCATAGATATTCAACAAAATTTTAAAAGATAAAAAGACTGTGGTCCTTTACATTTTAAACTGGTATACTGTACTAAATAGTTTAAATTATGCAAAGGAAGAAAGATGGATAAAAGTCATAACCACTGAAAGTATATTGAACAAAACTGAAAACCTGTCTTCATCATATTTTTTCTCAGTGTACTCCCTTCTCTCTCATTTTGCTGACCAGTGTTTTCTTCACAGCTTCTCTATTCCTTTTCAAAGACTTCTTTCAGCTACATGTTTACTGTTGGCTCATGAGGTGATTTCTGTCAATTAGAAAATTTCCATTTTATCTGGAAGAATTCAGCCCTACTCAAAAGATTCCAGGATACATGACTCAATAACCGAAAAATGTGCCAGATTTCAGCCCCCACATACAATACTAGGGTGTCTATGATGCATAGATTTGCAGTTTTCAAATGACTTAATCAGTTATACTCTTGCTTTAGCTACCTGATAAGAGGAGTATGAAAGATTCTGCAGCCAATTTATGTCTGGGCTCCCATGAAATTGAGATACCTCACACATATTTGGTCTTCCATAACCCAAAGAAGAAAAAGAGCTGGGTGTTGCTCCTGAAAATTTTTAGAAGCTCTCTGTGGTTGTCTGTGCTTTCTTTCTTCTGTTATGCTTTATTGGATGGTGTGAAATAATCTTTAGAAGTAATTTTTACTAGCTTCCCAGGTGGCTCAGAGAGTAAGGAATCTGCTTGCAATGAAGGAGACCTGGGGTTCATTTCCTGGGTTGGGAAGATGCCCTCAAGTAGGGATTGGCTACCCACTCCAGTATTCTTGCCTGGACAATTCTATGGACAGAGGAGACTTGGTGGGCTACAGTCCATAAGGTCACAAAGAGTCAATTTATACTTTTGGACTTTCCTGGTGGCTCAGTAATAAAGAATCCACCTGCAATGCGGGAGACTCAGGAGACATAGGAGATGGAAGAGACGGGGGTTTCATCCCTGGGTTGGGAAAATCTCCTGGAGGAGGAAATAACAACCCACTCCAGTATTCTTTCTGGGGAAATTGCATGGACAGAGGAGCCTGGGGGGCTATAGTCCATGGGATTGCAAAGATTCGGACCCAACTGAATGATTGAGCATGAAGTATATATACCCTGTAACTGTGGTCCCCAGCCTTTTTGGCACAAGAGACTGGTTTCATGAAAGAGCATTTTTTTCATGGATATGAGGAGGGTGGGGGTTTCAGGATGACTAAAGCATATAACATTTATTGTGCATTTTATTTCTGTTATTACATCAGCTCCCCCAGATAACCACAATGGTGTGAACACTCACCTAGAGCCAGACATCCTGGAATGCAAAGTCAGGTGGGCCTTAGGAAGAAAGTCTACAAACAAAGCTAGTGGAGGTGATGGAATTGCAGTTGAGCTATTTCAAATTCTAAAAGATGATGTTGTGAAAGTGCTGGACTCTATTTGCCAGGAAATTTGGAAAATTCAGCAGTGGCCACAGGACTGGAAAAGTAAGTTTTCATTCCAATCCCAAAGAAAGGCAATGCCAAAGAATGTTCAAACTACCACAAAATTGCACTCTTCTCACATGCAAGCAAAACTCAAAATTCACCAATCCAGGCTTCAACAGTACATGAACTGTGAACTTCCAGATGTTCAAGCTGATTTAGAAAAGGCAGAGGAACCAGAGATCAAATTGTCAACATCCTTTGGATCATCAAAAAAGCAAGAGAGTTCCAGAAATACATCTACTTCTGCTATATTGACTACACCAAAGCCTTTGACTGTGTAGATCAAAACAAGCTGTGGAAAATTCTTCAAGAGATGAGAGTACCAGACCACCTGACCTGCCTCCTGAGAAATCTGTATGCAGATCAAGAAGCAATAGTTAGGACTGGACATGGAACAACAGACTGGTTCCAAATAGGGAAAGGAGTACATCAAGGTTGTATATTGTCACCCTGCTTATTTAACTTATATACAGAATATATCATGCACAATGCCAGCCTGGATGAAGCAGAAGCTGGAATCAAGATTGCAGGGAGAAATATTAATAACTTCAGATATGCAGATGGCACCACTCTCATGTCAGAAAACAAAGAACTATACAGCCTCTTGATGAAAGTGAATGAGGAGAGTGAAAAAGTTGGCTTAAAACTCAACATTTAGAAAATTAAGATCATGGCATCCGGTCCCATGACTTCATGGCAAATAAATGGGGAGACAATGGAAACAGTGACAGACATTATTTTTTTGGCCTTCAAAATCACTGCAGATGGTGACTGCAGCCATGACATTAAGATGCGTGCTCCTTGGAAGAGAAGTTATGACCAGCCTAGACAGCATATTAAAAAGTAGAGACATTACTTTGCCAACAAAGGTCCATCTGGTCAAAGCTATGGTTTTTCCTGTAGTTACATATGGATGTGAGAGTTGGACCCTAAAGAACTCTGAGCAGCAAAGAATTGATGCTTTTGAATTGTGGTGTTGAAGAAAGCTCTTGAGAGTCCCTTGGATGGCAAGGAAATCCAACCACTCCATCGTAAAGGAAATCAATCCTGAATATTTACTGGAAGGACTGATGCTGAAGCTGAAACTCCAATACTCTGGCCACCTGATGTGAAGGACTGACTCATTGGAAAAGACCTTACCTCTGCGAAAGATTGAAGGCAGGAGGAGAAGGGTTCAACAGAGGATGAGATGGTTGGATGGTATCACCGACTCGATGGACGTAAGTTTGAGCAAGCGCCAAGAGTTGGTGATGGACTGGGAAGCCTGGCCTGCTAGAGTCCGTGGGGTCACAAAGAGTCAGGCACAACTGATCAGTTGTACTGACTGACATCAGCTGCACCTCAGATCATCAAGCATTAGCTCCAGAGATTAGGAACCTCTGTCCTGTAGTCTTTTGTTAAAAAAAAAAAATATATATATATATATATAGAAATATAATTGACTTACAGTTCTGTCTCAGTTTCAGATGTACAGCAAAATGATTCAATTATATAGATATATTTTTAAGATTTTTTTCTATTATATGTTATTATAGGATGTTAAGTATAGTTCTCTGTGCTATACAGTAGGTCCTTGTTGGCTATCTGTTTTATATATAGTAGTCTGTTTATGTTACTCCCAAGCTCCACCCTGTACAATCTTGTGTCTTCTTCCACTTACAGGCAAATCTCATTTTATTGTGTTTCACAAATGCTGCGATTTTTATAAATTGAAAGTTTGTGACAACCCTGCATTGACAGATGGTGGTTAGTACTTCTAAGCAATAAGGTGTGTTTTAAGTTATGTACTTTTTTAGATATAATGTTATTGCACATTTAAAAAACTGCAGGATAGTGTATACATAATTGCTATATGCACTAGGAAACCAAAAAAATTGTGAGACTCACTTTAATGTGATATTTGCTTTATCAAAGCCACGATATCTCTGAGGCATTCCTGGATCCCATCCTGTGTAATTAACTCCTCTCCCATTGCTGCACCACTGAATATAGTACTGTGGCTAAGAGCATGGACTTAGTGTACAATTTCTGATTTGAATCTTTATTATTCCAGTTGCTAAATGTGAGTTTGGAGACTAGTTACTTACATTTCTAAGCTTTGCTTCCTCACTTGTATAATGAGTGTAATTGTAGTACCAGTCTTATGAGTTTGTTGTGAGAATTAATGAATAATTATGCAAAGGTGTGTTTTAAAGTATTATGTATTCATTTGGCTGTGCCTAGTCTTGGTTGCAGCGCATGGCATCTTTGGTTGTAGCATGCGGACTCTTAGTTGGGGCATATGGGATCTAGTTCATCACTGGCCAGGGATCGAAACCAGATCTCCTGGATTGGAAGCTTGTGGTCTTAGCCACTGGAGCATCAGGAATAAAGTGTTTAAAATTGTGCTCATAGTTATTAGTATTATTTACTACAACCACCATTGCCCACACATCTACTACTGATACTACTACAACTACTACAATTACTATGATCATTATCTTATTATAGACAGGACATGTACATAGTAGCTTACCGTTGAATTTGATCTCTGCTCTCTGTTCTAGTCTGACTCCAAATTATATTTACAGAATATTTTGTTCCTGACTTTTTAAGCTCACATAAGGTTACATTTTTAAGACATTATCACTCGGACTTGATTACCCTAGCAAAATATGTGTCTTGGTGTTTGTCCTTTTATCTGTGGTACATAAAATTCCCTATCAAATATGCACACAACTCATTTTAGGCTATCTTATCTGTATTTGAGAATGGCTTGTAATTCAACTCCATTTTCTGAGGAACAAATAAATTCTGGATAACTTAAAATGAAAAAGTGAGATAAGATTTGGGAGGATATGAAAAAGCTTTCATTATCAGATAAAGGTTGCAGGTGTGCATGCTCTGTCTCTCAGGTTCAGTCGTGTCTGACTCTGCAACCCTATGAATTGTAGCCTGCCAGGCTCCTCTTTTCATGGGATTTCCCAGCAAGAATACTGGAGTGGGTTGACAATTTCTCCTCCAGGGGATCTTCCCAATCCAGGGATCAAACCCACATCTCTTGCATTTCCTTACATTGGCAGGTGGATTCTTTACACTGAGCTAACTGGGAAGGCCCAGATAAAGGTTAGGAATGTGTCAAAAGCAAACATGGTCTAATTAAAAACGAAACAATGTTCCAGCATTTTTTCAGAAATGCATAATTTAAAATAAAGATAAAGATATTCCTCATAACAACTTTAATGTAGTTTAAATTAAGAGCAGAGAACACAATACTTTAGTTGCTGGTGTATATTAATACTTAAAAGTCAAATCAATGATTAATATGTAGATTTGCATAATTGCAAAACTGATCTTCAGTATTTGTTTATAAATCATACACTATTGTATTAATGATTTAATGTTACAAAATATGCAAAAGTATAAATTAAAAATTAAAATTATTTCAAAATTTATTTATTCATGATTTTTAAAAGATTTCACTCATAGATAATATGATAGAAAATGCTTTGCTAATTTTGAAAATTTAGTAAAGCACTTTGAGTCAACAAATTAAAAGTTTGATTTTTAGTTCAGTTTATATAAATAATTGATTTTATTCACTGTTGCAGGTAAAAAAATATGTCATAATAAGGTTAGTTTCAAACCAAAGGAGTACTGTCATCTATGCCTACCACATCATGATATTAAAATTTCTGTCACACTTACAAATTGTCGGTGATTTTACTGAAAGTGATCTGGTAAAGTTTTATTTTCCCTAGTAGCCAGTACTTTTTTTAAGCTGATCAGAAAATGATGCCTTTTAATATTAACTAGTATATTGAACAACCATGGAAACATTCACTTAAAATTTTTTAAATATGTTAGAACATTTTATTTCTGAAGTTTGAAACTCTGAGTATTTTTATAGGTGACACACATTCATTTTCAACAACTAAATTGCCTAATGAAAATAGTCACCAAGAGGCCATATGAATAATTTTTACTCTATAGCACAAGTTTCTTTCAAAAACTCAAAAACTGCCATTCACTGTTTCACCAGTCCAAGTTCAATTCATGAAACAGGGCACTCAAAGCTGGTGCACTGGGACAACTCAGAGGGTGGGATGAGGAGGGAGGTGGGAGGGGGGTTGGCATGGGGCACACATGTACACCCGTGGCTGATTCATGTCAATGTATGGCAAAAACCACCATAATAATGCAAAGTAATTAGCCTCCAATTAAAATAAATAAATACATTTTAAAACGCTAATGTACTTTGAAGAGTCACATTTTCTTTTTCATATTTGCCTGAAACCATTTGAGAAAATTTCCACTTATTTGGAAAGATTTTTCTCTAAAAGAAAAATGTGTTGTTTTTTTAATCCAAGTTCAACTCAAGTTTTTGAAACAAAGCAGCCAGCACATTTCTAAGTAATACTTTTGATCTTCAGGATCATAGCTCTTCCTGTAGTAATCTATTTAAAAGATTTTACTATGTATAAAGATTTTTATTTTGTATATCAATAATACCGACATAGTAAAGCATTTTATCCACTGCTGCCTTTATTTTCCTTCCTTTAATGTCTTGGCTACAAATAATGCAATAAACGCATTTCATGTATGATGCAATTTCTTCAATGTTATCTTCTACATTTTTTTAAATGAAGTCAAAGAAACCAGTATTTGGTGGTTACGTTTATATATTTTTTCTAATTAAAGAAAATAATTATGTAGTATTAATTAAAATAATTATTTACTGTTGAAACTTTATCAGATGAGTTTCCCTTGTAGCTCAGTTGGTAAAGAATCTGCCTGCAATGCAGGAGACCTAGGTTCAATTCCTGGGTTGGGAAGATCCCCTGGAGAAGGGAATGGCTACCCACTTCAGTATTCTTGCCTGGAGAATTCCACAGACAGAGGAGGCTGACAGGCTACAGTCCATGGGGTTGCAAAGAGTCAGACACAACTTAGCAACTAAACCACCAACCACCACCACCACTTTATCCCACACATATTGTTTTGAGAGGTTCACAGAAAAAAAATAATTTGAATATTTTTCCTCAAATTTCCTGAGATAAGATTTGTTAGAAACATGCTTTACCATCTAACTATAATAACTCACATACTCAGTAACTTGATCTGTTACTTGTTTTTCTAATTCTTTGGCACTATTTTCTGTGTATCTTTTAACAGTATCTTCTGATGAAAGAACGCATTTCTAGTTTAAGATTGGATTATTTTTCTAGTGTATTATTTTAGTGTTTCACTCTGAAAGGAATAACAAGTGTTTCTCCAATTATATCTGATTATTCTTTTTCAAGACCAAGAATTCTCAAAAAAGCTATCTAAATATTTACTGTTATGTTGACATCAGTGATATTTTATAAAGAATTTTACTGAGCATTAATGCTTTTAAAAATCACTGAAACTATTGTAGATGTTTTTATTTCTGTTTTGTATGCTTATTTTTAAAATGTATTTTGTTATTCATCATGGTGAATTCATATGTTAATATCTAAATGTTAAATATTTACTTAAGGTGTTGGACATTTTAAGAATAATGTTATAAATCCATGTTACAAATATTATCCTTAAATGTGAATGTTGGAATCAAACTTTTGTTCAGATCTGATTAGCTTATCATTGTTTTAATCTTGTGCTGTGGGTAATGAAATGGCAGGCTAGATTTAGAAATGTCAGTTCTGCAGTTTTGATATAAGACTGAGTGAGGATGCTAGTGATGATCTGATTCAAATATTAATAAAGAGAAAGACATAGAGCTTTTGAAGAAATTATGGTCAGAAACTTCTAAAAATTGATGAAAAACATTAGCATACCCAACTCAGAAGCTCAAATTTTATATAAACTCAGAGATCCACATGCTCAAAATCACACTGATAAAAGTCAATGACAAAAAGTCTTGAAAGTAGTTTGTATGTGCGTGCTCAGTCATGTCTGACTCTTTGCGACCTCATGGACTATAGCCCACCAGGCTCCTCTGTCCATGAGATTTCCCAGGCAAGAATACCAGAGCGGGTTAACATTTCCTCCTACAGGGGATCTTCCCTACCCAAGGATCCAACTCTTTTGCATTTCCTGCATTGGCAGCAGGATTCCTTGCACTAGCGCCACCTGGGAAGTCCTTGAAATTAGTAAAACTAAAGCACTCATATACAAGATGGGAACAATAAAGAACAGAAATGGTATGGACCTAACAGAAGCAGAAGATATTAAGAAGAGGTGGCAAGAATACACAGAAGAACTATATGAAAAAGATCTTCACAACCCAGATAATCACGATGGTGTGATCACTCACCTAGAGCCAGACATCCTGGAATGTGAAGTCAAGTGGGCCTAAGACAGCATCACTATGAACAAAGCTAGTAGAGGTGATGGAATTCCAGTTGAGCTATGTCAAATCCTGAAAGATGATGCTGTGAAAGTGCTGCACTCAATATGCCAGCAAATTTGGAAAACTCAGCAGTGGCCACAGGACTGGAAAAGGTCAGTGTTCATTCCAATCCCAAAGAAAGGCAATGCCAAAGAATGTTCAAACTACCACACAATTGCACTCATTTCACAGACTAGCAAAGTAATGCTCAAAATTCTTCAAGCCAGGCTTCAAGAGCACATGAACTGTGAAATTCCAGATATTCATGCTGGATTTAGAAAAGGCAGAGGAACAAGAGATCAAATTGCCAACATCTGTTGGACAATCGTAAAAGCAAGAGAGTTCCACAAAAACATCTATTTCTGCTTTATTGACTATGCCAAAGCCTTTAATTGTGTGGATCACAACAAACTGTGGAAAATTCTTAAAGAGACAGGAATACCAGACCACCTGACCTGCCTCCTGAGAAATCTGTATGCAGATCAAGAAGCAACAGTTGGAACTGGACATGGAACAACAAACTGGTTCCAAATCAGGAAAGGAGTATGTCAAGGCTGTATATTGTCACCCTGCTTATTTAACTTATATGCAGAGTACATCATGAGAAACACTGGGTTGGATGAAGCACAGGCTGGAATCAAGATTGCTGGGGGGAAATATCAATAATCTAAATATGCAGATGACACCGCACTTATGTCAGAGAGCAAAAAAGAACTAAAGAGCCTCTTGATGAAAGTGAAAGAGGAGAGTGAAAATGTTGGCTTAAAACTCAGCATTCAGAAAACTAAGATCATGGCATCTGGTCCCATCACTTCATGGCAAATAGATGGAGAAACGGTGGAAACAGTGACAGACTTTATTTGGGGGGGGGTGCTCTAAAATCACTGCAGATGGTGACTGCAGCCATGAAATTTAAAGATGCTTGCTCCTTGGAAGAAAAATTATAACCAACCTAGACAGCATATTAAAAAGCAGTGATATTACTTTGCCAACAAAGGTCCATCTAGTCAAGGCTATGGTTTTTCCAGTAGTCATGTATGGATGTGAGAGTTGGACTATAAAGAAAGCTGAGCACCCAAGAATTGATGCTTTTGAACTGTGGTGTTGGAGAAGACTCTTGAGAGTCCCTTGGACTGCAAGGCAATCCAACCACTCCATCCTAAAGGAAAGCAGTGCTGAACATTCATTAGAAGGACTGATGTTGAAGCTGAAACTCCAATCCTTTGGCCACCTGATGCTGCAGTCTGTGGGGTCATAAAGTGTTGGACATGACTGAGTGACTGAACTGAACTGAACTGAACAGGGATCCTTAATAAGATTAACAGCTGATTTCTCATTAGAAACCATGATGGCCTGAAAGTAGCTGCCATAGTTTGGGCTGCTGTAACATAATACCAGAGACAGGGTGGCTTTCAAACAACAGAGATTTATTTCTCACAGTTCTGATGGTTTAGAGTCCATGATCAAGGTGACAGAATATTCAGTGTCTGGTGAAGTTTTGCTTCCTGAATCATAGATGGCATTGTCTCACTTGTGTTCTCAAAGAGAGTTTTCTGCATCTCTATTATAAGGGTACTAATCCCAATCATGAGTGGTCCATACTCGTGACCTACTCTACCCAAAGACCCCACATCGTAACTCCATTATTTTGGGGGTTAGGGTCTCAATATATGAATTTTAAGGATCCTGACAGTGGTAGGATGACATGGTCAATGTTCCAAAAGAAAAAAAAAATCTGACAATCATGAATTGTTTGTCCAGCAACTATCATTCAAAATTAAAGGACAAAACAAGCATTTTGTTCTCAAAAGAACAAAAACAAAGAGAGAAAATCTGTTGGACTATTAGACTTTGCCTACAAGAAATGCTAAAAGGCAATTTACAGGCTGAAATGAAAGGACATTAGAAAATAAGTACACCTCACCTGTTACATAGGAAAAAAGATTTTGTATACTATTAAATTTAAACTGATATTATTTCAAACTGGAGTGTTAATTTATTATTGATTATAATTCATCAGGCAACCACTCAAAAATATCTCAAAACAAATAATGTAAAAATAATAATAGAGTCTAACTGATAGCCAAGAAATATCTGTTTAACAATTATAAGACACCTTTTGGGGGATTATGGAACAGAAAAAATATATAGCATAGAGAAAACAAACAGCAAATTGGCAGAAGTGAGTTCTTTTCAATAATTACCTATAAGTTAAACTCTCATATTAATAAGTAAAAATTCTTAGAATACTATTTTTCCCTCTGAGATTAAGAATAGCAAGAGGGTCTATTCTTACTACTCCTATTCAACATTGATCTAAAATTCATATGGAAATACAAGGATTCCTGAATAGCCAAAATGACCTTGAAAAAGAAGTAAGTTGGAGGATTCACACATGATTCAAACACTCACTACAAAGATATATAAATTAAAATAGTTGGTACTGCCATGAGCACAGATGAATAGAGCAATGGAATAAAATTAAGATTACAGAAGTAAACCCATATGTCTATGCTCAACTGATTTTAGACAGGGATGACAAGACTATACGATGGGAAAAGAATAGTCTTTACAGCAAATTGAGTCAGTTCAGTAACTCAGTAGCGTTCAGATCTTTGCAACCCCATGGACTGAAGCACGCAAGTCTTTCCTGTCCTTCACCAACTCGCAGAACTTGTTCAAACTCAAGTCCATCAAGTCGGTGATGCCATCCAACTATTTCATCCTCTGTCATCCCCATCTCCTCCTACTCTCAATCTATCCCAGCATCAGGGTCTTTTCTAATGAGTCAGCTCTTTGCATAATGTGGCCAAAGTATTGGAGCTTCAGCTCCAGCATCAGTCCTTCCAATGAATACTCAGGATTAATTTATGTTAGGATTGACTGGTTTGAATCCTTGCTGTCCAAGGGACTCTCAAAGGTCTTCTCCAACACAACACTTCAAAAGCATCAATTTTTTGGTGCCCAGCCTTCTTTATGGTCAAACTCTCACATCCATACATTATTACTGGAAAAACCATAGTCCCGCCTAGACTGACCCTTGTTGGCAAAGTGATGTCTCTGCTTTTTAATATATTGTCTAGGTTTTTTATAGCTTTTCTTCCAAAGAACAAGTGTCTTTTAATTTCATGGCTGAAGTCACCATCTGTGGTGATTTTGGAGCCCAAGAAAAAAAAGTATGTCACTGTTTCCATTGGTTCCCCATCTATTTGCCTTGAAGTGATGGGACCAGATGCCATGATCTTAGTTTTTTGAATGCTGAGTTTTAATCTAGCTTTTTCACTCCTGTCATTCACTTTCATCAAGAGGTTCTTTAGTTCCTCTTCATTTTCTGCCATAACAGTGAGGTCATCTGTGTAACTGAGGTTATTGATATTTCTGCTGGCAATCTTGATTCCAGCTTGTGCTTCATTCATCCTGGCATTTCGCATGATGTACTCTGCATAGAAGTTAAACAAGCAGGATGACAATATACAGCCTTGACATATTCCTTTCCCAATTTTGGACCAGTCTGTTTTTCCCTGTCCAGTTCTAACTGTTGCTTCTTCACCTGCAAACAGGTTTCTCAGGAGGCAGGTCAGGTGGTCTGGTATTCCTGTCTCTTTAAGAATTTTCCACAGTTTGTTGTGATCCACACAGTCATAGGCTTAACTCGATGAAGCAGAAGTAGGTGCTTTTCTGGAACTCTCTTGCTTTTTCTATTTTCCAATGGATGTTGGCAATGTGATCTCTGGTTCAGCAAATAGCACTGGACAATTGGATATCCACATTCAAAATAATAAGTTTGATCTCTTATTTCATATTATATGCAAAAATTGACTCAAAAACTCTATCAATGGCTAAAAGTATAAGAAATAAAACTATAAAACAAAAAAAAATAAGTTAAAAACTTTTTGACTTTGGATTAGGCAATACTTTCTTAAATATGACAGCAAAACCAGAAAAATATTAAAAGAAAACTTTTAGAATGGGAGAAACTATTTGAAGTCATATACTTGATAAGGACTCAGACATAGAATTCTTAGAGCTCCACAATAAAAACACAAATTTTTGTTGTTTAGTCACTAAGTCATGTCTGACTCTTCTGTGACCCCGCCAGACTCTTTTGCAGCCAAATAACCCAGTTTAAAAATGGAAAAAGGACTTGAATGGATGTTTCTATAAAGAAGATATACAATGACTAATATCAAAAGACATTATTTCATTGAAAAGAAAATAACAAGTGTTGATAGTGTCCGTATGTATGTGAAAAAGTGAAGTCCTCGTATACTGGTGGAAATGTAAAATGGACAGCAACTATGGGCAGGTTTGGCAGCTTCTCACAGAATTACTGTATGATCCAGTAATATTGCTTCTATGTATATGCACGGGATTTCCCTGGTGGCTCAGATAGTAAAGAATCTGCCTACAGTGCAATGCAGGAGACCTTAGTTCGATGCCTGGGCTGGGAAATCCCCTGGAGAAGAGAGTAGCAACCCACTCTAGTATTCTTCCCTGGAGAATTTCATGGACAGAAGAGCCTGGCAGACAACAGTTCATGGGATCAGAAAGTCAAACACATAAATGGAAAATATATGTTCACAAAAACTCATACATGAATGTTCTTAGCAGCGTTATTCATAATAGCAAAAAAGTGAAAACAATCTACATTTCCATCAAATGATGAGTAGATTATTCAAAATGTGTGTGCACAGTGGAATATTGTTCAACCATAAAAAGGAGTGAAGAAAGCACTGATAATAATGCAGCATGGATGAAGCTTGACAACATTATGCCAAGTGAAAGAAGCCAGACACAAAAGGTAACCTATTGTGTGATTCCATTTATATGAAATGTCCAGAGTAGAGAAATCAATGGAGACAGTATAATATGTTAGTGGTTGCCTGAGGTGAGGAGAAATTGGGAGGTTTAGGGTTTCTATTTATGTCTAATATTTTATAGTGGTGAGGGTTTCACAGCATTGCAAATATACTTAAAATTGCTGAGTTGTATACTGTGAAATAGTTTTAAAAATAAAACTATCATCATAATTACTATCCCATATTTCCTGAAATGCATTTTCACAGTCTCACCTTTGGGACACCAATCCAGAAGAGTTCTATTGTAGTGAAAAGATGCTCCTATGTATGCTGATCCACTGAATCCCACTGTTGCAAATATAATGAATCACCTTCCTAGAGTAAGGAACTGGACAACAGCAGCTGTGAGGATAGAGAAATGATGATGTGGTCAGCTCCCAGACACATTATCAGTTTACCTCTGCACAAGGAAAACGAAATAAATGTAGGATTAAAAGCAAAGTGCTGCAGAAAGAACACTTTATTGTAGAAGCAGCATTTACTGTAGAAGTGGCATTCAAGGAAACTTGAAATTTGAAGGAAATATATTTATGAAGCAGGGCTTCCCTGGTGGCTCAGTGATAAACTTCCACCTTCCAGTGCAGGAGATGTGGGTTCCTTCCCTGGGTGAGGAAGATCCCCTGGAGAAGGAAATGGCAACCCACTCCAGTATTCTTGCCTGGGAAATCTCATGGACAGAGGAGCCTTGTGGGTTGTAAAAGAGTTGGACACAAGGTAGAGACTAAACAACAGCTACAACAATTATAAAGTAAAGAGTGGCTATCAAAAGCAAAGGCATAGCATGAACAAACATGGAAGAATAGAACAGTGACTAAAAGATATGATACAAAGAATACAGTTTCCCCCTGCTATTTGAAAGGAGACTGTTCCTGTGAAAACTTGTGTAAGCTGAAATGGTGTAAAGTGAAGAAGCAATTACCTTAAGACACATCTTGATAATAGATTCACAAAATCAATTGAGATAAAGCACAGATGCTCCCAAACATGGCTCAAAGCTATGGTTGCTTGAGGCTGAGATGCTGAGTGTAGTTCCTGGGGAAGGAACTTGAGGTACCATACTCACTGCTCTGGGTGTGTGCTTGTTCTAGGATAATTTGCTGCAAAACAAACATGTAAAAGCAAAAATCCTCTTTGGATTTCTTTCAGTTGGTGAAAACAGATACTAATGTGGGTTTTTCACAAGGCCTAGTGGCATAAAGAGAACTTTCAAAATGCAGGAACATGTGACTCAGTATAGGTACAGCTCCTCAGAATGCACTGTGAATTTATGGGCACATAACAAACCCAAACCATAAATTTAGCTTGCTTCTTCTTATTATTATTGCTCTTATTACTATCACTATTATTATCTTAAGCAAAACATACAAAATTATTTTACAATAGCTTCATTTCTTTGGTGAGTGTCCCTGGTGGAGATGATAATCTGTCATCAATAACTGTACCAGAATATTAGGAACTTTTTAGATCTCAAAGTCTTAACATTTTTGTCTTCCCAGTATTTTTATACTTTGGATTCTCATCTGTTTTCAGGGAAGAAAACATATTCAATCACTTTATACTTTCAATAGAAAAAATTGCAGACAGCTGGGCTTTCTTACCTTATGTGCACATTGACAAAATCATATTCTATTTTAGGGAAAAAGTAATTTTAGTGCCTGGCGTTCCTTATTTCCCTTCTTGACTCCCAGCTGTCCATCCTTCCAGAAAATTATTTACCTTCAAAATCAAGCTAAAACCAAAAGACTGAATACTTGAAAGTTACACAAGAGGTTAAATTCCTTACATAATAATATTCAAGATGATTAAAGTGGAAGGGAGTGATATGATTCTACAGGTGGATAATAAGCAAATACAACAGTGTAAAAGGCTAGATTGTGGGGCAATGCAGGACCTGGGTAGGAGGGCATTGCATGGACAATGTGAACCTTGATGAGGGTGTGAATTAAGGAACTGACAGTACAAATGGAAAGGGGAAGTGGATATAGAGACCACTGCACAGGTAGTTTGGTAAATGATTGGCTGTAAGAAAATGAAGACAAGTCAGTTTTGAAACCGAGGTGTTGGGAAGAATGGAAAGACTATTATGTGAAGGAAAAACGAGAAGAACAAAATTGTATTTTAAGAAGATAATGATTTGATTCTAAAGCATGCTCAGATGAATTACCAGTGGGAATTTCAGTGGCAGGTACCCAGTAAATAATTGTTAATTGGAGGCTGTTCCCAGAAAATGAATGAGAAACATGATTTTGAATTTTAGATATACCTGTTTATAAGCAATATTTAGGTCTATTATAGTGGAATAAAATACTTAGGAAAAGAATTCAGTAAGAAGAATGTCTTCCTGACTATTTCTAAACCACCATAACACACTTGTGTACCATAAACCCCTATCACCATAAAAGTGAATCCCAGAAGTGCTAAAACTCCACCAAGCAAAACTCATAGACTCTATTCTGCCTGAATTTGTCTTCCTCTCATTCCAGTTCTTTTTTCCCATGGATCTAAGTTAGCGGACTCATATCATTTGAAAGTTTTACTTAGGGTGTGACTTTCTGGATCTGCCAAATGGATAATACAAGATGCAATCTCTCCATGATTTCCTCAAATTTAGCTCTTACTTTCCCTGATGGCAGTTCTTTCTTCAATTTAATATTTTTGCCACATTTCCCTCTTTTTCTTTATACTTCTTTTTTAACTGAAAAGCCCCTTAAGTGCTATTCATTTCATCAATGATTATTCTATCTTGAACCTACATCTAGCAAGCTTTTGTTTCTAACATCTGAACAGAGTTATTCTTGTCAAAGTCATGAATGACTTCAGATTGAAAATCCAAGGATATATTCTAAGTGTTCATCTTCCTTAACTTTCTCAAAACAATCGATACAGTTCATCTTGCAAACCTTCCCTTACTTTGGCAGAGACAGGTTATTGTCTCTTGATGTCTCTCCATCCTCACTTTTTCAATAGGCTTTGCTGGATTTTCCTTCTCTTTTCAACCTGTATTCTATCTGGGGCCCTGTCCTATCCTCTTCACTTCTCTCTTCTCATCTACACTCCCTGGTTATTCCGTTCAGATTCATACTTTAAAATACAGTTTGGAAACTGATGACTCCCATTTTTACAATTCCAGACCCAACTTCTTTCATAACTCAAGACTTTTATCCAACTTGCTATTTAATATCCCCATTTATATGTCTGAAATTGAATTCAGTTCTTCTCTACTCTGTTTCTGATTCAGTTTCTCTAGGTGAATAGATGTCAACAACATATACCAAGCTGCTCAGGTCAAAACCATTGGAATCATCCTTGTTGCTTTTTTTTTTTTTTTCACATTCCTCATCTAGTCCATTAAGGTCCTTCAGTTATACATTTTAACTATAGTCTGAACTTGAATCTTCTTATCCTATCTTCTGCTCCTTCTCTGAACTAGGTCCACTTATCTAGTCTAGATCATCATAATAAATAACTTGGATTACTGATATCATATTCTACCTGATCTCCCAGCTCCTCATCTTGCCATGATCATTCCAACACTCCAAACACACCCATTCTACACACACACACACACACACACACACACACACACACACTTGACTCACCATATAACAGCCAAAACCACTCTTGTGATCCTTTTATTGAACATGTCTCTCCTTGCACAAACCCTTTCCAAAAGAAATTTCACAAAAACAAAGAATCTACTGTGGTCTTGTGGCCTTATATAATCCAACTCCTAGCTGCCTGTATGCTCTAATTTCTAAGCACTATCTGTCTATCCAACTAGCTTTTCAAAGATGTCAATATACATTCTTCCTTTAAGCCTCAGTTTGTGCTGCTGCTTGAACATCCCTCTTCCCAGATAGTCACCCTGTTCCCTCCCTCACTTAATCCAGGTCCTAGATCAGATTATGGCACCAGGAAAAGCCCTTCTGCTGCTGCTGCTGCTGCTAAGTCGCCTCAGTCATGTCCGACTCTGTGGGACCCCATAGATGGCAGCCCACCAGACTCCTCTGTCCAAGGGATTCTCCAGGCAAGAATACTGGAGTGGGTTGAATCCTTCTCCAGAAAAGCCCTCCTAGGTACCATCTAATCTTTACTCCTTACTATGCTTTATTTTTCTTTATAGTACTTTTCAGTATTTGATATTTTATTATGGGATTAATTTTTCCTGTCTTTGAGACTTTAGTATCATGAGGACAGAGAATATCTATTGTTTTGATCCCTCCTTTATTCCTCATGCCCAAAATCATGTTTGGGCTCAACTATTTGTTGAAGATATGAATGAACAAGAGAATTATCAATAAATTAATATAAAAAATGTAATGAAAATAATTACTTCATTTGCATGACAAGAGGCCTTTAATGACTTCACAGAGGACAGTAGTATCATAGTGGAAGAAATTAGAAGGAATTGATTTGAATTTCATGAGTGTTAGCAGAGTACTTGAAGGAGGAGAGTATAATTTTGAACATGCTAAATAAGCTGTTTTAGATAGGATTAAAGATAATTTTATAGAAAAAAAATGCTTTTGGTGATATAGTTTATTTAAACTTATAATTTGTTTCTTGTGATATTGGATTATTACATCTGTGACAAAATACATTAAAACTTAAGATAAACATTATTTTGAATATTTAACATCCAGAGCAATCCATGGGACAGTTGTCAAAGGGATAAGTGAAAGTATTAGTCACTCAGTCATGTCCAACTCTTTGCAACCTCATGGACTGTAGCTCACCAGGCTCCTCTTTCCATGGGATTCTCCAGGCAAGAATACTGGAGTGGGTTGTCATGCCCTCCTCCAGTGAAAGGGATAATATCACTATAAATCTCTCTTCAAAGTAAGTTTGGACACTAAACCAAAATATAGAATTTAGTGCTAGGTTTTTATCAAATTCTTAAATAGGAATTCTTGTTCTTAGAATACAAGAGAGATGTAACTTATTGTTTTTCTTTAAAAGGAGAGAATAGTCAAATGAGATGAAGTGACTTTATGAACATGTTTTAGTTCAGAAGAGCAGACTAATCATAGAATTTGGTAAATTAGTTACACAAGAAGTTTCATGTACATGGGAAGAGTATAGATTACTGGGAACAGAAAAATTAATGTAAATAAGTAAATAGTAAATGATGTGTGCTCAGTCTCTCAGCCATATTCAACTCTTTGCAACCCTATGGACTATAGCCTACCAGGCTCTTCTGTCCATGAAGATTTTCAGGCAAGAATACTGGAGTGGGTTGCCATTTCCTCATCCAGGGGACCTTCCTGACCCAGGAAGATCTCTTGAGATGCATCTCTTGCATTGGCAGGTGGATTCTTTGCCACTATAGCCACCTGGGATGCCCAAGTAAATGTGTTATGACTTAATCCTAAATCTTTCCTCACTGTTTCTGGTCAGTGCTTTTTGACATTACAAGTCATGAACCCTTCCTGCTCAAATTCACAATGAACTTTTTCATGATCTGCAATTCCAGCCATTCTGGAACTTGTGCTGCTGCTACAGGGCAATAGACATGAATCAGAGCAAACTCCAGGAGATAGTGAAGGACAGGGAAGCTGGGCATGCTGCAGTCCACGGAGTCACAAAAAGTCAGACAGGACTTAGTGACTGAACAGCAAACAACAACAATGTGGATTGGTCACTGAGTTTATAACTCCCCTGGGAGCAAAAATGGCAGTGTTATGAAGGGAAAGGGACAATTATTTGTTGTAGCAATCTTACTCCTCATCTGTACATCCGCCCTCCCCCAAACGCACACACTCTCTCTCAGCAATATTAGCAAGAAAAATCCAATTGATTGTAATTACACCAAGGGCTTCCCAGGTGGCTCAGTGGTAAAGAATCCACCTGCCAGTTCAGGAGACTCTGGTTAGATATCTGGGTCAGGAAGATCCTCTGGAGAAGGAAATGGCTACCTACTCCAGTATTCTTGTCTGGGAAACTTGATGGACAGAGGAGCCTGGCGAATGCAGTCCTTGGGGCCACAAAAGAGCTGGACATGACTGAGAAACTACAAAACAACAAAAACAAATATTGACTTCAAAATGCATGTTTCAAATGGAGTATAAACCATGTGATGTTTGACTTGGTTTTGCCAAGTTGTTTGTCCTGGTTCTGCCCCTCAAAATAAAATCATGATGTTAAGATACTCTTTCTATGGGCCTTTGATTCTTACTACCATTAACTGCTTGCATTCTAGGACACTGGAAATATAGGTATATCTAAGGCAGCTTCATCAGAAGAAAGGGATTTTAATTCTCTTTCTAAGACAAAAATATTACTGCAGTATTTTTGTATCTGCTCATCAAACAAATTAAATTTCTTTTGATCAGTTACTTCACATCACATTATTAAAAGATTATGTTATAGCACAAACTGGTCATTTTGGGACAGAGGAAGCAAATTAGATTGTAATTCAATGCAGGCTGACAGGTTTTAGATCAAAGACTGGTTCCTGGCAATTTTTGTAATTAAGAGACTATCTATAAACATGAGGCTTGCGATGCTTAATTTGAATTCAGCATGGACCACTTTCTCCTGGTGTATATAGAAATGTGTCACTTACTTTTAAATGAATAAACATGACTTTAGTAAAGAGTTCTTGCATTAAAGATAACATGTTGATTATTCTTTTAAACATTACTTGTGTTTCAGTAAGTTCAGTTTGTTAGGTCATGGTGTTCGTGGGAGTCAAGTGCCTAGTAAGGATAAATTAGTTTCCTTTGCTCCATGTTTTCAGATAACATGCTAAGCCTGACTTATTAATACAGATTTTTATGTAGTACTATTCAGTACAGTTCAGTTGCTCAGTCATGTCCGACTCTTTGCGACCCCATGAACCACAGCACGCCAAGCCTCCCTGTCCATCACCAACTCCTGGAGTCTACCTAAATCCATGTCCATTGAGTCAGTGATGCCATCCAACCATCTCATCCTCTGTTATCCCCTTCTCCTCCTGCCCTCAATCTTTCCCAGCATCAGGGTCTTCTCAAATGAGTCAGTTCTTCGCATTAGGTGGCCAAAGTATTGGATTTAAGCTTCAGCATCAGTCCTTCCAATGAATATCCAGGATTGATCTCCTTTAGGATGGACTGGTTGGATCTCTTTGCAGTCCAAGGGACTCTCAAGACTTTTCTCCAACACCACAGTTCAAAAGCATCAATTCTTCAGCATTCAGCTTTCTTTATAGTCCAAGTCTCATATCCATACATGACTCCTGGAAAAACCATAGCCTTGACTAGACGGACTTTTGTTGGCAAAGTAATGTCTCTGCTTTTTAATATGCTGTCTAGGTTGGTCATAATTTTCCTTCCAAGGAGTAAGGATAAGGCTAAATGAGGATCAGGATCAGGCTAAAACCTTACATTCTTTAGGGTAGGAGTCCCCAACCTCTAGAATCTAATGCCTGATGATCTAAGGTGGGGCTGATATAAAAATAATAAACTGCACAATAAATGCAATGCATTTGAATCATCCTGAAACCATCATCTGCCCCCACCCGATCCACGAAAAAAATTATTTTCATAAAACCAGTCCCTGATATCAAAAAGATTGGGCACCACTGCCTTAGGGTAAACTCAGCCCTCTGGAAGTGAAAGAAGAGCAAAGGTCACTATGGGAAATCAGTGTTTCCCTAAGGGCTTCCCTGGTGGTTCAGTTGGTAAAGAATCTGCCTGCAATGCAAGAGGCTGAGACTAAGGTTCATTCCCTGGGTCAGAAAGATCGCCCTGGAGAAGGAAATAGCAACCCCCTCCAGAATTCTTGCCTGGGAAATCCCCATGGACAGAGGAGCCTGGCGGGAGCTACAGTCCATGGGCTCACAAGAGTTAAACATAACTTAGTGATTAAACCACCACTACCAACCCATGTAAATTCTTCCCTTGCCATGCCATGTTTTGCATGTTTGGTATTCATATTGTATGGGAATGCGACTGTGACTAAAAGAACATTGTGAAATGCTTCACTGGAAAGGGAGTTTTTTCTTTGTTGTGTGTTCTCTAATCAAAAAATAATAATAATACTTCGGAGCTAGGTTAGAGAAAGCTATGCCCTGGTTCTTATTTTGTCCCTCTGGGAAATATAGTATCAACAGTTTCCAGAGATGCTGGTATTCAGACCAATTTTTATCCTCTTTTATAACACTTCCTAATGCCAAAGGATTGTACACAGTGTGAATAATCATCCAAAGTAACTTTTATTGGGCATCTAGTACACAATGCTTTAGACTCATGGGAAGAAAACATCTGTAATCAATTAACTTGTGTTTATTTTTTAAAAATCGGGATAACATGCTAAGACCTCAAATGTATAGTCTGTGATGCTAGGCTGAATAATTAACTTATGAGGGGGGAATATCAGTTTTAGATAATTTGGGGTTTAGAATAAAGGAGTGGAGAAATTGGGAAAATAAAAAGACAAAGGAAGTAAGGGAATCTGGGAAGAACACACCATTGATGCTGTGTAGTTTGTGAATCTCTTTAAAACTTTTTGTAAAAACAGAGTAGCAAATAAAACCAAGGTACAACACTTACCATTATCTACATGATATGATATCCTCCATGAACTCTAAAATACAAGTGGGAGGGAAAACATGTCTCACACACTGAGGATGCACATCAGAACTGTGCAAAATAAATTTGTATAAGCCATTCAGTCTATGGTATTTTGTTACAGCAGCCTGATCAGACTGACACTCATAAAATATGTTTAAATCCATGAGTTCATAATGATACATAAAAAGGATAAAAGAGCTAATTGGTTGCTTTCAGAAGGTGTTTGGGGACAATTTCATTCTTGTGGAAAATGGGAAATAAAAGAAAAAAAAATAAAACATTTATCCTCCCTTACAGATATGACTGGGTACCAAAATAACAGTTGAGAGAGGTCCTCTAAGTATAAAATTATTCCATCCAGTAAATGAAGAGTAAATGACAGCAGTGGAATATCACCATTTTATAATTCCCATCAAATTAATGGATCTAGTTATAGCATTCACAGCTGCTAATATCACAAAAAGAAGGACAAGCAAACAGCATGTACCTCCTAATAAAAGAACACAGTGTAAGTTGCAATGTTGCCAAAGGGACTGAGTCTGATCCTAATCAAATTTCTGTATCAGCTGCCAAATAGTGGAAAATACGCATCAGGGACATGTTTAAACCTATAGGTCATTAGCTATCTATCTTACACATCGTTGTATATATATGTCGATGCTATTCTATTTGTCCCCCTCGCCGTCCCCTGACCCTCGCCACCCCCTTCCCCTGCTGTAGCCACAAGACCATCCTCTCCATCTGCATCTCTATACCTGCCCTGCAAATAGGAAGCTGCTGTGTAGACAGACCGGTGCGGTAAGCGCGGCTGAGAGGAGCCACCCCACGTCCGAGGTCAGGGGCAGCGACTGAGAGTACCAGACTGCGACGGTGGAGGAACAGCGGAGAGGAGCTACCCGCGTCCGAGGTCAGGGGGGGCGGCTGAGAGGAGTTAACCCGCGTCTGAGGTCAGGGGCGGCGGCCAGGAGGAGCTACCCCAGGCCCCTAAGCCCGAGGCCAGGGGCGGCTGCCTGGAGGAGCAACCCACGCCCCTAAGCCCGAGGCCAGGGGCGGTGGCCGGGAGGACCAACCCCACATCCAAGGAGCCGTGGCTGCACGGGCGCAGGAGGGCCTAGAGGAGCTATCCCACGTTGAAGGTCAGGAAGGGCGGCAGTGAGGAGATACCCCTCGTTCAAGGTAAGAAGTAATGGCTGCACTTTGCTGGAGCAGCCGTGAAGAGATACCCCACACCCAAGGTAAGAGAAACACAAGTAAGACCGTAGATGTTGCAAGAAGGCATCAGAGGGCAAACACACTGAAACCATACTCACAGAAAACTAGTCAATCTAATCACACTAGGACCACAGCCTTGTCTAACTCAGTGAAACTAAGCCATGCCGGTGGGGCAACCCAAGATGGGCAGGTCATGGTGGAGAGATCTGACAGAATGTGGTCCACTGGAGAAGGGAATGGTAAACCACTTCAGTATTCTTGCTTGAGAACCCCATGAACAGTATGAAAAGGCAAAATGATAGGATACTGAAAGAGAAACTCCCCAGGTCAGCAGGTGCCCAATATGCTACTGGAGATCAGTGGAGAAATAACTCCAGAAAGAATGAAGGAATGGAGCCAAAGCAAAAACAATACCCATATGTGGATGTGACTGGTGATAGAAGCAAGGTCCGATGCTATAAAGAGCAATATTGCATAGGAACCTGGAATGTCAGGTCCATGAATCAAAGCAAATTGGAAGTGGTCAAACAAGAGATGGCAAGAGTGAACGTCGACATTCTAGGAATCAGTGAACTGAAATGGACTGGAATGGGTGAATTTAACTCAGATGACCATTATATCTACTACTGTGGGCAGGAATCTCTCAGAAGAAATGGAGTAGCCATCATGGTCAACAAAAGAGTCTGAAATGCAGTACTTGGATGCAATCTCAAAAACGACAGAATGATCTCTGTTCGTTTCCAAGGCAAACCATTCAATATCACAGTAATCCAAGTCTATGCCCCAACCAGTAACACTGAAGAAGCTGAAGTTGAACGGTTCTATGAAGACCTACAAGACCTTTTAGAACTAACACCCAAAAAAGATGTCCTTTTCATTATAGGGGACTGGAATGCAAAAGTAGGAAGTCAAGAAACACCTGGAGTAACAGGCAGATTTGGCCTTGGAATATGGAATGAAGCAGGGCAAAGACTAATAGAGTTTTGCCAAGAAAATGCACTGGTCATAACAAACACCCTCTTCCAATAACACAAGAGAAGACTCTATACATGGACATCACCAGATGGTCAACACTGAAATCAGATTGATTATATTCTTTGCACCCAAAGATGGAGAAGCTCTATACAGTCAGCAAAAACAAGACCAGGAGCCGACTGTGGCTCAGACCATGAATTCCTTATTGCCAAATTCAGACTGAAATTGAAGAAAGTAGGGAAAACCACTAGACCATTCAGTATGACCGAAATCAAATCCCTTATGATTATACAGTGGAAGTGAGAAATAGATTTAAGGGACTAGATCTGATAGATAGAGTGCCTGATGAACTATGGAATGAGGTTCGTGACATTGTACAGGAGACAGGGATCAAGACCATCCCCATGGAAAAGAAATGTAAAAAACCAAAATGCCTGTCTGGGGAAGCCTTACAAATAGCTGTGAAAAGAAGAGAAGCTAAAAGCAAAGGAGAAAAGGAAAGATATAAACATCTGAATGCTTCCAAAGAATAGCAAGAAGAGATAAGAAAGCCTTCTTCAGCGATCAATGCAAAGAAATAGAGGAAAAAAACAGAATGGGAAAGACTAGAGATCTCTTCAAGAAAATTAGAGATACCAAAGGAACATTTGATGCAAAGACGGGCTCGATAAAGGACAGAAATGGTATGGACCTAACAGAAGCAGAAGATATTAAGAAGAGATGGCAAGAATAAACAGAAGAACTGTACAAAAAAGATCTTCACGACCCAGATAATCACGATGGTGTGATCACTGACCTAGAGCCAGACGTCCTGGAGTGTGAAGTCAAGTGGGCCTTAGAAAGCATCACTACAAACAAAGCTAGTGGAGGTGATGGAATTCCAGTTGAGCTATTCCAAATTCTGAAAGATGATGCTGTGAAAGTGCTGCACTCAATATGCCAGCAAATTTGGAAAACTCAGCAGTGGCCACAGGACTGGAAAAGGTCAGTTTTCATTCCAATCCCAAAGAAAGGCAATGCCAAATAATGCTCAAACTACCGCACAATTGCACTCATCTCACACGCTAGTCAAGTAATGCTCAAAATTCTCCAAGCCAGGCTTCAGCAATATGTGAACCGTGAACTTCCTGATGTTCAAGCTGGTTTTAGAAAAGGCAGAGGAACCAGAGATCAAGTTGTCAACATGTGCTGGATCATGGAAAAAGCAAGAGAGTTCTAGAAGAACATCTATTTCTGCTTTATTGACTATGCCAAAGCCTTTGACTGTGTGGATCACAATAAACTGTGGAAAATTCTGAAAGAGATGGGAATACCAGACCACTTGATCTGCTCTTGAGAAATTTGTATGCAGGTCAGGAAGCAACAGTTAGAACTGCACATGGAACAACAGACTGGTTCCAAATGGGAAAAGGAGTACATCAAGGCTGTATATTGTCACCCTGCTTATTTAACTTATATACAGAGTACATCATGAGAAACGCTGGGCTGGAAGAAACACAAGCTGGAATCAAGATTGCCAGGAGAAATATCAATAACCTCAGATATGCAGATGACACCACCCTTATGGCAGAAAGTGAAGAGGAACTCAAAAGCCTCTTGATGAAAGTGAAAGTGGAGAGAGAAAAAGTTGGCTTAAAGCTCAACATTCAGAAAACGAAGATCCTGGCATCTGGTCCCATCACTTCATGGGAAATAGATGGGGAAACAGTGGAAACAGTGTCAGACTTTATTTTTCTTGGCTCCAAAATCACTGCAGATGATGACTGCAGCCATGAAATTAAAAGAGGCTTACTCCTTGGAAGGAAAGTTATGACCAACCTAGATAGCATATTCAGAAGCAGAGACATTACTTTGCCAACAAAGGTCTGTCTAGTCAAGGCTATGGTTTTTCCAGTGGTCATGTATGGACATGAGAGTTGGACTGTGAAGAAGGCTGAGCACCGAAGAATTGATGCTTTTAAACTGTGGTGTTGGAGAAGACTCTTGAGAGTCCCTTGGACTGCAAGGAGATCCAACCAGTCCATTCTGAAGGAGATCAGCCCTGGGATTTCTTTGGAGGGAATGATGCTGAAGCTGAAACTCCAGTACTTTGGCCACCTCATGGGAAGAGTTGACTCATTGGAAAAGACTCTGATGCTGGGAGGGATTGGGGGCAGGAGGAGAAGGGGATGCCAGAGCCTGAGATGGCTGGATGGCATCACTGACTCGATGGACGTGAGTCTGAGTGAACTCTGGGAGTTTGTGATGGACAGGGAGGCCTGGCATGCTGCGATTCATGGGGTCAAAAAGAGTCGGACACGACTGAGCAACTGAACTGAACTGAACTGATGACCCATTTGCATTGTTGTAAGGCAGAAACCAATACAACATTGTAAAGCTATTATCTTCCAATTTAAAATGTTTAAAAAACTATAGGTCAGATGGACTTAGTTTTTCAAAAAATAAATTGTAAGAAAAGGTAAGGATGGGAAGAAAAATGTAGAATAATAATGACTTAAGAGATATATCCAAAAATTACCCTGACCACCTCCTCCCACCCTAAAAAAAAAAAAAAACTAATACCAGGAAAGATAAAATACAGTTTCTAGGAATGTATATTTGAGGAATGAATCTTCAGTGACTTAATTTGGTGAGAAATTTATTGAGTACATGCAGTTTGCAAGTTATGATCTAGACCCTAGAATATCTGGGTGATAAAACTATAAAGAAATGAAAAGAGATAATTACTAGAAAAGTAAAGAAATTGGTTACATTTTTGGGGAGGGATGAGATTATTATGAGATGGAGCACAGAAAGGGCATTCTGGGGTTCTGGGCATTGTTTAGTTTCTCGACATGAATGGTGTGTAGTGGGTGTTGGTCTTATGATAATTCATTAATTCATTGTATTGTATATTTTCATATTTGTATCTTATTTACATTTTTAAAATAAAAAAAAAGAAATTTTATAAGTTAGGAAAAATAATTCCATGGTGTTGTTTTGTTGTTGTTGTTCGGTCACTAAGTCATACCTGACTCTTTGTGATCCGATGGGCTGCAGCACACCAAGCTTCTGTGTCCTTTATTGTCTCTCAGAGTTTGTTCAACTTCATGGTCATTGAGTTGGTGATGCCATCTAACCATCTCAACTTCTCCTCCTGCACTCAATCTTTTCCTGCATCAGAGTCTTTTCCAGTGAGTCAGCTCTTCACATCAGGTGGCAAAGTACTAGAGAGTCAGCTTCTGCATCAGTCCTTCAAATGAATATTCAGGGTTGATTTCCTTTAGGATTGACTGATGTCTCCCTGCAGCCCAAGGGACTCTCAAGAATCTCTTCCAGACGAGATACCAAGATCTTAGTTTTTGAATGTTGAGTTTGAAGTCAGCTTTTTCACACTCCTCTTTCATCCTTATCAAGAGGCTCTTTAGTTCCTCTTTTTTTTCTGCCATTAGAGTTGTATCATCTGCATATCTGAAGTTGTTGATATTTCTCCAGGCAATCTTGATTCCAACTTGTGATTCATCCAGCCTGGTATTTCACATAATGTACTCTGCAGTAGTACCTAAAAATTAAGCAGGAAATTGTCATTTTAATTTCTTGACCTTTTTGTCCTGAATAAAATAATCCCAATGCAGTTAACCAGAATTGAGCTCTTATTTTTAGGTTGATTACCTGCTTTAGTTTTCCTTCTTTATCTCTAGAGATCAAAACAGAGACTGGCACATATTAGGTGTTCTGTAAATATTGGTTGAATGATTTAGCATCTAGGTTCAAAGTTTTTAACACCTCTTAATTTTTTTTTTTTTTAATCTAAAAAGAAATGCTCTTTTAATGCTGAAGCAAGGGTATTCCTTGCAAGATTTAAGAGGAGCTGGCCTTATAATTTGAACTCTTCATCATAATAAATTATCTATTAAGATGCTTTTGTGAATGTTCATTTCCTATTTTCTTACTAAGTTTCCAGATCATTTTTATTATATTGCCCTTTGCATACAAAAGTGAAAAAAGACTAAATTGTTGCTTTTGTAAAATTTAGGTGCATCAAATGAATTATGGTACAAAATATCCCTGATTCAAAGCTAAACAAATTACAGCTGAAATGCTGGTGAGAATACATGTCATAGGATCAGAAAACATCATTAAGCTAATGATCAATGATCTGTAATTACTTAATTTTAAAAATGTAAAATGTCTTCTTTATTGTCAACTTTATGCTGGGAAGAATCACTGTCAGTCAAATCATTGTTTTTGTTATCAATTTCCAATATCATTTCATAAGTAAAATTTATACACTGATACGAGTTTTGTTATCCAAGTGTGTTAGGATTATAAACACTATTCCTAGACTCTTAAAAGTGAATAAAAACAAAGGGCAGCCATCCCTGGTGGCTCAGTTGGTAAAGAATCCGCCTGCAATGCAGGAGACCTGGTTTTGACCCCTGGGTCGGGAAGATCCCCTGGAGAAGGAAATGGCAACCCACTCCTGTATTCTTGCCTGGAGAATCCTGTGGACAGAGGAGCCTGGAGGGCTTCAGTCCACGAGGTCGCAAGAGTTGGACACGACTTAGCAACTAAACCACTACCAAACTTTAACTTTTCCCTTTTTGTTCCCATACTGAGGCTGATAATAACCAGAATAAAATGGTAAGAGGCTTCAATGAAAATACATGCTTTTCATAGCCTTGATCATATTCAAAGCTTCAGTTTCCCAGTTTCTAGAAATAATGGAATTAGGGCATAAATGGAAATTGAATGGGAAAAATATCAAAGCAAATGTCAGAAGCATCTTTTCATAAAATATTAGAAACACTTTAAAAAATAGGAAATAAAAAAAAGAAACCCTACAAGCAAGGTTGTTAAAATCACTAGAGCTATTCCAAAAACAATTACACTAGATGACATCCTGAGGGGATGAGAGAACCTAAACACAACAGGATAAACCTCTACAGGTTGAGTGATCCTCACATATTAAACCTTTCCTTGTTCTCCCAAAGTTTCATTTGTATTTAGATACCAGTTACTGCATGTCAGTTCACAGATTGGTAAATATATCTTACTTCTACAGTAAGAATTACACACAATAAGAAAATAATGAAAGCTTACATAAAACTCTTAAAGTGGTTTTGATTACTTGTAGTTACTAAAAGGCTAGGATGAGGTGAAGCTGAAACCACAACATTTTTGAATCATTGCTAGGCTTTAATTTTGTTCATTCTAAGTGAACTTGCTTTTGCAATTTGTCTCTACCATAAGTATCGTACAATGAGAAACTTACAGAATGACAGGACTGGGAAAAATCATTCAAGTTCCCTTTGGATGGCTGATCCACTTACTAGGTTTTTGCTCTATGTACAAGGTTATGCAATTTCAGAGGTAAAGAGACACTTCTATTTCCCCAGATGCCCAACCTGCATTTCAAATGCATTAGCATCCCAATCTTTCTGATGTTTCATAGGTATGACTCCAATAGCAATGCAGCTGTAACCTCTGATTGATGGCATTTAGAAATCCTACTAGGTTTTTGACACAGCTTAGTAACTACCAGCAATATTGTGTTAGGTATAAGCCTCTCTGTAGTGATTTCTTCCTAGATTATTTGCTTAGTTACAAAATAAATGTGATCAGAATTCTGAGCTGAAAATTATTTATGTGCTTTCCTTATTGTGTTTCTTCCCCTTCAATATGTCCCCAGGGCATCCATCTTTCTGGGGGTTTCATTAGGTTTCCCTGAGAATAGTTAGAGTAAGACATGAACTAACATTTTGCTTTTGGCATTCAAAATAGGATTTTGCAGTGAAACAATGACCCTCCTAGCAAGGACATTTTCTTGAGAGAAGATTTTCCAGTTTCTTTTATAATATTCATCACATTAAGGGTTAAATCTGGAGGACTCAATTCATAGAATTGTCCAGTAAGGAATGAAGTGGTGGTCTGGGACTATGAGGTCACCACGCCTCCTGATGGAAGGGAAGAGGAGGCTAAGGTGTAGATGAAGGGCTGAGGAAAAAAAAAGATACAAACAGATTATTTATCCCTGGCCCTAAGGCATAGTACATAGGGTGGTGAAAGAGGCAGATGTGAGGGTCTAGGCTTATCACACACACTTGGCATTGACTGGGACAGGGAGCCAGACATCCTGGAATGTGAAGTCAAGTGGGCCTTAGAAAGCATCATTACAAACAAAGCAGGTGGAGATGATGGAATTCCAGTTGAGCTATGTCAAATCCTAAAAGATGATGCTGTGAAAGTGCTGCACTCAATATGCCAGCAAATTTGGAAAACTCAGCAGTGGCCACAGGACTGGAAAAGATCAGTTCTCATTCCAATCCCAAAGAAAGGCTATGCCAAAGAATACTCAAACTACCGCACAGTTGCACTCATCTCACATGCTAGTAAAGTAATGCTCAAAATTCTCCAAGCCAGACTTCAGCAATCTGCAAACCGTGAACTTCCAGATGTTCAAGCTGGTTTTAGAAAAGGCAGAGGAACCAGAGATCAAATTGCCAACATCTGCTGGATCATCGAAAAAGCAAGAGAGTTCCAGAAAAACATCTATTTCTGCTTTATTGACTATGCCAAAGCCTTTGACTGTGTGGATCACAACAAACTGTGGAAAATTCTGAAAGAGATGAGAATACTAGGCCACCTGACCTGCCCCTTGAGAAGCCTGTATGCAGGTCAGGAAGCAACAGTTAGAACTGGACATGAAACAACAGACTGGTTCTAAATAGGAAAAGGAGTCCGTCAAGGCTATATATTGTCACCCTGCTTATTTAACTTATATGCAGAGTACATCATAAGAAACACTGGACTGGAAGAAGCACAAGCTGGAATCAAGATTTTTGGGAGAAATATCAATAACCTCAGATATGCAGATAACACCACCCTTATGGCAGAAAGTGAAGAGGAACTCAAAAGCCTCTTGATGAAAGTGAAAGTGGAGAGTGAAAAAGTTGGCTTAAAGCTCAACATTCAGAAAACTAAGATCATGGCCTCTGGTCCCATCAGTTCATGGGAAATAGATGGGGAAACAGTGGAAACAGTGACAGACTTTATTTTCTGGGGCTCCAAAATCACTGCAGATGATGACTGCAGCCATGAAATTAAAAGACGCTTACTCCTTGGAAGGAAAGTTATGACCAACCTAGATAGCTTATTCAAAAGTCTGCTTTTGACATTACTTTGCCAAACAAAGTTCCATCTAGTCAAGGCTATGGTTTTGCCAGTGGTCATGTATGGATGTGAGAGTTGGACTGAGAAGAAAGCTGAGCACCGAAGAATGGATGCTTTTGAACTGTGGTGTTGGAGAAGACTCTTGAGAGTCCCTTGGACTGCAAAGAGATCCAACCAGTCCATTCTGAAGGAGATCAGCCCTTGGTGTTCTTTGGAAGGACTGATGCTAAAGCTGAACGTCCAATACTTTGGCCACCTCATGCGAAGAGTTGACTTATTGGAAAAGACTCTGATGCTGGGAGGGATTGAGAGCAGGAGGAGACGTCGACAACAGAGGATAAGATGGCTGGATGGCATCACCGACTTGATGGACATGAGTTTGAGTGAACTCCGGGAGTTGGTGATGGACAGGGAGGCCTGGCGTACTGCAATTCATGGGGTCACAAAGAGTCAGACACAACTGAGCAACTGAACTGAACTGAACCGAACCCAGGCAAAAGAAGGAGTCTTGACTCCACTCCCTATTTTGAATTTTCAAAAGAAGCTGTCCTCATCACCAGAGGTTCAGGTTGAAATTTAACCTGCATTAAGTTCTATCTTTGTCTTTCTCACCCTTCTAGAGCTATGCTTCAGGTCAGGCAAATACCTTACTGCTGATTATACTGGATCCAACAGTTTGGGACCAAGTATTTTAAGACCTCTGAGCTTCAACTTCTTCATTGATAAAAATAAAGACATTGGACAAATCACTTTTGATCTGCAGCTTTAAAATATGATGATGGGTTTGCTTAAAATATCTGCAGTTTTAATTTGCTATTCAAAAAGATGTCTCTGATAAACCTGTATTATGTCTTCCTCTTGTATCTCCTTATTACTTATACTTACCTTTTAACAAACAATGGAAGTTAGCTGGATATATTGAGTTACAGTTTTATTTTGTAAGAAAGAAAAAATTTATGAAAGTTATAGAATCATAATTTATAGTAATAAGGCAAACCACACTTCTTTGAGAACCTTATAAAGTACAGAGGTAGAGACAGATCAACAAATCACATAGATTGCAGAGAAAATAAAATAGGATCTGAGCAAAAATTATCTAGATTAAGAGAAGTTATAAATGTGAATGTCAAAACACATATTTATGGTTTACCATCAGAAGTTGTTTTCCCCTATAAACTACATATTCTTTCCATTTGGGGAGAAATTTCTCTTATAAGAGTTTTATGACTGTGTGTGAGAGAGTGGAATTCCCACCTTTTTAAAATATTACTCTCACTATTTCCAGGTAAACAAGAGAAAAAGGGAAACCAAATACTATTAGGTGTTGGATTATTTCTGCCGTAGGCTAAAACATTTTCTTAACTATAGCAATGACTGTTTTTCCTTAAATATCTGCGTGATTGAATTGTCAGAAGTCTACCTTGTCATCTACTCAAAATAAATGATATATTTCAACAGAATCTATAGAGTTCCTACATAGATATCTCCTGTTCATTTAATGTTACGGAAGCATTTGACTTATCTTGTTATCACAGCAACAAAAGACTTTCCTAATAACCACATAAATGGACTTAAGCATCTCTAGACCCTGCCTGTACTATGAAGGTACAACTCTCATTCTCATACTCCATTTGTCCTTCTCTAGGTCCTTGGACTTTCAAGGAGGAGAAAAAGACACAGCCTTCCTGGGGCTGCAGTTATCTGACTCATACTTACTTTAAATAGCACTTTTATCCACCATTTGTCCTGGTCACAGTGAACATTGATAGAGATATACTTAATTGAAGGAACTGAAGGCTAATTAAGATAAATGTATAGACAAAGTAAAAGAAAACTTTATGGAGGAGATAAAATGGGATTTAAGACAAGAAGATCAAGGTCACAGTCTCTGGTTGATTATCATCGAAGAAGGGAAAAAACATCAGATAATTGAAATGATACATATTTTATGGAAAAGGAACAATTTTTGGATGACCACAAATAAAAACAGGACATGTGGTAGAAAACCTTCATAAATTAAATACCCAACCTATAGATGAAATAATTCAAGAAAAGTCATTCACACAAGCAAAGATAGCTAATGCAATTATTTGAATGATTAACAACAATTACAGACAAAACTATTTGCTATTGAGAAAAATAAAAAGATTTTCCCATAATATTCCAATTGACTGGCTGCATTAATCTAATTCATAAGATTGATTAATCACTTAGCTTTGTTTTTATCATCAGCTTTAGTGTCCTAAAGCCTTAAGCTCTGTAGGCTATACTTTATTTTCATTCTCTTCAAACTGAATCTTTGAATCCATTAATCACAAAATGCTTACTTACTGTGCTTCATGTCTCACAAAGAGTATCATTTGTGATTAACATGTGCTTTTTTCCACATAAATCAGTATAACAAAATTCAACATGGTTATTTCTTTTAAGTTTTATCTTGATAAATGGTAACAGTTATTAAACATCAACTAAGTATATATTAACTCCTTTTCACTTAAGTAATGACCTTTGGGGGGAGACAAATGATGTACTTCATTTTAAATAGCGGATCTCTTTAGCCAGTTATTCCTGCATAAGCCATCCTCAACTTCTCTAGTCTCCAGAGATAATCCTTTATTATCCAAACTGCCTCTCTCATATTTGGTCAGAGGAAGTCAAGTGCTTGCCCCTATCTATATTTGAGAAAACCCCATAAATGCATTTGTGTCTGATGCAGCCTGTTGACTTCTCATTTCCCCTCTTCCTACAGTCCTCTAGTCTGTCAAGTGCAGATATGGGGTATCTCTCATACTGTCTCATCCTAAAGCAGCAGTCACCAAACTTTTTGGCACCAGGGACTGGTTTCATGAAAGACAGTTTTCCACGGCCCAGGGTATGGGGAGAGAGGTTTGGGGATGATTCAAGTGCATTACATTTATTGCGCACTTTCTTCCTACTATTATTATACCAACTCCACCTCAGATCTTCAGACATTCATACCCTCAGGTTAGGGACCCCTATCCTAAAGGACAGCACCAACCTTTGGCTATCACTTGTAGCAAAAATTTACCAAAATCTTGGCATAATACAAGGGTAAATAAATGCACAAAGCAGATTTTAAAATGGATATTCCCAATCATAAACCTTCACAGTTTCTCTTACTGGATGGATGTGGCTCTCAACCCATGCCTACTATGATTTCAACTGATCAGTTCACCAACTGCGTAAGGAGGAATCCATATCTCAGGTCATCCTTCCTTCAGTCTGGACCCTCACCCTTTCTGAAGTTCCTAGTGAGAAAACAAGAATCCCCCCTCTGTTGTTTTATGTTATTTCATTGTTTTTATTTTCCTAAATGTGAATAATGTCACAGATGCAACTTTGTCTAAAAGAAAACAAACTTTTCATTATTATGCATATTTTCATCAATATTTGGCTTATCCTTACCTCCAAATAGTCCCTTCCAGACTAGGATAGTGACCTTTATGTTAGAAAAAAACAAAAAGGCCTGTGGGGTCCCTTCCCTTCTTCCCCAAAGTTAAGGTACATCTGCTCTCAAAATTGAATTTAAAATGTCACAATTCTAAATAATATGAAAAAAAAAAAGACAACATGAAAGCTGCTGGGTATTTTTCCTCCACAGCTATTTGGGCTTTAGCAAATACTTGAGTCTCATCCCAGCTATGGTACTCTTGCTAAGTTAGAAATTATTTACTAGCTAGTTAGTAGTCAATTATTCCTAAAATTAATCCTTCTGTGAATGAAATCAGCAGAATTTCTCAACCAGTTTGCGTGTGTGGTTCAGTAATACGTCTGAGTTTCTGGATGCTTTTGCAGTGTCCTTCCTTGGCCCCATATGTTGGAAACTTGAAAAACACAAGGATGCGTAATTGACTTTAGTTGAATATTGCCGGAATATATGGAGCTATGAGTCAGATCATTTATAATCTAACTGAATCTCACTTTTAAAACACCCTGTGGGAATTGTGCAGAGTGTCTTGATTATTTTAAAGCATAGAAAAAAGCCCTATAAGCATCAAACATTAAATTGTCCACTCAATCTCCTTTCCCCAAAAAAAGAAAGAGAGCAACCATCCACAACTTTCAAATAAGACAGTGAAGGGCAACTATTGTAAAATCTTAGATACTTTTGGAAAAGAGTCAAATATGTAGTCTTACTTCCTAGAAAAGGCACCCATCCCACATAATATTACATTTTTCAACTTACATGAAAATGACTTATGGATTTACTCAGTGACCAAAAGGGAGTCTAATTGGATTTCTAATCCAAAATTTAGAAATAAATTTTGGTGGGAAATTTCTTACACTCAGCGCATAGTAAGATGGCCAACTGCTCAAAAACTCCGGGATGTTGTATCCATGATTTGTGAGACCCTCAAATAGATAAGGTGCAAAGATAATAGGGCAATACTTGCAGAGTACTTTCTGTGTCATAATTATTTAGGAATTTATTATAAACCGGATCAGGAAAATAAAGGCACTGTGATATTAATAGGACTTCCCAGGTGGTGCTACTGGTAAAGAAACTGCTTGCCAATGCAGGAGACACAAGAGACTTGGGTTCAGTCCCTAGGTTAGAAGAATCCACTGGAGGAATATATGGCAATCCACTCCATATTCATGCCTGGAGAATTCCATGGATAAGGGAGCCTGGCTAGCTACATCCCATAGAGTTGCAAATAGACATGACTGAAGCAACATTGCGACACACACACACACACACACACACATGATATTAATAACAAGAAGCAAATTGCACAAAGAACAGTTTAACACTGAAAAGTTTAATATGTTTAATTATTTACCAAATAGAACCATGCTTCCCAAATATTATTTATTTTAATTGATTTTTTTCAAACTAGTTTATATTTGTGCTGTGCTGTGCTGTGTTTAGTGGCTCAGACATGTCTGACTTTGTGACTCCATGGACTGCAGCATGCCGGGCTTGCCTGTCCTTCACCACCTCCCAGAGCTTGCTCAACTCATGTCCATTAAGTCGGTGATACCATCAAACCATCTAATCCTTTGTCATCCCCTTCTCCTCCTGCCTTCAATCTTTCCCAGCATCAGGGTCTTTACCAATAAGCTGGCTTTTCCCATCATGTGGCCAAAGAATTGGAGCTTCAGCTTCAGCATCAGTACTTCCAATGAATATTCAGGGTTGCTTTCCTTTAGGATGGACGGGTTTGATCTCTTTGCTGTCCAAGGGACTCTCAAGAGTATTCTCCAACACCACAGTTCGAAAATCAATTCTTTGGCACTCAGCCTATTTTATGATCCAACTCTCACATCCATACATGACTATTGGAAAAGCCATAGCTTTGACAAGATGGACATTTGTCGGCAAAGTGATCTCTGCTTTTTAATATACCATCTGCTGCTGCTGCTGCTGCTAAGTTGCTTCAGTTGTGTCTGACTCTGTGCGAACCCATAAATGGCAGCCCACCAGGCTCCCCCGTCCCTGGGATTCTCCAGGAAAGAACACTGGAGTGGGTTGCCATTTTCTTCTCCAATGCATGAAAGTGAAAAGTGAAAGTGAAGTTGCTCAGTCGTGTCCGACTCCTACGGACCCCATGGACTGCAGCCCACCAGGCTCCTCCACCCATGGGACTTTCCAAGCAAGAGTACTGGAGTGGGGTGCCATTGCCTTCTCTAGGTTTTGTCATAGTTTTTCTTCCAAGGAGCCAGTGTCTTTTAATCTCGTGGCTGCAGTCACCATCTGCAATGCTTTTGAACCCCAAGAAAATGAAATCTTTCAATGTTTCCATTGTTTCCAATCTATTTGCCATTAAGTGATGGGACTGGATGCCATGATCTTTGGGGCTATTTTTGGAATGTTGAATTTTAAGCCAGCTTGTTCACTTTCCTCTTTCACTTTCATCAAGAGGCTCTTTAGTTCCTCTTCACTTTCTGCCATAAGGGTGGTGTCTTCTGCATATCTCAGGTTATTGATAGTTCTCCCTGCAATCTTAATTCCAGCTTGTGCTTCATCCAGCCTGGCATTCTGCATGATGTGCTCTGCATATAAGTTAAATAAGCAAGGTGACAATACACAGCCTTGATGTTCTCCTTTCCCAATTTGGAACCAGTTCATTGTTCCATGTCCGTTTCTAACTGTTGCAGCTTCACCTGCATACAGGTTTCTCAGGAAGCAGGTCAGGTGATCTGGTATTCCCATCACTTGGAGAATTTTCCACAGTTTGTTATGATCCACACAGTCAAAGGCTTTAACTTAGTCAGTGAAGCAGAAGTTTTTCTGGAATTCTCTTGCTTTTTCTATGATCCAATGGATGTTGGCAATTTGATTTCTAGTTCCTCTGCCTTTTCTAAATCCAGCTTGAACATCTGGAAGTTCTCAGTTTACATACTGTTGAAGCCTAGCTTGGAGAATTTTGAGCATTACTTTACTAGCATGTGAATTGAGTGCAGTTGGACGGTAGTTTGAGCATTCTTTGGCATTGTCTTTCTTTGGGATTGGAATGAAAACTGACCTTTTCCAGTCCTATGGCCACTGCTGAGTTTTCCAAATTTGCTGGCATATTAAGTGCAGCACTTTCACAGCATCATCTTTTAGGATTTGAAATAGCTCAACTGGAATTCCATCACCTCCACTAGCTTTGTTCGTAGTAATGCTTCCTAAGGCCCTCTTGCCTTCGCATTCCAGGATGTCTGGCTCTGGGTGAGTGATCATACCATGATGATTATCTGCATCATGAAGATCCTTTTTGTACAGTTCTTCTGTGTATTCTTGCCACCTCTTCTTACTATCTTCCGCTTCTGTTAGGTCCATACCATTTCTGTCCTTTATAGTGCCCATCTTTGCATGAAATGTTCCATTGGTATCACTCATTTTCTTGAAGAGATCTTTAGTCTTTCCATTCTATTGTTTTCCTCAATTTCTTTGAATTGCTTTCTTAGGAAAGCCATATTTAGTACTTTATTATTCTATATAAGATGTGCTGGAATTATTTGTTGACAAATAAGAAGCAAGCTTCTGCCGCCACCATTTATTGTCTTCATGCACACATTTATTTATTCACTCAACAAAGATTTAATGAATGAGAATGTTTTTTCTATTGGGTTTGTTTTCTGCACTCGGAAATAAACATGAGAAGAACAAACCCTATTTGCTTCGATGAGGCTCACCTTTTATGAAGGGATGCTTACTGGTTTAAATACTTAAATTTTAATGTATTAATTATACTGAGAATATCAACAATTTATTATTAAAGGTGCTAATAATATATAACTGTTGAAGTGAAGTTGCTCAGTCGTGTCCGACTTTGTAACGCTATAGACTGTAGCCTACCAGGCTCCTCCATCCAAAGGATTTTCTGGGCAAAAGTACAGGAGTGGGTTGCCATTTCCTTCTCCAGGAGATTTTCCCTACCCAGAGATCACACCTGGGTCTTCCACATTGCAGGCAGATGCTTTACCATCTGAGCCACCAGGGAAGCCCCCATAACTAGTTAAAGGGACATAGTAAATAGTTTTTGTTGTTCTTTCTAGAAATTATTATGTTTCCAGAAGTTATAGCTTTCTAGAAATTATTATAAATGAAATAGGTTAAAAGAGTAGATAGACATGAGTATTCGGTAGCTATATTCTGTTATGGTAAGTAAAGAACTCAGTACTTGATTAGGATGATCAAACTGATTTCATTGAGGCAGCAGTGAGTGGTGGTATGAAGTGAGATCTTCATTCCCTTCCCAGGAATTGAACCTGGTTGAGAACCTGGATGAGAACCAGACCAGCAAGGGCTAGCTGCTAGAAGTTATTTTCGCCTGGATATTTGCCCCCAGTGAAAAGTTCATTTATCATTGAGGCAGAAATTGTAAATTCAGGTACAGCATTTATTATTAGAGACAAAGCATAGGAACAAGTGGGAAAGCACACAGAGAAACAGTTTGTTTAGTTAGTTAAGATAGAGGCAAGGCAGAAATGCACACCTAGAGAGAAAGTGTGAGGGTGTCCCCCCAGTGAGGAGAGCGTAGAAAAGAGGTGGTTAAGTCATTTTTATAGGTCAGTTCTTCCAGGTCTTTATCTTCCTTCAGACCAGTTATCTGGTTTCTTTTTCTACACCTGACCTACCCTGGGACCCTCCCCTTGGTGCGCATCCACCCGTCAGCCAAGGTGGATCTCAAAATGAAGGCTTCTGGGGGGAACAAAACTTATTATGGTCTGGCATTATCCCCTGACTTTTAACCCACAAGGAGCCTTTCTGCACATGTGTAGCATCTCCTTTGTCCCAAAAGCGGAGGGAGCACAGATCCCTTAATCCTTTACTCAAAGAGAGTTTTGCCCTTCTTTGTCCTCACCATGACTATTACCTTAAGGTGTTTACAAGAGACTAACACTGGCTTTTTACCTTCTTTCTGTTGTTATTTCTATTTTGGAGGGCAGACAGGAGGCTAATTGTAAATTCCTCAGCTGGAGCCTATTTATCTATTTTCTCAGGAGATGCTAATGGTTATTAAGAATACAGCCTGATGCCTACTTCTTCAGGCCCCATGAAATGCAAACAAGAGGCCAGCTGTAAATGTCTTACATCGAGCCTGTCTAGCTCCTGCTTCCAAATTGTCCTGCGCTGTGAATACCTCATATTAGCCGGTTAATGGTTTACACCTTCTATGACTTTTAGGTGAACAAAACATTCAGAATTAAGCTGAAAATATGTGGAGGTGATTTGTAATACCTGGTACTCTGGACTATTTGACGTTCACTATGAAGATAATCTTGGGAGTGTCAGAGAGATGGGGATGCTGCAGGGCAGCCTTCCAGCCCCCACTGAAATCAGCCTTTTCATATTGAAAGGTAGACACCAAGGATTTTACCTTAAATGCTACCATATTGATGAGTCTTTTGAATGAGCTCAATTTTCTAAATGACACTCTAGTAAAGAAAGAAGAGTGAAATGAACACATAAAATGATGAAATATTGAAAGTTGAGTGTGAATGAGGATGCTCTGAATTCTGGATACAATATCAAACCTGAGTCCCTTAGCTGCCAAAAACACTGTCTTTGTCCAGAGCCAGATAGTTAGCCTCAGGAGTCGAATTTCCCTGGTGTAGGTAAGAGTCCATGACCTCGTGAAATTAAATCTTCTCATCCCATATTGCACTCTCATGTTAAAGAAACAGAGAAGAAAACATAGTGTATGCATCGTTATTACAAGTATTAGTATGATAATAAAATTCATTTAATTGTGCTTTTCATTTTTATTTTTCTGAATCATTCTTTTAACCTAATGACCAGGAGTATTTTAGTTAACTTTTAAGAATTTGAAATAGTTACAGACCTAGGCCCACAAGAATTTGCAAGAATAGTGCACAGAGGTTTTGTGTACCCATCACCCACATCCTTGCCCTGGTGCCACTTTACATAGCTGTAGAGCATTACCAAATGCAAGAGGTTAATTAGAACTGTACAATAAACTGTACTACAGGCCTTACTCAGGTTTCATCACTGTTTGCATGCACTCATTTTTGTATGTCTTTTTAACTAATTCTATGACAATTTATCTCAGATATTGATTCATATGCTGCTAAGTCTCTTCAGTCGTGTCCGACTCTGTGCGAACCCATAAACGGCAGCCCACCAGGCTCCCCCGTCCCTGGGACTCTCCAGGCAAGAACACTGGAGTGGGTTGCCATTTCCTTCTCCAATGCATGAAAGTGAAAAGTGAAAGTGAAGTCACTCAGTCATGTCCGACTCTTAGGGACCCCATGGACTGCAGCCCACCAGGCTCCTCTGTCCTTGGGATTTTCCAGGCAGGAGTACTGGAGTGGGGTGCCATCACCTTCTCCAATTGATTCATATAACCATCCTTATAATTAAGATACAGAACTGTTCCATGACACAAGAGTGCTTCCCTCTGGCTTCCTCGTTATACTCATACCCTATCTCCTCTTCCTTATTACCTGACAACAGCAGTGTGTTCTTCATCTTTATAATTTGCCATTCCACCTGGCTTCCCAGGTGGAACTAGTAGTAAAGAATCCCCCTGCCAAGGCAGGAGACGAGAGACATAGGTTCAATCTCTGGGTTGGGAAGATCCCCCAGAGTAGGAAATGGCAACCCAC
Source organism: Bos indicus (assembly GCF_029378745.1). NCBI lineage: Eukaryota > Metazoa > Chordata > Mammalia > Artiodactyla > Bovidae > Bos > Bos indicus. The sequence continues at coordinate 90,985,038 of NC_091763.1, forward strand.
CCCAGTATTCTTGCTTGGACAATTCCATGGACAAAGGAGGCTGGTGGGCCACCTTCCATGGCATCACGAAGAGTCAGACACAACTGAGCATGCGCATACAAATGGAATCATACACTATATACTTTTGAGATTGGCTTTTGTTCTGGGAGTAGGATAACCTTATGATTGAAGCAATTTGTCTCATATCAGTGGTTCATTGCTTTTTATTTCCAAGAAGTATCAGATTGTCTGGATACACCACAGTTTATTTAACAGTTCATACTGAAGGACATTTGAGCCATTTCCAGTCTGGAGCTATCACAAATAAAGCTTCCATGAATATTCATGTACAGATCTTTGTAAAAACGTAAGTTTTCATTTTCTAGGATAAATGCCCAGAAGTACAAGTGCTAGGTCATATGGTAAGTATATATTTAACTTGCAAAGAAACTGCCAAACCATTTTCCTGAGTGGCTGTATCTAAAAGACACATTTTCACCAGCAATACATGAGAGTTTCAGTTTCTTTGGAACTTTACCGGCATCATTATCTATTTTAATTTATCCCTTTTAATAGATATCTAAGGGTGTATCACCCTGCTTATTTAACTTCTATGCAGAGTACATCATGAGAAACGCTGGACTGGAAGAAACACAAGCTGGAATCAAGATTGCTGGGAGAAATCTCAATAACCTCAGATATGCAGATAACACCACCCTTATGGCAGAAAGTGAAGAGGAACTCAAAAGCCTCTTGATGAAAGTGAAAGTGGAGAGTGAAAAAGTTGGCTTAAAGCTCAACATTCAGAAAACAAAGATCATGGCATTCGGTCCCATCACTTCATGGGAAATAGATGGGGAAACAGTGGAAACAGTGTCAGACTTTATTTTTCTTGGCTCCAAAATCACTGCAGATGATGACTGCAGCCATGAAATTAAAAGATGCTTACTCCTTGGAAGGAAAGTTATGACCAACCTAGACAGCATATTCAAAAGCAGAGACATTACTTTGCCAACAAAGATCTGTCTAGTCAAGGCTATGGTTTTTCCTGTGGTCATGTATGGATGTGAGAGTTGGACTGTGAAGAAGGGTGAGCACCGAAGAATTGACGCTTTTGAACTGTGGTGTTGGAGAAGACTCTTGAGAGTCCCTTGGACTGCAAGGAGATCCAACCAGTCCATTCTGAAGGAGATCAGCCCTGGGATTTCTTTGGAAGGAATGATGCTGAAGCTGAAACTCCAATACTTTGGCTACCTCATGTGAAGAGTTGACTCATTGGAAAAGACTCTGATGCTGGGAGGGATTGGGGGCAAGAGGAGAAGGGGACAACAGAGGATGAGATGGCTGGATGGCATCACTGACTCGATGGACGTGAGTCTGAGTGAACTCTGGGAGTTGGTGATGGACAGGGAGGCCTGGCGTGCTGTGATTCATGGAGTCGAGAAGAGTCGGACACAACTGAGGGACTGAACTGAGCTGAACTGAGGGGTGTATCATAGTGGTTTTTAAATTTTCATTACTTAATTAACTTGTTTTATTTACTTTTGCCTGTGCTGGGTCTTCATTGCTTTATGAGCGCTCTCTGTAGTCACAACAAGTGGGGGCTGCTCTCTAGTTCTGGTGCGTGACTTCTCATTGTGATGGCTTCTCTTGTTGCAAAGACAGACTCTTGGTGGTTAGGCTCAATAGTTGTGGGGAACATGTGGGATCTTCGTTCCCAGACCAGGGATTGAATCTGTGTCCTCTGCACTGGTGGGTGGATTCTTACCCACTGTGCCACTTGGGTAGTCCTCATGGTGGTTTCAATTTGCATTTACTAATGACTAGTGTTGTTGAACGTCTCTCCCTGTGTTTATTTGTCATCTGTATGTATTCTTTGATGACACGTCTGTTGGAATCTTTTACTCATTTTCTAATTGGATAATTTGCTTTCTTACTGTTGAGTTTAGAGAGTTATTTATATATTCTGGATATGAATCCTGTCTGATATGTGACTTGCAAACATTTTCTGTAAATCAGTTGGTTGTCTTTTCATTTTCTTAACATAATTTTTTACAGAACAAAAGAATTTGATTTTGAAGGAATCCAATAATTAAATTTTTCTTTTATGGATCATGCCTTTGGTATCATATTGAAGAATTTGTTGCCTAATGATTTGTCATGATGATTTTTCTCCTATATTATTTTCAAAAAAAGTTTTACAGTTTTACACTTCTCATTTGTATCGGTAGTCCATTTCAAGTGAAATTTTGTGTAAAGTGTGGGCTTTGGTCAAGGTTCATTTTGGGGGAAAATTGATGCAACTAATCCAATTCTGTTTGCTAAGAAGAATTTTTCATTGAATTGTTTTCTTCTTCTTTGTCAGAAGTTAGCTGGGCATATTTTTTTTTTTCACATCTGTATTTTAACTAGCAGAAAAGTCAGAAAGAGAAAAAGGTCATGCTCACACGAGCTACATGGGGATAGGAAATATGGTCTTTATTACAGATGGGTATGTGTCCAGCTGAAAATTGTGGTGCATTTAATGCATATTCATGGACAAGTAGAAGTCTCTACCAAAGCAGTCGTCATTGAAAACCAAAATCACGATTCAGCAGTTTAGCAGGTTTTCTTTCTCATCAAAGAGAGATGACAGAGAAGTGACATGGCTGATATTGTTGGGTGATGAAGATCCTCAAGTGTTTTCTGCCTGTTTCGCTATGCCAGTTTTCATATTTAATTCCAACCCTTTGCTTCCTTCTCCCCTTAATGCTATGCCAAATGCAGCATTCTAGACTTGAGCCTAGTAAATCACCCTTGACTTCCTCCAGATGACTGTTTCACTCATGGTTCATGATTGCTCTGTTTCTGACTTAATTCTGGTCAAGTTTAGATGACACTAATGCTTTCCCTGGTGGCTCAGATGGTAAAGAATTTACCTGCAATGCAGGAGATGTGGGTTCAATCCCTAGGTCACAAAGATCCCCTGGAGAAGGGAATGGCCACCCAGTCTAGTATTCTTGCCTGGAGAATCCCATGGACAGGAGCCCATGGAGTCACAAAGAGTTGGACACGACTGAGCAACTAATACATCGAACGTGGCTAATAACTTGTCCCTAAAGTCCAGTATATTGGGACCTTGAGATTACCTGTTTAGATAAAACATGATAAAACTGCTCACATGGTATAGCCAATGTGCCTGTCTTCAAACATTGAAAGTTATAAGAGATAAATGAGTGACACAGTAGGAAGGTGGAGCAGGGCTGATTCTCAAGGCAAGTGAGTGTTTACACTTACATTTACAAAAGTGCCAAAAAACCTCAGGCTGAAGCTACAGAGAAGTTGAGAGAGTAGAGATTTGCCCTTTCTCATCTTTATTGGTAGTGACTGTGTTATCACCTGAGGTTTAAATGGTCCCCAAGGGATCACTGACATGTTTCACTCAGGTGAGAAACAGCTGAATATTATTAGAAAATCTTCATTATTTGATCATATGCTAAATCCCCTGTGGTTCCAGGAGGGGTCTAGGGTAATCCCCGTACAGTTGGTTTGGCACCAAGTTACAGCCAGAGTGGGAGCTTGGCTAGAAGACAGAATGAGTGTTGTCAAAAGACAAATCTGACTGCCTTGGACTTATTGTTTGAAAAATTGACATTCCTGTTACTTTATTATGTGTTTCCTTTGGAAAGTGTTCTGTGTTGCTGTGTTTGCTGCTGCTGCTGCTGCTGCTAAGTCGCTTCAGTCGTGTCCGACTCTGTGCGACCCCAGAGACAGCAGCCCACCAGGCTCCCCCATCCCTGGTATTCTACAGGCAAGAACACTGGAGTGGGTTGCCATTTCCTTCTCCAATGCAGGAAAGTGAAAAGTGAAAGTGAAGTCACTCAGTTGTGTCCGACTCTTCGAAACCCCATGGACTGCAGCCCACCAGGCTCCTCCATCCATGGGATTTTCCAGGCAAGAGTACTGGAGTGGGGTGCCACTGCCTTCTCCGTTGCTGTGTTTAGTTGTGTCCAAATCTTTGTGACCCCATGGACTGTAGCCCACCAGGCTCCTCTGTCCATGGGATTCTCCAGGCAAGAATAATGGAGTGGATAGCCATTCCCTTCTGCAGCAGATCTTCCAGACCCATGGATCAAACCCAGGTATCCTGCATCACAGGCAGATTCTTTTCCATCTCAGTCACCAGGGAAGTGTTGCTATTGTTGTCTAATCACTCAGTCATGTCAGACTCTTTGTGACCTCTTGGACTGCAGCCCACCGGTCTTCCCTATCTTTTAGTATCTCCCAGGGCTTGCTCAAACTCGTGTCTGTTGAGTTGATGATTCCATCCAATCATCTCATCCTCTGTTGTCTCCTTCTCCTCATGCCTTCAATCTTTCCCAGCATTAGGGTCTTTTCCAGAGACTTGGCTCTTCGCATCAGGTGAGCAAAGTATTGGAGCTTCAGCTTCAGCATCAGTCCTTCCAATGAGTACTCAGGGTTATTTCCTTTAGGATTGACTGATTTGATCTCCTTGCTTGTCCAAGGGACTGTCAAAAGTCTTCTTCAGCACCAAAATTCAAAAGCATCAATACTCCAGCTCTCAGCTTTCTTTATAGTCCAACTGGCAGATCCACCCATATGTGACTACTGGAAAAACCACAACTTTGACTATATGCCCCTTTAACTATATGCACCTAAAAGCAGTTGTCTCTGCTTTTTAATATGCCATCTAGTTTGGTCATAGCTTTTATTCCAAGGAGCAAGCATCTTTTAATTTCATGGCTGCAATCACTATCTGCAGTGACTTTGGAGCCCAAGAAAATAAAGTCTGTCACTGTTTCCATTTTTTCCCCATCTATTTGCCATGAAGTGATAAGACTGGATGTCATGATCTTAGTTTTCTGAATGTTGAGTTTTAAGCCAACTTTTTCACTCTCCTCTTTCACTTTCATCCAGAGCCTCTTTAGTTCCTCTTCACTTTCTGCCATTAGAGTAGTATCATCAGCATATCTTATATTATTGATATTTCTCCTAGAAATCTTAATTCCATTTTGTGATTCATGCAGCCTAGCATTTCTCATGATGTTCTCTGAATATAAGTTAAATAAGCAGGATGACAATATACAGCCTTCATGTACTGTTTTCACAATTTTAAAGCAGTCCACTGTTCCATATCTGGTTCTAACTGTTGCTTCTTACCTAAATACAGGTTTCTCAGAAGGCAGGAAAGGTGGTCTGGTATTCCCATCTCTTGAAGAATTTTCCACAGTTTGTTGTGATCCACACAGTCAAAGGTTTTAGCATAGTAAAGCAGAAGTAGATGTTTTTTTCTGGAACTCTTTTGCTCTTTTTATGATCCAATGGATTTTGGCCATTTTATCTCTGGTTCCTCTGCCTTTTCTAAATCCAGCCTGTACATCTGGAAGTTCTTGTTTCACATACTGTTGGAACCTCTCTAGGAGAATATTGAGTATTACTTTATTAGCAAGTGAAATGGACACAATTGTGCAGTAGTTTGAACATTCTTTGGCATTGCCCTTCTTTGGGAATGGAGTGAAAACTGACCTTTTTCAGTCGGTGGCCACTGCTAAGTTTCCAAAATGGGCTGACATATTGAGTGTAACACTTTAGCAGCAGCATCGTTCAGGATTTTAAATAACAGCTGGAATTATATCATCCCCACTAGTTTTGTTCATAGCAATGCTTCCTACAGCCCACTTGACTTGACACTCCAGGATGTCTGGCTCCAGGTGAGTGATCGCATCACTGTGGTTATCCAGGATATTAAGATCTTTTTTGTATAGTTTTTCTGTGTATTCTTGCCATCTCTTAATCTCTTCTGCTTCTATTAGGTCCTTACCTTTCTGTCCTGTATGGTGCCCATGTTTGCATGAAATATTCCCTTGGTATCTCTAATTTTACTGAAGAGATCTCTAGTACTTACCATTCTATTGTTTTTCTCTATTTCTTTGCATCATTCACTTAAGAAGACTTTCTTATCTCTCCTTACTATTCTTTGGAACTCTCCATTCAGTTGGATATGTCTTTTCCTTTCTCCTTTGCCTTTCACTTCTCTTTTCTCAGCTAGTTTAAAGCCTCTTCAGACAACCATATTGCCTTCTTGCATTTCTGTGTCTTTAGGATGGTGTTAGGAAATGTTAGAGTTGTAAATGTGCACTAAGCTTTCATAAATGAAAAAAAAGGTGGATTGACACAGAATTCTCAAGCGTGCCCTGGAAAGACGATTTTAGTCCTTTTTTTTCTTCAAATCACAAATGTGAATATTTGTGGTCCAAAATTCTTTTTAAATTGTAAAAACCTGAGATATTAGATCAACCTATAATAACTGTCAGGGGAGTTTGTAATTTCCTCGGTTCTGTCTCGTCGCAACAAAAATTTGAAGTGATGGACCAGTGTTACAGCCCTGGGATAGATCACTGTTACAGGTCCATTTTACTTAGAAAGTAAAGGAAAATACATCCTCAAGGTGTGAGGGCATGCTGACTCAAAAGATGTGAAGAAAAGAGAGGCCTGTGCCAAATTTTTTGGCTCCTCTTTTTATATGTGTGTTTTTTTTTTTTTTCCTCCTCCCCCTGAGTCTGCCCTATGTAAATTGGACTAGTCAAGAGTGCTGTTTGTTCTACCCCAGGTCCTAACTCCAGTCCTCAGACCTTCCTTTGTTCTATTTTCACAGGCTTTTCCCTTCCTTGTCTTTTAGCCACCTTCATTCTTTACTCCTTTTTCCTATTCTAAATGCCTAACATAATTATATCAGCTTTAATGCTAGTTTTTCTGAATATGTCCAAATAAAAAGTCATATACCTACCAGCATCAGATATTTTCATGTCATTAATGGCAGGTGCTTTTTGACATATTTATCACTGAGCTTTGATGTAAATCCAGAGAAGGTGTTTAAAAATCAACTTACATTTCACTGTACTGAAAAGATGTATTAGATAAAGGGCAGCAACATTAGCACTGTTTCTGTAACTAATAAGTGGGTAAGAGTGTGGATTTTGAAATCAGATGGACTAAGTTTTAATTTTGACACAACTGTTTGATAGATGGTAGGTAACCTTAAGTGGGCTCCAAAATCACTGCAGATGGTGATTGCCCCCATGAAATTAAAAGACGCTTGCTCCTTAGAAGAAAAGTTATAACCAGCCTAGATAGCATGTTTAAAAGTAGAGACATTACCTTGCCAACAAAGCTCCATAGTCAAAGCTATGGTTTTTCCAGTAGTCATGTGTGGATGTGAGAGTTGGACTATAAAGAAAGCTGAGTGTCGAAGAATTGATGCTTTTGAACTGTGGTGTTGGAGAAGACTCTTGAGAGTCCCTTGGACTGCAAGGAGATCCAACCAGTCCATCCTAAAGGAAATCAGTCCTGAATATTCATTGGAAGGACTGATGCTGAAGTTGAAACTCCAATACTTTGGCCACCTGATGTGAAGAACTAACTCATTTGAAAAGATCCTGATTCTGGGAAAGATTGAAGGTGGGAGGAGAAGGGGACAACAGAGGATGAGATGGTTGGATGGCATCACCAACTCAGTAGACATGAGTTTGGGTAAGCTCCAGGAGTTGATGATGGACAAGGAAACCTGGCATGTGATCCATGGGGTCACAAGGAGTCGAGCATGACTGAACAAATGAACTGAACTGAACCCTAAGTGAGACGTTTAATTGTCTATTCCTCAGTTTTTTTCTCATGTAAATCAGGGTACTGTTATCAAAAGCCAAACATGGTAGTTATAATAAAGGAGATAATCCATATAAATTGCTTGAACAATTGTAAAATATTTTATTTTTATCATATCCTCCAGTATTTTGCAAATATTTATTCATTTACTCATTCAACAAATATTAAGTACCTATGTACTTATTGTTTTAGTAAGTTAGAATTTAGCAGTAAGTAAAACAAGCCCATGGGTGGTGGGTTTTTTTTTATTTTATTTTTTAATTCTTATTCTGAACATCCAAAATGAAAGTGAAAGTTGCTCAGTCATGTCTGACTCTTTGCGACCCCATGGACTATAAAGTCCATGGAATTTTCCAGTCCAGAATACTGGAGTGTATAGCCTTTCCCTTCTCCAGGGGATCTTCCCAACCCAGGGAACAAACCCAGGTCTTCCACATTGCAGGCAGATTCTTTACCAACTGAGCCACAAGGTAAGTCTAAGAATACTGGGATGGGTAGAAGCTATCCTTTCTCCAGTGAATCTTCCTGACCCAGGAATTGAACCTGGTCTCCTGCATTACAGGTGGATTCTTTACCAACTGAGATAGCAGAGAAGCCCAAATTTTGCTTAATTGATTTATTGACAGATGGCTCATTTTTACCACACCTGAAACTGTTGAACTTATACATTATCACTAATTCTGATCACAGTCTTATCTCTTCAAAGCCAGAGAAGCTAGTCTCAATTGTAATGCTGGTGACTTGATTTAATAAGAGAAGACCTTTAGAAGTGTGCTTGTCTATGGATTTTGACAGACAGGAATGGTAACACCAACTTCATTCCTTAGCCCTTGGCTGTAAGATAACTGTTTTATCCATTCAACATGTTTCTAAAGAGAATGGGACAAGGTTTCACTAGCTGGAATCTGTGTTGTCACTTACCTCTTACTAGATGAGAGTAAGTGAATTTGTAACTTTTCTTAAAATTTTTAAGAACAAGCTTGTTTTAAGGAAGAATAATGTTTAAAGCCCTCAAAAGCACATTAACTGCGTAAAACCTTTTTTCTTCAAGAGATCTATTTTTAGAGAAAACCATATGTTGTTTTATTTTTGCTAGAAATGAGTCTTTTCTAGAGCTGTTTAATTGTACTGGCAAAATTTGGCAACTCCAAAGGACGTTGATTTCCATAGTAACATCTTAGTTTCCTGTTTGATATATGTAAATAATCACTTTGATAAAAAAAATTTTTTTTAATTCTTTTTTCTACCATGGCTTTAATGTATTAATATAAGATTTAGCACACCATTAATCATTGTTCTTCTCAATGAAAAATTTCCGTGGCCTATTGAAGTGATCACAATGTTTGCCAGAAGTTCACTCTCTATCTGTTGTTCTTTTTAAAAATATTTATTTATTTTCAGCTGTGCTGGGTCTTCATTGCTGCGAGGGGTCTTCTCTAGTCACAGGGTGTGGGAGTTACTCTCGAGTTGTTGCGTACAGTTTTCTCATTGCGGCGGCTTCCCTTGTGGAGCAGAAGCTCTAGGTGCTCAGGCTTCAGTAGTTGCTGCAGGCTCCGTAGTTGTGGCTCACAGGCTTAGGTGCCCCTCAGCATGTGGGATCTTTCCCAACAAGATATCAAACCTGTGTCTCCTGCACTGGCAGGTGGATTCTTAACTGGACCACCAGAAAAGTCCCTATCTATTGTTCTTGAACTGCACATTTTATTTTGAAATGGGGTGGAAAATACAGATATTATTTCTTAGGTCTTACTATAATGTTTCCATTTCTCCAGATAGAATAAAATCATTCAAAGATGAACCTCTCTTCTGCTCTTCTCACTAAATTATTCCTTCTTCCTCTTTCCCCTGCCTCTCCATTGCTGACTTTCCAAATAAACAGAAAACAGAGAGCCAGGGATACCTAATTTAGACAATAATCAGTGGAGAAAGCTTCATTTTGCTCTTATCTCAGAGCCCAAAAGCAGATGTATATGTGGCTGTCAATCAGTTTTAATGCTTTGTAAACTTCTCAGCTGTTTAACTTTTTATCTTAATGATATGTTACTCAATGTAAAAGCTCTCTCCTGTAGTCATTTATTTATAATTAAATTGCACAGACATTTCTCACTGATAGCTTCAAGAATCATACTATTCTCAAAAGCAATGTAATGTTTTGTCTTTCTTTAGCAAAGCAAAGCAGAAACGACTGAATTCACAATAATCCAGTTCATGAATGCAGGTACCTCTGATCCCAAATTTTTTTAATTTTTCCTCACTAGACCCCTAGATTAGCTATATTTTTAGCTCAGAGGTGTTATGAAATTGGGCAACCCTCTCTTTTGACAGGTAAATATTGACAGTGTTAGGATCACTGATAGTAGATGTTTTATTTTAACAGGGCTGGAAGATTGGGGACATCAGTGGAGTCTGTAATCTGATGCTCATTCAGGTTGCAAAAGTATTTTCACTGAAATCAGATACTTTAGTCTTAAACAAATCACACATCCTTCCTACATATTCTCCTCTATCATAGATCAACAAGGGAGTATGTTGAGGCACGTAGTTGACCTCATCAGGTCATATCTCATAGGTTATGGAAACAGAGCTGCATTCAGCATTTTACATTTCTTCCTTAATCTAGAAACCCTTGTAGAAGGAAAAATGATCAGGTAACCCACTGCTACATTTTAACATTGTGTGTAGTAATATTCACCTGCAGGTTGAAAATATCATTATTTTTCTGCTGTAAGATCTAAAGAAGAGTTTTGACCAAAATATCTGTGTCATTGTTACCATCTTTGGCCAATCAATCTCCTAGCCACTGCTCAGCTTAACCCAAGCCCAAGAAACAGGTGTCTTATTTGATAGGTCCCTTGACTGGACCTCAACTTGGTTAGCATATATCACAAAGCTCTTTTATGTGAACATCAATATTTAACATTGTAATGAGCCTTCAATTAGGAGTTGATGATACAGATGTTCTGAATTTATCAGACTTACCCAGTTGTGTTTAAATCCATATCATTTGAAAAACTAAAACTACAATATGCTTTAAAAATCATTTTACTTTTGGAAAACAAAGGAGTATATCTTTAATAAGTACTATTGACAAGAGCTACTAATGTGAAGGAAAGTATACAGTCTATTTTATTTGAGTTTATTTTGACCTTGCTATTTTGTGATGTCTTGTCTTTTTTTTTTTATTTTATGCCATTTTCAAGTTTAGTTTTTTAAATGAAGAAAGAGAGATTGTGAGAAGCAGTCATTCCAAACAGTCTCCAGAACACAATTTCCAGCAACCAGTTCAAAGTATTTGGCATTACAGGCAATAATTTATAACCCTCCATTAGATCCTGCCATTTGCAATCATCACAGTTTTGTTATTTTGTCTTGAAAATTGTGTTCTCTCAGACTGCTATTCAAAGAAAAATATACCAAAATATAGATAAAACCGATCATTCTGTCATTTCCTGTTCTGCATCTTAGTGGGGATGATGGTGACAGATGAAAAATCTTTGAAAGAAGGATTGCCTATGCGTATCAACCCAAACATAACTTGTTTTGTATTGTCAGATAACAATGCTGACTGGAGCAATGAGAAAATAAACATGGACAGGGGCATCAGTGGAAAAGTCCATCACTCAATTTCTACCAATAATAAATAAACGGAGAAAAAATATATATTCATTACATGGTTGAAAGACCTGAAGCCCATAGCATTTAGAAATGCAATTTCCAAACATCCTGCGAGCATTTTCAGAAGCTGTAGCTGAATATCAATAGGGTATTTGTTCATCCCCAAAGTCATGTTGTTATTTTTTTTTTCTTCTCCATGTTTTAACATGTGGTACTTTCTTTACTGATCCAGTTAAACATAAACATAGACGAGGAGTGAGTCAAAGCTACTATAAAATGGACAAGTATATTGGAGATGAGAGAAATCGGTGAAAATAGGTATCTGTCATGGAGAGACAAACATTTTGAGGCTAAAGCATTTTTCAAACCTTCCATATTAGAGAAGTTTTGCTGTTAATCAGCTGACATTATCATTAAATCAGGACTCCCACAGTTTTACAGCCATCTTAACGAGATAAACTGAAATGAGCTAGAATGATGAGTGTCTGATAAAAGGTGATAAAATCAATGGAAATACTGTTTTGCATTTTGAGGATTGTATTCCGGTTCTAAATATATAAATGGCATTTTTGGATTGATCTGACCAGGCTAACTAGCTGGTAGTCAGACCAACAATCGAAAAGGAGAAGTCAGCCTTTGTGAATTGGATCAGATTGTCTCCAAAACCTGGCAATTTGAGTGACACATGAAAGCAGAATACTTAATAGACAGTGGGTACACTTTCAATTTTTACTAAAAATGAGTTTATTTTCTCTACCTACTGTTTCATTTTCCTCCAAATGAAAAGAGTCACTTGACTTTTAGGATATACATTGAATAGCTTTTCCAATCTTAATGTTTATGGCACTCTTCTCAGAATTTCTTTCTACTTCTTGCCTGTTTTATAACATGGAACAAAAGAAAAATTGTCTTAAGATATATAAGCTCCAGAGATATTAGTTGCATCTGGAAATTATTCAAGATGCTCATTTTCTGCTCTGGGACTTTGTTTTTTACTTCCCTGGTGACTCAGATGGTAAAGCGTCTGCCTACAATGTGGGAGACCCGAGTTCAATCCCTGGGTCGGGAAGATCTCCTGGAGAAGGAAATGGCAACCCACTCCAGTATTCTTGCCTGGAAAAATCCTATGGACGGAGGAGCCTGGTAGGCTAGAGTCAGCCATGACTGAGCAACTTCACTTTCACTTTTCACTTTCATGATATAGGGCAATGCCAGAACAAGCTCTACCTTCCTCCTGGTCACCTGTCATTATGACTTTTCACAGGAAATGTGTGTTTAGGAGCATTCAACCTTACCAGCATCCGGCTGAAAGTTCCTTGGCTTCTTATCTTGTTCTTGCCACAGACTATCTCTAGGTCAACAGAAAGACAATTGAAATTGCAAATATTGCAGGACTTTAAAAAAAAAAAAAAAAACATGATTTATTTGTTTTATTTTTGGCTGTGCTGGGTCTTCCTTGTTGTGAGACCCTTTCTCTAGTTAAGGAGAGTGGGGGCTGCTCTCATTACGGTGGCTTCTCTTCATGCAGAGCATGGGCTCTAGGGTGCCCCAGCTTCAGTATTTGAAGCACGTGGGCTCAGTATATTTGTGGCTCCCTGGCTCTCTCTAGAGCACAGGCTCAGTAGTTGTGATGCACAGGCTTAATTGCTCCACAACACATAGGATCTTCCCGGATCAGAATTGAACCCCTGTCCTGCATTGATAGGTGGATTCTTTACCACTGAGCCACCAGGGAAGCCCTCAGAATTTTTTTTTCTGCATTATTTTCTTAAGTTATAAAATTAAAAGACCAATGTGAACGTTTTCAGATTAGATATAAAAGTAATGATTATCAAAGAAATGTTCAGTCTCTTCTTAATATAGAGAGCAAAATACAAGAATCATGCTCTCTTTTAGGTTTGAAGATATAACAACTCAGTCCAATAAGAAAGAGGCTCTAATCTCTTTATTCCTCTATGTTAGATATATTAATGTCATAGGTTAGATATAAATTGCAAGGAATCTAAAGCTATGTATGTAACATCAGAGGTTAGAGAAGGAAGGGACCCTCAGAGATGAGAGGAGTGAAACTCCATAGTGGAGGTCAGAGAGATTGTAAAACGGTCCTTTGAAGCAGAGCTGGGACTCTACCACCTGTCTTCTCTCTCAAGTGTGTGTACTGAAGATATGTATCCAAGAGGAGTGGTATTAATTCAGATTCTGTTGCAGGAAGGGGGACCCCTTCCAGGGCCCGAAACTGGGCTCTTCTCTAACACTCGGAAATGAATTGTCCGAGGAGACACGTGCTGACAAAGCAAGAGCTTTTATTGGGAAAGGGCACCTGGGTGGAGAGCAGTAGGTAAGGGAACCCAGGAGAACTGTCTGCCACATGGCTTACAGTCTCAGGTTTTATGGTGATGGGATTAGTTTCCAGGTGGTCTTTGGCCAATCATTCTAATTCAGAGTCTTCCTGGTGGCGCACACATCGCTCAGCCAAGATGGACGCTAGCGAGAGGGATTCTGGGAAGTGGACAGACACGCGGTGTCTCCTTTAGACCTTTCCCAAATTCTTCCGGTTGGCGATAGTTTATTAGTTCTGTATTCCTTATCAGGATCTCCTGTCATAAAACAACTCATACAAATAGTTACTATGGTGCCTGACCAGGGTGGGCAGTTTCAATCAGTGTGCTTCCCCTAACAATTCCATTAACTTGAAATATGTTATCATTTGACCTGGTCTTTGTGTAGTTCAGTTTTATGCTGTCTCTACAAAGTGACACATAAAGGGTACTATAGAAAATATTTAACCCATTTGAAAGGACTATATTTAACAACTTTATCACATTAATTAGATTTGTCTAACTTGATGCTGCTAGTTGCAGACCATGGACTCATAGGTCACAATCTGAATGATCTTGAAAGGTCATCTGGTTTAGCCTCTGTCTCCTGACCAATAAAATTCTCTTCTATTCATTTTGCAGTAAAATCTGCTCATGAAAGGAAGTAGTTGATACCTCAAAATATCTTGTGAGCAATTAGGCTTATTGTCATCATTGTTGCTGTTTCTCTGGATATAACAAGACTGTGTTCTTAAAGTATTCTATAATGTAGGGTTTCTCCAAGATGTGATTATCCCCTCTCCCCATTAGCATGATTTGGAGGAGTCTTACTATATCTATGTCTGCTTTTACTCAATTTTGTGTACAGATTTATGTCCTAATGTGTCTATGCAATTGTTGCTTTCTTTTTGTCTGTTTTGTCTATTTAAAAACCATAGTTTTTGTTTTATAAGTGATCAAGGTACTTTTGTTTTTATCGGATAATTTCCTGGACCACGCTGATGAATTATGTTGTAATCTATATGAATGACAAGTAGCATCAATCTGGGATGGAAAATGTGTGTGTATTTACAAGACATAGCTCTAAGTTAATGAGATCGATTGGGTGTGTGCCTTGGGAACACAGTTTTGTACTTTCATAACCATCCCTTGTATGATTATAAATTTGTTTCCCCCAAAACAGTTAATATTTACAGGACAAAACTGCCCTTCAATCTTTTTGGAAACAGACTTGCTGATAAGTAAATTCAGAAATATAGCTCCGCATAATGCTTTGCAATCATCCTATTCCAGGAGCGGATCGTATAACTTGGACTGGACTGGTAGAGCTCATAAAAGGCCTTTAAGTCAAATAGGCAAAGAAAAAAAAAAAAACAAAAACCTGCCAGGGCAGCTACTCTTATTTGCTAAATGCTTTTTATTTACTTTCCTACCTATGAAGTTAAACCCCTTCTTCAGTCACCTAGCCTTCCTCCCAGGTGTACCTGAAAGAAGGTTTGGAAGGAAACACGGAAGGTAGGCTGACCTTCTGTTACCTATTAAGTAAATGGGTCCTGCTTTACAACGCGAATTGGTGTAATGACTGGGGAAAGAGAGATAGTGGATTGAATACAATAAGCTCAAGGTAAATAGGAATTTCCTGCTGATACTTAGAGAAAGTAATGATTGTCTAATTGTGATTACCCATGATTAGGACCTTGGATTACAAAGTAGAGGGGAGAGACAGTCTGTAGCTTTCTCTCCGGGGATGATAAGGCAGAATTCTGCATGATGGAGAAGTTGACCATGGAGGATTTTGTGATAATAAAGCTGTGTCTTTGAAATGTAAAAGCCTAAGGTGCAGGATGCCTTTCCCCTCGAATTGAGCTTCAACTCAGAAGCATTTGTTCTGTGTCTGAATAGACTACTTGGCATCTGTAGGTTACTGTGTCACTTCCCTAGGATGGGATTTATTCATGTTAATATCAGATTATCTCCACACCCTTACTCCTAACTGTCCCTCTAACACCTCTGGCTGTGCAATGATGTTCTGCATCTTCACTGTCCAGGATTGCAGCCACTAGCCACATGTGGCTGCTGAGCACTTTAAATGTGGCTTGTACAACCGAGGAACTGAATTTTTAATTTTAATGAATTTAAGATTGAATAGCCTCTTGTGGCTATGGCATGGAAATTGCATTGCTTTGAAAATGTCACCAGCTACATCGTTTCTGGCATCCTGAGACTATTAGAGGTGCCCACCTCTAGGGGGAGCTCCAGACCTTCGCTCATACCTCTCACTTCTCACCAAGTTAGTCGCTCAGTCATGTCTTATTCTTGTGCAACTCCATGGACTGTAGTCGGCCAGGATCCTCTGTCCATGGAATTCTCCAGGCAAGGATACTGGAGTGGGTAGCCATTCCCTTCTTCAGGGGAATCTTCCTGAATCAGGAATCAAACCCGGATCTCTTGCATTAAAGGCAGATTCTTTACCATCTGAGCCATCCAATTACTGATCAGAGCTTCCCTACCGGATGAGACAGGATTTAGAATACAGATTAAGCACTGAAGAGTGAATGGAAGAAAAAGATCATGTTGACAGTGTATATCTATCTTAATATCCACAGAATCTGCATGGTCAGGAGGCAGCCAGTGCCTGAGGCCCAGAAGGGAGACTTGCTAGCTAGCTCCCAAAGCCTCAAGTGCACTCACTCTTTCTTTTCTCTCATCGCTCTTCTTTCCTCTCAGCTCTCAACTCTATTCTAAGAGTTAGATATCCGGAAGAACTAAATGAACATGTGAAAATTATGGTGCTTCGTTCATGTAACACTATAAAGAAAAATAACATTAGAGAATAAATTTTAAAGAGTCAGTGGGCTTCCCAGGTCGTGCTGGTGGTAAAAAGCCCATCTGCTAATGCAGAAGATGTAAGGGACATGGGTTCGATCCTTGGGTAGCGAAGATCCCCTGGAGGAGGGCGTGGCAACTCACTCCATTATTCTTGCCTGAAGAATCCCATGGATAGAGGGGTCTGGCAGGCTATGGTCCACAGGGTTGCAAAGAGTCAGACCAACTGAAGCAACTTAGCACGCATACACCCACACACACAAAAAGAGGGTCAGCAGAGATTTTTGAAATGTACTGTTGCACTAAGCACAAAGGTGGATCAGTTTTTAGATAACTAGGGACTTCCACGTCTGTGTTCCAAGCACTTTCTGTCGGTTCAACAGCTATTGCCCTGTTTTGGCAAGACCTCTGGGTCTTTTGGGGCAGGCAGCCCAAACCAATCCTATAGCTAGGGTCAGTAAATAACTACTTTCTCTTATCCTGTCTCTCACTCCTTTCCTCTAAGTTTGGATCTGCCTCTTTCCCTATTCGGAATTAAAAACCAAAGACCTTGGATAGTTTGGGGATAAGTAGATAAGGAAGACCCAGTGACCCAGTGACCATGGTTTATGTTTTTCCTTTAAGACAGTAGTTCTTAAACTTGAGCCACACATCAGAATCACCTGGAGGGCTTGTTAAAATGCAGCTTCTGGGCCTCACTGTAGAATGTCAGACTAGGTAGGTCTGTTGCTGCTACTGCTAAGTTGCTTTAGTCGTGTCCAACTCTGTACGACCCCACAGACGGCAGCCCACCAGGCTCCCCCATCCCTGCGAGAACACTGGAGCGGGTTGCCATTTCCTTCTCCAATGCGTAAAAGTGAAAAGTGAAAGTGAAGTTGCTCAGTCATGTGCAACTCTTAGAGACCCCATGGACTGCAGCCTGCCAGGCTCCTCCATTCATGGGATTTTTCACACAAGAGTACTGGAGTGGGGTGCCATTGTCTTCTCCATAGTAGGTCTAGGGTGGGGCCTAAGAACATGTATTTCTAACAAGTATCCAGGTGATGCTTATGAAGCTGGTTCAAGGATCAGCTTTGAAAACAGCTGCTTTAGTTCCAGCTTTAGAATTTAGAGTCCAAACTACATTTGGTAATGATAAATTATCTCAGCTTCTCTGCCAGCTCTGTCATGCTTGTGTGTATGTATGTGTGTTTAACTCTTAGAGGAGCAGTTGTGGCTGAGGGCAAGATCCAGCATTTCTGAATCCCCTGATCAAATGCAGCCTTTATTTATTTTTAATTTATTTTTTAATTTTTGGCTGTGCTGGGTCTTTGTTGCTGCCCACGAGCTTTCTCTAGTTGTGTCGAGTGAGATCTACTTTTTGTTGCGGTACAAGCACTTCTCATATGGTGACTTCTCTTTGCAGAACACAGCCTCTAGGTGCTCAGGCTTCAGTAATTGCAGCACATGGGCTCAGTATTTCTGGTGCATGGATTTAGTTGCTCAATTGCATGTGGGATCTTCCCAGACCAGGAGTCAAACTCATGTTCCCTGCATTGATGGGCAGATTCTTAACCACTCGATCACCAGGGTGGACCAAATGCACTTTTAAAATAATGTTTGAATAATGCTGCCCAAGAATGGGACCTGAATATTGTTTCTATTTTCTATTCTCTTCTTTCAACGCTGCCAACTTTCATTAATTCTACTCTGCCTTGGCAACCCTATGACTTTTCATTTCCTGAGCTATATTTCAGAGTCCAGGATATTGGCTAAAACAGAAAGAATCCAACCAGCCCCTTCCTGTAAGAGATAAGAAATCAGAACCAGGCTCCCATGACTTTGCCATTTTTTTCCCGTGCCTAGGGGAGAGGCAGAGCCTGGGTGATAATTGCTGTGCTGTTGTTAGGTCCATAGTACCAAACATTTTTCTTTGGCAGGAAGGAATTAGGGTTGAATTGAAGGTCTTAAGAGGTAATGGAGAAAGGAAATGAGGCTGCCTCAGGCCATTTCTGAAACAGAGAATTAATGTTGGGACCTTGGTCATCACCTGCTTCAATGGAGCACATCTGTGAATGGGCTGCTCATCAGCATCCCCTGCAAGGCTTCCTCAAAACACAGCAGCCTGGGCCTCACTCCTAAGAAGGTCTGGTTCAGTGGGTCTCATTTCATCAATGAGGCACCCAAGGAGATTTATTTATTATCCCACCTACTGGCATAGTGGGATTTGAAATAATTGCCTGAAACAACCAGTGTTGTTTCCACATACGTTTCCCCTCTTTAAATTACATGACACTAATGACTCTCCCCGCAAACAGAAAAGTCTATCTTCATCCCCTCACTTACAAATGGTAGAATTGCTGGTGGCTGAGACGGTAGGGGCAAAGGAATCATATCTTTCTGACCGTATCACAATGTTAAAATGCTGTAGAAACAGGAAGAGTCTATCATGCTTAACTCTTCTCTGAGAGAAGTCCACTTTTATATATGGTCTACATATCTTAGAGCTCCAAAGACACACTTTATAAATATCCAGATGTTCCCAGACAGTCTGCAATCAATTTCAACCCTGGATAATTGCACTCTTCCTATCCAAGGGCACTTTCAACAGGATATGATAGATTTTGTTTTTGGTTTCTTTAAGTACCAATATCTCAAGAAATGCTATTATGATAACCCAACTTTATCCCAGGTAGTGGCTGACCTCCAGGGAACCTAAACATTTTGTTATTAGTTCTTATTAGGTATCAAAATTGAGGTCTTCTGAAGGAGATAGGAAGTCTTATTACTTCCATTTTACAGATAAAGCAGTCAAGGCCCAAAGGCTAAATGATTGTTTTGTAGCCTCACAGAATCCAGAGCCCTTGTGTTTCTGGGGTCAGGGATCTAAGATGCAGAAATAAAAGCAAAAACAAAGTCCTGCCATATGAAATATTTGTCTTGTCATCTCCTAACCTAAAAGAGAGTAGACTTTCTTTCTGACAAATATGTCGTAATTTATACTTGAGTCACAGAATCACAAAACATTTTTCTTTCTCCTCTCATTTTTTTTTGCTTTAAAAAGAAGATAGATTCAAGCATGAGATGTTAAATATCAACTTTTAAAAAGTTGAACGTGTTTTTCTTTTGTGTAAACAATTAACTGTATTCAGAAAAATCTCCCTGGATTTGGAGCTTTGCAGAAGCATGTATGGGACTTAGAAACTCAGCGCTTCTCCACAGATTCCATTTTTATTGCCTCTCATCTTTGTGATAAGGGTGGCTGTGTGTAAATACTGACCATCCAGAGGAGGAAGATGCAACTGTAGGTTAATTCCTCCTATTTGTGCCCAAAGAGCCCCAGGCTTGCTTCTAACACGATACCCATCATCCCACTTCACGAGTTTGAAGTTACTTCTTTACTGATCTGAGTTCCTACAAGGTGGAAATTGTTCTCTTTATCTTCGTACTCCATGTACATAGAAGAGAGCCTTGTATATATTGCGTATGTGCACCTGGTCTATTCTTCACCTCTCTAGAAGCCTTATCTTTTTTGTTTTTTTAATTTAATTTTTTATTGGAGGATAATTGCTTTACAATGTTGTGTTGTTTTCTGCTGTATAACAATGAGAAAAAGCTATAAGTATATATATATCACCTCCCTCTTGAGCCTCCCTCACCCCCATCCATCCATACCACCTCTCTAGGTCATCACAGAGCACTGAGCTGAGCTCCCTGTGCTATACAGCAGCTTCCATCAGCTGTCTGTTTTAGCATGTTGCGATGTATATATATGTTTCATACCATGAACAGTATGAAAAGGCAAAAAGATAAGACATTGAAAGATGAACTCCCTGGTCGGTACGTGCCTAATATGCTACTTCAGTAGAGTGGAGAAATGGCACCAGAAAGAATAAACAGGCTGAGCCAAAGCAAAAACAATGCCCAGTTATGGATGTTACTGGTAATGGAAGTAAAGTCTGATGCTATAAAGAGCAATATTGCATAGGAACCTGGAATGTTAGGCCCATGAATCAAGGTAAATTGGAAGTGGTCAAACAGGAGATGGCAAGAGTGAATATTGACATTTTAGAAATCAGTGAACTAAAATGGACTGGAATCAGTTCAGTTCAGTTCAGTCTCTCAGTCGTGTCTGACTCTGCAATCCTGTGGACTGCAGCACACCAGGCTTCCTGTCCTTCACTATCTCCCTGAGTTTGCTCAGACTCGTGTCCACTGAGTCAGTGATGCCAACCAACAATCTCATTTCCTGTCATCCTCTTCTCTTCCATTGAGTCAGTGATGCCATCCAACCATCTCATCTTCTTCTCCTGCTTTCAATCTTTCCCTGCATCAGGATCTTCTCCAATGAGTCAGTTCTTTGTATCAGGTAGCCAAAGTATTGGAGCTTCAGCTATGGACTGGAATGGGCAAATTTAATTCACATGACCATTATATCTCCTACTGTGTGCAAGAATCCCTTAGAAGAAATGGAGTAGCCCTCATAGTCAACAAAGAGTCTGAAATGCAGTACTTGGTGCAATTTCAAAAATGACAGAATGACCTCTGTTCATTTCCAATGATATTTAAATCATTCACTATCACAGTAGTCCAAGTCTATGCCCCAGCCAGTAATGCCAAAGAAGCAGAAGTCGAACAGTTTTATGATGACCTAAAAGACCTTCTAGAACTAACAACCAAAAAAGATGTCCTTTTCATGTAGGGGACTGGAATGCAAAAATAGGAAGTCAAGAGATACCTGGAGTAACAGG
The DNA here is from genome assembly GCF_029378745.1 of Bos indicus. NCBI lineage: Eukaryota > Metazoa > Chordata > Mammalia > Artiodactyla > Bovidae > Bos > Bos indicus. The sequence continues at coordinate 91,006,168 of NC_091763.1, forward strand.
CCAGTTTGGCCTTGGAGTAGAAAAGGATGTAGGGCAAAGACTAACAGAGTTTTGCCAAGAGAATGCACTGGTCATATAGCAAATACCCTCTTCCAACAACACAAGAGAAGAATCTACAAGTGGACATCACCAGATGGTCAATACAAAAATAAGACTGATTGTATTATTTGCAGCCAAAGATGGAAAAGGTCTATACAGTCAGCAAAAACAAGACCAGGAGCTGACTCTGGCTCAGATCATGAACTCCTTATTGTAAAATTCAGATTTAAATTGAAGAGTAGGGAAAAGCACTAGATCATTCAAATATGACCTAAATCAAATCCCTTATGTTTCTACAGTGGAAGTGACAAATAAATTCAAAGGGTTAGATGTGATAGACAGAGTGCCTGAAGTGCCTGATCAAAACTGTCCCCAAAAAGAAGAAACACAAAAAGGCAAAATGCTGTCTGAGGAAGCCTTGCAAACAACAGAGGATAGAAGGGAAGAGAAAGGCAAGGGAGAAAGAAAAGATATATCCATCTGAATACAGAGTTCCAAAGAATAACAAGGAGAGATAAGAAAGGCTTCCTCAGTGATCAATGCAAAGAAATAGAAGAAACCAATAGAATGGGAAAGACTAGACATCTGTTTAAGAAAATTAGAGACACCAAGGGAATATTTCATGCAAACATGGGCTCGATAAAGAATAGACATGGTATGGACCTAACAAAAGTAGCAGATATTCAGAAGAGGTGGCAGAATACACAGAAGATCTATACAAAAAAGATCTTAATGACCTAGATAACCATGATGGTGTGATCACTAGAGCCAGATATCCTGGAATGTGAAGACAGCAGGCCTCAGGAAGCATCACTGCCAACAAAGCCAGTGGAAGTGATGGAATTCCAGCTGAGCTACTTCAAATCCTTAAAGATGATGCTGTTAAAGTACCGCACTCAATATGTCAGCAAATTTGGAAAACTTAGCAGTAGCCACAGGACTGGAAAAGGTCAGTTTTCATAGAAATCACAAAGAAAGGCAATGCCAAGAATGTTCAAACTACCACACAATTGCACTCATCTCATATGCTGGCAAAGTAATGCTCAAAAATTTCCAAGCTAGGCTTCAACAGTATATGAACTGAGAACTTCCAGATGTTCAAGCTGGATTTAGAAAAGACAGAGGAGCCAGATCAAATCGCCAATATCCATTGGATCATAGAAAAAACAAGAGAATTCCAGAAAAAACATCTACTTCGGCTTCACTGATTACACTAAATCTTTTGACTGTGTGGTTCACAACAAACTGTGGAAAATTCTCCAAGTGATGGGAATACCAGACCACCTTACCTGCCTCTTGAGAAACCTGTATGCAGGTCAAGAAACAACAGTTAGAAACAGACATGGAACAACAGACTGGTTCCAAATAGGAAAAGGAGTATGTCAAGGCTGTATATTGTCACTCTGCTTATTTAACTTATATGCAGAGTACAGCATGAGAAACGCTGGGCTGGAAGAAGCACAAGCTGGAATCAAGATTGCCGGGAGAAATATCAATAACCTCAGATATGCAGATGACACCACCTTTATGGCAGCAAGTGAAGAGGAACTAAATAGCCTCTTGATGAAAGTGAAAGAGGAGAGTGAAAAAGTTGGCTTAAAGCTCAACATTCAGAAAACTAAGACCATGGCATCTGGTCCCATCACTTCATGGCAAATAAATGGGGAAACAGTGGAAACAGTGGCTGACTTTATTTTGGGGGGCTCCAAAATCACTGCAGATGGTGACTGCAGCCATGTAATTAAAAGATGGTTACTCCTTGGAAGGAAAGTTATAACCAACCTAGATAGTATATTGAAAATCAGAGATATTACTTTGCCAACAAAGGTCTGTCTAGTCAAAGCTATGGTTTTTCCAGTGGTCATGCATGGATGTGAGAGTTGGACCATAAAGAAAGCTGAGTGCCAAAAAATTGATGCTTTTGAATTTTGATATTGGATAAGACTCTTGAGAGTCCCTTGGATGGCAAGGATATCAAACCAGTCAATCCTAAAGGAAATGAGTCCTGAATATTCATTTGAAGGACTGATGTTAAAGCTGAAACTCCAATACTTTGGCCACCTGATTTGAAGAACTGACTCATTGGAAAAGATTGATGTTGGGAAAGATTGAGGGCAGGAGGAGAAGGGGATGACAGGGGATAAGATGGTTGGATGGCATCACTGACTCAATGGACATGAGTTTGAGCAAGCTCCAGGAGCTGGTGATTGACAGGGAAGCCTGGCATGCTGCAGTCCATGGGGCCACAAATTGTCAGACACAACTGAGCTACTGAACTGAACTGAACTGAGATGAGTGATTATAAGTCAGTGCTGTCTCCCAGTTTTTCCCACCCTCCTTCTCCTGCTGTGTCCACAGGTCCATTTTCTATGTCTGCATCTCTATATTTCCCTGCGAATGGATTCATTTGTACCATTTTTCTAGATCCCATACTAGATAGCCTATCTCTAATACTCTGTCCTGCACCTAGTGTTAAATGTTAGTTGTTCAGTCATGTCCGATTCTTTTGCAACCCCATGGACTGTAGCTGGCCAGGCCCCTGGCCCCTCTGTCCATGGAATTCTCCAGGCAAAAATACTTGAATGAGTTTTCATTCTCTTTTCCAGGGGATCTTCCTTACCCAGGGATTGTACCTTGGTCTCCTGAATTGCAGGCAGATTCTTTACTGTCTGATCCACTGGCCAACCCGTATGGAGCCATCCTGGCACCACCTTGGGTTTAGCCAATAGGAGGCATCCCAAGGAGATCTGAGGACAGGAGAGTGAGGCTGAGGTAGATCTTCTTCTGTCTTCCTCTTTCCTGGATTGCCATGGGTAGTGCTATCCATTGTGATTAAAATAAATAAGCCACATGACAATATTCAGAAACATCTCATGACCCTTTGTACAGAAATGACAGTCATTGTCTTAAAGAATGCAAAGAGAAGAAAGCAAAACAAAAACAGCAAGCTGTTTAAATGCTATCCTTTCCAGAAACCTGAAATTTATACTGGACTGAGTATCAGACAACTGTTCAAGGTCATTGATATGGTCTGCTGTTAAAATACAGATGAATGAGACTCCAGGAGATGGTGAAGGACAGGGAAACCTGGTGTGCCACAGTCCATGGGTCACAAAGAGTCAGACTCGACTGAGTGGCTGAACAAAGTGTTCATATTTGCATTTTGCAAGGTTTGTTTTCATTTATCAATGAACTCTACACATGTGTACCTGGAAGAGATCTACTTCCAGCAGATATATAATTATGGTACTGAGCAGATAATTTTTAAATAGTTTTTTAGAGACACCTACAACCACTCATAGTCTCCAGTACCAATCTCTGTGTTCAGGATCTATTTGCTCAAGTCATAAGGGACTTCTCTGCTGTCTTAGATGATTTGCTTCCAGGTTACCTAGAGTTGACAAAGTTTGAATCCTTGTTTTATCTTACTCAGTGCTGTGTTAAAAACTGTATGATGATAAATCTCAAAAGGCACCCACAAATCAGAGATTCTTAGAGATGAAATATTTCCTGACTTCGAAACTCTGTAGGGATTTTTTAGCTTTTCCTCTAACATCTATCACAGTTGAGGCCACAGATGGTGTCCTTATTTTTCTGTGTTCTTGCAGCCCTTGGCAGGATGAGTGGCATGTTGCAGGTACTCAGCCCATAATTGCTGGCATAATCTAACGGGATCATCTCATCACACTTTTTGATTTAAAGCAAGAAATTTTGCACATAATTTCTTAGAGATGGTCATATAGCTTCCATCTGAAACTTTGTCATATTGCAAGGCAGTTTCAATCTGCCTTCATAATTTAACCAAATTCAGTCCTTCATCTAAGGACAGCCCATGAATCTGAAGTCAGTTATTCTGCATTTCCTCTTTACTTAAGTCTTCTCTTTTAACTTCACATGTGTAATTATTTTTTTCTTCTTTTCAAAAAAAAAAAAAAAAAACCCTAAGTATAATGATTTCAATTCATGCTCATTTAATTATACTCCTGTTTGTTAACTATTTCTCTTCAACTCTGACCCCCAAACCTAAACCCATAGATTTGGTCTAATTAATATGGGATGTGACAGACTCTTCCTCTCATTCTGAACAGTATGCTCATTTTAATGCTGGATATTTCATTGCCTCTAGAGAGTGAATTATTGCATTTTGCTTACCTAAGTGGAAAGACACTGATAGCATTTTTGAGAAAAGAAAGACAGTGTTATGCCAAACACCACACCATTATTCAACTAGTCAACTAGAAAAGAGGTCCATTTCAGGAGGGTTTTGAGATCTGTCTTCTCAGTAGAGCTTCTGATGTTTACTAGCCTTCATTCTGTTCATATTTGCATTTTGAGAGGCAAGGTGATAAAAAAAACACATTATGAATATGTGGTTTTTTTATTTATGAAAAAATATGTTCCATAGATCATTTGAGAAAACAGTTTTGATAACATGAAGCAGTAATGTGAACCAATAAGATGGGTGACATTTAGAATTCTTAAAGAATAATTAGTAATTTCCATAAAGTGGACTCACTATCTATTACTGATATAGGCAATAATCAAGTTGAACAAACTTTGCATGCCATATTTACTCCCTCAGAACCCATGACATGATTCAGTTTAGTTCAGTTCAGTCACTCAGTCATGTCCAACGCTTTGTGACCTCATGGACTGCAGCACACCAAGTTTCCCTGTCCATCACCAACTCCTGGAGCTTGCTCAAACTCATGTGCATCAAGTCGGTGATGCTATACAACAATCTCATCCTCTGTTGTCCCCTTCTCCTCCTGCCTTCAATCTTTCCCAGCATCAGGGTCTTTTCCAATGAGTTAGTTTTTTGCATCAGGTGTCCAAAGTATTGGAGCTTCAGCTTCAGCTTCAGTCCTTCCAATACTCAGGACTGATTTCCTTTAGGATTGACTGGTTTGATCTTCACGCTGTCCAAGGTACTCTCAAAGGCCTTCTCCAACACCACAGTTAAAAGCATCATGTGCCACTGAAAGACAACATGATTGATTATATCTATTTACCTGTTTACTCCTGTTCTAGGTATAAGACAAGAACATTGGTGGGGAAATGGCCCATTATCCATGTGCATGTTTAAGTATAATTTGGTTAATCGAATGGGGAGTGGGGAATAGAGTAAGATCAGAGGAAAGTCTTCTCTAGTTTACCAGACTGAGAAGTACATATTATCAGCCCTTGAATTTATTGAACAGAGAAAGGCAAATTTACTAAAGCTGTGGTGAAGACTTTTCATTTAGATCAAAGAAAGAGCCAAAAGGCCTTGGCCAGTTAAAACTCTCTGTGGTCATTGCACAGTCAGTTAAAACTTACATGTACTTATAAGTAATTATATTGTGGTACAAAGAATCTATAGAATTAAAACTAAAAAAATAGTAAAATTTGGTAAGAAAAACTGTCTGAGATGCAGTGTGTATCATGGACCATTTGTGGGAGAAAGTTTCTCCAACTCATCTCTCTAGTCCAGTGGTTCACAGGTTTACTGAACACAAGTTCTGATTTGAAAATAGAGATTCTCTGGACTTCCCTGGTGGTACAGTGGTTAAGATGCCATGCTTCCAATGCAGGAGGCATAGGTTTCATTCTTAGAGTGGTTACTAAGATCCCACATGCTGTGGGGTACAGTCAAAAATAAATAAAAATGCAGATTCTCAAGACCCATACCCTGAAATTCTAATTCTGTAGGTCTCCAGCAGGACTCCATAAACTACTTTTAAACCACATCCCTGTAGACCTTGATGCAAGTTGTGTTCAGACCAGTTTTGGAGAACCTTGCAATTAAAACAATTCTTAAAGGATTTTTGTTTTACTTGATTTCTGGAATAACCATGTTCTATTTGAAGATCAAAGGAAATTTCTGGGGTTCGTGGGTACCAGTGGAAGAAGAGAGGTGAGGCAGAATTATGTATATTTAAACATTTTTTTTATTTTAAGCTAATTTTAGACTTAGACATTTATAGAATGTTTCTAAAAGCCTAGCTCCTAAATGGTCCTTCTGTGATGCTGAGCATGGTGAGATGGTAATAGAAATGTGTGGTAGAAACACAAGGACTGAGGTCCCTGTTTGTCTCTTGCTTATTTTGTAAAATGACTTGCCCACATATATTTGCATAGGCTTTACATACTTTAATTTGGAAAACTGTCACCATATACTGATATATAGTATGGACTCTTTTTTTTTTTTTTTTTTTTTGTGCTTCAAAATATGATGCCAGTCAGCTTAGTTGGTGGAGGAACCATACCAGAGTCACAGTATTTAAATTAAGCTCTAAAACTATATAATTTTAGAACAACTCTGAGTATTTACTGCTAAATTTTCCATTAAAAAAACTCTGTAGTCTATTCAATAATAAATAAATTTTATGCAGCCATTAAAAAGTTCAAGAAAAATTTTTATCAGCATATAGCTATGTTAGTGACCTTTGCACAACCTCTCAACAAAATACCATCATTAAATATTTCAATACCATCGTCTGGCTTAATTTTATCATTCCTGAATGTCAAAACGATTTTAAATATTTATTTAACTTAATTCAGCATGAGTCATTTCATCCTGGATTTTAATGCTAACCTCAGAACATATAGTGATTGAAAGAAGGAATCATTATTATGTATTTATGGTGGAAATTAAATTAAAGTATATTTTAACACACTTGTGAATTTCTAAAGCTGACAGCAATAAGGAATATACTAAGAAGACATTTTCTCTTTATTATTTATATTAAATATGCCACTCTTATATTCGGTAGGCAGAATGAGACCCATAAATATGGTGATTATATTTGAATACTATGCAGTCAATACACTTAGAAATTAAATATGTTGAAGCAACAGAATTTTCTCTCATTGGTTACTAGTAAAGAGATACCTCCTCTGTAGGGGAGAGCTGTCAGTGTTAGTTAAAAATCCCTACTGTGTAAATTGGTAATTAGGTACTTTCTGAAAAGTGAGAGCTTTGCTATTGTAGGCTATTATAGCTTCTTCATAATAGTTAAGACCAATCATATCAACCCTCTGTATTCTGATTCACTGACCCACTCCATAAAGTCATTATGGACAATTGTGTCCAGCTGCCCCAGGGCTCCATTAAAAATCTATTTTAGGTCTCAGATGCCTGCTGATAGAAGACACATTTTCTTGAACTGAACCCCAGTTACACTGCATAAATAGGTATAACAGTTTTTGAAATATCCATTTTATATAACACAACCTTGGTCTAGTTTTTGCTTCTTAAAAATCATCATTAATGTTGCCGTGTGTGTGTGTTGGTTAGGAGAATTAGGGGAAAACTGAATAGGACTCAGACTTTTACAACTTCAAAACACCTAAAAAACCTCTTTTAAAAATAATTTTATTTATTTTTGACTGTGCTGGATCTTCGTTGCTGAACAGGCTTTCTCTAGCTGAGAGCGCATGGGCTACTCTCTAGTCGTGATGCACGTGTTTCTCATTGCAGGGGTTTCTCTTTTTACGGAGCACAGGCTCTTGGGTGCATGGCTTCAGTAGCTGCAGCTCCTGGGCTCGAGAGCACAGGCTCAATAGTTGTGACCCGCGGGCTCAGCTGCTCCATGGCACACAGGATCCTCCCGGATCAGGGATGGAACAGGTGGATTCTTTACCACTGAGCCACCAGGGGAGCCCTAGAAAACTTTTTTTCTTACATTGCACCCTGGATCTCATATAGCGCTAATAAAGGTGCTTGTCATCCAAGCACTTGTCTATCCAAACACTTTCCCTCTCCCCTCTGACCTAGGAGATTGAACATGCCAGTGAAAAGGCAGCAAGGTCTCTTTCAGTTCTGCCTTTTTGCTCTGCCAGGAGTTTCCACTGTAATAGACTCCAAGACTGTAGATAACTTCTGCTTATGGCAGTGCCAGGGTTATGGGCCCAGTAAACAGCCATTAGGTAATGACAGTGTTCAAGACCCAAAGAGGGTGGCTGGGCCCAGTTTGGTCTAAGGACTTTAGCCCAGCATTGTGAATTGTACATTTCTATTCTTGACTCAATTAATGATGGATGATTCAACAATGAACTTTAATAATCTTCAGCTTTGATTGTCCTGTCTGTAAGATGTTATGATTATAATGTCTATATCTTAGGAAGGACATCATGCACTAAAATACTAAAAAAGCACTTCTACCTGAAAGAAACAATTTTAGCTAAAAATATAATAAGAACACATTTGCAAATGATTTGTTTGAATGTCTGAATAAAGTTACCCTTACCCTGTGTATAAAAATTGTAAAGCTAAGGATGATTTGTGCAAACTTACCAGTAAGTTGTAAATACATCCTTCAAGTGGTGTGTTGGTTTTTTTTTTTGTATTGTCTTTCATTGTATTTGAAGAGTTTTCAAATGAGATACAACAGATCATAAACCATGAAGAAAAAGGCCTGCATTCTGTGTCTGGCCTTATGATGTACATGGATAACTGTAAAAATTGTACATTAGAGGTAACTCAGAATAGAAATGAAAATTCAAGCAAATATAAAAGTTAGCACTGACTTGAATTTATCCAAAGACTACCCCTCATCAAAATATATTTGCCAGAGTTAGGAAGGATGGTTAGCTTTTCTACAACAAATCAGACACACTAGTACAAGAAATCCGATCGAAGGATTCTAGGAAAAAGACTAGGCTTGTGCCTAATATTTTCAGCTGACCCCTAAAGTGTCCTGACTTCCCGATGACACATTCTCTCCAATACCTAGCTCTATACAAGCTCCACAGCCAGGTGCTTGATGATCTCCAGCAGGTTAACTCATCAATCTTTGTCTCGTTTCATCATCTACAAACAGGAGCAATGATGAATCAATCCCACAAGGCTTTCGCAAGATTTACTTCAGTGCAGCAATTACAAGCTGTGTGATCTGAGGACATCATAATCTTACATATTATATATATATATATATATCTATTTGGTATTGCTGCATGGCATACAGGATCTCAGTTTCCTGACCAGAGGCTGAACCTGTGTCCCCTGCAGGGGAAGCTGGGAGTCATAACCACTGGGCCACCAGGAAAGTCCCTAGTTTTTATTATAGTTATTGTAATTAGTGTTATCATTAGGTGTCTTGTCATCCCTTCCAGCTTGTAAGCTCTTTGCATCTCCACACAAGAAATAATATATGATTTTCACATTGTTCTTACTGAAGGACTAAGTGAATGATTGGATGAATTTGATGAATTTTTTAAAAGGCAAGCCCTTGAGAAATAGGGAGCTTGTATACTAGCAGAAATCATGACTAAAGTAGTGTAGTCATGCAGCCCTTAATATTTATTTTGATCTCAGGCAATATCCCCTTTATTTACTTATTCTATATTTCAGCCAGGTAGCTATGTTTCTTTTTTTTTTTTTTTTTTTAATATGTCTCTTTTTGGCTGTACTGGGTCTTTGTTGCTGTGTGGGTTTTCTCTAGTTGCAGTGAGTAGGCTTTTCATTGCAGTGGTTTCTCTTGTTGTGGAGCATGGCCTCTAAGATATGTGGGCTTCAGTAGTTGCAGATCCTGGGCTGCTACAGCACAGGCTCAATATTTGTGGCATATGGGTTAGCTGCTCTGTGGCATGTGGTATCTTCCTGGACCAGGAATTGAACCTGTGTCTCCTGAATTGGCAGGCAGACTCTTTACCACTGAGCCACCAGGAAAGCCCAATACATATGTTTCTTGAGAAGGCAATGGACCTTCTCAAACAAAGAGAGAGTTTTGACTGAGATAAAAAGTTGGGGGTAAAATATAATATTCCTGGGGTAGATTCTGAGGAGCACCATTCACTTTAAAATAACTCAGAAGCCAAGGAAGCAGAAAGTTAGAGAATAAAATTTATCCAAAGACCACAGGGTATTCCTGGGAAAGCAACAGAATATCAACAATGACTACAACAATAATCAGACAAAATTAAAATACCACAAAAGAACTGGGATAGGTCCCAGGAGATAGATAAATGCTATTGAAAGAAGCTTGAAAGAAAAAGAAAAATCAGCTCAGAATTCAGCCTGGAAGAGAGAGTTTAGAGAAAAGGGAAAGATTTGGTAACATCAGGAAATGATCTAAGACCCTGCTGAAAATATCACAGAGGGAACAGAGGCTCATTCATAAAGTATTTCCTGTACCCAGACTCATCATAAGATTTCTAGAGTTATTCCAATTAGTGATTCATGCATCTTTAAAAATGCAAATCAAGGAGCCCAAGTGGGAAGAAATATTGGACATTCATACTCTAGTATGAATTATATTTCCTTCAATGTGTTCTTCTCACAGTCTCCTCATCTCCATCCTTTCAGTTACTTAAGTCAAAAGCCCTGGAATCATCCTTTTCTCTCAACCACATCTAATGCATCAGCATATTCTGTTAAAATGCATAGAGTTTAACCACTTTTCATCACCTCCACTGCTTTACCCAGCCCATTCCATGATCATCCAAGAGTGTGTAATCAATGTCTGTGCTTCTGCCTTTGCCTGCTTGAAGCTAATCTTATTTTCTTACAGCAGTCAGAAAGATGCAGTTACCATTAAGACCCACATGCCACTCCTTTGCTCAAAACCCTGTGAGAGTCGCCCATCAGTCGGGGTAAAAGTTCCGGTTCTCTCAGGGCCCTTCAGGAGCTTGTTCACCACATGCCACCCCTTCTCTTTACCCTGCTCTACATTTGCTCCTGCCGCTGGACCTTGCCACTCCCTCTGCCTTCGAATTCTCTTCCTCAGGATGCTGTGTAGATCAGTCCCTCCTTTGCTTCAGGCTTTTAATCATATGTCATCCTCCCAAGCTATCTACCTAAGATTTTAACCCATTACTCTACAATTGTTACTTAACCTATTTCATATACATTTTCTCTGATTTATTTTTTACCATCAATATTTATCACTTACACATCCTGTACTTATACATTTATCTTGTTTATTATTTCTCTGTCATATAGAAATGTAAATGCCTTGAGGACCAGGATTGGTTTTTTGTTGCGGTCTTTTTTGTCTGCTAATACATTCTCAGCCAGTGCAGCATAGAAGAAATTAGTCCTGAATGTTCATTGGAAGGACTGATGCTGAAGCTGAAACTCCAATACTTTGGCCACCTGATGCGAAGAGCTGACCCATTTGAAAAGACCCTGGATTCTGGGAAAGATTGAAGGCAGGAGGAGAAGGGGGCGACAGAGGTTGAGATGGCTGGATGGCATCACCGACTCAATAGACACGAGTTTGAGTAAACTCCAGGAGTCAGCAATAGACAGGGAGGCCTGGCGTGCTGCAGTCCATGGGGTTGTGGAAAGTTGGACACAACAGCGACTAAACTGAACTGAATACATTCTCAGCACCTATAACATCTTCTGTATAGCTGGTCCTCAGTAAATAGTTTCTAAAAGTGAATCATTAAACTATCTTAAATATATGTTTTATTACTTAAAAATCTAACTGTAGTAGATTCCCTAGGGGCCTTGGATGTGCCTTTTTGATATCTGTGTGTGTTATGGATGGGGACTGCTTTGACATAGAAATGTAATTTGGAATTGAGGCGTTGGAGCATGGAAAAGTATTAGTGGATCCAGAAATAGAAAATGCAAAAGTGGATCTCTGAGTACCTAGAAAGTATGAAGAGGCCATTCATTAAGTGGATAACATGTGCAGGAGGTAGAAAAAAGGTCAAGAACGTTATGAGGGAAAAAAAAGTTAGTAAATGGCATCTTGTCTGTGTTATGCTTTGTACACATTGCTTCTTCTTCCTTCTTCCAGGTTAGTCAAGATTCTCGTTGAGTTCCAGTGCTACTAGGACTCCATTAAAAACTAGAAGTGAGGAGTAGATGGGTGTTCATAATTCTAGGATATTTGTCGAAAAGCAGAACTCTATTCATCATACTTCTGCCCCTGCAAACTCCAGCCCTCTGATTGGAAAGACTTCATTCTTGCTTCTCTTGCATGGAGGACACCAGTGGCAGGATATGAAAAAAGACCAGGGTAATAGCCAAGGAAATTTAGAAATCTCAGCAGTGGCCACAGGACTGTAAATGGTCAGTTTTCATTCCAATCCCAAAGAAAGGCAATGCCAAAGATGCTCAAACTACCGCACAATTGCACTCATCTCACACGCTAGTAAAGTAATGCTCAAAATTCTCCAAGCCAGGCTTCAGCAATACGTGAAACACGAACTTCCAGATGTTCAAGCTGGTTTTAGAAAAGGCAGAGGAACCAGAGATCAAATTGCCAACATCCACTGGATCATGGAAAAAGCAAGAGAGTTCCAGAAAAACATCTATTTCTGGTTTATTGACTATGCCAAAGCCTTTGACTGTGTGGATCACAATAAACTGTGGAAAATTCTGAAAGATATGGGAATACCAGACCACCTGACCTGCCTCTTGAGAAACCTATATGCAAGTCAGGAAGCAACAGTTAGAACTGGACATGGAACAACAGACTGGTTCCAAATAGGAAAAGGAGTACATCAAAGCTGTATATTGTCACCTTGCTTATTTAACTTCTATGTAGAGTACATCAAGAGAAACGCCGGGCTGGAAGAAGCACAAGCTGGAATCAAGATTGCCGGGAGAAATATCAATAACCTCAGATATGCAGATGACACCACCCTTATGGCAGAAAGTGAAGAAAACTAAAAGGCCTCTTGATGAAAGTGAAAGAGGAGAGTGAAAAAGTTGGCTTAAAGCTCAACATTCAGAAAACGAAGATCCTGGCATCTGGTCCCATCACTTCATGGGAAATAGATGGGGAAACAGTGGAAACAGTGTCAGACTTTATATTTTTTGGCTCCAAAATTACTGCAGATGGTGATTGCAGCCATGAAATTAAAAGACGCTTACTCCTTGGAAGGAAAGTTATGACCAACCTAGATAGCATATTCAAAAGCAGAGACATTACTTTGCCAACATAGGTCCATCTATTCAAGGTTATGGTTTTTCCTGTGGTCATGTATGGATGTGAGAGTTGGACTGTGAAGAAAGCAGAGCAACAAAGAATTGATGCTTTTGAACTGTGGTGTTGGAGAAGACTCTTGAGAGTCCCTTGGACTGCAAGGAGATCCAACCAGTCCATTCTAAAGGAGATCAGCCCTGGGATTTCTTTGGAAGGAATGATGCTAAAGCTGAAACTCCAGTACTTTGGCCACCTCATGCATGGAGTTGACTCATTGGAAAAGACTGGGAGGGATTGGGGGCAGGAGGAGAAGGGGACGACAGAGGATGAGATGGCTGGATGGCATCATAGACTTGATGGACATGAGTTTGAGTGAACTCTGGGAGTTGGTGATAGACAGGGAGGCCTGGCGTGCTGCAATTCATGGGGTTGCAAAGAGTTCGGACACGCCTGAGCAACTGAACTGAATTGAAGCCAAGGAGAACTAGGAGATATGCATGGAGGCAAGATACATTACCCATGGCTTTTCATCTTTTGTGACAATCTTGAAAAGCCAATTTGCCCTTTTTGCATAATATGCCACAAAAAAGAGAGAATAAACACCCCCAGCGATAACAAATACCTATGTGATGAAAGGAAGAAATCACAGATTCAGATTGTTTGTGGAACCGCTTGATAGAGGACTGTGAACTGAAGGCTACAACACATTTATTCGCATTTATCCTCCGTATCATCTTATTCAATCCAGCCTCAGAGTTGCACACAAATATTAAAGAAAGACTAATGAAAACAGAGTCCATCTCAGAACTCTTCTACTAACTTGGATTATCTTAATATGATTTTAGGTGCGTGTGTGTGTGTGTGTGTGTGTGTGTGTGTGTGTATGAGCACATGCTTAGTAGTGTCAAACTCTTCTCAACACCATGGACTGTATCCTGCCAGGCTCCTCTGTCCATGAAATTTTCCAGGCTAGAATAAGGGAATAGGTTGCCATTTCCTCCTCCAGGGATCTCCCGACCCAACTCTTTGGTCTCCTATACTGTCAGGTGGACTCTGCCAACTGCACCATCTAGGAAGCCCTTATTATTCAGACACTACAAATGCAATGTTAGAAGTTAGGGGGAAACAATAAAATATAACTTAGAAAAATTATTCAAAACCTAAAAATAGGTAAAAGATGTTAAAGGGGATTTTTCCAATATAGTGCTCTGTTTGAATTTCTATCAACATGGTTATTTTACAACTCTGTAAATATAGGGGTTAATTTGTCTTTTTTTTAGTAGATTCAAGTAATGTCTGTCCAGTGGAACAGACGACCTCTAAGTTTACAGTTTACCTAGTTTTATATCTTATCCCCGATATATCCCAATGCATGCATGTTAAGTCACTTCAGTAATGTCTGATTCTTTGTGACCCTATGGACTGTAGTCTGCCAGGCTGCTTTGTCCATGGAATTTTCCAGGCAAGAATACTGGAATGGCCATTTCCTTCTCCAGGGGATCTTCCCAACCCAGGGATCGAAACTGTGTCTCTTGCATCTCTTGCATCTGCAGGTGAGCTCTTTACCACTAGCACCACCTGGGAATCCCCTGATTTATCCCAATATCTAATTACAAATATTAAAAATATATATATGTATTTATCATTAGCTTCTCATCTTCTCTTTGTAGTCATTTTTAACATATTACCAGTTTCCTAATTAATAAGTGGATTGAATAATATCCTTAACTTATTCCTTTTGCCTCCTTATGAAAGTTATATTTTTTAACTCTTTCAGAATTATACTTTACCATTCTGATAATTTTCATGAGCTCTCTTCATTAGCTGTCTGATAATTTTCATTAGATCATCCTATGTTCTAGTGAACTTACCTAATGGAACTTAGTTCATTGGTGGTGGTGGTGGTTGTTCAGTCACTAAATTGCATCCGACTCTTTTGCCACTCTATGGACTGTAGCCTACCCGCCTTCTCTCTTCATGGGATTCCCCAGGCAAGAATACTGTTCATTGGTAAATAATCTTACTTGCTTACTTCAAAGCCTGATACATCACATTGATCTTTTGCCTTTCCTGTTTTCTATAATCACATCACTCCTACCTCCCATCCAAGATATTGCATGGCCTATTCTTTTTAATAGGTCCCAATCCATTCTCGGCCTTCATACCTTTGTAACAAGTAATTTTTCAAAGTTAACTTTGCTAAAACTACTTAATTAGGCATTACACAGTTAGAAAAATAAATATTTAATGCGTCAAATTTCCTTTCTTCTATCCTTATCACTCTGCAGACAGCTAAAATATAGTACGAGGCTTTACAACACACTGAGTGCAACAGTAAAAAAAAATATTCTTAATATCCCAATGAAGGGTTAAATTAAATAAAAAATAATGGCACTCATAAGTCATAGCATCATTAAAGGTTATGCTACAAAAAGTTTTGTAAGGAATAAACTGAAATAGAACATAGACAGTGGAATTTTTTTTTTAACAATTGTTCTTTTTGCTACTATAATATGATATTTTCCAAGAATGACAGCAAGCTTCTAAACAGTCATAGACTTCATTTCTTCTTAAGGAAATCTTTTCTTCTAGCTATGATCAAATGTTTTTTCATTATTCATATGTCTATTAAAAGGGAACAATAATAAAAGCAAAAAGGAGCATTTCTAAAGATTATTTTGTATGATTAGAATATTCTATAATTTGGTATTATTTCTTATTCATCCTTTCATGCCACCTTATTGTTATTTTTAGTAATTTTTTCCTAAAAGATAGATGAAATACTCACGTTAAAGGGAATTAAATAAATGAAATGAGAAAAATTGGTAATGTTGCATAATAGAGTTTAAGAATGGCATTTCTTCCACTTTCTTACTGAATAAAATATCACTGTTGGCTGACATAATTTAGAAAATTGTTATTCTCCACTGTCATTGGTAAATAATAGAGAATATAGAGTCAAAGGGGAAGGAAATAAAATGACACAAACTTCTGTTCTTAGTGAGATTTCCTGTAATATGGTATTTACTTTAAAAAAGTAAAATCCTGTTCTTCTAAGATGATAAATTTTCTGTGAAAATTTCTGATAAACACCAAAAATTAAGCTCAATCATTTAGCTCCCTATTCATGTCCCAGTGGTCACCCCTCGAATTTAAATTTATGATGTTTTCCTTAAAAATAAAATTAGTCTGTGCCAGCTCAACCATCACGGATTCAGATGCCTTTAAATATGAGCAAGTATAAGCTAATTTTTTTTTAATTGAGGTCAGATTTGGTTGGCCCAAGGTCACACTAATATGTTGCTTATTGTCTACAAGTGACATTTGCCGACTATTACCTAGGCTACATTTTTAGCATTCCCTCTGGCATGCTGAGATTAGATGTGACATTTCCTGGCCAGAATAAAACACAAGGTCGATTCTAAAGAATATAATACGATATTATTTCCATGCAACTTTGCATTTGCTTATCTGTAGTACACAGGCAGTTCGTTTTAAAGCATGGGACTTGCGAACCACTACTAGGCACACGCTAAATCCTTTCCTTACAGGATGTCTCCCTGCACTGTCCCAGCATCTATCTCCTGAGCCCTCTGCAGAGTCCCTGAGAAAACAACTGCAGTGGAGGTCAAAACGTTCCAGCTTCTACTATAAGAGGGTGAAGGAGTTTATCCTCCCATTGCCTGGGGAGATGATAGTTTCATCAGGAAGAAAATTTCCCACTGAGATAATGTTATACAAGATAATTGGCATATGTAAATCTATGGAAACTATTATTCAACTCCATTATGAGCTAAATAAAAATTTGTAGAACACCAAAGAATTATCAATTATTTACAAAAGTACTTAGGGAAGACAACCCATTAGTAAGTTTGTAACTGGAAAAACAATTTGGAAATGTCATGAATTTGGCTTAATGTTTTATTTTTCTTCCTAAAGCCTTAAAAGGAAAAAGTCATCATCATAATAAAAACCTACCGTTGGTCCAGGTTTGCTCTCATAATCACTCTGTTGCATCCACTTACCCTGACTAGAGTCAATTATTAAACGAAAATATAAATATATACTTGAATTTTGCTCTCTGAATGAAATACAAGGCTTGTAAAATTCAAGCATTTTTTTCCTCAGCCAAACGTTTGTGTACTTACTAGTTTAAAAAATTGTGAAAATGGATAGTAATCTCCAATACAAAGAAAACTGTCCATTTAAAAATTAAAATATGATCATAATTAATTTTCTTGGTTAGCTATTGATACTGAGCTACATGGCACAATAAAATGTAGTTATGAGTTTATTTTGTTTTAAACTAGATCTTATCTAGAAAGGCACACTTAGAGATGGGTTTACAATCCTGATTACAGGATTGTATTTATCAGTAATTCAGATTATCTGAAAACTTGAAAATAATACTCTCTCTTGATTTACATATTATCTACAAGCAACAGATACTATAACAAGAGGCCAATAAGTACCCATTTCCTTCTGTATGCAGCTCTCTGAGTTGGGATCTAGGAAATGTTACTCTGTGTTGAAGGTGCCTGAACTACTCTACTTCAACCCTCTATATTAAATAAAGTGACTGTCAATATCCTAGTTGAAGCTACAGAGCACAGATAGCTCTTTATAAGGAGTGCAATGAGCCATCCAAGCTAACTCAGCAGAGAGAACATTTACTAATAAAATGATCTTAGAGACCCATTGACTTGATGGATGTCTGGGACTGTGTAGGTAAGAGGCACCCATGATAAAAATGGTAGCAGATTTGAAGCCTTTAACAGGGCCTTTTAGCCATCCTAGCATGGTTTATTAGCATGACACAGGCTCCCTGTTTTCTCTCTCTTTAATGATACTGTTCTACGAACCAATGAATGTTTTCATTTGGAAAATAAGAAACATTGACATGTTATCTGAACTGTGGTTTCTTTAGTGATGCCAAGGGAATAAATATGTTAATTCTGTGCTTTGAGGAATGTATTCGGTAAGGGTCATTACTTCATTGATTTCATTGGACACCAGGTCCAGTTGAGAAAAAGTTAATATTATACACCTTGGACTATTTCATTATGCAAAAGTTTGACTTAGAAAATGGAGAATTTCAGTGATACTTGGATATACTTTTAGATGATGACTTTCAGGTTACATTCTCACAAGTCATGTTTAATGTTTAACTCATTTGTTAATTATGATACCTGAAGCAATTGATGTCAAACTACTGCGTGATTCTTCAGAAAAGAGGCAATTACTATGAAAAACTACCACATAAATCTTGAAATAGTCACAAAGTCTTACACAAATAATTCTTGTTGATATAGAAATAAAAAACAATCTTCTTCACATATAAGGAAATGTACAAAAACACATTCCTCGAGGAAGAGTATTTTCTTGGCACATCAGGGCTTTTACAGCAGGAGTTAAATAACAGCAGAAGTGCCAACTGGAAAGAGTTTCCCCTGGCTTTAAAACTGGAACAAAACAACTCTCAACATTTGCAAAACATTCCTTTATTATTAGAAATAAATTATTTGTATAAAAAATTGCATGCGTCAACCATTGCATTTATTTTTAGCACAACCCAGGGCTTCAATCCAGTCAGCCATTACAAGAAACAGACTCATTGTCTTATACAAGTTGAACAATGTGGGACAGGAACGGGAGTTCTCACAATCACAGAAAAATACTTACAAGAATAACATCAGACAAGGTTTATTTCATATTTCAACAGCATTTGTTTTTGTTTTTGTTTTTTTCACAAGCTAACATTAGTTTCCTTTTGTGATTTTTTTTTTTTAACTGCTCATGAATAAGCAATACTTTAGCTTGACACTCATTGGTTGTATTGTATAAAACGGGTTTCTTCACTCCCTATTATTAATACTTTTGGCTTGTGGCTACTTTTTGTTCCTTACAAGATTGACTATTGATTTGATTGATTGTAGTCTACAGAGATCTCCAGGAGTGAGTGTTGGTGGTGTCACGTTCATTGTTTAAGATCGCAGACCACATTTCTTCATATTGTATCATTTCCCTGTTTCAGATTGAATGATTGCTGTAGCTGATATATGTCGTCTTGGTGGAGGAAGCTGTTAAGACAAATTAAGACAAATTATAGTACAGGATAATACATCAGTTTGTTAAAATGATCTTAAAATTCAAATCTTACAGTGACTTTTTATACGTGGTCTTTACAACATATTATTTTAAACCACATGGTAGGAATTCAACAGCTGTATTAAAAGAAGAATTTTTGATCTGTGAAACCCTAATCTCATTTATAATATACACATTTAGCAGAAAACTAAAAATATGAACACCTTGCTATTTAATAAAGTTAGGTGAAATTCTATTTAATGTGTGTTTTGATTAACAGAGATTTACGGTGTAAAAAAATGCAAGAACAGATCAATTCTGTATCCTGCAAAATAAAATATATATATATATTTTTTTTATAATCCACATTAAAGACATCAATTTTTTGAGCCTGCTTGATGACCAAAAAAGGGTCAGTCATTATAATTGGCTTCCCTGGTAGCTCAGATGGTAAAGCATCTGCCTACAATGCAGGAGACCTGGGTTCCATCCCTTGGTTGGGAAGATCCCCTGGAGAAGGAAATGGCAACCCCCTCCAGTATTCTTGCCTGGAAAATCCCATGGACTGAGGATCCTGGTAGGCTACAGTCCTTGGGGTCACAAAGAGTCGGACACTACTGAGCGACTTCACTTCACTTCATTATAATTAGTCATGCTTTGAGAGTGAATATATCTTTTATTTAAATATAATACTTTTAAACTCTAAAAGTGAATGCACTAAAATGTATTGCCAACACATATTTACGGTCTGGTTTCATCAAAAGGATACAAATGGAGATGTTTAAAAAATAAAGACTTGAAGAAGCAAATGAATATATAATTTTTCTGGTACCAGCTTACTGTGAAATAAAACCCATTATTGTAAGATTATTAAATAGGTATGAACAAGAAAATATTCTAAGTCAAATTGATATTCATACTTAAATTTTCAGAAATACAAGTCTAAATCCAGATAATTCCTTTGTGTTTTTGAAAGCTGTGATGGAATAAATCTCTGTTCTAAAATTCAAATGTGATGTTCTATTTTTCAGTGGAATTCTGGAATGAATAAGAAAAAAGAAGAAAAAATGCTAAACATATATGTTTCACTTTGTTGTTTAGTCACTAAATTGTATCTGATTCCTTTGTGACCCCCATGGATTGTAGCCCACCAGGCTTCTCTGTCCATGGGATTTCCCAGGCAAAAATATTGGAGTAGGTTGCCATTTCCTTCGCCAGGGTATCTTCCTAACTCAGGGATCAAACCCTCATGTCTTGAATTGGCAGGCAAATTCCTTACCATGGAGCCACCAGGGAAGCCTATGTATTTCACTACATAAATCCAATCCACAGTGAAACACATTTTATTTTTTTTTAGAGAATGATTTACTTTTGAACACTGAATAAGAAAATTGTAAAGTTCCTTCTCTGAAATAATGGGTGATTAGACTCATTCCATTTTAGTGTACATGAACTCTGGTAATTGACCAGATAATTTTTTATCAGAGACCAGCATTACCTAAAGACCACAATCAGTAAAATTAAAGCAAGTAGCCCAGGATGTGCTAGTTGTAGATGTTTTTGCTATTTTTATTTCCTTGACTATTATGAGCTTCATGCTAAAAACAGGTGGGACATATCTGCATATCTTTCTATATTGCTCACATTAGGTTATTATTGACATGCAATTGAAAGGAAGTAGATCTTAGATTTGGTTTCAAATTGCATCCTCTTCTCTCCAAAATGAGTGCAAAAACATCACTAAACCAGGTTACAGGGCCTCAGTTTCGTCACTGGTCCACAATCCATAACATTGGGTTTTTGTGAGGACAGAGGCAGGGGAGATTTGTGGGGGAACAGCAGTTTTCTTAGAGAATCAATATGGAATGCTTTACTTTCTATTTACCCTTCTAAAAGCTAGGGTGTCTGCTCCATTTGGTTTGGTGTAAAATAGGACAGTGATTTTTATGGTCTTTATTTCATTTTTAACTTTTTTTCTTTCTTGTTTGTATAATGCTATCGTATCCTTCTAAATATTTTCTAAGAAAATAAAATCTATACTTCAGCTATGCTTTTGAAAGATTTTCATATGGTCTTTGTTGATAAGATGAAGAAAAATTATGAGTTAAAAAAAACGGCCCTGAAAGAAAAATACTCAACTTTTTGCCATATTCAGTATGTCTATACATGTAAGAAATATTTATCAGATTTGAAGATAGGTAGAAAGAAAAATTATGGAGGTAACAGAAGAACAATAACAAAATGATCTTGACGAAGATGATATTCAGATGTTACTCTTCAAGGATCATTCCAACTTTAAGACTCTAAACCTCTTTAGAAATTCATGTTTTATTTTTTAGACTCTTAGAAGTGACCTCCAGAAAAAGATGGTAGAATTCTACTGAGAACTATAATTTACAAAAGCAAAGTAATCATAATTTTTTTGATTAGAAAAGGGATGTAAGGCTCTGAACACTTCTGAATTTTAAGTCTTATCTTTTTTATTATTCAGAGACCAATCTAGACTTTGTGGGCCAGATCACTAGGTAAAATGATATTGCACACAATAAAGCAAGTCATGTGAATGTTTTTTGCAAGTCAGTGCATATAAGGGCTTCCCAGGTAGCTGCTGCTGCTGCTGCTGAGTCGCTTCAGTCGTGTCCAACTCTGTGCAACCCATAGACGGCAGCCCACCAGGCTCCCCCGTCCCTGGGATTCTCCAGGCAAGAACACTGGAGTGAGTTGCCATTTCCTCCTCCAATGCATGAAAGTGAAAAGTCAAGTGAAGTCGCTCAGTCGTGTCCGATTCTTAGCGACCTCATGGACTGCAGCCTACCAGGTGGCAGTAGTGGTAAAGAGCCATGCCTGCCAATGCAATACAGGTTCGATCTCTGGATCTGGACGATCCCCTGGAGAAGGAAATGGCAACCCACTCCAGTATTCTTGCCTGGGAAATCTCATGAACAGAGGAGCCTTGCGGGCTACAGTTCATGGGGTTGTTAAATGTTGGACACGACTGAAGTGACTTAGCACATAGGTACGCATATAAGTGCATATAAGGGTTACGTTAGGACTTCCTTGGAAGTCCAGTGGTTAAGACTCTGAGCTCCCAGTGCAGGGTGCATGAGTTCCATCCCTGGTCAGGGAACTAAGTCCCACAAGGGGATTTGGCACCGCATGGCCAAAAAAAAAAAAAAAAAATTCTGTTTATAACATTCTATAGTCTATTAAGTGTGTAATAATAGTGTGTCTAAAAACATAATGCACATACCTTCATTAGACAAAAATATTGCTAAAAAATGCTAACCATCATCCAACAACGCAAGTTTGACACAAATGCTCAGTTTTGGGGGAAAAAAAAAAAGATTCAGTATCTGGGAAACACAATCAAGTGAAGCTCAATAGAAGGAGGTATGTCTGCAGATTTTCATGGCAGCAGTGGTACTTTTGCCTTCATTCCAGAAGTGTTACAGAACACAAAGGATTCAGAGATACACATATGAGCTAATGCAATACTTCTGATGATGAATATGCTTCGTGAAAATCAGGTTTGAATGCAGCAACAATGAATTTCCTGTGCACACACACTGGGTTTATAAGCCAGAGAAAGCGGATCTACCTCCAACAGCAGCTGTTCTCATGAATTATGCATGAACAGAGCTTAAGGACTATCATGTTACAACATTTGTTAATTGGGCACCATTGATAAAATTCATATATATCAACTTTGTTCCTAAGTCTCTTTTCAGAAGAAGTTTTATGAAACAACACTTGACCTTTTTACTTGTGAAATGTAGTATTCTGCAAATTCAATCATTAACATGGACTTGTTTGGTGTACTTTCCAGCTTCACATTCCTTTTATTTATTCTGTGTACCTTTAGAAGCTTTAAAACCTTATATGTATGATCAGAATTTCAGGCATTAACAAGTCATCTTTAAGATGAAATGGCTTAAGTATGAGGATTTGTAGAGATCTATCAATTTGAAGAAAAAGTATTGCATGTATATCATAAATACACAGCTAATTTGAAAAAAAAATTCCAACTGTAGAACAGTAGCCATAATTATCAAAATCCTTCACGTATTAAAAATAGAGATGCTAAAACAATAGTTCTAGAATTTTGTCTTCTCTTTTCTACGACCCCCAGCCCAATTTATATTTTCAAGACAGCAATGATACATCTACTTTTATACAGTGATTTATAGTTTACAAAACACTATCCTGTATGTCATTGTCATGTCATGGTGGTGAGGGTGATTTATCAAAAGTCTGATAGCAGAAAGTATGAGAATGCAGCAGCATGGACACAGTCCCAGTGCATTAACCAGCCTGGGACTGATTGAGAATGGGCTCCCTCAGTTTTGCAAGGAGGTTTTTCAAATCCGAGGAGGTACAGAGAATTTAATGGCAAAAGTTTTTTTCAGTTTTCAATTATACTTCCAAAGACATAAAATGTTCTTATAGAAGAAAAATATTGCATTTAAGCTCTTCAAGTTTTTGGTAGTTTTAGAGAGTTTGTGATTTTGGAAGACTTTTGACTCCATTCAAACATGTGGCAGACGGGATAGGCATCCACGGGGTCCATGGTCGCTAGTCATCTAAGTAAGCAAAGGTTAATAGTGGTTACAGGGAGTAAGATGGAAGAAGGATGTGTGGAGATTTCCTACACTCTTTTTTGAATGTCTGAACTGTAATCACTTTATCTGAGCCTAATTTATTCAACCCAAATTACTCCTGTAAAAGATGAAAACTACAAAGTACAGTTTAACCTTCTTTGAGGTCATAATTGACTTTATCTTGATTCACCTTATCTTGGCTTTCTTTCACCTTCCAAAAGTGAGCATTCAACTCCTCCAGAATATTATAGGATTACCTACCAGAGAGGCTCCACTTTTGTAATCTTTCATTCTTATTTCAGAAGAAATAGGGAAATGTACTCATGCTATGAAATTTCCATTTCAGCGTCAATAGAAAATAATAGAAGGAAAACAAAATGTGTTAGACTTATTTCTATGACATGGAATTAGCCTTTATCAACACCAGAAATTTTCCCTTCAGAGAACCAATTATTTTTTAAAGGGATAGAAAATGTTGATTATTTTTTTCCTTACTATGTTCCAGAGGTAAATCTAGTGAGAGGGTAACAGGCAGGAAGGCCAGGGGTCTCCAAATGGAAGAAATAGCCTGCAAGTGTCAGACATCTTTATCTCTCTTAAGCGGCAGGAGGAAACAAACTAGCAATATTTTTTCCTTCTCTACACAAATTTAAAGGGAGGTTTCTCTTAAAATACTGTGTTGCCATAATGACACCTGGTTTCGCCTGAAGTTAGCTATTCTTGAGCCTAGAGATAACCAATGCCTTTTTCTTATGAAAATGTTCGTCTTAAGCTATGCTAATGTGCTATGCCTTTACCCCAAACTCTGTCTCCAAGTCGGTTCTGCCTCTTGGCCCAGAACCTACTTGACAAACCAGTATGTTATACTCAGATATTGTTCCCCTAATCTATGTAAATGAAACTATTTGTATGGTGGTCTGCCCTTCTTCAAGATTCAAGTTAATCATTTTATGGCCCAGGATAAACCATTTGGTGCCAAGATTATCCCAAAATGCATCTTATGGGTGAGGGGCCTGGTGCCATTCTGAATTTTAAGACATTCCTTTCTTTCATTAACAGACTGCTAGTGACTATATAACATCCAGCTGAAGACTAGCAGGGGAGGGTACTCTTTCTACCCCCTTCTGATGCCTATGTCAGAAGCTTTCTCTATCTCCTTTATACTTTAATAAAACTTTATTACACAAAAGCTCTGAGCGATCAAGCCTCGTCTCTGGCCCCGGATTGAATTCTTCTCCTCCGGGGGCCAAGAATCCCGGTGTATTTGCGTGATTCAACAACAACCTTTCACTAGGATATCTGATATTTACTTCACTGTTTATTTGCTTGTTTCCATTTGCAACCACATTATATAAAGTTCTTTGGATTGCTGTTAAAAACCAAGTGCATCTATAGACTCTGGTGAGTCATATGAGATGTGCCAGTGTTCAAACTGTATCACTGGCCAACAGTAGTTTATTGACATTCTTCAATAGGTAATAACTTCCTGCACTGATGCTTTCAAGGCAAGCACACCAAATTCTGCCCTCAAGTCACAAGCATTCTACTCTGATAGAATGCCTTTAAGAGTAGTTTTAGTACATCCTCTGCTAAGTGCCCAAATAGCTCCACTATTAGTCAATTCCCTACCTATAATCAGAGGTGGTTTTAACAATTGGATACCAAACCAATCCTTATTGTGCCTTCTCTTGTACTTTTTTAAGGGTTCACATTTGCAGAAGGGTGAATAGATATACAGGTAAATTTGATA
Organism: Bos indicus; assembly: GCF_029378745.1. Classification (NCBI taxonomy): domain Eukaryota; kingdom Metazoa; phylum Chordata; class Mammalia; order Artiodactyla; family Bovidae; genus Bos; species Bos indicus. The sequence goes on from NC_091763.1 coordinate 91,031,508, forward strand.
TTCATGAACTGAAGGTCATCTTCCTAGAGGATCTGGCCAATCATTCCAAGAAGTCTGATAGTAATTGAAGTCAGTAAGTTTAATTAATACATGCTTATTTACTAAGGATAGTTCTGCATATAGGGCATCAAAGTAGACAGTGTTGTAGATTAAGTTGTTATAATAATTGAATCAGCTAAAATCAACTCAATCATCCCTGTATTTTATGTCAAATGTACAGAGAATAGGAGATATAGCCTCCTGGAAGAATCTGAGAGAGAGAATGTGTGTGTGTGAGTGTGTGTGTGTGTGTGTGTATGTATGCGCTCACTGTATTCAACTTTCTGGTATTTTGCAATACATACTTTCAATTTGCTGTTCTTCAATAGATACCAAGATGGACTTGAATAATTCAGTTAAACTCTACTGGATTAGTTTGGTAATAGTGTATTATTATGTGCTTCTTCAGAGATGAATATAGAGACGAGGAAGATAGGTGAGGGAAGGAAAAGTGGAGGGGTGGTTGTAGCAAGAGTCCTATTTTCAGGGTCATGAGGCTTTCAGAGAAGAACTCTATCTGAATATATATTAAGAATTAGAGAGATCAATGAAAGCCAGAGAAGGGGATCACTTTGGGGAAACAAATATAAACTATGACTGAACCTAACATGTTGGCTAACCAGTTTTCTCCTTTCCCTAAATACATAAATAGCATATTTTCTACTTGTGGAAGGGGCTTCCCTGATGGCTCGGTGGGTCAAGAATCTGCATGGAAAGCAGGAGACACAGGTTTGATCCCTAGGTTGGGAAGATCCCCTGGAGGAGGGCATGGAAACCCGCTCCAGCATTCTTGCCTAGAGAATCCCATGGACAGAGGAGCCTGGCAGGCTACAGTTCATGGGGTCACAAAGAGTTGAAAACAACTGAAGCAACTTAGCATACACACATGCTATTTGTGTAAGATCTTTGGTAACTTGCTCCATAAATACTAGTTAACTGCTAATTCTATGAAGAGCAACCCATATTGAACTAACAACAACTGGAGAATGAATACTAAAGGATAATTTTATAAATGGAGCCTAGTTCCAATCTTCAAGCTCTGTGATGCCTCACAAGAGAGACTTGAGCGTCACCCTTTTTTAAAGAGAATTTGTGTCTATGTTCATGCTCTGGAGAGGAGCCACTTGCACTGAAATGCTTTGGTTCTAACCAAATGGTTCTAACCACTGTGATGGTCTCATGGTGTGTGGATACCACCATGCCCTTGGAACCATGTTGTACAGTCCCCAAGACCAGTAGAAGAATGTTCAACGTACATCTATCAGGAAGTGCTCCCGCTCTTGACCATCGGAAAGTCTACGGATGACTTACTGTTGGTTTCAAGACTCTCACAGAGTTCGCTTTTCACCTCGCCATTTGGTCTATCATTGCCTTTTTGGATCAGTTTGCTTTGCATGGTGGCAGCGGTCACCACAGCCTTGAAGCTCCTCTTGCGTTTTTGAACGTTCTGCTCTGGATGAAAAATTATAATATAAACCTTGGGCATATACAGCATGCCTAGAGACACCGAAGCACTTAAACTCATGGAGACAGTGAGTGTTGTTGTCTGGATGTACATCTGAGGAAGGAAAAAACAAAAGGAATCAATGTTGGTAAGCCTGGTCTAAGACACAGCAAATAACACAACCATTTTCTGAAATTATTCCAGATTCTCTTCTAAAAGGTCCTTATTAAAAGTACCCTTACTTATAGTCAAACATTCCTTTATCCCCACCTGCAGATATGGATAAAGTTGTATTATTGATAAAGCCCAATTCCTTAAAACAGACCAAAAAACAAGTAGGCTGATGGAGCTTAATTTCCTGCTTAGATTGTAATTAACCATATATAAGGAAGGGAACAAAACTAGTCTAGCAAAAAACTAACACGTTATGTCACACAAACCTTCTTCAGGGGGGTATCCCAGGGTCAAACAATAAACTTAACCTAGAAGGTAAATTATATACAGTAGAAATAGAGTGGGAGTGAAATAGTCCATAACATCACTATTTCACACCATTGCTTGAATAATGCTAGTGTTTGCATCTACACATAATGACTTAAGTCGAGCTTCCAAACCTGATAAATCACAAGCATGCCATAAGGGCTGGATTTTTTTAACAGCCTCTCCCACCCAAGGATAATTCTGAGGGGGTTCTAGATGACAGCATCAGATCCAAATATGCGTGGGTGCTTTTAGAAAATAACAAAAGACTTCCTCCTTCCAAGATTGAAATATGCCCTTTGGGGATGGGTCCTGACATCTGCATTTTGAGAATTCTCCCTGTGTGTTCATTTTTTATCCTTATTTCACTAAAATTGACTGCTCTGGTGCTTACAAAGAGAAGGCCCTCTGGAAGATTTTTCTTCCTGCAATCTAGAGGTTAATGAGCTGAAAAAGTCAAGCGTAAAATCATTGCTTTTGGCTTTTTCATTTTGTTATGAAAACAGACATGATAATATTTTAATCTTTTCTCTTCCCCAGTATTATTGAGGTATAATCAAAAAATAGAAATCTATATATTTAAGTATAGAACTTGATATTTTGCTGAACATATTATGAAATTATCTCAATCAAGTTAATTAATGTATCCATTACAGTTACCATTTTCTTTCATTCATTTTTTTTTTAAATTTGACTACATCAGATCTTAGTTGCAGCTCAGAGGCTCTTCACTGCAGTACATGGCTGTGGTTGCCAACAACATGTGGGATATTAGTTCCATAACCAGGGATCAAACCCATATCCCCCTCATTGAAAGTCAGATTCTTAACCACTGGATCACCAGAGAAGATTTTTATTCATTCTTTTTATTTTATTTTACTTTTTGGTGAGAATGTTTAAGCAAATTTCTTAGCAAATTTCAAGTGTATGCAATTCAGTAATTTTACTATAGTCACATATTCATCTTGCATTACTGGAAGTTCATGCGTTTTGAACAGTATCTCCCCAGTTCCCCTTCCCCCTGCCCTTGGCAACCACAGTTCTGCTCTCTGCTTCTATGAGTCTGCCTATTTAAAATATTTTTTAAATATTTAGGCTGTTTTAGAGCCAACTAATTGGAAAAGACCCTGATGCTGGAAAGATTGAGGGTAGGAGGAAAAGGGGGCAACAGAGGATGAGATGGTTGAATGGCATCATTGACTCAATGACATGAGTTTGAGCAAACACCAGGAGAGAGTGAAAGACAGAGATGCCTGGTGTGCTGCAGCCCATGGGGTTGCCAAGAATTGGATGCAGCTGAGCGACTGAACAACAATTTTAGATTCCACATGTGAGTGAAATCATGTGGCATTTGTCTTTCAGTATCTGGGTGATTTCCCTTAGAATAATGTCCTCCAGGTTCATCCATGTTGCCACAAATGTCAAGATTTCCTATTTTTTTTTTTGAGAGTCAGTAATATTCTATTATATGAATATATCACATCTTTAAAAATAAAAACCTCTGATTTACTAACATTTTTCATTTCCTGAGCTCAAAAGATAATTTTTCCCAAATAAGTTGGAATACTGAGGCTACAAAGTAGCCATGTTTTCAGATTATGAAGAGATCCCTTTATCATTTACATATCTGTTCACCTGTAATGATACCTCTGAAAACATAAAGTTGTCAGATTGCATCTGGTAATCCCCAGGACCCAAACAAATTGTGTCCTTTTTAATAAAGGCTCAAAATACATATGCCTTCAAGGATAAATACTTGAGTCAACCTATGGCTGCTTTTTTCTAGGGGAGACTATTTCTATTAACAGATGACAAAGCCTTGAATAAGACACTGTCCAACCTGTGAAGAGAACTTCAGACACCACTAAAGAGGCTGTCCTTGTCAGAGAAATCATATCCTGTGGATTACTGAGTTTAAGTTCAGTTTATCTATCACTAAAGCTGCTCTTTGCTTAAAACCCTATCATGAGTGTGGGAACACTCATCAAGTAGGGATATTTAGGATTGGCTTGTTTCAAAGTTCACCTCCTCCAAGAAGTCTTCCATGATAAATCTTATCTTAATTATATTGTCCTTATTTTACTTCTAAGCACTAATGCATTGAAAACTAAATACAGTGGAGCACTTGCTAACATGTAACTATGTAACTATAGTCATTTATGTAAACTTTGTAATAATTCATATAAAACATACAACTAGAGTATAAACTTCCTTAGGATCTGTAATCCACATTTTTACTTACATATCTCTAAAAATTACATAATAATTACTTAGATACCACTCATAATACAGAAATTACATAATAATTACACAATAATTATGTAATGATAATAAGAAATTGCATAATAATTATATACATAATGTAATTACATAATAATTACTTGGAGAAGGAAATGGCAAGCTACTCCAGTATTCTTGCCTAGAGAATCCCATGGACAGGGGAGCCTGATGGGTTATAGTCCATGGGGTCGCAAAGAGTCAAGACATGACTTAGCAACTAAACAACAATAATTACTTAGATACCACTCATTATTTTCAAGTATATGAAGATTTTCAAGAACCCCTTGATTTATACAAATAATATAAAATATGTTTTCTATACATTCCACTGTGTGAAATGGACATTGAGATTGATGACGTTTTAAATGAGAAACACAAAATAATGAGATGTGAATCCAGATTAAATAGGTTGGGCTATGCAGTGCATGCTAAGTCACTTCAGTCATGTCCTACTGCTTGTGACCCCATGGACTGCAGCCCACCAGGCTCCTCTGTAAGTGGGATTCACAGGCAAGAATACTGGAGTGGGTGGCCAGCCTCAATAGAGGCATCATGAAAATACATCCCTCAGCAAAGTGATAAATTACTACACGTCATGACCTCTTAGGCTCAGTTCAGTTCAGTTGCTCAGTCGTGTCCAACTCTTTGCGACATCATGGACTGCAGAACTCCAGGCTTCCCTCTCCATCACCAACTCCAGGAGCTTACTCAAACTCATGTCCATTGAGTTAGTGATGCCATCCAACCATCTCATCCTCTGTCATCCTCTTCTCCTCCTACCTTCAATCTTGACCAGTATCAGGGTCTTTTCCAATGATTCGGTTCTCAGGTGGCCGAAGTACTGGAGCTTCAGCTTCAGCATCAGTCCTTCCAATGAATTGACTGGTTGGATCTCCTTGCAGTCCAAGGGACCCTCAAGAGTCTTATCCAACACCACAGTTCAAAAGCATCAATTCTTTGGTGCTCAACTTCCTTTATAGTCCAACTCTCACATTCATACATGACTACTGGAAAAACCATTGCTTTGACTAGGCTACCCGCCAACAAGTGAAAACCCATATTATATTTGAGAGAACTATACAGTGGAAGTGAGAAATAGATTTAAGGGACTAGACTCATAGACAGAGTGCCTGATGAACTATGGATAGAGGTTCATGGCATTGTACAGGAGACAGGAATCAGGACCATCCCCAAGAAAAAGAAATGCAAAAAAGCAAAATGGCTGTCTGAGGAGGCATTACAAATAGCTGTGAAAAGAAGGGAAGTGAAAAGCAAAGGAGAAAAAGAAAGATATACCCATATGAATGCAGAATATACCCATATGAATGCAGAGTTTCCAAAGAATAGCAAGGAGAAATAAGAACGCCTTCCTCAGTGATCAGTGCAAAGAAATAGAGGAAAATAATAGAATGGGAAAGACTAGAGATCTCTTTAAGAAAATTAGAGATACCAAGGGAACATTTCATACAAAGATGCTCAATAAAGGACATAAATGTTAGCAACCTAATAGAAGCAGAAGATATTAAGAAGAGGTGGCAAGAATACACAGAAGAACTGTACAAAAAAGATCTTCATGACCCAGATAATTACAATCATGTGATCACTCACCTAGAGCCAGACATCCTGGAATGTGAAGTCAAATGGGCCTTAGGAAGCATCACTATGAACAAGCTAGTAGAGGTGATGGAATTCCAGTTGAGCTATTTCAAACCCTGAAAGATATGCTGTGAAAGTGCTGCACTCAATATGCCAGCAAATTTGGAGAACTCAGCAGTGGCCACAGGACTGGAAAAGATCAGTTTTCATTCCAATCCCAAAGAAAGGCAATGCCAAAGAATGCTCAAACTATGGCACAATTGCACTCATCTCACATTCTAGTAAAGTAGTGCTTAAAATTCTCCAAGCCAGGCTTCAGTAATACATGAACCATTAACTTCCAGAGGTGCAAGCTGGATTTAGAAAAGGCAGAGGGACAAGAGATCAAATTGCCAATGGGTCATCGAAAAAGCAAGAGAGTTCCAGAAAAACATCTATTTCTGCTTTATTGACTATACCAAAGCCCTTGACTGTGTGAATCACAATAAACTGTGGAAAATTCTCAAAGTGATGGCAATACCAGACCACCTGACCTGCCTCTTGAGAAACCTGTATACAAGTCAGGAAGCAACAGTCAGAATTGGACATGTAACAACAGACTTGTTCCAAATAGGAAAAGGAGTATGTCAAGGCTGTATATTGTCACCCTGCTTATTTAACTTATATGCAGAATATATCATGAGAAACGCTGGGCTGGAGGAAGCACAAGCTGGAATCAAGATTGCAGGGAGAAATATCAACACCCTCAGATATGCAGATGACACCACCCTTATGACAGAAAGTGAAGAAGAACTAAAGAGCCTCTTGATGAAAATGAAAGAAGAGAGTGAAAAAGTTGGCTTAAACTCAACATTCAGAAAACGAAGATCATGGCATCCAGCCATCACTTCATGGCAAATAGATGAGGAAACAGTGGAAACAGTGGTTGACTTTATTTTTCTGGGCTCCAAAATCACTGCAGATGATGATTGCAGCCATGAAATTAAAAGATGCTTACTCCTTGGAAGGAAAGTTATGACTAACCTAGATAGCATAGTGAAAAGCAGAGACATTACTTTGTCAACAAAGGTCCATCTAGTCAAGGCTATGGTTTTTCCAGTGGTCATATATGGATGTGAGAGTTGGACTATAAAGAAAGATGACCATCGAAGAACTGATGTTTTGTATTGGAGAAGACTCCTGAGAGTCCCTTGGACTGCAAGGAGATCCAACCAGTCCATCATAAAGGAAATCAGTCCTGAATATTTATTGGAAGGACTAATGCTGAAGCTGAAACTCCAATACTTTGGCCACCTGATGCAAAGAGCTGTTTCATTTGAAAAGACCCTGATGCTGGGAAAGATTGAGGGCAGGAAGAGAACGGGATGGCAGAGGATGAGATGGTTGGATGGCATTACCAACTCTATGGACACGGGTTTGGGTGGACTCTGGGAGTTGGTAATGGACAGGGAGGCCTGGCGTGCTGCAGTTCATGGGGTCACAAAGAGTCGGACAGGACTGAGTGACTGAACTAAAAAAGATCTACTACAATTAAGAAAGTGAAAATGAAGTCGCTCAGTCGTGTCCTACTCTTTGCGACCCCATGGACTGTAGCCTATCATGCTCCTCCATCTATGGGATTTTCCAGGCAAGAGTGTTGGAGTGGATTGCCATTTCCTTCTCCAGGGGATCTTCATGACCCAGGAATCAAACCCGGGTCTCCCGCATTGCAAGCAGACGCTTTATCGTCTGAGCCACCAGGGAAGCCCACTACAATTAAGAAGGTCCTGTTAAAATGTGACAATGTGCTTTTAAACCACTTAAACCTCCCTAAGATATGCCACCTACTTTTAGGCAACTTATGAATACTCATAAGCTTCTCTTGCATTGGTTAGTCCTCTTTGGATTCCTACTTATTCTCCTGCTAGTATTGCTTCAGAAAGGCTATGCAGAAAATGGGCTGCACAGAAAGGATACAAAGAAAAAATAGAGCCAAATGCAAACTACAGATATAAATATTTCAAAGTCTCTCAAATAGGTAACCATCAATTTTATCCAAGTCAGACGCAGCCAAGTCAATTTAACTTAAAAAAGAAACAAATCCAAACATAAATACCTCCAGAGATGAAACAGCCATGAAACAATAGGAACATCTGCATTGATTATGCTCCTGCTCAGTTGCTAAGTTGTGTTCAACTTTTTGGGGACCCCATGGACTGCAGTCTGCAAGTCTTCTCTGTGCATGGGATTTTCCAGGCAAGAATATTGGAGTGGGTTGCTATTTCCTCCTCCAGAGGATCTTCTCCACCCAGGGATCAAACCTGCGTCTCCTACATTGGCTGGTGGGGTTATTACCAGTAAGCCACCAGGGAAGCCCACTATTGATTACTAGGATTCTTTTTATAAGTCTTAATCTGCTGGTCTTTTAAAAACATATAATGCTAGACCAAACAATCATAAACACCTTTCTAGTTTGAAAGTCTTATAAATTTTATCTGCTACCCTAAATATACATGATAAATTTCTTCCCCTTTTCAGAATAATTTCTGTAATATATAGTAAATTTTATTTTGCTAAATATTAAGCATGAAGTAGATTCTGAAATGCTGATTTCCACATAAATGCATTACTGTAGTCTGTCCTTTCAGCAAGCCAACTCAAGAGAAGATGTAATAAAATAGAATTAGGCCAAATAGTACTATGCTTAGTGTTTCAAGCTCTCCTTTAGTCACTATGCTTACAAATTATGCCATAATGCTGACCTTACTTATGTGCTCTCTTATAACAGCTTATGAAAATTTTAATGTGTTTACTACACAAAAAGCATTTATACCAAAATCATACCCTAAAATCTAAAACCTTATGATGGCCAAGTCTTTGTTAACAGGATTTTGGACTGTGAGCAGACTGAGTTTTTGAACTTCATATTTGAATATGTAATGAAATGAAAATGTATATATATTATAACCTCAGTGAAAGCAAAATAAGCAAAGAAATAAAATGCCACCACCTACTGTCATTCTAGAGATGCTAACGTCTTAGCACCATGGAAGATAGGACTTTAGTATCTCCCATATTTTGGAAGAAATGGAAAGATTACATTAAAGGATTGATGTTTCCAAAAACCTCCTGGATTTCTTTTATACCTGTTGAATAGTCTAATTATTTGAGTCATGTAAGGAAGGAACATGATCAAGCAGACCTAAAATTGAATTCCGGCACCAGCGCTTATGATTTATAATTTTTTTAAGATATAGAGAATTACAGAGAAACTCCACAATTGCCTTGTGGGTGGTAAAATTTTCCCTAGTCGACCCACCAGGTGACAATAAAACATCCCTGGCAATTGAACAGTTGTGAGATCTTGTTTTCCTCCCTAACCTTTAATTTCTTACCTATGAAATGGAGGAAATTAACACTTTTCTCATAGAAGGATTATAGGTAGAATGGCATGATTGTAGTTTAGTCGCTAAGTAGTGTCTGACTCTTGCCTGCCAGGCTCCTCTGCCCATGGGATTTTCCAGGTGAGAATACTGGAATGGGTTTCCATTTCCTTCTCCAGGGGATCTTCCCAACCCAAAGATCGAACTCATGTCTCCTGCTTGGCAGGCAGATTCTTTATTACTGAGCCACCAAAATGGAGAAAAATAGTACTTTTTCACAGAAAGGTTACAGATGAAATGACATAATTTTTATAAAATGACTCAAAGGCACAAAAGCGTAGTAGCTCAACAAAGATTATTTGCCCTACAACTTTGACTCTAAAAGGCTGCCAACAAAGCATACTTCCAGGAATATAGAAGAAGAGAGTGGTCTATGAGTCAGTCATCCAGAGTAGACAGTTCAATGAAGAGCTGACAGCCGTGCTCCGACTATATGATATAAAGGAAAGTGCTTCTGGAATCGTACTTCAAAGTAGGCAGAACAAAATTTTGCCTCAAAGTCAACTCCTATTTGCTGAAAGGGAGTAGAATAGTGTACTGGCTTTCTATATCAAAGTTACAACTCACCAGAATATCCTAACTATATTAGGAGGGAACTATATTTAACTTCCTATAACCAACATAAATCCATTGAGAAATGCTGACAGTGGTACTGGATATGTTAATGTAACCTTCTTCTTTCCATCCTTCTTTTATGCCCCACCTTCTGCCCCCTATTACTCCAAGATACTAGTACTTGGAGGAAGGGGAGTGTCTTTTCTATTATGTCCACTGATAGCCTGTCACTCCCCTCTGCCTGTATGACTCCTGGACATTTTGAATCTCAAACAATCAGATGCACTGAAACAGATTTAAATGATGTCTAGCTAAGTCAGGGAGGAGATGGAACAATAGAGCATATTAACATGACATCTTTTCTGGGACCTATTACAGAATTCTTCTTCATTCTCTGCTGGAGTCATATGTGCACATCCAGGGTCTACTCAGTGTAGGTCATGACCTGGAATCACTAAAGACTACAGGAAGAGTAAGGAGGGAAGAGATTATATTACTTCAGGAGACAGGTCAGCTTTCAACCGTTTCAACCAGCTGCCTGCACACAGAACTCCACAGATATCCAAGCTGGTAAGTTTTCAACTCCTAAGCAACTAAGGAAACCTATTATGAAATCTAACACCCCAAATGGGTTTGTGCCATTTGATAAGAAACAGATTACTTATTTCTCAATATTTCTGCCTTGCCCTGGATGGTTTCACTTCACTTTCTGCCAGCCAGCCAGGTCCTATTTGGCTGCCTCACACACAGTCTGACCAGTGAGAAAGCTACGTTTACATTTAAAGCCTGCCTTTCTCTACCCCTGTTATCTACTCCCTCATCTGTGTGCCCACCAAAGTGACACCTGTATTCATAAATGATTTTTCTTCTGCTTTTCAGAAGGGCTTTGGTCAGCGGACTAAAATAATCTCCTTAATTACTAGAAGTGATTAAAACAATTTTATTTAAAGATAGAGAAGTTTATAGAGAAACTCTGGAGTTGTCTTGTGGGTGATAAAAGCCTCAAATCAACCTAGCATGCAAAAATCCAAGCTAATCAAAACTCTCCAAACAACTGGACATAGCAGACACTGGGGCAATGATCCAGTTCTTTGGGCTGACCCTGAGTACTGATGAACCATCCCAAGTCCATATTAATCATTTATCATGGTTTCTGTTTCATTTAGTTCAAATACCTTGCTGGCATCTCCTTCTAAGTCAGTTCTGAGAGATCCTCCTTATTCTCTCTAACACAACTAACATAATTACCTTGAGGTATCACAGGCCTCGGGGTTTCCCAGGTAATGGGAATGACCCAGGCTCAGTGGTGATGAATATGCCTGCTAATGTGGAAGACAACAGGTTCGATCCCTGGGAGGGGAAGACCCCCTGGAGGAGGAAATGGTAATCCACTCCAGTATTCTTGCTGGAAAAATCCATGGACAGAGAAGCCTGGTGAGTATAGTCCATGGGGTCACAAAGATTCAGACATGATTGAGCATGCATGCATCCCAGACCTCAGTCCTTAGATATTTATCTCTATCTGTCTGTCTGTCTCTGTCTGTCTGTCTATCTATCTATCTATCTATTGGACCAGCTTTCCAGGTGTACTGTCTGTACTCAGACTCCTTCACTAGGAAAGACATCATGTTAAGTCACTTCAGTTGTGTCTGACTCTTTGGGACCCCATAGAATGTAGCCCACCAGGTTCCTCTGTCCATGGGATTCTCCAGGCAAGAAGGTTGTAGTGGATTGCCATTCCCTTCTCCAGGGATCTCCCCAACCAGGAATCAAACCCACGTCTCTTATATTTCCTGCACTGGCAGCCTGGTTCTTTACCACGGGTGCCACCTGGGAAAGACATCATAATTGGTTTAATGTTCTTCTCCCCTCATTCATTCTTGCCCCACCATTCTGGCCTCTTGGCTAATCTTAAAACACATCAAGCATGCTTCTGCTTTGAGCCTTTTAAATTTGATGCCTGCCCCTTTACTTCCTTCAGGAAGTGTTCCTTTCTGAACTGTTCTTTCTCAATGAATCCTTTCCTAAACATGAAGTTAAAGACTGTAACCCTCACCCCTTCACCAGCTTTTACTTTCCCAGCTTTATTTCACTCCTCAGTATCTAACATTTTCTACCATAAAAGTCTATATATTTTACTAATTATATATTGCCTTTTCCCCTTAACTGGAATAAAAAATTCTATGAGTCCAGGGATGTTGATGTATTTTATTCACTGCTACAAATGACACCTAGGACACTGCCTGAATACATGAACTTTCTGTATTCTTTAAGGCATTCTTACTCTTGACTTTGACTTTTAAAGGAAATAACCCATGGGGACTTTCCTAGTGTCACAGTAGATAAGAATCCACCTGCCAATTCAGGGAACACAGGTTCAATCCCAGGTCCTAGAGGATTGAACATGACACGGAGCAACTAAACCCATGTGCCACAACCACTGAACCCATCTGCTGCAACTATTCAAGCCTGCGTGCCTGGAGCCTGAGCTCTGCAACAAAAGAAGCCCCTACATTGAGAAGCCTGTGCACCACAACGAAGAGTAGTCCCCACTCACCGCAACTAGAGAAAGCCTACGCACAGCAGCGAAGACCGAGTACAACCAAAGATTAAGTAAATACATAAATAATTCCTTTTAAGGAAATAACTCATGCAATTTCAATAGGAAAAATGACATCAGACTCTAAAGCTAGAAAATATATGAAAATGTGAGGGCCCCATTTCCTTCAGATCAGTACCTAGGCTAGAACAGAAACTATTGCATATATAAACATGATGATCTCTTAATTTATTTTTTAAAAAATATTTATCCAGTTATTTGACTGCATCAGGTCTTTGTTGGGCATGCGGAGTCTCCAGCTGCACCATGTGGGATCTAGTTCCCTGACCAGAGATTGAATCCAGGTCCCTGCATTGGGAGCGTGGTCTTAGCCACTGTAACACCAGGGAAGTCCCAAGATGCTCTTTTAAACTGTAAATAAGACAACTCAAAGTCAGTGTTCTCCACATTTTTTAAACATGTATTTATTGGAGGCTAATTACAATATTGTGGTGGTTTTTTGCTAATCACTGACATGAATCAGCCATGGGTGCACATGTGTCCCACCATCCTGAACCTCTCTCTCACCTCCCTCCCCACCCCATCCCTCCAGGTTGTCCCAGAGCACCAGCTTTGAGTGCCCTGCTTCATACAACGAACTTGCACTGGTGATCTAGTTCACATATTGTAATATACATGTTTCAATGCTATTCTCTCATATCGTCCCACCCTTGCCTTCTCCCACATAGTCCAAAAGTCTGTTCTTTACATCTGTGTCTCTTTTGCTGTCTTGCATGTAGCATCAGGACATGGAAACTCTGGGCTCAGCTCTACAGCCCTCTCCAACTTAAGAAATGTACAACTGAGAGTCAAGCACTCCCACTAGTTATAAACGTCCACAGACTTAAAGATTTTAAGGAGACAGTGTATATAAAGTATTGGCACCAGGAATATGAAAGTGAAATTCACTCAGGCGTGTCCAACTCTTTGTGACCCTATGGACTATACAGTCCATGGACTTCTCCAGGCCAGAATAGGAGTGGGTAGCCTTTTCCTTCTCCAGGCGATCTTCCCAACCCAGGGATCAAACCCAGGTCTCCCACACTGCAGGTGATTCTTTACTGACTGAGCCACAGGGAAGCTCAAGAATACTGAACTGTGTAGCCTATTCCTTCTTCTGACCCAGGAATCAAACAAGGGTCTCCTGCATTGCAGGCAGATTCTTCACCAACTATCAGAGAAGCCTAATGTTGTTATTACTTAGCCTTGCTTCTATTCTCCATGGACTTTCCTCCATTCCTCATATGATAAAGACATAATAGTACTGCTCTCTAAGAATTAGCCTTTTTAACAAGGAACACACACAAATATAGGCATGAAATGTTTGTTCATAAGGAAGCAGTTTTTATATTTGTGGGAAACACATTCAAAGAGTCATAGTCTAGTTTCATTTTGGAAAAAATCACCATCCTGAGTGTTGTGTCTCTCTTGTCAGGCAGAAATCGTAGGCTTGCTAACCTACCAACAGGTCAGAGACATTACATTGTGTTTTCATTAGTGGAGATGGAGATGGGTTTGCTCTGATCCATTTGCTGTCTCCCTTTTGTCCTCTTCCGGCCAGGACACATGGTAGTGAAATGAAGAGTCAAACCAAAGGGCGAAGACGAGGGACACAGAACTGGGCTGGTTCACTTGTGAGGTCTGAATCCTTAACCTTGGACTTATTGGTGAAAATCAGCTTCAGGGAATAGTAAAACATCTACCAACAAGTAAACTATCAGATTTTCTAAGGGTAGGGAAAAACAAGTGTGAGGAAGCTCAAGATCATCTAAAGAAGGCAGAAGTGATAATAAGCTTAAAATGAGTATTTATAATTAAATATATATCATATTTAATACTTGGATCAGTAAATAAACTTTCTATTAAAGCCTGATAGACATTTCTTAAGGTAGATGCTTTAAGGTAGAGTATTATTCAATAAAATGTAGACTTTAGTTTTCAACTATTCTCCATAAGTATTATTTATAGAAACAAAATAAAAAATTCTCTCAAACAACGATGCTACATTTTTGACTGTGACATTTGCAAATGAGTATAAAGCATCTGCTTGCTGGGTGTTTATAGGTTGCTCCTTTACAGGGTTTTTTTTTTTTTTTCCTCTCTGTTTCCCTCCATAGACTCCTGCTTTCATGCTGCCTTTTAGCCCTTTATCATTTTTCAACAGCGTGGGCAGAAACGAGAAAAAGAGTAATGGAGATACATTTAATTGTTATGATTTTAACACTATCCATTTGAATGTGTGCATGCATGGTCAGTTATGTCCAACTCTTTGCAACCCCATAGACTATAGCCACCAGGCTCCTCTGTCCATGGGGTTTCCCAGGCAAGAATACTGAAGTGGGTTGCTATTTCCTTCTCCAGGGGATCTTCCTGACCCAGGGATCGAACTTGTGTCTCTTATGTCTCCTGCATTGGCAGGCAGGTTAATTACTACTAGAGCCACCTGGGAAATACCATCTATTTGAATAGATACAAAATATAGTAGAATATTTATACAAAGAGAACAAATAAAAGTTTAAATTTGTTTTATAAAGAAGCAAAGGAGAAGAAACAACTATTGAGAGAACTAAGTTTATCTCGGTACCGTGTGATCACACACACACACACACATACAGACACACACGGACACAAGCACACACACATAGATGATCCCCCAATTAGGATGGTTAGATTTGGAGTTTTTTGACTTTATGATAGGGTAAAAGTGATAGCCAATAAGCAGAGGCCATACTTCAAATGCTGACTTTGGATCTTGTCCAGGGCTTGTGCCGTGTGGTATGGACACTTTCTTGTGATTCTGGGTGATGGCATTGCCACAGCGTCCAGTCATCCATGTGATCAGGAAGGTAAACTGGTAACTTACAACCATTCTGTACCCACACAACCACTGTGCTTCTTGCTTTCAGTACTGCATTCAACAGATTACATGAAGCATTTAATACTGTATTATAAAATGGGCTTTGTGTTAGATTTTGCCCAAATGTAGGCTGAGGTGTTAATGATATTTGACAGGCTAGGTGTGTTAAATGTATTTTGGCTTACAATATTTTCAACTTATGATGGGTTTATTGGGCTGTAACTCCATAGTTAGCTGAGGAAAAAAACATATATATATAATCTACATATTTTATATATATATATATAATCTATATATACTTCTGTATCTTTCTATATCTATCTCTTTATCTATCATCTATCTATCATTATCCTATAGTTATCATTGTCTGGAGATGGAAGTGTTGCAAGAATTTAAATTTCAGGAGATACTTATTATATAGATTGTATTATTAAAGGAAATTTGATAGCATTATGGAAATGGTTTCAAACATAGCTTTCTAAAACTAATCATTGTTCAACTAGACACTTCCTACATAACACTTTCTAGAGCCAAAAGAATTAAAGCAGTACCTCAGTATGGAGACATAAGATGTTCTAGAAATACGATTTCTTTCCCTTGTGATATTACTTAATGCAGGAAGAATCAAGAGTAATGGTGCTAAGGGCTGAATTGTGTGGCCCCTCCCCTTACCCCAAATCACATCTCCAATTTCTGACCCTCAGCACTCAGAATGTGACTGTATATGGACATACAGTCTTTAAGTAGATAATTAAGATAAATGAGGTCTTTAAAGTGGGTTCCAACCTAATCTAACTGCTATTCTTATACGAAGAGGAGGTTAGGACACACAAAGTCACACCAGGATATGTGTGCAGAGACCCTGTGAGGACCCGGCAGAAAGAAGGTGGACACTTAAGAGTCAATGAGAGGACATCCTTGGTGGTCTCCTGTTTATGAATCTGCCTGCCAGGGCAGGGGATACAGGTTGAATCTCTGGTCTGGGAAGATCCCACACGCCATAGGTCACCTAAGCCTGTGAGCCACAACTACTGATCCTGTGCACCTAGAGCCCTCACTCTGTGACAAGAGAAGCCATTGCAATGAGAAGCCCTTACACCACAGCTGCAGAACTCCCATGCACAGCAACAAAGACCCCATGCAGCCAAAATAATAATACTAAAAGCCAATGAGAAAGGCCTCAAAAGAAACCAACACTGTCAATTACCTTGATCTCAGATTTCTAGGGTCCAGAACTATGAAAAACAAATTTATGTTTTTTGAGCCACCCAGTCTGATACTTTGTTATGGCAGCCGTAGCAGGCTAATTCAAATGAAGAGTTAAAATCACACAGAGAGTTCTGTGACTGTGGTTGGTTTGTGCTTAAACAAATGAAAATTTTCTAAGATCTCTGATATTAATTAAAGAGGTGAATTTTTAGGTACCGTACAACCCACTCCAGTATTCTTGCCTGGGAAATCCCACAGACAGAGGAGCCTGGTGAGCTAAAGTCCATGGGGATTCAAGAGTTGGACATGACTTAACTCACTAAACCACCACTATCCCCACCACCACCACCACCACCCACAGTAGTTACTCCCATAATATCTATCACTTATTGAGGACGAGGTTATCCATATTATTGCCAAACATTTTGTGGATATTAACCCTTCATAATAATCCTGTAAGTTAGGAATGGGTTCATTCTGGAGAATAAATAACACTTTATGAGTCACCCAACTCATGAAGATAAAGTGAAGGTTTAAACTGAAGTCTGTCTGACTTAAAAGCCCGTATCTTTAGCACACACCATATGGCTCCCAAAGATATACAGAGATGTGAAAGAGCAGGGTTAATGACTTGAATCCTTACCAAGTCAGAAAATCATCCTATTCTAACAGAGTTGGGCCAAATTTCTTAACAATAACAGAGTCTCAATTAAAGTACCTGAATTGATATTTAGTTTAGAACTCAGGTGATTCAACAAAAGAAATCTCATTGTAGATCCTGGAGACTCTTTCTTAGAACTATATCTTGTTGAACTTTATAGAATCATCTAGCTGGAAACACAGACTTAGAAAGATAGATAAATTCCTCTTCTAAATGAATATATTTAGCACTGAGTTTGCACTGGCCAGAGCAGAAGAAAACTTGATGGAACCACTGACCACCAGAAGGGACAAGGATTCCTTACATTCAGAAGACAAATAGCTGGAACGTTGTTCCTGCAAAGCATGGCTACATTTCCACAGCCATCAGAGACAGGCTATTAACAACACAGTAGGTAAGCAAACTTGGATTCACAAATACAGATGAATAGGCACCAAGTACTGGTAAATGTTCAGAGAAAACCGATACTATAAAAGAGAAGCATCAAACTCCACAAAAATATAAAAATAAAAATCCAAGAAGCTAGATCTACCAGAGTCAGTGGAAATAGACTTTAGAGATAAAAAATAACTATCTTTGTAAAATTTTGAAAGAAAAAGTATCAAATAAATACCATAGAAATGAATATTTTTATCATTAAAATTAACATCTCAATAGATGAGGGACTTCTGATTTTGGCTATGAAAGAGTAGCTGTGATTAAACCAGTCCACCCACTGAGAATAGCTATAAAAGAATCACAAATTTAAAAAAAAGAATGCTTGGAGGCATCAGAGAAAAACCAAGGCAGCCAGGACTTAGGAGGAAAAGATCTTAGGGTGTATATACACACACACATACACACACACAAGCACACACACATGCACACTCACACACTGGTGTGAGCTGGGTGTTTTTCACTGCTTTTATCCATTGGGAATTTGCTGTTTCATGGTATGAGTGTTAAAGGGCAGAAATGTTTAGACAGGCTTTTTATCATCAGTCTCATGGGGCTGGGAAGTAAAACATGGAATTTGGGTTTACCAATGCAGTCGGGACTTGAGGACTCAGGACTTCAGGGTACTGTAGAGAAGTGGTAGTGACAGTGGTCAAGAACCCGCCTGCCAATGAAGATAGATGTAAGAGACTGGCATTCGATCCCTGGGTAGAGAGGATCCCCTAGAGTAGGAAATGGCAACCCACTTTCAGTTTTCTTGCCTGGAGACTCCCATGGACAGAGGAGCCTGGTGGGCTACAGTCCTTAGGGTCACAGAGTCGGACACGACTGAAGCCACTTAGCACGAGCACGATACAGAAAT
The DNA here is from genome assembly GCF_029378745.1 of Bos indicus. Lineage (NCBI taxonomy): Eukaryota > Metazoa > Chordata > Mammalia > Artiodactyla > Bovidae > Bos > Bos indicus. The sequence continues at coordinate 91,049,947 of NC_091763.1, forward strand.
GAGCCTGAGATTTATACCAACACTTTTTTCTTTAAACTTTGGTATATCTTAAGTAGGAGGGAGGAACAGACTAAAATAAACATAATTCAGATTCACAGGCTAAGAAGTTAAGCAGTGTCATAAAGGTTGGGAAATAAAATTTGGAATTTGGGTCTGTTAAGGAGAAAGGATAATTATAAACATCCTGGACTTTCAGCTAATATATCTAAAGAGATATCCTTGAAGATAAAAGAAATATCAAACACAGACAAACCCACAGAAAGCCTGAAATCTAGTCTCAAATTATCACAATCCTGGATTATATCAAGATGAAATTTCTCTACTTTAATGGTGGACTAGTGGAAAACTATAGCTTCTCTGGAGGAAAATGGCAACATCTATAATATTTACATTTTAAAAATGTACAATTTCAGTATCCAATAACAGATTGCCAGCTACCAGCAAAGCATGTCAGGACATAAGAACAAATTAACAAAACCAAATGGGGGGAAAAATCCAAGAGATAAAAGGGTTTCACAAACGATCTAGATACAATATTTCTTAGATGAAGTTTACAAAAGCTTGAGCATAAGTATGTTGAAGAAAATACATAATGAGATAATAGAATTTAGGGGACTGCAGTATATATATATATTTAAAAATTCAAGCAAAAATTATAGGGCTGAAAATATAGTAATTGAATTCAATATATGAGATTAGATTGACAGTGAAAATTAGAAATTATTTCAAACAATAATAATGACAGTACAGCATATCAAAAGTTGTGGGATACAGCTAAAATAAGCTTCATGTATATTAGGAAAGAAGAAATTGTGCTATAATTATGCATCTCACAAAGTTAAGAGAAAGAGCATGACAGTGAGACAGAGAGCAATTAAACTCAACAAATACAGAAGGGAGAGAATAATTAGGATGAAAGATAAAAGTCAGTAAAATAGAAAACAAATGCAAAATAGGGAAAAAGCAACACAGCTAAAAATTCCTTGAAAAGACTGTAAAATTAACAAGCTACTCACAAGGCTAACTAAAAATAAAAAGGACAAGACATGGTATAAAGTCAACAAACCATACCAGTAAACTAGTTCTGGATGTCCTTACCAAAAAACAAAACACAAAGAAGATTAAAGTATGTATGTAAAATTTAAGAGCAACCTAAAGAAATTAAAATGAGACAAATTTTTTGAATTTTCAAAGTAGAAAAAAGATGAATGAAAATTTGATCAATTAAAAAAATGGAAAGGAAAAGGAAAGAAACATGAGAGTACAGTAAATACAAAATTATGGTAAATATAAATCAGTGATTTTTTTTCATGATAAATTAAATTTAAAAAAAACCCACAGGTTATCAGATTGGATTTTAAATGTGATTCCAATAAGGAGGGGGCTTCCCAAGTGGCACTAGTGGGAACACATGTATACCTGTGGTGGATTCATTTTGATATTTGGCAAAACTAATACAATTATGTAAAGTTTAAAAATAAAATAAAATTAAAAAAAAAAAAAAAATAAATTCAAAAAAAAAAAAAAAAGAATCCATCAGCCAATGCAGGAGACGCAAGAGACATGGTTTGATCCCTGAGTCAGGAAGATCCTCTGTAGTAGGAAATGGCAAACCACTGTAGTTTTCTTGCCTAGAGAACCCCATGGACAGAGGAGCCAGGCGGGCTACAGTCTGTGGGCCCCAAAGAGTCTGACACAACTGAGGGACTGAGTACACCATTAAAGAGAAAATAATATATAAAAGCTGAAAATAAACTGATAGGAAAAAATGTAAACACAAAAAAGAATAGCAATATTATTACCTATATATAGATTGCCAACAATACATTGCGACAATGTGAAAATGTGTGAAACAACACATTGTAAATATACAAAGAAGAAACAGAAAATCCAAAATCATTATGAGAGCTTTCAATTCATCTCTTTAGAGATTTAAAATGAAACAAATGATGTAAAAATTAAGGGTAAAATAGTTTAAGTAACTCAAAATAATTTTAGTAACTAAAACTTATTTTAATTGCATTATTTTAAAATCTAACAGACTCTTTGCATAAATTAATCATGAAATGAAATAGGAAACTTACAGGCTACATTCTTTTCCCTCAAAAACCAATCAAATCAGAATTAAAATTTTAAATTAAATAAGTGTTTGTTTTTATCTGGAAACTGAATAGCACCTCTGTAAGTAACTTGCATTAAAAAGGAAATGACAAACTATTTAGAAATGAACGATCATGAGAAACAGTGCCAGTGCAACCTGATGGGTGCAACCTAAGTAATTGAAGGAAAATTTAAATCTAAAATGGCAATGTTAGGAATCAGGTAAGTCTCAAAATTAACCACAAAACTAGTCAAAGTAAAAAGAAAAAAAAAAAGTCAAACTCAGTAGATGTAGAAGAAAGGAAATACCTGAGATCTGAGATAAAAGAAGAAATGAATAAGACAAAAACAACTAGCAAAGGCAGCAGACATAACTAATAAAACCAAGTCACATTTGGTAGTATGTGATCACAAAAAGGAGATAAGATATAACTAATTGACAGAAATTATAAAGAAGATACAAATAGATGCACATTACATTTTCAGATTATATAAGCAAATTATGTATAACTTAATGTTACTAAATATACACATCTAGGGGAAAAAAATGCATTATTGTCCAGGAAATAGATCTGAGAAGTTAGGGGGAAAGACTAGAAAACCATGAGGGAAAAAATTAGAGAGCTAGTATATGATTGAGAAAAGGACGGTAACCCGACACAGAGGAGACAGTCAGTGTTGCTTGTACTGTACCATTGAGTGAGGGGACTATAAGGAAAATCCCCACCCCACCTCCCCCCTTCTGTTTCACCTCTCCTTTGATGACATATTTGCATCAGCATTTCTTTGGTGCTTTTGCTCTTATAATAGGTAAAGGCCCAAGACCTTGGAAAGTTTATAATCTTTTTCAGAATTAGACATTCAAGTACTCATAAAATATACTGGCAGAAACAATCTTTCTCAGGTTCACTACCCTCTCAATCCTCCTTTGCGCCTCAATGTAGTTTGAAACAAAGAGCATGACAAAGAGCCTCCCTCTCCGGAGTGCTGAAAAGGGTCCAGTGAAAATGCAGGATCTCTGCTCACCCCTTTATCTGTGCACTATCTCTGGGGAGCTTGACTATTCATTAGCAGTGACCCCTTTCCTAAGGTTAGCCCTAACATACGATGAGTTGGGGAGGATACCAGTATCACTCTGTCTGAAAGTGTGACAAATCCACATCAGCTCAGCCTCACTGATTCATAATCTTCTGTGTTCCAGACCCTAATGAATGGCATCTTCCATAACAGGGACCATGACTTCTTTGGTCCAGCAATAATTTTTTCCTACCCTTGTCATGTACCTGCCTAGATCCTGGCAGTTCTGGACTCATCACATCACCATTTCTGAGATATCTATATAGGTATGTCTTTGGGTGTAAGGAAATCTTATTCCCAGGATTAAGTGCTTCTAGAAGATACAGATGAAGGTCATAAAAGCCAAGTTTCCTTAGATGAAAAGCCTGAGACTTAATATTGCTTTACTTAGTACAACCGTCCCTTACCATGTCTGATACAAATACTTGGGTCTTCCTGGATTCCATCCATGGCTGAAGCTTTAAAACTTTACTCATACAAATAACAACTTTCCATACAGGCATGTCCAGAGAAGGCAATGGCAACCCACTCCAGTACTCTTGCATAAGGGCATATAGATCATCATGCCTAGCCATGGTAATGCCATGTGGCCAGTATCAGTCCAGTGACCTACTACTGTATGGACTAATCACACACATTAGCACCAAGTACCTCACCCTGGAAACCCAGTTCTCTGTGGTAAAGACAGCTTTCAGGAAAAGACAGAATTATTTCAAATATGTTCAAAACATTGAAACAGCCAGCAATCACAGTCTAAAGAAGATGTGGGTGTGAAAGGTGGAGCATGCTTTCAACAGATCACAGCTACAAGTCCTTTTCTAACAGATATAAACTATGTGATGTGAAAGAGAGCTTGGTTGTTTCTCCCGTCCCACCCAAAGCTGAAAAAACCTCATCAAACTTTAGCAAAGGGCTATTGTGAATGAAGTATCTAGCAGTGCTCTAAGATTATCATGGCCAGGGAGACTTCCCTGGTGGTCTAGTTGTTAAGACTCCACCCTCCCAATGCAGGGGACTTGGGTTCGATCTGTAGTTGGGGAACTATGATCCCACATGCCATAAAGTGCAGCCAAAAATGAATAAATAAATTAAAACAAAAAAGATTATCATGGCCAGGCACCTGAGGAGGCTAAACACAGAGTGACGGAGAGGAACCTCTGTACAATCTTCTATGAGGAAACTAACCCAAGGTCCCTCCCACACAGTCTGATCCAAGCCCCAGAGCTGTACCCTGACACTCACACTATCATCTTAGTAATACTGCCAATAAGTTCTCAGAACAAGAGACTTATGAAGCACAGGGTAGAATGGAGAAACTTTAAAGTATATTCTAGAGCCAAGAATAAATCAGAAATATTTAGAACCTAAATCTCCTGGAATACTGAACACAAAGGTTATCTCAGATTTCTCTCTTTCCAAAGAGCCTAACACCATAATTGGCTTCAGTAACAAGCTGGAGGCAGATAACCCATTTCATTCCCAAACAGGTCAATCGGACCATTGCATAGGACTTGAATGGCCTGAGCCATTGATATATAACTGAGTCTTCTCTTGCTGGGGCCCTCTGCTGTTTTATTGAGACTCCAAACACCAGATTCTTTCTACGATCATCAGTCCACTTCCAAAGCAATGTTGCTCCGGCACTAATTATTCTCTTAAACCATCAAGCAGAATATTCTGAATTTTCTTGAAACTTAGTCAGCTCTTTGCCCTTCGTCCAAAATGAATCAGTGCAAAGCTTAACTGAATTCTGCCAAGAGAATGCACTAGTCATAGTGAAGACTCTTTGTCAACAACACAAGAGACGACTTTATACAAGGACATCACCAAATGGTCAATACTGAAATCAAAATTGATTACATTCTTTGTAGCCAAAGATGGAGAAGCTGTATACAGTCAGCAAAAAACAAGACCTGGAGCTAACTGTAGTTCAGATCATCAGCTTCTCAAAGCAAAATTCAGGCTTAAATTAGAGAAAACCAGGAAAAACAATAGGCCACCCAGGTATGACTTAAATCAAATCCCATATGAATTCACAGTAGAGATATCGAATAGATTCAAGGGACTAGATTTAGTTAACAGTGTGCCTGAAGAACTATGGACAGAGGTCAGTAATATTGTACAGGCGAACAAAACCATCCCAAAGAAAAATAAAAGCAAAAAGGCAAAGTGGTTAGCTGAGGAGGCTTTACAAATAGTGGAAAAAAGAAGAGAAGTGAAAAGCAAGGGAAAGAGGGAAAGGTACATCCAATTAAACAGAGTTCCAAAAAAGGGCTGCCCTGGTAGCTCAGTTGATAAAGAATTGGCCCGCTATGCAGGAGACCTGAGTTTGATCCCTGGGTCAGTAAGATCCCCTGAAGAAGGAAATGGCAACTCACTCCAGTACTCTTGCCTGGAAAATCCCATAGATAGAGGAGCCTGGTGGGCTGCAGTCCATGGGGTCTCAAAGAGTTGGGCATGACCGAGAGACTAACACTAACACTCCAAAAAGGAGACAAGAAGCCTTCTTCAATGAACAATGCTTATTAATCAAAGAAAACAACAAATGGGAAAAACTAGAGATCTCTTCAGGAAAACTGGAAACATCAAGGGAGCATTCTGCCCAAAGATAGGAACAATAAAGGATAAAAACAGTTCAGTTCAGTCTCTCAGTCGTGTCCGACTCTTTGCGACCTCATGAATCGCAGCACGCCAGGCCTCCCTGTCCATCACCAACTCCCAGAGTTCACTCAGACTCACGTCCATTGAGTCAGTGATGCCATCCAGCCATCTCATCCTCTGTCATCCCCTTCTCTTCCTGCCCCCAATCCCTGCCAGCATCAGTCTTTTCCAATGAGTCAACTTTTTGCATGAGGTGGCCAAAGTACTGGACTTTCAGCTTTAGCATCATTCTTTCCAAAGAAATCCCAGAGCTGATCTAGTAGACACTAAAGAGATCAAGAAGAGATGGAAAGAATACATGGAAGAACTGTATAAAAAAGAACTTAATGAACTGGATTACTAAGATGGTGTGGTTAGTCACCCAGAGCCAGACATTCTGGAGTGCAAAGTTAACTGGGCCTTAAGAAGCACTGCTAATAAATGTACTGCTTTATTAACTAATAAAGCACTGTTAATAAAGATAGCAGATTGGTTCAAGATCAAGAAAAGAGAATGACAGGGCTGTCTGCTGTCACCCTGTTAGTTTAACCTATATGCTAAGCACATCATGAGAAATGCTGGGCTAGATGAGTTACAAACTGGAATCAAAATAGGCGGGAGAAACATCAACAACCTCAGATACACAGATGATACCACTCTGGGCAAAGAGGAACTAAAGAGCCTCTTGTTGAGAGTGAAGGAAAAGAGTGAAAGAGCCAGCTTAAGACTAAATGTTAAAAAAAAAAAACAAAAAAAAAAACCTAAGATCATGGCATCAGGCCCCATTACTGCATGGCAGATAGAAAGGGAAAAGATGGAAGTAGTGACAGATTTTCTCTTCTTGGGCTCTAAAATCACTGCAAATGGTGACTGCAGCCATGAAATCAGAAGACAATTGCTTCTTGACAGGAAAGTGATGGCAAACAGAGTGTTGAAAAGCAGAGATATTACTCTGCCAACAAAGGTCCGTATAGTCAAGGCTATCACCTTCCCTGTGGTCACACATGGTTGTGAGAGCTGGACCATAAAAAAGGCAGAATGCCAAAGAATTGATGTCTTTGAACTGTGGGGCTGGAGGAGACTCCTGAAAGTCCCATGGAAAGCAAGGAGATCAAACCAGTCTATCTTAAGGGATATCAACCCTGAATATTCACTGGAAGGGCTGATGTTGAAGCTGAAGCTCCAGTATTTTGGTCATCTGATGTGAACAGACTCACTGGAAAACTCCCTGATGTTGGGAAAGATTGAGGGCAGAAGGAGAAGAGGGCATCACTGATGCAATGAACATGAACTTGGGCAAACTCCAGGAGATGGGGAGGGACATGGAGGCCTGGCGTGCTACAGTCCATGGGGTCACAGAGTCGGACACGACTGGGTGACTGAACAACAACAACAACACTTATAAACCAGTTTTAGAGTGCTTGGTAAGTCCTATTCCATATAAACTCCTCTAAATCTCCAATCTCTTGTCCCTGCCTTGACCCCGTGGTCTCAACTGAAACTTCTCTCTTCCTAAAAGGATTATTTTCCCTGTTGTTCTCTCTGCCATCATTCTCCCTCGTGCATTGGATGTTCTGGTCCTGACCCACAGCCTTGCTCTCTATCCCAAGCAATATGGTTGTTTTGGATAAACTCAACATCTGTGTACATGATTGCTCTAGTTCCATGACTTAGCATCTCCTTAACACCTTCATTTCCAATGATGTCCTTTACTCCATCTCCACCACTCACTTTCATGATTATATACTGCTTTCATTTTTTTTGTTATCAGTTCTGTAAAATACTTTTGGTTTAATATGCTACTTTTTAGTAAGAGATTATTTACATTATCTTGTATTTTCCTCTAGGTCACTGCACATTCCACTTAAAATAATGTTCACACCCTTCAGGAATGTCAACATTGTTGCTCATGGGTGACAAATAACTAGTATACAGAAGGGGTGGGTATTTCTCATTTCTCATAATGCATATTTATATATGGAAATAGCTCACCAAGCAGACTATTACAGTGCCAGAATTAATGTAAATGCATATAGGGATCTTATGAAATGAATTTATGACTGATTCCAGGTATTTTAAAATTGGGGTTGATAACTTTGACCATACTTCACTGTGATGGAATGTAGACTTTTCCAACTGTAGAAATACAAGTATTAAATAGTCTGACTCTATTTTTCTAAATAAAAAGTAAACCCAGCTGTTATCAAATATCAAAGTATGTGCCATTATAATCTCTGTCTTATACATTATAGTGTCAACATTTTTAATTAAGTACTCAATATTCAGAAAATGACTTTTCATTTCTAGGTTTTTATGTTAATTACCAATATCACAACAAAAATATGTACTACAGGTTTTATTGCAAAGGTTCTGCATCTAAATTATATGATAGGTTAAATAAGCTTTTAATGGATGGCATAAAGAAAATCACTGTATGTAATATTGAATGTATAAAATAATATCTCAAAGACCACAAATCAATTTATAAACAAAATTTGAGAACATAAACCATTCTTAAGTTGGAGGACCATCTGGATGCTATTATTAAAACTGTTTTCCTAGGAGTAGGCGTAGCGCATTATGTGGATAAATTATTCCGTTGGTATCTCTGATAGATAGAGCTCCAAATATGTTCAAAGTATTGATGCTTCAGTCTTCAGAATAATGACACCCAAAAGGAACCTTTAACTGCCACGAAGGAAATAGTATTGGGTATGCTTTCTTTTAATGTTATGGAAAAAATAGTCATGTACTTTTCTTTTCCTTTTATTAGTTGTACCAAGCAACTTAGGTGCAATGTTATAAATAAAATAACTTTTTTAGGAGAAAATTATGAGGAAAAAAACCCAGACATCTTTAATTGTGAAAAAGGGTGTGGCAGGGATATCAAATTGGGTGCCCTTTATTCCATTGCATGAAATTGTTTCTAGGGAGCTCCTGACTGACCAGTCTACTCTGTTTAGAATTAGTATGACCATTTGACTAATTTTCAACCAATATAATGTGAACCAAAATGACAAATATAAAAGAAAAAAAAAAGGTCTTGCATATTTATTACAAGAAACCAAGAAATATTTCCCTTTTTGCTGACTGGGCATTTGTTATAATGAGGATGGCAAAACTATAGGATAGAAGAAACGGGGGTTTCTGAGTCACTACATTGAGGGGAGCAGCCAGTCAACCAGAAGGTCTCAGACTATTGTGTGAGTGGGAAATAAAACTGTATACTCAGATCATATGTTTTGACCAATTTTTTTTTTTTTTTTACACGTAGTGGATTTGTGTTGCACACAGAGTTCCTCAGCCCTCTGACAAACGCATGATGGCTGAGCAAAGTGAAGGATAATAGCGATGGGAAAAAAAATGAAGTTAAGATATCTCCAGATAGATTGCAACCATTGACCTCATTCGCATCATTACCATGTTCTGACAAAGTATCTAGCCTATCAAATATAATCCCCAGCCATTGAATTTGTTCATAGGTTCAGTGACCCCAGTCTTTGGTTAGGGAAAGAAAGAACCAAGCTAGGTTTTCAAGGAAGAATTACATTTTCAAGGAAGAATCATTTCAGGCACTTTTTATAGGTTTCAGTACCTGAGGGACTTTACAGGAAAGGAAGCCTATATAACTCAGCACTTCCAAAAGGAAGCTGTGCTGTCAAATTAATAGTCTAAAATTCTGAAGTCAGCAACCTAGCACTTGTGCTTGACATACGGCTTTCTCTTTTGACCTCTTTCCCTCAGCTAGTTTATATCTGACACTGCTTCTAACCAACTTCTTTGCCACTGAAAACAGCTATCTCCAACCTCTGCATACCTAAGGAGAAAAAAATTAAGCTACAGAATTATCACTGAGAAATCTCTCACACAGAGAAATCCTTCCGAAGTCTATTATTTCTTATTTATTTTCTTTTAGTATTTATCTTTGTTTCTCTGTTTCTACTCCAAAGACTCTAAGATACTCTGTATCTTTTTCAGTTCATGAATTTCCATGGTCTATTATATCACTGCCATCACTTACTTACTCTGTCCTTCTCTGTGATATGACTACACAGTTTTGCCCATTGTCTTATGATTTCCGGAACCACTCTTTGGACAAGAACTTTCTTCTCCATCCTATCCTTGCCAAGATTCATCATACGATATGTTTTAAACAATGAGTTGTCAACAGATACAATGCATACCATGCCCAAGCAGAAGCATTAAGCATCACTGAGTGATGAGTCCTTGCTCTTTCTCTTGGCCAAAAGAATGGTATCTTTCAGATGGAGACTGTCCATCAGCAATGCAACTGTAATCTCAGATAACACAGGCAAGAAATAAAGCACTGTTGATTTTGCAAGCCACTGATTTTTATGTTACTTATTATAGCAGCACGTTAGTAAAAGCTGACTAATACATTATGGAGACTTTTATGCAATGGAAAGACCATTCTACAGAGTCAGAAAGCCAGTGCTAAATGCTTGACTTTGCCACCCTTAGATATAGTAACTCCAGGCCAATAAATTAACTTCTATGAGTCTCTTCCTCTATATGGAAAATAGGAAAAAACATTTCTTGACCTAATCAAATGATAGGGTTGATTGTGAATAATGTATAAAAAAGTGTTTTGAAAGTAAAGTTGAGTGTTAATATTATTTAGTATTGATATCTTCCCTCAAGTATTTCTGCCTCTAGCTCTTCTGTCAACTATAAGGGGTTTGGGAATATCTTACTTACATGAAGTTTTGATAATGGGCAAGAAGAATGAGACAACACAACCAAATCAAAGAGGTAATTAGAGAAAACAATTCCGTCATCCAGTTGAGACTATGATCTGCCTAGAAACTCAGAAAACTCTACACAAGTTGAGGGAAGTTAAATTTTCTGCCACAGAGACTGGAGAAGATAAAAAACATTGAGTACTAGAAAGGAGGAAACTTTCAAAAAAACCTAAGATAAAAGAAAAGTATATTTTTACACTAGTATTTATTGTGCACCAGACTCTATAAGCACTTTTCATGCCTTCTCACTTTATATGAATTCATACAACTCTTTAAGCGGTACTACGTTTATTCCCATTATTCAGATAAAGAAATGAGGCACAGACATGTTAACCACTTTCCCAACTTCAAAGGGCTAGTGAGTGGCACAGCTGGAATTCCAACCACCTTAATCTGGCTTCAAAGTCTGTGTATTTCCCATTACCCAGATTTGTGATTCCACGACACTAAAGAGGAAAGGGAGCAAATTTCCACAAATTTTGAAAAAAAAATTGGACTCAAGGGAAGACTATAAAAGAAAATGGATAATCAATTAAAATAAATCTATCCATTCCTTGCCAAGAAAACTTATAGCCATCAATGTTTAAAATATGAAGGAAAGTAGAAAATTTTAGTTAACCTGTTTGTTGTTATTCAAGGCAGCAATTTCTCAGAAGGAAAATACTCTATTGAAAATAAATTAAAAATCAGATATTTTAGGCAAAATTTTATTTACAAAGTATTCCTTAGAAATTACTTATAAAAAGTTAAAATTTAGCATAACCTAGCAGCAGTGATTAAAAGGGGCTTCCCTGGTAGCTCAGCTGGTAAAGAATTTGCCAACAGTGCAGGAAACCCAAGTTCAATTCCTGGGTCAGGAAGATCCCCTAGAGAAGGGCATCACAACCCTCTCCAGTATTCTTGCCTGGACAACCCCCATGGACAGAGGAGTGTGGCAGTCCATGGGGTTGCAAAGATTTGGACATGACTAAGCAACTGAACCCAGCACAGCACAGTGACCAAAAATATGAATACAGAAATCACGGCATAATCATGATTGGTATTTATGAAGAAATTTTATATATAATTTAAAGAATAATACATATTGAGACAGAACTGTATCTATCCTATGATCTCAAGACAAATGTTTATCTCTAAGGCCAAAGTTAGAAGAAGATAAACCCATTAACCCTGATTGTTCATCTGAAGAGGAATCATGAGTGATATTTATTTCTTTTTGGTTTTCTGGTCTACATTTAAATTTTTTTCTAAAGTGGGTCCAAATTGCTTTTATAAAGTGAAAAAAAAAAATAGGGTAACCTAATGAAATGAGACATGATCTTCCTTTTACAGATGCATGTATGTGTGTATCTTATTCAAAATAAATCAACAACTAATGGAAGGACAGAAATGAGATCAATTTTGTTAGTGCTCTCTTACCATGGAGGCAGTAAGATGAAGTGAACTAAGCAAACCATAGTCACTCATTATCCCTTATTAACCAAATTTAGAGAAATGTTAAGGGTTATGTGACCCTTTGAATATGACAAAGAATGAAACTAATTGCCATCAAAGAGAATTACTCTCATCTTTGATATAGGAATTACCTTAATGAACTATAAAATAATATTATAAAACAAAATATAAAAAATATAAAACAGATTTTTAAAGCTGTAATTTTTTATTTAGAAATATAATAACTGAGTAACTCTTCAAATTTATTTGCTGTTAATTTTGTAATCCTTTTGACCGCTAGTTTGCATTTATCAAAATATTTCTACAAGGTCAAAAAAATGTCTTTATAAAACATGTCTTACTTCAAAAGGACTATATATTATAAGCATTCAGCCCATTAATAAGCATGTGATCTATTTTTCATGCTTATTTAAATTTACTGCAAGCTAGGCAATATGACCTCAGGAGTTCAGCAACGCCCACTATTGGATTAATTTTGCTATGCCAAAAGACATACAATTTGTTACCAATATTTTCATTTTATTTTAGGAAATTGCAATTTTTTCATGAGATTAATTTGTATTTTGGAACATTAACTCATTTTTAGCAAAAACATTGTTATTACATTTTATATAACAAATTGCATAATTTTATATTATTTTAAATGAATACATGTTTTCTTTAGAATAGTGTAAATATTAAGTGTTTGGCCATCAACAGTTAAAAATAATTTTTAGATAATTTCCAGGTTTATTAATCTAGTTTTAATAGCCCCATAAATTTCAGTCCTGTTGACAACATGTATTAAAATAATATTCTGATGTTGTATATTTAGATTTTTGTTTCTAACTTGGGGACATATTATCTAAAATTAAACTCCTCTTCACTTTCTATCCTTACTTCAAAGCCTGAAATTTTAGCTCTTGATAATTTCGTGCTTGCTTCATACCTTACACTTCCTCCATGTATTCATGGCCATATTTTCTTGGGTATTTTTACTTCATATATAACATGCTTTAGAATTATTCTTCAGTTCAGTTCAGTTCAGTTCTCAGTCATGTCCAACTCTTTGTGACACCATGAACTGCAGCACACCAGGCCTCCCTGTCCATCACCAACTCCCGGAGTTCACCCAAACTCATGTCCATTGAGTCAATGATGCCATCCAACCATCTCATCCTCTGTCGTACCCTTCTCCTCTTTCCCTCAATCTTTCCCAGCATCAGCATCAGAGTCTTTTCAAATAAGTCAGCTCTTTGCATCAAGTGGCCAAAGTATTGGAGGTTCAGCTTCAACATCAGTCCTTCCAATGAACACCCAGGACTGATTTCCTTTAGGATGGACTGGTTGGATCTCCTTGCAGTCCAAGGGACTCGGAAGAGTCTTCTCCAACACCACAGTTCAAAAGCATCAATTCTTTGGTGCTCAGCTTTCTTTAGAGTCCAACTCTCACATCCATACATGACTACTGAAAAAACCATAGCTTTGACTAGACAGACCTTTGTTGACAAAGTAATGTCTCTGCTTTTTAATATGCTGTCTAGGTTGGTCATAACTTTCCTTCCAAGGAGTAAGTGTATTTTAATTTCATGGCTGCAATCACCATCTGCAGTGATTTTGGAGCCCCCCAAAATAAAGTCAGCTACTGTTTGCACTGTTTCCCCATCTATTTGCCATGAAGTGATGGGACTGGATGCCATGATCTTAGTTTTTGAGTGTTGAACTTTAAGCCAAGTTTTTCACTCTCTTCTTTCACTTTCATTAAGAGGCTCTTTAGTTCCTCTTCACTTTCTGCCATGAGGGTGGTGTCATCTGCATATCTGAGGTTATTGATATTTCTCCCGGCAATCTTGATTCCAGCTTGGGCTTCTTCCAGCCCAGTGTTTCTCATGATGTACTCTGCATATAAGTTAAATAAGCAGGGTGACAATATACAGCCTTGACGTACTCCTTTTCCTATTTGAAACCAGTCTTTTGTTCCATGTCCAGTTCTAACTGTTGCTTCCTGACCTGCATACAGGTTTCTCGAGAGGCAGGTCAGCGGGTCTGGTATTCCCATCTCTGGAATGGATTTACTTAATCCAAAATATTTATGGATTGTATCAGGGTTCAGCCAGAGAAACAGAACCAACTCCTGAGAGACAGATAAATAGATGATAGCTAGATGGATAGCCCGGAGAAGGCGATGGCACCCCACTCCAGTACTCTTGCCTGGAAAATCCCATGAATGGAGGAGCCTGGTAGGCTGCAGTCCATAGGGTCACGAAGAGTCGGACACGACTGAGTGACTTCACTTTCACTTTTCACTTTCATGCATTGGAGAAGGAAATGACAACCCACTCCAGTGTTCTTGCCTGGAGAATCCGAGGGACGGGGGTGGGCCTTGTGGGCTGCCGTCTCTGGGGTCCCACAGAGTTGGACATGACTGAAGTGACTTAGCAGCAGCAGATGGATAGCCTTTGATATTCTTGGTCCTTTACAATTCCATTTCAATTTTCATACAAAATACCACATATACCTACATTTGTACACAAATACACATTTACACACCCTCCTACTGGGTTTTGGTTGAGATTACATTAATGTGTAGATCAATTTGGGGATGTGATATCTTTATACAATTGAGTCTTTCCAACCAGGAATATATATGTATTTCCATTTAATTATATCCTCTTTAATATGCATCTGTATTATTTTGTGGGCTTCCCTAGTGGTCAGTGGTAAAGAATCCACCTGCCAAGAAGGACATGTGGGCTTAATCCCTGGGTCAGGAAGATCCCCTGGAGAGGTTATTCTTGCTTGAAAAATTCCATGGACAGAGGAGCCTGGCCATCTATAGTCCTTGGGGTCACAGAAGAGTTGGTATGACTTAGTGACTTAACAACAATATTATTTTGTAGCTTCAGTGTAGAGTTCATGTATTGGTTTTGCCATATTTATTTCTAGGTATTTTATATTTATGTTATTACAAGTAGTTTCTTTTCAAATTTTCATATTTATTCATTGCTTCTATATAGAAATACAGTTGATTTTATATTTTGATCTCGTGTACAGTAACTTTGTTAAGTTTACTTAATTCTAATAGCATATTTGTAGTTTCTTTTGGAATACCTGATGTTATCTGCAAATAATGAGAATTTTTTTTCTTTCTAAAAGTTCCTGTCTCTTATTTGTCTTTCTTCTTCTTTTGCCCTGGATAGGAACATTGATACAATAGTGGATAAAAGCAATAGTGGACACATTATTTTCCCAAATTCAGAGAGATAATTTTCAGTAACTCAACATTAAGTATTTATTTTCTGTCTTTTCTGAACTACTCATTATCAGATTAGGGTAGTTCTTTTCTATTTTTAGTTTGATAATGTTTTTTAAGTTATGAATGGATATTGATTATAATGAATTTCAGTTAATTTAAGAATTGGCATTTTTTTTACTTTTTCCTCCTGTCTACACAATACATATTTGATCTATTCAAATCTTGCTTTCAATCTTTCCATGGAGTCCTGTAGTTTTCTTAAAATAGGCACTATGCTTTCTTGTTAGAATTATTCTTAGGATTTTAAGGTCCCATTACAATAGGGTATTTTTTATTCATTACATTCTCTAATTGGTTATTGCTAGGATAAGAAAGATACTGATTTGTTGCTATCCATAATGTATCTGGTTACTGTATTGTGCCCTAAAATTTCTTATTAATATAAGATGCATTTATTTGATGTCTTTTGATACTCTAGGGGTATGATGGGATGGTTGGGAAAAGAAATATACTTTTTCTCTTGCTTGTCAAGAACAAAAACTCTTAATCCTGTCTAATATCTAATTGTGGGTGCTAAGTCACTTCAGTCGTGTCCAACTCTTTGCCGCCCTATGGACTGTAGCCTGCCGGGCTCCTCTGTTCATGGTATTTTCCAGGCAAGAATATTGGAGTAGGTTGCCATTTACTTCTCCAGGGGATCTCCTGGACCCAGGGATAGAACCTGAATCTTACATCTATCTGCACTGGCAGGCGGGTCCTTTACCGTTAGCGCCACCTGGGAAGCCCCAGTGTAAGTAACTGCATTACCCTAATTGGAAAAATTCTAAATAAAATTATTCCTTATTCTGGGGGGATTTTGTTAAGAATGCCTCTAGAATCTCATTATTATGAATAGTTCTAATTCTTTGTTTTAGATGCACATGCTTCCTTATAAAATGGGAATATTTTTCTATTATTAGTTTTTACATCTTTTAAGAAAAAAGAACAGATATTAAAAGTTTTTGGATTCTTTTTTTTCTAATCCATTGATAAGATTGTAAGGCTTTTATCATTTGACCAACTAATTAATATTCTGGTATATTTATCTTCTCATTTTGAAACTATTTTAATGTTCTTTTGAATAATTGCTATCTGTATTTTATTTACTTTTATGTATCTATATTCATAAGAATAGTTAGTATAGTACCTTTTAAAAGCATGTACATTCTTAATACATTGCCTTATGATAACTAAGGCATCTTAAGAATTACTAAGTGTTCTTGAAAATAAAAATTATATTAAAGATAAATAAATAAAAATGAAAACAGTGTTTAAGTACAGGAGAGAAACAATATGAAAGTATATTATATAACTAAATTGTGTCTCAGAATTTTAAAATAATACATTTTTTCTTATTATAAATTCCCATTGCATAGAAATGGTCACACACTTTTTACAGAAATAATGAAGAGTAGTTTTGATACTTAATAAATGTCTTCCATTCACCATTCTCAAACATATTCATGTGAAATATGTTTTCCCATGAAAAAACATTGTCATTTGGTACCCATACCAATTTTGGCAAATGATTTAATATGATCAAACTTCAATTTCCTCATCTATAAAACTGTTACACAATGCCATTTCTAATTGTCACACTAGATAACTATGAAAACAAAATGAGATAATGCATGTGAAATTGCTTCATAAACCATACAGATCATAAAGTGTTGTAGGACATTTTAGATATGTGGGGTTGACCATAAAATTCCAGTATCTGCCTCTGTCACTTGTCTACAATCAAAGGGAGACAACAGACGCAAATCAAATTAAAATGCAGAATAACCGGAGAAAGGACAATGTATCATTTATATAATACTGGAGATTTATCAGACTAATTATTTTTCTCTCTATTCCACAATTGTTGCTGATATCACCATTAGTGATTTATGCAATTTGGGCCTGGTCTTTATTATGACACACTGGATCTTTTAGTTGCTAGCATGATTAATCTTTCGTTGCAGCACGTGGAATCTTTAGTTGCAGCACATGGAATCTTTACTTTCAGCATCAGAGATCAGATCAGATCAGTCGCTCAACTCTTTGTGAACCCATGAACTGCAGTACGCAGGCCTCCCTGTCCAACACCAACTCCCGGAGTTCACTCAGACGCATGTCCATCGAGTCAGTGATGCCATCCAGCCATCTCATCCTCTGTCGTCCCCTTCTCCTCCTGCCCTCAATCCCTCCCAGCATCAGAGTCTTTTCCAATGAGTCAACTCTTCACATGAGGTGGCCAAAGTACTGGAGTTTCAGCTTTAGCATCATTCCTTCCAAAGAAATCCCAGGGCTGATCTCCTTCAGAATGGACTGGTTGGATCTCCTTGCACTCCAAGGGACTTGCAAGAGTCTTCACCAACACCACAGTTCAAAAGCATCAATTCTTCAGTGCTCAGCCTTCTTCACAGTCCAACTCTCACATCCATACATGACCACAGAAAAAAACCATAGCCTTGACTAGACGAACCTTTGTTGGCAAAGTAATGTCTCTGCTTTTGAATATGCTATCTAGGTTGGTCATAATTTTCCTTCCAAGGAGTAAGCGTCTTTTAATTTCATGGCTGCAGTCACCATCTGCAGTGATTTTGGAACCCCCCAAAATAAAGTCTGACACTGTTTCCACTGTTTCCCCATCTATTTCCCATGAAGTGGTGGCACCGGATGCCATGATCTTCGTTTTCTGAATGTTGAGCTTTAAGCCAACTTTTTCACTCTCCACTTTCACTTTCATCAAGAGGCTTTTGAGTTCCTCTTCACTTTCTGCCATAAGGGTGGTGTCATCTGCATATCTGAGGTTATTGATATTTCTCCCCGCAATCTTGATTCCAGTTTGTGTTGCTTCCAGCCCAGTGTTTCTCATGATATACTCTGCATATAAGTTAAATAAGCAGGGTGACAATATACAGCCTTGACGAACTCCTTTTCCTATTTGGAACCAGTCTGTTGTTCCATGTCCAGTTCTAACTGTTGCTTCCTGACCTGCATACAAATTTCTCAAGAGGCAATTCAGGTGGTCTGGTATTCCCATCTCTTTCAGAATTTTCCACAATTTATTATGATCTACACAGTCAAACGCTTTGGCATAGTCAATAAAGCAGAAATAGATGTTTTTCTGGAACTCTCTTGCTTTTTCCATGATCCAGCGGATGTTCGCAATTTGGTCTCTGGTTCCTCTGCCTTTTCTAAAACCAGCTTGAACATCAGGAAGTTCATGGTTCACATATTGCTGAAGCCTGGCTTGGAGAATTTTGAGCATTACTTTACTAGCTTGTGAGATGAGTGCAATTGTGCGGTAGTTTGAGCATTCTTTGGCATAGCCTTTCTTTGGGATTGGAATGAAAACTGACCTTTTCCAGTCCTGTGGCCACTGCTGAGTTTTCCAAATTTGCTGGCATATTGAGTGCAGCACTTTCACAGCATCATCTTTCAGAATTTGGAATAGCTCAACTGGAATTCCATCACCTCCACTAGCTTTGTTCATAGTGATGCCTTCTAAGGCCCAGTTGACTTCACATTCCAGGATGTCTGGCTCTAGGTCAGTGATCACACCATCATGATTATCTGGGTCGTGAAGATCTTTTTTGTACAATTCTTCTGTGTATTCTTGCCACCTCTTCTTAATATCTTCTGCTTCTGTTAGGTCCATACCATTTCTGTCCTTTATCGAGCTCATCTTTGCATGAAATGTTCCTTTGGTATCTCTGATTTTCTTGAAGAGATCCCTAGTCTTTCCCATTCTGTTGTTTTCCTCTATTTCTTTGCACTGATCGCTGAAGAAGGCTTTCTTATCTCTTCTTGCTATTCTTTGGAACTTTGTATTCAGATGTTTATATCTTTCCTTTTCTCCTTTGCTTTTCACTTCTCTTCTTTTTACAGCTATTTGTAAGGCCTCCCCAGACAGCCATTTTGCTTTTTTGCATTTCTTTTCCATGGGGATGGTCTTGATCCCTGTCTCCTGTACAATGTCACGAACCTCATTCCATAGTTCATCTGGCACTCTATCTATCAGATCTAGTTCCTTAAATCTATTTCTCACTTCCACTGTATAATCATAAGGGATTTGATTTAGGTCATACCTGAATGGTCTAGTGGTTTTCCCTACTTTCTTCAATTTAAGTCTGAATTTGGCAATAAGGAGTTCATGGTATGAGCCACAGTCGGCTCCTGGTCTTGTTTTTGCTGACTGTATAGAGCTTCTCCATGTTTGGCTGCAAAGAATATAATCAATCTGATTTCAGTGTTGACCATCTGGTGATGTCCATGTATACAGTCTTCTCTTGTGTTGTTGGAAGAGGGTGTTTGTTATGACCAGTGCATTTTCTCGGCAAAACTCTGTTAGTCTTTGCCCTGCTTCATTCCGTATTCCAAGACCAAATTTGCCTGTTACTCCAGGTGTTTCTTAACTTCCTACTTTTGCATTCCAGTCCCCTATAATGAAAAGGACATCGTTTTTGGGTGTTAGTTCTAAAAGGTCTTGTAGGTCTTCATAGAACCATTCAACTTCAGCTTCTTCAGCGTTACTGGTTGGGGCATAGACTTGGATTACTCTGATATTGAATGGTTTGCCTTGGAAACGAACAGAGATCATTCTGTCGTTTTTGAGATTGCATCCAAGTACTGCATTTCGGACTCTTTTGTTGACCATGATGGCCACCCCAGTTCTTCTGAGGTCTTCCTGCCCGCAGTAGTAGATATAATGGTCATCTGAGTTAAATTCACCCATTCCAGTCCATTTCAGTTCACTGATTCCTAGAATGTCGACATTCATTCTTGCCATCTCTTGTTTGACCACTCCCAATTTGCCTTGATTCATGGACCTGACATTCCAGGTTCCTATGCAATATTGCTCTTTACAGCATCGGACCTTGCTTCTATCACCAGTCACATCTACATCTGGGTATTGTTTTTGCTTTGGCTCCATCCCTTCATTCTTTCTGGAGTTATTTCTCCACTGATCTCCAGTAGCATATTGGGCACCTACTGACCTGGGGAGTTTCTGTTTCAGTATCTTATCATTTTGCCTTTTCATATTATTCATGGGGTTCTCAAGGCAAGAGTACTAAAGTATTCTTAATTGCAACATGTGGGATTTAGTTCCCTAACTAGGGATCGAACCCAGACCTCTTGTACTGGGAGCCTGGAGTCTTACCCACTGGACAAGGGAAGTTTCTGAGGGAACTGAAGGAAGTTCCTCTCAATTTCTTGCATTATAGGATGCAAAAATCATGCAGTAATCATATATATAAGGAAAGCTGAGTGCCAAATAATTGATGCTTTTGAACTCTGGTGTTGGAGAAGACTCTTGAGAGTCCCTTGGACTGCAAGAAGATCCAACCAGTACATTCTAAAGGAGAACAGTCCTGAATATTCATTGGAGGGACTGATGCTGAAGCTGAAATTCCAATACTTTGGCCACCTGATGAGAAGAACTGACTCATTGGAAAAGACCCTGATGCTGGGAAAGATTGAAGGCAGGAGGAGAAGGGGATGACATAGGATGAGATGGTTGGATGGCAACACTGACTCAATGGACATGAGTTTGAATAAACTTTGGGAGTTGGCAATGGAAAGGGAGGCCTGGCGTGCTGCAGTCCATGAGGTTGCAAAGAGTTGGACATGACTGAGTGACTGAACTGAACTGAACTGAATTATGTCCTGCACCTCATTTGTTTGAAAAATAACTGCATACCTGCCAAAGCCTCAGCTTCCGGCATTCTAAGCTCTGTCTGATACGTGTACTCTTTGAAGCCTATTCCTTTACAGTACCAGTGTCAATAATTTTTCAACCTTACAATTTCCTTCAAAACACCATTCTTAAGTCCTCTCACTTTCCTCTATTCCTTTCTTATCTGTCTTAGATTTCATTGTCTATCATTAAGAGGATTGCTGTGAAAATACCCTCTACTTCCCTGTTCATTTTTCCTTTCATTGCTTATATCTAGAAAATATAATTCCAACTCAGTTTAAATATAAATCATTGCTACCTCTATGTCTGTAATGATGGGAAAGTTCACACTGAGCTTGTTGTAGTTTAGCCTCATTTTAAGTTGTTAATAGTAAGCCTGAACTGGGCTTCAGTTAGCCTTCAATTCTATTAGATTGTCCCCCTCAATTCACTGTCTAATTCTTCAAGAACATGATGAATTCACATCTCTTTCCTCAAAACTGAAATATGTACCCTTCTCCTCACTTTCATCTGATAACTAGTTTTTATTTTACTGAGAAAACAGAAAAGACAATTAGAGAACTTCCACTTCTGCATCACTTGCAATAGCCTACTGGCCTCTATAGAAATCATTTCTGCCTTTTCTCTGGTTACTATCTAAGGCCAGCTCACCATTGTGTACAAGATTCCACTTATTTCTCCTCTTTCAGCCCTTCTGATGATTCTCCCCTACTTGTCTACATTATCAATTTCCCCATTTCTAATGGATTATTCTCATCATAATAGAAACAGTCTATCATACCCCATTTTATGACACTTTTTCTGTGATTTCCTCATTTCCAAACATTAAAAAATAGTTATTTTTGTCATTTTGCAGTACAATTCAGTGAAATTGTGCTCTCCATTTGCTGAATCCTTTTGCCTTCTTCTCAATCTCTCCTGAATCCACTCGTCAGGCTCTGTGAAGACTGTTTTTGCAAGTTCACCTCCATGTGTCAAATCCAAATGACTGTTTCTCACTTTTCTCTTTATTTGTCTCTCAGCAACATTTGACACATTTGATCAATCCAGTCAGTTTCAGCTGTCATCCTAGGACAATTTGGAATGTTCTATTTTCCACATTCCAGAGTGAAATGCAGACCTCTAACTAAAGAGAATTTGTAAAGGAGATGTTCAAAAATTGTATACATTTAGCTGACCACCTATTCCCACTCTTAAAAGAAGTTTAAAGAAGCCCAGTGATGGACCAGAGTTTGGACAGACAACTTTCTTGGAGAATTTTCTTCTTCTGTACCTTTTTGCTTCCTGGTCTGCTAGGAGAGGGTTCTTTCACTTCCTGTAAGACTAGTATAAGAAACATCATAGAATTCTTTTGTTTCCCTCCCAGTTTGAGAGACATAGAAGAGTTGTGCCTGACTGATACCTAAAGGGCAAAAGGCTGACTGAATTGGCCTTTGACACCAGAGAAAATCAGGGAAAAAACCCTGATGCTGGGAAAGATTGAGGAGAGGAGGAGAAGGGGATGACAGAGGATGAGATGGTTGGATGGCATCACCGACTTGATGGACATAAGTTTGAGCAAGCTCTGGGAGTTGGTGATGGACAGGAAGGCCTGGCGGGCTGCAGTTCATGGGGTCACAGAGTTGGACATGACTGAGCGACTGAACTGACTGACCAGAGAAAATACTTCAATTAAAGAAGTTATTAATTGCCATCAGAAAAAGTGAAGAACACATATTTTTTGTGAACAAGTTGTGGACAAAGAGAGAAAGATAGGAGAGAGAAAGCAAGTTCTAGAATCTCTTTCAAGGTATTTTATCCTAAAAGGAAAAGGGAAGAAGTGAGATTCCAAGAGAATGTCTCCACAGGACACCTCCAAGGACACCTACCAAGTTAGGGTAGTTATGGTAGTTGGCTAAGGAGTCATCTTTCACAGCACAAAGTCAGGCTGAGATGTTTCCAGTGATGGGGAAACTCTCAAAATCCAACATAAATGCTCAATGAGAAATGGGTCAGCTCAGAGAGCTGATACAGTAGTTCATACCAGTACCAGCCAGGTAAGACCTCCTACCCACTCACCTGTCCTCCCTTCCATCCAATACATTTATGACCTATGAAGTATCAGAAACCAAACAAACAAACAAAAACCAAACAGCCTGATTCAAAAAAGGGGGAAAAGACTTGAATGAAGTTTTCTGAAGAAGATATGCAAGTGATCAATAAGCAAATGAAAAGATGCTTACCATCACTAATCATCAGGGAAATGTTAAAACCAGAATGAGACGCCACTTCATACCCATTAGAAGGGCTACCATCAAGAAAACAGAAAACAACATGTTAGCAAGGATGTAGAGAAATTGTACCCAGTTGGTTGGAACTGTAAAATGGTATAGTTGATGTGGAAAGCAGTATAGGTGTTCCTCAAAAGTTAAAAATTAGAATTATCATATGATCCACTGGGCTTTCCTGGTGGCTCAGATGGTAAAGAGTCTACCTGCAATGCAGGAAACCTGGATTCAACCCCTGAGTCAGAAAGATTCCCTGGAGAAGGGAATGGCAACCCATTCCAGTAGTCTTCCCTGGAGCATTCCATTGACAGAGGAACCTGGTGGGCTACAGTCTGTGGGGTCGCATAGAGTCAGACATGACTGAGCGACTAACACTTTCACTTTATGATCGACCAGTTGCACTTCTGGGTATATACCCCAAAGAATTGAAAGCAAATCTCAAACTGCCATGTACTTTGCAAACATTCATGTAAATAGCAGCCTTATTCACATTAGCTGAAACATGGAAGCAGTCCATGTGCCCATTAACGGATGAATGGATAGGCAAAATGTGGTATATTTACACAATGGAATATTATTCATAATCAGGGGATTCTGACATAAGCTACAACATTAACAAAAGTTAGGACATTATACGAAATGAAATCAACCAGTTAAAATTTATAAATATTATGCTTCTTCTTATATGATATACTTGGAGTAGTCAAAATCATAGTGATAGAATACTAGAAGGGGCTGCCATTCCCTTCTTCAGGGGATCTTCCCTATCCAGGAATCAATCTGAGTTTCCTGCATTGCAGACAGATTTTTTACCATCTGAGTTGCCAGGGATTCTTTTAAGATATATATATATATATTTTTTTTTTTAACATGCACCATTTTTAAAGTCTTTATTGAATTCTTTACAATACTGCTTCTGTTTTATGTTTTGTTTTATTTATTATTTTTTTTTTTTTTTGGCCACAAGGCATGTGAGATCTTAGCTCCCTGACCAGGGATCGAACCTACACAGGAAGGCTAAGTCTTAACCACTGAACCACCAGGGAGGTACAGAATAGAGGAGTTTGGTAACTTCTATAAAAGTTTCATATAGCAATTAATCTCAGAACTTTGCTTTTCAATTTTTTTAATTTTAAAAAAATTTTTTGACAGGGATTCACAGTAAGAAAAATACTTACATTTGATCCAGAATGTATAATGTATACATATAACTGAAATTAACATTTCATGAAACAGAACTTACCATTGGCACCCACTACACACTCTTTTACATTCTATTCCTGCCCTTTCACCTCCCTTCCCTCCTTCCTTCCCTTCTCCTTCTCTCCTTCCCTCCATAACTACCTCCTTAGGTTTCTCTTTCTCTATCTCCTTCCCCATCTCTCTGTCTTTCTCTGTGTTTTGTGTCTCTCTCTCTTTTCTTTCTCTAAATACTGATAATGACTCAATAAAGAGATTTTGTGATCCACCAAAAGGACCACAAACAACCACTAATGCGACCCTATCCAAGAGCTAAAAAGCAAAATTTTGTCCAGAGCATGAATAACGACAGCTCATTATCTGTTTATCAAATTTTCATTTTTTCCAAAACCCTTTCATCCAGACATGAGCATCAGCCACCACAATTTCTGTCTCAGGTACTTTAGAGGAGTGTTCTGCCTCAATGATAATTACCCTATCAGAAGGCCACAATTTATAAAGCATTTAGTTACTTAGTGCTTATGACGTAAATGTCACAGTTCAAGTACTTGATGGAGAAAAATATTAAGTGAAGTGCACTTGTTTTGAAGATAATTTCATTTAGCATCTCCAAAGCAAGGCATAATTAAGTTACTCTGTCATACAAAATGATGGAGGCTTTAAATAAGTAACAGCTGATTACCCCTATGATGGAGCAACTACAGGGCAGCCCTTGGCAAGAAAGCGTGCAAACTCAACCCAGGCAGTATGCTAATAGACCTATATTAGGATTAAGGAAGTAACTGGAAAAGCAATCAAACAGGTCCCTGTAGCTCAGAACCTGCATTTCAATAGCATTAATTTGTAGCAATATTAGTCATAAGTACTTATATATCATTCCAGTCAGTACTCAGTACACAAGATAGGTGTCTTGTGTCCACATACATTTAAGGCTGGTCATTGCAAGACAATAAGCACATTCATTAGAAAGTACCCTCATTTTTAACTGCAACTATTATTTAAAGACCATATTCAAACCAAACAAGAAATTAAATATAATCTGTTACTTTAATATTAACATTTTAAAAAATGTTATGATAAACCTTGTTCCAAACCAGTCTGTTTCATTTCTTTGAAAATTCTTACATGTGTTCCCCACCTGTGGTGGATTCATTTTGATATTTGGCAAAACTAATACAATTGTGTAAAGTTTAAAAATAAAATAAAATTAAAAAAAAAAAAAAGAAAACTCTTACATGGATTTTTGTGAAACCAAATTTTCAATAGAGTTGGCCTTCATAAAACAAATGTGATTAAAAATATTAAATAATAACTTTCCTTTTTGGAAAGCTGAGTAAAGTAGAAGTTGCATAGATCTACTACTAATTTTTTTCAAAACTTATTATTGTCATTTGACCTACATGTCAACAAGGAGAAAAAATGAATTTGATTTATGTACTTGTTTTATCGGAATTCTTAAGTCCTGTTGTTGACCTCTTTGACTTGAAATCACTGCAAAAGCAGTTACCAGATTAATGCTCCTAATTAGTATTTTTACTATATCACTTATTAAATAAGAATTTACAGTACTATGATTTATTAAGCAGGCAAATTTAAATAAACAAGCATTTCTAAGTGACAACCATGCATTAATTAGGTCCAAGGTCTCTAGCCTCAAGAAGCTAATTAGTCATGAGATAAAACAGATACAGAAATAAGAAATATCAAAATAATATGCTAAATGCTAATGTTGAGATATAGGAGCATAAAGAATTAGTATAAGACCCAGACTGGGAGTTCAGTTACAGTTTCCTGAGAGAGATGGTCTTATCTAGGTCTTGATAGAAAAGTCAGATATAGTTATAGGGGGGGAAAAAAATATATATATATATATATGTGTGTGTGTGTGAAGGGTTTCCAGGTAGGGGAACAGCAGGAGCAAAGACATGAGCATGTAACACAGCCTGACAAGGTGTGTTTGATCCCCACAGGTAAATGATAATATGTAAAATGGTGAGTGGTGCCTGGGGAAAGAAAGCTAAAGAATTTGCATAGAGGTCCACATATGAAATGTTAAAAAAACTTAGTCTTTAGGGGAATTTAAAAAGGAATTAGAAACAGAGCTTTCTGTTGGACTGTAAAGGCTGGGAGTGAGGGAGACAAAACTGAAGACTCAAAAAACTTCCATGATTACCCTTCTGCTAAAGTAGCAGGTTTCTCCCTTTTTTGGTCTTAAGACCTCCTAAAAATTTTACAGATTACTGAGGCTACCTAAGTGCTTTTGTGTATATGGGTTATATCTATTACTATTTATAATATTTGAAATTAAAATAGAAATTTAAAAATATCTATTAATTCACTTTAAACAAAGATTTAGCAAGATTTAGCTCAGTATGCTTGCTTTACAAGTAACACATTTTAAAAACATATTTATTCATTTTAGATTTTTTTTAAATATAATAAATATTGAAAATTGAAGCAGTAACTGTTTTATTTTGGCAAGTATCTTTAATGTTTGGTTTAATACAAGACAACTGGATTCTTCTATGTTCAATTTATGGTCATATGTTGTGTTGGTAAAAGTGTTTAAAGAAAACCTAACCTCATGCACACAATATAGTTGCAAAATGAGGCGTATTTTAATAACCTTTTCTGATAATTATAGATATTTTTCTTTGAGACTACCCTATTAGTTTACTACATTAGTTTCTTAAAGATTAGTGGTAATCCAGAAACCAAAGAAATATCAGTGAACTTTCATATACTACTACATTAAAATCCATTGGTGTATTTTGCATTTTGAATGAATTTTTCTTCCACGCATGATCTTGTAACATCAAGTATTTATTACAGGGTAAATAGTAGTTCACCAAGCAGCAGCAGCAAGCTATATAAGCCTTTGACACTGACACTTGTCATTATAAAATATTAATGTTAAAATTTATATTTCTTAATATCACCATTGGCTTCATCAGATAGGTCTTTAAGAATTTAAATTCTGGGAATTCTCTGACAGTCCAGTGGTTAGGACTCTGCACTCTCAATACTAAGGGCTTGGGTGCGATCCTTGGTCTGGGAACTAAGATCCTACCAGCCACGTGGTGAGGCACTCTCCCCCGCCCCGCCCAAAAAAAAAAGGCAAATCTTTCAAGTTCACATTGATAGCATAAGTTTTCCAAACTCTACTTTTTTGCTTGAAAGCTAAAACATTATCACAGGCAACAAATACTGTCAGTTGTTTTCCTTGAAGTGACAAGCTTATTCCATTCATTTCAAGGAAATATCCGCCATATCCTTAAGTTTGAATAACCATAATTTATCTGTCAGTCAGTCCTTGAAGGAAAAATGGCACTCCATAAGAAAAGCAGCTAGTTCAGCTTGCAACTCAATCTCATAGGAGTTTTTCCTTGAGACAGTCATACTTTGGAAACTATCAGAAGTGCTCTCTTTTCATCTTGTAGAAGCCTAGCAAATTAAGATTTAATAAAATTAATCATTCTGACTGCTTCATCAATAGCACTCAACTACAACTGTTTTTTACCTTTGCTTTTCTTAAATATAAGTGCATAGTGGTGAAGAATACAACGGCCAATAACACCGTTTTGGTGTTGGTGTTTTAGTATTTGTGCTGCCAAAGCAGGCACAGGTGTTGGTGTCTTGATTCATGTTAAGATGCCAACCGTTATAGCAAGCACTTTTATATCATATAAATATCAATCCAAAATTTTAAAAAGTGATATCTTAGGATTATTATGAAAGTTTTTACATCACAGACACCTAAAATGTTTTAGGGGATCCCCACATGTCTTCAGGCAATGTTTGGAAAAAATGCCATGCTAAAGCCTCATGTCCAAAATAGTACAAAATATGGCTCTTATTCATGAATAATCTGGTTCCAGTTTAATATTGCATTAAACCAATTTTATCACTTTTGAAAGACAACTCTTTTCCTCACCTCCTAATTTCATGTATTTTTCTAGTCTTCATCATATATAAACATTTTCTTCTTTCAAGATCTAGCCCAATTCATTTCCATTTCTATTGTATTGGATTAGGGACAGAATTGTATGCTCTGATGATTAATTTTACGTCAACTTTATCGTGCTAAAAAATGCCCAGATCATTGTTAGAACATTATTTCTGGGTGTCTGGGGCGGGGGGATATATACGGAATAGATTAATATTTGAGTTAATAGACTCGGGTAAAGAAGCTCACTCTCACCATGCTGGTTACCATTATCCATCTATTGAGGGGCTGATCAGAACAAAAAAGGCACAGGAAGGAGGAATTTGCTCATGGTTTGAGCTGGGACTTCCATCTTCCCCTGCTTTTGGACATCAGTGATTCTAGTTCTTGGGCTTTCTGATTGAGACAAGGACTTCTACTATTCCACGACTCTTCCCCACCCTCATCCCCATTCTCTGGCTGTTGGACTAGGTCTTCAGACTAAATTATACCACTGGTGTTCCTGGCTCTTCAGCTTGTAGATGGTAGATCATGGGATTTCTCTGCCTTCATGATCAGATTAGGCAATACCTATAATAAATCCCTCCTATCCATCATCTATCACCTATTGGTTTTAGTTCCCTGGATGACCCTATTGACTTTATTTCATTAGATAACCCTGTCACATAAATGGATCATTCACCAGAGCCAGACATCCTGGAATGTGAAGTCAGGTGGGACTTAGGAAGCATCACTATGAACAAAGCTAGTGGAGGTGCTGGAATTCCAGATGAACTATTTCAAATCCTAAAAGATGATGCTGTGAAAGATGATGCTGTGAAAGTGCTGCACTCAATATGCCAGCAAATTTGGAAAACTCAGCAGTGGCCACAGGACTGGAAAAGATCAGTTTTCATTCCAATCCCAAAGAAAGGCAATGCCAAAGAATGCTCAAACTACTGCACAATTGCACTCGTCACACACTAGAAAAGTAATGCTCAAAATTCACCAAGCCAGGCTTCAGCAATACGTGAACTGTGAACTTCCAGATGTTCAAACTGGTTTTAGAAAAGGCAGAGGAACCAGATATCAAATTGCCAACATCCATTGGATCATCAAAAAAGCAAGAGAGTTCAAGAAAAACATCTACTTTTGCTTTATTGACTATGCCAAAGCCTTTGACTATGTGGATCACAACAAACTGTTGAAAATTCTTAAAGAGATGGGAATACCAGACCACATTACCTGCCTCCTGAGAAATCTGTATGCAGGTCAAGAAGCAACAGCTAGAACTGAACATGGAACAACAGACTGGTTCCAAATTGGGAAAGGAGTATGTCAAGGCTATATATTGTCACCCTGCTTATTTAACTTATATGCTGAATGCATCACGCAAAATGCTCAGTTGGATGAAGCACAAGCTAGAATCAGGATTGCCAGGAGAAATATCAATAACCTCAGATATGACAGATGACACCATCCTCATGGCAGACAGTGAAGAAGAACTAAAGAGCCTCTTGATAAAAGTGAAAGAGGAGAGCTAAAAAGTTGGCTTAAACTCAACATTCAGAAAACAAAGATCATGGCACCTGGTCCCATCACTGCGTGGCAAATAGATGGGAAAACAGTGGAAACAGTGACAGACTATATTCTTTGGCCTCCAAAATCACTTCAGATGGTGACTGCAGCCATGAAATTAAAAGACACTCCTTGGAAGAAATGTTATGACCAACCTAGACAGCATATTCAAAAGCAGAGACATTACTTTGCTGACAAAGGTCCATCTAGTCAAAGCTATGGTTTCTCCAGTGGTCATGTATGGATATGAGAGTTGGACTATAAAGAAAGCTGAGTGCCAAAGAATGGATGCTTTTGAACTGTGGTGTTGTACAAGACTCTTGAGAGTCCCTTGGACTGCAAGGAGATCCATCCAGTCCATCATAAAGGAAATCAGCCCTGAATATTCATTGGAAGGACGGATGCTGAAGCTGAAACTCCAATACTTTGGCCACCTGATGCAAAGAACTGACTCATTTGAAAAGACCCTGATGCTGGAAAAGATTAAAGGCAGAAGGAAAAGGGGACGTCAGAGGATGAGATGGTTAGATGGCGTCACTGACTCAATGGACATGAGTTTGAGTAAACTCCAGGAGTTGGTGACGGACAGGGAGGCCTGATGTGCTGTAGTCCATGGGATCGCAAAGAGCTGGACTTGACTGAGTGACTGAACTGAACTGAACCATAAATGTTATTTATAATTTTTCTTTGGGCATTAGAATTATCTCTCCAAAGTGAGCGTTGTCTTATAGCTCTCCTAACTTGACTATAGTACTTTGCACAGAGTTGGACATATAATAACAATGATACTAATAATATCTTGAAATTTATAAACCAGTCTTTTTAGAGTATGTCACAGATACACAAAAGCTTCTATATATGTAAATATTTTATATAGAAAACTTTAAAAAATTATTTAGTGACTTATTTTATGTAATCCATAATAATAAAGATATATTTAATATGGAATGTCAATTTATAAAGTAATATAAACCTCATGCTATACAAATATTATGATAATGTCACCATGTTTAGTGGAAAGAAAAGTGGACTAGAAGAAGGAAAATCTACATTTAAGTGTCCACACAGTATGGACTTAGAAAACCATATGCACTTAAAGTAGCCACAAACCTTGAGTCCCAGTGTCTACAACACATCTAGAACAGTGAAATCCCCCTTCTTGTGATATTTTGGAGAAGGCGATGGCACCCCACTCCAGTACTCTTGCCTAGAAAATCCCATGGACGGAGGAATTGGTGGGCTGCAGTCCATGGGGTCGCTAAGAGTCGGACACGACTGAGCGACTTCACTTTCAGTTTTCACTTTCATGCATTAGAGAAGGAAATGGCAACCCACTCCAGTGTTCTTGCCTGGAGAATCCCAGGGATGGAGGAGCCTGGTGGGCTGCCATCTATTAAGTGAAAAATTTTATGAGAAGGTGTTCTTTTGGTAAATAAGTTAGTATTTAAATGCAATTTATTGATATAAGTATTTCCCTGAGGTGGTGGTTTAGTCCCTAAGTTGTGTCCGACTCTTGTGACCCCACAGACTGTAGTCTGCCAGGCCCTTCTGTCCAGGGGTTTCCCAGGAAATAATACTGGAGTGGGTTGCCATTTTTTTCCTTGAGGGGCTCTTCCCAACCCAGAGATCCAGCCTAGATGTCCTGCATTGCAGGTGGATTCTTTACCGACTGAGCCACCAGGGACGTCCCTGAGACTTGCACATTGACTGCAAACCAGGATCAGTTACAAGATGATTAGATGGACAGCATAACAATTAGGAGGATTTAACACCCATAAATGACACATCTTGGGAATTAAATCCACAATACTCCACTTTGAGGATGACTTGAATATTAGTTAAGTTCGAGGTATGTACATATCTCACATGTAACCCATATAAAGCAGAGAAGCCTTATGGTTCAATATTAAGAGCCTAACTTTGAAAGCCTTGGAGAAGAATAAGGCTCTGAAAAGATGATATAACTGTATATTTGTATCTACATCACAATGAAGAAAAATTTCCTAAAACTTTAGACTTACCTTTTTCCCTTTACATTTTTTACCTTTATCTCCTGCAACCCTCATCTCTCTGACTGGTACCCCTGCCAGCATGCTGTGTCCTAGTCAATTCCTCTTTTTCCTTCTACCCAGATTTTCTAAAGTGACCATGACCACCCTCTTCCCTTCAGCCAGGTCTCTTCTCTCATGCTGAGTACCAGACTCTTGAAAATGATAGCAGTATTCTGCTGAATAGAGGCTTCCATCTTGTACATAAGACCCTAAAGCCTTAACAATGGAAAGCCAAGCCTCAGAGAACTTTTGCATTTAGTGCTCACAGTACCTTGACCAAAAACGATATAAGCATGTGACATTTCTTAAAATGAAGTTGGAAAAATAAATCCTTACAGAATAGGGACTCTAGCAGTGGACAAGTGTTCTGGTCCCCTCTATTATGCAGATGGATAAAAAGGGAAGGTAGTTTGTGTTTTCAGAGGTCCCAGTGAGAATGGGGCCCTCATGGACTCTAGACATAGCCTTCTCTTCCTCTGCTTCCTTCCCAGTCCTGCTCACCATGCTCCCTCACTCCTACTTCCTATTATTTCCTCCCAAGTAAACTGCCTGCACACAAGTCTGTCTCTCAGCCTTCTGCTTTCAGAGCATTCCATACACACAAGATCATCTGTTTCTATACAAATCATCTGTTTCATGGAAAATGCACTATATTTCTAGACTCTTCACACAGATGATCCCCAATCCTGGAAAAAGGCTGGGAAGTCTCCATTATAAACATAAGGAAATAGTAATTCAGAGAGATCAAGTAATATGCCCAGGGTTGTATAGCTAATGTACAACAGATCCAAGATGTGAGCCTGTCTTTGGACCATTTAACTCTAAAATTACACTATGTTTTCTATGCTGTGGCAATTTTTTCATTAATTGCAACCATGAATAACTCTTCTATTTAGTTTGTTTAATCTATATTTACCTTATCTATTTAGGGCTTCCCCGGTGACTCAGTGGTAAACAATCCACCTGCTGATGCAGGAGACATGGGTTCGATCCCTGGGTCAGGAAGATCCCCTGGAGAAGGAAATGGCAACCCAATCCAGTATTCTTGCCTGGGGAATCCCATGGACAGAGGAGCCTGCCATGCTACAGCCCATGGGGTTGCGAAAGAATCAGACACGGCTTAGCAACTAAACATGACAGCTTTATCCATTGTGAAGTCTGAGGTGGTAAGTGTCTAACCAAATTGGCTTAATTTAACATTTCAAAAGTAAGCATTGCTCTACAAGCACTAGTACCATCTTATGAATTTCATGAAACTATATACTATTTGACAAAATCATAATTTCCCTCTCTGTAGACTCTAGACAATTTTCTCAATGGAGCCAATCTTCTTGTTTTATTTTAATGAAACTTAATTCATCACTATTACAAATGTTCAAAAACCAAGCAAGTCCTAAAATAGTGTTTCTATTATCCTCATTTTACAGGCAAGAACAATGAAATGGATATTGTTTAAGTTTTCATAAATACATTATGTGCTTCTTCA
The DNA here is from genome assembly GCF_029378745.1 of Bos indicus. Classification (NCBI taxonomy): domain Eukaryota; kingdom Metazoa; phylum Chordata; class Mammalia; order Artiodactyla; family Bovidae; genus Bos; species Bos indicus. The sequence goes on from NC_091763.1 coordinate 91,083,449, forward strand.
AGGAGTTTCAGTTTAAGGAAAGTATTATAGATATGGAGCACTTGCATTTAATGAGTATGTAAATGTAAATATAAGAACTTAACTTTCACAGAATTTCATATTGTTAGACGTTATGAGGCATCATAGAAATGACAGTGAACTAGAAATGAGGGGCATGTGGATTCTCCTTCTTATGCTTGTCCTATAGGGTCCATGAAACTTTAGTCAATATATTCTATTTATTCTTAGCAACAGGTGCCTTATTTGTAGAAATAAGGTTAATAATAGGAAGGGCTATTGAAATAATAAGATGAAGGTTGAAAATAACATTGGAAATATAAGAAAATAATAAATCAGTGAATGTAGAAAGAGTCTCACTGTTTCCAGCCTAGCCTTCAATAAATTTCAGATTATTTAAATCATTCATACAGATTATATATGTTTCTGTAAAACCTGTTTCCTTGTTTGTCTTTTTGAATTGGTTTCTAAATAGGTAAGTTGATTTCAAAGAGGAATAATAAGAAAAACTATCTTCCCTTTTATTGCATAGTTTTAATTATGTAATTATACAATAACTGGGACTTCTCAGGTGGTGCTAGCCATAAAGAACCTGCCTACTAATGCAGGAGACACAAGAGGCATGACTTCAATCCCTGGGTCAGGAAGATCCCTTCGAGGAAAGCATGGCAACCCATGCCAATATTGTTGCCTAGAGAATCCCATGGACAGAGTAGCCTGGTGGGCTACATTCCACGGGGTTGCAAAGAGTTGGACATGAATGAAGCTACTTAGCACTCATGCATGCACTGTTTCCTAAAGGTATAGAAACAAGGTGTTCCTTACTGAGTAATACAATCCACTGGAGGAGGAAATGGCAACCTACTCCAGTATTCTTGCCTGGAGAATCCCCATGGACAGAAGAGCCTGGCGGGCTGGAGTCCATGGGGTCCAAAGAGTCGGACATGACTGAAGCAACTGAGCACACACACATACAATAATTACGTAATTCTCATTTATGAAGCACTTTTTACAGGCCAGGAAATGTGCTAAGAACCTTACATTCATTCTTTAACTTAATACTAACTCAGCCAATGAGTCAGACCTTATTATTCACTTTTTAATCCTGAAGAAATTTGAGCTATACGACACGTGCCACCCAGAGACTCTTGCAGCCAGTCTCCATTCCAAGTTTCCTGTCTCCTGAAGCCTTCTTTATCAATATGGTTGGGTCTTAGCCAATATATATGGCAATATTTACAAAATATAATTATTTACCTAATAATGAGATTTAACTGGGTAGTTTTATTATGTGACGATCATTGATTTTAGAGATAAAGATGTAGATAAATTTACAGATAGGTATTCCTTATACACAATGGATTAATTCTATCAAGTGGAACTCTTTTCCTCAGCAAAGCTAAGCTACAAGCTAGAATTCTGAGCATCTGTCACAGTAGTAACACATGTAGAAATCACAAATGAGTATTTTTAATGACAAACCCATTTGACTTCTGCCTGAAATGCTTCTCAAAATTGATTTAAAAAAAATCTGTGCTAGAATAAATGTGAAACATCAAAAGAGGCACCAGTACATATGGGGAGGGGAAGAAGGTGTTGAGAAAATATGGTAGTTTGTTGATTTTGCTAGAGAAGGGTTTTGAGGGTTTGTTGTTTCTGAATTTTTTTTTAAGAGAAGAGTGTATAAATATTTTTATCTAATGAAATTATTCAACTAGGAAATCCCCTCTGCTTTTTAAAAAAAATATAATTATTTTAATATATTTAAGAAAGAAAATGGAGATTAAAAGGCATCTGACTGTAAGAAATCAGAGGATATTTTTCTAAATACAACTGCATTTTGACTAACAGCAGGAGAGACAGGGAGCCCATGATCAGACCTGGAGCACAGACTGTCCGTCACATGGCGGTGGCACAGGAGTGGCGCTGGAGGGGAGGAGGAAGCAGAGGCCAGTGATCATAAGAGCAGAGGGCCAGAGACACTGACTGAAGCTTCTCCCAGACAAGGACGAGAACAGCACACACCAAAAAGTCATAAGAATATACTAAGAGAGTAATGACCATCTTTCTCTGAAGAAATGATTTTAGCAGAAGATGAGTCTGAGCTGTGGAAAAACAAATTCCTGTGGCAGCCTCCAAGTGAGAAGGAAATGAGCAGATGAGTGCAGCAACATTGTTTTATAGCTGTGCTGCTTTTGATGAAGGCAGCCTCACTGAGTGGAACATCTAAAGCCTTGCTCCATCAGTCACTAGTTCCCTGACAGTGACCGAGTCTCTAATCTCTATCAGACTGCTTTCTCATTTTCCAAGTTGGAATAATAATGGCCACCTTAAAGTTTTCAACCGTCAACTCTACATGGCGCTCTCGCTAATCTATCTCTAGTCCAGACATCTCCCCTGTGGTTCACTCTGCAAGAGGGAGTGATTTATCTGATGGATACGATTAGGCAAAGGCACTAAGAATGCACAACTCAGCTACTTCCAGGCTCCCTTTTTGGAATCCGCTGGGTGTAGGAAGCACATTCTTCTCTCTGCAACTGCTGTCATGAGGATCAGCTTCCCATGGCATGACTGGCAGGGGAAATTGCTCTGCAGACCTGCTCATGCTGTCCCATAATGAGTCTCAAGAACCAGACTTGATGACCACTGGGGAAGGCTGGGGTATTAGGAAGCCAGAGTTCAGCTCTCGGATCCCAGCTGTATTTTCCAACCTAATTTACCAATAAGAACATAATCATGTTCTAACTTAGTTATACGGAGAAGGCAATGGCACCCCACTCCAGTACTCTTGCCTGGAAAGTCCCATGGATGGAGGAGCCTGGTACGCTGCAGTCCATGGGGTCTCGAGGAATCGGACATGACTAAGCGATTTCACTTTCACTTTTCACTTTAATGCATAGGAGAAGGAAATGGCAACCCACTCCAGTGTTCTTGACTGGAGAATCCCAGGGATGGGGGAGCCTGATGGCCTGCCGTCTATGGGGTCGCACAGAGTTGGACATGACTAAAGCGACTTAGCAGCAGCAGCAACTTAGTTATAAATGTATTCATCTTGCAATTGGTTTAGAACTTAGAGATAGGAGCATGTTTGTGATTCTCGTACACTCACAAGTCTTTCGATGGAAAGTTGTCATCACCTTTTAAAGAAGCAATCTAACCATTAGCTCAAACAGATGGCCATGCAGCTTAGTAACAGGAAACAAAACATCATTTCAAACAACTTAGAGAATATCTGCAAATTACAGGCAGCTTAATTATCAATGCCATACACTTGATTGTAATGATTTTGGGGGGCACTTTTAATCTACCACATTATAAAAACTAAAGTAATTGTATTCATAATTCACATTTTTATCTCTTTAAACAAACAAATACAGCCAGTAGCACAAGGAAGTAGCATAGCAATGGTTTGCAAACTCTAAGGAGGAAATGGCTGGGGAAGACAAGCAAACACAGACTCTACTTTGTTTTCCTTTATTTCAAAGAATGCGCCCCCAACCCCCACCCCCCCACCACACACACCAAAAAAGAAGAATGAAAAGAAAGAAAGTAAGGAAACAAGTCAAGTCATCAAAAGTAGAATTTGAAAGCCACTGCCATTGAGTGGGCTTCTCTACTGGCTCAGTGGTACAGAATCTGCCTGCCCAAGCAGGAGATGTGAGTTCGATCCCTGGGCTGCAAAGATCCCTTGGAGAAGGAAATGGCAGTGCATTTCTAGTATTATTGCCTGGGAAATCCCATGGACAGAGGAGCCTGGCGAGCTACAGTCCACGGGGCCTCAAAGAGTTGGATACAGCTTAGTGACTAAACAACAGTAACAAGCCAGTGATTGAAAATACAGAATTTCAAACTGTAGTTTTCTTGAAAACATGTTACTTCTCTACTGACCTAGGTGTCTAAAATCACTAAATGCCATGTTTGAGAATGTACAAAACACAGTGTCTTTAATGAACACTGGGGAATACTACATGCTTAATAAAAATAGATGACTACTGGTGAAAAATGTGCTCAGTGTAGTTGACAGCATATAAAATTTCTTGTGAGCGTTCACTAATGGGCTTCTTAGAATAACAAGAACATTAAATTAAAAATCAATTATAACCAATGAGGACCTACTAAATAGAACAGGGAACTATACTCAATATTTTGCAATAATTTACAAGGGGAAAGAATCTGAAAAATACATATGTATGTATAACTGAATCACTTTACTGTATGCTTGACATTAACACAATATTGTAAATCAACTATACCTCAATGAGTGTGTGTGCTTGTTAGTTGCTCAGTCATGTCTGACTCTTTTTGAACCCATGGGCTATAGCCTGCCAGGTTTCTCCGTCCATGGGATTCACCAGGCAAGAATACTGGAGTGGGTAGCCATTCCCTTCTCCAGGGGCTCTTCCCAACCCAGGGATTGAACCCAGGTCTCCTGAATTGCAGGCAGATTTTTTTTACCGTCTGAAAACCAGGGAGGCCCCTCAGCTCCAAATCCACCCTGTATATACGCCGGTGTGTGAGGGTGGGGCAGGGTTCTTATAAGATACGTTGCTTCTTGTTAGCTGGATTTCTGCTTCTAGGGCCAATAGTTAGTAGAGGAGTGAGAACAGAAGACAAGGTGAGAGGAGAAGGGGCTTTCTTCTTCCTAAGTATGTGCCCCTAGCAATGACCCTTACCCCATAGCTACAGTGGCTCTGGTCTCCATTTCCTGTTATCAATTCTAGAGATGCCCCCTGGACTCCCCATAAGAACTAGCACAGCCAAGCACCACTCTTCCTCAAAGGGGTGAGTTCTAGGTCAAGGAAATTCTCCTCTAGGCTCCTGAGGTAGCAGCAGCCACATTGGGCTCCCTCCTCAGAAGTCTGAATCCCAACTCTGAAGGACCCCTCCTTGAGTCCTGACGTGTCAGTTCTGCCACACAGCAAACTCTCTCCACACCCCACATCCAAAGTGTGAATTATGAATCCACAGGACCCCTCCTCCCAGCTGCTAGGTTCTGATAACTCTTTTTTTTCTCTTTATTTCTCCAGCCCTAGGAAGTAGTAGCTGCTTCTTGAATTTATAACTGCTTTAGTTCAGAACCCCTTTTAACTTTTTATGGCTCCAACAGCTTTTAAACCAACCAAGGAGCATATATTTAAAAACTCCCTGAAAGATAATTAAACAATGCTCCAAATTAACACCTTATATCTATTCAATAGTTAAAAGCTGTATTATTGTTGCTTTTGTTGTTTTCTTTATTTTTATTATTTTTTTAACATTTTCATGTTTGCTTTTTTTATACAGGTTGACATAGGCAATTCTCACTTCAGGAAACTAACTTTTGAAATGGAGAAAATAAATATAGTACTACATTTTGCCACACAAACCCATGTAGGTAGGCATTGTTTTATGTTACAGTTTTGTTGGGCATATTTTGTTGTTGTTTTAAGTGGAACAGAGCACAGGACACGAGTTTTGCCATCTTTAGTAATTGGTTCTTTACATCTGGGAACTCACTTGGTCTTTATTTCTTTCCTCTTGTTACTTTTTTTTTTTATTATTGGTGTATAAGATAGATACTGAAACATGCATAGAGAGCATTAATCTTAGATTTACAGCTCGATTAATTTTATATATGTGACACCCAGACCCACATCTAGCTCATTTCCAGTATCAGAAGCTTCATATTTCATGAGAACTCTCAGCAGCAGATGATTCTTTACAAGGAAAGAACAAAGAAGAACAAACTCATGTAAATGTCCATGACAGAGCATAAAACATCTAGTGATGTCAGTACAAGGCTAGCAGTTTGACCATTTTAAATGAAATTTATAACTCATATGACAGCCTTTCCTCCTCACTGTAAGTTAAACAACTTTGTTGATAGCTTATAGCCATAGTATTTAGATACATTAAATCATGTTATCAGGGGAAATCATGAAATAGCATCCATTCTTCTACTCAGGGAAAACTTTAAAAATGCTTCCTTTGTGCCAAGCATTGGGTAAGATATTGAGGCTATCAAGATGAATCTAACATGGTTCTTACACTGAGTATAGATAGCTCCAATCAAGAGGCAATAATACACAGCAAGGGGTGGTACCGATTAAGTTTGATAGAGATAAGAAGAAAGAAAAAAGGCATTTATAGAGCCACAGGTTTGTTTCTTTCAAGGCAAAAGGAATAGAGAACATGTCTTTCAGTAAAAAATTTTGAAGGAGGAGAGCATAAGGAGTTACATGGGCTTGAGGGAAATGTTCTAGGAAGTTTGGACCTACGGAAATCAGGAAAATTATTAATCCAGAAGGCTTTTCTTTTTTTCTCTATATTGTATTTTTAGGAAAGTGTTAATATTGGATGGACTCTAGAGGACTAAGATAATTGGTGGTTGGGAGACTGGTAGATTTTTGTTACTTTAGGTGAGACATAAGGAAGCCATTACCAACTGGAGGTAGAAATACTGAAGAAACAAGGCCAGATTTAAGAGGTTTCTGGAAAATTTTGAAACTTAAAGATTTTGGTGACAGAATCCATGTAGGAAATGAAAGAGTCACAGGAGTCAAAGGTGCCTGAGTTACAACGCAGGGCATTAGCGGAGATGAGAAACTGAAGGAAAAGTAAAAGATTTCCATTTTTGATCTGTTCTCTTCAAATACCTCCTAGACACATGATCGATCTGTTCATTGGCAACTTGAGGTTGAGGTCTGGTGATTAAAGGAAAGGTCAGAGATCAAAACAATTTGTTTGGGGAACAGTATCAGGAAGGAGGACAAAGAAGTTCACCTGAAGAAAGAATACTGAATTAGAAAAGTAGAGAAACAAGAGTAAGAACACTGAAATTTAAGATGGAACAAAAGAGAGATGAGCTAGCAAAAGCCACAGAGAAGGAATATTGTTAGAGATTGGAAAAGAACCATGAAGTGCGATCCTTTATGTTACACAAAGGTGATATGGCTGGATGTGTGTTTTGGAGACAGACAACCTGAGTTTGGCTCCACTCGTTACTACCTAAGACTCTGTGATCCTGGACCAGCTACATTCTGATTCTTCACTACAAAATGGCATAATGATAATTACTTCCCAGGGAGATGGTGAAGAATCAGTAAGTGAATACATGAAAAATGTCTAGAACTGTGTTTGTCCCACAGTATTAAGTGCAAATAAGCATCAGTTCAGTTCAGTCGCTCAGTTGTGTCCGACTCTTTGTGACCCCATGAATCGCAGAACACCAGGCCTCCCTGTCCATCACCAACTCCCAGAGCTCACTTAGACTCATGTCCATCGAGTCAGTCATGCCATCCAGCCATCTCATCCTCTGTCGTCCCCTTTCCTTCCTGCCCCCAATCCCTCCCAGCATCAGAGTCTTTTCCAATGAGTCAACTCTTTGCATGAGGTGGCCAAAGTACTGGAGTTTCAGCTTTAGCATCATTCCTTCCAAAGAACACCTGATCTCCTTTAGAATGGACTGGTTGGATCTCCTTGCAGTCCAAGGGACTCTCAAGAGTCTTCTCCAACACCACAGTTCAAAAGCATCAATTCTTCGGCACTCAGCTTTCTTCACAGTCCAACTTTCACATCCATACATGACCACTGGAAAAACCATAGCCTTGATTAACATCAGTGATTATTAAATACCAGAAACTCAGTTGTTGCTAGTCAGAAGTCTTTCTTATATAGTTCTTAATGCATGATAATATAAATTATGAGATACTACATCAACCCAAAGGGGATTAGACTTCATTTTAACTGCATTATATCAAAGTGCCCTCATGTGAATTTTGCTTGTATTGTAGACCATTAAGCTATTGGTCATCTATTATGTTATCCTTAGTTTTTATTTATTAAATCACATTTCATATTTCTGAAGTTTTAAAAATAAATCATCTTTCAGTTCAGTTCAGTTCAGTCTCTCAGTCGTGCCTATTTGTGACCCCATGGACTGCAGCACAACAGACTTCTCTGTCCATCACCAAATCCCAGAGATTACTCAAACTCATGTCCGTCAAGTCAGTGATGCCATCCAACCATTTCATCCTCTGTTGTCCCTTTCTCCTTCTGCTTTCAATCCTTCCCAGCATCAGGGTCTTTTCAAATGAGTCAGTGTTTTGCACCACGTGGCCAAAGTATTGGAGCTTCAGATTCAGCAACAGTCCTTCCAGTGAATATCCAGGACTGATTTCCTTTAGGATGGACTGATTTGATCTCCTTGCAGTCCAAGGAACTCTCAAGAGTCTTCTCCAACACCACAGTTCAAAAGCATCAATTCTTTGGAGCTCAGCTTTCTTTATAGTTCAACTCTCACATCCATACATAACTATTGAAAAAACCATACCATTGACTAGATGGACCTTTGCTGGCAAAGTAATGTCTCTGCTTTTTAATATGCTGTCTAGGTTGGCTATAACTTTCCTTCCAAGGAGCAAAAGTCTTTTCATTTCATGGCTGCAGTCACCATCTGCAGTGATTTTGGAGCCCCCAAAATAAAGTCTCTCACTGTTTCCATTGTTTACCATCAATTTGCCATGAAGTGATGGGACCAGATGCCATAATCTTAGTTTTCTGAATGTTGAGTTTTAAGCCAACATTTTCACTCTCCTCTTTCATTTTCATCAAGAGGCTCTTCAGTTCTTCTTCACTTTCTGCCATAAGGGTGGCATCATCTGTATATCTGAAGTTATTGATATTTCTCCCAGCAATCTTGATTCCAGCTTGTGTTTCATCCAACCCAGTGTTTCTCATGATATACTCTGCCTGTAAGTTAAATAAGCAGAGTGACAATATACTGCCTTGACATACTCCTTTCCTGATTTGGAACCAGTCTGTTGTCCTATGTTCAGTTCTAACTGTTGCTTCTTGACCTGCATACAGATTTATCAGCAGGCGGGTAAGGTGGTCTGGTATTCCCATCTCTTTAAGAATTTTCCACAGTTTGTTGTGATCCATAGAGTCAAAGGCTTTAGCATAATCAATAAAGCAGAAGTAGATATTTTTCTGGAACTCTCTTGCTTTTACCATCATCCAAAGGATGTTGGCAATTTGATCTCTGGTTCCTCTGTCTTTTCTAAAACCAGCTTGAACATCTGGAAGTTCACAGTTCATGTACTGTTGAAGCCTGGCTTGGAGAATTTTGAGCATTACTTTGCTAGCATGTGAGATGAATGCAATTGTGCAGTAGTTTGAACATTCTTTGGCATTGCCTTTTTTTGGGATTAGAATGAAAACTGACCTTTTCCAGCCCTGTGGCCACTGTTGAGTTTTCCAAACTTGCTGGCATATTGAGTACAACACTTTAACAACATCATCTTTTAGGATTTGAAATAGCTTAACTGGAATTTTATCCCCTGCACTAGCTTTGTTCACAGTGATGCTTCCTAAGGCCCACTTGACTTAGCATTCCAGGATATCTGGCTTTAGGTGAGTGATCATACCATCGTGGTTATCTGGGTCATGAAGATCTTTCTTGTGTAGTTCTTCTGTGTATTCTTGTCACCTCTTATTAATATCTTCTGCTTCTGTTAATACTGTATTTAATATCATCTTTAGTACTATATTTATTCTTATAATTTCTTTCTGAATCTTTTCTATTTTTTTTACATCCAACCAGTAGTAATAATAGACTTATTTGAATAATGGTGAAAATTTCTACTCACATCACATAATTTACAAATGGATCTCCAAAAATTCTACATGAATTATTTATTTGTAACTGCAGGATAGATAGGAAAGTAAACGCTATTATTTCCATTTTACAGATTTTTATAAAATGAGTACTAAGCTGGAAAATGATGTTTGAAAACTAACGTGCAGAACAGTTGAGAGAGTATGGCTTCCCTACAGGGGTGCAGTGAAATGTTGGTTATTCATAAATCAAGTTTTCAGGGTTTCCCTGGTGGCTCAGTGGTAAAGAATCGACCTGCCAACATAGGAGACAGGGTTCAATCCCTGGTCCAGGAAGATCCCACATGCATCGGAGTGACTAAGGCCAGGCACCACAACTCTTGAGCTCACAAGCTGCAGCTACCGAGCCCACGTGCCGCAACTACTGAAGCCCCCACGCCCTAGAGCCCACGTTACGCAACAAGAGAAGCCACTGCAATGAGAAGCCTGCACATGGCAACTAGAGAGTACCCCACTGCTCATCACAAGAGAAAAGCCTGTGCAGCACGAAGATCCAGCACAGTGAAAATTGAAATAAATAAAATTATTTTAAAATAAATCAAGCTCCCAGAGATATAGAATTTCCAGAAAAAGAAATAGTTCGTAAGGGGAACAAAGGATTGTTCTCATATTGCAGTACCCACACGATCACAGCTGAGAAAAACTGAGACCCCACAAATAATACTTGATGCACGGAGATTTTTAAATCTGAATCCTTAGAAGCCTGAGGAAAGTGGCAGTCAGTAGACAAAAACAAGAAAAAGGAAGTAAAAAGAAGGGAGGGCAGACAGGTCGGCAGCAGTGGCAGAGATAATATTTATTAGAAACAACAGTGTAAAGGACGGCTTAATTAAAAGAGCAAGAACTTGTCATCACGGGGTTTGGGTGACTCTGTTGACTCCGGTCAGATCAGGTTGGAAAAGCTCCAGGGACTGGTAAACTCATCAGGAGATACAAATACCAAGCCAGAAAGCAGGGACAGGCAGGCTGGAAGTTGGTGTCAGAGAGTATGTCAATCAATGAAGGCTGCCACAGGAAGGGAGGCCATAGTGCCAGGCGGTTCTGGAAAGAGCTGATAACAACTCTGGGCAGAACAGTGATGAGCCTGGACTTAAATCAGCCTGCAGGATTTGGGTGCAGAGGCAGGATACATGCAACAGGAGTGATCAATGCCTGACAGATAACAAATGCTCATAAGGTGTTTTCAGGGTCTGATGATTAGACCTGTTTTACTTCTTAGCAAGGCTGAATTGGTTATAGTTACCATATGACCTGTTGGGATGAGTTACAGACTCTGTTTTCATGGTGAAGAATCTTCCATTATGAGTTAGTGACTTTATCTTCAAATATTTGGGCAGCACAAGTTGCAAATGTTCATTCCAAGAATGAAAAAAATAGAACAGATTTATAATTTGGCAATCACTAGACACAGAGTCAGACACGACTGAGCGACTTCACTTTCACTTGCATGCACTGGAGAAGGAAATGGCAACCCACTCCAGTGTTCTTGCCTGAAGAATCCCAGGGACAGCAGAGCCTGGTGGGCTGCCGTCTATGGGGTCGCACAGAGTCGGACACGACTGAAGTGACTTAGCAGCAGCAACAGTAGACACAGAGAGAAAATGGAAAAGAGGACTTCCTTGGTGGCTCTGTGGTACAGAATCTGCTTGCCAATGCAGGAGACACAGGCTTGATCCCTGATCTGGGAAGATCCCACATGCCACAGAGCAACTAAACCCATGTGTGACAATTATTGAGCCCAAGCTCTGTGACAAGAGAAGCCATGGCAGTAAGAAGCCCACGCAGCACAACTGTACTTGCAATCAGAGTAAAGCCTGTGCGGCAACAAAGACACAGCTCAGCCAACAGATAATTAAATGTTTTAAAAGAGAAAAAAATGGAAAACGTAACTGCTCCTTAATGCTGTAGCCATGAAAGGCACAGTCTACTTCTATGGACACAGACTTAATAAAAACAGTGTGGTAGACTCTTCCTCAGGTATGCAAATGCAATGCAATCAAGCCACGGGTAGTTTAGAAGCCTCCTATACAGAATCTATTTACAGGAGAGGGGAGATAGAAATTTCCAAAATTATCCACTTAAAGTGTTAGAGATAGACCCCGTTGCAGATATTCCATTTTTAATACACAAAACTGCATAAACCAAAATCCTCCATTTTAAAAGGGAAAAAATTATTTGTACCTAAAAAAAAGTTTGGTAAAATATAGATTCTTAAGGTTCAAAAATAATTTTATGAAATGGCAACCCACTCCAGTAATCTTGCCTGGAGAATTCCATGAACAGAGGAGCCTGGCCGGCTACAGTCCATGGGGTTGCAAAGAGTCAGGCATGACTGAGCAACTATCACTCACTCACAAGATGACATATACATAATTATAAAATACAATATGTAATAGTCTAAAGTAGAGTTTCATTTTCTTATTTCTTATCAGTTCAGTTTAGTTAGTTGCTCAGTTGTGTCCAACCCTTTGCGACCCCATGAATCACAGCACGCCAGGCCTCCCTGTCTATCACCAACTCCCGGAGTTTACCCAAACCCATGTCCATCAAGTCAGTGATGCCATCCAGCCATCTAATCCTCTGTCGTCCCCTTCTTCTCCTGCCCCCAATCCCTCCCAGCATCAGGGTCTTTTCCAATGAGTCACCTCTTCACATGAGGTGGCCAAAGTACTGGAGTTTCAGCTTTAGCATCAGTCCTTCCAATGAACACCCAGGGCTGATCTCCTTTAGGCGGGACTGGTTGGATCTCCTTGCAGTCCAAGGGACTCTCAAGAGTCTTCTCTAACACCACAGTTCAAAAGCATCAATTCTTCGGCACTCAGCTTTCTTCACAGTCCAACTCTCACATCCATATATAACCACTGGAAAAATCAGCCTTGACTAGACAGACCTTTGTTGGCAAAGTAATATCTCTGCTTTTTAATATGCTATCTAGGTCGGTTATAACTTTCCTTCCAAGGAGTAAGCGTCTTTTAATTTCATGGCTGCAATCACCATCTGCAGTGATTTTGGAGCCCCAAAAAATAAAGTCTGACACTGTTTCCACTGTTTCCCCATCTATTTCCCATGAAGTGATGAAGTTATTCTTAATAAATAACTTGAAAATCCCTTATATCCAATATAAGGTTTATTTAATACATTTCAAAAATACATGGACATAAAAATGCTATTGATGGAATATATACTTTATAATAGGTAGTTTGGGGTCTAATATGAACATGGAGTTGGAAGACTAGATATAATTATCAAATGCGCTGCAGAGGACATGGAGTCCTGCTCGGTCCTCTGGGAACAGTTCCCTGCTCCACATTCCAGGTGCTTTCTGTGGTGCTGTCATGCCAAGATCTTTCCTGGTCATCAACTCCAGGGATGCTTGTGGTTCCCAAGATCTCTAGGATTTCATTCATCTGGCAGGTGGAACTGTATAAGAATTAGGGATTAAAACTCAAGCATAAACCATCACCGTGACTCCCAGAAATTGATACATTATTCTCAGAGAAAGAATGTCTTTTTCTGCTGATATTGTTAAACTGAAGGGTTCTGTTTCTAGGATTATAAGCCTTCATCTTTTCCTGCCATGAAGAGGAAGCATATCTGCAGCTGAGAAAATAAGACCCAGAGGAAAAAGAAACCAGAGAGCACAGAGAGGGATACAAGGGAGGAAGGGGTCAGAGCACGTGAATATAAAATTAACATGAGTTGTGGCTCTGACCAGCTGACAAGATATGAGACTATTCATATAACTAACTATCCTGCATGCACAACTGCATGCTGTCGCTCCAGTCATGTCCGACTCCATGTGATGCTATGGACTGTAGCCCGCCAGGCTCCTTTGTCCATGGGGATTTTCCAGGCAAGAATACTGGAGTGGGTTGCCATGCCCTCCTCCAGGGGATCTTCCCAACCCAAGGACTGAACCCATGTCTCCTGAGGTTCCTGCATTGCAGACAGATTCTTTACTGCTGAGCCACCAGGGAAGCCTATAACAAACATATCAGAAAGCAACAGATATGGGCCAAATTATTTAGGTTTGGGCAATGTCATACTGACGTGGACAAAGAGGACTAGAAAGCTAAGAATCTGGCTAGCTACAATTACCAAATCACAATCTTTTTTTCTTTTTTCGTAGAAGACTTTGTTTTTAGCAATAAAATATGGTGATACTTTAGCAATAAGTATCCCAGTCCTGGCTACAAGTGACCAGATAGCTTTGTGCTCACCCACCTTCCTCTAGCTCCACGGAGATAGTGGAGAATGTGACCAGGTCAGACGGATGACATGTGAGCAGAAGTGTCCTGTAACACTGCTGGGGTGAAGCATTAAAAATCAGTCTTTAACCCTGTAGCTCCCTCTTCTCTGCCATAGTGATTATGTTATTTATGCACTGAGATGGTGTACCCACAAGCTGGAAGCCTCTTTCACTGCTGAATGACCACATGGAGGACAGTAGCTTTGGAGGGGGTTACCCCAGTCACAGCAGGCTTTGCATGAAAGAAAAATAACCTCTATTCTGATGAGTCACTGAGATTTCAGGGTTATTTTATTACCACAACATAACTTAGTCTCTCTTCACTAATATTTTCCTTTTTATTTCCCATTTCATTTTGCTCATAAGATTGAGTTTGACAATATATGAGTAAGGCATTTCAAAAAAAAAAAAAGATCCAGAACCTTTAAGCACCATTTTGGAGCTGTAGATGTGATTTATGGAAATTCTATTTTCAAGGAATCATAAAGATGTGTGTAGTTGTCAAATATTTCATAATTAATTACTGATCCAGCTATGCATATTACATTTTAACAAGCTATAGGTTTATTAAATTTAAAGTGAAACATCTTAAGATTCACTGTAAGTTTTCTATTTCCTTCCTTGGGAACATGGACATTTTCCCACTGATTTATTTGTTTTCCTATTCACTACATTTATAATGATGATATGTATGTACATCATCAGTGTTCTGATGATTTTGCAGCTAATGACTTTTAATTTTTTATGTCTCAATAGACAATACAAAACATTATGTTTTTCATCAATCATTTTATCAACTATTTTCCAGTTATTCTGCTAAAATCATATATGTATACAGTAAAATAATCTAATTTAAGACATCAATTGATTGTCTCCGGTCCGTTTTTTTTTTTCAATAAAATGTTTACCAGTGTTTACAAAGGAGACATGATTCCTTACCTGAAAATTTATAAAGCTGAGCTGTAAAAGAGTTGTTACCCACTAATTTCCAAATAACTAAGTTTTTGTTAGTATCTATAGTGAAGTGAAAGTTGCTCAGTCATATCCAACTCTTTGCAACCCCATGGACTGTAGCTTTCCAGGCTCCTCTGTTCATGGAATTCTCCATGCCAGAATACTGGAGTGGATAACTGTTCCCTTCTCCAGGGGATCTTCCCAATCCAGGGATCGAACCCAGGTCTCCCACACTGCAAGTGGATTTTTTTCCATCTGAGCCACCAGGAAAACCCAATATAGTGCATAATATCAAATCCACAAGCTAGCAAGTAATGATAACTTGTAGTAGAGCCAATTTATAGAGATTTTTCATAGGAAGAAGGAAAGATTAAGGTTTTCAACTGTGCAGCTTGAGTCATTTTTCAGTTTCAAGTTTTCAAGTAGAATCATCAGCAAGAGATGCAACTCTTGTCATCAATTAGGTTTCAGATTGATGGATGCAAGCAAATCTTTACTAGGACTGAAATTGATTTGTTGTATAAGCAGACATATAGAAACTACAACCATTCTGTTTTCCTTCTCTCATCACCTAAATTTCCTCTACTGTCTTAACTGTATAGACTCACTAATTAATCTCACCACTAATTAACATGAATATTGACTAGAATGGCCCTGATTCAATACCTTCAGTATCTTCTTGAATAGACATTCAGATTGGAGATCTTTCCATAAGATTCTTTATTGAATTTGTATCTTGATAGGTTTCCCCCACACATCCCCATTCTAATCATGGTTCCTATTCAGTGAAGGCAGGCCAGGCTAGTGGTGGCTTGACAACTGCTCAGTCTGGAACAAGACTAGTATTCCCCAAAATCAATGGAGCAAGAAGGAGGCAATTGCTCAGCTCTGCAAATCTGTGTTTATCTGAGGTTAGAGGTAAGTAGAGTCAATGGCACCCCACTCCAGTACTGTTGCCTGGAAAATCCCACGGATGGAGGAGCCTGGTAGGCTGCAGTCCATAGGGTCGCTAAGAGTCGGACATGACTGAGCGACTTCACTTTCACTTTCCACTTTCATGCCTTGGAGAAGGAAATGGCAACCCACTCCAGTGTTCTTGCCTGGAGAATCCCATGGACAGAGAAGCCTGGTGGGCTGCAGTCCATGGGGTCGCACAGAGTCAGACAGACTGAAGAGACTTAGCAGCAGCAGTAGAGTCAAACCAGGAAAAATTAAATGAACAGAGTTTCAGTCTCAGTCTTTTCTTTCTGTGTCTGCCCCAGTTCACATTAAGATGCTTCTTTCAAATGTGTTCCCTGCAAAACTCTTGCCTTGGCAGTGTGGACTTCAGACTGTCTGCCTATGCTAACTGGAAACTCTCAGGAGGGATTCTTCTTTCCCCAAAAGCCCCTTTCCACCTCTAGAAACCATACTCATCATTTCAAGCCTCATTAATTCATTTATTCAGGAAACAATTCTTGAATGTCTTTCTGCGTGACCATTGCTCAGTAACAAGGATGGATAAATGAGAGGCAATTCCTCCCTTGTAGGAGGTAGTGATCTAGTGATGAACACAGATGCAAATTAGTATGTAAAATATAATGCAGTGCATCACATGGGGTGACGTACAAAGACCACAGAAGTTCAAGGATAACCCAACCTGTAGAGGTTCTCAGTGAAGCCTTCGAAATCACCCACAGAAAGATCAGTGCTCCTCACGCCTTTACCTCCCCATGCGATTATCCTCGTGGCAGTGTGCATGTGCGTGTGTGTGCTCAGTCACTCAGTTGTGTCTGACTCTTTTGCCACACCATGGACTGCAGCCCACCAGGCATCTCTGTTCATGTGATTTTTCAGGCAAGAATACTGGAGTCAGTTGCTATTTCCTCCTCTAGGGGATCTTCACGACCCAGGGGTCGAACCTGCATCTCCTGTGGCTTCTACATTGGCAGGTAGATTCTTCACTGCTGAGCCACCAGGGTAATTAATAAATGGATTCTGAAGCCCAAGAAATGGCTTCAAGTAACCTCCCCTTTTTATACATCAGTTTCTTCATCCATCTCATCTATAAAATGGAACAATAATAGCACATATCTTATAGCATTGGTATGAGGATTAATTGGGTTGATATTTTATTGTTTAAGACTTTCTTTGATATGAACCATATTGAATTATTGAATTTGCTACAATACTGATTCTGTTTTACATTTTGGTTTTTCAGCTGGAAGGGGAGATTCTAGCTCCCTGAGCAAGGATCGAACCTCACCCCCTGCATTGGAAGGTGAAGGCTTAACCACTGGACCACCAGGGAAGGCCCTGGGTTGATTTGTTTAGAATATCCTGTTAAATCAGTGCCTGGCACTTAGTAAACATTCAATAAATATTGGCAATAAATATACATTTTCCTCTTCTGCAGTCAGAGATGTTTTCAGTATAACTATACTATAACCTTTAATACATTTGTAATGTCCTTTGGGGAACTTTTCTATGTTGCCAAAATTCAAACAGCAGGATCTCAATAACTCTTTTCTATTTTTTTTAACTTTTTATTTTATATTGGAATATAGTTGATTAACAATATTGTGATAGTTTTAGGTGTTCAGCAAGATGATTCTCCTTCTTGATCAGTACTTTTTCTTCCTGGACTCCTGGGTTGTTCTCTTTTCTGAAATCTAATTTGTTTGTATTTGCCCTCAACTTCTGGCAGTATTAAAATACCAACTTCCCTTTGACCGGAATCCAGAATGATATCTAAGGCCTGAATGGAACATCTGTTCCTATGAACAATTGGTTCTGTTGGTGGCATGTATCCTCTTTGAAAAAACAGTGCTCTACACAACACCCTCTTCTTCAACTTTACTTTCCTGTGACCCATCCTTAAGGTTTCTATGGTTTCAATTTGCTCAGCAATAACCCCTCTTCTGTCAATAAAGACACCTTTTCTGGGCTCTGGGTTTTCCCTCTCCCATCTACACTCTTCAGTATGAAATCCACTTCACTGTCACCATTTTACGGAAATACTGAGAGGTATGTGTATTGGTAGGACAGGAATAGGATGGCAACATGTGAGCATGATTATCAAACCCTCAGAGTGCTTATTAGCTGTGGTTGAAGGAGAAAAGTCACATTTCCAGCTGCAGCTTCTGGCCCAAATTTCATGTTTTATCCTATCTTTGTATATTACATATCTTTGGCATTACAAGTGAATGAGATTTGTTTTACTATCATCAGTGAAGAGATGAGAGGTAGGTTAGTTAAATCAGATGAGTGGCTCTCAGATAAATGATCTATCATGTGTTTTGAAGAATGAAAGGCATGCATAAGGAAAAGTTTAAAGAAATTTTGCAACCCTAGAATGAAACTCTGTGCTACTGAATAAATTAGGACCATTAGTAAATATACCAGACAGTAATTATGTTTGCAAGAACCTATATCATAATGTATGGATGTGAGAGTTGGACTGTGAAGAAGGCTGAGTGCCAAAGAATTGATGCTTTTGAACTGTGGTGTTGGAGAAGACTCTTGAGAGTCCCTTGGACTGCAAGGAGATCCAACCAGTCCATTCTGAAGGAGATCAGTCCTGGGTGTTCATTGGAAGGACTGAGGCTAAAGCTGAAACTCCAGTACTTTGGCTACCTCATGTGAAGAGTTGATTCATTGGAAAAGACCCTGATGCTGGGAGGGATTGGGGGCAGGAGGAGAAGGGGACGACAGAGGATGAGATGGCTGGATGGCATCACTGACTCGATGGACGTGAGTCTCAGTGAACTCCAAGAGTTGGTGATGGACAGGGAGGCCTGGTGTGCTGCGATTCATGGGGTCGCAAAGAGTCAGACACGACTGAGCGACTGATCTGATCTGATCTGATATCATAATGAGGGTATTAATGGAACAGGCTTTACACAGACCTGCCCAAGTCAATCTATATATGATTGTCTTTCAATAACACAAACCTGGATGTGGGGATGGGACAAATCCAGTAATCACTACTGATTCCTAGTTATCCCAAGGGGATGAGGTATGTGTGGTTGGGAGGAGACAAGCAATGACTCAGCATCAATTTGGAAACTATAATGGAACTCTGAAGACAGGGGCAAGAAAGTAAATATTCAAAGAGAAAAGTATTTTTAATAACTTTTTTGATTTATGGTTAAAATATTGGAATAGATATGTGACTCCTAGAAGAGAATAGGTGGTGGTGCATAGGAAATGTGATATTATGGGATTTTGGTTTCTGGGATGTTGCTTATGATACCAAAAAAATAGATGCTTGAGGAGACAAAGTATATCATTTAATGAGATTCATAAAGTATGTATTTATCCAGAGAATGACTGATACAATCATAAGTAATTTAATTTGAACATGGAACGGAGAGATGAATAAAAGCCCACATTAAGCTATGAAATAAGTCACAAATTGAGTACATTATCAAGGTAAATGCAGTGTAGAAACCACAATGTAACCAAGTATTAATAAAAGTATTATTGCCATTCATTGAGTGCCTACTATTTCCCAGGCAGTTGAAAGATATCTACTTCAATGCTCTGGTGTTCCTTTGAGGTAGGTAATTGATGCCTCCAATACACAGATTGTTTTAAATTGTGTTTAAATTTAATTTACTTAAGTTACTTGCTAAAAATCTCACAGCTGGCAAATGTTGGAGAATGTGTTTGAAATCAGGATCGTCTAACTCCACAGTTAACAGTGTAAACCATCATGCTATACTGCCTCACCATGGTCCTAGGCATTCAAGAAGAAGACATTTGGGAGGAGGGTGGCTCAGATGCTAAAACATGTGTCTACAATGAGGGAGACCTGGGTTCAATCCCTGGGTCGGATGATTCCCTGGAGAAGGAAATGGCAACCCACTCCAGTACTCTTGCCTGGAAAATCCGATGGACGGAGGAGCCTGGTAGGCTGCAGTCCATGGGGTCACAAAGAGTCCGCACGACTGAGAGACTTCACTTTCACTTTCACTTTCAGGAAGCATCTTAAATAACCACAGACCCATCTCCACATTGGATATAGGTGGGAAATATAATATCATTATCATGATAATACAGGTCAAGGTTAGATATTCATGAATGTAAATAAAACTGGGAAAAAATGGGACAATTACTCCCTTTTTTGTTATTTGAGCAAGACCAGAATAGAAAACTTTAACACACACATACACATACCCTATTGATTACAAAAAGGAAAGGGAAAATCATCTGAAAATCCAGATTATATTCAGCTGGAGCAAAACTGTATTCCCCTGGCCAGAAGAAGGACATAGTTAAAAAGCTCCTGACCCAATCACAAAGCCGCCATGCCAGCATGTATTTATCTATTGATGCAAGACCTGTTTGGCAGAAAGCAGGAGTCCTCCTCAGGTATACAGCAGCACTTTAAAAGCAGGAAAAGAGTATGCAAAAGGCAGTGGACACTATCCATGGGTCAGCAGCAATACACTTATAAAAGACAGGGGTTCAAGAGTTGGACATGACTTCATGACTGAACAGCAACAAGCTCAGTATGATTCAAGAGTTGATAGAGCTTCCAGATGAAAGCTGATGTGATCTGAGTATTCCTTAAGAAATCTATGGAATCCAGTTCCCTGCTGTAACTGACCTGTGCTATTTGGTCTCCATTGTCACACTCAGTGTTATCCTTGTCAAAAATTTTTCAAAAGGGAATTATTGAACATGTGAAATGGGAAAACCAAAATATATATGAAGGGCTTTTGAAAGAAATAAACACATTTAAAATAAAACCATAATTCAAAATAGCCGTGGTGGTGGATATCCTCAAATATGTAAAGGATGAATTGATTGCCACATGGAAGATGGAGGATTAGTCTTGATGTTTTATAATCCCATCAGCATAAGTTAAATAAAGATAAATTTTAACTCAACCTAAGGGAAGACTTAGAGCCATTGCTGACAACTGTGTAATAAGTTAGCTAGAAAGATAAGGAGCTTTTAGTTACTCAGTGCAGTCCAGGCATCAGGTGGACCTATACAGGTTAGCATTAATTCTTGATGGGCAGTTGGATTCAGTGACCTTTAAGATATCTCTCAATGTTGACACTGTAATTTGAACATATTCCTTAACCACCCCTCTTGTCACACTGGTACATATTTATGAAACATTTTGACCAAAGTTTTCAGCCAGTTTTTAGACATAATTAAGTGTCTAACCTGTGAGATTGAACCTGAGGCCTTGGACTCATGAATATCATATCCTGCAAATCTGAACCTCTTTCATAGCCATGGCCGAAAAGTGTTGGTGAATTAAACAGGTAAAAAAACATATGGAGACATTCTTAAAATTCAAACATGTCAACATATTGATAAAAGTGCCCATTTTCCCTTTGGAGACACCCACAAGCAGTCCTCTTTGGTTGGAGTGTGGGGTGTGGGAAGAAAACCTGCCCATAGAAGCTCCCATGGCCTCCATTGATATAGAAGAATCAGGTGTCACTAAAGGCAAGCTTAGTGGAAAGCTTAGTATTTATTTCAGGGCCCTGCTATCCATTAAGGTCTGCTACAATATGACCACCCATGACTTCCTGGTTATCCAATGTCAAATTCCGGTACTCGGTGATGTATATGATGAACTTTGATGTGACAACAGGAAAGCTGATTTAAGTAATCTTAGCAGGATATTTCTTTTAGAATTTTAGAATCCACAGACAACCAGGCAGATATTTTTGGAATCTTTCTTCCCTCCAACATAGATTGTGATGAGAAAAGCTCTATGGGGTATGCCTTTTATCCCATGGAGGTAAAGTTTTCATGAAGCCACTACAAAGAGTATCAAGAAAATGAACAATAAATGCTTCCATGAATGACTGTTAACTGTGTGTTAACAGCATCAGATTTGAGGAAGACTGTGAAATTGAATGTAGGAAAAGGCCAGGGAATATACCAATGAGAATTTAGAAAACATTCAAAATAATATGGATAATTTATAAGAGAAATACTTCTTTAGTCAATTTAGTAAAACTTTAATTGTTAATGTAATGGGAGATCCCAACTGGAAATTTCTCAGCTTTGGTTGTCAGTTAAACAAACAAACAAACAAACAAAAACATAAGAATGCCCAAAAGGCCAAGGAAGAAATAAACGGGAAAGACATCAGTGGCAAAATCATATATGAGGTTGGATCTAGAAGAAAGTTGAGCACATAGAAAAGACTGAGTTAAAACAAAAATTTGAGATCCTGCAAAGGAAAAAAATAGCTAGTATAAAAAGATGAACCTCTAATTAAGGATCCTGAAAATTCCATGGACACGAAAAGTTAAGGAAGGGTTTTTCACCATGTAGACTAAGAACTAGTAGTACTGGAGGATGGGAGAAGCAAAGGAATGGGATTTGTTTGCTTCTCTTCTGCAAAAGCAGAGAGGAAGAAAATGGATCGTAATGGTCTCTAAGCTATATTGTACCCCTTTGCAGAGGAAGGTCGAGAATAACATGGGCCTGACCAACTGTATCTGTAGTTCGAGCCTGGACTTAGATAGCTCCTGGCCAATTGCATTCTCATCTGTAGCTGGTGGCTACTTTGTGAGGTGAACAGATCTCCGAATCATTCAGCTAACAGACTGGTTAAAATGAAACCTAGCACTCACTGGCAGCAATTGAGGACAACATGACTGACAAAATGCCATCTGCAGATCCGGGCCATGCCCATCCCTTGACTTTTGACCTCAACAGATGACACTCCAGCCTCTTGAGCCTCCCTCTCACTGTTTGTATTCATCATACCCAGTACTGTGCAAACACTCTACTATCCAGTGTCTGCTCTGGCTCATCAGGTTGTGGCTGCCTGATGGCCACAGCTTGTAATACAGCTCTGCAGAGCCCATCAGCTATAGCTGAAACGAAGACTGAAAACAAAGTCTCAGTCATTTCCATGCTGACTCTGCAGTGCTTAGGAGTCAAATAAAAGAATGAGAAAACATCCTGATCATGCAGACCACAAATTCAAAGTTGATAAATGAATCTGAACTTGGATAAAAGTTATTCCCAGGTTATGAAATAAAGATGAGTAGAAGCACTGAGAAAGTGGCCAGTGAGAGGAGGGAGATTTAGAGACCCTATTGGTCCACATTAATTCTCAATCCACCTAAAGGCATTAAATACTTATGCTTGAACCCACTCAGATAATCCAGGATAATCTACCTATTTAAAGGTCAGTTGATTAGCAACCTTAATTATATCTGCTATCTTAACTATCCTTTGCCATGAAATATAACGTATTCACATGTTTCAGTGAGTAGAATGTTTGCGTTTTTGATCTTTATTCTGCTGATCACAATTATTAGCCATTGAACTTTTAATGCCATCTTTCCAAGGACTTCCTAGGTGGCGCTAGTGGTAAAGAACCAATCTGCCAATGTAGGAGATATAAGAGACGTGGTTTTGATCCCTGGATCAGGAAGATCCCCTGGAGAAGGAAATGGTAACTGAAGGAAGGAAATGGCAACTGAAGGAAGGAAATGGCAACTCCAGTATTAATGCATGGAGAATCCCATGGACAGAGGAGCCTAGTGGGCTACAGTCCATAGGGTCGCAAACAGTTGGACACAACTGAAGCAATTTAGCATACACCCATCCAAGGAACATTGTCTTATTTTGATATATCTTTTCTTGAAATTTAAATGTATTTTTGCACTGTAAATTAATGTTTTGTGCCTTAAGTATAAACAAAAAAAGTTGTATTAAATTCTTACAGCAAATAATTTGAAGATTTCAACCTCCTGTTTCATATTTAAATTTATCTCATAAAGCTAGTCTTATCAACCTAGTACAGAATGGCCTGACAAAATACATCTATTCAAATTTTAATTTGTGATAAACAAAAAATAATATTTTAGGATTTCACAAATATTGCACAGAACATATTTATACAAAATAGTTATTGATTGTTTATCTGAAATTCAAATTTAATTGAATGTATTTTTATGTAATAAATCTGGTAACCCTAACCTAATATTTTTTTAAAGTAAGTTTGTGAAATGATGACTTATTATATACTGAATTGAGATGTAAAATGGCATAGTTTCTGCTTATCAGCACTCCATAGAGAAACAGAATATTTTAATATTATAAATATTAATAATTTTCCTTCTATACATATTAACAATTCCAAAGTTGCTTTACTAGTCTAGGGCATTGCAATTTCAGGGATGTTATGACAAAATTGTATTTTGAAATATAGTTACAGGGTTTTTCTTATGATATTGTGATATATGCAGTATTTCATCTCAACAATGAGAGAGATGACTTAAAGGAGACCAATTTTTCAAAAATAAAGTTAAAGTACTGGAATTGTGGAATAAGATGAAAAAGTGTATGTGGAATAAGATGAAAGAGTGAATGTAAATTATTGAGAAAAATGAGTAATCGACTCCATTTGTAAGTTGCTCTTCACTAAAATATACAGTAATAGAGGAAACAGAATTATTCTTCTAGAGAACTGAAAGGGAATTTATAGGATCATCTGGTAAGATATTTGATAGGAAACTAAGACTCAAATGCAATTGATGAGGTCAAAATAGTTTCAAAGAGAAGCTGAAATTTGCTCAAATTTTTCAATGACTGAATATAAATATGTGGTTAACAGGATGCAGAAGGAGGCATGCTGTATGGCATATGAAAAGCAAGCACCTATGTCTTACTGATATAGAGTATGAAACCAATAGTGGAGTGATGAGAATGAGAACCATTGGGTATAATACCAGATCATACAGACTAACTTTAAATTATTATAATAAACTGACAAAGAATATGTGAACCAATTTGACAAAGAAGCCATGCTTTAGGAATTTATAATATAAAGAGCTCAAACTGAAAAATGTTGTGCGTTATATATACTTGACTTTATATAAGATATATTCTAGAAATTATATTAAAGTGAATTTCACTATGTAGAAATACATTTTCCCATTGACTAACAGTGAATTGAGGATGTTTTTCTCCAAAAAATATACTGTTCATACTTTTTAACTATATATTACCAAACACATCAATTCTTAAAAATCACACAGTTTAAGATTATTTCCTGATAGAACATATTATTAGAGTGTATGGAATATGGGAAAAAAACTTAGAAGTGAACTGTGTTATAACTACTCCTTTTCTACTTTGAGTCATATTACAGTCATAAAAATAGTCATAAAAATTTTACTTGTAATATCAAATCACATCATAATTAATATTAAATGATTAGTCTCTACACTATTAAAGCAGATGAAACTGTGAGACATTTACTGCCTGTTTGGGGCTACATCTACACTTCAAAATAGGGTGCTATAGTTAGGATAGATTTATGTAACAAGAATATAAACTTGTAATGTCTCAAGTACCCAAATGCATTAGCACAAAAGAAGGGAAGGTAGAAGATGGTGAATGTCAAACCAACTCAGATTGGTTGACTGTAGGAAATTAAGGATACCTATCTCACCATCACCAGCACTGGAGTTACAGGAAGCAGTAGTCATATGTATAATAGTCTAATCTTGTCTGCTAAATACTGTTGGTATCCACATTTTACAAATGAAACCTGAGGCATAAAGGATGCAGCACAGAGCACATGGCTAAACCAAGATTTGTACTGGAAGCCAGGCTCATCGTGGATCTTATCCTTGTTGTAGTGAAGGGGCTTGTAGAACCCAATGAAGCTATGAGTCATACTGTGCAGGGTTACCAAAGATTGACAAGTCATAGTGAAGAGTTCTGACAAAACATGGTCCACTGGAGGAGGAAATGGCAATCCATTTCAGTCTTCTTTCCTGGAGAACCCCATGGACAAGACGAAAAGGCAAAAAGAGCTGACACCAGAAGATGCGCCCCCAGGTCAGAAGGTATCCAATATGCTTCTGGGGAAGAGCAGAGGTAATTTACAAGTAGTTCCAGAAAGAATGAAGCAGCTGGACTAAAGCAGAAATGATGCTCAACTGTGGATGTGTCTGGTGGTGAAAGTAAAGTACAATGCTGTAAAGAACAATACTGCACAGGCCTGGAATGTTAGGTCCATGAATCAAGGAAAAATGGACACTGTCAAGCAGGAGATGGCAAGATTTAATATTGACATCTTAGGAATCAGTGACCTAAAATGGACAGGAAAGGACAAATTTAATTCAGATGGCCATTATATCTACTACTGTGGGCAAGAATCCCTTAGAAGAAGTGGAGTAGCTCTCATAGTCAACAAGAATCCAAAATGCAGTATTTGGCTGAATGACAGAATGATCTCTGTTCATTTCCAAGGCAAACCATTCAACATCACAGTAATCCAAGTCTATGCTTCAACCACTGATGCCAAAGACACAGAAGTTGATCGGTTCTATGATGACCTACAACACTTTCTAGAACTAACACCCCCAAAAGTGCCCATTTCATCATAGGGGATTGGAATGCAAACATAGGAAGTCAAGAGATACCCAGAATAATAGGCAAGTTTGGCCTTGGAGTACAAAATGAAGCAGGGAAAAGGTTAACAGAGTTTTATCAAGAGAACATGCTGGTCATTGCAAACACCCTTTTCAACAACATGAGAAATAGCTCTACACATGGACATCATCAGATGGACAATACAGAAAGCAGACTGATTTTGTTCTCTGTAGCCAAAGATGAAGAATCTCTATACAATCTGCAAAAACAAGACCTGTGACTAACTGTGGCTCACATCTTGAGCTACTTATTCCTAAATTCTGGCTTAAATTGAAGAAAGTGGGGAAAATCACTAAGCCTTTTCAGGTATTACCTAAAACAAATCCCTTATGATTATATGGTAGACACTCTACTGTAGGTAGAATAGAATCGAATAGATCAAATAGATTCAAGGGACTAGATCTTTTAGACAGAGTGCCTGAAGAACTATGGTGGAGGTTCATGACATTGTACTAAAACCATCCCAAAGAAAAATAAATGCAAGAAGGCAAAGTGGTCATCTGAGGAGGCTTTACAAATAGCTGAGAAATGAAGAGAAGCAAAAAGCAAGAGAGAAAGGGAAAGATATAGCAAAAAAAAACCAAAAAACAGTTCCAGAGAATATCAAGGAGAGATAAGAAGGCCTTCTTAAATGATCTTCTTTAAATGAATTAAAAGAAATAGAGAAAAAAATATATAATGGGAAAGAGTAGAGATCTCTTCAAGAAAATTGGAGATATCGAAGGAATATATCATGAAATGATTGGCATGATAAAGGACAGAAACAATAAGGTCTTAATAGAAGCAGAAGATTGAGAAGTGTCAAGAATACACAGAAGCATATACAAAAAAAGATCTTAATGACCCAGATAATCATGATAGTTAGGTCACTCTCCTAAAGCCAGACATCCTAGAGTATGAAGTCAAGTGGGCCCTGGGAAGCATTATTACAAAGAAAGCTAGTGGAAGTGACAAAATTCCAGCTAAGCTATTTAAAATCAGATGATGCTGTTATTAAAGTGTTTCACTTGATATGTCAGCCAATTAGGAAAACTCAGCAGTGGCCATAGGGCTGGAAAAGGTCAATTTACATTCCGACCCCAAAGAAGGGCTATGCCAAAGAATATTCCAGCTACTATACAATTGCCCTCCTTTTACAGGCTAGGAAAGTGATGCTCAAATTCCTTCAAGGTAGGCTTCAGCAGTGTGTGAACTGAGATCTTCCAGATATACAAGTTGTGTTTAGAAAAGGCAGAGAAATTAGAGATCAAATTGCCAAAATTCGTTGGATCATGGAAAAAGCAAGAGAGTTTCAGAAAAATGTCTACTTCTGCTTCATTGAATCCGCTAAATCCTTTGACTGTGCATCATAACAAACTGTGGAAAATTCTTAAAGAGATGGGAATACCAGACCACCTTACCTGTATCCTGAGAAACCTCTATGTGGGTCCAGAAGCAACAAAACCGGATATGGAGTAGCTGACTGGTTCAAAATTGGGAAAGGAGTTGGACAAGGCTGTATATTCTTACCCTGCTTATTTAACTTCAATGTGGAGTATATAATGCAAAATCCTGGGTTGGATATATCACAAGCTGGAATCAAGAGTGCCAGCAGAAATATCTGGCAAATAACTGAACCTCAGATATGCAGATGACCCCACTCTACTGGCAGAAAGCAAAGAGGAACTGAAGAGCCTCTTGATGAGGGTGAAAGAAGAGAGTGAAAAAGCTGGCTTGAAACTCAACATTCAGAAAACTAAGATCATGGCATCCAGTCCCATCACTGCATGGCAAATATAAAGGGAAAAGGTAGAAACAGTGACAGATTTTATTTTCATGGATTCCAAAATCACTACAGATGGTGACTGCAGCCATAAAATTAAAAGACGCTTGCTCCTTGGAGGAAAAGCTATGACCAACCTAGACAGCTTACTAAAAAGCAGAGACATTACTTTTCCAACAAAAATCTGTCTGGTCAAAGCTATGGTTTTTCTATAGTCATGCATTGATGTGAGAATTGGAACATAAAGAAGGCTGAGTGCTGAAGAACTGATGCTTTCAAACTGTGGTGCTGGAGAAGACTCTTGAGAGTACCTTGGAGAGCAGGTAGATCAAACCAATCAATTCTAAAGGAAATCAACCCTGAATATTCATTGGAAGGATTTGCTGAAGCTGAAGTTCCCAATACTTTGGTCACCTGATGCAAAGAAAAGATTGGGAAAGACCTTGATGCTCGGAAAGATTGAAAGCAAAAGGAGAAGTGGGCAGCAGAGAATGAGATGGTTAGATAGCATCATGGATTCAATGAACAGAATTGAGGAAACTCCAGAAAATAGTGAAGGACAAGGAAGCATGGCACGCTGCAGTCCATGAAGTTGCAAAGAGTCGGACACAACTTAGTGACTAAACCACAAAACCATAAGTCAGGCTCTAATATCCGTACTTGTAATCACTGTCCCATGGTGCCTTCATTAAGCTAAACTGAACACAATTCAATTGCTCATGTTAAAAACAGCGTATAATGTGTAACTATTGCAACTGTGGTCAGTTAGAACTGACCCTAACACATTCCCTGTGATAGAAATATGGCCTTTATTTTTCAAAATAAATCCTATGTATTTCTCTCTCTGTCTTACAAGGTCCTTAATCAACTGGAAGAGAACTCTTGTCACCTACGTGGTTATCATACTTGAATTGAGTCTTAAACAGCATTAATTTCTTTTCAAGAAAATGGCTTTTCTTGTTTCCAGTTACAAAAGGGCTTTAAAGTAACACCTTTTTCTTGGGGTCCAGAGGATGAGTGAATTAGGAAAATAAAAATCAAGTGAGAGAAAAATTCAAAGGTATATAAAGGAACTTAACTGGTTTTTGGTACCAACATTCTATAATTTGTCATGATAGGGCTCTTTAGTAGACCCAATTCCCTGTTCTGTTCCTAGGGCACTGTGGCAGAGCGATTTATGACACCACATTAACTAGAAGCACAAGGAAAATGTGGTAGAAGGGATAAGGAACTCATTAATGTGAGGCGAAATCAAAATCAATCTCTAACAAGAGATTACTTTACACATTAACTTCTCTGGGGTCACATTAAAGCCTTCCAGTCAGTGGCTTGTGTATATCTAGCAAGGGAAAAATAATTTGCCCGATAATCAAGGAGTAAGGATGAGTAGAATGTGCCAAAGAAAAGCAAGCTGAACTAGCAAAACCCGACGAGCTGGGAAATGTTTAGTTCACCTTTGTTTCCTTCAACTGGAAAGCAAGAGAATTTAGAAATTAATGTGGAGGATGGAATACTGAGTGCCTCTGTCATTTTCCTGCCTAAGATATCTCGGTAACACTGAAAGAAACATACGGTGTGAGTACATTCCCCATAGGGCTTTTTGGAAAAGTAATTTAGACTCTGGATCATACGTTTGTATCATGCTATGCTAATGTGAATGCAGTTGATTAAGACTTATGAGACTGATGACTGCCTCAAGCACATTTATCATCTACAATGCTTCCTGCATTCATTTGCATCCTTCACTACACATGCATAATAATTTTCATGTGCATTTGCTTAAAAATTAGGTCATATCTCAGAATGGTTGACCATTTCCTATGTAGCCAGCAGTCTTCTCTACAATAAGAGCATCTTAGAGTTAGACAAGAAATTATAATTAGAGAAATTGTGAATCTTAGTGAAATTGTGAGGAAATCATACATCCTGGAGGCAATGACATTCCCTGGGCTCTGATATTCCAAGTCAGTCTGGAAGACAGACCACCTGGTCAAGCCCCATTTTACAAGTGAAGAGACTGAGATTCAGAGAAGGTAACTCAATTTATCAAGACCACAGAGTTGTTAGGCAAAGGAAATGGCAACCCACTTCAGTATTCTTGCCTGAAAAATCCCATGGACAGAGGAACCTGGCAGGCTATAGTCTGTGGAGTCACAAGAGTCAGATATGACTTAGCAACTAAACTACTACTACTAAAATTCACATTGGAGAAGGGAAATGGAAACCCATTCCAGTATTCTTGCCTGGAGAATCCCATGGACAGAGGAGTCTGGTGGGCTGTAGTCCCTGGGGTCACAGAGAGTTGGACACAACTCAGTGACTAACACACACACAAAGTTGTTGACACAAGAACTATTCAATCCAAATATTTTCCCCACTTTTGTTTAAAGTCACTTTCTGGCATACATTGACTCAGAATTGGCTTGGAAATGTTTACCTCTTTCTTGTTTATCTAATTCCACCAGAACCTTTTCAGCTAAAAATTATTTGCAATGTACTTTGTCAGGTATGTGAGGCTAGCAAGAAAAAACTGGGTTCAATGAAACGAATGGCTGTGAGAGATGGAGTTTAAATTTGAGCTAATGGTCAATAAAAGATCATTTTAGTTTAAGAAATATTCATAGCACATTTGATAACATTGGTAACAATTTTTACTGAGTAATTATTCTATTAATATCAGTTTAGAATCTACTAGAAATCAAGCTCCATGTAACCAGGCTCCTCTGTCCATGGAATTCTCCAGGCAAAAATACTGGGATGGGTAGGCATTTTCTTTTCTAGGGGATCTTCCTTACCCAGGGATTGAACCTGGGTCATATTGCAGGCAGATTCTTTACCATTTGAATCACCAGGAAAGCCCAGCCATATCTAGCTCAATCAATGCTCTCAGCATTCAGCAGAGTGAAGGTGTTAAATAAAAATTGGTTGATTAGAGATCTCCCTGGTGGTCCAGCAGGCAAGACTCTATGCTGTCAATGCAGGGGCCCCAGATTAGGTCCCAGAACTAGATCCCGCATGCTGCAACTAAGAGTTTGCATGCCACAACAAAGATAGAAGATCCTGCATGGTGCACCTAAGACCTGGTGCAGCCAAAGAAATATACTTTCAAAAGAAAAGTAATTTTATTTTTAGAATTTTAGAAAATGGTTGATTGAGTAAATATTTGAAAAAACAACAAAGCAGAGGAAGTGTGTGGAATAATTAATGGCCTAAATCCAGAAGACACTCTTGAGGAGTAAATGCAGGAGGTCGGTTCTTTCATCATCACAGAAGCCCAGACATGGACTAGAGAATTTTCCTTGAACATGGGAAGGAAAAAGGATGGGCCCAGGAAAAGTTTCAAAGGAATATAATTTGCTGACAAGTATAAACAGGAATGAAAAGGAAGAGGAAGAATACTGCTAAGTCACTTCAGTCGTGTCCGACTCTGTGTGACCCCATAGACGGCAGCCCACCAGGCTCCCCTGTCCCTGGGATTCTCCAGGCAAGAACACTGGAGTGGGTTGCCATTTCCTTCTCCAATGCATGAAAGTGAAAAGTGAAAGTGAAGTCGCTCAGTCATATCCGACTCTTAGCGACCCCCGTGGACTGCAGCCAACCAGGCTCCTCCGTCCATGGGATTTTCCAGGCAGGAGTACTGGAGTGGGATGCCATTGCCTTCTCCGAAGAGGAAGAATACGTTAACTCAAAAGTTTGGATCGCTGAACAACAGAGATACTGTTGATAGAAAGTAGGAATTAAAGATTTAACCATAATGGAGAAATATAAAGCAGCTGTTAAAAGTGGAATTGGCTGCAGCTTTTGAGATCTAGTTCCTTGACCAGGGATTTAAACCGGGCCCTCATAGTAACAGTCAGAATGTAAGAATGATTGAATTAACTTCCCTGCATCTGTAAATTCATCTCTTCAAGATGAAAGATAATTTATAGAAAAAAAAGCTTAGCCCAGCTTTTGCACATAGGAGGCATTCAGTGAATACTGTCTATCTCAAGTACAATAAATTTTGGTTTTAGATATCTTATATTCACAATTTCAGTTTTGGATTGCTTAATTTCCCATATTTGTACATGTGAAAGAGCAGGAATGAAGAAAATCGTGTGAAAAGCATGAACCTGAAAGTCGCGTCAACTCTTTGTGACCCCATGGACTGTAGCCTGCCAGGCTCTTCTGTCCATGGAATTCTCCAGGCCAGAATACTGGAGAGGGTAGCAATTCCCTTCTCCAGCAGATCTTCCTGACCCAGGGATTGAACCAGGATCTTCTGCATTGCAGGCAGATTCTTTGCCAGCTGAGCTACAGCATTTATAGCAGAAGCCATGTGAACAGTGGATGAGTGCTTCAAGGGAATAGTGATTCAGAAAAAGACCAAAGTCAGGGGTGAGCCTAGCAGAAGGAAGACAAGATCAAGGAGACAAAGAAACAAAAAGAGATGCAAAGCAATATGGTTTCCCAGAGTGTAGGGGAGGGAAAAATAGAAGATGGAAGTAGAAGGATATAAAGCAACATCTATTAGCAATCACAAATATATACATGCTCTGTACATAAAATACACTACAAAAATATAAGTGAAGTAGAAATAAGTAATTTGAGGGCCTTGTTTGGAGACATGTATGTTATAATCCTAGGGTACTGACTGCCTCTACTCATGTCTGCTTTTCTTGCAACTTTCAACACACATCTTTCTTTTTTCATTCCAAATGTAATTATTTATTCCATGCCTGTCATTGTCAATACTTAACAATAAGTAGGCAATATAACCAAATGTTCAATAAATTGCTGTGTGATTGGATGGTTTAGCATGGCGAAAGTGTTTTGTTGAAGAAAGGGCAGTGCTACTGTGATAAGCTGCCTGCTGATGTAAACACTTTATGGTTTTATGACAGGCTCACAATCTACCAATACTGTTTTCAATTCAATTCAATTTGTGTGAATGAGAATTTTTAGAGAAAACAGCTGGCAGAAGAAACCGATGACATTTAATCTTGCCTGACAACATGAAATCCTTTACAAAGCTATATGTGTACGTGTGTGTGAAATGTGTGTGTTTGTATATGCTCACAAAGATTATATAGGGAACTGTATTGTTCAGAATTTGGGCCAACAGACAGCAGAAAACATCACATTTCTCAGTATTTTTCTGTAGATACACTTGACTGAACAAATAACTCAGTGAGTATAAAATTTTGATGAAAACATTCAACTGATTGTAATTTTTTAACTAAAAAGGTTTATTTTTGAAAATGAGAATAACCTGAAGTCACCCTTAAACGAAACCCCTACAATTAATGTTGTAAATTTTGATTTAAACTGCTCCCTGTGAACAAGATCCTGAACACTGCCCAAAATGCAGAACTTTGGAGTTTACCCTAAGACCTCAATACATGACTTTTTAGAAATGATTTTAAAGGGAAACAATATATTTGAAAATAGATTTATTTAAATATTATATGCTAGGTGCCCAAAGTTGCATAATAAGGAAAACAATAATGATTGAACTTGGTCATGACCATGACAAGCAGAGAAAAATCAAGATTACTCTAAAATTTGCCCAAGATTAGCAGAATATAAATCTATCTAATGTCCAAATTGATATCATGACAATGGTGGTTACATATTTAAGTTGAAGTCATAATCATTTTGTAATGATTTGACTTTTATTTCTAAAGAAGTTACCCTTTTGTTTCCTCTAAAAATTCATTTGAATATTAGTAGCAGTTTTGTTCCCTGAAAATCACAGTCTACCAGATATTCTCATCCTTGCATTCTTCCCTTTGCTTTTATCCATGCACTGAGTTTTACACAATTTCACTATTTTAGGACCATATATCATTCTCCACTCTTGGCAGGAGGCAGTCATCAGCAACTTAAAAGAATTGCTTTCTCTCCATCAGCTCAGACCTGATGAGAAGCTCTGGGCTCTTTCTTGAAGTCCAATTAGATAGAGAAGGTTCAGAATCACACCCAGATACTGACCACACAGTGCAAGCACCTCATCTCCCACTCTGTCTTCCATTCCCAATTCAGCTGGAAATGAATCCCTTTTTTCCATTGCCAGAAGTCAAGCCCCAATATGTCTTGCCCAGATTTCTTCAGTAATATTTTGTCTTTTTTCCTTATCCTTGCACACTACAACTCATCAGAATCATCACTGGCAGAGAAATTTCACAAAATGGGACTGTATTAAGAATACAACCACGCTCAGAAAGATTCAAATATACTCAAGTCCCTCACCAACAAAGTATAGCTTTGGCAAACGTTCCACTATGAATGGCTGCCAATTATCTGACAAGCCTTATTTTGTGGGTAACCATATAATTTGTTGCTCTCACACTGGGAAATACATGTTTGGACTAAAGGAGTGCTATTAACAATGGGGTGAATCAGGACATATGGTCACTCAGCTTTCCCTGTGACTATCCTAAACTCAGAACTGTTTTTCAGTCAAAAGTTTTATATACAATGCCCTTATTTTTCCTGTTCTGAAAGTTTAAACCCACACCTCCTATTGCCTTGAAAATGGTTTCCATCGTTTACTCTCCAACTTTTGAGGCCGATTTAATCCCCCTGTTCTTCATGGAGACTCTCAATCTCTCAAGAGGACAGGATCTTTTCTTTAACTATCCCTGACCTCATGGCTTTACACAAGGCATTTAGCTTTCATTATGTTCCCCTTGTTTGTACCAGGCCTCTGTGTGTTTGGTCTGGCCCCACGTGTGTGTGTACATGCATGCTAAGTCTCTTTAGTCGTGTCCGACTCTTTGCAACCCTATGGACAGTAGCCTGCCAGGCTCCTCTGTCCATGGGACTCTCCTACTTGACTTCAAAAAAAAACGAGTCACTTATCTTTGTATTTTCCTAAACAAGAGTGATCAATGCAAAGAAATAGAAGAAAACAACAGAATTGGAAAGACTAGAGATCTCTTCAAGAAAGTTAGAGATATCAAGGGAATATTTCATGCAAAGATGGATACAATAAAGGACAGAAATGGTATGGACCTAAAGGAAGCAGAAGAGACTAAAAAGAGGTGGCAAATATACACAGAAGAACTATACAAAAATGATCTTAATGATCCAGATAACCTCAGTGGTGTGATCACTGACCTACAGCCAGATATCCTGGAGTGCAAAGTCAAGTGGGCCTTAGGAAGCATCCCTACAAACAACATTAGTGGAGGTGATGGAATTCCAGTTGAGCTATTTCAAATCCTGAAAGATGATGCTGTGAAAGTGCTACACTCAATATGCCAGCAAATTTGGAAAACTCAGCAGTGGCCACAGGACTGGAAAAGGTCAGTTTTCATTCCAATCCCAAAGAAAGGCAATGCCAAAGAATGCTCAAACTACTGCACAATTGCACTCATCTCACATGCTAGTAAAGTCATGCTCAAAATTCTCCAAGCCAGGCTTCAGCAATACATGAACCGTGAACTTCCTGATGTTCAAGCTGGTTTTAGAAAAGGCATAGGAACCAGAGATCAAATTGCCAACATCCTTTGGGTCATCGAAAAAGCAAGAGAGTTCCAGAAAAACATCTATTTCTGCTTTATTGACTATGCCAAAGCCTTTGACTGTGTGGATCACAAGAAACTGTGGAAAATTCTGAAAGAGATGGGAATACCAGACCACCTGACCTGCCTCTTGAGAAACCTGTATGCAGGTCAGGAAGCAACAGTTAGAACTGGACATGGAACAACAGACTGGTTCCAAATAGGAAAAGGAGTACATCTAGGCTGTATATTGCCACCCTGCTTATTTAACTTATATGTAGAGTACATCATGAGAAATATTGGGCTGGATGAAGCACAATCTAGAATCAGGATTGCAGGGAGAATAAGTAATAACCTCAGATATGCAGATGACACCACCCTTATGGCAGAAAGAGAAGAGGAACTAAAGAGCCTCTTGATGAAAGTGAAAGAGGAGGATGAAAATTTGGCTTAAAACTCAACTTTCAGAAAACTAAGATCATGGCATCTGGTCCCCTCACTTCATGGGAAATAGATGGCCAAGCAATGGAAACAGTGACAGACTATTTCCTTGGGCTCCAAAATCACTGCAGATGTTGAATGCAACCATGAAATTAAAAGACGCTTGATCCTTGGATAAAACTATGACCAACCTGGACAGCATATTATAAAGCAGAGACATTACTTTGCCAACAAAGGTCCATCTAGTCAAAGCTATGTTTTTTCCAATAGTCATGTATGGATGTGAGAGTTGGACCATAAAGAAAGCCGAGCACTGGAGAATTGATGCTTTTGAACTGTGGTGTTGGAGAAGATTCTTGAGAGTCCCTTGAACTGCAAGGAGATCCAGCCAGTCAATCTTAAAGGAAATCAGTCCTGAATATTAATTGGAAGGACTGATGCTGAATCTGAAGCTACAATACTTTGGCCACCTGATGAGAAGAACTGACTCATTGGAAAAACCCCTAATGCTGGGAAAGATTGAAGGTAGGAAGAGAAGGGTGTGACAGAAGATGAGATGGTTGAATGGCATCACAGACTTAATGGACATGAGTTTGAGTGATCTTCTGGGAGTTGGTGGTGGACAGGGAAACCTGGCGTACTGCAGTCCATGGGGTTGTAAAGAGCTGGACACGACTGATGGAACTGAAACACCAAGCAAAAGTCCTTTTTTATAGCAAATATTTAAAAATGCAATCACCAGCTGATATTTAATAATTATCTGTTTACTAATGTCATTAGCACTGAAAAAGAGGAAAGCCATAAACTGTTTTTGATGACCAAAGATCTTGAGACATTTAAACAGATCAAAATCCCTCACCTATTACTGTATCTAAAAGCAGAAAT
Source organism: Bos indicus (assembly GCF_029378745.1). Taxonomy (NCBI): domain Eukaryota; kingdom Metazoa; phylum Chordata; class Mammalia; order Artiodactyla; family Bovidae; genus Bos; species Bos indicus. The sequence goes on from NC_091763.1 coordinate 91,120,299, forward strand.
TTTTTTTCCTGAGACTTTCACTTAAACTATTCTCTATGCAGTGATTTCTATTTTTGTCATAGATTTGTTATTTTAAAAAATAAAATCCAAGTTATTTATTAAATAAAATGAAAACCCTCCATCACCCATATCCCCATATTCTGATGCTATTTTATGGAGTTAACAAGTTTGAACAGCTTTTATTATTTATTTAACTACTTATCTACCTGTTTCTTTATTTGCTGCTGTTTAAATAATGCAGTTATATCTTTTGAGTTACGAATTTTAGATCACATTTGTTGACTGTTCGTAGTAAAATTTGAGTGAATGATACCCTTACACAACTCCCCTCTCTATTGCCCATCTTTAAGTACCTCCCAATTAAAAAAAAAAAAATAATATATATATATATTACTATTTTTAATTTAGCAGAGTTTATGGTATTTACATTCACTTCAGTAGATAATTAACATTTCTGTTTTTGTTCCTAGATTCCTTCTAATAGTGTGACACTAGTACAAAAAAACAACTGCATGTATTATGGCTACTAAATATTATTCCCTTCAGATTCACCCAAGAAGCATGACTGGATTCCCAGAGAAGGAATAAATATAATTATTAAAACTCTGCTTTTTAAAGGGTAATTAAACAACTAGGGTCTGCTTTCTTCTACAGTTGCTTTCAAAATTTCTTCATTTCTTCTAGGTCATATGCAATTGCCAAAGTTACTCTTCTCATATTGGATATGCTTTTTAAAAAAACATCCAGGTTCGATGCACGATACTGGATGCTTGGGGCTAGTGCACTGGGATGACCCAGAGGGATAGTATGGGGAGGGAGGAGGGAAGAGGGTTCAGGATGGGGAACACATGTATACCTGTGGCGGATTCATTTTGATATTTGGCAAAACTAATACAATTATGTAAAGTTTAAAAATAAAATAAAATTTTTAAAAAATTTAAACAAAAAATTAAAAAAAAAACATTTTGCTGGATTATATCTAGAATAATTCATACATAAGCTGTGTAGACACCAGATTTTCTGAACCAAATTTATTTTTAACCTTACACTTATTGATAATTTGGCTGGTTCTATAATGGTAAGTTTAAAATACTTTTCCCTCAGAAAGTCTTGACTCACTGCCTTCTAGAATCTAGGAAGGCATATGAGGTCCAATTTTAATTACTTATAGGATTAATTTCCCAACCTCTTCCCCCAAAAAAATCTCTTAGAAATTTATCTTGGTTAGAAAATTGTACTAAGATATGTGGCTCTTTCAGTTTTAAGAACTGCCTATCTTTATTTTGTGAAATTTTTCTTGTTATTTTTGCAGATCATTTCTTCTCCTGCTTGTTCTCTTTTTCTCAGACATTTATTAGATATATGTAGGAATCCTGGGTGTATGCTCAATGTGTTCTAAATGTTCCTCATGATTTCCTTTTTTTTTTTTTCTTTCACTTTTTGCCTTTTATTTTACCCTCCAGATTATCACTCTGGTCTTTAGCCCTAGCCACCTCATATTGAAGATGTTCAGCTTTTTATTTTCACGCTCCTAATTTTTATCTCTAGGGTCATTTTCTTATCTTCTGATCGACCTTTGATCTTTTCCACAGCTACCATACACATGTGCATATGTATATGTTCAATATTCTCTTGATTATTTCTTAGAATGTTAATTAAAATTCTATTTTTTAAAAATATTCTTATATTTTCTGAATCTCTTTTGGCTTTGTTTTTTTATTGTGTGTGTGTGTGTGTCTGTTTTCCTTTTAAATTACACTATTGGTTCTCTTCTGCTATCGTGACATCTTTGGCTGTTGATGTATGATTATAATTAAAGAGCCAGGTTGATTCATAAGGATTACTGGTAGGTTGCATTTTCTTGGATGGATGGGCAGACTATGGACCCATATAAATTAGTTTCACCTGACTGACTTCTCTTAAAGATGCATGGATATAGACAAGTGAGCAGACTGAGGACCTATCCCTGGAGAAATTTATGCTAAAAGTGTAGAAATTTATCATATTTCTACCCTAGAAGCTGCATTTCCTATTTTCCACCTGTCTATGCCTCTCTGGAATAAAATTAGTTTAAATTCTACTGTTTTCTTTTGAATGCCTCATTCCCATACTAGAAGCATAAGATAATTCCATATCAGATAAGCTCTATTTTTCAGAGGAGAATTTTGTACTTTTAACCTACATTCTCTCTTCATTTGGGCTCCCCTTATAGCTCAGTTGGTAAAGAATCCGCCTGCAATGCAGGAGACCCCAGTTCAATTCCTGGGTCAGGAAGATCCCCTGGAGAAGGGATAGGCCACACACTCCAGTATTCTTGGGCTTCCCTTGTGGCTCAGCTGGTAAAGAATCCACCTGCAATGTGGGAGACCTGGGTTCAATCCCTGGGTTTGGAAGACCCCCTGGAGAAGGGAAAGGCTACCCACTCCAGTATTCTGGCCTGGAGAATGCCATGGGCTGTATAGTCAAGGGGTTGCAGAGAGTCAGACAGGACTGAGTGACTTTCACTTTCACTCTCTTCATTTAAGGAGAATTGAAGGATCAACTAGCCCATGTATTTTAAAATTCAGCTTTTAAAATAAATTTCCTGGTGGCCCCTCCAAGGCCTGTTTCAAGTCCTTATGTTAACTTTAGGTTTAGAAATTTATTGAGATTTTTGTAGTTAGAATAATTTATATCTCTTGAGCTGTGCTTTCCCTCTTTTAATTTCTCTATAAATCAGATTCATTCAACATTTATTTTTCAGGATTTACTCAAATTGTTTTACCTAATGTTGGCTCCAAAAATATATAGACATACCCTGTTCTACTGGTCTTTATTTCATTAAAGTTACAGATATTGCATTTTTTAGAAATTGAAGGTTTGTGGCAACCCCGTATCAAACAAGTATATCGGCACCATTTTTCCAACAGTAATTTCTCATTTCATGTTTCTGTGTCACATTTTGGTAATTTTCGCAATATTTTAAACTTTTTCACTATTATTTTTATGGTGATCTATGATGTTACTTTTTTAAATTGTCTTACATCATGAACTACATCTGTATAAGACAGTCAGTTTATAGAGATACATGTATGTGTCCGACCCCTTCATGGATCACACTCTTGTCCATGATGAAGGGGCTCGTGTTACTCAGTGAAGCTCTGAACCATGCCATGCAGGGTCACCCAAGAAGGACAGGTCATAGTAAAGAGTTCTACAAAACATGGCACACTGGAGGAGGAAATAGCAAACCACTCCAATAATCCTGCCTGGAGAGCCCTATAAACAGTATGAAAAAAAGGCAAAAAGATATGACATCAGAAGATGAGCACCTGAGGTCAGAAGATTTCCAATATGATACTGTGGAAGAGTGAAGTACAATTACTAATAGAGCCAGAAAAAATGAAGCAGGTGAGCAAAAGCAGAAATGACACTCAGTTGTGGACATGTCTGGTGGTGAAAGTCAAGTCCAATGCTGTAAAGAACAATATTGTATAGGAATCTGGAATGTTAGGTTCATGAATCAAAATAAATTGGACACGGTCAAGCAGGAGAAGGCAAAATTGAATATTGATGACTTAGGAATCAATGAACCAAAATGGACAGGAACAAATTTAATTCAGATGACCATTATATCTACTACTGTGGGCAAGAATTACTTAGAAGAAACGAGTAGCCCTCATAGTCAGCAAAAGAGTCCAAAATACAGTACTTGGAGTCCAAAATTATTTCAGTTTGTGTCCGAGGCAAACCATTCAACCACAAAGTAACCCAAGTCTATGCCCCAATCATTGATGATGAAGAATCTGAAGTTGACCAGTTCTATGAAGACCAACAACACCTTCTAGAACTAAGACCAAAAAAAGTGCTGTTTTCATCATAGGGGGATTGGAACGCAAAAGTACAAGGTGAAGAAATACCAGAATAAAAGGCAAGTTTGGCCTTAGAGTACAAAATGAAGGAGGGCAAAGGCTAACAGAGTTTTCTTAAGAGAATATGCGAGCCATAGCAAACACCCTTTTTCCAACAACTCAAGAGATGACTCTACACATGGACATCACCAGGAGGTCAATACTGAAATCAGATTGATTATGTTCTTTGCAGTCAAAGATGGAGAAGCTCTATGTAGTCAGGAAAAACAAGACCTGGGGCTGACTGTGGCTCATATCAAGAGATCCCTATTTCAAGATTCAGGCTTAAATTGAAGAAAGTTGGGAAAACCTTAGGCTGTTCATGTATGTTCTAAGCCAAATCCCTTACAGTGGATGTAATGAATAGATTGAAAGGATTAGATCTAGTAGACAGAATTCCTAAAGAACTATGGATGTAGGTTCATAACATTGTACAGGAGGCAGTAACTACAATCATATCAAAGAAAAAGAAATGCAAGAAGACAAAGTGCTTGTCTGAGGGAGGCTTTACACATAGTGGAGAAAAGAAAGAGAAGTGAAAGGCAAGAGAGAAAGGGAGAGATATACCCAACTGAATGCAGACTTCCAGAGAATAGCAAGAAGAGATAAGAATGCCTCCTTAAATGAACAAAGCACATAAACAGAGGGAAAAAAATAGAATAGGAAGGACTGGGGAGCTTTTCAAGAAAACTGGAGATATCAAAGGAATATTTCATATAAGGATGGGCATGATAAAGGACGGAAATGGTAAGAACATAACAGAAGCAGAAGAGATTAAGAGGTAGCAAGAATACACAGAAGAACTATACCAAAAAAAAAAAAAAGGTCTTAATGATAACCACAATTGGTAGTCACTGGCAATGGATGGCACCCCACTCCAGTACTCTTGCCTGGAAAATGCCATGGACGGAGGAGCCTAGTCGGCTGCAGTCCATGGGGTCTCGAAGAGTCGGACACGACTGAGCGACTTCACTTTCACTTTTCACTTTCACGCATTGGAGAAGGAAATGGCATCCCACTCCAGTGTTCTTGCCTGGAGAATCCCAGGGACGGGGGAGCCTGGTGGGCTGCCATCTGTGGGGTCACACAGAGTCGGACACGACTGAAGCGACTTAGCAGCAGCAGCACCTGTAGAGCTAGACATCCTGTAGTGTGAACTCAAGCAGGCACTAGAAAGCATTATTATAAACAAAGCTAGTGGAGTGATGGAATTCCAGTTGAGTTATTTCAAATCCTAAAAGATGATGCTGTTAAAGTGCTGTACTCAATGTTTCAGCCAATTTGGTAACCTCAGTAATGCCACATGGAACTGCAAAATGTCAGTTTACATTCCAATCCCAGAGAATGGCAATGCAAAGAATGTTCAAACTACTGTATAACTGTGCTCATTTCACACGCTAGCACATTTATGCTTAAAATCCTTCAAACTAGGCTTCAGCAGTGTGTGAACTGAGAATTTCCAGATGTACAAACTGGATTTAGAAAAGTAAAGTAATCAGAGATCAAATTGCCAACATTTGTTGGATCATGGAGAAAGCAAGGGAGTTGAGAAAAATATCTACCTCTGCTTCATTGACTACACTAAACCTTATGACAGTGTGGATCACAACAAACTGTGGAAAATTCTTAAAGAGATGGGAGTACCAAACCACTTCACCTGTTTCCTAAGAAAACTGTATGCATGTCAAGAAACAACAGATAAAACCAGACATGGAACAACTAATTGGTTCAAAATTGGCAACAAGTATGACAAGGCTGTAAATTGCCACCCTGCTTATTTAACTTATATGCAGAGTACATCATAGGAAATGCTGGGCTGGATGAATCACAAGCTGGAATCAAGACTGCTGAGAGAAATAGCAACAATCTCAGATATGCAAGATACCACTCTAATGGAAGAAAGTAAAAAGGAACTAATGAGCCTCTTGATGAGGATGAAAGAGGAGAATGAAAAACTGGATTGAAGCAATCTTGAGAAAGAATGGAACTGGAGGAATCAACCTGCCTGACTTCAGGCTCTACTACAAAGCCACAGTCATCAAGACAGTATGGTACTGGCACAAAGACAGAAATATAGATCAATGGAACAAAATAGAAAGCCCAGTGATAAATCCACGCACATATGGACACCTTATTTTTGACAAAGGAGGCAGGAATATAAAATGGAAAAAAGACAATCTCTTTAACAAGTGGTGCTGGGAAAACTGGTCAACCACTTGTAAAAGAATGAAACTAGAACACTTCTAACACGATACACAAAAATAAACTCAAAATGGATTAAAGATCTAAATTTAAGACCAGGAACTATAAAACTCTTAGAGGAGAACATTGGCAAAACACTCTCCGACATATATCACAGCAGGATCCTCTATGACCCACCTCCCAGAATATTGGAAATAAAAGCAGAAATAAACAAATGGGACCTAATTAAAATTAAAAGCTTCTGCACAACGAAGGAAACTCTAAGCAAGGTGAAAAGACAGCCTTCAGAATGGGAGAAAATAATAGCAAATGAAGCAACTGACAAACAACTAATCTCAAAAATATATAAGCAACTCCTGCAGCTCAATTCCAGAAAAATAAATGACCCAATCAAAAAATGGGCCAAAGAACTAAACAGACATTTCTCCAAAGAAGACATACAGATGGCTAACAAACACATGAAAAGATGCTCAACATCACTCATTATCAGAGAAATGCAAATTAAAACCACAATGAGGTACCGTTTCACGCCAGTCAGAATGGCTGCTATCCAAAAGTCTACAAGCAATAAATGCTGGAGAGGGTGTGGAGAAAAGGGAACCCTCTTACACTGTTGGTGGGAATGCAAACTAGTACAGCCACTATGGAGAACAGTGTGGAGATTCCTTAGAAAATTGGAAATACAACTGCCATATGACCCAGCAATCCCACTGCTGGGCATACACACCGATGAAACCAGAATTGAAAGAGACACATGTACCCCAATGTTCATCGCAGCACTGTTTACAATAGCTAGGACATGGAAGCAATCTAGATGTCCATCAGCAGATAAATGGATAAGAAAGTGGTGGTACATATACACGTATTCTTTTTCAGTCATTAAAAAGAATACATTTGAATCAGTTCTAATGAGGTGGATGAAACTGGAGCCTATTATACAGAGTGAAGTAAGCCAGAAAGAAAAACACCAATACACTATACTAACGCAAATATATGGAATTTAGAAAGATGGTAAGGATAACCCTGTATGCGAGACAGCAAAAGAGACACAGATGTATAGAACAGTCTTTTGGACTCTGTGGGAGAGGGAGACAGTGGGATGATTTGGGGGAATGGCATGGAAACATGTATAATATCATATAAGAAACAAATCGCCAGTCCAGGTTTGATACAGGATCCTTGGGGCTGGTGCACTGGGATGACCCGGAGGGATGGTACGGGGAGGGAAGTGGGAGGGGGGTTCAGGATGGGGAACATGTGTATGCCCGTGGCAGATTCATGTTGATGTGTGGCAGAACCAATGCAATATTATAAAGTAATTAACCTCCAATTAAAATAAATAAATAAATAAAATAAAGTGGAAAAAAGGAAAAAGCTGGCTTGAAACTCAACATTAAAAAAATAAGATCATGACATCTAGTCCCATAATTTCATGTCAAATAGAAGGGGGGGAAAGAGGAAGCAGTAACAGATTGTATTTTCTTAGACTCCAAAATCACTGTGGATGGTGACTGCAGCCATGAAATAAAAATATGCTTGCTCCTTTGAAGGAAAGCTATGACAAACCTTGACAGAATATTAAAAAGCAGAGACATCATTTTTCCGATAAAGGTCTAAACAGTCAAACCTATGATTTTTCCAGAAGTCATGTATAGATTTAAGAATTGGACCATAAAGAAGCCTGGGTGTTGAAGAATTGATGCTTTTGAGTTGTGGCGTGAGAAAAGACTCTTGGGAGTCCCTTGGACTGCAATGAGAACAAACCAATTAATCCTAAAGGAAATCAACCCTGAATATTCATTGGAAAGATTGTTGCTGAAGCCAAAGCTCCAATACTTTGTCCACCTGATAAGAGAAGCCAACTTACTGGAGAAAACTCTGATGCTAGGAAGGATTGAAGACAAAAAGAAAAGGGGGTGGCAGAGGATGAAATGGTTAGATAGCATCACCGACTCAATGTATATGAATTTGAGTAGACTCCGGGAGACAGTGGAGGACAGAGGAGCCTGGTGTGCTGCTGTTCATGGAGTGGCAGAATCAGAGAGGATTTAGCAACTGAACAATAGTAATATATCTGACTGCTTCACCTACAAGGTTAGCTATTCTCCTATTTTTTTTTCCTTCTTCTTGGACTTTCCTATTCCATGAGACACAACAATACTGAAATTAGGCCGATTAATAACCTTATAATGGTCTCTACATGATAAAGAGAAAGGAAGAGTTGCAAGTCTCTCACTTTAAATCAAGCTAGAAATACAATACTTTGGCCACCTGATGGGACAAGCCAACTTATTGGAAAAGACCCTAATGCTAGGAAAGATTGAAGGCAGGAGGAGAAGATGGCAGAGGATGAAATGGTTGGATGGCATCACCAACTCAATGGACATGAGTTTGAGCAAAGTCTGGGAGATAGTGAAGGACAGGGAAGCCTGGTATGGTGGTGCAGTCCATGGGGTTGCAAAGAGTCAGACATGAATGAATGACTGAACAACAAGAAATATAAACCTAGTGAGGAAGGTGTGTCAAAAGCCAAGACAGATCAGAAGTAGGTCTCTTATGCTAAACAATTAGCCAAGTCGTGAATGTGACAGAAAAATTCTTGAAGGAAATTAAAATGCTACTCCAGTGGATACATAAATGAAAAGAAAGTGGAACAGCCTAATTACTAATAGGGAAAAAGTTTTTGTGGCCTCCATAGAAAATCAAAATAGCCACAACATTCCCTTAAGCCAAGGCCTAATTCAGAGCAAGTTTTTAACTCTCTTATATTCATTTAATACTCAGAGAAGTGAGGAAGCTGCAGAAGCAAAGTTTGAAGATAGCAGAGGCTGGTGCATGAGGTGTAAGAAGAGAAGTCATCTCCATAACATCAAGTGCAAGGTGAAGCACCAAGTACTGATGTAGAAACTGTAGCAATTTATTCTGAAGATGCATTTCAGATAATTAATAAAGGTGGCTACATAAAAAAACACACTTTCAGTGTAGACAAAACAACCTTATATTGGAAAATGTCATCTAGGTATCTTTCATAACTAGAGACATGAAGTCAATGCCTGGCTTCAAAGTTTCAAAGCACATACTGACTCTCTCTTAAGTACTAATGCAGTTGGTGACTTTAATTTGAAGCCAATGCTCATTTGCCATTGTAAAAATCCTTAAGAATTATGCTAAATTTACTCTGCCTGTGCTCCATAAATAGAACAAATTCTGGACGACAGAAAATCTGTTTACAGCATGGTTTATTGAATATTAAGCAGATTATAGAGACCCACTGCTCAGAAACAAAGATTCCTTTGAAAATATTACTGCTCATTGACAATAAAACTGGTCACCCAAGAGCTCTGATGGAGATGTACAATGATTATTATGTTAATTAATGTTATTTTCTTGCCTGCTAACACAACATCCACTCTGCAATCCATGAATCAAGGAATTATTTTGAGTTTCAAGTCTTATTCCCTGACTTCCCTGGTGGCTCAGACAGTAAAGTGTCTGCCTACAATGTGGGAGACCCAGGTTTGATCCCTGGGTCAGGAAGATCCTCTAGAGAAGGAAATAGCAACCCACTCTAGTACTCTTGCCTGGAAAATCTCGTGGACGGGGGAGCCTAGTAGTCTACAGTCCATGAGGTTGCAAAGAGTCGGACACGACTGAGTGACTAAACTTTCACTTTCAAGTCTTATTATTTATGAACTATATTTTATATAAAAATATAACCACAATGAGGTACCATTTCATGCCGGTCAGAATGGCTGCTATCCAAAAGTCTACAAGCAATAAATGCTGGAGATGGAGAAAGGGAACCCTCTTACACTGCTGGTGGGAATGCAAACTAGTACAGCCACTATGGAGAACAGTGTGGAGATTCCTTAAAAAACTGGAAATAGAACTGCCATATGACCCAGCAATCCCACTGCTGGGCATACACACCAAGGAAACAAGAATTGAAAGAGACATGTGTACCCCAATGTTCATTGCAGCACTGTTTATAATAGCCAGGACATGGAAGCAACCTAGATGTCCATGAACAGACAAATGGATAAGAAAGCAGTGGTACATATACACAATGGAATATTACTCAGCCATTAAAAAGAATACATTTGAATCAGTTCTAATGAGGTGGATGAAACTGGAGCCTATTATACAGAGTGAAGTAAGCCAGAAAGAAAAACATCAATACAGTATAATAACACATATATATGGAATTTAGAAAGATGGTAAGGATAACCCTGTATGCAAGACACCAAAAGAGACACAGATGTATAGAGCAGTCTTTTGGACTCTGTTGGAGAGGGCGAGGGTGGGATGATTTGGGAGAATGGCATTGACACATGTATATTATCATATGTGAAACAAATCGCCAGTCCAGGTTCAATGCATGATACAGGATGCTCGGGGCTGGTGCACTGGGATGACCCAGAGGGATGGGATGGGGAGGGAAGAGGGAGGGGGGGTTCAGGATGGGGAACACGTGTACACCCGTGGTGGATTCATGTCAATGTATAGCAAAACCACTACAGCCTTGTAAAGTAATTAGCCTCCAATTGAAATACATAAATTTATATTTTAAAAAATAAATATATTTTATAAGGCTATAGCTGCTGTAGATAATAATTCTTCTGATGCATCTGGAAAAAACAAATTGAAAAGCTTCTGAAAAGGACCACCGTAGATACCATCAAGAACATTCATGATTTATGGGAATAGGTCAAAATACCAACATTAAGAGGAACATGGAAGAAGTTGGTTCTAGTTCTCATAGAAGAATTGGAGGTGTCCAAGACTTCAGTGGAGAAAATAGCTAGAGATGAGGTGGATATAGCAGGAGCAGTGGAATTAGAAGTGGGGCCTGTCTTTGACTTTGGTCCTGAAACTGAAGTCCTCGTATACTCAAGAATCTTCACAGCTTGTATTGGATATATTTTCTTTTTAGGACTAAAGGAAAATTCTCCCATTTTTGAGTCATTCTTTTATGCCATTTCTATAAAATTGCATGTAATTTTGTAAGTGCTTTTAAAAGATGTAGTTTTGTAAATATTTAATATTCTAATTTGATTTGATTTTGAATTGTAAATGTCAAGTATTCTGTTTTGGGTTTTTTTTATGTTATACTTTGTTAAAAAGGAAAAAATGTAATTTTTTTAGTCATGTACATGACTTAATTTAATGTACTGAAAATAAAAATTAAGAAAAAAAAAAAAAACAGAAATGGATCCTGAAGAGGTGAATGAATTGCTGCACTCTTACAATAAAACTTTAATGGCTAAGGAGTTGTTTCTTATGGATGAGCAAAGAAAGTGATTTCTTAAATAGGATCTGCTCTTAGTGAAGATGCTGTGAAGCTTGTTGAAATGACAGCAAAAGATTTAGAATATTACATAAATTTAATTGATAAAACAGCAGTAGGGTTTGAGAGGATTGACTCCCATTTTGAAAGAAGTTCTACCCTGGATTAAATGCTATCAAACAGCATTGAAAGGAAGAGTCAATCAATGAGGCAAGTTTCACTGCTGTCTTCTTTTAAGAAATTGCCATCGCCTACCCCCAATTTTCATCAGCCACTACCCTGATTATCCAGCAGCCCTTGGCATCAAGGCAAGACCTTCTACCAACCAAAAGACATGATTAGCCCAAGGCTCAGATGACAGCATGTTTTAGCCATAAAGTATTTTTAATTAAGTAATAAACATTTTTTTAGATATGACAATATTGCAAAGATAATAGTCTATAGTATAAACAGAACCTTTATATGCACTGGGAAACAAAAAAAGAAAAATCTAGGTGACTTGCTTTATTGTGGTGGTCTGGAACTAAATCCACAATTTCTCAGAAAAGGTAACGATCTCTCTGTCTCCCTCCACCTCTTCCTCCTTCTTTCTCTCTCCCATCTCTTTTTTCTTCCTTTATTTTAGTTTCCTTTTCTCTCTTTCTTTTTTTTCATTTCATTATCACCTTAGAGGAAATATATATATCAGATCAGATCAGATCAGTTGCTCAGTCATGTCCAACTCTTTGCGACCCCATGAATCACAGCACGCCAGGCCTCCCTGTCCATCACCAACTCCCAGAGTTCACTCAGACTCACGTCCATCGAGTCAGCGATGCCATCAAGCCATCTCATCCTCTGTCGTCCCCTTCTCCTCCTGCCCCCAACCCCTCCCAGCATCAGAGTCTTTTCCAATGAGTCAACTCTTCGCATGAGGTAGCCAAAGTACTGGAGTTTCAGCTTTAGCATCATTCCTTCCAAAGAAATCCCAGGGCTGATCTCCTTCAGAACGGACTGGTTGGATCTCCTTGCAGTCCAAGGGACTCTCAAGAGTCTTACATATATTTGTGCCAGGTAATATCTTGAACCAGAAACCAGACTATTTTTTGATATTTCTTTAAATGATGCACATAAGTCTGCTTTGCATTTGCTTTAAATAGCCTGGAATTTATACTAATATTTGGTTAACTATTTCTCTGCACCATGAGGTGGATGGTACCAATCCATGTGATACTGCATTTAGAGACTGTAAAAAACTTCCCAACATAAAAATGGATATATGGTTACAGCCAAAAGGAACTATTTGCTTGCAATCTGCTCTTCCTGGCACCCTGTGTGCTCCATGAGATATAAGCAGCTACTGAATCATGGAAAATGCAATTTGAAGTTACATAAGTAAATTAGTCACTGCATTCTGTACCATCAACAGTCTGGGTTGTCATTAAAGTTCTGCCTATAGAGAAAAAAATAAGTCTGTATGGCATTCCTGCTAAACATTTTGAAATAAAGTCATGGTCACTATATCTCAGAAAATATTCACATTTGGGGCTAAATCAAATCTAGTTCTCCAGCATTTCAAAGATATTAAGAAAGCTAAACCATTTTAGTGAGATATGCAAGCTTGAAGACTAAACTTCCAGGTTGACTATTTAAGTGTTAATTAATAATTTATTGTAATGGACATAGAAAATTCAAAGTTTTGTAAACTCAATTTCAATTAAAAAAGAGAAAGATGGAGGTGCAAACCTCACCAATAGCCAAATGCTTAAATTAAGTAGCCCCAAACCACACAGCTTCCTCTAAGCCACCCAAAAAAGTGGGATCATGGAATCTAGGCTAGGTTCATTGCACAAATATTTCTTTTTGGCATCTAATAAAATAGGCACCCCTACAATGAGTTTCCCTACATGTCTAAGTTGGTAATATTTTGCAGCAGTAATATGCAGAACAAATGGGGGAAAAAAAAAGTAGTAAGCCTGGCTACGGCAGTCTTTTCTAGAAGGGTTACTTAGGCTTGCTTACATTGTGCCTTGGCTTCCTGGGTGGTGGTACTGGTAAAAAAACCTGCCTACCAGTGCAGGAGACATAAGAGAGGTGAGTTCGATCCCTGGGTTGGGAAAATCCCCTGGAGGAGGGCATAGCAACTCACTCCGGTATTCTTGCCTGGAGAATCCCAGGGACATAGGAGCCTGGCGGGCTACAGTCCACGGGGTTGCACAGAGTCAGGCACGACCAAAGCAACTTAGCACACACAGTGTGCCTCAGAATCTCCTCAATTTCATTTCTTTCTTCTATATCTTCACAAGTATATCATTTTTACTGAGTGTATAAAGTGTGTGTTAGTCACTCGGTCGTGTCTGACTCTCTGTGACCCATAGACTGTAGCCTGCCAGGCTCCTCTGTCCATGGAATTTTCCAGGCAAGATCACTGGAGTGGGTTGCCATTCTCTTCTCCAGGGGATCTACCCAACCCAGGAATGGAACCCGGGTCTCCCGCATTGCAGGGCAAATTCTTAACAGACTGAGCCACTAGCAAATGCATAAATGAGCTACCATAAATGTTTTCTTTTCCAGCCTTTTTTGTTTGTTTCTCTCTCTCTTTTTTTCCTTTCAGAGTTGGCTGTAACAAGCTGGTATGATTAATCTTGATTAGACAGAATCTCCCATAACACCTGAAATTGTTCTGTAATGTGGGACACTGTGAAACCTTTAAAGGAATCAGCTTCAAATGACTGTAAGTGAACAAGGAAAGAAAACTCTGTAAAGTTAATGATAATTGCAGACACACAAGATGGATACTGATCACTGTTTTCCTTCCTTTCTTTACACAGAAATGGAGAAAAAGTTAGGAGACAGTTATGGTTGGTCTGATCTCCTCTGAAAATTACTTCCATTGCTGTCTAGGTTATATTGACACTCTTAGCTCAGGTTTTCAGGCTGTTTTTTCTCATCTGTATTACTTCTCAAAGCAGGGACTTTATCATTGTTTTCAGAACCACCTCGCACAACTCTTGTTAGAGTTATTCACTTTTCAGTTTTAACCCAAGTATTTTAGCAACCAGTTTCTGATGACACTTGCCTTTCTTCTAGTATTTTCTGCTGAATATATGAAAGCAGTTACATATTGCCTCAGAGCAACAACACTCTTTTCTCTCTCTTCCTAGTCCTGAAGATTCTTAACTTCTGTAATCTTATGTGATTTACCCTCAGGCAATCTTATGTGATTTACCTGTGTTTGAAAAAGTACATCTGGTTGGGATGCTCCACAGACATGGTCTAAATGGCTGGAGAAATTAATGCAATTATCTGGATAATTTTAAATGCATTTAATCATTAAACAAATATTTCTGGAGAACCCATTCCAAGCCGTTTTATGCTAGGTGTCAAGGATATGATAGTGAGCAAGATAAAATATGATTTCTGCCCTCATGAAATACAGCCAACTTCTGTTGATTGCCTATCATGTGCTAAATACATCTTGTGACTCATAGCATGTAACTCTCAGCAAAACTACCATGCTTGTGTGTGTGCTGAGTCACTTCAGTAGTGTCTAACTCTTTGCGACCCTATGGACTGTAGCCTGCCAGACTCCTCTGTCCATGAGGTTCTCCAGGCAAGAATATTGGAGTGGGTTGCCATGCCCTCCTCAAAACTACCATGAGGTATCTATTAATACAAAAACATACCATAATGGGACGAGAGGATTTTTTTAAGTCAATCACCTTCCTGCCCTTTCCTAGATGGTACGAAGTCAAGTCTGCCTTAGTTTATGAATAGGGCTGGGCACAGATGGCAGGCAAATGCTTCATGTTGCTTTATATCTGTGTTTGCATTCTCCAGGGAATGTATTCCTATCTGCACAAATGGAGCCACTTCACTGCATTTTCTCAGCTAATTCAGCAGAGCTTCAGAATTTGAACCCACATCCTCCCACTCCAGAGTTCACACTCTTCCTGTCTCCACTCATCACCTCTGCATCCCTGCCCTCTTCTGCTCTTATCAACAGATTGAGTGGAAGCATAAGGGAAATGCTTTTGTCATGCAAAAAGCATCTGGGAAGACAGCATCAATTCTCCTTTGATTTGTGCATTTTAGACAGAACTAAGGACAACTTTAAGAATTCGTTTTTATATTTCTCCCTAAATATTTAGCAGTCCTATATCACAATAAGTGATACTGACAAAAATTTTTAAAGAAATGCACTTGGCCCATCATTCAAGGAAAAATATTTTTCAGGAAAAAAAAGTTATAATGGGAATCACAATATGATCACTATATAAAGTTACCATTATGGCATGCTCTAACTTAAATAATAAAATAACAAGCAAGCATTTTTATTATTATATCATGTTATTAATGTGCAAGGAAGGCACTCCATTCCCTCATTCAATAGGCATTTGTCGAGAGCATATTACACGAATGTAATGTGTAATGTTAAGAGATGTATTCATTCAGATACACATCAGACAGACACAAGTTGCCCTCCATGAATTAATAAAGGATGACATTTGAAGGTGAGAAGAGGAAATAAAGGGGTGAATGTGAGTAGATGGAGGGGTCTAACATAACACCAGGTTTCTGACTTAGGCTACTAGATAGAGGCTGCACGACTCATCCAGGTGAAGGAAGAAAGGTTGGTTCAGGACATATGGGCTGTTTGACACTTTGGAGCTTTATTTTCTTTCCTGTCTTTAGGGTATTTTGTTTTGTTTCCACCCTATGCTCTGGTTGAAGCACTGTGTTCCTTGGAGCTTGGCAGTGTCATAACCTTTGTCTGATTATCTAGGCTTTGTGAACCCAATTAGAGATGGTAAAATATGTATGTAAGAGATTTCTGCCATCCTAACAACCCTAAACCACCCTTGAGTATTCTCTTCCTGACTATTACATTAATTATATTTTTAATTTTTGTTTTTTCAACCTAATTATGAAAGTTCACGTTGGTCCCTGTCCATGCCTCAGTGTCTCCGCCCCTCCCCTCAGGCTGATTTTTTATAGAAAAAAAAAAAAGTGTATTTAAACTATGATTTAGTAGAATGCAGCACTAGGTACAAAGCTAATAAATGATGTCACTAAAATGTATTAGGAAAAAGTATGATTCACCTTGATTTTAAAATCTGAAAGAAAAAGGATGCGGGGAAATTTAAATGATGTTTTGTCATTGAATGAAGATATACTTCAGAGAGCTTTCTTTCCTCATGAATGATACAAAAATCCCTTTATAACTTGATTTTACTCAGAGATTTTCTAAAACATCTGTTTAAATTATTCAACTAATTTTACTTTTAATTCCTACTTCTATAATAATTTCAGAGAGACCTATGTGGCTAGATGGGTTTTCTCCTATAGATATGTCTCTATGAAACAGAATTCAATGCATGGTATGTTAGTGTTAGTAGCTGTCGTGTCTGACTCTTTGCAACCCTGACTGTAACCCATCAGGTCCCTCTGTCCATGGAATTTTCCAGGCAAGAATACTGGAGTGGGTTGTCATTTCCAGTATTCAAAGCATACTGGAAGAAATTTTGCTCTTCTGCTATCTTCCACATCATAAATTCTGTGTCACAGGATGCATAGCTCTTTTTTGGCTTTCTCATCTCACATCTGACTCCTCACCACCTCCCCCTGCCCTTGAGCCTGATTTTCTCCTGCCCTTGAGCCTGGCACTTGCTGGAGCTGGCAGGCGTCAGACGGCATCGGCTGGGAGCCAGGCTGGGCCTTTGTACAGGGAAGGCTCTGGGAAGCAGACTGACATGGCTCAATAATTAGCACAATGCTCAATAAGGATCTGCTGAATTAATGGCTGTGTGTGCCGCCTGACTGTTGTGAATACTTCAAGCCGATAACACGGAGTTAACTGGCTGAGCATTATAAATGAGAGCGGAGAACTGACCCACTCTTTGGTCTTCCAAAGTCAATAAAACTTAGAGAAAGCCTGCCTTTAGAGATATAAATGTTATATTCACTTTTAATATCTGTGTCAGTAATTTTAGCAATGCAAAAAAAAAATAAACAGTTTCAAACATTTTGTGTATTGTTTTGAATAATTAGAGATACTTTGACAGAGAATAGCAGGAGGCAAATTTGAATGTGAAGTGTTAGGATGACACATAAGTGTATTATACAAAATACTTCAGTAGTAAATCTCAGCTACTTATCATATAATAGCTCTTGATGTAGAGCTGGTCTAAATTAAGCATCTCCAAGCCTAACTAAACAATTTGAGCACTTTCCAATGTTCTGAAAACTCCTAAAATTAGTGTTTCATCCTGATTGCTTCAGTCATCTCCACATTCAATCATATTATCAATACAAAACAATTCCAATTAGCATATTTTATAAATTGGTCTTACATTGTGCTTCTTTGACTTACTATGATTCCACAAAGCTAAAAGAGGAAAAGGAATTCTGGCTAGCTAGTATTCAGTCATCTCTCGGGAAGCACTGATACATCCATAAGTATGTACATAAACTCCAGGTTCTTGGATGGAGTGGTACAACTCCCATAGTCCCTGCAGCACTGGGCAGCCTCCACCCCCTGACTTGTTCATGTGTCCATTTCATCCTGAAATGTCTCTTACTATCTCCACCACTGCTCCTCAGGGGACAGCTGCAACTCTGCAGAATTTCTGATCTGAGATTCAGTGGTCTTTCTTTTTTTTTTTCAATTACCTTAAAAAAAAAAAAAAAAACTTAGCATGATCCATGTTTGAATTACTATGAAGGTGTTCAATAGCTTGATATAGGACCATGATTTTATTTATTCTAAAAATCAAGTCACTGAAAGAGTTGTCTAAATAGAAATAACATCTTATATGCACTTATATTTGCTTCCCCAAGCCCTTGAAGTCACAACATGAAAAGTAAGAGCAGGCTGTCATTTATAAAATGTAAAGGGAGTGAAAGCAAAAAAAAAAAAAAGGAGTTAGATGTCAGAGCTCAGGAGATTTTGTTTGGTTGTATATTTATTGTTGGGCTTCCCTGCTGGCTCAATGGTAAAGAATTTGCGTTCCAGTGCAGAAGACAAAGGTTCAATCCCCGATCGGGGAAGATCCCACATGTCGTGGACCAACTGGGTTCCCCCTACGCCACAACTATTGAGCCTGTGCTCTAGAGTCCGGGAGCCACAACTACTGAAGTCCATGTGCCTAGAGCCTGTGCTCTGCAACAAGAGAAGCCACCACAATGAGAGGTCTGGGTATCCCAACTAGAGAGTAGCCCCTACTCACGGCAACTAAAGAAGAGTCCAAGCAACAACAAAGACCCAGCACAGCGGAAAAAATCTGTTATCCACAAGAAAGCAAAATAAACTCTCTCTGGCTTTCTCCAGGTAAAACAATATATTTAAAAAAGAAGTATATATTCAAACACAAATACAAGTACCACTTAAATTGATGTTATTAATAATTCACATAATGTGGACATTTCCAGACCCTGAAAAATGTTTTTCCCGACTAGTCCAACTAACCATGGCCAAACAGATCTAATAAACGTTCAGAGACACAAATTTCTTCCTAAGTAAAATTTACAAGTTTGATCCTAATAGATTCCCATCTGCATATGCCAAAATATAATGTTTTCTAGTTGTTAGGTTTAGAGCCCCAAACTGTCTTACTTTACTTTCCTGCCACTCTCAAGGACTTCCATCAGATCAGTCAAGTCAAGAAAGGTCACCGGTCTGGAACCCACGGCAAAGTTGCTCTATTCACTGGCGCATTTCCTGAAGTACGTTTTTTATCTTTCAAAGTTGAAGACCACATTGATTGAGTAAGGGATGAATGCTCATACTAATGAGCTCTCCGTGCTCTTGTTGAGTATTTTTCCTCTGAATTAGTTGAAATTTTAAGAGTTATGTAGGACCTTACTTGGAATGTTAGAACCCAGGGAATAAAATCGCCACTCCCAACCCCACCCCAGATGTTTTGACTTCCTCATGACTTCTAATGATAGAGAATGGGACAATCTTTACATCTTTACACCAAGAAAGAACTTTCTCGTATACAATTAAGGCTGAAGAGCTATCCCTTTAGAACGGTAGCATTTGCCTTTGTTTTATAAGCTGTCTGTCTCCGGCACACCACCCGAACCTTGAATTCATGGTTAACATTAATCCTCTGCTTTTCTATACATACATACATACACACCCAGTTCAGCACATATTTCCTTTCAAACACAGATGTTCTTTACATGCAGTGTTTTATATGGAGAAGTTTATGGAAGATTAGTAACAAAATAAAATGATTTGGGGAAATTCAAATGATCTTCAACTTCTAAAAAAATATAAACTGTATTATATAATTATCCATTGCTTCTTAAACCCTCCCCACCATCCTCTACATATGGAAAAATGATAAGAATGGAGACTAAAGAGACATAGTAAGATGGTTCAGATTGAACTAAGCCATTTAATTTCTTTGTATTGTTGAAGTTTGCTTCTATGATTAAAACCATCATGATTATTAAGAAATAGCTTTCTTTCAGAGTCACATTAGAACCAGAAAAGGAGGCATTTGTCATGCATTGAGATACCTCTGGCATAGCTCACTCCTCTGAATCATGTCTGCCCTTTCTCCTTTCCTCTTTTAACATTTGGAAAATAACATCTATGTTAGTTGATAACAGAGCTGGAAGAAAGGACCAAGAAAGTGATGTGAGCTCTGTCAATCTTCAACCTCACCAAGGAAAACACATTAAAATGTTTTTCATGGAAAATCAGCTTCAGTCTACAAATATTCAGAGCAAAGCGACCTTACATATATATAACACACCAGGATTCTTGGAAGAATATAAGTGAGCCAATGAGAAAGAAGGGGAAACATCCTAAAGGAAGAAATTAAATCCAGGAAAACGATTGGCAAATGCATTTCTTACCTTTTCTGCTGACTGGGCTGTACCAAAAAAGATGGGGATAAAAGCTAACCAAATGATGCAGGTGGTATACATGGTAAATCCAATGGGTTTGGCTTCATTGAAAGTCTCTGGAACTCCTCTTGTTTTAATGGCATAGACAGTACAAGTAACCATCAAGAGAATACTGTAGCCCAGTGAACAAATGAGCGAGAGATCAGAGATGTCGCACTTGAGCACTCCCCTGGCGTTCTCCGGATCTAGAGTCCTCTGTTCTCCATAGTCTATGATGATGTGTGGTGGGTCCACAACAAACCAGACACACACTCCCAGGAGCTGGATGGAGATCAGGCTGAAGGTGATCACCAGCTGGGATGCAGGACTGATAAACTTAGGTGCTGTGACAGATTTCTTCCCCTGCTCAAATATTCGGTGGATTCGGTTTGTTTTGGTCAGGAGCGCTGCATAGCTGAAACACATGCCGAGTCCTAGGAAGATCCGCCGGAAGGAGCAGATGATGGTATCTGGTGCTGCAATCATCAAAAAGGTGATTGAATAACAGAGAAAAATCCCCGTGAGGAGCACGTAACTAAGTTCGCGGCCCGAAGCCCTCACGATAGGCGTGTCGTTATAGCGGACAAAGGTCACGATCACAAAGGTGGTGGCGATGATTCCCAAGATGGCAACGAACACAGGCACCACCGCCCAGGGAGAATGCCACTCGAGTTTGATGATGGGGATTAGCTGGCAGCCTGTGCGGTTGACGTTGGGTCTCTGATCCAAAGGGCAGAGTTCACAGGACAGCTCATCTACCTGGTAGTTGTAACCTTCACAGCGCTCGCAGTGCCAGCAGCAAGGGACTCCTTTCACTGTCTTCTTCCTCTCACCGGGCTTACAGGGCAGGCTGCAGACCGACGCCGGGTGAGTGTGCTCTCTATTGGCCCACTGCATGTCTTCCACCTGTGGGTATAAAATATTAATGAGCCTTCCATTTTCCCCCCATTTATAATATCCTAATCCTAGCCACAGGTTTGTAATAAATCACTGAATGCTGACAGGACAGTTTACCATAATAAGAGCCCAGAGTTTCTTTCCCTGACTTTATGAAAGTATTAAAGGATTGGGGCCAATAAATCATTCACATCATCAACTTGATGAGTGTCATTACTTTCCATTTACCTCCTTGATTTTGACCAATCTGACATTTGGAGAAAGATGCATTGATCTAAACAGCTTTAAAATGGAAAAAAAAAAAAAAAGAAAGAAAAGTCCTATGGAAAGAAACCTGTTAGAGCTAAACTCAGATATAAATGCCCTGAAATACTGGCTAGGATATAAATACACATATAAACAATGAATCAAGTCTTTCTACCATATTTGGGGAAATTCAAATCTCACTGTGTCAATTTTGAAAGGAAATGGCAAAACTAGCTACTTTAATCTCTGACACTCCTCATGTGTCCATAGTGACAACTATATGAATGGTTTTGCCTCTGTTTAACATTCAGATTCACTTATGCCCCTCAGCCTTGCATTTTCACATTGGGGAAAAGACCATGCTGAGTGAGACAGCTTGATGATGATGTTTCCATTGAACAAAAGTAGGCGTAAAGCAATGAAATTGATACAAATGAGTGAGATCCCCTAGTAGGATTTCTGTGTCAAGGCCTTAGGGTTCCATCTCACTCTTTTGAATTAGACCATAGAATACCTCTATTAAAACCAAAGTGTTATTTTAAAGGAATTTTGCCAGTCATTGACCCCTTACCTTAAATTGCTTTACTAAAGGTTCTGGACCCAATTCCAATGTGGGGGACAGGGCAAAAGGGGTTTCCTAAACCACAAAGAAATTCTGGAGTACTAGCTGTTTCTCCTATAAGTCAAATCAATTCTGACATCATCTACCTGGAAATAGCATCAAATCTCACAAATGCTATAGGAAAAAAAACAGAAATTATAGATCAACAATTTACTATGACAAGCAGCTTCTATATAAAAGGTAAGCTCTATGAACAGAGTGATTTTGCTCATTGATGTGGACAAACAATGATGGACACTCAATTCATCCTCAAATATTTATTGAATTTGTGAGGAAGGAAGAATGTGAGGGGTACCCCTGAGGTAGAAGGAGCCAACTTGAAAGTGCTGAGATCTGGAAATAAAGGATTGCTCAAAGAGGCACAGAGATAAGAGCTGAAGGAATGTTTAAAACAAAACAAAATGAAAAAGTATTTTTCCAAGACCAGCTCTATAACAAGTTAAAGGAAAAATCACCATATCCTGTGATAGCCTGGCTCCAAGATGCCCCCCAATAACTTTACCTCCTGGAATCATGCACTCATGGAGTTCTCTCCCACTTTAAATGGGCTGATTTGTGTAAACAATAATATATTCCAGAAATGATGGCATGTGGTTTCTGAGGTTAGGTCATCAGTGACATTTTGGCCTGTATCTTTTTCTCTCTTGGATTGCTCACTTCAGGGAAATAATTAAACTATCATGAGAGTTCTCCGGCAGCCCCATGGAAAGGAACTGAGGCCTCCCGCCAACAACCAGCACCGACTTGCCATGCATGTGAGGGTGTCACCCAGAAAGTGAATTGTCTGGCCCCAGGCAAGCCTTCGGATGACTGCAGCTCCAGCTGACACCTTGACCACAAACTCATGAGAGACCCTGAGCCAGAAAAACCCAGCTAAGCTGCTTCTGAATTTCCAATCTACAGGAACTGTGTGAGCTAGTAAATGTTTTCTTGTCTTAAGCTGCTAAACATGGAATTATTGTACAGCAATGGAAAACTAATGCAACTCAAGTTAAGCTTTCTTACCCATTCTGTGAATTCCACCAGTATAGCAGTCTATTGAGAATCTACTGAGAAAGTAGTAACAACTAACTATCTTTTACCAAAATATGCCCCCCAAGTTGTTTACTGTCAGCAGCATTCTATCATCACTCTTAAGACTGCCTCCCCTTTGGGAACTATGTGACTGAGATTGTTTTCATAAACGTATCTACTGCTTAAGGATGCTTTCCTTTCTTGAATGTGGTGTGAATAGTGGAGGGCAGAGAAGAATAGCCTCTAAGCTCAACATTTGCAGAGGGCCACCAAACCCACCTCAGGTGAAGTGGAGAATTCATGCATGTTTTATTTCAAATATCCTCCCTTGAGAAAGTAAATGGTACTTCATGTGTCCTAAGGGCACTCAAGATTATTAGTTTTACCTTGTCTGTTCACCACAAAGGAAAAGCAATCTATCATAACCCTGTTAATTTTCTATTAGCTTTTAATGATTTAGAAAAGTTATTTTATTTATGCATAAGATTCCATTAGGCAAGAAAAAAGTTAAATTGAAAGTGGCTTCTCTCAAAAATATTGAGAAAAATGAAATGCTCCACTGAGTGGCTAAAATATTGATTTTATACCCTAATGGACTCTTATAAGATAATAAAATATGTTTTGTGAAGGTTATGTTTCAAAGCTAATTACTGTAAAATCAAAATTGCATTTTGTTTGGGGCTTCTATAGATTTATAATATTACTGTTGAAGAAAATGACACTAAAAAAAAATTCTCAGACACATTAAACTTCAAATTTGGTAGAGACCTTAAAGGTCAACTTGTCTAACCACATGTTCAATTCTTTAATTCACAAAGCACTTTATTTTCTAGAAGGAAATGACTTATTAACAAAGAAATATACTCAATCAGATAGGCCTCATTACAGAAGATAAATATTCATCATTATAAGCTAAGCATTACATTTTTCTTGATCAATTTTTTGAATACTCAACTAGTGAAAAAATGTTTTCATAAATAAAAATTAAAGTTATAAGACAATGAAAATACCACATCTTTTAAAAACTGTAAATTTTCTTTAAGTAAAAAACAATGTAGTCATGAAATATGTATGACATTTCGTGATATAATGGAGAAAACTATGTATGATTCAGTAAACATGTTAAAAATACATGACTGCATTTCATCAAGGAATCTATTATGTATAACTAGATATGCAGATGACACCACCCTTATGGCAGAAAGTGAAAAGGAACTAAAAAGCCTCTTCATGAAGGTGAAAGTGGAGAGTGAAAAAGTTGGCTTAAAGCTCAACATTCAGAAAACAAAGATCATGGCATCCGGTTCCATCACTTCATGGGAAATAGATGGGGAAACAGTGGAAACAGTATCAGAGTTTATTTTGGGGGGCTCCAAAATCACTGCAGATGGTGACTGCAGCCATGAAATTAAAAGACGCTTACTCCTTGGAAGAAAAGTTATGACCAACCTGGATAGCATATTCAAAAGCAGAGACATTACTTTGCCAGCAAAGGTCCGTCTGGTCAAGGCTATGGTTTTTCCTGTGGTCATAAATGGATGTGAGAGTTGGACTGTGAAGAAAGCTGAGCGCCGAAGAATTGATGCTTTTGAACTGTGATGTTGGAGAAGACTCTTGAGAGTCCCTTGGACTGCAAGGAGATCCAACCAGTCCCTTCTGAAGGAGATCAGCCCTGGGATTTCTTTGGAAGGAATGATGCTACAGCTGAAACTCCAGTAGTTTGGCCACCTCATGCGAAGATTTGACTCATTGGAAAAGACTCTGATGCTGGGAGGGATTGAGGGCAAGAGGAGAAGGGGATGACAGAGGATGAGATGGCTGGATGGCATGACTGACTCGATGGACCTGAGTCTGAGTGAACTCCAGGAGTTGGTGCCTGGCATGCTGCGACTCATGGGGTCGCGAAGAGTCAGACACGACTGAGCAACTGAACTGAACTGAACTGAACTGTACTGTGTTTTGATACCATAGTTGAAGTCTGGGAACCAACTAATATCCACCCCAAAGAGGAAGCAGTAGCAAACACTTGAGTCAGGTACTTGTAAATACATTAGTGTTTGAGACAAAATTTATTTTAGATATGATACCAAATTAAAAATAATACTAATTGAGATTGGTAGTATTAATAGAAATTAAACTTGTTATTTTTCACAACTATACTATAAAACACAAAGATCATTCAGCCCTCTTGCTTTTCTATATTAACAAATTATAGCATCTTTCATAATGAGTAAAAATATTTTAAAACAGGTCTTCCTCTCCTTTGGTATTATTCTGGTATTAGGATATTTGTGTCTAAAACATGTGTTCTAACAAACGGATGATAGTTATATTGATAGACCTTCCAGAGATAAAACCATAGCCCATTCCTGTCTTGACAATGTTCACCAACAGTGATAGATTCTGTAGGCCCCAATCCAGTTCATTTTATAGAATATGAGCTATCAACCAGCTTCTGCTGTCAAATTCTGTTATTAATGCAGACAAAGGCACCAATAACCACAAAACCAAAATTTTCTGAGTGTGCCTACATTTTTTAATCTTTAATCTTCCCAAACATAAATTAAAGACATTATTTTTTATAAAATAATTTTCTCCTGTGTAGTTCTAATAACTCCTGATAAAAGGGCTACAAAAATATTTCCCAATTAAAGGCCCTACTGTAATTAATCATTTTCAGTATGCACTACAAAATTCTCACTCAATTTAATACCTCTATTACAGGGTTTTTTCCCCACATATTAAGTTGTATCTTCAACATTATGATTATTATACATGTGGGAAAATTTTAAATATAACACAAAGATAATTGATATCTAGTCATACCATTCTTAATTAGCTCTTTTTATCTTGCTCTATAAATAAGCATAGTATTAATAATTATTTTGATGACTACTTTGCCACTCCAGTATTCAAAAACCCAATTCTTCATCTGACTTATATAACAGCATAATGCAATCATTTCTAGTGAAACTGGACATTTTCTCAAAGGTTTACTTGTTAATTTCCACATAATCAATAGGTTTAACAAGTGTATTTAATTAGGATGAGTATTTAAAATCAGTATTTAAAATGCCAGAATTTGGTTACATATTTTGTGAAGCATATGGTTTTGCTAATGCAACTCAAAATAAAGTTTATCAATATATTACTTTATACATTCATATTTATAAATGTTTATATATAAATATATATTGCTTCCTTAATATCCATCCTTTCTTTTGGGTAATGCAATGCTTTCTACTTCTATTCAAAGTGGTAAGTAGGTTTAGTGTCCTTTGCAAATCTAGTATGTATGTATGATCCCTAGATTGAAGTCACAGTTTTGTGTGATGTTACAGGTCTACATAACCTCTAAAAATGTAAACACTCCTCCTATTTAAAAAGACAATTTTAAATTAATTAAAATTTTACTTACAATAGCATTAAAAATAAAATACTTAGGAATAAACTTAACTAGTAAAGTGTAATATTTTTAACTTAAAGCTACAAAATATCATTTTAAGAAAGTTAAAGAAATAAATAAAAAGCAATCTGAAGTTCATGGATCAGAAGACTGAACATTGCCAAGATGGAAATACTCACAAAACTAATCAACAGATTTGACATAATCTCTATTAAAATCTCTTCTGACTTCTTTGAAGAAATTGATTAACTGATCCTAAAATTCATAGGGGAATATAAGGGACCAAGAATAGACAAAATGATCTTAAAAGAGTGAAGTTGGGGAATTTACACTTCTTGATTTTAAAACTTCCTATAAATCTACAGTAATCAAGCAGCATGATACTGGCACAAAGAAAGACTAATCAATGAAAGAAAATTGAGAGTTCAGAAATAATCTATTACATATAAGGTCAATTGATTTTTTTACAAAGCTGACAAGAAAATTCAATGGAGAAAAAATAGTCTTTTCAACAATGGTTCTGGCACAAGACATGTCACCAAAAGAATAAGCAACAAAGTTAAAATAAATAAATCAGACTTCATCAATCTTAAATACTTTCATAATTCAACAGATACTATTAGGAGAGTGAAAAAACAACCCACAGAGTGGGCAAAAATATTTCTAACTCATATATCTGATAAAGAACTCATATCAGAATATATATTTTAAAACTCTTAGAATTAAACTGTTAAAAAAGCATGCAATCCAATTAAAAAATAAGTAAAAGAAATGAAGAGACATTTCTCAAAAAAACAGATATGTTTGGTTAATAAGCACAGGAAAAGATGTTTAACATCATTAGTCATCAGAAAAATGCAAAACAGAACCATAATACCCACTAGGATGGTCATAATAAAAAAGACAGACAGAATCAAGTTTTATTGAAGATATGGAGAAATTAAAACTCTTTATATTATTGGTGGCAATGTAAAATGGTACAGCTATTTTGGACAGCAGTTCGGCACTTCCTTGAAAAGTTAAACATAGAATTGCCATATGACCTAGCAATTCCACTCCTAAATTATTTCAGTCTAAGAAAACTGGAGACATATGCTCACGCAAAAATTTATACATGAATTTCATAACAGCATTAGTCATTATAGCAAAAAAGCAGAAAAAATCCAATTCCATTAAAGAAATGTGCTTTATCTACTCAATCAAATATTAAAAATAAATAAAAAGAAACAAAGTAATAATATATGCTATGAAATAAATGAACCTTCAAAATATGCTAAGTGAAAGAAATCAGACAAAAAGACCAGTGTGTAATTTTAATTTATATGTACTGTCCAGAATAAGCAAAGGCATATACAGCCAGTAGATTTTTGACTGCCAGGAGTTAAGGAGAGAACGGAATAGAGAGGATTTCTTGGGAAGTGATGAAAATAGTCTAAAATTAGTGGCAATGGATAACATGACTCTGTGACTATACTAAAAACCACTGAATTATGTATGTTAAAAAGGGCAAACTTTATGGTATTTGAATTATCTCAATAAAGCTGTTACTTTTTAAATATGCAAACTATGTTGATACAGTCAGGAAGAACTAACATTCAGTACTTCATTTGCTGTATAAAAAACCATATTGCATACCCACTCTGTTTTGAGACACAAGACTCAACGTGAGAATTCAACAGTGACCAAGACGTGGTCCCTGGCCTCCGAGTCAGTGCAGGTGGGGAAAGAGATAAGCAGAGAGCCAGTCGCAGCTCAGTGTTAGACTCCCTGCGAAAGAAAAGCAGGGAGGCAGTGGTGTTGCTAGCAGAGGATTCAGCAGGGGCACTCAGCCTGGGTTTTGGGGATGTGTGGACAGCAGCCTGAAGGCTGTATAGGAGATAAACCACCAGGAACAGGAATCCCAAGAAGGCATCAAGCCAAAAAAAAAAAAAAAGATTAAACTTCAGCGGTGAGAAGCCATAACAAACTGGAGAAACTAAAGATAAAACAAATAGCAAAAATACAGATTAAAACACTGGTTGGAGTGGCAAGAGGCAGGCTAAGGAAAAGAGGAAACGCAAGATCATTTTAAAAGAAACTTACAAGCCGCTGAGACGAGTTTGGATGTTATGCTGAAAGTGATAGTTGGGATCCTCTGAAGGGACAGAGAAAAAGAAATGCAAAGAGGAAAAAAGGTTGTCTGAGGAAACCTTAATAATAGCTATGAAAAGAAGAGAAGCGAAAGGCAAAGGGGAAAAGGAAAGATATACCCATCTGAATGCAGGGTTCCAAAGAATAGAAAGGAGAGATTCGAAAGCTTTCCTTGGTGATCAATGTAAAGAAATAGAAGAAAACAATAGAATGAGAAAGACTAGAGATCTCTTCAAGAAAATCAGAGATACCAAGGGAACATTTCATGCAAAGATGGACACAATAAATGACAGAAATGGTAGGGACCTAACAGAAGCAGAAGATATTAAAGAGGTGGCAAGAATACAACAGAAGAACTGTACAAAAAAGAGCTTCACGATCCAGATAATCACGATGGTGTGATCACTCACCTAGAGCCAGACATCCTGGAATGAGAAGTCAAGTGGGCCTTAGAAAGCATCACTACGAACAAAGCTAGCGGAGGTGATGGAATTCCACTTGAGCTATTTCAAATCCTAAAAGATGATGCTGTGAAAGTGCTGCACTGAATATGTCAGCAAATTTGGAAAACTCAGCAGTGGCCACAGGGCTAGAAAAGGTCAGTTTTCATTTCAGTCCCAAAGAAAGGCAATGCCAAAGAATGCTCAAAGTACTGCACAATAGCACTCATCTCACACGTTAGCAAACTACTGCTCAAAATTCTCCAAGCAAGGGTTTAACAGTACATGAACCAAGAACTTCTAGATGTTCAAGCTAGATTTAGAAAAGGCAGAGGAACCAGAGATCAAATTGCCAACATCCGTTGGGTGATCGTAAAAGCAAGAGAGTTCCAGAAAAACATCTACTTCTGCTTTATTGACTATGCCAAAGCTTTTGACTGTGTGGATCAAAACAAATGGTGGAAAATTCTTCAAGACATGGGAATACCAGACCCACCTGACCTGTTTCCTGAGAAATCTGTATGCTGGTCAAGAAGCAACAGTTAAAACTGGACATGAAACAACAGACTGGTTCCAAATCAAGAAAGGAGTATGTCAAGGCTGTGTATTGTCACCCTACTTAATTTACACTGAGAGATTTTTTTGGGGGGTTCCAAAATCACGCAGATGGTGACTGCAGCCACGAAATTAAAAGATGCTTGCTTCTTGGAAGAAAAGTTATGACCAACCTAAGCAGCTTATTAAAAAGCAGAGACATGACTTTGCTAACAAAAGTCCATCTAGTCAAAGCTACGGTTTTTCCAGTAGTCATGTATAGATGTGAGATTTGGACTACAGAGAAAGCTGAGTGCCAAAGAATTGATGCTTTTGAACTGTGGTGTTGGAGAAGACTCTTGAGAGTCCCTTGGACTGCAAGGAGATCCAGCCAGTCCATCTTAAAGGAAATCAGTCCTGAATATTCATTGGAAGGACTGATGCTGAAGTTGAAACTCCAATACTTTGGCCACCTTATGTGAAGAACTGATTCGTCTGAAAAGACCCTGATGCTGGGAAAGATTGAAGGCGGGAGGAGAAGGGGATGACAGAGGATGAAATGATAGGATGGCATCATCGCCTCAATGGACAAGAGTTTGAGTAACCTCTGGGAGTTGGTGATAGACAGGAGGCTTGACCTGTTGCAGTCCATGGGGTCACAAAGAGTCGGACACGACTGAGCAACTGAACTGAAGGGGCAAAGATGATGAGCTTTATTGCATAGAAGGATCACTGTGCAGTATAGAGAGAAGATGGAAAAAATCCAAGGCTAGATACGGTCAATCACCTGTCAAGCTGAGGCTTTTGCTAAATTCCAGCTGCAAGTGATGACAAGAGGAATCCAAAGAGCAGCAATGAGCAGGAAGGACTTTGTAGGCAGCACCAGGTTTCTCAGACTATCCTCATGGCCCAAGAGCATGATTAAAGAATTTTAACCAAATGTGTGATCTCATATAAAATAAAATATGCATTTTATACATATATATGCTGCTGCTAAGTCGCTTCAGTCGTGTCCAACTCTGCGACCCCATAGACGGCAGCCCACCAGGCTTCCCCATCCCTGGGATTCTCCAGGCAAGAACACTGGAGTGGGTTGCCATTTCCTTCTCCAATGCATGAAAGTGAAAAGTGAAAAATGAAAGCAAAGTCGCTTGGTCGTTCCCGACTCTTAGCGACTCCATGGACTGCAGCCTACCAGGCTCCTCCGTCCATGGATTCTCCAGGCAAGAGTACTGGAGTGGGGTGCCATTGCCTTCTCCGATACATATATATACATATACATATATATACATACATATATATCAGTGTGGTGACAGATCAGGAGAAAGGATGATACAAGCAAGAATAAGAATTAAGGGAATAATGTCATAATTCTAGGCAAGACAAGAGCCTATGAACTGTTGGAATCAGTAATTATGAAGAAAATGGGATAGGTTTAAGATATAGTGGGAAAAAAAATAGAAATAAGAGTGGCAAGAAGGAAACAGAAAAACCAAACAATGGCATCCGGCCTTGTGTTTGAGAGTCATCCTTAGCATTTCACTTACTTCAGCCTTACTTCTGATCAACCGCCAACTGCATGGCCAGGCATGATCTCATCCCTGCCTAACTCCCAGGTAATTACGTACCAACCCTCCTTACTCTCCTATTGTACATCACACAACACCTTGTAATCTTCTTCAATGGCGCTTTTACAGTAGGCAATTCTGCATTTGTTTTTCTTTTTACTTCAATAAATGGTTTTATAAATTTTACATTATGTTCCTTAGAATCACTTAAAGGCTTTACTCAAACTATATCTCACTGGAAAGCAGTTCTTAGAGACTACAGTTTAACAGGCCTGGGAAAGAAACTCAACTTGGCATTTTTAAAAGAAGCCCTTCTTCTTTCAGTGATTCTGTCATGTAATTAGTGAACCACACTTTGCTAAGCACCAAGTTAAATTTATTTTTCTCAGGAGAGGAAGAGTCTATTCTGTTTTTCCACCATTGTGATCCAAAGCCTAACACGGTGACTAACCTCCAGTGAACATTCATAAATATTTGCTGAATGAATGAAGGAGGACTGGAAGAACAAGTGAACAGGTGATGGTGTCCTTTACCCAAAGTCCCAGGGAGGCTTCCAAGCCAGGAAGCTCAGGAATCAGCTGAACACATCAGCTGTGCTCATGAGTCAGGTTTGCCTGAGGCAAAGATTTCCAAGGCACAGTCATATGCAAGGCGGTTGAGACCATGAATATGTATTAGCAAATTCTCACCCACAGAAACAATGGAATGTGTGAAAGGAAGATGGCACAAACGGAGGCATGGAAAGAGCAAAATGTAAAGAGCAGACTCCGTAAGATTAGTAGAAGAGGATGGAAAAACATGGCCAGATGGAAACTAGGGAAGAATCCAGTCCAAGGTCCAAGAAACCCAACAGATTATTTTCAGAAATGAGGAAGTGCTCAGTGGCGCCCAAAGACAGATTTCGTGAGCATACAATTTGAAAATTGAGAGTCCTTGGTTACCTTCATGACAAAAAAAAAAAAAAATTAACTTTTCTGTGAAATCTCAAAAGACCTTATACCACTCAGGTGGGTATACTCCGTCCCTGGATTTCATTATATACCATTATGTATTTTATTATAACTCTTTCACATTATATTGGGACTATCTGTTCACTTGTTCATTTCCCCACCAGACAGAGAGCAGAGAATCTCAAGGACAGATATTTTTACTTCCCATTATCTGAATTAAGACCTAGGATTCAGTAGGAATTCAATATTTGGAAAAAAAAAAGACATAAATTGATTAATAATTGGAATGTGTGGTAAACACATCTATTACTACTCCAAATATATAATGACTCTCTATTTGGGGTTTTAAGTAGGATGGTAACAAACTTACTCTTCCTAAATCTGTGCCTCTTATTGTTTCATCCGTACCTTCAGAGAAACCAATTTGGGGGACACTCTGTACTCTGATCTTATAGGGATGCACCTTAGAGGGATGTTGGAAAGATCTAACAAGCTGATATCTATGAAAATGGTTGGTGAACACAAAATGTAAAGGGCAGTCTGAAACTTTTCATATGCCTTGGTTTAGGACTGAGGAAGCATTGGAAAGAAGGTAACCACTCTCCACCTATTAGTAAACATAGCTGTTCTGTTAAAAAAAACTATGTCAGTTGCAACAGACCAAACCACAGTCTTTGGATTTCATCCAGATCTGCTATTTCGTGCTTTTATTTTCCCATAATCTCGGCTCTTAATGTCAGTTCCTGGTAATTGCCACAGGAGATGCCCCTTGACTCACCCCAGCTTTGTGCAGAGAAAAGCACCTAGGCCGGTGCCTCCTGCCCTTGACTCTGAAGATGAAGAGGGTGGCATCTGCCAGGGAGGATGTTGGGATGAGTGTTGTGGAACGACTGTTTTGGAGGACCAGTAAGGAAGTCACACCTACAATACTTTCATTGAATGGGATGCACTAACCCTATGATAGCGTTTCACCCCAACATACTACATATGCAAATATCTAGGGAGCATGGGGTATTTGCAGCCACAGTACTGAAACTGGGTAATCTTTTCCCTTAATTTTAAGTTTATGATAAAAATCATAATTTGAATGCTATGAAGAGTAGTCATTTTAACTCTAAAGACATTGTTATAACTTGTATTATTATGTTTATGTTTATGATTATATTGTAAACAACCAAATTTTTTTTTTTTTTATATAAACGCTTTCTATTTAAGGACTTCCCTGATAGCTCAGTTGGTAAAAAAAATCCACCTGAAGTGGAGGAGACACTGGTTTGATTCCTGGGTCAGGAAGATCCCCTGGAGTAGGGATAGGCTACCCACTCCAGTATTCTTGGGCTTCACTTGTAGCTCAGCTGGTAAAGAATCTGCCTGCAATGTGGGAGACCTGAGTTTGAGCCCTGGGTTGGGAAGATCCCCTGGAGAGGGAAAGGCTACCCACTCCAGTATTCTGGCCTGGAGAATTCCATGGACTGTAGTCCATGGGGTTGCAAAGAGTTGGACACGACTGGGTGGTCACGTATGGATGTAAGAGTTGGACTGTAAAGAAAGCTGAGTGTCAAAAAATTGATGCTTTTGAACTGTGGTATTAGAGAAGACTCTTGAGAGTACCCTGGACTGCAAGGAGATCCAACCAATCCATCCTAAAGGAGATCAGGCCTAGGTGTTCATTGGAAGGACTGATGTTGAAGCTGAAACTCCAATACTTTGGCCACCTGATGCGAAGAACTGACTCATTGGAAAATACCCTTATGGTGGGAAAGATTGAGGACAGGAGGAGAAGGGGACAACAGAGGATGAGATGGTTGGATGGCTTCACCAACTCAATGGACATGGGTTTGGGTGGACTCCTGGAGTTGGTGATGGAAAGGGAGGACTGGCGTGCCACGGTTCATGGAGTTGCAAAGAGTCGGACATGACTGAGTGACTGAACTGAACTGAACTGAGTGACTTTCACTTTTTCATTTGAATGTTTACTATAAAATTACTATTTCAATCACTAAGGATGATTTGACATGCTAGATCTTTTCTGAATATAATTTAAAAGCTTTCATATTTTTAATTTGAAATCTTAAAATATGATATAAAGACCATATATAAATAGCTACATTATAGACATCGTGCCTGTATTTTATGATGACTAAACTCAGTTAAGCAGATCCTTCATTGCTAATAAGTAAATAATAAGAGAATCAGCCTGGGGTAATATTCCCTATGAGCAATATTTTTGACTCAGGATATTCCTTTAAATTATTCACATTTCTTATTTTTCCTACACTAAGTTGATTTATAAATGCATGAAAAACTAAAACAATTCTTTATAAAGCATTTTGAGATATTTTGAACAATGTAATAGATGTTCAGTGCAAAACACTTGTCTATTTCAATCTTAGCCCATATCACTCAAAGTATATTTAACTCAATCTGTGGAAATTTATAGGAAGTGAATGCTTTCAGAATGTGAGAAGCTAGACAATGAGGTTTAGAATGAATTATTTCCAGGGGAAAGCTACTTTATATTGCTAAGCAAACAGAACATAAAAAGTGATAATGATGATAATAGCTAACATTTATTGAGGGTATACTATGTGTCAGAATTGTCCTAAGTACAGAACAGTAAATGCTTACAACAGCAACCCATTTGGTTTAAGGGATCACAGAACAGTAGGTGACTTGCCTCACATCACATAGTTACTAAATGGTGGAGGGGGTATGACGTCATACACCCAATCATAGCACTTTATTGTCTGTACCTGATGGCTCCCCAGGGCAGTGCATGACATGATAGATGGTGGAAAAAAATTAAAACTGACTGAAGATCCAGAGTAGAGAGATGAGGAGATACTGGAGCAGGCATAACACATTTGACGTAAAAGTCCAGATAAAAGGGATGTGTCCCCAGATAGGAGAGGCCCTAGACAAGAGCAGAAGAGTGAATGAGATCAGGGCAAATCAGTTTATTGGGGATGGAAAGAATAGAAAGAAGAATCAAAAGAATCTGGTGATAATTTGCCTAAAGGATTTTTTCACACCAGATCCAATATAAAAACCTTAGATAAAATTAAAAAACATTTGCTTCATAGTTTGAGTACACTCCATCCTAGGGGTTCCTTCACCCTCAAAGTTATTACAGTGAAACCCTGTCTCCAACTAACATTCTTCTAGCTATTACATTCCATTTAAGAACATCATAAAGGAAACTGTATCAATTGAGCATGCTTTATTCACAGTAATCCTGAATGGCACTCCTCCTGCCTGAAAGGCGTTTATAAATTAATCCCAAATGAATACATGCAAAGTAAGATACTTTATTTGAAATAAAAAGAGAAGACACCCAGTTTAAAAAAATCTCACTTCTATACTGAATTTCTAGGGACTGCAGACTTTACACTACCCACATAGAGACAGGCGGGAAACTGCTAAATACCAGCAAAAAAGGCTGCTGCAGCCAGGAAGGAATAGAGTTATCACAACAGAGACATGTCATAAAAATAAATGACTTTGGGAAAAATGGTGAGAACCTGATGTGGCTTTTTAGCCCCAAACCTAGAGGCTAAAGACTTCCTACCGATTGCAGAATAGAAAGATTGGGAGAGATTAAGAAAAGTTCCCTTGGATCAGCAGGAGCAAAGTGACCAGACAAAAAAGAACAGAGACAAATGAGAAATTGAATGATACAAGAGGAGACCACAGCCAGTAGCAAATATAACTCAGGAAGACACTCAAATATTTTCCAGAACTGTTTGTTTTTATGCTTCAGTTCATAGGATAAATGGTATTGAGACACAATGTTAAGACTGTTGCTTAGAATGTGCAACTTTGAACAAATGCAGATATAAAAACTGAATTGTCGGAAACTTACAGGGAAAAACCCACATGATATTGATGTGTTTATTCTGAAACAGAAGTGACAAATCTTATATGAGAACTAAGACAACAATATAAGAAAATGCGCTCTCTGATGTCAGAAGAGAAACATTTTTAATCAGCCATATCTAGCTAAGTGAAAGTGTGTTATGTCCGACTCTTTGCAACCCAATGGACTGTAGCTGTCCATGGAATTCTCCAAGCAAGAATACTGGAATGGGTATACATTCCTTTCTCCAGGGGATCTTCTAACCAGAATTTAAACACAGGCAGATTCTTAACCGTCTGAACCACCAGGGAAGTCTTATATAGCTAAGAATGTCCTTCAGTTATGAAGAATTTATTTATTTATTTATTTGAAAACATGAATTTCAATAGCAGTATAATCAACTAGGTAGGTACTAGGAATATAAAAATGAATGAAGCAAGGTTTGAACACACAAATATCTTAGAAATTTAGAAGGGACTTGAGTTCAATGCTAAAATTATGTGATCAAATATTTGGTGTTACTGAAGCTGGGTCATACCTGACTCAAAAAAAAAAAAAAAGACTAAAGATTTACTCTCTAGAAAAGCTAAAACTAGAGGCAGGACACCTGGCACATTTGGGATCAGGGTACCACAATGACATCAGTTGTGATAAGTAAAAATATAAATGCTGAATTGTGAATTTTTCCATTCTCTTACCCTGTCAGGCTCACAGAGTACCACCGGCCTCGCTTACACCCTCTAAGTAGAGGATTGAAGACTCATCTTTGGGAGACTTTTAGTTAGATCCATCAGCCTAGAAGAAAAGATCTAAGCACTGTGACGTGGGGTGACTTCCCAGGGACATACACTGTCATCAAACACATTCATGTGCAGAGAGCTATTGACCAGACTTTCCCTACACTCTTAGATAGGAGTGGAATCCAAGGGTCATGGGGCATGAAGACAATTTCTACTATGAACACTAGGTATTGCATTAAACAAATAGGGGGAAAAGGAAATTTCAGTACATAAAGGCTATACCTGGAGAGAAAAATATTAAAGGTTATTAATACCTTCAGAGAGCTTTTTAAATTGCCTCCATAAATAAGAATATTCTGTGGAAAAGGAACATACATAGAGAATGAAATAACTCATAAATTATAAATCTTTATAATAATATACTTAATTACATTAATTCTATTCATAATTATAATTCTAGATAACTGAATTAATTATAATTCTGAATTATAATTTCAGAAACAGAAATCAATAGAAGAACTGGAAGGTAAAGTTGAAGTAATATCCCAGAAAGTAGATTAAAGAGACATAGAAGGACTTCCCCGGTGGCGCAGTAGATGGGAGTCTGCCTGCCAATGCAGGGGACATGGATTCGATCCTTGGTCCAGGAGGATTCCACATGCCACAAGGCAACTGAGCCCCTGAGCCAAAACCACTGAAGCCTGCATGCCTAGAGCCTGTGCTCTGCAGCAAGAGAAGCCACCACACTGAGAAGCCCACTCACTGCAACGAAGAGCTGTTGTTCAGTTGCTAAGTCATGTCCAGCACTTTGCGACTGCGTGAACTGCAGCATACCATGCTTCCCTATCCTTCACTATCTCAGCCCCCCGCACAAAGCAATGGTGACGCACTGCAGCCAAAAATTAAAAAATTAATTAATTTTAAAAGAGACATAGAGAAGAAAATCAGGAGAAAATGAAAGGATCAGTCAAGGATTTAAATGATAATTCCAGAAAAAGAAAATGAAACATTGCAATTATTAAACCAAAAAATTTCCTAGAAGCAAAGAAAAAGATACTTCAGAATAAAAGGACCTACTGAGTGTCCAGTACAATAAATACAAATTATACACATATTAGGGTATATCCTGATGAGATTTCAGAATAAAGAAGACAAATTGGAGATCGTAAAAGATTCTGGTGCAAAAAAAAAAAAAAAAAATTACAAAGAATGACAATCAGAATACCCCAAGAGCCAGGGAACAATGAAACAGTGTCTTCAAATTCTAAACAATAATGATTTCCAACCTAGACTTTAGTAATCTGCAGTATAAGCATAATATTAAAATGAAGACACTTTTATAAACGCAAGTTCTCCAAAAAAATGTATCTTCAATTTTCAGACTTAGGAGGCTATCAGTTAATATGTTGTACCAAAGTAAAAGAATTAATGAAGGAAAACGGGAAACTGGATCATAGGTACAAAAGAAATTGAAAGAAAACCTCTGAATTATTGTAAAAGAGGACACTGGGATATAAGTTTTGCCTTTATTTAGAGATATAACAATCTAAATTGAAGAAGCTGGAGAACATCTCTAAGAATACAAATATAGTTAACCAGATGTCTTCTGTTGCAAAGTTTGGAAGTGAGTTGGCTTTAAGTATATAAAAAGCAAAACAAAACACTAAGCAACCAAACAGTTTTGCAAATGATGATTATTCAGTTCAGTTCAATTCAGTTCAGTTCAGTTCAATTCAGTCGCTCAGTCGTGTCCGACTCTGCAACCCCATGAATCGCAGCACGCCAGGCCTCCCTGTCCATCACCAACTCCCGGAGTTCACTCCGACCCACATCCATCGAGTCAGTGATGCCATCCAGCCATCTCATCATCTGTCGTTCCCTTCTCCTCCTGCCCCCAATCCCTCCCAGCATCAGAGTCTTTTCCAATGGGTCAACTCTTCACATGAGGTGGCCAAAGTACTGGAGTTTCAGCTTTAGCATCATTCCTTCCAAAGAAATCCCAGGGCTGATCTCCTTCAGAATGGACTGGTTGGATCTCCTTGCAGTCCAAGGGACTCTCAAGAGTCTTCTCCAACACCACCGTTCAAAAGCATCAATTCTTTGGCGCTCAGCCTTCTTCACAGTCCAACTCTCACATCCACACATGACCACGGGAAAAACCACAGTACATGAAAATGAAAGTTATGATATAATTATAGCGGAGGATGACAGGACAGGAAGTGTAAATGGCAGAGGAAGACAGATATAAAGGAGATAATTCCTCATATTCCATAGTGAGAAATTAATATAAACTGACTTAGCAGAAAAATAAGAAGTAGAAAGTAAGTATAAGGAAATTACTTAGAAATACAGATTAAAACACATTAAGAAATATGGAGTTGAATGTAGGTGCATTTGGTCATCTGAAAACAGATATATCACAGGCTGCCATTTTCAAATGAGCCTTGTGACACCAACAAACTTTTTATAAACACACAGACAAATAAATTTAGTAAACATTTTAAATAAGAACAAGTTGAAAAAACTTAACAAGTACAGTTATAAAGGAAGATGGATAAGAATCAGAGAAGTGCAAGAGAGCTAAGAATGAAATGCCCACTGATTCCACACAGAAAACATTCAAGGGAAGGCAAGAGTCTGCAAAAAATCATGTTCTTGTCTACAGATCAACCTGCAAAGCTTCTTAATCACTGGGGAAAAAATGCAGAGGTAGAAACAATAATAGAAAATAAGGCAGAAACAAGAAGAAGGAGACTTTGAGAAAAATTACAGACAAATAACATTTCTAGAGAAACCAAAACAATTGTTATGGAAAATACAATCAAAGGCATGAGGAAAGAAGGGCTTCCCAAGTAGCTCGGTGGTAAAGAATCCACCTGCCTTTGCAGATGTGGGTTCTATCACTAGGTCAGGAAAATCCTTTGGAGAAAGAAATGGCAACCCACTCCAGTATTCTTGCCTGGAAAATCCCATGGACAGAGGATCCTGGCAGGCTACAGTCCACGGCATCACAAAGAGTCAGACACAACTTAGTGAGTAAACAACAACAATGAGGAAAGAAAATATTTAACTACTATAGAGAAACCTACTGGATGGATTGATGTGCAAAATTAACGGAAGGGACTGATAAAACATAAGAATTTTTGATGGGAGGTAGAAGATTAAAGAAAAGTCCAATACAAATCAAGCAAGATTAAAAAAAAAATTTCGAACAGAAAATAAAAATGATAGTCTCAAACATTCCCACAACACAAATACAGAATAAAAGAAGCATAACATTTTAAAAAGAAGCCCTTATGATCACGTAATTAATAACCTGACAAGTTTTCTTTCACATTTGAGGACTAGAGGAAATTTTTCATAGATATGCCATCCCAGAGAAAATATAATACTTTAAAAAGACTTTACTGGAAAAAAAAATTGTTAGAGTTTATAATCTAATAAGCTAAAAAGTAAAGGAAACTTGGAAAGTCCAGAGAAGGAATCCTAATATTAAAGACATGGCCATGATCATTGAAATGTGAGAAATCTAACAAAATGGGAGTAAATTGGTTATAAAACTGGGGACAATTAACAAAAATAGTTTAAAGTGACATGTACTTAAAACAAAAAAACATAATCACAATAATCTGCACCCAAATCCCCCAGGTTTCAATGAAAAAATAATCTGCCATGTACTTTTATAGGTACAAAGTAAACAATGAGAAGAAAAAATGGTTAGACAAATGATAAATTGACAAATTCTAAACCTCAGAGAAAATGTATTTTGAAATGGGTCATAAAGAAATTCTTTAAAAAATTAAAATAAAACAAAACAACCTTGTCTAGACCATATTTTATGATGAAAATTTCTAGTAAAACTGGACATAAACTCATAAACATAAATGTAACCACTTAGAAATTAAACAGTAACTCTCTTCAAAATGTCGAGTCAAAACCACAATTACAGTCATTAAGAAATAGAAGATAATAACAGTGCTACATACAGCATTCTGTACTTAAAGCAAAAATTTGTATTCTTCAATGCTTTTATTATAATGCAAGAAATAATAAAAATAAATGAACTCAGTATTAAACTCTAAAAGCTAGCAAAAATAATAACATAAAACTAAGAAAACTAGAGGGGAAATTGATAAAAATATGCATTAAAGACTTAGAAGACAGGATAATGGTTAACTAAAAACAGCATCAAAGAACAGTTTTTATGGATCAGTCAATAAAATTTACATATAGCTGGCAACTCTTAATTGAAAAAAAAAGGGAAGAACTCAGATACACAGCCTTAATTCTGAGGTTATAGATATAACCAGAGATATAAAAATACAATGCAGCATATAATATAGTAGTATATTATTTTATAAATATAACCTGACTCTCAGACCTTGAAAATAGACTGTGAGAGCTGTATTCTTTAACTGGTGATTCCTTCCTCTTCTTTCTCTCTTGACCAGTCCTTTAGAAACAATGTTTTATGCCTTCTGCACCATGATCCCCATGCAAACTAGCTTTTGCAATGTGCTCGTCTTAAACATTATGCAAGAAAATTGCACACATTCAAATCCAATGACTTTGCAATCCAGCTGTTATTTGAAACCCTCCTGTCTTGATATCTTGAACCCTATCTGTATTGTTTTTCTCCTGTTGTCATAATGTTGGTTCTTTCTTCTTTGTCAGGATTAACTCTTTAGTCTTAATGCTTTCTAACTTCTCTATCAGACTTGCCATTCACTCCCTGGCTTCAAACATCATCAGTTCAGGTCAGTTCAGTTCCGTTGCGTCCAACTCTTTGCGACCCCATGGACTGCAGCACACCAGGCCTCCTTGTCCATCACCAACTCTCAGAGTTTACTCAAACTCATGTCCATTGAATCGGTGATGCCATCCAACCATTTCATCCTCTGTCATCCCCTTCTCCTCCCGTCTTCAATCTTTCCCAGCATCAGGGTCTTTTCAAATGAGTCAGCTCTTCACATCAAGTGGCCAAAGTATTGGAGTTTCAGCTTTAGCATCATTCCTTCCAAAGAACACCCAGGCATAGTCAATAAAGCAGACATAGATGTTTTTGTGGAACTCTCTTGCTTTTTTGATCCAACAGATGTTGGCAGTTTGATCTGTGGTTCCTCCACCTTTTCTATCCATCTTGAACATACGTTCATGGTTCACGTACTGTTGAAGTCTGGCTTGGAGAATTTTGAGCATCACTTTACTAGTGTGTGAGATGAGTGCAATTGTGCAGTAGTTTGAGCATTCTTTGGCATCGCCTTTCTTTGGGATTGGAATGAAAACTGGCCTTTTCTAGTTCTGTGGCCAATCCTGATCTTGCTATTCACTAGCTATTAACAACATTCCCAGTGGTCTGCTGACCAAACACCATGAGAGAGAAAATGCATCATGTCTAAAAATGTGTCTATCATCTGGCCTAAGGAGTTTTCCTCTTGATTTCTCTAATTTTGTTCAGTTGAACTTCCTAGCCAGCATCAGCTACTATATACATTTTTTTTCTTTCATCCATTCACAGTTTTGTTCAGCCCTACTGTAGTCATTTGTCATAATGCCATTACTTGACTGCCATAAAGAGCTTGCAGCTTTTCTTATCTAACCCATCTTTTACATGCACATTGCGGCTTGGTCAAAATATTCTGAGCATCTTCTACTTTTTTTCCTTCCCTGATAGAAAGTTACGGTGGGATTTTCCAGGCATGAATACTGGATTGGGTTGCCATCTCCTCCTCAGTGGGATCCCCCCAACCCAGAGATCGAACCTGCATCTTCTGTGTTTCCTGCATTACAAGTGGATTCTTTACCCACTGAGCTATCAGGGAAGCTCTGCTTTTTCAACAATACAATGCAAAAATAAAAGTTGGTAACCTAACTTTAAGCCCTCAAACCCTCTGCCTCAACCTGCCTTTCAAGTGTTCCATAAAATGCCTATTCAGGGGCTATATGCCTCACTCAGTTTTTATATTCATTTTTCTGAAATACATATTTTGGCTTTCTTTCTTGTTTACTCCTGTTTTGCCTCTTCCTGGAAAAGCATGTTTCCATTTTTGGCTATCAAAGTAGTACTGTTCAGTTTGCATGTAAGGAGCTCGGCAGTTGGCGCTCCATCCTAATGAGTACAAAGCTGAACAGACTAAGCCAATAATAATTCCAAAATCCCTAAAAATGGTGAGGACACAAGGAGCAACACAGACTCCAAGAATGGAGAGACAGAAAGGTGAATGGGGCTGGTCATAGCTTGAAGGAGCAAGAACCACCCTGCTCCTAACAGGTTACCACCATGGAAGCCAGTGGTGGGGTAGGAAAACCTGAACTGTAAATTGTTGGAGACTCTATGTGGGCAATGCTAGTAGGAGTTAGAACTACAGTGGAGACCAATCATAATTTTGTGGGATTTATTCCCTGGAGCTCAACTACTAGGTTCTCACAATAAATATCAGAGAAACAGTAGTGAAGTTCACAGTCTGAGATCTCATCACAGAGTTACAACCCTTCTCCCACCCCTAACACTCTATGATCACAATACTATAGGCCTGTGTATGGCAATTTCTTTTACCCAACCTATCTGATCAAGAAAATAATCTCCAGGCACCCTTGAAGGAAAAAAAAAAAAAAAACCATGATTCTAAGAGGCAAAGCAAGTGTAAGAACCAGACATGACAGTGATTTTGAAATTGTCAGATTCAACGTTAACTTTTGGAATCAGATCAGGATTTAAACTCTGTTTTAAAACTTACTAAAAGTACTTCTCTGAGCTTCAGTGTCCCCATCTGTGAAAACAGGTCAGTAGTAATAACTTATTTCAAATGATATTTTGAGAACTGAATGGATGAATCCATACAAAGTCCTAGAACAGGGTAAGTCTGATAAGCATAGTGACCATCATCCTTAACAACCACCACAACCCTGTTCCCCTTCACTCACCTGCTTCCTCTACCTGTCATTGTGGCTGCTGCTGTTTCATGTCCCAGAATACACCTAGCATTTCCCCTACTTACTGCTTGAATGAGATACCCTGTTTTATATTTCTTACTCTAAAATAAGTGTAACAAACAACATATCAATTATTTAGGAAAAAACCAAATGTTCTATTCTCTGCATACATTATTTTTTTCCAGAATGTACAGCTCTGGTATATTATTGCTAGAGTCTCATTGTTGTGTGACTGACATATTCTATTTGCTGTTTTCATTTTAGTGATATTAAATAAACACAATGATATTTATACTTAATATTGAATGGCTTCTCTTATTCAGAGATCTCTGCATGCTGTTAAGTTGGTGATGTAGCTCTAAAAATATATCCTTTTTGTGGTATGGAATATTAAATTTTCAGCTTTTGTGGATGGACCTAGACAGTGTTATACAGAGTGAAGTCAGTCCGAAAGAGAAAAACAAATATTGTATATTAACACGTATAGGTAGAACCTAGAAAAATGGTATGAAGTGTTAGTCACTCAATTTTGCCCAACTCTTTATGACCCCATAGACTGTACTCCCCCAGGCTCCTCTTGGCCATAAGATTCTTCAGGCAAGAATAGTGGAGTGGGTAGCCATTCCCTTCTCCAGGGGATCGTCCTGACCCAGGGATTGAACCCAGCTCTCCTGCACTGCAGGTGGACTCTTTACTGTCTTCTTCCTTGTATTGTCAGGATCTGTGCCACCAGGGAAGCCTCTGAAAAAACGGTATAGATGATCTTATTTGCCAAGTAGAAACAGAGACACAGACGCA
This sequence comes from Bos indicus, assembly GCF_029378745.1. Taxonomy (NCBI): domain Eukaryota; kingdom Metazoa; phylum Chordata; class Mammalia; order Artiodactyla; family Bovidae; genus Bos; species Bos indicus. Next base: position 91,164,692 of record NC_091763.1, read on the forward strand.
GAGAAGAAATATATGGAAACCAAGGGAGAAGCGGAGGTGGGAAGAATCGCAAGATTGGGATTGACACATACACATTATTGATACTGTGTATAAAATAGATAACTAATGAGGATGCCTGCATAGCACAGGAACTCTACCTAATGCACTGTGGTGACCTAAATGGGAAGGCAGTCCAAAAGGAAAGGGAGCCGTGCATATGGCTGATTCATGTTGCTGTACAGTAGAAACTAACACCACACAGTAAAGCAACTATATTCCAATAAAAATTAATTTAAAAACAATAAAATAAAACGTCAACTCTGTCACCTGTGTTCCCTGAAACAGTATTTCATTTGACCAAAACCAATTCTGAAATAGTAAATATAAATTTACTATTTACATGAGTGAATGAATGAATCTCAATACTTTGCAATACTTTGCTTTCCATAGATAGACTGTGTCTCTCTTCCAAAGCCTGACATGAACTTTCCAATAGGTACACTCCAGCCTAGTAACCCAGACTCAGAGTTAGATATTAGACTCTTAGAAGTTAACCCAATTGTTATTACAATATGAATTAAGACTCAATTGCATTTCAGCATGCAAGCTTATTTTAATATCTCCAGAGGTTTGTTAGGTGTTAGTGTTTGTGAAAATTCCACACATCTAACTATGGATATAGTTGAAAAGGAAATAAAAATCAGGATGGGGAACACGGGTATACCTGTGGCGGATTCATTTCGATATTTGGCAAAACTAATACAATATTGTAAAGTTTAAAAATAAAATAAAATTAAAACAACAACAACAACAACAAATATAAGAGGACAAGTAAACTCAAAAGCTGAATGCATTTTCTATTGACAATGGCAAGACAGCTAGTTTTGTTATTCACCAAACCACAGATGATGTGAAATAAGGATTACTTCCCTGCTTCCAAATTGAGATTTGGTGCTCTTTCTTCAATTACGACTTTTTCTTCAATTTCAAAGTCTATCTTCTGCATGCACGTATATAATAAGTTATCAGTATTTTCCGTTTCTAGAATCATACTATGTATAGAATCTTTTCTCAATAAGATTTTAAATGAATCGAATTAAATAGAGCTTTCTAACAGTGGTTAAGTTTTTGGTTTCAGTTTGATGGAATAAAAGTTTGCATTCCACAGTGTCAGACTTCATTTGTTTTGGCTCCAAAATCACTGCAGATGGTGACTGCAGCCATGAAATTAAAAGACGCTCACTCCTTGGAAGGAAAGTTATGACCAACCTTGATAACATATTAAAAAGCAGAGATATTACTTTGCCAACAAAGGTCCGTCTAGTCAAGGCTATGGTTTTTCCAGTGGTCAAGTATGGATGTGAGAGTTGGACTGTGAAGAAAGCTGAGTGCCAAAGAATTGATGCTTTTGAACTGTGGTGTTGGAGAAGACTCTTGAGAGTCCCTTGGACTGCAAGGAGATCCAACCAGTCCATTCTGAAGGAGATCAGTCCTGGGCGATCTTTGGAAGGAATGATGCTAAAGGTGAAACTCCAGTACTTTGGCCACCTCATGTGAAGAGTTGACTCATTGGAAAAGACTCTGATGCTGGGAGGGATTGGGGGCAGGAGGAGAAAGGGACAACAGAGGATGAGATGGCTGGATGGCATCACCAACTCGATGGATGTGAGTCTGAGTGAACTCCGGGAGCTGGTGATGGACAGGGAGGCCTGGCGTGCTGCAATTTATGGGGTCGCAGAGTCAGACACAACTGAGTGACTGAACTGAACTGAACTGAATCAGTAAATGTAAGAGTGCAGATGTAAGAATATCCAAAAATTTTGTAGATAAAAATCAAAATATGTAAAGTTAAGTTTCAAAGAGACCACTAAAGAATAAATCAAACAAAAGAAGGGCATGGGAGAAAAGAACAAGAAAAAGACAAAGCACACAGGTATTATTTTACCTAAGGGCAGTTTTCTGCTTTTAAGAGGAAATCAGAATAGAAATTTAGTTAATTAAAATTATTTTTATAAGTCTTTAGACGTAGTTTTTTTGTTTCTTTTCTGATGTTTTCAGTCTTCCTCTTTATAGTCCTAAGTATTATTTTCCAAGACACTAAACTATAAAACTTTGTTTATAATATTTTAAGAGCAACACAGGTTAATATTTGACATTCTTAAAGAATTCTCTATTTCCTGTTCAGAGAATAATAGAATAAATGCAAGAAGAAAATATTAAGTTGGAATTTGAGATTTCATCTGTGGACATAGATTGCTCTTATTTTCAGAAGAGCATCATGAAAGTGAACAATGTGTTGCCTACAACTCAAAATGAAGGGGTGAGAGCACTTAGAATAAATTATGATCTCCAAATTCAAGGAAACACTTAAATACAAAACAAAAAGCATAAATAAAATTATTTAGAACAGAAACACCAGTAGAAGAAAACAGATGCAATTTATCTTCCTAACAGATTCATGGGAAACTTAATCTGGTCCACGTGAAAAAGATAGACTATGGTACAATTTACAGCCTAACCCCAAGCCACCGTGCCATGCTGCACACAGGATATCCATAACTAGATGTGAAGAAGCAAGGCATCCAAATGACAAAAGCAGCTTCAGATGAATTGCGTAGGCAAGAGATGATCTTCACAGCTTGGATTAAGAGCTAGGCAGACTCCAACAGGGTCTGGCTAGATTTCCCTTCCTTCACCATGATCAGCTTACACAATGCTGGGGACAGCTCTGAACCAGAATTCCTGCCTTGTCACACATAAACTACTCTGTAGGAAGATATTCATCAATTATTGGAAATGAATAGTTATCACAAACATCAGCATTTATTGCACTTGCTATATTACATAATCTTGTCAATCATTCAAATGAATGATTTATTGTTTATAATTACAACTGTTTTTCTAGGTGTTATATTGATTATTAACTTCAAGGCAAATCCTTTATTCTGAGAGTTTCTGGTATTTGATGCTTCGAATTATTAAATGAAGGCTCTACTAGCGTTTTGTTATTCTTGTTCAGCTTTTATAGCTTGTTTTGTTTTGATGTTTGATGTTTGTTTATTTGTATGGTTGTAAGTGCCCAGATAATTTTTTCCTCAAAGTGTAAAATCAGGGTAGGATACAAATGGTCTCAGGATGAATTCCCCTTTGAACATTACATTTGAATCCTCTCAGCTTAAAATTTGGTAATACCATGAAAAGTAATTTTATTTGCTGTAAGAGGACATGCCAAGGAAACACTGTATCTCAGAATACTAAAATAAAGTACAGTGGCTCTGTCTACAAAGCACCAAACACATGCGGTTGAAAAGTGAGCATAATCTCATATCTGAAATTCAAAAAAAAAAAAACCACAGCATGTGGCTTTCTTGTCTTATGTTGTTGTTGTTCCATTGCTAAGTCATGTCCAACTCTTTGCAACCTCATGGACTACAGCATACCAGGCTTCCCTGTCCTTCAGTTTCTCCCGGAGTCTGCTCAAACTCATGTCCATTGAGTTCGTGATGCTATCCAAACATCTCATCCTCTGTTGTCCCCTCTCCTCCATCCTTACTTCCCCAAATAACAAATTATTTTGAGGTTAGATACATACAGTTGGAGAAATATCCCACTTTGTCTAAAGTTACTTAAGTGAGAGACAAAACACTTTGTATCCACGAATTAAAATTACTCAGGAGAGCAGATGCATGTTTGAATAATTTCAGTTCTCAAAGTGAGGCAAGAAGTTAAAAATAAAGTTATTGTTTTGTGGTTTTCAGATTGGCACCTACATTGTAAAACTTCAAAATAGGGCTCTGGGATGACAATGCAGCTAGAGGTACAATAGAGAAGCCATCCTCTGAAAAAAAAAGGTACATGATTTTATAAATTTTAGTTAGAAGCCTTGCCTCATTTTCAGAGGGAAACTGCAGCCCTACAAACATCAATCATGCCTGAAACTATTAAAATTAAAAAAAATTTTAAAAAGAACTATAAATCAAATATTTTTTTGTTCCAAAAATGTTTTTTCTTTTTTTTTGCCTCTAAAGAAAGTGTTACTTCCATTGCATTTTCTTTAGTTTCTTTCTCTAATCAGGTATAAATGCCAAGCCTTCTTCATTGGTATCTTTAGTTTTATTTAGAATCCATGCTACTGCTGCTGCCGCTAAGTCGCTTCAGTCGTGTCCGACTCTGTGCGACCCCATAGACGGCAGCCCACCAGGCTCCCCCATCCCTGGGATTCTCCAGGCAAGGACACTGGAGTGGGTTGCCATTTCCTTCTCCAATGCAAAGATACGTGAAAAATTATGAATATCATAAATATTGTTTTGAAGAGAGGGGTTAGAGGACAGCACAAAGTAGAAACACAAAAGAAAAAGTCTTGCTCTTGCCCTAAAAATGAGCTACCTGCAGCGAGTTGTTGTTTAGTCATTCAGTTGCATCTGACTCTGTGACCCCATGGACTGTATCCCTCCAGGCTCCTCTGTCCATGGGATTTCCCAGGAAAGAAAACTGGAGCGGGTACCCATTTCCTCCTCCAGGGTGTCTTCCCATCCCAGGGATCAAACCTGAGGCTCCTGCTTGGCAGGCAGATTCTTTACCACTGAGCCACCAGGTAAGCCCTGCCTTCAGGAGACTGCTCCCCAAAGAAGGGATCAAGGATCCTTTCCTGTAACATTCACTGGACCACTGTCTCCACACAGACTGGCAGGCACAGCAGACTTTGGCAGTGCCTCACTAGTGATTTCCTTCCCCGTAGGATTTTTTAAGAAGAAAACTTTACAATCTTAACACATTATTGACTGGAGACATATTAATACATCTTATGCTACCTGAACATTATTGACTGAAGACTTGTCAATACATTTTTAGAGGGTGATACAATTAACATCATCGTGCAAGGTTGTTAGAGCTTAAAATTGATCAGGTATTCATTATACAACTTGTGGTTGTTGGTATTATTCACATTTTCCTCCATTATGTTTTTGTACCAATTTCGTGTATATTATAAATGCAAGTTTATTACCATAGATTTTTTTAAATGATGCATCACAAAATTTCTCATTTCTAAAAAAGCCCTCCACAAAGATCTACCTTGTCAACTATCAGGTAAAAATGAAAGAACACAAACTTAGATAGAATATTTAAAAGCAGAGACATCACTTTGTCAACAAAGATCCATATAGTGAAAACTATGGTTTTTCCAGTAGTCATGTATGGATGTAAGATTTGGACCATAAAGAAGGCTGATTGCTGAAGAATTGATGCTTTTGAACTGTGGTATTGGAGACAATTCTTGAGAATCCCTTGGACTGCAAAGAGATCAAACCAGTCAATCCCAAATGAAATCAACCCTGAATATTCATTGGAAGGACTGATGCTGAAGCTGAAGCTCCAATAATTTGGCCACCTGATGCAAAGAGCCAGTTCATTGGAAAAGACCCTGATGCTGGGAAAGATTGAAGGCAGGAAGAGAAGAGGACGACAGAGGATGAGATGGTTGGATGGCATCACTGACTCAATGGACATGAGTTTAAGCAAGCTCTGAGAGATGGTGAAGGACAGGGAAGCCTGGTGTGCTACAGTCAATGGGGTTACAAAGAGTTTAGACACCACTCAGCAACTGACCACCAACAACAAAATTCTGGAGGAAGTAATACCCATGACCAAAAAAAAAAAAAATGTGCTGCCAGAAAATAGAGTCTGGTCTTCCAGGGAAAAGTGCAGTGAAACACAGTATAATTATAACAGATGTTCTGTTCCTCTGCTATTTCGCCTATCACACTCTAATGCAATATTAGAATGCTTTAGTAAGATATGTAGAAAGTTTCCAATAAATACAGAAAGTGCAAAAAAAGCTCTTGATATTTACTCAAACGTGAGTGATTCAATATTGACTTATACATAACATATCAAAAGCTACAGTTGTTAGTTTCTGCAAAAATCTCTCAGTCAATAAAGGTAGAACCAAGGCAACTGTACTAGACCTAAGAACCAGAGCTATAAGGAGGGCAACTAAGTGAAAAACTAACGCTTGTGATAAAGTCAGGCTCTGATGCCCTGTTGCCACTTAGTGAAGAGGGCCGAGTACACTGATGCAAGGCAATCTTATATGCGTTTCACTAGAGCAAATCATGGTGTGTAAGTGGCGTGTGTGACATGCACTGCACACAAGAACATGGGCCACAGGTAGCTGGAAAAGCAAAATAAGCCCAGTGCTTGCTTGCAGAGCCTCATGGACAGAGGAGTCTGGCAGGCTACAGTCCAAGAGGACACAAAGAGTCATACACGACTGAAACTACTTAGCACCCAGCACGCACACAGACCATAAAGGAAATACCGGCTGCAAGTGATTTCAACACCAGTTGAACAGTTTCAACTTTAACAAGATTCAAACTCCATCTTGATTACTGTTATTCTGGATAATTCTTGAATGGATTAAATTGTCTTGCAACTCAGTTCCTTCTAAAATGTCATTTAAATGACCTAACAACTTATAATGATACACAGTGGTGGGGGTGAGGTATGAAATGTGTTTATCATCAAAAACCGCTCAATTGCTTTGGTGAATTCTCCCAATGGTACCGGAATCTCTGAGGATAAAGTTGGGATTTCAGGTCCCCACATAGTAAGAATGTAAACCATTATATTAAATTGGAACTGAAAGTTCCAAACCTATTTTTTCTGTCGTGTAGGCTCAGCATAAGTAGTGAGTGTAATGCCACTGAAAGTGACATATGTGTCCATTTGCAACTAGATATATTAGATTTTCTTTGAAATTCTCTTCAATCACTCTCTAGTCTTGAATAGCAGCATCTGTAATTCTGTCAACAGACATGATCATTTTATGGTCTGAGGAAGCTGGAACAACAAATCCAGTGCCACTCGAAATCTAACCCAATGATACAAAGCTGCGTTGTCAGAGAAGGCTGATCTTTACTTATGTATCAGTAGCCGTGCTTATATTCTACGCTGACTTTGCTTCTTTTTATTTAAAGGCACCACTGAACCTGAATGTTTTTTGGAAGGAATGATGCTAAAGCTGAAACTCCAGTACTTTGGTCACCTCATGAGAAGAGTTGACTCATTGGAAGATTCATGCTGGGAGGGATTGGGGGCAGGAGGAAAAGGGGCAACAGAGGATGAGATGGCTGGAGGGCATCACCAACTCGATGGACTTGAGTCTGAGTGAACTCCAGGAGTTGGTGATGGACAGGGAGGCCTGGCGTGCTACGATTCATGGGGTCGCAAAGAGTCAGACACGACTGAGCGACTGAACTGAACTGAACTGAACTTCTATTTCAGATGAAAGAACCTAAAAATGTTGGACAATGAACTTTTCAGAGCCATATAATTTTTAGTCTATATTAGTGATTATGTAAATCATAGATTTTTAACTATAAAGTGAAAGTGTTAGTCTCTCAGGCATGTCTGACTGTGACCCCATGGACTTTAGCATGCCAGGCTCCTCTGTCCATGGAATTCTGCAGGCAAGAATACTGGAGTGGGTTGCCATTTCCTTCTCCAGGGGAGTTTACCTTCTTTAACTAGAAGTCAGGTTATTGGCAAGGCTTCTAATTATTAGGAACTGTTAATATTCTATCTGCTTATACAACACAGAAATAACCTTGATCTATTATATTTGATGGAAAGGTAGCAAAGAATAGAGAAACCTTATGTTAAAACTTTTGAATTCTTGACTTACAAATTTTAGAAAGATGTTTATTTACAACTTGAGATTTCAAACAGCAGGAGAAAATACTTTTAGTCAGCCTTTCTGTTACTTATAAATGAGTCAATAAATAAGTAGAAATCTCTTCATAGAGATGAAATGAACCAGCAACACACCAAAGAGTATAATGTAAACAAACAAACACCACAGATGAAATTTATTGGTCAAAACATGTCCTTTTTGGCTAAGAACACAGTATAATGAGTAGTTATATCTGATTTGGTAAATAAATTACTTTCTCTAATAGGCTTCTTCAAGGAGACCAAAAATACTCTAATGAAGCAGTGTAATTCTGTCAGTACCATTTTGAAGTATTAGCATTCCAGCCTTGGGGATAGGATTAAACGATTCTGGGACTGATGGCATTTAGGAATAGGATGAGGATAGTACAGTTATCCAATGAAGATAGATAAAATGCACATTTACTAACTTGGCTAAATAGGAACTTTAACAAAATACACTAATGAATGACAATCTTGTGCTTAATTTAATTATTGTGGCAGTCTGTGAAGTTACATGAGCTTTTCCAAGTCACTCCTTAATGTGAGTTGTAAGAAAATGGAGTTTCGATACTGGAAATCAGTTTTATATAAAACTTTGTTTAGTCAACCTTTCCTACTTATAAATGACTCACTGCATGATATACTGATTCCAGCAGTTGTCAACACAGCAGAATATACATTCCATTATTCCACTTGGTTCACCATGATTACTATTATTGGCAGCTTCTATCTTATACTTCTTTAAGAAAAAAAAATACAGCAGTAGTACTCCTTAAGAAAAAAAAAAATGCAGCAGTAGTAAAACAAAAACCAATTCAAGATGACACACCATGTTGTTACCAAAATGATGCACTTCCCAGGTGGCTCAGTGGTAAAGAATCTGCCTGCCAATACAGGAATAACAGGAGACATGGGTCTGATCCCTGTGTTGGGAAGATCCCCTAGAGGATGAAATGGCAACCCACTCCAGTATTCCTGCCTGCCAAATTCCATGGACAGAGGAGTCCAGTGGGTTCTAGTCCATGGGGGCTGCAAAGGAGTCAGACACAACTTAGTGACTAAACAACAACAATACACACTATATTTCATTTTTACAATTAGGTCACAAAGAGCTGGACATGACTGAGCATGCACACTCCAAGATGATAATACATTCTGGTCAGCAGCAATGATTTATAGGTCCTTCCTCACCTATGCATATATTTTCTATTGTTTTTTCATTAAAATGGGTAAGTGATGTACAAGGTATTTTCTTTAACACTTTTAAATCACACTTTCTCTTTAAATAATATATTCAATTGACTTATCTTTTTAAAAAAGGTATTTCCCAAAGCCCTGAAATGTAATAATAAGATTCAGAGAGTATATATAAAATAGTTGTGTGCTGTGTGTGTGTTAGTTGTGTCCAACTCTTTATGACCCCATGGACTGCAGCCCACCAGGCCTCTCTGTTCATGGGATTCTCCAGGAAAGAATACTGGAGAGGGTTGCCATTTCCTTCTCTATGGGATCTTCCCAACCCAGGTATTAAACTCAGGTCTCCTGCATTGCAGGTGGATTCTTTACTGTCTGAGTCACCAAGGAAGCCCATTAAATAGTTAAAGATGATAAAATCATTAACTGCCCAGCTGGATGGATATTAAGAGGACTGAACTAGATATAGTTCAATGAGATATATTTTCTTGATGGCTGAAGTTTTATATCAGAGTAGCTGGGGGTGAAACTCTTGATAAAGAGAAGTGGAGAAAGGTTATATTTGTGTCAGAGGTTTCCCCAAGACTTAGTCTTTTCTTGTGGCAAAAGGAATGCACTCACTTCCAGGGTTTCTTGAACTGTTTACCCTGGATGACTAGTGATAACTGGTTAGATAACTGTTTTTTTGAGTTTTAATTGACTAGGGCATCCTGGCATGAGGGATATTTACTGTATTAAGTTTCATCCAAAGAAATGTAATACTAAATAAGCATTTAATGTTGAAGAAATACTTAGTTAATGTAAACTAAGAAGTTTCTATGTAGCACATCATTTAAGAATCTAAACTAGGGAACAACATTTAGGTAAGACTTAAGTCAAAATTTACCAGTCAAGAATACTGGAGTGGGTTGCTAGTCCCTTCTCCAGGGGAGCTTCCTGACCCATGGATCGAACCCAGGTCTCCTGCAGTGCAGGCCAGCTGACTTCCTATGAGCCACCATGGAAGCTCTATGTTAAAACAAACAAAGGTTTAAATAAGTGGGCTCTAAATGTTAAAAAGACAGTTAAAACAAAGAATTACTGAAGGAATGTATGGTTAAATAAGTGGCTAACTCTTATTATTCAAAGTATCTCAGAAATTCCCATTGTACAATACTTGGATATAATGTTTGTAGCTATAAAGCCCATTATAATGAATGTGGCAATCCCTTAGCCTCCTGGTACTTGTATGTACTTCTCCCTGTTATACTGCAGTTAGCAAACTCGACGCTGTAGAATCCACAGGCATTATACTCCACCCTCAGTTAATTATAACATCAATGATATTTTTAAATTCTTGGTATTTTGAACCATTCTGAAGTCCTCTTTGTATAATAGAAGAACTGTTGCTTACCCTATGAAGTTAAGACAAGCATATTTTACCAGCAACACTCATTGTTTCTCATGCCACCCCCCAAAATACTAAGAAATCATAATGCTGAGTGAGCCTTTTACTTTGACCCAAAAATCTAAGTTATAAACCCAAAGCTGAAAGGTCTAAGAAGAGCTGCCCCAAAACTGCTTTGATTTTTTATTTACTATCTAAAAGCAAGAGAGTTCCAGAAAAACATCTATTTCTGCTTTATTGACTATGCCAAAGCCTTTGACTGTGTGGATCATAATAAACTGTGGAAAATTCTGAAAGAGATGGGAATACCAGACCACCTGATCTGCCTCTTGAGAAACCTATATGCAGGTCAGGAAGCAACAGTTAGAACTGGACATGGAACAACAGACTGGTTCCAAATAGGAAAAGGAGTACATCAAGGCTGTATATTGTCATCCTGCTTATTTAACTTATATACAGAGTACATCATGAGAAATGCTGGTCTGGAAGAAGCACAAGCTGGAATCAAGATTGCCGGGAGAAATATCAATAACCTCAGATATGCAGATGACACCACCCTTAGGGTAGAAAGGAAAGAGGAACTAAAAAGCCTCTTGATGAAAGTGAAAGAAGAGAGTGAAAAAGTTGGCTTAAAGCTCAGCATTCAGAAAACTAATATCATGGCATCCAGTCCCATCACTTCATGGAAAATAGATGGGGAAACTGTGGAAACAGTGTCAGACTTTATTTTTTGGGGCTCCAAAATCACTGCAGATGGTGATTGCAGCCATGAAATTAAAAGACGCTTACTCCTTGGAAGGAAAGTTATGACCAACCTTGATAGCATATTCAAAAGCAGAGACATTACTTTGCCAACAAAGGTCCATCTAGTCAAGGCTATAGTTTTTCCAGTGGTCATGTATGGATTTGAGAATTGGACTGTGAAGAAAGCTGAGTGCTGAAGAATTGATGCTTTTTAACTGTGGTGTTGGAGAAGACTCTTGAGAGGCCCTTGGACTGCAAGGAGATCCAAACAGTCCATCTTAAAGATCAGTCCTGGGTGTTCATTGGAAGGACTGATGCTAAAGCTGAAACTCCAATACTTTGGCCACCTCATGTGAAGAGTTGACTCATTGGAAAAGACCCTGATGCTGGGGCAGATTGGGGACAGGAAGAGAAGGGGACGACAGAAGATGAGATGGCTGGATGGCATCACCAACTCAATGGACATGAGTTTGAGTAAACTCTGGGAGTTGGTGATGGACAGGGAGGCCTGGCGTACTGCGATTCATGGGGTCACAAAGAGTCCGACACGACTGAGCGACTGAACTGAACTGAAGGAGTCATTAAGCTACCCTAAAGGCCAACCAAGATTCAGGAGCATCCCACTTCAAGGATGGACACCCCCTTCCATCCCACCATAACCCTGAACTTTCAATCTATACATGGATAAAATTACTGTGGAGGGCATCCATCTAAAGGCATCCATCTGATGTTCCAGCCTTGTGAGAAAGGCACTATTCACAGTAGAGCCTACTGATATCTGATGAAAAGATGTCCTGGATGGATTTCTACTGTGTAACAGAACCTACAGGTATATTTGGAGCTACCAACAAAAAGAAGGATGGTGAGACAGGCTTTTAGAATAACCTGATGTATGTCCTAACATGTATGAGACTGTATGTCAACACAGAGAGTGTTAATTGCTAGAGAGTACTCAAGCCTGGAGACTTGGTAGAGGAGCCTGAATCAAAGAGATAAAAAATGACAACAGTAAAGTGCCTCATCCAGTCTGAAGTTAAAAGTGTGATGATTATGATTACATTCAGGGAGAGTGGGTGACTTCCAGGACCTTGGAGATGCAGAAGAGGATTTAGTAGTAGTTAATTTGGCTTCACACACACACACACGATGTGGCTCCAACTTATACGTGGAAAACACAGAAGTTACACAACAGGGAAGTACTATGGGTAGGATTTTCAAGCAGTCTCTGAGTCAAGCAATGAGACATTTCTCCTAATCACAGAGATTTGTTTGGAGATTTTGATCAATAGCAAAGGCCAAGGGATATTATGGCTATTGTTTTCTGAAGCGTTTCTCATCAGAGAAGATGTGAGGATGAAGCTGAACTCATCTCAAAGAGATCAAACCATCTACTGATTCAGAAGATACCTGTCAGCCATAGTCACCAGCAGATGGAAGTAGACTGGACCAGACTGAGGTCAAAGATATTTCAGTTACTGACAAGCCACCAGATGAGGTTATTCTTACCTATTACTCCTCTCTGCCCCCAAAATAGCTGTAGAGAGAGACTAATAAGATGCTTAAAAAGAGAACACTAGTGTTGGACACATCCCCCCGCTCATTCCTGCCCACAGTCTCTAATTTACACTTCAGTTGGCCAAAGTAATAGCTCTCAGATTCAGACACGACTGAAGCGACTTAGCAGCAGCAGCAGCCGCAGCCTACACTGGGGATATAAGGGGTAGAGCTTGGATAGGACGTGAGCTTGTGGTCATAAATGATGCTGAACTCATTTTGATAGCAAAAAAATTATCAGAAAGCTATGGAATTTGCACTCAACTTTCTAAAGAACTGGAAGAGAAGTAAGCAATGTTTTATTTATACCCCCAATAAATTAAACTTATTTAATAAGCCAGTTATAATAACAATAAAGGAAAAAGTTTGGCTGTTGTTTCAGAGTTTGAGGGCCTCAGAATTGGAAAGAATAGATCAGAGATGAGTATGAAGCTAAAAAGGAGGGAAGCTTCAAAACTTTTTATTATCTCTTGGCTCAAACATTTCCAACATGAATTCATTATTCTGTTTAAAGTTTTATGAATTTCATGACATCAAATATATTCATTTACAATGACAGTAAAAAAAAGAAATATTAAAAATAAAATATTTATAGATGATTCGTTTATTTTTAAATTCTTTTCTATTAGCATGAGTGATTAAGAGATTATGTCAATCTAAAAACCAAACAATCTAGGGTTATCTAATTAGCTGACAAAACATATGTTTCTCTGGTTTACACTTCTCCATGAAAACTGCATGGCCTTTTCTCTTTGTCTCTTGTCTCACTGCAGACTATTATTTTAACTTCTTATAACTTCAAATTTTAGAAGATTTTAAAAAGGGCAGAACTTGGGTAAATGATTAGTCTCCTAAATTTATTGCTGATCATCTATTTGTTGTCTGTTGAAAATTATTATTAAAATGTGCAGTGCTTTCCATTATTTCAATTAATAATGTCTACCCCAAACTTAAAAATGTCAATCAGGTTAAAAAATACATGGAACTATTCTTTCATAGGATTTTTTATTACATTAAAATTAATTTTTAAAAGAGTGGCAGTAGAACCTCTGGTGTCTTTAGTATCAGGACAACTGTTTGTAGGAAATCATGACAAAAAGGTTTGTATCTAGCTAAGGTGAAACAGGTGAAGTCAAGGTAAAATCACTATCAAGCTTGATTGACGTGAAAGGGAACTCAGGAAACAAGAGCAAATCAAGGCTTGTAATCCCTGAATAGAAACCAGAGAACAAATTCACCGCTAAATGCTAGTGATCCAGCCCCACACTCATGATTTTCAAAATTTCACTCAATCACACTTCTTAAAATCATTTTTTAAGGTATATGCCCAGTAGTGGGGTTGCTGGGTCACATGGTAGTTCTATTTTTACTTTTTTAAGGAACCTCCATACTGTTCTCCACAGTGGCTTTATCAATTTACATTCCCACCAACAACAGTGTAAGAGGGTTCCACTTTCTCCTGAGAAAATAATAATTCAAAACGAAATATGCACCTCAATGTTAATTTCAGCACTATTTACAATAGCTAAGACATGGAAACAAACTAAATGTCCAATGACAGATGAATGGATAAAGATGTGGTACATATATACAATAGAATGTCACTCAGTCACTAAAAGGAATAAAATAGGGTTATTTGTAGAGACATGGATTGACCTAGAGTTGTCAAACAGGGTGAAATAAGTCAGGAAGAGAAAAAGAAATACTGCATATTAACATGTATTTGTGGAATCCAGAAAAAATGCACAGATGAACCTATTTCCTGGGCAGGAATAGAGATGCAGATATAGAGAATGGACCTGTGGACACAGGGTGGGAAGGGAAGGGTGGGACAAACTGGGAGATTAGGATGGGCATATATACATGGCCTTGTGTAAAATAGATAGCTAGTGGGAAGCTGCTATAGAGCCAACAGGGAGCTCAGCTTGGTGCTCTGTGATGGCCTAGAGGGGTGGCATGGAGGGGCAAGGATTGGGAGGGAGGCCCAAGGGAGCAGATCAGTTCAGTTCAGTAGTCACTCGGTCCTGTCTCACTCTTTGGAACCACATGGACTGCAGCACACCAAGCTTCCCAGTCCATCACCAACTCTGGAGCTTGCTCAAACACATGTCCATTGAGTCGGTGATGGCCATCCAACAATCTCATCCTCTGTCATCCCTTTCTCCTCCTGCCTTCAATCTTTCCCAGCATCAGGGTCTTTTCCAATGATTTATTTCTTCACATCAGGTAGCCAAAGTATTGGAGCTTCAGCTTCAGCATGAGTCCTTCCAATGAATACTCAGGACTGATTTCTTTTAAGATTGACTGGTTTAATCTCTTGCAGCCCAAGGGACTCTCAAGAGTCTTCTTCAACTCCACAGTTCAAAAGCATCAATTCCTTGGAGCTCAGCTTTCTTTATGTTCTAACTCTGATATCCATACATGACTACTGGAAAAACCATAGCTTTGACTAGACGGACCTTTGTCAGCAAAAAATGTCTCTGCCTTCTAATATGCTTTCTATGTTGGTCATAGTTTTTTCTTCCAAGGAGCAAGTGTCTTTTAATTTAATGGCTGCAATCACCATCTGCAGTAATTTTGGAGCCCAAGAAAGTAAAGTCTCACACTGTTTCCATTCTTTCCCCATCTATCTGCCATGAAGTAATGGGACCAGATGTCATGATCTTAGTTTCTTGAATGTTGAGTTTTAAGCCAGCTTTTTCACTCTTCTGTTTGACTTTCATTAAGAGGCTCTTTAGTTCCTCTTCACTTTCTGTCATAAGGGTGCTGTCATCTGCATATCTGAGGTTATTGATGTTTCACCCTGCAATCTTGATTCCAGCTTGTGCTTCCTCCATTGCAGCATTTCACATAATGTACTCTGCATAGAAGTTAAACAAGCAGGGTGACAATATACAGCCTTCACGTACTCCTTTTCCTATATGGAACCAGTCTGTTGTCCCATGAATGGTTTTAACTGTTGCTTCTTGACCTGCATACAGATTTCTCAGGAGGCAGGTCAGGTGGTCTGGTATTCCCATCTCTTGAAGAATTTTCCACAGTTTGTTGTAATCCACATGGTCAAAGGCTTTAGTGAAGTCAATAAAGCAGAAGTGGATGTTTTCCTGGAACTCTCTTAATTTTTCAATGACCCAGTAGATGTTGGCAATTTGATCTCTGGTTCTTCCACCTTTTTTAAATCCAGCTTAAACATCCGAAAGTTCTCGGTTCACATACTGTTGAAGCTAGCTTGGAGAATTTTGAGCATTACTTTGCTAGTGTGTGAGATGAGTGCAATTGTGCAATAGTCTGAGCATTCTTATGCATTGCCTTTCTTTTTGATTGGAATGAAAACTAACACTTTCCAGTCCTGTGGCCACTGCTGAGTTTTCCAACTTTGCTGTCATATTGTATGCAGCACTTTCACAGTGTCATCTTTTAGGATTTTAAATACCTCAGCTGGAATTCCAACACCTCCACTAGCTTTGTTCATAGTGATGCTTCGTAAGGCCCAATTAACTTCACATTCCAGGATGACTGGTTGTTGGTGAGTGATCATACAATCGTGGTTTTCTGGGTCATGAAGATCTTTTTGTATGGTTCTTCTGTGTATTCTTGTCACCTCTTCTAATATCTTCTGCTTCTATTAGGTCCATACCATTTCTGTCCTTTATTGTACCCAACTTTGCATGAAATGTTCCCTTGGTATCTCTAACTTTCTTGAAGAGATCTCTAGTCTTTCCCACTCTATTGATTTCCTCTATTTCTTTGCACTGATCACTGAGGAAGGCTTTCTTATCTCTCCTTGCTATTCTTTGGAACTCTGTATTCAGATGGGTATGTCTTCTCTTTTCTCCTTTGCCTTTAGTTTCTCTTCTTTTCTCAGCTATTTTTAAGGCTTCTTCAGGCAACCATTTTGCCTTTTTGCATTTGTTTCCTTGAGGACCATCTTGATCACCGCCTCTCGTACAATGTCACAAACCTCCATCCATAGTTCTTCAAGCACCTGTCTATCAGATCTAATCTCTTGAATCTATTTGTCACTTCCACTGTGTAATAATAAGGGTTTTGATTTAGGTCATACCTAAGTGGTCTAATGGTTTTCCCTACTTTCTTCAATTTAAGTCTGAATTTTGCAGTAAGGAGTTCATGATCTGAGCCATAGTCAGCTCCCAGTCTTTTTGTTTTTTTTTGTTTTTTGTTTTTGCTGACTATATACAGCTTCTCCATCTTGAGCTGCAAAGAACACCATCAATCTGATTTTTATATTGACCATCTGGTTATGTCCTTGTGTAGAGTCATCTCTTGTGTTGTTGGAAGAGGGTGTTTGTTATGACCAGTGTGTTTTCTTGACAAAACTCTGTTAGCCTTTGCCCTGCTTCATTTTCTACTCCAAGGCCAAACTTGCCTGTTACTCCAGGTATCTCTTGACTTGCTACTTTTGCATCCCAGTCCCCTATGATGAAAAGGACATCTTTTTTTGGTGTTAGTTCTAGAAGGTCTTGTAGGGCATCATAGAACCATTCAACTTCAGTTTCTTCAGCATTAGTGGTCGGGGCATAGACTTGGATTACTGTGATACCGAATGGTTTGCCTTGGAAACAAACAGAGATCATTCTGTCATTTTTGAGACTGCACCCAAATACTGCATTTCAGACTCTTTTGTTGACTATGAGGGCTACTCCATTTCTTCTAAGGGATTATTGACAACAGTAGTAGACATAATGGTCATCTAAACTAAATTTGCCCATTTCAGTCCACTTTAGTTCATTGTTTCCTAAAATGATGTTCACTCTTTCCATCCCCTGCTTGACCCCTTCCAATTTACCTTGAATCATAGACCTAATAGTCCAGGTTCCTATGCAATATTGTTCTTTACAGCATCAGACTTACTTTCATCACCAGTCACATCCACAGCTGGGCATTGTTTTTGCTTTGGTTCTCTCTCTCCATTCTTTCTGGAGTTATTTCTCCTCTCTTCTCCAGTAGTATATTGGGCACTTACTTACCTTGGGAGTTTATCTTTCAGTGTCATATGTATACATACAGCTGGTTACCTTCACTGTACAGCAGAGACTAACACACTGTAAAGCAATACTATTCCAATAAAAAATCTGTGCTTTCAAAATTTATGTCCCCAAAGTTTAGCTGCTCTGAATAAATGTACAAAAGTTTCACAAATATCTCCTGAGGAACATATTATTTCTTCTCTCAAAACAGTGGCTCATCAAAGACAGAGGAGTTTCTTACTCTCATTTTGTTTTGTGTCTTACATAATGTAGTCAAAAGCCAACATTTCCTTAATTTGCTCTCGAAAAGGAAGCTGGCAAAAAAGCCAAGTAGATATTGTTTGCAAAGAAGTACTTTCCAACTTGGATATTTAACAACCATGACAGGCTCCAAGGAACAAAATTTTTGTTCTCTCAAGATATACTGAACTTCTTCAAAAAGAGACAAACATGCAGAAATAATTTTATTTTTAATTTTCTTCTTCTTTCAAGAAGAAAGGGACACTTTGTATTCAGATCAGAGCTGCCAATCAAATCCTGCCAGACCTGTCAGGACGTGCAGTACTTCTCAGGTGGTATTAACAGGCATCACCAAAATTTGAATGAAATCAGGTGGAGAACTCACAAGGAGGGAGCTTTTCTTGGCTAGTGTGCAGTTTTGCTGTGATTATGAGGATGGAAGGGGACAAGTGGATCTTCCTAGTCACGTGTAAAGTGTGTCTTCTACAACCCCCAATGATAAACTTATTGCAAAATGCAGTCTCTCCGTTTAGAAAGGAAAATCTACTCTATTATAGGCTACAAAATGTTCAGATTAGTTGAATACAGAAAGGCAAATTACACTTACCCAAATCAATCCCAGGTCTGCCAGTTTTTCAGATCTAAACAATACCAATCTTAGAAATTATCATTTTTTAAAATTCCAGTCCTTAAAACTGCTTACAGTTTTCAGAGCTCCAAGAACAACCTACTGCCAAAAGAAAAGATTTTCTTTCTTTCCAGTCTTCAAACCAGAAGTGTGAGTTTATTGTTTATTCTCTTGAATTTTATGACCAGAAGTTTCTGATTTTCTTCTTAACCTTTCGCTGGCTCTGCATCACGTTTTTCCAATCTCCTTGATTCCTAAAGTAACTTGATATTTTTTTTGATTGGTATTGACTTTCCCCCACCTAGTTGCTTTTTTCTTATCTCATTACTTTTCAATTAGTACTTTGCCATATGCTCACTTTTTATACCATGTCTTAATATTTTCTGGCCTTCAGTCATTTTGTGTCTGATTTCAGTTCACCTGCACACTCTCACTGGGACACAGTACAGAATTTTTTGTTGCTGTTTACTCGCTAAGTCTTGTCCAGCTCTTTTGCAACCCCATGGACTGTAGCCCACCAGGCTCCTCTGCCCATGGAATTTCCCAGGTAAGAATACTGGAGTGTGTAGCCTTTTCCTTTTCTAGGGGGTCTTCCCAACCCAAGGATCAAACCAAGTCTCCTGCATTGGCAGGCAGATTCTCACTGAGCCATCAGGGAAGCACATGGTATAGAGTAGTGTTGGACAAAAGATATCCTTGTGTCACTAAGCATGGAATGGGATATGGGTCTTAGACATCTGTCAGGTGGGATATTTCATTATTATAACCTCAGGGCTCAAAGCATTAAGCTACTACAGCTGCAATAGCCAATTTCATTGTATGAATATAAAATAAACTGTAAATTATAAATTCAAAGTATCTCCTATATGAAAGCAATCCACCCACTGACAAGGACTAGAAATCTCTAAAGAAGTTTTTGTAAGTGGTAACAATGAATAATTTAGTTTAGATTCCTATTCCTATCACCCATATATTGGGAAGTTGAAGAGCTCTTGAAAAATACCTTTATTTATGCTAAATTATAAAGCTATTAAAAAAACTTCAGGCTTGTTCTCTGATATTCTCTGCAATAACTCCCACCCATAAGAGTTACCATGACAACACTTCTGGCTACCCCATCCTAGGAAGATTTAGGATGTGAAAGAGCAAAAACACAATCCAGAACTCTGTCCAGTTAATTCTTATATTCATTTATAAATATCTTAATAAAATCTTGCCTTAAGAACATTTATTTGGAACGTTGGCAGCATAAGTTATAGCCAGATTCTTGTCTACCACTTATTTTCTAAATCTAATAATCTACATAATTAACAGACAATTTCTCTCTTCACAATATTTCATGAGGTTATTTTCAAAATCACATTGATATTGATGATCTAGGTTGTGAAGTGGGCTCATGAATTTTCTGGCCATCCCTTCAAGAGTCTTCTGTAGGAAAAGTATAGTTGTGTAAGAAAGAATAGTCAATAAAGACTATATAATTACACAAAATGGAATTGTCACCAACAGATGAGATATTTAATAAATCCCAGAGAATCTGAAAATGAAGACTTATAGGTTGATAAAAATAAATGAACATTGCTAATTGGCTATACCTCAATACAAAAGAAAAAGTTTGAAAAAGCAAATAGAGAGTTCATAGCCTAAAATATATTGCTGCTGCTGCTAAGTCACTTCAGTTGTGTCCAACTCTGTGCGACTCCACAGACAGCAGCCCACCAGGCTCCCCCATCCCTGGGATTCTCAAGGCAAGAACACTGGAGTGGGTTGCCATTTCCTTCTCCAATGCATAAAAGTGAAAAGTAAAAGTGAAGTCACTTAGTTGTGTCCGACTCTTAGCAACCCCATGGACTGCAGCCTACCAGGCTCCTCCATCCATGAGATTTTCCAAGCAAGAGTACTGGAGTGGGGTGCCATTGCCTTCTCCAAAAATATATTGCTACGGGGCTTCAGAGAAAACCAGTTTGCCCAAAGGGAACCCCATGGAGACATAACACCCAGAGACAGCAAGTAATTTGAATTTTATGAGCTTTAAATGATGTTAAAATATTGTGCTAAAATAGTAGATGTGCAGGATCATTGATGGATGGGATATTCATCCTTCTCAATTGGCATTTACTGCCAGACAAGAAACCAGAAGTATTTTCTTAAAGAAACTGTACAAAAATCAGCCTGAATACTAGTACTAGAATACTAAGACTTTTTTAGTGTGCATGCTGACCTTCCTCTAGGAGGAAAAATCCTCTTCACCAACCAACCAATACATCTCACCCTCCTCCCACCTGCACAGAGCTTCTGGTCTGACTTCTCCTTCAGATCAAAGATTCAAGGGGGAAACATATCCATAAACTTTCACAGAAACAGAGGAAACCCATTCCAACTATCCAGGAATTTGTAAAACCAAGAGTCACCAAACAGAAAAGGGAAAGAGAGATCAGAAGATTAACTGAAAACTCTCTGATCCTGGAGGAAACTGAGGTGTTACACAGAATGAAAAGAAACTTTAAAAAATTGTAAATAACAGTCACAGCATTGTGAATCAATGATACTGCAATACAAAATAAAAAGCAAAAAAATTTAAAACAATGTTAAAATTTTAAAAATAAATAAAGGAAAGTATACCCATATATATAAATAAAATGCTCTTAAAAGAAGAAAAGCTATGACCAATCTAAACAGCATATTAAAAAGCAGAGATATTGTTTTGCCAACAAAGGTCCATATAGTCAAAGCTATGATTTTTCTGGTAGTCATGTGTGGATGTGAGAGTTGGACCATAAGGAAGGCTGAATGCCAAAGAATTGATGCTTTGAACTGTGGTGTTGGAGAAGACTCTTGAGAATCCCTTGAACTGCAAGAGATCCAACCAGTCAATCCTAAAGGAAATCAACCCTGATATTCATTGGAAGGGACTGATGCTGAAGCTGAAGCTCCAATAATTTGGTCACCTGATGCAAAGAGTCAACTCATTGGAAAAGACCCTGATGCTGGGAAAGATTGAAGGCAGGAGGAGAAGGCGACACTGGATGGTATCACTGACTCAACAGACATGAGTCTGTTGAGCAAGGACTTGAGCAGTTTGAGCAAGGTCCAGGAGGTTGTGAAGGACAGAGAAGACTGGGGTGCTGCAGTCCATGGGGTTGCAAAGAGTCAGACATGATTAAGAAACTAAACAACAAAAAAAGTGAACAAAAATGCTACTCTTAAAGGTTAATAATGTAATTGCTGAAATAAAGCATTGGAAAGACTAGAAGATAAATTTGGGACCACATAGAATGTACAAAGCAAAAGGACACATTGCAACAGATAAAGAATCATCCTACAGGGTATGATATTTGACTAAGAAAATAACAAAAAGAAAAATCAGAGAAGATTGAGGGGTCAATTCAGTTCAGTCACTCAATCATGTCTGACTCGTTGCAACCCCATGAATCGCAGCACACCAGGCCTCCCTGTCCATCACCAACTCCTGGAGTTCACTCAAACTCACGTCCATTGAGTTGGTGATGCCATCCAGCCATCTCATTCTCTGTCATCCCCTTCTCCTCTTGCCCCCAATCCCTCCCAGCACCAGAATCTTTTCCAATGAATCAACGCTTCACATGAGATGGCCAAAGTACTGGAGTTTCAGCTTTAGCATCATTCCTTCCAAAGAACACCCAGGACTGATCTCCTTTAGAATGGACTGGTTGTATCTCCTTGTAGTCCAAGGGACTCTCAAGAGTCTTCTCCAACACCACAGTTCAAAAGCATCAATTCTTTGGCACTCAGCTTTCTTCACAGTCCAACTCTCACATCCATACATGACTATTGGAAAAACAATAGTTATTGACTAGACGGACCTTTGTTGGCAAAGTAATGTCTCTGTTTTTGAATATGCTGTCTAGGTTGGTCATAACTTTCCTTCAAAGGAGTAAGCATCTTTTAATTTCATGGCTGCAGTCACCAACTGCAGTGATTTTGGAGCCCCCAAAAATAAAGTCTGACACTGTTTCCACCGTTTCCCCATCTATTTCCCATGAAGCGATGGGACCTGATGCCATGATCTTCGTTTTCTGAATGTTGAGCTTAAGCCAACCTTTTCACTCTCCTCTTTTACTTTCAACAAGAGGCTTTTTAGTTCCTCTTCACTTTCTGCCATAAGGGTGGTGTCATCTGCATATCTGAGGTTATTGATATTTCTCCTGGCAATCTTGATTCCAGCTTGTGTTTCTTCCAGCCCAGTATTTCTCATGATGTACTCTGCATAGAAGTTAAATAAGCAGGGTGACAATATACAGCCTGAGGGTAGTATAATATATAATAAACCATACAAAGAAATGTTCCAGGGCTTTGGATACGAGTCTTTACACTGAAAAAAGCCTAGAGTCCCCTGTACAAGAAATGACAGATGTCAAATCATTCTTGATTTTTTTCAGAGATATTTCTGATTAGCATTACTGGATATTAGAAACAACCAAAAAATTCCTTCAAAATTCTAAACAAAAATAATTTTATATCAATGCCTCAAAATTCAACAAATCCATGAACTAAGTACCAGTCAAAATAAATTTTTGAGACATTTACTGAGATAGTTTTATTCCCTTGCACCCTGTGTGTGCTGAGCTGCTTCAAGAAAGTTTGTCTTTACAACCCTGTGGACTGTAGCCTGCCAGGCTCCTTTGTCACTACCATGGGGATTCAGTTGAAGACGTATTTCCAAAACGTAGGAAGTAAATTAAGAGGAAAATATGGAATTCATAAAATGAGATTCCATCCAAGAAGGGAAATCAGGGGAAGACATTTATGCAAGGAACTTAGAAAGCAACTAGTAGAGTGGGATTAGGAGACAGAAAGGTACAGAAGGAAAATTTCCAAGAGGGTTAAAGGAAGACCCATGATGATAATGGAGAGAGAGACAGAGACAGAGAGAGAGAACAGTGACAAGCCCTGCAAGGGAAAATAAACAGAATGGCTACCGGAACAGTCAGGACAAATAGCTTTTTAAAAATCTGAGTATAAAGCAAATAAAAATGCTTTTGAATGTTAAGCAACAGATTGAGTATAAGAAAAGAGACTCCATCTGACCTTGAAGCCAGCAACATTCTCCTCTGAAAGGGCCAGGTTTATGGAAACAGATCTTTCAGAATAGGAAACAGGAATCTCAGCCCAGACTTAAATAATGTTTACATACTCAAAATAAGGTAAATGTTTAATTGTTTTCTACTTTTAGAGTCAGTCTAGGGACAGAGACAGGGAAGCCAGTCATGGTTGCCCTTCTGGGACAGAGGGTCAATGTTAAAAACTTAATAATTAAATAGTGAAAGTGTGGCTCCAAAAAAATAGGTTATATCCATGAAAAGACAGAACATAACAAAGTGTATATATTTTAACATGTTTTTCTTATAAAACAGAGAGTAGAAATACAGGTCGTAAGAGATACGTCAAAAGGTTAGAGACAGAAATAGAGGCTTAAGTATACTTTCCTGTGGTCACAGAATTTACCAGAAGAAAAACCAGAGTTTCAAAATAATACCACAAAAAAACAAACACTGGGAGGAGAAGAGAGAGGGGAGGGTAGCAAAAGTGAACTAAGTCTTTGACTTTCTTATGATAATGTCAGTAAATAACTTGATACATGAAGAATTCAAGCTAAAAAATAATAAAGTTACACAAAAAACTTACAGACAATTAAAAGACATTGCCTTTCTACACTGGATCCAGGTTCTGGAGAATATCAGAACTTCTTGCTTTCCATTTCAAGCCATTTTCTAAAATAAAGACTTCAAAACAAATTTAAAAATGAGCCTTGTAACCAATTAAAATGAAGCCAGTGTCATCATCAATTGACCTGGGAACTAAATTCATATTTCTAGGTTCAGTCAATGATGCTGTTCAATTTGCTAACACTGAATTGTAATGGCTGGTTTAGTAAATGAATATATCAAAAAATTACCCTTTTACAGTCAGATGGGAAAAATGGGCCCAGTAAAAGACAGAAACTATATGGCCCTAACAGAAGCAGAAGATATTAAGAAGAGGTGGCAAGAATACACAGAAGAACTCTACAAAAAAGATCTTCATGACCCAGATAACCACGACGGTATGATCAGTCACTTAGAGCCAGTCATTGTGGAATGCAAAGTCAAGTGGGCCTTAGGAAGCATCACTATGAACAAAGCTAATGGAGGTGATGGAATTCCAGTTGAGCTATTTCAAATCCTAAAAGATGATAATGTTAAAGACCTGCACTCAATATGCCAGCAAATTTGGAAAACTCAGCAGTGGTCACAGGACTGGAAAAGATCAGTTTTCATTCCAATCAAAAAGAAAGGCAATGCCAAAAATTGCTCAAACTACTGCATGATTGCACTCATCTCACATGCTAGAAAAGTAATGCTCAAAATTCTCCAAGCCAGGCTTCAGCAGTGCATGAACCAAGAACTTCCAGATGCTCAACCTGGATTTTAAAAAGGCAGAGGAACCAGAGATCAAAGTGCCAACATCTGTTGGATCATCGAAAAAATCAAGAGAGTTCCAGAAAAAACATCTACTGCTTTATTGAGTACACGAAAGCCTTTGACTCTGTGGATCACAACAAACTGCAGAAAATTCTTCAAGAGATGGGAATCCCAGAACACCTTACCTGCCTCCTGAGAAACCTGTATACAGGTCAAGAAGCAACAGTTAGAACCAGACATGGAACAACAGACTGATTCAAAATTGGGAAAGAAATACATGAAGGCTATATATTGTCACCCTGTTTATTTAACTTATATGAAGAGTACATCATGTGAAAAGCCAAGCTGGATGAAGCACAAGCTGTAATCAAGATTTCCAGGAGAAATGACAATAACTTCAGATATATAAATGATACCACCCTGATGGCAGAAAGTGAAGAGGAACTAAAGAGACTCTTGATGAAAGTGAAAGAGGACAGTAAAAAAGCTGGCTTAAAGCTCAACATTTGGAACTCCCAGGTGGTGCAGTGGATAAGAACCCGCCTGCCAATGCGGAGGACATAGGTTCGATCTCTGGTCTAGAAAGATTCCACATGCTGCAGAGCAACTGATCCCATATGCCACAACTACTGAAATCTGTGTGCTCTAGGGCCCGCAACAAAGAGTAGCCCCCATGCTCTGAAACTACAGAAAGCCCTCAAGCACCAGTGAAGACCCAGCACAGCCATAAGTAAATGAAATTAAAAAAAAACATACTCAACATTCAAAAAGCAAAGATCATGGCATTTGGTCCCATCACTTCATGGCAAATAGATGGAGAAACAATGGAAATAGTGAGAGACTATTTTCTTGGGCTCCAAAATCACAAAATCTTGGGCTCCAAATCTGTGATTCCAAAATCACAGATCATGACTGCAGCCATGATATTAAAGGACACTTACTCCTTGGAAGAGAAGCTATCACCAACCTAGACAGCATATTAAAAAGCAGAGACATTACTTTGCCAACAAAGGTCCGTCTAGTCAAGGCTATGGTTTTTCCAGTGGTCATGTATGGATGTGAGAGTTGGACCATAAAGAAAGCTAAGCACTGAAGAATAGATGCTTTTGAACTGTGGTGTTGGAAAAGACCCTTGAGAGTCCTTTGGACTGCAAGAGATCAAACCAGTCAATCCTAAAGGCAATCAGTCCTGAATTATCACTGGAAGGACTGATGCTGAAGCTGAAGCTCTAACACTTGGCCACCTGATGTGAAGAACTGACTCATTGGAAAAGACCCTAATGCTGGGAAAGATTGAAGGCAGATGGAGAAGGGGATAACAATAGATGAGATGGTTGGATAGCATCACCTACTTGATGGACATGAGTTTGAGCAAGCTCCGGGAGTTGGTGATGGACAGGGAAGACTGGTGTGCCACAAGCTATGGGGTCACAAAGAGTTGGACATGACTGACTGAACTGAACTGAACTGTCAGAATATTAAACTCTTTATCACTGTGGCACATATGCAAATTCACAGATTTCAGCTGGGATATAAGAGCTATTTAACAGATAACAATAAAGAGCTTATCATGATAGAGTGAAGGCTTAGGCAACAGTGAAGTTAAGTCTGAGCACAGACTGAGAGGAAATAAAAAAAAAAGATATAATGAATTTGGAAAGCCACATACTCAGTGGCTCAGCAGTAAAGAATCTGCCTGCAATCAGGATACTTAGGAAACTTGAGTTTAATCCCTGGGTTCGGACGATCCCCTGGAAAAGGAAATGGCAACCCACTCCAGTATTCTTGCCTGGAGAATCCCATGAACAGAGGAGCCTGGGAGCTACAGTTTATAGGGTTGCGGAGTCAGATATAACTGAGGAAATGAACCCACACTCATCATGAACACATTCTGATGCTGGATGCCTTTTCTTAGGAGCTAAGGATTTTCCCATCCATCCTCTGGTCAGTGACAAACCTATGTATTCAGGACTGCTCTTTCTTTAAAATCTGATGTGTTTTCCAGCTGTGTCATCAATTTTTTTCTACAAGTTACATCTTTAAGGGCTTCAGGATCTTAAGTCTTTCAAGGCAATTTAACATTTCATTTATTTCTCTATCTCCTTCTTTCCTTTTTTTAAAATTTATTTTTTAACTGGAGGAAAATTGCTTTACTATGTTGTGTTGGTTTCAGCACAAATGAGTCATAACTTTACATATATCCCCTCCCTCTATAGCCTCCCTCCTGGTGCCTAAACCCACCCCACAAGGACATCACAGAGCTCCAGGCCTATATATATATATAAATGCTATTTTCTCCATTCACCCCACTCCCTCTTCCCCCACTGTGTCCACAAATCCATTCTCTACATCTAAGTACTCCCTCCCTACAAACAGGGACATCAATACCATTTTTATAGATTCTATATATATGCATTAATATACAATATTTGTTTTTCACTTTCTGACTTACTTCTCTCTGTATAAAAGATTCTCAGTTTATCTACTTCACTAGAACTGGCTCAAATTCATTATTTTTTGTGGCTTAGTAGTATCCCCTTGTTTGGACGTATCTCATCTTTATCCATTCATCTGTATATAGACATCTAGGTTCCTTCCTTGTCTTGGCAATTTTAAGACTGAACACTAGGGTGCATGTGTCTTTTAGAACTGTGACTTTCTCAAGGTATACGCCCAGCAGTGGGATTGCTGGGTCATATGGTAGGTTTATTCCTAGTTTTTAAAGGATCTTCATATTATTCTCCATAATATCTGTATCAGTTTACATTCCCACCCACAGTGTGTGAGGGTTCCCTTTCTTCCACACTCTCCAGCATTTACTGTTTGTAGATTTTTTTTATGATGGCCATTCTGAATGATATGAGATGATACTGAAGTTTTTGTAGTTTTGATTTGCATTTCTCCAGTAATTAGTAATGTCAAGCATCTTTTCATGTGTTTTTTCATATGTTTATTGACCATCTGTATGTCTTCTTTGGAGAAATGTCTGTTTAAATTTTCTGCCCATTTTTTGATTGTGCAGTTTGAATTTTGAGTTTTATGAGCTGGTTATATATTTTGTAGATTAATCCTTTTTCATTTATTTTCAATTACTTTCTACCATTCTGAGGGCTGTCTTTTAATCTTCGTTGTGGTTTCCTTTGCTGTGCAAAAGCTTTTAAGTTTAATTAGGTCCCATTTGTTTATTTTTATTTTCATTTCCATTAGTCTAGGAGGTGGGTCATAGAAAACCCTATAGATGCTGCTAAAAAATTACCACAGCTAATCAGTGAAGATAATAAAGTTCCAACATACAAAATTAATACACAGAAATCCCTTGCATTTCTATACACTAACAATCAAAAAGCATAAAAAGAAATTAAAGAAACAATCACATTCACCATTGCAACAAAAAGAATAAAATACCCAAGAATAAACCTACCTAAAGATACAAAAGACCAGTATGCAGAAAACTATGACACTGATGATAGAAATCAAAGATGACACAAACAGATGGAAAGATATACCATGTTCTTGGATGGGAAGAATCAATGCTGTGAAAATGACTATACTACCCAAAGCAATCTACAGATTCAATACAATCCCTATAGAACTACCAATGATATTTTTCATAGAACTAGAACAAAAAAAAATTTCACACTATTTATGGAAACACAAAAGATCCCGAATAGCCAAAGCAGCCTTCCTTCCTTTTTAATTAGACACTTTCAAACTGCAGTGTGCTATTTTTCTGTTGTTTTTTTTTAAAGGATTGTCTTTCATTTTTTGGACTGTTTTGGTGACTGGCCCAGAGACTACTTCTGTTGTCTGATACTATGGATTGACCTGGCTCTTGAGGTGTGAAATCTGTACTTCCTGTGCAGAGGCTCCCTGATGAATGCTGCTGCTACTGCTAAGTCACTTCAGTCGTGTCCGACTCTGTGTGACCCCATAGAGGGCAGCCCACTAGGCTCCCCCGTCCCTGGGATTCTCAAGGCAAGAACACTGGAGCAGGTTGCCATTTCCTTCTCCAATGCATGAAAGTGAAAAGTCAAAGTGAAGTCATTCAGTCATTTCCAACTCTTTGCGACCCCATGGACTGCAGCCTACCAGGCTCCTCCATCCATGGGATTTTCCAGGCAAGAGTACTGGAGTGCGGTGCCATTGCCTTCTCCATACTGACTCCTAATATTAGACCAGGATAGCATACCATGACTCATAATCCACTGAATTCCAGGCTCTGCCTCAGAACCAGCTCACTGGCTATCCTCTTAAATTTTCTGGTGGCCCCTTTCCACTGGTTACTCCAAAAAACATTTGGTATGACATTTTACATTGGAATACTACAACCACAGAAAACTCAGCTGCCTCATGGCAAATATCCAAATAAAATTTTGAAGAGATTAAATATTCATTGAAGTTTCTCAGTAATTCCAAATTATGAATCTTTAAGTAATCCATCTAACCTAGTACAATTTCTTAAAATATTTGGTATCTCTCTTGAGCAAGCTTTCTTCCACGTATGATCTCTTGATCT
Source organism: Bos indicus (assembly GCF_029378745.1). NCBI lineage: Eukaryota > Metazoa > Chordata > Mammalia > Artiodactyla > Bovidae > Bos > Bos indicus. Next base: position 91,194,075 of record NC_091763.1, read on the forward strand.
CAAGCATTCATTTCTCTTTCTTGCAGCAGTTTGAAAGACTCTTCTTTCTTCCTTTTCAAAATCTCCCACCAAACCAGCCCAGACCCTTTTCTCTATACTCATTCTGATCCGCTAGATGTATTTCTTTCTTTCTCTGATCTTTTCAGAGTAAATCAATCAAGCTTATTTCAATGACTCCAGACTCTCCCATAACTCATAGACTTGATTATAGACAGCAAAGATGGTTCTCCTTAAAGAGAAAACCAGACATATTGTTCCTGTTACATACAAACAGCACTATCATCATAAAGGGCTGCTTTGAAGCTAAATGAAATTATGTATTTACATATATTTCTGACATGGGAAGGATTTTGGGGTTAATGAAATGAAAGTAAGGGACAAGGGGAACAGGACACAGGTTGGCCAGAATCCCACATCCCTCTAGATATAGCCTCTCAATCCTGCTCCCACATAGCATCCTGTAGAAAGAATGGGAATAAGAGAAGGGAAAAGGGTAAGTGATGGTAGAGAAGAGATGGGTGGTTAGTATGAGGAATGAGCCACTGGTGTGGGGAGAAATGCAGCTTGGCTTAAGTGTATGTGCCGCTCCATGAGTCAAGCAGTATGTGTGCCAGGTGGTGAGGAGGACAGAGGCAGACACAGAACTCCAGAACAGCTGCTCCTCTCCCTTTCTCCACTCAAGGTTCAGAGAATCTGGCCAGTCTGGGGGTAACCACTGGGGAGCAGCAGCAGATGGCTGTTATGCTCTAGAGGTGCACTCTTGAATGGTGAGGACTCTAGCTACCAAGAGCAGCTAGCTTTTATATGCCAACAAATAAAATCTACTAAAAAGCTGCAAAAAAGACTCTTTCATGGAAAATAACCATTTTAAATTTGGGACTTTAGTTATCTAATTTTACTAGTATTTTATTGTAAATATCTGCTATAGGGCTTCCCTGGTGGCTCAGACAGAGTAGAATCTGCCTGCCTGCAATGCAGGGACATAGGTTCTTTCCCGGTGTTGGGAAGATGCCCTAAAGAAGGGAATGGCTACCCACTTCAGTATTCTTGCCTGGGGAATTCCATGGACAGAGGCACCTGGCAGGCTACAGTCCATGGGATCACAGAGTTGGACAGGACTGAGCAACTAACACACACACACATACACACACACACAGGATAATTATTAAAATTAAAAACAACAACAATAAAAGAAAATGCACATTGCCTCTTCCAATCTGACTTTCCCAAGGGAGAAATTGTCAAGAGACAAACCTGTGAAAGAATTTTGCAGATTCAACCCACATTTACTGAGAGTTTTCTCTGTACAGCAATTATAATATCAGAATTTTTCATAGGCAGTCTAATGTGAAGTAAGTATGAAACATTATTTAATAAAGGTAATTTCACTTCACACACATATATACACAAAGGAAATATTCAAGAATCAGAGGAAACTAAATACCAGAAGTTCAGTTCTGTGGAAATGTATGCAAATCCAATTCTGACTAATTTTATACTTACCTTAATATATGTCAAAACTTCTCCCAAATAAGGAAATGACAAAGTTAATTTTTTTTTTTGGTTTTGTTTTTAAACGTGATTTTGTGTGACTGCTATTCTCTATACAAAACTATTATGGTTCTCACAAATAATAGCTAACAATTACACAGCACTTTGAAACTTAAAAAGTATTTTCACATACAAAACTCTTTTAATCTTTAAGAAGATTTTGTAAACTAGGAGCCAGTATGTAACAAGATGCTTCAATTTCTAGTTGAGAAAGGATTTCAGAGCTATAAGTGTCGGCCTCCCTTCTGGAGTAGTGACATTTTAATAAGTGAATGGCAGGCAGAGGGTTATAACAAGGCTTACCTCAGGTACTAGTAGAAGGTGTCGCCACTGGCCAACCAGTTTGTATGAAAAGGGCAAAAAAGTTTGCATTCTAGGAAAAGAAATTTTCTTGTCTATCTTCTGGGGCACACCAGTGTGGCAGTTCAGTTCAGTTCAGTCACTCAGTCGTGTCTGACTCTTTGCGACCCTGTAAACCACAGCACGCCAGGCCTCCCTGTTCATCACCAACTCCCAGAGTTCACTCAAACTCATGTCCACTGAGTCGGTGATGCCATCCAGCCATCTCATCCTCTGTCATCCTCTTCTCCTGCCCTCAATCTTTCCCAGCATCAGGGTCTCTTCAAATGAGTCAGCTCTTCGCATCAAGTGGCCAAAGTATTGTAGTTTCAGCTTCAACATTAGTCCTGCTAATGAATATTCAGGACTGATTTCCCTTAGGATGGACTGGTTGGATCTCCTTGCAGTCCAAGGGACTCTCAAGAGTCTTCTCCAACCCCACTGTTCAAAAGCATCAATTCTTCTGTGCTCAGTTTTCTTTATATTCCAACTCTCACATCCATACATGACTACTGGAAAAACCACACCCTTGACTAGATGGACCTTTGTTGGCAAAGTAATGTCTCTGCTTTTTAATATGCTGTCTAGGTTGGTCATAACTTTCCTTCCAAGGAGTAAGCATCTTTTAATTCATGGCTGCAGTCACCATCTGCAGTGATTTTGGAGCCCCCAAAAATAAAGTCTGTCAGTGTTTCCACTGTTTCCCATCTATTTGCCATGAAGTGATGGGACCAGATGCCATGATATTAGTTTTCCGAATGTTGAGTTTTAAGCTAACTTTTTCACTCTCCTCTTTAACTTTCATCAAGAAGCTCTTTAGTTCTTCGCTTTCTGCCATAAAGATGGTGCAATCTGCATATCTGATGCAATTGGTATTTCTCTCAACAATTTTGATTCCAGCTTGTGCTTTATCCAGCCTGCCATTTCGGATGATGTACTCTGCATATAAGTTAAATAACCAGGGTGACAATATACAGCATTGATGTACTCCTTTCCCGATTTGGAACCAGTCTGTTGTTCCATGTCTGGTTCTAACTGTTGTTTCTTGACCTGCATACAGATTTCTCAGAAGGCAGGTAAGGTGGTCTGGTATTCCCATTTCTTTCAGAATTTTCCACAGTTTATTGTGATCCACATAGTCAAATAAATCCAGTTTATTGGCATAGTCAATAAAGCAGAAATAGATGTTTTTCTGGAACTCTCTTGCTTTTTCGATGATCCAGCAGATGTTGGCAATTTGACCTCTGGTTCCTCTGCCTTTTCTAAAACCAGCTTGAACATCTGGAAGTGCACAGTTCACATATTGCTGAGGCCTGGCTTGGAGAATTTTACTTCAGTTCAGTTCAGTTCAGTCGCTCAGTCGTGTCTGATTCTTTGTGACCCCATGAATTACAGCACGCCAGGCCTCCCTGTCCATCACCAACTCCTGGAGTTCACTCAAACTCATGTCCATTGAGTCAGGAATGCCATCCAGCCATCTCATTCTCTGTCGTCCCCTTCTCCTCCTGCCCCCAATCTCTCCCAGCATCAGAGTCTTTTCCAATGAGTCAACTCTTCGCATGAGGTGGCCAAAGTACTGGAGTTTCAGCTTTAGCATCATTCGTTCCAAAGAACACCCAGGACTGATCTCCTTTAGAATGGACTGGTTGTATCTCTTTGCAGTCCGTGGGACTCTCAAGAGTCTTCTCCAACACCACAGTTCAAAAGCATCACTTCTTTGTTGCTTAGCTTTCTTCATAGTCCAACTATCACATTCATACATGACTACTGGAAAAACCATAGCCTTGACTAGACGGACTTTTGTTGGCAAAGTAATGTCTCTGCTTTTTAATATGCTATCTAGGTTGGTCATAACTTTCCTTCCAAGGAGTAAGCGTCTTTTAATTTCATGGTTGCAATCACCATCTGCAGAATTTTACTTAGTGATCTGTTGACAAAGGGGTACTAAATAAATTTTGAATTGTTATCTCTATACAAAAATGCCCTAAATTCCTTAAAATGAGATCAGTTAAATCTAAGAAGATACTACAGAATAGACTGATGTGTTTCATAAAAAGTAAACTTGCTTGTCCCATTGGAAGAATTAAGTTTTGAGCATCTTTTCATGTGTTTGTTAGCCACTCATTATCAGAGAAATGCAAATCAAAACCACTATGAGGTACCATTTCACGCCAGTCAGAATGGCTGCGATCCAAAAGTCTACAAGCAATAAATGCTGGAGAGGGTGTGGAGAAAAGGGAACTCTCTTACACTGTTGGTGGGAATGCAAACTAGTACAGCCACTATGGAGAACAGTGTGGAGATTCCTTAAAAAACTGGAAATATAACTGCCTTATGATCCAGCAATCCCACTGCTGGGCATACACACTGAGGAAACCAGAAGGGAAAGAGACACATGTACCCCAATGTTCATCGCAGCACTGTTTATAATAGCCAGGACATGGAAGCAACCTAGATGCCCATCAGCAGATGAATGGATAAGAAAGCTGTGGTACATATACACAATGCAGTATTACTCAGCCATTAAAAAGAATACATTTGAATCAGTTCTAATGAGATGGATGAAACTGGAAGCTATTATACAGAGTGAAGTAAGCCAGAAAGAAAAACACAAATACAGTATACTAACGCATATATATGGAATTTAGAAAGATGTTAACAATAACCCTGTGTACGAGACAGCAAAAGAGACACTGATGTATAGATCAGTCTTATGGACTCTGTGGGAGAGGGAGAGGGTGGGGAGATTTGGGAGAATGGCATTGAAACATGTATAATATCATGTATGAAATGAGTCACCAGTCCAGGTTCGATGCACGATACTGGATGCTTGGGGCTGGTGCATTGGGACGACCCAGAGGGATGGTATGGGGAGGGAGGAGGGAGGAGGGTTCAGGATGGGGAACACAGGTATACCTGTGGTGGATTCATTTTGATATATGGCAAAACTAATACAATATTGTAAAGTTTAAAAATAAAATAAAATTTTAAAAAAAAAGAATTAAGTTTTATTTAGGATAATTTTTTTTTTGTAATTAATCTGTAAGTTGGTGGCTCAGATACTAAAGAACCCAACTGCAATGCAAGAGACCTGGTTTCAATCCCTGGGTTGGGAAGATCCCTTGAGTAGGGCATGGCAACCCACTCCAGTTTTCTTGGCTGGAGAACCCCCATGGATAGAGGAGCTTGGCGGGCTACAGTCCATGGGGTCGCAAGGAGTCAGACAAGACTGAGCAACTAATCACAAGCTGTAAGTTAAAGGCCTACCTATTCACTAGGAATTTAAATGGCCACATAGCACTGTTAAATTCTGATTGTCTCTGAAAGCCGTCTTTTTTAGACCGATGGCAGTTAATCTCCCTAATGCTGAATTGTTGTCCAGTCATTTGTTCACGGGTACTGATGGTAGCTAGAGAATGATCTCCACACTCAAAGCGGAGATAAAAATTCTGAAATTCAGTTTTTGATTATCTCTTCTGTGATTCCCCTTCCTATTTTCTCTGTTCTTCATGAAAATTCTGAGACTTCGTCTCTCTGCATCTGTGCTGTCTCTTCCTTACCCTCAGCATGCGCCCACCCGTCATGTCCCTTGCACAGAACATTCCAGAACCATCTACCTAAAATGTGACTTCTACTTTGAAGCTTTCTCTTATAGCAATCATTTTTCTAAAGTCTCTTTCTCCTGCCTTCTCATCTATTCAAGAGTCATCACAAGATCCACCTTTCCTGATTCGTCATATCCAATTATTCATTAACCTCTTCTTGATTCTGCTTCTTTAATATTCTTAAAAGCAGGCATGCTGGAGTGGAATAAATACATGCCTGTGAATTTCATCTGTGTTTCCACTAGCCCAGTGATCTTAAATAAACAACTTATTGTTATTCTTGGTTTCCTCTTCTATAAAATGGCCATTCTAAGTGTAACTACCACACAGGGTTATGACAAAGATTAAATGAGTTAATAAATGTAACTTAGGTGGAAAATTCAACTTAAGCCACCATTTCTCAGAGTGAGTTTCAAGGAATATTAGTTTCATAAAATGTTCTTCAAATAAAAAGGGATTCATGGTTAAATCAATTTATTAAACATTGCATTCAATGCCCACTTCTCAGCCAGCCATGATGTTCATTAGTATATTAAAGGGTCTCCAAATTCTTGCAGGGAAACAAAACAAAGCAAAACAAAAACGGTTGTCCTGATATTCATTAAACTTATTAGAACAGAGAGTCTTTGTGTGCATATATAGTAGCTATTTAAAATCCTGCATAACCAGTGCTCTGATAAAGGTGTTTTAAAAAACTTCTGACTTGAACAAGAGCCACAGTTATCATTTTGGAAATTATTTCAGCCTCAGATTTCCAACTTTTTTTTTTTAAGAGACTACTATCTCCTAATGTTCAGAGTCATCACAAACTCTCAGAAAAATGAACCAAATTGTCCTTTGGGAAGCTGTGTCCTAGGGTAGTAAAATGATATAAACTTTCTAAAGCCCATTATTTCTTAACAATTCTTAAAAGATATGAAAACATTCTGTTTTTTGTACAATGCCAAAAATTGCTCAGCTAGCCTGTAACAGGTGTGAAACTTCATCTCAGGAGAAAAGTCCAACATAAAAATATGTAAATATCTGATAAACAGTGGTAAGAACTCCAAGAGACTCAGGAAGTAGGTAAGCTCATGCCTGTGATGAAGGCAGACTCCAGATAAGTTATGGTGCCTAAGTTCTAACACGTGTGTGTGTGTGTGTATGTGTGTGTACTCAGTCATGTGTAACTCTTTGTGACTGCATGGATTGTAGCCCACCGGGCTCCTCTGTCCATGGAATTTCCAAGAATACTGCAGTGGGTTGCCATTTCCTACTCCAGGGGATCTTCCCGACCCAGGGATTGAACTTGTGTCCCGGTGTCTCCTGCAGTGGCAGGCAGGTTCTTTACGTAACGCACCGTGCCACCTGGGAAGCCCCTCTCTGACCATAAAAATGTTGACTGTACACGAGGTCAAGAGAATAAAAGCTGCGGCCTGACTGCCTCAGTGTTGCAGGCTGAATGCAACCAAATTTTTGATGACACAGTAGGAATTCCGAAGTCATCTTATTTTTCTCTTCTTATAGGAGCAAAAATAAGCCAAGCTCTCATTTATTGTTCAAATAGAGCCTATTTTTCTCTACCATGACATCCCCCAATTCTTCACAAACACAGGACTTAGCCCTCCTTTTAGAGATAAACTAGCATTTTTCCAATCACTTTAGTCATTTCGACTTAGCCCTGCTTGAATTCACTCTAACCAACAGAATCAACTTAACTTCCCTATAGCAGAGTCCAGTTTTTTTTTTTTTTTTTTTAATGTGATAAAAACATGCAGCTGGGAGAGCCGAAGAAAACTACTGTCATATCCATTTCTAACAATTTTTACATTTCTATTAAAACCTAGGTAGCAAAATACCTTAGCTGTCATTATTAACTTCTCTAATTGGTTTATTTTTCATAGGGGATGAGCAGCCATGCTTCTTTAGAATAAATACACTAGATTGAAAAAAAAAATCACAGAGGAAGATCTCTGTCTAGTGACATTTACACTATATGATCATTTCTGTATAGATAAATAATGAAGGCTTTAAACTTTTGAATCTAAAAAATAAGTAATCAAAACAGGAAAACACATCATAATCTCATTACCTGGAGTATCCAATTTGAGAATAATGGATCTGGAAGAAATTTTAGTGAATAACTTCATCAAATTCCTAATTTTATAAACATGGAACTTGAGAGTCCAAATATTAAGTAACAAAGCACAACCCTGTCACAGGATGAGTGCGAGCACAGACTAAAATCCAGTTTCCCAGTTTTCAATGCCACTTTCCACACCATGCAGCGCATCCCCAGGTCTGTCCTCCAGCAACCTGTGATGTGTGCCTTGAACAACATGAAATCACACTCCCGCCAAATATTTTAGAGAGACCATTTACAAAAATCGGCTGACTCTTTGATAAACTAGTTTAAGGATAGGATAATTGAGGAATCTAATTCACAGTTGCCAAGCTTAAAGTGGGTTCCTGCTAGGAGATTTATAAAGCGTATGCCAACTGCACTATCCTTGAAGGTCCCCTTTAAAAAAAATAATCAAAGAGGTTAAGATCAGTAGTCTCAAAGGTCTTATACTGGCTTAATCTGGAAGTCACATCTGATTTTTGGAATCTTAAAAATACGGTCTGAATGTAGAAAAATACATGTACCAACAGATGCAACAGCTACAAAAGCAGTCAAATGATAACTTAGCACAGCAAACTTTGCAGAGTGTCAGAACAACTTAAGAAATACAGGATAGGAATGACTTTGAGGAAGTCTTAGAAACTCAATGAGTGTTGGGTTTTGGTCACATGACAGTAACTTTAGTGCAATATTGATAAAAGGCATGGGAAGGTAAAGCACGAGGATAAAGAACATAGATGTGTTTGCACAGACTCTAAGGTTAAGAGGATGCAAATGGCAAGCCACTCCAGTGTTCTTGCCTGGAGAATCCCAGAGACAGGGGAGCCTGGTGGGCTGCCGTCCATGGGGTCGCACAGAGTCGGACACGACTGAAGCGACTTAGCAGCAAGCCCAGGTGGCATCACTTTTAAGTAAGAACTTTTGCTCTTAGGTATGTTTGCTACATCTGTAGCAAGCTTAATGCAGCCAAGGTACCACTATGTCAGTTGTGAAGGATCTGAGGTGCATGTTGCAGCAAGAAAGTTTCCTTATTTTCTAAAATATTCTATATTAAAGGGTTAAATGTAATTTCTAAAACTGTCATATAATAATGATTTAGTTCAGTTCCCAGATGAGACATCACTCTTGCCTGCTGTTTCCCTCAACATAGAATTCAACAAGTATTCATAGCAGGTTGCTGGATAATTATTTTGCATGAGTTCTTCAAAGAGTGAATAAGTAAACAGAGTTTAGTGTATCTACACCATAGAAATCCAACTTAATACCTAAAAGAGACACAACAACATGGATAAATTTTGAGGGAACTATACTGAGTGAAAAAAACTCACAACCAACAGGTTACATACAGTATGATCTCATTCACACAAAATTCTTGAAATGACAAAATCATAAAAATAGAGAATATATTCTCTCTAGGGATGGGAGGGATGTGGGTTTGGCTATTAAATGGTAACTTGGGATCCTAGTGTTGACAGAAATGTTCTATATCTTGACCAGGGTGGTAGATACATGGGCCTACACAGGTCACAAAAATGTATAGAAATACCTCCCTCCCAGACACATATAAGTAAAACAGGAGATATGATCAGGATTGGCAGACTGAATAAATACCAAGAACCTGCTTATGCTATTACACCATAGTATTTCAAAATGTCACCATTCAGTGTAAAACTGAGCAAAGGGGATATGTTCTCTTTATTATTTCCTACAACTGCACGTGAATTGGCAGTTATCTCAAAATAATGTTTTATTAAAAATGATTTTATAACAAATAAAATCAATCAAACACTACTAAGATTTAGTATGTTTCTGTGTCCTCATTACATCCCTCTGTCATTTATTTATGGATTTAAGAAAAAACCTCATTTTACATCTCAACCCCTGAGTTTATGTACAGTTGCACATTTCTGCAACTTCACTTGGAGATAAGGTCATGGCCTCAATAATATATAATAGGGACTTTGGGAGGAGTCTAGCTTCTGGCTCTGTTTTCCTTTCTTAGACAGTAGAAGCTTTGAGGAAAGATGTCATGTTAAACATTTGATTCAGTCAACAGACATATTAACTTTTTTCACTTTACTTTCATGCTCTTATCAACTACTGACCTCTAACTACAGCTGGGGGCTACATATTTTATTCTTATATAATAGTACTCTTCAGTTCTGGTAATTCTCTTGTACACTGCAGATTTAACATAACACTGATGTGTCCACTGAGCTTTTTAAAAGTACCGTAGGATACAAGGTTCACATACATTTTAGTAAATCTACCATAAGAAAATGACTTTTTAAAATCAGTTATTCCTCTATTCTACATTATCATTTTATGTTTATAACCTTATTGTAACCTTACTGATTCTACTCACCATGTTAAAATTACACTTATTTTACTCTTCCCAAGGTTAAAATAAAGATTAAAATACCATTTATTATCATTGTTATTACTTTATTATCCCCATAAGAGTCTAGAGTCACCATCTTCCTTTGCCCTTCTTTGGTATTGGTATAAAGAGGCACTTTCTATTAATATTTTATGTTATGTCTTTCTTTAGTTGCATTGCCTTTTCCAATTTAACTTCTATGAAGTTTTTTAGCTTTCTTTTCCCTTTCTGTGTCATTTTCATTATTTATCAAAATAACTATGCACTTATGACTTTTCCTATTTTTCATAAATAATGCTAGATTTTTTAGTGCCCTGCTTGCATTTTCCCTGATGAACTATTAAATTCCTTGGATACTATCAGATTACCACAAGAATCTGTGCCCAAATATATCCAGATAACTGAATCCAGCTTCTCAGTTCTTAGATTAAATCATTTTATGTGGCATAATTCCATGTGTTCTTAAAATAGCAGCATGATTTTTTCTTACTCTACTGAACAGCCTTGGTATATCTATTGGCTATAATTATTGATGAGGAAGTCAAACTCAACTACTAACTAAAATGTATCAACTCCCTTAATCCTTTCTGAATCCTCCTTAATCCTGTCCTGAATCCACCTGGTAAAGAATCCACCTGCAATGTGGGAGACCTGGGTTTGATCCCTGGGTTGGGAAGATCCCCTGGATAAGGGAAAGGCTACCCACTCCAGTATTCTGGCCTAGAGAATTCCATGGACTGTATATTCCATGGGGTCCCAAAGAGTGAGACACGACTGAATGACTTTCACTTTTAATCCTTTCTTCCTAATTTACTTGATATCTACTAATCTACTATGATAAATATATCTTAGTAAGTCCTTTTAAATACTTTGTGAAAAAAAACTCAAACCAAGGAGATGGACAGATATGGCAGAAAGAACCTGCCGAACAATTAAGTAAAATAAGAAAGAAAGTAACTCTCATTTATCAGTTCAGTTCAGTTCAGTCACTCAGACACTCAGTCACTCAGACACTCAGACACACACACTCAGACACAAAGAGTCGTGTCTCACTCTTTGTGACCCCATGAATTGCAGCACACCAGGCCTCCCTGTCCATCACCAACTTCCAGAGTTCACTCAAACTCATGTCCATCAAGTCGGGGATGCCATCCAACCATCTCATCCTCTGTCGTCCCCTTCTCCTCTTGCCTTCAATCCCTCCCAGCATCAAAGTCTTTTCCAATGAGTCAACTCTTCACATGAGGTAGCCAAAGTACTGGAGTTTCAGCTTTAGCATCAGTCCTTCCAATGAACACCCAGGACTGATCTCCTTCAGAATGGACTGGTTGGATCTCCTTGCAGTCCAAGGGACTCCCAAGAGTCTTCTCCAACACCACAGTTCAAAGCATCAATTCTTCGGCACTCAGCTTTCTTCACAGTCCAACTCTCACATCCATACATGACCCCTGGAAAAACCATAGCCTTGACTAGACGGACCTTCGTTGGCAAAGTAATGTCTCTGCTTTTGAATATGCTATCTAGGTTGCTCATAACTTTCCTTCCAAGGAGTGTCTTTTAATTTCATGGCTGCAATCACCATCTGCAGTGATTTTGGAGCCCCTAAAAATAAAATCTGACACTGTTTCCACTGTTTCCCCATCTATTTCCCAAGAAGTGATGGGACCAGATGCCATGATCTTAGTTTTCTGAATGTCTAGCATTAAGCCAACTGTTTCACTCTCCTCTTTCACTTTCATCAAGAGGCTTTTTAGTTCCTCTTCACTTTCTGCCATAAGGGTGGTGTCATCTGCATATCTGAGGTTATTGGTATTTCTCCCGGCAATCTTGATTCCAGCTTGTGCTTCTTCCAGCCCAGCATATCTCATGATGTACGCTGCATATAAATTAAATAAGCAGGGTGACAATATACAGCCTTGACGTACTCCTTTTCCTATTTGGAACTAGTCTGTTGTTCCATGTCTAGTTCTAACTGTTGCTTCCTGAGCTGCATATAGGTCTCTCAGTAGGCAGGTCAGGTGGTCTGGTATTCCCATTTCTTTCAGAATTTTCCACAATTTATTGTGATCCACACAGTCAAAGGCTTTGGCATAGTCAATAAAGCAGAAATAGATGTTTTTCTGGAACTCTCTTGCTTTTTCCATGATCCAGTGGATGTTGGCAATTTGATCTCTGGTTCCTCTGCCTTTCCTAAAACCAGCTTGAACATCTGGAAGTTCAAAGTTCACGTATTGTTGAAGCCTGGCTTGGAGAATTTTGAGCATTACTTTACTAACGTGTGAGATGAGTGCAACTGTGCGGTAGTTTGAGCATTCTTTGGCATTGCCTTTCTTTGGGATTGGAATGAAATGGCTTCTACTAAATAATGAAATGACCTCTTCTCTAGCCAATCTACCCTTTGCCGCCCAAAATATTTCTCTGAAGTTTAAAGCTGAGAATATCTTCATGGAAAAGCTCGCTATACCCAAAAAACCATTAGTTTGTGTTCTAATAGTTTTTGAAACCCTGTAAAATTTGGTTGCAAAAGAAGTCATCTTTCTCCACTCCCAACACTATTCTCTCCTCAGATCATCGTCTGTCCCAGCAGCTCAGGATCGCACTCAGTTCCCTAAAGAAACTGACCCTTTCCACTCCCTATGAAAACCTAATCAACACTCCTCATCTCCACCAATGCACTTACAACTGACATTGTGTAGGCCGGATAGACCTACAGATGTGTTCCCCCAACTCAGGGATGATGTTGGGGCCTGAATCTGTAACGCCACTAAATAATTTCAGCACCTTGTAAAGCAATGGAACATTGGAGGCACTTTGTTCTCAAATGAATGGATAGACAAATAAATGGAAGGAAGGATGGAGGGATGAAAGTGTATATGGATGCTTTTTCCATAGTCTATGAATAGTTCCCACCATTTCTGGTCACCAAAGTAATCGAAGATCCAGTTTGAATTCAACACATTTTATCCAGTCACTGTAGTTGGAGATAATCATTACATATTTTAATTTATAGTTTGTTCCTTAATCTGTACCTTCTAATTATGCTTTCATTATAATTATTGAAGTACACAGTTGCCTTTAATTGATTGCAAATCATTTGCTACCTGGGAGCTTATTGAACTCTGTGCTCCTCAATGGCTTAACATTCAGCCTGGCAGGGAGCAATCACTGAATAATCTGTGCACAAGTCTATGTGATAATCAATAATCTTGGAACAGTGTTCAATAGTAAATCAGTATGTAGAAAATATCAGAATAGCGTTCATGACAAAAATTAACAAATATTAATACTTACTGAACCCCTACTCTGTGCAAATAAGAATGTAGTTAAACTTCAATTACCTTGACTTTGCTTCATGCGTCAAAAACATGAATTTACTAAATGTTTATTTTCTCATAAACAAAAAAAGAATTACTGACCCCAAAATGACTAATTTTTAAAAGAACAAATTTGTGTCTGGTGAATGAAAATATCCTTTTGTATATTTATGTCAATATAATATATGTATATATTATGTCATATATATGTCAACAAGTTTTGACAATCATGTTGTTACAAAGAAAGGAAGCCAAGAAAAAGTCTTGTCTGAATAGAATATAAAGGCAAGAACTATAGTGGCATTGAAAGTCCTATTAGAACATAGTCAAGGATCGCAGAGAATTGACTTCACATTCATACTTTGTAGGATGGGAAGAGCTATTTATAATGCTTGTCTCATAGGGTGAATGATCTTTTATATGTAATGACAATCATATGAAAGCATTTTCAAATGCAGGCAACTTAGCAATGGGGAAACAGAGGCAAAGAGAAAATGCATGATTTCTAAGAGTCGCAGCAAATAAAGGGTCAAGTGTCCCCTTGAACATTGTTTCCACCCCATTCACTCTATCTTCTAATTCAGGGTAATTTCAGTATTTTTCATTGTAGAAAAGCTGTTCATCTAGGACATTAGGGAATCTAATGATGTTGGTTAAAAACTTTTGATGTCTATCCAAAGCAATATAACCATGGAACAAATAAAGGGACTCAGAAATTCTCCCTTTCTGTATTTCAAGCAAGCTGAGGAACCCCCTAGTATACACGTATTTGGCCATTGACAGGTAAAGATATATACTCAATTAAAAGATCATATTATAAATACTACACTGTAAGTACATAGGAATTTTGTTGTTGTTCAGTCACCAAGTCTTGATCACCTCTTTCCGACCCCATGTACTGCAGCATACCAGGCTCCTCTGTCCTCCACTATCTCCCAGAGTTTGCTCACATTCATATCAATTGAGTCGTTTATGCTACCTAAACATCTCAGGAAAGCCGGATTTAACTGGGCTAAACTCTACCAGAAAGTTTACTCAAGTTTCTGGCTGTCCCCAATGCATCGACTCATGGAACCCACTTTTTTTTCAGACAAAAATAGATGTCTGGGGTTTGACAGGCACACACAAGTTATCATAACGTATGCCCCTCTTTTTACAATTACTCCCTACTCAGAAAATCAAGATAAAGGCAGAAAAGACTTTTCATGTATGGAATTTCAGACTGCAATACCCATTAAGAGTCCCCTGCAGTACGCTGGTTATCCTGGAAAAATAAAACAAAGTTATTATATCATATTCTTTTAACACTGAATATGCAGCAGGCAGTATTCTAGGATCTTTGTTTATGCAATGTCCTTCAATTATGTCAACAACTCTATGAAGTAGTTATGATTGTTTCATGTAGACGAAGAATCTGAGACTAAAAGAGGTAAAATAGCACGTGCAAGGCTCCGTAATGGAAGGTGAAAACACAAAAATCTTCTTTCTGACTTTGAAGTCTTATTCTTGACCCCTATATGCCCAATGCATTTAATCTTCATAACAGACCTATCTATTATCCCCACTTAACAGATGAGAAAAATGAGGGTCAGAATTCAATACCTGTTCAACAGTTACTTTCTTCTATGGAGTGACTCACACAAAATTAAATGAAGCCCTTCTCCCTCAAATCACCATTTCCAATTGACACCGTGCTGCCAACAACTGTGGTGGAAACACCCTTATGAAGTCATTGTCTTTTAATATTTGTATTAATGTTCAAACTATTTATTTGAACTAAAGTGAAGAAAATAAAATAACAAAACAAGCAAAAAATATGTCTCAAATTCTTACAGTAATTTAGAAAGAGTAGCTCTGGTTTGAAGTACAAAAACAAAGTCCTCACTTATCTTAGGCCCATCCAGTAAACTCCATATACCTTCTCCCCATGGACTCAAAGCAGCACATGGCTGTTCTTTTTACAGTTCAGGCTCCACTGTTTTCTCTGAACCTCTAGGTTACTGTGTTTTGTAATCACTAATAAGGACCACCTGCCTCTTGAGAGATTCAGTCTCACCAAATGGAGAAGCCCAATTGTTCAAATTCACTCTCAGGTAGACAATACGCCCTTCATGGGTAGACTGAGATTACGGAATAAAAAACCGAAATCATAATGAACAATTCTACTAATTGACTGTAATTGCTAAGTTAATAACATATGCTAGTTCCATTAAAAAAATACTTGGAACAATACCGATAATGCTTTTGAGGAAACAAAATGCTTCATAATTTTCCAGGGGGGAAGAAAGAATAAACTACTTGTTTTAAAATTTCTTTTACTTCACTAAGATATATTCAGGACAAATTTATTGGACTCATATATGTTTAATCATACACCCTCTATGTACAAACTTATCCTATGGCTGAGTTCAGTGAGAAAAACGGGCTGCTTTTTAAATAAGTCAAATTCAATTCAATGCTTATCATTGAAAGTATGAAATCTACTACAAATTTGATTTAAGAGAACAAGGAGAGATGGAATGCTTGAAGAGTACTCTCCCCTGCCCTCATCAGAACCCCCATCAGCATCATTCCAGATCAGATGCCTGTGTTTGGCTGAAAGTTCAAAACCACAGACATAATGTTCATCTGTGTTCCTGCCTCACTGCACTAGAATTGTTGATTTGAGGGTCTTTCTATCCTTCCAGTCTGTGGGAGCCCTGAGAGCAAGGTCCACATTTTCACTCTAATTCCAACTTTTAGCATGGAGTATGTGCACAGAACGAATGTATCCAATCCATTCAAAATGACTGCCTAGGTGACAATATCTAGTCACACCCTACCATAGGAAAAGAAACTACGTATTTATATTAAATAAAGTTTACTTTGTAATGCAGACAGATTTGCTAAAGTATTAAGGCCAATATTGAAGGCAGGCAATAGGCTATAGGGACAAATGGTCTCCATTTGTTTATTTATTTTTAATTGAAGGATAATTACTTTACAATGCTGTGTTGATTTCTGCTGTACAACAGTGTGAATCAGCTGTGAGTAAACATATGTATATCCTCCTTCTTGAGCCTCCCTCCCATCTCCCACCCATCTAGGTCAACACGGAGCACTAAGCTGAGCTCCCTGCGCCAGACAGCAGCTTCTCACTAGCTAAAATGGTCCCCATTTTAAGTGAACAGAGTCTGAACTTGTTAAAGCAAACAAGTGCCTCTTCCTAAAGGACCTTCAGTTCTCTACTCACCACATTCATCCTCAGATCTTCCCTTAACCACATGGTATCATGAGATATTGGATTAGTAATAGGTAACATTTATGGGCATCATATGTGCCAAGCTCTGGACTAACTGCTTTATTGTATGATTTCATTTAATTCTTATAACAACCATCTGAGGTAAGTGCTATTAATGCTTCCACTTTATAAAAGACAAAACTGAGGCAAAGCATTTGTTTAGTGTCCTCCCTGAGATCGGGGGCTTCCCTGATGGCTCAGTGGGTAAAGAATCTGCCTGCAATGCAGGAGACATGGGTTCAATCCCTGGGTCGGGAGGATCCCCAGGAGGAGGAAATGGCAACCCACTCCAGTATTCTATTTTTTTTTCCCCCATGGATGGTGGAGACTGGCAGGCTACAGTCCCTAAGGTCACAAAGAGTTGGACACAACTGAGCAGCTAAGCGCACACACACACGGCCTGAGATCTAAGCAGAACTTGAGTAAACCTGTCACTTTCCAAGCAACTCCTTCTGCACCTTCAAACAGATGAGTAATCCAGTTTCCAAAGAGAAATAGTCATTTTGTTTGTTTTCATAAAATTCAGAATTCAACCCTGGACGTACAACCTCTCTTTACAGTCTAATTGACTCTATTTTCTTCTGAGAGCTGATTTTCTCTGTTTCAGTAAAGCTGGCATGGCTATTTAGTCATAAACAATCATAATCATGCATGAGAAATAATTCTCACAAATTGTTTTGATATATTTTATGAGCAACAACACAATAATAAACATAAAACCTTTCATGCACCATAAATGTACATAAAAGAGCAGCTTGATATTCAACATAAAGTTTTATAATAAGCATATATATGGTGAGAGATGTGTGTGAGCATGTCTACTTGTGTACAGTTATTTTAGGTATCTTGGTATTATATATGTGTGCATGGATTTTCAACCATTAAACTTTGTTATTCAAATCTGTAATCATAAGACTATAGTAGGCAGGTTGGCATTTATAAAAGTCAGATAAAAAGAAGCTTCCCCATTTTAATCATTAGCAAATTTTCTTTGTGGTGTTCAATTATTTGATTTCACAGAGGTCCGCTGTAAAAAGGACTTTTGCCAAGAAACTATAGATGTTCGGGTTGGTATCAAAAACCTGTAGAGTTACCAAAGTTTTGTTTCAGTAAATGTTAATTTGGGTTGCAGGAGAATGGAAGTTTCATCAGGTTCCTAGAGGCAGTAAGCTGTAGATATGTGGTCTTACATACTATAACAATAGTTGCAAAATAAGTTGTCTGTGCATTATTGAATGCAGAACTGTGATAATTATCAGGAAGTCATACATAGACAATAAATCATAAATATCCTAAGTTTTGTTATTTCTTATTATCTGCTTTGCTGAGAATTGTGGTAACTGTTGCTGTATAAACATAGCGTTTCAGGGGCTATATTTGGACATTGAGAAGTGAAAACTGTATTAAAAACACCACGCTAAATTGATGTTCTCTGAATGGGTCCAGCCATAAGAAAGCACACACACATGTAACACACCCACAGACCAGAATGATCTCTCTCCCCACCCTCATGGATGACATACATCACTACCTTCCAGCTAGGATAAGCTATAGCTAGGAAAGGACCTTAATTATTCATTTAAGAAATGAATTCAACTGTCACAGTGTTATGGTAGCTTTGAAAATCAAGAAGAATAGAGGCTCTTATTAGAAGAAAGAGTGAAATACTAGGACAAAAGAACCATAGAATAATATGCTTCTAGTTTTATTTGACACATTTTAAAGGTTCCTTACTGCCTACAGAGGAAACACTGCTGTTGTAGTGATTCCTCGGCCACTCAGTCCCTATAAACAGTCCAATGTTACAGACAGATACGAGAATGTATTACAGACATCGATGTTCATGTATGAAGGAACTCTGACCCTTAGCTGAGACTCCCAGGCACACTCCTTATTTCTCTGCACCGGAAGGAGTCAGTGTGCATGGATATGGCATTCCAGGCTCTTAAATCTGAAATAATTCCTTACCCAGTGGTAAGCAGACGCTTCTCCAACACCTCTACACCCCTGCCTTGCAGCCATTACCAGTCCTATACCTTGGGACTTTGGGCTTCCCCAACCATCAATTTCAGAATTAGCTTCCTGCTCCAGAGCCCCTTCTGATTAGTGGGTGCTGGTACCAGCCACCACTCCCCAGGGTCCTCAAAGACCCCATTCCCTAGGATAGTCCCTCTGGAGGGCTGCCTGCCCACCATACACATCTGCTAGAGTTTCTCCTGCTGCCTCCATCCACATGCCATGCCCACCAGGTCCCAGCAGGAGAAGACAGAGCTCAGGGTGTTGGTGACAGCACGGCACTGGGCAGGCAGATGCCAGTTGCCTTTGGCTCCATTCCATCTGGGACCCAGGTGAGACCTCTCAGGGTGGGCCCACCCTAGGACCTTCCTTCCATCTGGTCTCCAAGTTGTCCTCACATGGCTACTTGTAGGAACAACAAGATCTGTGGACCTTGATGACTTTCCAGGAGATGGGGATGGCAGGCAGCCCTATGGGTTGTTTAAAAATCTGAACATCTCTTTTGGGTACATTAACTTTCTCTAGTGTTGTGACTCAAAAAGGTAATATAAATGAGGACCCTGATTCACTTCCATCCGTCAGATGTAGCCATAGATCTCAACTTACGATATGGCAAAGGTGAAATATGCTTATTTTTAAGCACCAACTTGGTCATTCACGGCACACTGTCACCCCTCCTCCCACACATCCACACATACACATACATACACACATACTGTATAAACATTGGAACAAATGAGTCTTTCAGAAAAGTGCAAAATTCCCAAAGTGTTTATACAGTCACTTAAAAGGAAATGAGATCTTCATTAAATCCCTACAGGTACCAGATTTCTCCAGAGACACTTAAGACTTCCCATCACATTTTAAGGTTGAGGAAGGATCAAATCATACATTTTCTAAAAGTCGGCTTATAAGAAAATCAATTCTAATGAATAGTATATTGATATAATACACTTAAAAGTAAAGCATCGCTCCTTGAGAACCATAGACATAAATGTAAGCTCATACTGATACTTGCTTTTAGATGAAGCTGATTGGTCCAGTGCCCAATGATTTTGTATTCTGTACTTTTGTTGGTTATTTGGTACTGGAAGATGTCATAACGACCAGGAGCATCTCCATTTTCATTGAAAGTGACTGGTGTCCCAGCACTACCTGTAAATGTTTAGAAAACAATGTTAATAACTTTCCAGTGAGATAGCCTACTGGGCTTATTTTTCTCTAAGAAAAAAATAGTAGATAAAAATATATTGTGCATAGTAAGAGATACGAAGATTACAATCCATACAAGGTCATTCTTGATAGCATAGTATCGCTGACATGAAAAGAAGCCCAGACGTACATTCAAGAAGACCTGCCTCATTACACACATTAGAAAGTAAATGACGAGCATCCAAGTTAGGCAATGTATATAACAGTTAAATAAATAAAAGTTGATAGGCTGGATAGCTAATACCAGCTACAGAGAACGACAGTTAATAGAGTAGAGTGTAAATTCCTCGAAGCATAACAGTTATTGTACAATACAAACTATGATCAGTAACTCAAAATGTGGCAGGGGAACGTCCCAGACAGATTCCCTAGAGTTTTACTTTATTTGGACTTGAAGGCCATCTGGATCAATAGCCCCATTCAATGTTTCTTCTTGGCTTCCCTGGTGGTCCAGTGGTTCCATGCTTCCAATGCAGGGGGTGTGGGTTTTATCCCTGGTCTGGTAACTAAGATTCCACATACTATGCAATGTGGCCAAATAATAATAATAACAATATCACTTCTAAGATGCTGCTTTTGCTACCTCTGCCTAAGAATTTATCAACAGGGGCTACTGTTTGGACCCTCTTAGTGGGCGAGGCAGCGATCACTGAGAAGTCCCACCTCTGCTCAAATCACAGAAGATCCCCCAATTCACTGTGATAGTGTAATAGAGATGGGGTGGCAGGATGCAAGAAAAGTCAGCTTTTCTAGACTACCATTTCTCTCAGAAGCTTTAATCTTTTTCTCTTAATAGCTTCTGCTCACTTTTACTTTCCCTCATCAACTTTTACATAATCACAGGATTTCTCTCTCTCTCCTTTTTGCTATTTTCCTCTAATTTAAGTATTCAAAAAACATGCAAATATCATTTTTTATTTGGAGGAAAATTGCTTTACAATGTTGTGTTGGTTTCTGCCATACAACAATGCAAATCAGCCATGATTATACATACATATACCCCCTCACTTTTGAGCTTCCCTCCTCCCCTCATTCAACCCCTCTAGGTCATCACAGAGCACCAGGCTGGGCTTTCTGTGTTATACTCAACTTCTCATCAGCTATCTATTTTATGCATGGTAGTGTATGTATGTTGACGTTTTGGATTTATAAACTAATTGTATATATATATATATATATATATATATCATAAAAAACATCCCATCCCAAGACCAAATCTCCTTTTAGTGTACAGATAGTAACACAATTGATTGGAGGCAACAAATTTAGTTAACTATTAATATATATTAATAACACTGGAAATATTTAGTCTTATCAGTCCCCAAAGATCCGAAACCACAGCTCTCCCTCAAACTGATTTTCCCCTTCATTTTCCCCTCCATTCTTTGTTAAGAGAATCTTAACTTCAACAATAATCACAGGTTTTCAGGATAGAAAATGATCTCGACACCCCATGTTTTCTTGTTCCATCTATAGCCTCAATATCTATATAGAACTTCCTTTTCTCTAACAGTCTTTAGATATTGCTCCCATCCCACCCCTTTATCTTCTTGCCTTATACTTTGCTATCTTGACAAATTCACCTAAACATGAATCTATTTCCTTTGTGCCTATCTTGTCTCTGCATGTTCCTTTTCCTGAATTTCTTCTTACCCTATACCAGGTTTAATTTCTATACTATTCAAGAAACTGTCCCCTACTTGCTATTTCTTTTCCATATTGTACTCTCCAAAAATATATGTACTGTTAATACTTACATATTTCAACTCTATATAGTTCCATCTTATAATGAATTTCTTCTTCCAGGGGTCCCCAACCTCTGGGACCTAACATCTAATGATCTGAGGTGGAACTGATATAATAGTAATAGAAATAAAGTGCATGATAAGTGTAATGTTCTTGAATCATCCAAAATCCATTTGCTCCACCAGTCCAGAGTCTATGGAAAAATTGTCTTCCAAGAAACTGGTCCCTGGTGACAAAAAGGTTGGGGACCACTGTCTTATTCTACTTGTGGGTTTTTAAAAAGAACTAAAAATCACAAAAGTCTAAAACATTTAACTTATCAAGCATAATGATGACCTAAAATAGTACCTTGCATATAAATAAAATCAGAATCTCACAGCGTCATTTAGGGCACTTTCCTCCTATTTGAAGGAGAGAAATCTAATAGCCTCTGTTCTCTGATTGTTCAGTCACTCAGTCATGTTTGACTCTTTGAAACCTCATAGACTGCAGCACACCAGGCCTCCATTTACTTTACTATCTCCTGGAGTTTTCTCAGACTCAAGTCCTTTGAGTTGATGATGCCATCCAACTATCTCATCCTCTGTTGCCCTCTTCTCCTCCTGCCTTCAATCTTTCCCAGCATCAGGGTCTTTTCCAATGAGTCAGTTCTTCACTTCAGGTGGCCAAAGTATTGGAGATTCAGCTTCAGCATCAGTCCTTCCAATAAATATTCAGGGTTTATTTCCTTTAGTATTGACTGATTTGATCTCCTTGCCATCCAAGGGATTCTCGCGAGTCTTTGCCAGCACCAAAGTTTGAAGGCATCAACTGCACGGCACTCAGCCTTTTTTATTGTCCAGCTCTCACATCTGTACATGACTACTGGGAAAACCATAGCTTGGACTCTATGGACTTCTGTCATCAAAGTGATGTCTCTGGTTTTTAATACACTGTCTAAGTTTGTCCTAGCTTTCCTTCCAAGGAGCAAACTTCTTTTAATTTCATGGCTGCAGTCACTGTCTGCAGTGATTTTGGAGCCCAAGAAATAAAATCTGACACTGTTTTCATTTTTTCCTCTTCTATTTGCCATGAAGTAATGGGACCAGATGCCATGATCTTAGCTTTTTGAATGGAGATTTTAAGCCAGCTTTTTCACTCTCCTCTTTCACTTTCATCAAGAAACGTTTTAGTTCCTCTTTGCTTTCTGCCACTGCTGTTACTCAGTGGTGTCCAACTCTTTGTGACCCCAAGAACTGTAGCCTGCTGGACTCCTCTGTTCATGGGATTCTCCAGTCAAGAACACTGGAGAGGGCTGCCATTTCCTTCTCCAGGGGATCTTTCTGAGGAATCAAACCCTGGTCTCCCGCAATGCCGGCAGATTCTTTTTCTATCTGAGCCACCACTAAGATAGTAAGACTTTCTGCCATTAGACTGGTATTATTTGCATATCTGAGGTTGTTAATATTTCTCCCGGTAATCTTGATTACAGCTCGTAACTCATCCAACCTGGCTTTTCTCATGATGTACTCTGCATATAAGGTAAATCAACAGGGTGATGGTATACAGCCTTGATGTAATCCTTTCCCAATTTTGAGCCAGTCCATTGTTCCATGTCTGATTCTAACTGTTGCTTCTTGACCTGCATACAAGTTTCTCAGGAGACAGGTAAAGCGATCTGGTATTCCCATGTCTTTAAAAATTTTCCACAGCTTGTTGGGCTTCCTTGGTGGTTCAGATTACAGTAAAGAATCTGCCTGCAATAAAGGAGATCTGGGTTTGATCCCTAGGTCAGGAAGATTCCCTGAAGAAGGAAATGGCTATCCACTCCAGTATTCTTAGAGAATTTCAATTCATTTTCTGTTCTCTGGAATCATCTTAAAATTTGAACGCAGTGTGAAATCTTGGATGAGATACCTGGCATCTACAAACACTGGTAAGGGCACAAGAGATTGGCACAGCATGGAGGAAAGAGCACTGTTATGAGACACAAGGGCTGCTCATTCATGCTCACTTTGCTTCTGCATGTATTTTCACAACTTAGGTTTATCTCTTTTCTTCAAATGTCACATAGGGACTTAACAACAAAGATGAACATATTTAGAAGTCTCAAAAATCTATATGCATTTACATTATTTTTATTAGTTCACATGGGAAATAACTCTAGATATAAATCAAGAAATAGGGAATTGGGGAATAAAACAGGAGCTCTCCTATCTCTTAGTTATTCATCAGATTCACAAGTGGAAACCCCTGTGCCACAACTGATAAAAATATTTTCTTACTCTTAGTGACCCTGAGCAGTTGTTGCTGTTGTTTTCATTCAAGTCCAAATCTTCTGAGACCCCATGGACTGGAGCCCACCAGGATCCTCTGTCCATGGGATTTCCCAGTCAAGAATACTAGAGTGGGTAGTCATTTCCTCTTCCAGGGGATCTTCCCAACCCAGAGACTGAACCTGCATCTCCTCCATTGGCAGGTGGAGTCTTTACCACTGAGTCACCAGGCAAGCCCCGATCCTGAGCAGCTAACTAAAATGGGAGTAATAATACTTTTCTCATAGAGTTGTTATGAAACTTAAACAAATACTTGTCAAGTACAAAGAACAATGCAGATGGTAATTAAATATTATGATAATAATGATGATGATTCACCCCATATGTATTCTCAGCAGACACCAATGCAGAGTAATAGATAGGATAATGAAAATCCTTTAAGTAATGTCTAGACAATGGATTATGGAAATTCAATGGGTAAGAGATTACCAGATGACTATATATATATATATATGTGTGTGTGTGTGTGTGTGTGTGTATACAAGTTAAGAAATTTCACATTAATATCATCAAGTCCTGACATTTATATATGACTTTACAATTCTGATATCATATATACTCTGTGAATAAAGGAATACTTATTTTTTTCTAGCTTTCCCAATGTTGTCACATTCCTCACTTAATAGCTCCTTATCTCCTACAACAGCTTCCCAGTGTTTTAGGAGAATGTCACTTGCGTAACATATTCTCATGAATATACTCTGAGTTATATATAATTCCTAGTGTGCCAGCTATTTCCATATCTCTTTTTCCAACTTGGGAAAGTATATTGGAAGTCAAGTGAATTAGAACTATATTATCATAAAAATAATTGCCCAACTTAGATTGTTGTTGCTTAGTCACTGAGTTGTACCCCACAGACTGTATAGTCTACAGGCCCCTCTGTCCATGGGATTTCCCAGGCAAGGATATTGGAGTGGGTTGCCATTTCTTTCTTCAGGGATCTTCCCAATCCAGGATTGAACCTGTGTCTCCTGCATTGGCAGGCATGTTCTTTATCACTGAGCCACCACGGAAGCACGCCCCACCAAACTTAGATAATTCAACATAATTATAACAAGTTATACTAAACTTGGCATTTCATGAAGAGGCAGTATACTAAATTATAAAGACTATAAATAAGTAAATATACTCATATACACTAAATTATAATATGCTAGAAATGTGGGTTTGGGAGCCAGATTACTGGATTCCAACCCCAGCACTGACACTTATTAGACAGATGATCTCAGGTAAGTTACTTTATCTCCCTGTACCTCATTCAGCTCATTTTTAAAATGGGCTAATTTTAATTCCCACCTCAGAGGGATATGTGAGGATTAAACGAATCAATACACAAGAAATATTCAGTAAATAGTAAGCATTATACAAATATTAGCTATTATTTTCTTATTGTTTTAATGCAGTGCTGTGTTTGAGATCCAGGGTCTATACATGAACAGAAAACTCAGTGAGCTTGTATGGCTTTTCTGAAGTCACCCTTTCCAATTTTTGTTCTCCTCTTCCAACACAAGGTCACATATACTTAAAATCTAGTTCTTTAAGTTCATCATACTCTTTATCACCATCCTGTTTTACACATGTTATTTTCTATAAGTTTTCTTACTCCTTTATTCTAACTCTTCTTCTCTATATATTTCCTTCAAGATGTGTATTAAAGGCACGCCTATTAATTTACCTTATCTTCTAAACCTGGAGCAGGGGTCCAAGGCCTCTTCACGTTCTGTTCTGGTCTCTCATGGCACGACCATCACTACCATCCATACACTTGTACAATTCATCCCCATCCCTAATCAAAATACCCATCCAACAGATATTCACTGAGAGCTTATTATGTGCTCAATACTGGGTGGGTCCTCTGCCTTCCTCACAAAACTGTAGTCTCCTTAATACAGGCAGATTGCATCTCTTATTGTGGGCACTGCACCAAAGACTGTTCAATATTTAGTATGCAAACAATAAATTACACGAAAGAAGCACCCACTAACAATCCCAAATAAATCCATGTTCACCCTCTTTGTAACACTATAACTTCACTTATATCATCTTTCATTTTTTTATAGTAACAAATGAAGGGACCAAATCAGTCCCTTTTTCACTGTCATTGGTGTAGTGTTAGAAACTTCTTTTGCAACTTGTGTTATTAATCTGATTTCTGATATTGGGCTAGATTTGCAGTAGAATTACTTCAACCCTTTCAGCCAAGAACTGATTCAATTCGTATTGGTTTATTTCAAATAATTGCCCTGGTACTGTGGTCTATGTAACAAAGAACACCCTAGAGTAGCTATGAGGGGCTATGGTGGTGGTGGTTTAGTCGCTCAGTTGTGTCCGACTCTTTGCCACCCCAAGGATGGTAGCACACCAGGCTGCTCCGTCCATGGGATATCCCTGGCAAGAATATTGGACTGTGCTGCCATTCCCTTCTCCAGGGGATCTTTCTAACTCAGGGATTAAACCCGGGTCTCCTGTATTACAGCAAGTCTCCTGCGTTTCTGGAGGATTCTTTGCTGACTGAGCCACCAGGGAAGCCACGAGGGGCTATGTTGTTTACTAATTTCTACAAGTAGAAATTTAAAAGGTCATCTTTAGTACTGAGACTGGGCACCTTGAAAAACAGAATTAAGTGGGATTTTGTCCAGAAAAAAAAAATCTTGATAGTATAAATTTTTCAATATATCCACCAATGTATTATGTTTTACTAAAAACACAAGAAATACAAATATTTTTAGGCTAAATTCATACATATATAGTAAACTATGCTCTAGGAAATTTTCTTGTGTTTCTTTCCATTCTAGACTTTATTTCAGAAATTTTGAAGTGCACCAATTTTTTACATACCCTTCAATCAATGTGGGCTAGTGGAGAAATGAAACCAAAGAACATGGAGGCTGAGGGAACTTTTAATAGTCAGATACTGCTCTCAGAGTCTCTATATCACCTTGGATATTTTCTGCATGGAAATGCATGGGAAAAACTTTACTTTGATTACTAGGCAAGTCACACTCCAATGTGCTTTTGTAAGAAAAATGATCCAACGAATGAAGATTTTATTTGAAAATGTTGACTCTGTTGAATATTGTTCTGGGGAAGAGTATGCACTTGGGATTTGGAAACTGGGGTTTGATTTCTCACTTTGCTGGTTACCTGTGTGATCCAGGCAAGTTATTCTCCCAAAACCTGTTCTGTCAATTGTCAAGAGAACATTATAACCCCAGCCCCCCTGGGCTATTACAAGGGTTACATAAGATGATGCACTTAAAGCACTTAATGTGTGACTGGCACACAACAGGTATGCAGTAGATGAAAGCTATCATATCATTATCCATTCCTTTGCTTACACTTATGCTCCCTTGGTCTACATTTTCTTATTTCCACAATGCAAAAAGCAATGCAAGAGTAAGTCATTCACCTTTATGTGTATACATTGTAAATATATTTATAAGTATAAGCCACTCAGTGCATACTATAGTCATGTTTATCGCTTTGCTTTCTCTTCCTTGCTGCAAAACTACCCATTTTTCTTCTCATTACCACCTGTGCTATTTGGTAAGCAGAAAAAATAAGAAGGCTAAAAATAAAATCAGTTAGTGTATTAATTTTTAGCACCCTTAAAAAAGAATATATGAGATGGAAGTCACTGACTAAACTGCCAGAGGAAATAGCAACTTGCCACAGAATCTCAATTATTCATGCTTTCCCTTTTCTTATCCAATTTATTTTTATCAAGTATTCATGGCAATCAATAAAGAGAACTGTATATTTGAATTAGAATCATACTAGAGTTTAATTATTTAGTGATCAGTCAGACTACTCTTATATATCTGTTACTTAGCCTTGGTTCATTAAAAACGTTAGCATTTGACTACTATATTCCCTTCCATCCATATTTCTGTTGATCATTTCTGGTGGCTTCATCATACACCTGAATGACTCTGTATCCTGGCCTCTACGTTAGCTGACGCTTATACTTCCAGTTTTCATTCTTTTCATGCATCTCACCAGCTGCTCTCATGATGACTCTAAACTCAGTAACTACCTCATCTCCCAAACTTTGCTCTCTGTATACTGCCTTCCACCCTCACTGCAAGAATTCTATGAGCCCTAAATTTATTGATTCTTTTATTACCCCAATTTCTCATTATATTTCACCCCCATGATAATTTCTCTTCCCTCCTAGTGTTCATAGGTTCTATGATTTTCCTTGCAAATGCCTTCTGTACTTACTTCTCCCTCTGTCCGATTTTATTCCTCTGCCGAAACACTCAAGATTGAACTCAATTGTATATCCTCTTTTTTTACACAAGCAGTTCAATATTGTTCAAAAAAAATCATACAACTGGCTGGTAAAGTCAGGACTAGATTGAAGCACGTGAGATGCCTGGGGCGTGACTCTGAGTTTCAGTGCCTCCCTAGATTCTGCACATTAGGTGTCCCATTTGCCTTATCTAGTCCTGACCCTGTGCTCTGCTCTTACTTTAAACGCATGACCTCAGGGATTTCCCTGGTAGTCCAGTGGTTAAGACTTTGCCTTCCAGTTCAGGGGTGTGGGTTTGATCCCTGGTGGGGGCGATAAGATCCCATGTGCCTCCCAGTGAAAAAATCAGAAACAGGAAACAGAAGCAATATTGTAATAATTTCAATAAAGATTTTAAAAATAGTCCACATCAAAAAAAAAAATCTTAATGCCTGATGTGACCTCAGATTCAAATATGTAGTCAACATTGTTCTTTGTTGATCCTATCACACTTCCCGCACTTCTGGATGACTGTTTCATGCCTAACACATCCAACATCTTCCACCCCTGCCACTTCAGCTCATCTCAGACTTTCTCACTTAAAAAAAAAAAAAAAAAAGCATCAATAAGACAAAGACTTCCTCCTCATTCCCCCACAGAACCTACAGTCTACCTGTATGTATGCTCAAATGATCCTCTTGCTGAAACACACAAGCCCCTGATCCAATCAAAGGTGTGCTCGTCCACTAGTGCTAGGACCTCCTTCACTCTCACTCTCCAGGCGCTTTCAGTCTCATCTTTTTGTTCTGTCACATCAACACATCAACATCTATGGTGGTCCCTTCAGTTTACAACTGAGTTATCATAGCTCTCATGTTAAAAAAAAAAAAAAAAAGCAAGCCAATAAATCTCATTATAACCTTACAGTTTCATTTATCCATTCTCCTTAACAGTTAAAATGAAAGTTTTTTTGAATGAGCTCTCCTCACATTCCATTTTCTCATTTTCCATTAACTCATCAGACACTGCTAACTTGAAATATAACCCCTTAGCTCCACTGATGAGTCTCAAATGTATACATCTAGCCCTGAGCATAGATTTATCCAATTACCTGTATCTCCACTTGGTTGTCTGATAACCACCTTCCACTTTATGTGTCCAGAAAAAACACTTGATTTTTTTTTCATTTCCAAACATGTTCCTCACAGTCTTTCCCCTCTTAATGAGGAACTGAGGATTGTCTATCCATTCAGTTAACTTGAAACCTAAGTTAAAACTCCACATATAATGGTAAAACATAAAGAGTGAACTAAAATTGTGGACCTTAGCTAATAGCAATGTATCAACACTGGTTCATTAGTTGTAATGAATGTACTATATTAAAAGCATGGAGAAAGTGAAGAGGAACTAAAAAGACCCTTGTGGGTGAAAGAAGAGAGTGAAAAAGCTGGCTTAAAACATTCAAAATCATGGTATCAGGTCCCATAACTTCATGGCAAATAGATGGGCAAAAGTGGAAATAGTGACAGATTTTCTTTTCTTGGGCTCCAGAATCACAGTGGATGCTGACTGCAGCCATGAAATTAAAAGACACCTGCTCCTTGGAAGAAAAGCTAAGACAAACCTAGACAGAAGAGACATTGTTTTGCTGATAAAGGTCCATGTAGTCAAAGTTATGGTGTTTCCAGTATGGTGTTTTCAGTTTCCAGTTGGACCATAACGAAGGCTGAGTGCCAAAAAAATTGATGCTTTTGAACTGTGGTGCTGGAGAAGACTCTTGAGAGTCTCTTGGACTGCAAGGAGATCAAACCAGTCAATCCTAAAAGAAAACAACCTTGAATATTCATTGGAAGGACTGATGCTGAAGCTGAAGCTCCAGTACTTTGTCCACCTGATGCAAATAGCCAACTCATTGGAAAAGACCCTGAGGCTGGGAAAGATTGAGGGCAGGAGGAGAAGGCGGTAACAGAGGTTGAGACAGCTGGATGGCATCAGTGACTCAATGGATATGAACTTGAGCAAACTCTAGGAGATAGTGAAGGGCAGGGAATCCTGGTGTGCTTCAATCCATGGGGTCGCAAAGAGTCAGAAATGACTCAGTCATTGAACAACAACAACACTAATACAAAATGTCAATTACTGGAAAAAATGCATGTTTGAAAGTATGAAATAAGTGAACTTTCTATACTGTCTGCTCACTTTTTTCTATAAATATAGTTATTCTTTAAAGAAGTTTAAGTAACTCTCTGGTGGTGCAGTGGTTAGGACTCCATGCTTTCAGTACCAAGGGTGTGGGTTCAATCTCTGTTCAGGGAACTAAGATTCTGCAAGCCTCACGGGAAGGCCAGATAAATCAATCATCCAATAAATAAAGCTTAAAAAACTAAAATAAATAAAATTATTTGCATTAAAGCATTTGTGTAACCTATCATATGTAATATATTATGATATCAAAATATAACCAATTCCCAGGTGGCTCAGATGGTAAAGGATTTCCTACAATGCAGGAGACCCATCTTCAATCCCTGGGTCAGGAAGATACCCTAGAAAAGGGAATGGAACCCCACTCCAGTATTCTTGCCTGGAGGATTTCATGGACAAAGAAGCCTGGTAGGCTACAGTCCATGGATTATACACAGTCAGATATGACTGAGCAACTAACACACACACATACAAATGTTAATGAGATATTTTACTCATTTTTATGTATCACATCTTCAAAATTCTATATATAATTTAGACTTACAGATCATTACATTTGGATTAGTGGTATTTCAAATGCTCACCTGTCATCCATATTTAACAGTGCAGGTCTAAGAGACCCACCCTGCTTTCACTAGTCCCTCCCCCAAAGAGCTGCAGATCCATCCAAGCCTGACCAGTGGTTCAGTGGATGCCACACTGGAGATGAGATCCTAAAGTAAAATTCAGACTGCTCCAGTGGTAAAAATCAAACAAACAAAAGCCCACATCTAAGACATCAACACATCCTGTCTCCAGAACACATCCAGAACTGTCCAGTTCCCTCCATTTCCTCTTCTCTGCATTGGTCCAAGCTACAACTGATCTCTCCCTGAACTGCTAGCTGGTACCTGTGTGATCAACAACAATCCACTCTCCATCCTGTGGTCAGAGTGAGACTGTGAAACACACATCAAATCAGATGGTTTTTCCCCCTAAAATCATGAAGTGCCTTCCCATTCCACTAGAATAAAACACAAAATGTTTATCATGGCCCCAAAGGCCTTGTTAATGCTCCAGCCACTCATTTCCATATTTCATCTACCCTGGGCTTCTTTCTGTTCCTCAGAAGCATGAAATTTGCTCTATTTCAGAACTTGGGGGGGGGGGGTTTGCTCTATTTCTCTCAATTCTCTGCCTCTCTCTCCCTACTCTCTCTCTCCCCAACCCTCTCTCTTTCTTTCTCAAATGTTCTGAATTGGATCTTTGCATGACCCAGGTCCTTCTCATCATTTAACATATTGCATATAACTAACGGGCTTCCCAGGTGGAGCAGTGGTAAAGAAACTGCTTGCCAATACATAAGACTCAGGAGACGTGGGTTCAGTCCCCAGGTTGGGACGATGATGTGGAGTAGAAATGGCAACCCACTCCAGTATTCTTGCTGGGAGAATCCCACGGACAGAGGAGCCTGTTGGGCTACAGTCCATGGGGTTGCAAGCAGTTGGACATGACTAAAAACACACACACACTCTCTGTCTCTCTCTCACACACACACACACACAGTACTAATATAAAATAGATAAACAACATTGACCTACCTTATAGCACTGAAAACTATACTCAATATTTTATAATAATCTGTAAGAAAAAATACTCTGAAAGGTTTTCTTTAACTAATTATTTGAGCATGTGAAACAAATAGGAAAAGGCATGCAGTCAAATGGCATTTCTAACTCTCTCAGCCAACCCGCCTTCTTGATTTTGTCATCAAGAAACTGAACTGACAACAGCACTTTCTATTGTGGAAATGTCCTTATGATCTCGCATTAAAAGTGTTTTAAAAATGAAAAGTATCATTATCATGAATGAATAGCACTATTTGAGAAGTAGAATACAACCTGTAATTGCACTGATGGTACTCAAATAAGGTGATTGAATGTTTAATATGAGAAAAGCTCCATTATTTAGTGATATACGTTTCAGGGAAACAGATGAATTAGGAGGTTTAAATAAAATCTTTTATAAGAAAAGTGACCTGAGAGATGATTAAAATATCAAATGTTTGTTCAAAAGAAAGAAATGGAACGTTCTTCTACTCCACCATCTTGAGAGTTAGTTCTCTGAGAATACATAATAAGTAGGCATTTTTAAGTAATACTTTTTAAAAGGAATTTGGAAACATATCAAAATGTGTTGCAATACTCAGATCTCAGTATAGTTTCATTCTCTGACAGAATTCTTCTCTTTTTCTAGAACAAGTTAAGCCCTTTATTGTTTCTATTTGGGAGGCATTTAATACCATATATTCTCCAAGCCAGGTTTCAGCAATATGTGAACCGTGAACTTCCTGATGTTCAAGCTGGTTTTAGAAAAGGCAGAGGAACCAGAGAACAAATTGCCAACATCCACTGGATCATGGAAAAAGCAAGAGAGTTCCAGAAAAACATCTATTTCTGCTTTATTGACTATGCCAAAGCCTTTGACTGTGTGGATCATAATAAACTGTGGAAAATTCTGAAAGAAATGGGAATACCAGACCACCTGACCTGCCTCTTGAGAAATCTGTATGCAGGTCAGGAAGCAACAGTTAGAACTGGACATGAAACAACAGATTGGTTCCAAATAGGAAAAGGAGTACGTCAAGGCTGTATATTGTCACCCTGGTTATTTAACTTATATGCAGAGTACATCATGAGAAACTCTGGACTGGAAGAAACACAAGCTGGAATCAAGATTGCCGGGAGAAATATCAATAACCTCAGATAAGCAGATGACACCACCCTTATGGCAGAAAGTGAAGAGGAACTAAAAAGCCTCTTGATGAAAGTGAAAGTGGAGAGTGAAAAAGTTGGATTAAAGCTCAACATTCAGAAAGCAAAGATCATGGCATCCGGTCCCATCACTTCATGGGAAATAGATGGGGAAACAGTGGAAACAGTATTAGACTTTATTTTTTGGGGCTCCAAAATCACTGCAGATGGTGACTGCAGCCATGAAATTAAAAGACGCTTACTCCTTGGAAGGGAAGTTATGTCCAACCTAGATAGCATATTCAAAAACAGAGACATCACTTTGCCAACAAAGGTCCGTCTAGTCAAGGCTATGGTTTTTCCAGGGGTCATGTATGGATGTGAGAGTTGGACTGTGAAGAAGGCTGAGCGCTGAAGAATGGATGCTTTTGAACTGTGGTGTTGGAGAAGACTCTTGAGAGTCACTTGGACTGCAAGGAGATCCAACCAGTCCATTCTGAAGGAGATAAGTCCTGGGTTTTCTTTGGAAGAAATGATGCTAAAGCTGAAACTCCAGGACTTTGGCCACCTCATGTGAAGAGTTGACTCATTGGAAAAGACTCTGATGCTGGGAGGGATTGAGGGCAGGAGGAGAAGGGGATGACAGAGGATGAGATGGCTGGATGGCATCACTGACTTGATGGACATGAGTCTGGGTAAACTCCAGGAGTTGGTGATGGACAGGGAGGCCTGGCATGCTGCGATTCATGGGGTCACAAAGAGTTGGACATGACTGAGCGACTGAACTGAACTGAACTGATATATACATATATATATATGTGTGTGTGTGTATATATATATATATGTATATATGCTTGTATAAGTATCTTGAGTCTCCTGCATTGGCAGTCAGGTTCTTTACCACCAGCACCACCTGGGAAGACCACATACGACTTCTGTGATAAGTTTTAATTAAGCATTCTATCTGTAACAATGCTACATTTAAGAGTACATTTATGAAAGTGAAGTGCCTGTGTATGTGAGTGTGTGTGTGTGTGTGTGTACATATGTTCTTGCCTTTTCAAATTTGCTGTGTACTAGCAGGAGGTCTCTGACTATCTAGTCCAACGTGTTTTAAATCTGGATTTAAAATAGTCAAATTTATCAATTTTTATAATAACTGCTTACTAAGAGCTTTAAAATTTTGCTTTTGATATTTGCATTTTTTAGTCTGCACATAGTTGGCTTATGGTGTGAGGGTGGGAAACAATTTTACCTTTTTCATATGTTTATGTTGATAATCAGCACTATTCCATTTTCTAAATGACTGGACAGATGCTTTATACCTAAGTTAAATAGAGGAATGTGTCTTTTTTCTTCGGCCTTTCCCTCCTATTCCATTAATTCCTTTGTGTGTCTTTGATTCTGCATCAGACTGTATGAATTACTAAAGCTCCTTAAGACTGATAATGGTATGACAAGTTCCCTCTCCCTGATCTTTTTCTCAGAAGTATTCTGACTTCTCTTTGCTTTCAACTCTTCTGTATACAATTTAGAACCATTTTTTTAAGTTCCATGAACAATTATATTTAGATGATGATTGGAAAAATATATAAAATCTATAAATTAACTGAGGAAGATTTGATATCCTAATAATATCTTCCTATACATAAGCATAAGTTGTCTCTCAATTGTTCAGATCTACTTTTGCAATATTTATGCAGTCTTATAATCTTCTTTCCATAGCACTTAAACTTTTTTATAGACTTACTCTTAGGTAATTAATATTCTCTGATGCTATTGTAAATGGTGTCCTAAATTATATTATCTACTATTTGCTGCTAGTATAGAGAATTCGGCTAGGGTTGTTTTGTTTTGCACTAGTCTTTTATTTAGTCTAGGGGTTCTCAGTTGGAGGTGATTCCATCCCCTGGGGTATTAGCAAAGTATAGAGATAGGTTTACAATCCCAGGTGGTGCTAGTGGTAAAGAACATGCCTGCCAATGCAGGAGACATAAGAGATGGCAGGTTCAATCCCTGGGTTAGGAAGAGCCCTTAGAGGAGGGCATGGCAATCCACTCCAGTATTCTTTTCTGGAGAATCCCATTGACAGAGGAGCCTGGCTGGCTACTGTTCATAGGGTCACAAAGAGTGGGACATGACTGAAGCAACTTAGTAACAGCATCAGAGACATTTTTAGATGTTACAATTGGGGGAGTGGAACTACTGGTGATTGGTGGAAGAGGCCAGAGGTGCTAATAAACTTTCCACAATCCACAGGAGAGCCACCTTTAATAAAGAATTGTCTAGTTCAAAATGTCAGTAGTTTTAAGGCTGAAAAATTTTTGCAAACTCTATTATACTTCAGGACTTGTATCTATAAATTCTTAAAACTTCTTAGATTTCTATATAAAGAATCATGTTCACCGTAAATAATTGAAATTTTATTTTCTCGCTAACAATTCTTAGGACTGTAATCTTTTGCTTTCTTCTTTTTCTATTGTACTATCTAGGATCTTCAGTGCAATTTTGACATGAAGTGGCAGTAGTGGGCATCCTAGACTGCCAGTCTTCAGTGAATATTTTTCACATTTCTCATTTAGGATTATGTTTGATCTAGGTATTTTATAGGCATTTCTTTTCTTATTGGTTTAAGTTCCTTTCATCCCAAATGTATTAGTATTTTTATCATGAGTATATTTTTAATATGAGCTATATATTTTATGGCATCTTTTGAGACAAAATATTTTTCTTTTAATCTGTTATTGTGATGAATTACATTTATACATTTTCAGTTATGTCATGGAAGTTTGTCATGGGATGTATCTAACCTGATTTCAATATTTTTTTGCACTGTTGGATTCAATCAGCTAAAACTTTGTTTAGAAACTTTATATTCATACTCACACATGAAATGGATCCATAATGTTTCTTTCTTATAATTTCCTTTTTGTTTTGGTTTCAGGACTATCCTGGCTAAATAGAATAACTTGGAAAATATTCCTTTTTTCCCTCTCTCTGCAAGAGTTTTTATAAAATTGTAATAATATCTTCCTTGAAAGTTTTGTTGAACTCACCTGGAGTTATTTCAGACACAATCAAGAGAATGAATAAGTCAATTGTGATATATGAACTATTTATACAATAGAATATTATACTGCAGCCAAAGTGAATGAACTGTAGACAGCCATAAACATAGATGAATTTTAGCAATGTAATATTGAGTGAAAAAAGAGACTACCAAAAATACATTTTACAAAAGTATACACGATTAGAGGAGAAGGAAATGGCAACCTACTCCAGTACTCTTGCCTGGAAAATTCCATGGATGGAGGAACCTGATAGGCTACAGTCCATGGGGTCGCAAAGAGTCAGACATGACTGAGTGACTTCACTTTCTTTCTTTCTATAGTTCCTTTTGGAGAAGGAAATGGCAACCCACTCCAGTGTTCTTGCCTGGAGAATCCCATGGATGGAGGGACCTGGTGGGCTACAGTCTATGGGGTTGCAAAGAGTAGGACATGACTAAGCAACTAACACACACACATACACACACACACACATGATTAGAATGTTTAAAATTTGCATGCTTTTTTGGGAATATTTATGCAAGACATATGCAGCCTGGTGTGCTGCAGTCCATGGGGTCACAAAGAGTGGGACATGACTTAGCAGCTGAACAACAACAAAAACAAATGCAACACAAATCAATTTTAAAAGGTAGGAATGTCGACTGTTCAGGAGGGATGTAAGGATGGATTAGTGATGAAAATACATGTTTGGATACTGCTTTTTATCAGTCTGAGGTTTTGGGGACAGGGGAATATTTTCATAGGTGCTTCCTGGATTCTTTGAAGTAATCAAACTAACTAAATAAATAAATGAAAGTGGACCTTGCATGGAACAATGATAAGAATGTGTCACTTGCAAAGGAGCCAAGAGGAGAAAAAGAGACAAAGAGAAAAGGGAGAGGGTGAGGAAGAGAGGCAGTAAGGAAGCCTCTCTTAATGAATGAAGGAAAGGTAGAAATAATAAGTAAAAGAATGAAAGAAAAAAGAAATACATTAATTATGTAAAAAAAGGAAGGATATATTGAAGGACAGTACTTTAACTGTTGTATAATTCTGTGAATTAACTGAATGCTATACTTAGCTCTGCTATTATGCCCTTGGAGAATATGAATCCTCCCTGTGGGTCTTTGAACCCAGACAAAATAGGTCACAAAAGAATTGTCTTCAT
This sequence comes from Bos indicus, assembly GCF_029378745.1. NCBI lineage: Eukaryota > Metazoa > Chordata > Mammalia > Artiodactyla > Bovidae > Bos > Bos indicus. Next base: position 91,231,326 of record NC_091763.1, read on the forward strand.
CCACTTCTCTAAAGCAGCTTTTCTATGTATTTCTAAATTTTATATTTGTCAAGCTTCTGTCGGAATTCCCAGTTTATAAAGTATAACTATCTGGGATTAGGATCACATTATATTTTTAAGCCAAAAAGCTTAATTTACTTTTTTATTATGAAGATGATTCTGAAGAGTAAAATAAAGTTAAAATTCACCTCTTGCCAGTTATTACTTTATTTCCTGCCGAATATCAAACTGTTATTTTATCTTGGGTTATGTATGCCTTTGTAAAATTGATTGTTTGAAATATCATTAACATACAGTCTTTCAATGTATTTCAGAATTAATAGTTTGTTAATATCTATAGAATCACAGAAAGTTAAAGACAGACAATACTATAGGAATAAATGTCAAAGTGTCTAAAGATATGGATAAAATATCTAACTAGGAGACATCTACTCATTTCTTATAAAAATTTATATGTTGAATTTAAAACAGGATATCAAATCATTTATTTATAATGGATCTGATTTTCTATAATTACACAAACTGTCAATGTATATTATGCCACTCTGATAAATGTGAATTGTCTCTGTTACCATGGTAACTTGAGGTGTTTCTCCTCTATGCTGCATGCATAACAATTTGGAGCATAATTAAAAGAAACAGTGATATATGTAAGTAAAAAACTGTCATAAATTTAAAAATAAAAGTATAGTTTGACTTTTGTATATCCTTTTCAGAAGCTGATCTATTAAATGGATGAAAACAATAACTATTAAATTAGGTTTTATTTCAAATATATATGAAATACTTATAAAAATTTTCTGCCCCAAATGAAATATGAATAATTATCATAAACTAGAACTCTCAATTCATATTCTCTGATCACTATTAAAAAGACAGAAAATTTTAACATAAGCTTTAAAAAGATTAAAAATTAAAGCAAGACTAAGGAAGACAAACATCGAAAACTTCTAAAGATTCAGAAAAAAATAATTAAGTGTTCATGTTAATTAACTCTTGAGTCAAAGATAGCTGAAACTAAAATTATAGAGTACTATTTAGTGAATATCAATAAATTTCAAAACTAGAAGACATGTCAAGCCTTCTCTCAGAAAAAATTTAGAGAATTCAGTGTTTATTATTGCACATGGCCTAGATGAAATATATAAAAAGATTTTTATATTTGTGAAACAATAAATGGCTTTTTAAGCATTACATCAAGTAAAAACTACTAAGGAAATAATCAATAATTTTAACAACATAAAATGTATAATTTTCATGTATCAAAAATAATTTTAAAAGAATCAGTCTAGAGAAATATAAGAAGGGATTAATACTCTCAATATGCAAGGAGTTCTTGAAAATAATAAGAAAACTTTAGCACTCTAGCACAACTGGGAAACGAACAGAAAATCTAAAAGTAAAATATATACAAATACAGTAAATGTATATGCAATGATCCATCTAATTAGTAATAAAAAACATTAATGAGACATGAATGTTCATTTGATCTAAACATAAATATCATGGGTAAAGGTGGGGTAAAACTGATACTTTCATACTATGTGGATAAAAATTTAAATTTACAATCATTCTGGAGGCAAATTTTGAAGATTTAACACACTTATTCTTTGGCTCAATAATAGACATTTATACTATAAAAATGAGCAGGTACAAAGTGTATACATGTATAAATACATTAACTGTACTATTGCTTCTGTACTAGGGTAATGGGAAAATGTTGACAATCTAAATGGATGTAGATACATGAATCTTTAGGCCATCTTTCTTTAATACAGGAAAAATAGAAACAATATAAATATATATCAGTCAAGGTATGGATAAATAATGACACATCCATACAATGGAATATAATGTTGCAGACAAAATCATTTTGGTTAAAATGAAAACAACCTGTACTAAAACAAATGGTTGAGACAATGTTCATTACACTGATATTCTTATGTAATTTAATCTTAAATTTTGAAAACCTTTAAATAGCTAAAAGCACACTTTTTTTCCAAAAATCATTAGGAATTCTTAAAATAATGTATATTAAAACAATGTCTCCCTTTTCGTAACTATGCGGTATGTTTTGAGTATCCATATTAACAAGGGATTTAAGTCTCCATTTGACAACTAGTTTAGTTTAGCCTTTACATCAATTACCAAAGAACAATTTCTCATGTGTTCTAGCACATGTATCACAAGTACAGTAAAGAATAACACTTTCATCTTAAAAACAGAGGTACATGTTTTAAATCTATGTTTATAAAATTTTCCCAGTGTATTAATTAGCATGGTTTTGTACTGGAATGCTATATAGAAGTTAGTTTTAATCAGGAATAAATTTCTTGGTTCATTTAAAAAGAGAACTGGGTGTATTATTCATGATCATTATAGAAAAAAACCTGTTGTCATTTTCAAGTTATGTTTTACAGAAACTCATTGAATTAAAAAGCTAATTAAAGAATGAAGAGCAAGTAGAAGTGTTTTAAAGTGATTCTAAATATGTCTGTGAAAATACAAAGCTAGTTCTCTGTCCAGGCCATCATCAACTTTCTCTTTTCAACTGCTTCTGGCATTCCTATGTCCCAGGTCATAGCACCCAAAAAAATATGTCCTGAGGAATATCAGACCCTGCCTTGGGAATTTCTGTAGCTTTGCACCCTTCTCATTAACTGAACCTAATTTCACAGGTTGTGAAGCCTTTGTTTCTCATTTTCCTTGTTGCGTTTGTCTTTCAAAACTCAGCTCCAGACAATTTAATCTCAGTATTGACTTAGACCCTCTGTGTGACCCCACAGACGGCAGCCCACCAGGCTCCCCCATCCCCGGGATTCTCCAGGAAAGAGCACTGGAGTGGGGTACCATTGCCTTCTCCATTGACTTAGACCCCTAGAGAGATCTACCTGTCATGTTAGCTATTGACTGCAAGTTCCACATCAGTAGAGCAGAGTGCTTTCTAACCTAACCTGGTCCTCCTAGACACCTAGTACTGGGCCTTTGTCGACCCCCTCTCCTTGGCCTTTCTGCACTTTCAGGGCAATTGTACCTCATCGTCATCTCCACTCATCATCACCAACAGCATCAACCAGTTTCAAGTCCTTAGTGCTTGGTAGACATTGTGGATATGCACAAACATAAGGTTATCCTTTACTTAAGTTAACCCATGAGATCTCAGTGGTTTTATCTTTCTTTAAAGCAGTGATGTTAATGTTTAATGTTGACTTTTGATGATGGAATGTTAAATAATGAACACGAAGGTCAGGACTGAGCATCTATGCAAAGGGAGAAGGGTCTAGTGGTAGCAAGTTGGTACAAAAGTAATTGCGGTTTTGGACTGTGAATTTTTCCATTATAACTAGGCCCAAACAGATCTTTATTCATCAAAATAGGAACCATTACAATCAACATATTTTTTTGCAATAGCAAATAAATTTGCTTATTCCTCTAGTGTAAAAATCTGTGCTTATAGATTCGATGAACTCTTGGAAAATATTTTCTGCCTCCTGCTGGTTGCTGAAGCACTTTCCCTGCGAAAAAGAGTTGTCGAGATGCTTGGAGAAGTAGAAGTCAGCTGGGATTGGTGAGAGGTCCGGTGAATATGGCAGATGAGGCAAAAACTTCCTAGTCCAATTCATGTGACTTTTGAAGCAAGCATTCGTGGTGTAACTGCAGTTGGGAATTGTTGCGCAGAACTGGGCCCTTTCCATTGACCAGTGCCAGCTTCAGGCGTTGCAGTTTTCAGTGCATCTCATCAATTTGCTGAGCATTGTTCTCAGATGTAATGGTTTTGCTGGGATTCAGAAAGCCGTAGTGGATCAGACAGGCCACAGACCACCAAACAGTGACCATGACCTTCTTTTGGTGCAAGTTTGGCTTTGGGAAGCACTTTGGAACTTCTTCTCTGTCCAACCACAGAGCTTGCCATTGCCAGTTGTGGTACGAAATCCACTTTTCATCACATATCATAATCCAATCGAGAAATGGTTGGCTTTTGTTGCATAGAGTAAGAGAAGCTACTTCAAAACAATGCTTTTTTTGACTTTCAGTCAGCTCATTGGGCACCCACTTATCGAGCTTTGTCACCTTTCCAATTTGCTTCCAATTCTGAATAACCATAGAATGGTTGACATTGAGTTCTTGGGCAACTTTTTATGCAGCTGTAAGGGGATCAGCTTCAATGATCCTCTCAGTTGGTTGTTGTCAACTTCCAATGGCCGGTCACTATGCTCCTTCAAGGCTCTCATCTCCTTTGCAAAATGTCTTTTTTTTTTTTTGGCAAAATGTCTTAAACCACTATTGCATTGTATGTTCTTTAGCAGTTCCTGGGCCAAAGGTGTTACCGATGTTGCAAGTTGTATCCGCTGCTTTACGACCCATTTTGAATTTGAATAAAAAAGTCGCTCAAATTTGCTTATTATCTAACATCATTTCTATGCTGCTGCTACTGCTAAGTCGCTTCAGTCGTGTCTGACTCTGTGTGACCCCATAGATGGCAGCCCAACAGGCTCCTCCGTCCCTGGGATTCTCCAGGCAAGAACACTGGAGTGGGTTGCCATTTCCTTCTCCAATGCATGAAAGTATAAAGTGAAAGTGAAGTCGCTCAGTCGTGTCCAACTCTGTGTGACCCCATGGACTACAGCCTACCAGGCTCCTCCATCCATGGGATTTTCCAGGCAAGAGGACTGGAGTGGGGTGCCATTGCCTTATAAAATAAACAGCAGGTAATAAGTCATTAGTAAAAAAAACATAAAGTAAGAAATGTGCTCTACAATGGTGTGTAACATAACTATATTTATTTAAAAATATATTCTAATATCAAATAACAAAGTTCAACAATGCAAAACCGCAATTACTTTTGTGTCAACCTAATAGAAACAGCAGACTGTGGAATCAATCCTGCCATAGCTTTCGGATCTCTGAGAAACTATCACTGTGTTTGTTCCCTCTTATCCATGAGGTCAATATCACTTACATCAGCAGATAGCTGGAGGATTGAAAGATATGACATTTAAAAAACATCTCGTGGTAATAATTATTAGAGACCCCATCCCTCAGTGCCATGTCTATGAATGTAGAATAAATCAATAACTGTTCAACCAAAAAATTAACTTAAAAAACCTATCATTTCCCCCAACTGATTTAATCAATTAAGAGTGTAAAAAATTAAATAGGTTGACATTTCATTTTTGTCAACATGAATTCCCATTTGAAAGAAATTAATGCCTTTTAGCTATTTACATTCATAGTGGTGATTAATATCAAATTTCTGTATTTTACCCTATATTTAGCTAATTAAGAAATTGATCTGTTGAATATCACCAAAATTATGAAAATGTAATAGTCAAAAACATCAAATCCACCTATCCCTTTACCTTGAGCTGTGAAGCCCAAGTTTAATGGAGGTTTAATGTAATTATTTGTTTCTATAAATAAAACTAAATTTTCAGTACATTACAAAACATTCTTTCAAAATTAAAATTTTATATCAGACAAACTATGAGTAATGTATTTTTTATTTCCTCTTATGAATATCACATTTAAAAAATATTTTTACCTAAGAACTCTGGCATATCACATATCCTCTTAGTGGAGTAAGTAAAGTAACATCAAAATGCGTAATATATGCGTGTGATGTACATGTTTATCACGTGACATACAGAGAGAAAATGTGATCACTTGCATTGCAAAGGATGACACTGGGATTACAAGAGGCACCTATTAGAGTTCTAAACTAATGTCATTTGCTTAACCAGGGATTGTTCACTCATTGTTATAATAAAACGAGTAATTAATTTACTGTTTTATTCAAATAATATTAGACTTCTTAAATACACACAAACATTTACATAGCATCAAGTCATAAAACCAGAGAGTCCAATAGTGGTTATTAGGGGTTAGGTGGATGGGAGAAATGGGGAGATGCTGGTCAAAGGGTACAAAGCTTAAGTTATGGAAGACGAATAAGTCCTAGAGATTTAGTGTACAACATACGCATGTAATTAACAATTCTGTGCTATATACTTGAACATCTGCTCAGAGAGTAGCTACTATAAGTGCCCTTGGCATACTAAAACTTTTTTTTGAAAAAAGATTAAAAACAAATAAAAGGAGAAGGAGGAAACTTTTGGGGGTGATGAATAATTTTATGGCATTGACTGTGGTGATGGTTTCATGAGTATATACATATCTCTAAACTCATCAAGCTGCATACATTAAATATGTACAGATTTTTGTATCCCAATCACACCTCACTAAAGTGGTTTTTTAAAAATTCATTACCAAAAGCAAAAACATTCCTCTTTTAGAAAGTTGGATATCCCAAGCTAATGGTGATAGCATACCAAAAAAATTTTTTTTAATTCATAAGATGAAGTTCTAAATGTTCCCCAACAAATGTCTGAAAAGAAAAATAACAAAAATATTCTTTGGAATTTTTATGAAGCTCTGTTTTTCTCCCTCTGAAATTGCTGAATGTTTTATGCTTTATGATTTAAATGTCTTCAGAAATTGAGCTCTAGGAAGTTTATAGAAGCACTTAAGTTTATGACTAAAAAACCCTCAGAAACTTATGTAAAATATATATTTTGTATTTTTTAGTCCTGAGAATAGCCTAGGAGAATAGTGCATATAATAGATACTAGACAGTAAGATTCTGCAAGTGTCTTTTATCTGAATAAAAACAAAATCAGAAGCCACATTTATGTGTGTGTGTGTGTGTGTGTGTTTTTTTTTTTGTAATCTGAAAGCTTGTAGAAATTCTGTCTATATCTGTTAGCTACCTCATAATAAATTAATTTGTTCTTATATCCTAATTAAATTAAAATACAAAATGGAAAGCTAGAAAAAAAATTGCAAAAGCACAATAATGGAAGATAACTAAAAATGTGGATGCTTTTGCAATGATAAATCTTTCTATTCATTTTCCATTACATTTAACTTTTGTCACACTAGTTTCTAAAGTTCCTCACTTTCTTATTGAAAATGGCATTATTAAAACAGTTATAGTGAATCTAAAAGATAAATTGTAATGTTATCTGCAACAACCAATGACTGGATTGTCTCAGTGGGGAAAGAGAAAAATTAGTATTCATATTTTCTTGGTCCATAGTCTAGTCTGCTGTTTACAGAAGGAAACTATATCCAAGGGCCAACATCCAATATTCATGCTCCATCTTGCCACTGTGCTCTCAAAGCCAAACACATGTAATTCTTCATTTTTACCATCAAAAATAGGAGGAGTCAGGAAATTGTCAAATATCAGATAAAAGTAGCTGAACATCAATGTTGGAGAACCACGGTGATGTTTCTGTTTTAAACTTAAAATATTTGTTACAGAGAAATTCATATTTATTGTAAACATTTTAAAGTCAATATATGCAAAAGAATGACAGGAGAATAAAAAAAAAGAATATTGGTTCATCATCCTACTATCATTTAGGGAAAATGGTTATTATTTGAATTAAAGTTTTTCCCAAAATGATATAATACTATAATAATATTATCTATGCAGATTTAAGTCCTTCCTTTTTTGGTAATAATGGAAAACTATATGTCAATATATAATCATCAGCATAAAAATATAACTTTATTGGCTATACATTTATTCTGTTTCTATACCCACCATATAGAAACTATGGAAAAGCTAGACAGTGTGTTAAAAAGCAAAGACATCACTTTACCAACAAAGGTGCACATAGTCAAGGCTATGGTCTTTCCATAGTTACGTATAGATGTGAGAGCTGGACAATAAAGAAGGCAGAGTGCCAAAGAATTGATGCTTTCAATCTGTGGTTCTGGAGAAGACTTCTGAGAGTCCCTCGGAAAGCAAGGAAATCAAACCTGTCTATCTTAAAGGAAATCAACCTTGAATAATCTTTGGAAGGACTAATGCTGAAGCTCCAAAACTTTGGTCGCCTAATGGGAACAGCTAACTCACTGGAAAAGATCCTGATGCTGGGAAAGACTGAAGGCAGAAGGAGAAGAGGTGACAGAGGATGAGATGGTTGGATGGCATCACGATTCAGTGGACATGAACTTGGGCAAACTCCAAGAGACGGTGAGGGACAGGGAGGCCTGGCGTGCTGCACCATGGGGTTGCGAAGAGTCAGGCATGACCTGACAAACATATCCACCATATTTTACTTAACCAGCCCCACAGTGGTGGATACTTGTATCATTGTCAATTATTTGGTCATATAACAATATTGCCAAAAAATCTCATGCTTATTTATCTGTGTAATAGTCTATTTTTCTTTACATTTCTTTACCTGGGATTGCTGTGTCAAAGTGAACAAATATTTCAAATTCTTATGTGAGTCACTTCCTTATAGGAATTTTACAACCAAAGAGCACTGCATATGAATAATTACTAATATTTATATAATATGAAAAAGCCTTAAAATTTTTTTACAATGTAAACACACACACACACTTTTTTCTCTGGCCCATTTGTGTGTAGTGCTTAATGTTCACACAAATCACCAGGGATATTTTTCAAAGGCTGATTCTAACTCAGAGGGTCTGGGGTGGAGTCTAAGTGTCTTCATTTCTAACTTTGCTAACAAGTCCCTAGGTGATGACAGTCTTGCTAATCTGCATACAATGTTTGAGCAGCAAGTACCTACAGATTTAACAATGTATTGTTACAAGATCCTGAGGAAACCTTTCACCTCCATGTCTGCACGTCACTGATGGTTAACCTAAATTACATAGACTCCTGGGGTCTATATATAAGCTTCATGACATGTTTCTACTGCCTGTATTAGTAAACAACACACATGTAAAAATGCATTATTCTGGAGAGAAAAAGTACTTCAATCTAAAATTCAAAGGGTCATGACACCAAATGACTTGTTAATGATTTTTTTATTGTGCTGTATGGAGTGAACAGAAAGACTGATCAAGGTGTGATCCGAATTCCACCTCTGTCCCTGATCCTTCCTGTAAAGGTCTTTCCCAAAGAGACACAACAGCAGCTGACTAGTCCATGATCAATCACTGCAGCCCTCTTTCTTAAGTGCATCTGTATAGCACAATATAGATAATCTAAAGAGTGCCACTTACTGGCTTAAGGAATAAATGAACTTAAAAAAACTTGGAATAATTAAACCTCTTAAAGTGTGCCTGCTCAGTCACTTCATTCGTGTCTGATTCTGTGCGACCCTAAGGACTGCAGACCCCCGGACCCCCTCTGTCCATGGGATTCTCCAGGGAAGAATACTATATTGTGTTGCCATGCCCTCTTCCAGAGAATCTTCCTGATCCAGGGATTGAACCCGCATCTCTTGTATTGCAGGTGGATTCTTGATCAATGAGTCACTAGGGAAGCCCAGGTCTTAAAGTGGTCCCCTCTGAAGCGGCTGTGAAGCCTGAGGACATCAGCTCAATACGGTTGAACTTGGTATTGTCATAATTATATCTGGCTTCTGGTTAAAGCATTAGCAACACAATTCTTAGAGAAGCCAAGCATTCTGGTATTTTTCAAATTGAGATGTCAGTTCTATTGAGAATAGTGTGAAGTATGATTTATCTTCCTGAAAAAAATACAATGTGAATTGAAAACCTATTTTTGAAACAGTTACAAAATTTGAGGTCAAAGAGGCTGTGGTAACCAAAAAAAAGAAAAAGAAAAAAGAAAGAAAGCCACAGTTCTTAAAGTATAGATAATCATATAAACTAAAATCACTATGGAACAAAAATAAACAAAGACTCTTCTGGAGGCGGAGGGTGGTGATGGTTGTACAGCTCTGCCATTGTTCACTTAAAAATGATTAAAATTGTAAACTTTGTTTTGTAGAACATGTTCGTCACTCAGTCATGTCTGACAATTTGTGATCCAATAGACTGTAGCCTGCCAGGATCCTCTGTCTATGGAATTCTCCAGGCAAGAATACTGAAATGGGTTGCCATTCCTTTTTCCAAGGATCCTCCTGAACAAAGGATAGAACCCGGGTCTCCTTCATTGCAGACAGATTCTTTACTGCCTGAGCCACCAGGGAAGTCCTGGGTATGTATATTTTACTGCAATTTAAACACACAAATAAAAGAATAAACAAACACATAAATAAGATACCAAACAACCAAAAGAAAATACAGCAATAACTTAGGAACTGCTGTTTTGCCCAAAATGCCTGTCTCTCCTTGTACAGAAAGTCACAACATAGAACATTAATATCTCTTTGAAACATGTGGCTAGAAAAGAAGCATGAGCCTGTTGTTTAGGCCAAATTTAATTTGGGTAATTATGTTCTAGCTGCCTCGAAGTCCCCTAAAGTCTCTCATAATCTGTGTCACTTCAGTGTTTAATCTGTTTACAGCAGTCCACGCTCTTTCAAGTGGCCATTACCATCTGCCCCTAAGGTGGCTGCATTTCAGTAGGAATGACATGATTTGTATTACAGAGGTACCCAACTTGAACAATTATTCCCTGGAAGGTTGATGATGCAAATTTACCTTGAAGCACCTGAGAACAAAATGGGAAGTTTCCATACAGAGAGGTCATTGTTAGAAGTGATCAAATCAGCCCCCTGTTCTTCCTATCCCCTGAAGTTTGGTTTAATCAACACATTCTCAGGATGGAAGTACACTTTGTAAAAACTAAAATAAAAGCATACTATGCCAGAATTTTCTGTAACATAAGTGTGTTTAACATTGTATTTTTAAAGAAAGGATACATCTACATTTTGAAAATAAACTTTTATCAGGTGCTAAAAGTTGTTTTTTGTTTTATTTTGTGGTCCTGGATTGTCTAAATGTCACTGTTTAATGTTAACATTATTTTCCTTTCCCCTGTAATGGCTCTATATAGAGCCAACTCCATCCAGAAATAGAAGAAATGCATCCATGTTACACAGACGCCTCCAGAAATCTTCCTACTACTCCAGCACAAAGCAGAGAATTCCCACTATTAGCATAATTATTTAAATTAAGCAGAAGGTTACATGTAAAATGCAAGAGGATCACTCTGGGAGATTACTCCCTAACTTGATAATACATCAACACAGATAATTGTATCTGTTCATTAGATAGCTGCAAGATGCTGATAGTTTGATGCATATGAACAGGCAGGTTTCTTTAAAACAGTAGTTTAGAGTATTGAAAGGCAGCCTAGGTGGGCAAATATGGACAAACAGCCAGAAGACATGACTGAACAAGATGGAGAGTCATAAATAGTGCCAGGGTCCAAAGGCCAAGAGAATAGTAATCCAAAAAAGCTAGAGAAAAACTGAAGGGACTTAGAGATGATGTATCACAGGTACTCGATAGGCTTATATCCTGGCTTCATTGTACCTTCCACAATAGTTTTATGAACAGTCTCATCACATTAATAATGTAATGAGGGGTCGATACACCTTCTGGAAGTCAGTCTCCAAAAGACCTAGCTCATTTTGGAATTATAGTCAAGCAAGATGAGGCATTGGCAGGAGGACAGTCCTTTCCTTACAAGTCTAGGCAGAATGGCATTCCAAAACCAAAAGGCAGCCACAGAAGAATGGATCAAGAAGATATGGTACACACATATAATGGAATACTACTCAGACATAAAAAAGAATGAAATAATTCCATTTGCAGCAACATAGATGCAACTAGAATGTACCATATATATCATAAGTGAAGTAAGTCAGAAATAAAAAGACAAATACCATATGATATCACTTTTATGTGTAATCTAAGATATGACACTAATGACTCTATCTAGAAAAGAGAATCAGACTCAGGAGAACAGATTTGTGGTTGCCAAGAAGGAGGGGTTTGGGGGAGGAATGGAATGGGAGGTCGGGGTTAGCAGAGGTAAGCTAATGTATACATAATGGATAAACAACAGGCCTTCCTGTAAAGCACAGAGAACTATATTCAGTATCCTATGAAAAACCATAATGGAAAAGAATATAAAAATGCATATAAATATGTATAACTGATATATGCTTGGGCTTCCCTTGTGGTTCAGCGGGTAAAGAATCTGCCTGCAATGTGGGAGACCTGGGTTCGATCCCTGGGTTGGGAAGATCCCCTGGAAAAGGGAAAGGCTACCCACTCCAGTATTCTGGCCTGGAGAATTCCATGGACTGTATAGTCCATGGGGTCACAAAGAATCGGACACGACTGAGCAACTTTCACTTTCATGTATAACTGAATCACTTTGCTGTACAGCAGAAGTTAACACAACATTGTCAATCAACTACACTTGAATAAAATAAATGAAAGACAAAAGAAAAGCAAGAGGTTAAACTGGGCTAAAGTAATAAGATACGGGCACAAACAGGAGATGACAATATTAATACCAATCATGATAAAATAAATAATGTAGCAATACCTAGATTTTCATTATCCAGTTCCTACAGTAATAACTTTGTTTTGAGCAGCCTCAGAAGCTGTGATGTGAACACAACTTTCTGCCAGGAACCCAGGGCTCTCTGGTTGGATGATGTGAAGGATCATTAACCACATCTTGCTAAAGAACATTAGAGGTTATAAAAATGTCATCTAGACCATGCCGACAAGCCCATCTGTATTTAAAGCTGAATCCCTTTGAGAGAGATAACTCCACGTGGCTCAATGGGGCTGTGATTTCAAATGTCAGAAAACTATTAACACATAACCAGAGCATACAAGCCGTAAGAGAGTAGTTGAAGGGATGAGGGGTATGAAATCATTCCAGTTGCCTTACTTAGGGCCTAAGTACCTATCAGAAGAGTACCTCTTAGACAGGAGTAAAGAAACTTTTAAAGGATTTTGTAACTTATCAATACAATTAATTGAAATGTCAGATGGCCTTTTCTGCCACTGATGTCTGAGATTATTCTATCAATGTTTTACAGGATGGTGAGTCTGAGAGATAAAGTTATTTATGATTAACAGTGGATTCCATCTGTCATGGAAGAGAACGTGTTTCCTGAGAATGAACCAGGAAAGCTAAGAAGAAAATATTATTTCAGATTGGGATACAACCAAGCTAGTCTGCTTTTTATCAATCAAACCACGTGAATCAGGTGGACTGATGTCTGAAAGGGAACGACCTCTTCTAATATCTATGCATGTTGATTGATTTCTGTATAAAGTCATTTATTTGTATTTTGGGTCTGTCTGTCTCACTGTGTATCTCTTTTTCATGTGGACATATGATAGAATATGTATAAAGATGTGCACACATGTACCTTCTATGGTTTTTTAGTTAACCTCTCTGATTTGACTCCTCGCCAAGATGTCTACTCCCTCTTTTCACTCTCCTTACAATCCCTGTCATCTTTGAAATTGGGGAACTGTTCTCCAACAACCTTCCTATATACATTTCCTCATTTCTTTTTTCCTTCTTCTTCTCTCCTGCTCCCATCTTCCTTATCTCAGGTTTATACAGGTGAGGAAGAGAAAAAGAGAGGTTCCAAGTTATATATTAGTTCTTTTCTTATTCTGCCATCATCATAATAATTAGAAGAATATCCTGCTGAGGAATGTGTCATCAGAGTTTAATTACTTCTAACAAAGAAGGTTTTTCGTTCTCTAGTGCGGATCAATATATCCTATTATCATTATTAGCAAATTTCAGGAGAAGGCAATGGCACCCCATTCCAGTACTCTTGCCTGGAAAATCCCATGGATGGAGGAGCCTGGTAGGCTGTAGTCCATGGGGTCACTAAGAGTCGGACACAACTGAGTGACTTCCCTTTCACTTTTCACTTTCCTGCATTGGAGAAGGAAATGGCAACCCACTCCAGTGTTCTTGCCTGGAGAATCCCAGGGACGGGGGAGCCTGGTGGGCTTCCATCTATGGGGTCGCACAGAGTCGGACATGACTGAAACGACTTAGCAGTAGTAGCAGCAGCAAATTTTAAAGAAAATTATAAGCAAGGTGAAAAGATAGCCTTCAGAATGGAGAAAATAATAGCAAATGAAGCAACTGACAAGCAACTAATCTCAAAAATATACAAGCAACTCCTACAGCTCAATTCCAGAAAAATAAATGACCCAATCAAAAAATGGGCCAAAGAACTAAATAGATATTTCTCCAAAAAAGACATACAGATAGCTAACAAACATATGAAAAGATGCTCAACATCACTCATAATCAGAGAAATGCAAATTAAAACCACAATGAGGTATCATTTCACGCCAGTCAGAATGGCTGCAATCCAAAAGTCTATAAGCAATAAATGCTGGAGAGGGTGTAGAGAAAAGGGAACCCTCTTACACTGTTGGTGGGAATGCAAACTAGTACAGCCACTATGGAGAACAGTGTGGAGATTCCTTAAAAAACTGGAAATAGAACTGCCTTATGATCCAGCAATCCCACTGCTGGGCATACACACTGAAGAAACCAGAAGGGAAAGAGACACGTGTACCCCAGTGTTCATCACAGCACTGTTTATAATAGCCAGGACATGGAGGCAACCTAGATGTCCATCAGCAGATGAATGGATAAGAAAGCTGTGGTACATATACACAATGGAGTATTACTCAGCCATTAAAAAGAATACATTTGAATCGGTTCTAATGATGTGGATGAAACTGGAGCCTATTATACAGAGTGAAGTAAGCCAGAAAGAAAAACACCAATACAGTATGCTGCTGCTGCTTCTGCTGCTGCTAAGTCGCTTCAGTTGTGTCCGACTCTGTGTGACCCCATAGACAGCAGCCCATCAGGCTCCACCGTCCCTGGGATTCTCCAGGCAAGAACACTGGAGCAGGTTGCCATTTCCTTCTCCAATGCATGAAAGTGAAAAGTGAAAGTGAAGTCGCTCAGTCGTGCCCGACTCTTAGCGACCCCATGGACGGCAGCCTACCAGGCTCCTCCGTCCATGGGATTTTCCAGGCAAGAGTACTGGAGCGGGGTGCCATTGTATCCTAACATATATATATATGGAATTTAGAAAGATGGTAACGATAGCCCTGTATGTGAGACAGCAAAAGAGACATAGCTGTATAGAACAGTCTTTTGTACTCTGTGGGAGAGTGGTGGTGGGGGGGTTGATTTGGGAGAATGGCATTGAAACATGTATAATATCATATAAGAAACAAATCGCCAGTCCAGGTTCGATGCAGGATACGGGATGCTTGGGCCTGGTGCACTAGGATGACCCAGAGGGATGGTACTGGGGAGAGGTGGGAGGGGGGCTCAGGATGGGGAACACGTGTACACCCGTGGCAGATTCATGTTGATATATGGCAAAACCAATACAATATTGTAATTAGCCTCCAATTAAAATAAATGAATTTAAATTAAAAAAAAGAGAATACATAAAAATTTTTTTAAATAAATAAAGAAAGAAAACTGGTGAAAAATGCATCATAAAATATCATATCAACTGAATTATTCCTTGTTACTTTTGTCACTGTAAAAAAACTGCATAGTCAACATCAATTTATAATTCATTTTGAATCATACTATTACAGTGCTATGTGGAAATACTTTGTCAGAGTTTCCCTAGCCTAGATATATTTACTTGCTCTCTTAAACTTTTTAAACTGATCATCCACTATTCTGAACTTCAGACAAAAAAAAAATACATCTGCAAATATATGAAATAAGTTCAAGTTAGTTTAAAGTTTAAAATCATATATACCCATACATATATGTATATATATTTAGGGATATAAATGCATGCTTATATGTACATTTTATGTATCTCTATATGTATACACAAAAACATATATGTGTGACAGTGTATGTGTGCTCAGTCATGTCTGACTCTTTGCAACGCCACGGACTGTGTCCCCCCAGGCTCCTCTGTCCATGAGACTTTCCAGGCAAGAATACTGGAGTGGTTTGCCATTTCCTTCCCCAGAGGGTCTTCCTGACCCAGGTATTGAACCCGAGTCACCTGCATTGGCAGGAGTATTCTTTACCACTAGCGCCACCTGGGAAGCCATATATAGATATAGACATAGACATAGGTATAAAGATATGCATAGATGGAAGAACATGGAACTGGTGTGCAACAGTCCATGGGGCTGCAAAGGGTTGGACATGACTGAGTGACTGAACACATAGACATATATGTTTATTTTGTTGTTCAGTTGCTCAGTCGTTTCTGACTCTTTGTGACCCCGTAGACTGTAGCCCACCAGACTCTGTCCATGGGATTTTCCAGGCAAGAATACTGGAGTAGGTTGCTGTTTCCTACTCCAGGGGATCTTCCCAACCCAGGGTTATTTGAAATTCCCCATCTGATAATTCCAGTATTCCTACCATGTCTGGTCCTGATGCTTGTTCTGTCTCTTCAAATTGTGCTTATTGCCTTGTAGTGTGTCTTGTGATACTTTCCTTGATAACTGGACACAATGTACTAGAAGAACTATGGTAAACAGGTGTTTAGTGTTGTGGTGGTGAGGGGCAGGGGGCAGGGAAGATTTTTATAGTCCTACAATTAGGCTTCAGTTTTTTAGTGAGCCTTTGCCTCTGGACTGTGAACTTAAGTGTTTGTCCATTTTTTTTTATCTTTCTTTAGCTCAGACAGGATGGCTCCAGTCGGCTGAGGTTGTGTGTTTCCCTTCCCCAGGTCAGTTAGGCTCTGACCAAACCCCAGGAGGTTAGGCTCTGGTTAACTAGTTTCCTCTGAGGGAAGACCTTGTTATAATAGTGTTTGGACATATTTCAGAATGATTCCTTTACCTCTCCCTCTGCTGAAAGCACAAGGAAACTTTCTCTGATATTCACTATGGAAACACTGATTGAGCTCCTGGAGGTAAAACTAACAAAACTGCGGGGGCTCCCCTGTGCCCAGCCCCGCCAGGATTTTTAACTCTCAGTGTTTTCCTCACTGAGCTTCTAGGAATTCATAATTACAGGTCAGGCTTTCCTACTCAGGCACTGGGTCCTGCAGTGGTTTCCATTCCTGAAGCTCTACTCCCATAAGCCCTGACTGCCTGCATTCCTGTATTTGCCTGTGTGTGTCTCCATTCTAGCCTATAACCCCCCTCTCTTTTAAGGATTGTAGAAATATTGTTGATTTTTCAGTCTGTTCAGCTCCTTATGTGTTGTTAGGGCAGAGCTCTGACTTCCAAGCTCTTTATATGCAGAACTGGAAACCGAAAGTCTCACAACATATATTTTTAGTTCAATAAAAATAAATACTATGAACAAGGGCCTGCGGCTTCAAGAAACATCCTTTATTTGGTAATGAAGACACAGATAGTGTTAATCAAAATAAAGACATAACAGTAGGAGATGTGAAATAAGCAGGGTAGAAAGTAACTCTCAGGGTAGAAAGAGTAAGATCGTTCTGGCTGCGTGTATACATGAGCATGTGATTCAAGAAGCTGCTGCTTTGTGGCAGGGGCCATGAAAGGCAGCTTTCATATATTATTCCATATAATCCTCACAGTCCTGATAAGTAGATAGTTTTAATCTCTATTTTGTTGGTGAGGAAAAAAAATAAAGCTTAGCAAGATGATTGATTTAGTAAAAAACAAAACAAAGAAAAAACACCCATGGTCGTTTGTTCACGGGGCTTCTTTCTATAACAGGAAAAAACAAATCTGACTCCCCATATTAGATCTGTTTCTTTTACTTCAACCTTTGTATTCTACTACTTTGTCTACAAGTTAAAAATTTTGCCTGTAGCCTGAAATATACAGGAAAGTCCATTCTCAAGACTCTGACCTTTAAGGGTATAACACTTTTCCATTCATATAGAGATAACTTCCCAGGTGGTACTAGTGGTAAAGAAACTGCCTGCAAGGCTGGGGACATAGACATGGAGTTAATCCCTGGGTCGAGAAGATCCTCTGAGAATATCCCCAGAGGAGAGCATGGCAACCCACTGCAGTGTTCTTGCCCAGAGAATCCCATGGACAGAGAAGGTGAGCACATTTCTACCTCAAAGGCAAACTGGACTGGGCATGATGAGTGGATGGATATTGGGCAGGTGTCTGCCACATACAGAAAGCACTGAATAAATGATAGTTCTTAATTATTACTACTGTGTTTTGTTGAGTCAAAGGCCCACATTTCCTACACACTAACGTTTCTTAAATCACTATGTGTTCTACAATTGCTGTGAGGAGAAACTCGCACAACTTGGCTTTGTGTTGAAGGTATTTGATGCTCCTCTGTCACCACGGTGAAGGTGTTTTCACTGGCAGCATTATACATGATTGAACTTCATTTTTTTTTACATTTCTAATTGTGATTGAAAATATCAACAAAAAGATGGTGTCATGGTATAATATCCATGTTTGCTATTGTTTAGTATAGAAAAGTGTTGTTATACCAAACAAGACAAAAGTAGTGTAGAAGAAAGCAAAATTGCTTTTAGAGGCAGTATTGCTGATGGTCAAGAACACAGACGCTAGAATAAGCATATGCTCGTTCCACTGCCTGGGAGGTATGTGACCTTGGGGGACTTACTTCATCCCCTGTGGCTCATCTATAAAATGAGGGTGACAAGAAGGTCAGTGTGAGGATCAAATGAGCTAATGCTGATGAGAGTGCGAGAGATTATGCTTGACACAGGAAGTGGTCCATAAATGTTATCTATCCTTATTATGAATATTGTTTGAGGCAATGAATCACTGTAGAGGAATAAATGTCCTCTCACATCATGTTTCAAGTCCAAACTCAAGTGCTTTCTAATTTCTCAGAAGGAAGAATGTGTATGTGTGTCTACTTATATGTATAGTTATTAAAATAAAATAAAATCATCTAATGCATGTGAGGAAGGATAACTAAAGACAATAGAAACTGTCAAATATCTTGGGATATATCATAGGATTTGAAAAACTAAGAGAAATTCCATACACCCATAGAGTTTCATTAGAGACTAAAACTCGGCAAATGTCAAAAGCTTCTAGACGATACTCCAGAGAAACTGTTTAATATCCAGCAATATATACTTTCATTATGGAAAAATCAAAGCTGTGAATTCAACAAAATAGGAAAAGCAAACAAAGCCTGATGTCTTTAGATATGCTTCAAAATTATTCTGTCAGTCCTAAGGCAGGTAAAGAGGTCATGATTACAAGCACGGGTTTTGGAGAGGAGCTAGTCATTGTGCTGCCAGAGGTGAAAACATGTGTAAAATATGCAGACCATAAATATGATAAAGACTTGGACCCAAATGTTCATTGTCATACAGAAGATTCAAGTCAAATAAAATCACTGGAATGATTTTATAGAAAAGTGAAATCGCAGCACTGTTTATAATAGCCAGGACATGGAAACAACCTAGATGCCCATCAGCAGATGAATGGATAAGAAAGCTGTGGTACATATACACAATGGAGTATTACTCAGCCATTAAAAAGAATACATTTGAATCAGTTCTAATGAGATGGATGAAACTGGAAGCTATTATACAGAGTGAAGTAAGCCAGAAAGAAAAACACCAATACAGTATACTAACACATATATATGGAATTTAGAAAGATGGTAGCAATAACCCTGTGTACAAGACAGCAAAAGAGACACTGATGTATAGATCAGTCTTATGGACTCTGTGGGAGAGGGAGAGGGTGGGGAGATTTGGGAGAGTGGCATTGAAACATGTATAATATCATGTATGAAACGAGTCGCCAGTCCAGGTTCGATGCGCGATACTGGATGCTTGGGGCTGGTGCACTGGGACGACCCAGAGGGAGGGTATGGGGAGGGAGGAGGGAGGAGGGTTCAGGATGGGGAACACAGGTATACCTGTGGCGGATTCATTTCAATATTTGGCAAAACTAATACAGTATTGTAAAGTTTAAAAATAAAATAAAATTAAAAAAAAAAAAAGAAAAGTGAAATTGATTGAAAAACATGACTTACATTTAATATATTATTTCTTTTCTTTTTTTTTTCCAGAAATAAATTTATTAAGTCAAATGTGAACCTTACATTAGGTGGTATCTTGGAACAATGATACAGTTCCAAAATCTTGTATTTAAGGGCTGCTGCTACTGCTACTGCTAAGTCACTTCCGTCATGTCCGACCCTGTGCGACCCCATAGACGGCAGCCCACCAGGCTAAATGAGGTTAAATCAACTAAACTTTATTTTTAGAATAAATAAGATTTTTATTATAAAGTTCAATATTGATATATATTTTGTCATGAATTTTAAATATTTAATCATAAGCCATCCCAGTCACATTAATAGTAGCCTCATTCATCACCAAAACAATGTTCTTTTTTCATCATAATCTGGTTAAGCTTTTGGAAGAAATATGGGCAAAGTGTGAGAACTCACATCATCCCTTGGCTTTTCTTAAAATCTAATTTTCAAGGATTAAAAATGTCTGATGCCATGGCCATATGGCAGTGTTTCCCATGGACAGAGATGATATATCCCCAAGCTGATAGGTCATGCTGCAAAGGAGGATGACTTTTTTCCTTTTGAAAATTAGCCTATTCAATCAAAATCTCTTGGAAATAATGATTGGTTTTCTGTGTATAGCTGGCACTCCACTTGGAATTGTCGGCTGCCTGAATCTTCCTTATTCTGCAGCACTGCATATACCATCCAAGTATGATATGTTACAGCCAAGATCCAAATGCCTTCTAACTCCCACAGTGGAGAATGAAAAACTGGTAACGCAGTGAATTATTTCAGGTTAGCATGAATTTCTCTAGACAAACAGCTGGTTGTTAAAGAAAGCATTATGTACTGATGATGATCCTTGGTAAATGAAAATGTGAACAGATTTCACAAGTATTTTCAGCTTCACAGGTATTTTATAGGGATCTTTTTCTGACGCTAAATTCTTAAATCAAGGCAAAATGTCCTATTTTAATTATCTTGGGGAAAGGAAAAAAGTAGCACAATGAAAATGTTTACTTATTTTTCTTCCTCTTCCTCTAAGGATATTAGCTGGCACTATTTATTTAACTATATGTTTACATTACACTGAGTATCAAATACTTAATGCACCTCCAAAATGTACCTCTATACATTTAAGGTAAATGAACTCCACAAAGTGATGAGGGAACTAGCCTGGATGCTTGGCTAATGGGTATATGTGAGTACACAGATGATAAAGTAAACGGGGGAAGAACTTCGGAAAGAAAACTCACCTAGCCCTCTCTAGTGAGACACACTTCATATTTGTACTATGATTACCTGTGTGTTTCTGTTTTTGCCATTTAGTTGGGAGCACCTATTTTAGTGTGTGAACCATATGTCCTGTGCAATGACAGCCATGACCATGGCCCGTAGAATTACACCTGAAAATGGCATAATAGATAACCATTTTCCCAAAGGAAAGAGTTATTCTCTGTGAGGACGCTGATGTCTCTCTGCTTTGAGCCCTATCCACTCCTTAATCCATTCTCCACACATTATCCAGCATTATACTGGGCTGGCCAAAAAGTTCGTTAAAGTTTTTCCGTAATATCTTATGGAAAACTCAAATGTTTTGGCTAACCCAATAGTTTTTAAATGTCTTTCTGCAGGTAAGAGGGAAAATGAAAACTGTCTGATTAGTATCATTTTAAATTCATGACCATTAACACTCAAAAGACTTCAAATCTCATAATATTTTTGTCAGTTGACTCTTTCTCCTCGCTATTATGTCTCTGACTGACTCCAACTTCCTCTTGTCTCAGCTCATGATCTTATCCTATATTTCACTTGAAAAAAAAAAAAAAAGAAAAGAATCCCTAAAGCATAGCCCCTAATTTTAGTCCACAACTGAATTGTGAAGGTTGCCTACCCACCTCTCCCTCTCTGTCTCTCTAGCTAAAGTAGAGAAAGCGTCTGTTTCATTAAAGGTCAACTCCACTCCACACAGTCCTGCCATTACCTTTTCCACATAACAGGACCCTGCCTTCAACGGTTGTCACATTCCTTATTGCTTTATTAATATCTTCTTCCTCACCAAAGTTTTAAGTGTATATTAGTTTATACTGTGACTTAGAGAAGAAGAGACGGTGAGAGGGAGGGAAGAAAGAAAGGAAAGAAAAGAAAAGGAAGAGGACATGATATCTTCCTTTGATATCCTGACGCTTCTTCAGCTACTAACTTATATAACTTTCCACTTCTCTCCTCAGCCAAAGTTCTTCAAAGTTACCTTAAAAAAAAAATTTCTTCACTCATTACCCCACCTTCCTTTACTCTTCTGCTTGTACCTGAGCATATGGCAACATTACCCACGGTTGCTTACATTAAACACTTGCAAGATATCACTGAATATTCTCTTTTTTACCCTCTATATTTTCCAAATGGTCAGTTTTGCCTGTAAAATACACCTTGAATTTGTCCATTCATTTGTCTCTCCATTCGCTATCATCCCAAATCAAATCACCATTAGTACACAAATGAACCAAAACACCTGATTCTAAAATTCCTCACCCTTTTCCCACTTCACTTTCTTCCAGTGCATTCTCCTCGTAGCCAAGTAAAGTTCTCAAAACCAAAATCATGTTGTTCTGTTATTGAAAATTTCTCAACAGTGTCTCATTGATTGCCCATGGGAAAAATTCTAGATCCTTACTGTCACTTCCAAAGCCCTGAGCAATGTGGATTCTGACTCAGCTGCATCATTTACCCCCTCTGCCATTTATTTCACAAGGATCCTCTATCTCAGATCTCAATTCACCTATTTAAAACAGCAGGGGTTTTCTGTATCAGGATCTTTACATGTGGCTTCTTCTCTCTGCCAAGCCAGCATGACCTCATGCCAAACTTCAAAGACACCTTCTTATCCTGCCAATGTCAGTAAAGAGTTAGTTCTGACTAATCTGTCTCAAGATGCGCTCTACTTTTCCTTCATATCACTTATCACACATTGCTGTTGTTCAGTTGCTCAGTTGTGTCTGACTGTTTGCGACCCCATGGACTGCAGCACAACTCAATGGACATGAGTTTGAGCAAGCTCCGGAAGATGGTGATGGACAGAGAAGCCTGGCATGCTGCAGTCCATGGGGTCTCAAAGAGTCAGACAGGACTGAGCAACTGAAAAACAACAGTACCTAAGAGCACAAAATCTTATTATAGAATGTATTTATCCATATCAAAGCAGTTCACTTTTCAGCTTCTTCTAAGTTTTTCAATTAAAAAAAAAAAGATTATGTTACATACGGAAACCTCAATAAAAACAAAACTAAATAAAAATAGTTTAGGGCAAATAATCTGTAACAAGAATATCCCTGAACATTCTTGGTGTTTATTTTAATATAGTTCAGTTCAATAGGGTTTTTTCTTTCTAATCAAAGAGAAATCTATATTTCTATTTATCTTTCTCAGAAGTAGTAGTAGAACTTATTTTGGTAATACCCATCATAGGGAAAAGGGGGAAAAATTGGACCCAAAACTATCTCAGATGTAGTGAAACATTTCCTTTGATGACTATCAGTAGATTTTATAATACAGACTATAAACAACTGCTGGATTTAAAAGTCACAATGGCATAGTCCTAGAGTTCATTTAGTAGGATTATGAGTGTTGCAACTTTTCCTAAAATCAAGAAAAAGCACCATCCATTTGAATTAAAGTGAATTCTCTCTTTAAGCATTTCTAATAACAACCGAAGCTCTAGACAGGAGCATATGTATTCTAATATTTCCTCTACATCTGGTCTTGAGTTGACATGAGGTGACAACAGTAATTTTCAGAGCAGTTGGCATGACGATATGGTTTATGATTACAATGAATGTCTCTTGTTAACCACTGTATAGATAGACTCCCAGAACAGCCAACCATGGGTTCTGATCAGTTCCAGTTCTGCAAGTTTAACCTCTATTGGCTTCAGGTTCTAGAAACTGGAAAAATGGAATATTTCATTCTTAAGATCAACTTTTAGTTCTGTATTCTTAATGAGAAAAATCATGGCAGGTTTAAGAAAATAATTAATGAACTACAGAATTATAAAATCAAAAAGACCTGCTGAATAAGCAGCACATTTACAAAGGACAATGTAAGGTTATTTTTCCTGTAGACTGGGTGAATGTGCCTAGTAGTTATGTAGACTTAAAAACCATAAGTGTTTTTAATAAATTAAACCTAAAATGAAGGCATTTAAAATTATTAGCTGCTTATCAGCATGACACACAAAGAACACTCAAGTGTGAGATTTTTCCAGTGAAATTCATCATTAAACTTTCATTAACAATGCCATCATTTCTTTTCCCCTCTGTGATTACACCATCTCCCAGGCACAATTTTAGGTTTAACAGTCTTAAAACTAAGCGAGACTAGGAAAGCTGAGCAGGCAAATCAAATGATTAAGCTTCAAAAAGTTTTACAGGTATTTAAGCCTTGGGAAAGCTTAATCAAAGTTAATGAAGAATTTAAAACAGGAGCAAAAATTAAAGCAGTAGGAAATGTTCAAGAAAAAATGACTATTAGGTTGGGGGAAAAAAAAAAAAAACCTGGGAAGAGCCACAGGGAACTGATGTTAATTATCACTGACAGGAGGAACAAGTTCTAGCAAACAGAGGAAGTGACCTGAAGAAACAGAACTGAGGAAATGAGGGCAGAAAAGGAAAAGTAAGGTTGATATGTAAAAGGAAGGGTGCAACGTGGATTACATTTTTCAGGCAGAATATTGATTCTACTCAATTATGCTTTTCCCAACTTTCATATTATCATAAAGACAATCAGAATATCCTCAGCTCTTAATATTCATTTACTCACTCCTTCATTTAACATTATATTTGGAGCTCAGTCTATTAGAACATCTGGCTGAATTCTGTATCAAGAAATTCACTACCCGCCTATCCTATGAGAATAGATCCCAGCTGCATCCCCTCATCCTATGAAATGAAATGTAAAATTTTAAACATCTCATCTTTCTTGGTTTCAGATACTGGTTATTCATCTTTAACTAGGGTTATCCCTGACATATATACTATCCGTAAATGACCACATAATATAATATTTTCTGGAATATCTTATTGTAAATACATACTAGGCATTTGCATCTGTGGCATTGTTTTGATTTATCAAATAATATCAAAATGTACAGATAACAGAAACTAAATAGCTGGACCAAACCTAAAGAAGTACTTCCTTTGGCTCAATCACTACTGCATGCTGATTTGCTTCAGTCATGTCTGATTCTGTGTGTGTCTGACTTTATGTGACCCCTGGACTGTAGCCTGCCAGGCTACTCTCTCCATGGGATTCTCTAGACAAGGATACTGGAGTGTGTTGCCATTTCCTCCTGCAGGGAATCTTCCCAACCCAGGGATCAAAACCGGGTGTCCTACACCTCCTGCATCGGCAACCGGGTTCTTTACCACTAGCACCACCAATTTATCAAACTATCCACGTGTGATTTAACTGAATCCTGAGATGGATATATTTCCAAAGGTTGGCACTGAAGAGTAATTAAAGCCACCTTCCAGGATAACTATATTTACAGAAATGCACAGAAAGTGGGCTAACCTCGGTACTCTCTCCTATTGCAGAAAATATTGTGTTTGGCCATTTCCCTACTGTTGGCAATGTAATGTAAATCCTAAACACTATCATAAATAGTCTACCAAATAGTTATTAAAGACAGGGATCTGCCCACTGAACTTTTAGCTTTGGCTTTCTCTTGGGGAAGGAGGTAGGGTTTACAAAATAGAAGTAATAATCACAAAATAATGCCAAGGAGCATTAAATGCTACCATTGTGGGGATCTGCAGTGTGATATAAGGGCTCATGAAGGCTCTGATAATCACAATGGATTGTGAGAAACTATGCCTTATTTCTTGTTCCCTTCTGGCAGTCAAAACAGCAAGGAATGTGAAGGGTGGGCACAAAGGCCATCCTTGGTCTCCAGGGGCATCCATTGGCATGTCATCTGGGGAGGGATCTAAGAACTGTGACCCCTCCTCATGTCCCCATCTTGGAGCAGTCATGAGAAGGGGGTCAGAGGTTACAACTGACGGGGGATAACTGGTTTTTAGAGATGTCTGCTTTCATCAGCAAGCTATGTTTACTATTAAAAATTTAAAATTGAAAAAAGTGCTGTTTCTCATCAGTTAGCATTGCCTTCAAAGGCAATGTGTACTTAAGAAACAAATTCATCCACCTCTGACATTGGTTGCAGGGTCGAACCTTTGCCAATAGATTAAAGCATTAGCAAGGAACCCAAATGAAAGTGCTTATGCACACAGTACAATGGCTATGATTTAGTAATGTTCACACAGCAATTTATATTTACTGACTGTTACAATGACTTCCATTATTTATTCTTCAAGACTGATATCTTTCTTTTTTTTTTTTTTTAGATAAGGAAAACAAGGCATTCAGTAGTTAATACAGAATCACACAGACTGAGTCAGACTGTATCTATATAGACAAAAACAACTTTTTGGAAAATAAAAAATGAGCCTAAAATGTTTACATGACATTAAATAGACCAGTGGCACTGAAATAATTTCTTACCAGTAAAATTCTTTTTTTTCCAAAATAATGTTACATTCAATCTCTTATAAAGAAGATTAATAACTGCATTGTACTAGTAGAATTTTACTAATATTTGCTAACATTTACAAATTATTAGGGCATTTAATGTTTTTATGGATTAAAAAATATTGAATCAGAGAGCATGGATAATAGTTCCAGGCATCTTTCACCCTCAGCAACTGTGAATTTCAAAATTCCTGAACTTACAGACCACAGGACCACTAGCTAATAGTGAAAAATGATAAATTCAATAAAACTGATATGTCTGTGGATACATAATGCAATAGTGTCTGAGCCGGGGATGCAGTGAAATGTTTGAATGTAGTCATTTAATTAGTGAACAAACCATCCAATCCAGGGCAGGATGAGATGGGAAGAATCAACAGAAGAAGCACCAACACAGGGTGATAGAGAGTGCAGTGGGGAAAGCTCCCTGATCCCCGGTATAGAGCTGTCCTCTCAGGCAGAAAGCAATGACTTAAAATTAAGTAAAGTGATGCTGGGCTGGAAAAGGACATGCTGGAATCAAGATTGCTGGGAGAAATATCAATAACCTCAGATATGCAGATGACACCACCTTTATGGCAGAAAGTGAAGAGGAACTAAAGAGCCTCTTGATGAAAGTGAAAGAGAAAAGTGAAAAAGTTGGCTTAAAGCTCAACATTCAGAAAATGAAGATCATGGCATCCGGTCCCATCACTTCATGGGAAATAGATGGGGAAACAGTGGAAACAGTGTCAGACTTTACTTTTTTGGGCTCCAAAATCACTGCAGATGGTGATTGCAGCCATGAAATTAAAAGATGCTTACTCCTTGGAAGGAAAGTTATTACCAACCTTGATAGCATATTAAAAAACAGAGACATTACTTTGCCAACAAAGGTCTATCTAGTCAAGGCTATGGTTTTTCCAGTGGTCATGTATGGATGTGAGAGTTGGACTGTGAAGAAGGCTGAGTGCCGAAGAATTGATGCTTTTGAACTGTGGTGTTGGAGAAGACTCTTGAGAGTCCCATGGACTGCAAGGAGATCCAACCAGTCCATCCTAAAGGAGATCAGCCCTGGGATTTCTTTGGAAGGAATGATGCTAAAGCTGAAACTCCAATACTTTGGCCACCTCATGTGAAGAGTTAACTCATTGGAAAAGATTCTGATGCTTGGAGGGATGGGGGGCAGGAAGAGAAGGGGATGACAGAGGATGAGATGGCTGGATGGCATCACCGACTTGATGGACATGAGTCTGGGTGAACTCCGAGAGTTAGTGATGGACAGGGAGGCCTGGGGTGCTGTGATTCATGGGGTCACAAAGATTCGGACACGACTGAGTGACTGAACTGACTGAATTGAACTGAAAGAGATGCTAACAGTTATATTAATTTTTTAAGAAGAAATGATAGCTTGATGATCTGGAGGCTAGAATTGTCTGTCTACTGAGAAATAATTTAACGGGACTAGAGCTTTTAAGGGGTGCATGAGTTCAAAAGGAGAGAAAAAAGAGGAGCAAAGAGAAGAGAAGCAGAAAGCATGGGTGACATTCAGCTCATGGGAGTTGATGGCATAAGTGGCTGAGACACAAGATGTTTGTGGGCATTTCATGAGTCATAGGTTAAATGAAGGCTCACAGAGTCACAGAAGGCCATTCCCAACAGAAAATAAATGTGGTGAACCCAGATTCCAGAAAGCATAAGGCCTACCTATTCAGGGACCAAAGAGAATATGAAAAGAATGTCCTCACCTTGGACACGAAGGAGGATGTAAAATGAATCATGAAGAAGGACAGGAAGTAGTGACTGACCCCAATGAATGGGAAGGATAAGCAGAGAACAGAACTGAAAAACTTGTCAAACCTGCGAGACCATCATCAAACCCAGGAAGTCTGGGAATGGTACATTTGAAGCACGTTTGAAGCACACATGCTTCAAACCTGGGCACTGGGTTACTATACAGCTTTGTATGAAGGCTGACTTCTAGATCAACTATAGTAAGATACTTTAAGTTCAGTCAGTTCAGTCGCTCAGTTGTGTCTGACTCTTTGTGAACACCGCAGCATGCCAGGCCTCCCTGTCCATCACCAAATCCCGGAGTTTATCCAAACTCATGTCCATTGAGTCAGTGATGCCATCCAACCATCTCATCCTCTGTCATCCCCTTCTCCTCCTGCCTTCAATCTTTCCTAGCATCAGGGTCTTTTCCAATGAGTCAGTTTTTTGCATCAAGTGGCCAAAGTACTAGAGTTTCAGATTCATTATCAGTCCTTCCAATGAATATTCAGGACTGATTTCCTTTATGATGGACTGGTTGCATCTCCTTGCAGTGCAAGGGACTCTCAAGAATCTTCTCCAACACCACAGTTCAAAAGCATCAATTCTTCGGTGCTCAGCTTTCTTTATAGTCCAACTCTCACATCCATACATGACTACTGGAAAGACCGTAGCCTTGACTAGATGGATTTTTGTTGGCAAAGTAATATCTCTGCTCTTTAATATGCTTTCTAGCTTAGTCTTAACTTTCATTCCAAGGAGTAAGCATCTTTTAATTTCATGACTGTAATCACCATCTGCAGTGATTTTGGAGACCCCAAAAAATAAAGTCTGCCACTGTTTTCCACTGTTTCCACATCTATTTGCCATGAAGTGATGGGACCAGATGCCATGATCTTAGTTTTCTGAATGTTGAGCTTAAGCCAACCTTTTCACTCTCCTCTTTCACTTTCATCAACAGGCTCTTTAGTTCTTCACTTTCTGCCATAAGGGTGGTGTCATCTGCATATCTGAGGTTACTGATATTTCTCCCGGCAATCTTGATTCCAGCTTGTGCTTTATACAGCCCAGCATTTCTCATGATGTACTCTGCATATAAGTTAAATATGCAGGGTGACAATATACAGCCTTGATGTACTCCTTTTCCTAAACAGTCAGCAAAAACAAGACCAGGAGCTGACTGTGGCTCAGATCATGTACTCCTTATTGTCAAATTCAGACTTAAATTGAAGAGAGTAGGGAAAACCAATGGACCATTCAGCGAGTGAAGTCACTCAGTCATGTCCAACTCTTTGTGACCCCATGGACACGAGGCTCCTTTGTCCAAGGGATTTTCTAGGCAAGAGTACTGGAGTGGGTTGCCATTTCCTTCTTCAGGGAATCTTTCTGACCCAGGGATCAAACCCAGGTCTCCGGCATTGTAGACAGACGCTTTACCATCTGAGGCACCGGGGATCAGATCCCGTATGATTATACAGTGGAAGTGAGATACAGATTTAAGGGATTAGATCTGATAGACAGAGTGCCTTATGAACTATGGACAGAGGTTCATGACATTGTACAGGACACAGGGATCAAGACCATCCTCAAGAAAAAGAAATGAAAAAAGGCAAAATGGCTGTCTAAGAAGGCCTTACAAATAGCTATGAAAAGAAGAGAAACAAAAAGCAAAGGAGAAAAGGAAAGATATACCCATTTGAATGCAGAGTTTCAAAGAATAGCAAGGAGAGATAAGAAAGCCTTCCTCAGTGATCAATGCAAAGAAATAGAGGAAAAGAATAGAATGAGAAAGACTAGAGATTCTCTTCAAGAAAATTAGAGACACCAAGGGAACATTTCACTCAAAGATGGGCTCAATAAAGGACAGAAATGGTAGGGACCTAACAGATGCAGAAGATATTAAAAAGAGGTGGCAAGAATACACAAAAGAACTGTACAAAAAAGAGCTACATGACCCAGATAATCACGATGGTGTGATCACTCACTTAGAGTCAGACATCCTGGAATGTGAAGTCAAGTGGGTCTTAGGAAGCATCACTATGAACAAAGCTAGTGGAGATGAGGGAATTCCAGCTGAGCTATTTCAAATCCTAAAAGATGATACTGTGAAAATGCTGCACTCAATATGCCAGCAAATTTGGAAAACTCAGCAGTGGCCACAGGACTGGAAAAGGTCAGTTTTCATTCCAATCCCAAGAAAGGCAATGCCAAAGAATGCTCAAACTACCGCACAATTGTACTCATCTCACACGCTAGTAAAGTAATGCTCAAAATTCTCCAAGCCAGGCTTCAGCAATATGTGAAACATGAACTTCCAGATGTTCAAGCTGGTTTTAGAAAAGGCAGAGGAACCAGAGTTCAAATTGCCAACATCTGTTGGATCATGGAAAAAGCAAGAGAGTTCCATAAAAACATCTATTTCTGTTTTATTGACTATGCCAAAGCCTTTGACTGTGTGGATCACAATAAACTGTGGAAAATTCTGAAAGAGATGGGAATACCAGACCACCTGACCTGCCTCTTGAGAAGTCTATATGCAGGTCAGGAAGCAACAGTTAGAACTGGACATGGAACAACAGACTGGTTCCTCTGTCATACATATTGAAAATCTCACTCATTTGTCTTATTTCATTTATGGTATTTTCTGACACATAGGAGGCTTTCAATTTTTATGTACTTAAATTATTTTTCTTCCTGGTTTTTGTGTTTGGTGTCACATTCTGAAAGATCTCCTCTATGCTACAACTACACATATAATCCAGGTAACATATATGACCCGGTGCCTGGCATATAATAAATACCCAATAAAATCTAGAGACTATTTAACATCCCTACTACAAATGAACATTGTTCTGTAGAATACAATAAAAAAGAACTTAAATTTAAACGTTTCCAAATCTGTCCCAATATTCAATATTTTGAATAATGCATATTGTGTCCCACTAATTTGAAATGCCACCACTATTATATACTAAATGACTACAGGTGTTTGGATATGTTTCTAGACTTTTTATTGATGTCCACTGATCTTCCTGAATAGTAATGCAACACTCCTACAATATTAAAATCAGTATGGCTGAATAATGTTTTAATTACTTGTAGTGCAATTATCCCTTCATAATTATTCTTTTTTTCAGAAAATGACCTTACTAATCAAGCAGCCAAAACTTCTGGTTAAGGCTCCAAGAGGGAATAAACAAAAGTATATGAAAATGTCATTCTTCTAAAGCACACTCTGAGGGCTTCCTCTAATATTCGTTGGGAAAGTCCAAGGTGAACTTTTCTGTCTAAATTTTATCTGAACCTTAATCACTTCCTAGGTTCTGTCTAGTAGAGCAGAAGTGTACAAAGGTCAGTAAAATGAAATGAAATGAAGTTGCTTCAGTCAGGTCCGACTCTTTGCAACCCCATGGATTGTAGCCTGCCAGGCTCCTCTGTCCATGGGATTTTCCAGGCAGTCCTGGAGTGGGTTGCCATTTCCTTCTCCAGAGGATCTTCCTAACCCAGGGATTGAACCTGGGTCTCCAGGATTGCAGGCAGACTCTTACCATCTGAGACACCAGGGAAGTACCAACTGTTTTTTAAAAAAAATCAGGCTTCAAAGGCATCTTCGTAAAGACCTCATTGAGGAATACAGGGAGTCTCCTCAAACCATTCCCTAAACCTAGCCCCAGGGACCCACAGGATCCTGATTCATCACAGGACCATGGTCAGCCCATCCAAGATGATGCTGCTCCATCCACAACTTCAAGGAAGCAGAAACCAAGCACCTGCAGAGCCTGGGAAAGGCTGGTCCAAAAGCTGGCTCTTTCTCGTAGTACCTCTGCTTTGCAGAGTATGGTTGGTGTCTGTGGGAGTGAGATTCACCTGACTTATCTGGTCAGTCATCACCCCTGTGGTGCAAGCTAATGAAGGGGAAAGACAGGTGCCAGAAATATTAGCATTACACTACTCCTTCCAAGAGAATAGACTTAAAATCCCCCCATAGAAACATAAGAACAAAAAAGAAGCTCCTTAGCACATTGCTTCAAATCAATATATGCCATTTAAATGAGAGAAAGTTTGCAGATATTCACAGTGGCCTGATTTCTGCCCTATCTCCTATTTAATGGTTCCAGGTTTCTGCATGCAAAGCACATGTTTTGACAGGTCACTGTTGACTGGTAAAATGCCTTGTCCACATTCCTATTCTACTTGTTTTTTATTTCACAATAAATACCTTGTTAAGACTTTCCAAATTAAATTTACATTTTGTAACAGGCTCTCTTGGTTCCTTTTACTTTCTCCAGGGATTGGGAAACTGAAAGGAAAAAGAAACTGAGAACGAATCATTTAATAGATATTTATAAATTGTGCTGAATATAGAATAAACAATAAAATAAATAAATAAACAATAAAAAAACTTCTGTGTTTTTCAAATTAATTCTTGCCATGAAGTAGATGGAGAGTGTGAAAATGAAAAAACAAAAAAGACATAGGAAAAGTGTCAATGATACCTTAAGACTCTTTAGAGCTAGTGAGAGAAAGGTTAAGTTTAACAGATGTGTAGACGGCAGAAAGGGACCATGCCAAATCTCCTGATAAAGGGGAAATGGCAAAGATGCTGGAAGGGAAAAAAGCTCAGGAGGTGTATTGCTAAGTCACTTCAGTCGTGCCCAACTCTGTGCGACCCCATAGACAGCAGCCCACCAGGCTCCCCTGTCCCTGGGATTCTCCAGGCAAGAACACTGGAGTGGGTTGCCATTTCCTTCTCCAACAGGAGGTGTATTAGGCTATTCAAAAAGAAACTTCAGGATTTCTTCCACAAGTAATTTTTAAAAAGAAAAAAGGGCAGGAAGGCATATCTTAAAAGATAAACAGGAATCTGTGATGACATCAAATTTTATGAGAATCTGTGCACACAATAGGGCAAATAGTTAAGAGGAGAATATTTAAAATATAGAGTTGGAAATGTTAGATCACACAATAAGCTAAGGTTTGATAATACATATATATATATATATATAAAAAATACATATATATATATATACACATATATATATATGGCAGGCAATACAGTCTCCTCATCTTCTTCTCCTTCTTTTTTACTTGCCATTCAGATCCAAAAGGGCCAGAAAAGCAAATGTCTTTGTTCCTCATAGAGGTAAAGATGAATGAATATTTGGGGTAGAGAGTGTGGTGCTGCTCTGCTAATTTTCTTCTCCCATGGATGACAACTGTTGATTAAAGATGGTTAGGGTCAATACCAGCATGAATCTAGCCAGGTATGGAGACTGGAACAGGCACTTTCTAATTCCAAATGAACTGAAGACTCTCAGTCATGTTCACTTATTGGCGAACTTCCTGGTTTGTCTAAGATAGTCCCAGTTTATGCCTGCCTTTCTGGCATACTTATTAATAGACCTTCTTTCTCTTTTAAAAATATCTTTACTTGGATGATAAATTATATGGTCATCTTTAACAAGTATCAGAATGCCAAGAGTATGTAGCATTGAATCACTTTTGATCATTTTTGGAGAACACAATCGGTGCTGTGAAAGTTAAGATGAGCATATGTTCTGATTTTCAAAAGCGGAAAGAAGGAACATGTTATTATCTTGACCAAAGAATATGAAACTTGACATTAATAACTGGAGGGACAGATTATCATACAATTTTTGTGATGACTTTGAGAGTAAAAAAAGCAGCTGCTAAGAAGGAACATGGGTTTATTAAGACGAAATTAGGTGAGATCCATCTTCATTCCTTCTTTTTACAGGTTACTCTTGTACTTGCCATGGGATTTCTGTAGACAGATGGAATGTGGATTTTAAAAAGACCTCAAACAAAGAACTTCTTGATATTCTTAGAGACAAGATAGAAATACAAACTGTCATACAATTTGATGGATTTTAATTGGTTGAATGACGATTCCAAATAGTGTTGACTAATGTTCACTAATGAGCAACATTAACTCTGCCCTTGGCACTGTCCTTTTCAATATTTTTCTCACCAAATTGGATTAAGACGTGCTGATCAAAGTTACATCTGACACATGGCAATAACAGATACTGAGATATCAGAGTCAGGAGCCAAAATTATCTCATCAGACTAAGAAAATGAGCCAAGGCTTAAAAATTAAATTTCATGGGGAGAAACAATTTCATAGGGAGAGATTTATTTTCCAAAAACCAGTTGCACAAAAATGAGAGAGGATGTGAGATTATATGGTAGTTCATATGAAAAAGAAATAAAGGTTTTGTTGACTGAAAATCATACAGTGGTGAGCTGGCCACAAAAACACTGGCATCAACATCAAGAAGGTGGTATATCAATTCCACGTGAACCCAGCATGTCACACTCCAAATAACATGTTGTACACTGGAATCTCAAGCTTAAGCAAGATAGTGGCAAATTAGAAACCAGGCAGAGAATGATAGGCTAGTAAATTGTAACAGTCATTAAAAAAAAAGAATAATAAATACAATGGCAATAATAGCAAAGTTTTTAGCTCTTTATCCACAGTTCCAAAATCCAAAAAGGTGGAAAACCAAAACACATTTAACTCAATTGATGCCTAACACTGACTTGAAATAAAAAGAGGCTGTCTTTATCTATTCTAACTTAGTGTGCTTAATCATACATTTATTTGAAAAATTATCCATGTGCCTAATTACAGGATTCTGCCCTCTGCCCTGCTGCAAATATTACATAATATCTCCATTTATCTCCCCATTGCCTTGTACATAAAAATCCAATAACAAGAACTTAAAAAAAAATCAAATCTCAAGGGTTTGAGGTAAATGACAACAATAAGAATCATTGTTATTGATATAATAATTATATGAATATAATCACAATGTTACAGATTTATTATATAATATCATTTCAAATATAATGATAATTATAATAGTAATAGCTAACAGGTAAATAGTACTATGTGCCACTGTGCTGGGACAGCATCCAGACCAGCAAACATCATGGCAGCAGAGGTCAGGACCCAAGAGCAACACGTGGCCAAGAGAAGCAACAAGAGTAGCCTGTCAGACTTGTGCCTCCCTCTGCATTTGCTGTTGGAAGCAGAATTCATGACCTTTGTGGATAATTTAAGAAAAACATCTCAAAGCAGAGATAGACTTTTAAGATGTACAAGACCATCTTGCTCTATAAAGGGGAGTCTGAGCCTCTATTCAATATATGAATCGTAGTTCTGGTCACATTTCTAGGCAGAGATCTAAAATCACGGATGTGCCATAAATGCATGAATGGATGTGGGCCAAGCCATCAGGTTCATGCCCTGGTATGAGAAGAGGAAGGGAACTCCCAGGCCAGATACCTCAGGCTCCCCAGTATAGGGGAGATGATGAACTCTTAGGATATACAGAGCCATCTTCTCCAGGTAGGTCTTTTCAAGGCAGTCATGATATGCAGAGGATTGCAGACAAATTCTACAATGTCACATAAAGAGTAGGCATTACTGGGGAAATTTACAAAGACCAGATCATCAAGAAAAGAACCCATGATTCTGCATCTTCCCACTGTATTTATAAAGAGGAGCGTAGGGCCTGTGAGCTGTTAACATACAGTGTGGGTTGCAATTTTTTTTTTCTTTTCAAAGAGCTAACTCATGCTTGTCAAATTTGTCACAGTAGATGTTATCTTGAGTGCTTTAATCCTTCCAATTTCTAACGTTCAGATGTATGTCTTAAACATAAAAGTTTAAAGAGACATTAGCCAGAAAAGTAGACTACATGACCTTTAAGATACTTTCCAACTCAGAATGTCTTTGGTTTTATGAGATGCTCTGGAGAAGTATTACGCATTATTAATATTTCCCCTAATCTTAGTTGGCATTCTATTAGCCTTCTTCCTTGATACTGCACAGTGAATAAAGAACTTAAATGTATCAATATAGACCTTTGTCCTCTAGTCTCTTAACTGATTCAGTGCATTAAAAACTCCACTCAGGTTGAACATCATTTCTACCTAACTGACACACTACAATTCAATCTCTTCTGATTCTTATTCCATCTTTCAACTTGCCAGATTCTTCTCATTTATTTCCTTCTCCTACTTATGCTTTAACTCAACAAAATCCATATTCCAGCTCAACTGTTCTGCTTAGCAGAGATTTGATAGACTCCAAACAGTAACAGAGTAGATTTATAGTTATCTGTGTCATAATGATTGAGGGATATAAAAGGTGGTGTGTTTTTCTCTAGTCATAATCCTTAAATGCAGGTAATAGCATTTTCTGTGATCTCTTTGGGATCCTTTCTCATTTAAATGAGAAGCTACATTGTCTTCCTGCAGTGGGTGCTTATGCCTCCAAGTCTGCTTCTGTAAGTTTGTATCTATATTCAAAGCTAGTTCCAGCTTCACATCAGTTATGTTCAGTCAGACTGTAGAGTGAATCAAATGTAGATTTCAAGGAAATCTACCAGGTATTATGTACTGTTAGATACTGAGGAAATAACGAGACGCAATTGCTGGCTCCCAAGAACTCATAATATAAAAATAATAAGTATAATAAAGGAGAAAGGTACAACTGGCCAGCTCAAGAAGGTCACGTGACCCCCAGAGAGGAGGAAACATCATTTGTTCTTAGCAAGTTATCAGGGCGATGAAAACATTCACTTGTAAGTTTACCTAAATTACATAGGTGAAAGTCACTAGCAATTACTGTTTGTTCATATCTGAGCTCAAAACTTGAGTGAGGACAAATTATTGAAAAAGAAAAAAAAAAAAAAAAAAACCATGAATCAGAGTTTTGGTCACATATCTAGGCAGAGATCTACACTGATGTGCCATAAATGCATGGATGGTTGTGGGAAGAGGAATGAGAAGAGGAAAGCAACTTCCAGGTCAGTCACCTCAGGTTCAAACAGCCTCTTTTTTTGGTCCCAGGCAGATGTGGAGATGTCATCACTTTCTATGGGTGTCATGACATGAATACAGAAAGTGGGAAGCCCTGGAAAGATACCCCTTAGAAATTCAGAGGTGATTAGACAGCATCACCAATGCAATGAACATGAATTTCAGCAAACTCCAGGAGACAGTGAAGGACAGCGAAATGTGGTGTGCTGCCGCGCACGGGGTCACAAAGAGTCAGACACGACTTAGCAACAGAGTAACAACAATATATTAGTGGGTATCTTTGGTTTGAAGCAGCAACACTGATGAAATCAAATATGCACAACACTAAGATTTCATATTAAAGATTGTGATTTGATCACTTCCCTTTGAAAACTCCTTTTGGGCATAGAAATTACATAGATCTAAAAAAAGATACTGATTTCTCCTCTTTGTCTTTTATATTTAAGTGATATCTGTTACATGTTAATACTTGATAAATAGATACAGACTGGTGACCCAATTTCAAGGCAAAAAAATCAAATAATATCATGGAGGAATATGATTTTGAAGAATTTTTGTGTAAATGCAGCTTTTCATCACTAAAGAGCCACTGAGTGCTGTATTTGCATGAAGTTGGGAGGAAAAATGTGTTGGTTCTGAAAGATTCTCTGGGCAAAGGGAGGAAAAATAATAATATAGTAAAAAGGAAATATTTTTATCTGAGCTTGTTAAAGCACTTTTAAACCAGTGGTTCTCCTCTTTCTAATAAGAGAATTTCTTAGAAGTACTCTGTCAAAAAATACAGGCCAGGAAAAAAAAAAAGAAAGAACCAGCAACATTTATTTTGTAAGTGGTTTTCCATTAAGAGGTGCTCAGCTGCCTGGAAGGCTTTCTGCCTCTTCATTGTGCTCTGCTGCCTTCTTTTTGACTGATATTCAGGTCCTAGCTAGGGCTGTATCTCACATCTCAATTTCAGGAATAGAGTTTTTCAAAGTTAATTTTCGGTAGGGGTGGAGAGGCTGCCAATCAAACATCAGGTCCTTCCACTGTCTTAAATGCTGATGATTAAAAAAAGTACTATTGTAACTAACAATTTGAAAACTGATGTTCAATTCAGAAATGTCTGTGTCTGGAAGTCTATAAATCATTCTCATTAATGCTTCCAATCTGAGTATCTTTATCTAGTCCTGTTTACCCTTCAGATTCCTGAGACTTCTGCCTACAAAACTCTCTATTACGTTGTTTGTTTCTTCCTATTTTCCTACTATTTTATTCACTCAATCTACTTTTTTTTTTTTTTTTCGGGGAGGGGGGTCACATTGTGCAGCATGTGGGACTTTAGTTCCCTGACCAGGGATCAAACCCACATCCCCTGCATTGGAAAACTGAGTATTAACCACTGGATCATTGCAGTTGTCCCCAGCTTCCCTTACTAATTCAATAAAGATTATGTGCCATGCTAAAAATTAGAATTAAAAGATGAGTAAAGCACTGTCCCTCCCCTCAAGGTTCTTATAGTCCAATGATGAACACTCTGCTAGTTCATTTTTTATTAGTTCAATAGCTAATTTTTGTACCTCCAAAATTATCATATTTAATGTGCATACAACAGGAAATCTTTTCCAATTGATATTCCACCTGCTATTGATACATGGTCAAACAATTTATCATTAAAACCTAGAATTTCCTGATACAAAATTTTAAATGAAAATACATTAAAATAAAATTAAAGGATTTGGGGGCAAGAAGGGCTCTGCCTAGCTCTTTTAGTATAATAGTCTCACCTTAATGATGGAAACTGGTACCTAGAGAATGAAATAATTTTCTTTGCTCAATAAATATAATTGGGACATCAACCATATGTGAGGCACTGAAGTAGAAGCTGGAAGTAGAGAGATGAATGAGATCCACACTAGACTGTGTAATTAATACATAATTATACAAATAATTGGATTATAATTGCAACAATTGCTATAAGTGAGAAGTAGGAGATGCTGAAAGAGTACAAAACAAGGTGCTTAAACCCAGTCTATGCATCCAGGGGCTATTTGTCTCAGCTGGCTCCTAAGTCGCTTCAGTCATGTCTGACTCTGTGTGACTCATGGACTGTAGCCCCTCAGGGCCCTCTGTCCATGGGATTCTCCAGGCAAGAATACTGGGGTGGGTTGCTTCCAGGGGATCTTCCCTAACCAGGGATTGAACCCATATTTCTAATGGTTCATGCATTGGCAGGCAGGTTCTTTACCACTAGCACCACCTAGGAAACCCATTTGTCTCAGAGGGTCTCATTAAAGATGGAACTTCATGTAGAGGAGGCTCGCCCTGGGTCACATAGCCAGTGAGATGCACAACTGGAACCAAAGTTTCTTAAATCATGAGTGGCACATCCTCTACTATACATTGGCAAGTTCCCTACTGGTGGTTATTTATTGCCTACTGACAATGA
Organism: Bos indicus; assembly: GCF_029378745.1. NCBI lineage: Eukaryota > Metazoa > Chordata > Mammalia > Artiodactyla > Bovidae > Bos > Bos indicus. Next base: position 91,270,661 of record NC_091763.1, read on the forward strand.
GACTGTCAGTAGAAGACTGTCTCCTTAGTTTATAAGCTCACCTCTAGTTCTGCCTAGCCAGTCTGCTCATTCTTCAACGAGAGTGCTGACAATACATATATATGTATGTATATGCATATGTGCATATACATGCATATATTATATACACATACACACATATATACATACACATGCATATATGCATATGCGTGCATATATATATGCATATATATATGTACACGTTTCCTTGTATCCCACATTTCCCACATTTCCTTAATCAAGCACTTATTGCCACATACTAAAGTTTCCAAATGACTAGAACTTGTTTTTTCAGTTGTTATGTATCTTTAATACCTATTAGGTCCAGAAAAAATGATTATTAATCACATTTATTTTGTAATAGATCATAATAGAATTGAGGAAAGGTAGTAAACATACATACATTAAATATTTATATGTGTAATTTTTCCAATTATTTCTTTCATATAGTGAGGTCTTGCCCCTCTGTGCCATACAATGCAATCTAATTAATAAGCTAATTAAGAGATTATTTTAGCTTTAGAACTCCTGTCAGTAACCTATTGGTCACCAAAATACCAATTTTCTAATTGTCTATCTCCCCTGGTGTACTGTCAACTAACACTATTAGTAGTAGGCTTTGCTAACAAAGAAGCAAGGGAATAACCAATTCTGTAAATACTTGCTACCTCTAACTTGTTGGTAATATTCAGGTAATGTTCATGGTAATGGCAACACCCTCAGTGCTTTTCAAAAGAGCACAGCTATCTGACAACTGGAATACTTATTCCTCTTTATGTTATCAATTACCTTCATTCGTTCCTACAGACCCTCACACAGACAGACACACACACACTTTGCCCTCTGTCATTTATATGGTTGCTTGGGACAAGAAAAAAAATTGTTTTTATAATTTAATGAGAGGTGATTCTAGAACTAATACATAAGTACTTTGAGAAATATTTGAAAGAATGGGGAGCAAGTAGAGAAAATAAAAGATAAAGGCAGCCAGTTCTTTGACTTCTTAATCCCTGTATTATTGATGCCTAATCTTCAACAGATTCTCATGCAAAACAATGAGTCCCCGACACTCCCCATCAGATATTTCATTATTTTTAGGATTCCCCATGAGATATTTCATTGACAAAAGTTGCTCTCTACTGCTCTGTGGCTGCAGCCTCGTCTTCTCCACCAGCTCCGCCCCTTTCACAGAGCTGTCCACACTCATGTCCGCACCCCCTGAGAGCTGCTGCCCACTTGCAGTCATCCAGCCATCACAAAAGCTGAGTCGATCAGACCTGTTCTCCTGATAACCACACAACTATAGATGTGCCCCTCAGTGACGTGTTCATCTGAGATTACAAACCGGACAGAAAGTACGGTGCATACATTTTATCCCAGCACCTATTCCTGATTATGGAATAGAAAAGCTTGAAGGGAACTCAAAGATTTAAGGATTTGAGAACCTTCCTCCAAACTGAACCAATCACACTGCAGAGCAGGGACCTTGTCTCCTTCCCAAGTATAAAGTTCCCAGGCATCACACTGACTTGTGCTCACTTTTAAATTCTAGATACATAATCCTAGAGGCAGATGCAGGAAGATCCTTCTCAGATGGTGAGTTCAGGGGCTCATTAGCTTGAATGATGACCCCTTTCCCAAGTCCATATTTCTAATCAAAAATGGTTAAGTATCTGGGCAGGTATTCAACAAAGACATTTTTTTTTTATCCTTGGAGATCATTTTTTTCTTTCTCCTTTATTCACTGCATTTATTATTTTTGCCAGTTCTCATGGGTAATCCTCCCTTCCCCCACTTTATGAATATGTCCTACTTGGATTTTATGAGCTATCTCAAACCCAATATAGAGAAATAAATTAGCAACTGCTCTAAGTGTAAAGAGCATCATTCAATTCAGGAAGCTTCACAACTAAACTGGATGCACACTGACTGGTTGTCAAAGCACTTTTGTATTAGGTTATTTTCCTGCACACTAATCTTACACTATAAATGCTTATTCATTTCTTCATTTTCCCCTCCTATACTATGTGGCTCCTTGGATCAGGGAAAGACATTAGGTATTGTTGTATTATAACCCTACAAATGCCTGACTCAGAGGCACACACTAAATGTCTGTCAAACAACAAATTGAAGGAATGAAGGGACAAATTTGAATGAGTCAGTGAGTAACTATTGACACCTTCCCTTTACTGAAGACATAATATGAATCAGGCACTGTGTTTGGACAGTTTTTGGATGGTTCTATTTAATTCTTATGATACCATAAGGCAAGCATTACTATCCCCAATTTACAGATGAGAAAACAGCTGCCTAGCGAGGTTAAGACACTTGGCAGAGATTACAAATCCCGTAAACGACAGCTGTAATTCAGACTCAAGGTTGTCAAGTTTAAAGCCTGAGCTCTTATTCAGGACAGGGGTCAGCAAAGCATGGTCCACACTCCTCTTGTCTGCTACAATTTTAGTAAGTGAACTTTTATTGCAACACAGCTGCACCCATTTATTTACATGTACTTCTCTTTGGCAGGATACGAGGAAAAACTGGAGTACTTGCAAAGAAAACTGTCTAGCCTGATAGCCTGAGGTATTTATTAGCAGGGTCCTTTAAGAAAGAGTGTGATCCTTGCCCTAGGATAAACTGAAGGAGCAGGTCATCGTGGTGACAGAAACAGTGGAAGGAAAAGCAAGGACTCCTGCCCAAGTGAGAGATTTGATTTCCATGCATGCTGAATTCATAGTCTTATCCCACTCTCCACTCCAACACGACCAGGTTACTGTGGGGCTGAAAAACACCCAGGCAAGGTCCTAATTTAAATTCAACCAGCCTAAGGTCAGTATTGGTCTGGTCTGTGCAGCCAGCTTATCTCATGCATGTTCCTGCTTCATGCTACGGCTAACTCGGCCCCAGTGAAGTCTCTGTTCAATGTGAGAACAGCTGGAGAGCTGAAGCTCCTGTTAAACAATTAATTAGAACTCCAAAGGGCAGAGATGAGGTAATCACATTCTTCAGTTCTCAATGTGAAGTGTAAAAATATTTCAGAACTTAGGAAGCCTTTCCCTTCTCTTATTTAAGGTGTCTCTTTCTCCCTTTTCTACTTCTTCTCTCCCTCCACACATATCTCAACTTATCATCTATGGGACTTATCGAATGTCAAGTATGTGATGTATTTATTTTAGTAAAGTCAATGCTCCTTCCTTAATTAAGCCAAGCATTTAAATATGTTACATATGGGACTTCCCTGAAGGTCTGGTGGTTAAGACACTGCACTTCCAAAGCAGGGGGCATGGGTTTGATCCCTGGTTGGAGAACTAAGATCCCATATGCTGTGTGCCCCTCCCCAAAATATGTTACATATGATAGATGTTACACAAACAAGATATTATGACTCAGGCGAGGGCCTAGACACTAGTTGCTCTTGTTGGAAAGACTTATGGTCTTTGGGTGATGGGCAGGTCCTTCTCTCCTGTTGCTCTTTTGATCTATGAATGATATGTTAATAGTAGATTAAAGGCCCCTTGGGAGAAAATAAATTTGGACTGCACTGCCTTTTCTGTGAGATAGTTATTAAAACACTGTTGAGGGTATTAGATAATCCACAAGACGGCCAGAAGGCAGGAAATCGTAACCTTCGTGAAAGAAGGGACGTGTTGAATTTTTTCAGTACTGTGTTCTACATTTCCTAGCACAGTGCCTGGCAGTAAACATTTGTGGATGAAGGGAAGGTAAGCAGGAGGGAGGGAAGGAGTGGGCATGGAAGTGGGGCAATGATGAAGGGAAGGAAGGGACAGAGGAGATCAGAGAAAACAGCATGGATGATCTAGGCTGAGATTCTAGATTTTAGCACCTGATTCTGGGAGGGAGAGCAGATGTAGTCTCAGTGGAAGGTGGCCAGTTCTGGAGTTCCTCCTGGTACATGGGCTCAGCTTGCAAAAAATGGCCTCTTTTGTGTATTACCATGCTTGGTTCCCAGTGATGTTTGCTATGGCTTGTTTCTTTCTGACATGATGCTAGGCAAGAATATTATACTCCTCATTTTGATGGATGAGGTTTAGGGAGAAGGGCAGAACTCTGCAGCAGGGGCAAAGGAGTCCTTAAGCAATAGTTCTCCGAACTATAAGAACACTGAAGTTCTCCGGAGAAGGTGACTTGGTGGTACCTCTGTCTGTATACCCTGCAGACTTTAACTGCACCACAACTCCCTTCAAGGCAGCAAAAACCACTAAGTGGTCCAGAGAGCAGTGTCTGAAGAGTCTGACCTGCAGACGTTCTTCTGCTTTCCAGCATATGCAAGCAAATTCATGACAAGAGGGATGGATTTGTGATGAAATGTGACCAATACTCCAGCTTCTCAGGATTATCTGGATAGGGAAAGCCTGTTTGTTTTTATTACTCATTTGAAAGTTGGAGCCCATGCACTTTGTGTTCTGCGTATTCTGTTAGCCTGACTGTGTTAGTCACAGATCATTGAAGTCTAAAAGCTCAGCACTTTCCTATCACCCTTGATTGCCTTTCCACACTGTGAGCTCAGTGGAAAACAATACATGGCCTCTGGACTAATGTGTTGCTAATTCCTTCAGCCCAAAGGTATGTGACAAATCAGCCAGAAATCATTGACTTGTCTTGTCCTCACCGGGATGCCTATCACCCTACAATTCCAGTAGCTCATTTCTACCTGTTTTCATCTCTATATACCTATAGATATAAATATATATGGCTTCCCAGGTGGCTCCATGGTAAAGTATTTGCCTGCCAATGCAGAAGATGCAGGAGATGTGGATTTGATCCCTGGGTCAGGAAGATCTCAGGGAGGAGGAAATGGCAACCCACCCAAGTATTCTTGCCTGGGAAATCCCATGGACAGAGGAGCCTGGTGGGCTCCAATGCATAGGGTTGCAAAGGAGTCAAACACTACTGAGTGACGGAGCACGCATGTACGTAGATATAGAGCGAGTTTCACTAGGAAATATACAAACAGAGAAACTGAACGAAATCTAATCATACATCTTAATGAATCCTGACAAAACAAACATCTGTGTAACCACATGAGTTAGGAGGTGGAGCACTGCTGGCACTTTCAGACAACAGCCCTCCATCCTGAGCACCATCAGGGACCGTTCTGTACTTTTTCCCAATCACGGGTCTCTCCTCTTGTCTAAAGGTAACCAATGTGACTTTTAAGACAATATTTTCCTTGATTACTTATCATTTCCACCTAAATGTGCATTTCTAAACCTCTTAGTTTTGCCTGTTTTTTTTTTTTAATTCATGTAAGTAAAATCAAATGTCTCTATTTCCCTATTTGAACTTTATATAATAGAAACAGTATATTGGCCTGGCTACTTCTGATTTTGCTTGTGAGACTCACCTTCACTGTTACAGCTGTGCGTCATCCATTTATTTTCATTGCTGAATAGTATCTTACTATATAGAGATACTATCATTTGTGTATCTATGCTAGCATTGATGAACATATGGGTTATTTCTGTTTGGGCTATTATACACATTAATTCTATAAACATTCTTTTATCTGTAGTGTTAGTCACTCAGTTGTGTCCAATTCTTTACAACCCCATGGACTGAAGCCCACCAGGCTCCTCTGTCCGTGGAATTTCCCAGGTAAGAATACTGGAGTGGATTGCCATTTCCTTCTCCAAGGGATCTTCCCAACCCAGGAATCGAACTCGGGTCTCCTGCATTGCAGGTAGATTTTTTATTGTCTAAGCCACTAAGGAAGCTTTCTTTTGTCTATGTCCTGCTACAAAAGGATGTGTATTTCCAATGAGTATGTAACTAAGAATTGAATTGGTAGATTGGTCGGCATGAATGTCTTCAAACGTAATAGAAAATGCCTATCTGGTTACACAGTGGTTGATCCAATTACACTCCTGCCAGCAGTGTATGAGAATCCTTGTAGCCTCACATCCTTACCAATACCCAATAGTCTCAGTTTGTCCAAATTTAGCCACTCTCGAATATCCCACTACCTTATTGTGGTTTTTAACTTGAATATCCTAGATTATTAATGAAATTTAAAGTCATTTTAACTTTTCTTTTTTTATTTGTGAAGTATATATTCAAATCACATGTTTGTTTGTTTGTTTGTTTCTCCTATTGGGTTGTCTGCCTTTTTATCACTGATTAGTAGGACATTTTTCTTAACAGATATTCCAGAATACATATAAGCACTCTGTCATAAATATAAATGTCCTGTCCCATTCTGTGGCTTGCCTTTTAACTCGGCACTAAATCCAAATCCAGGAGACATATATAAGTCTGTGGCAGGTTCTCTTATAAACATATATCCAGGTTACTTTTGAGTACAAAAAAAAAAAAAAAAGAGTTGCCAATTAAGCCTATGAGGAATGGGGACTCAAAACAGTCAGGCAAAGCTAAATATTGAAAATATGCATTCATATTTTCTAGGAAATTAAAGGGGCTTCTATGAATAGAAGATGGAGAAAGCAATGGCAACCCACTCCAGTACTCTTGCCTGGAAAATCCCATGGACGGAGGAGGAGCCTAGTAGGCTGCAGTCCATGGGGTCTTGAAGAGTCGGACACAATTGAATGACTTTACTTTCACTTTTCACTTTCATGCATTGGAGAAGGAAATGGCAACCCACTCCAGTGTTCTTGCCTGGAGAATCCCAGGGACGGGGGAGCCTGGTGGGCTGCCGTCTATGGGGTCACAGAGTCGGACACGGCTAAAGTGACTTAGCAGCAGTAGCATGAATAGAAGGAAATAAGAACAAAGCTAAAAAGAATACAATCTAAGTTTCACAGATGATACTTTGGGAGTATATGAGACTGTGAAGAATGAATAATAGGAAAGCAAATGAAGAGAGGTCTGAAAAAAGAAAGGAACAATAGGACAAGAAATTGAAGAATAGTCCCTGAAACAAGAAGAAAATCAAATCAAGAGAGTGTCATGAACCATTTCCAAAGCAGAACATGCCAGATGTGACATTTATTTTTCTGCATCAATTTAAAGAGTCAACTTAAATAACCTATGGGGTCCAGTTGTGTGGTCAAATACTGGTTTAGATGTTGTTGTCAGGTAATTCTCAATTGTGATCAATGTATAAATCAGTAGACTTTGAGAAAAGCTGATCATGCTTCACGATGTAGGTAGGTCATATCCAATCAGTTGAAGCCATAGGAAGAAATACTGAGATCCCCGGAGAAGAATGGAATTCTGTCTGCAGTCTAGCTTTGGACTTCAGACCATAACATCACCTTTTTCATCCTGCCAGGGCTCCACTTGCCGGCCTGCCCTGCAGAGTTGGGACCTGCCAGCCCTTGAAACATGTGAGTCAATTATTTAAAATATCTCTCTCTACAAATATATATATCCTATTGGTACTGTTTCCCAGGAGAACCCTGAAAAATACCACAGATGATACTGGGATCCTAAATATACCCAGGGCAATGTATAGCTGAACAGGAGTGGAAGCATAATTACTGGGGTTAAGAAAATCATGGCAATGTGATGTTTGAACTAATTTCAAAACCAATAAGGATAATGGGAGAAATTATTTAGCAACTGAAGTTATTGAGAAAAATAAGTATTTTAAATGGGAATAAATGATAACAAGAATTGGGGAAAGTGATATATAAGAATGGCATAGACTTTTAAAGAAAAGCAGTTGTCAACTGAATGGGAGTCTCATGGCAAACAAATACTTTGATTCCTCTCTTGTCCTATAAATGCAAGAGAGAGCAGTACTCTTGGATGAAGAAAGTTTCCAAGATGAATTGATCATCTATTCAGTGATCAATAAAACCCTAGGTATCACTGAGGAAAGGTAAAATGAGTCTCTAAGATTAGAAGCATATATTCACTTGAAATAAATATTCCTTGTGATTTAAAACAGAATTAAGGGCAGATGTGTGGTTGTCCTGTGATGGAGAAGAGCTGAGCTGGATATCAATGAAAGGGAGTTTTGAAAGTTGTGGACAGAAAATAATACAGATGGTTGATGAGTATTATGAGCAACGGATGGCAATTAACTTTGGAGTCAGAGATCTGGGTTTATATTCTACATTCCTCAAATACTCACACACTTACAAACTGTGTAACTGGGGTGTGAAACAGAATATTCAAAAAGTAACCCTAAATGCTCTTTCAATCAGTAAACAATAAAGTAGGGAGAGTTGGAGCCCTCACTTTTCCCAAGGGGTAGGGTTACAGTGCTCTCCCCATCCTCGGAAGAGGGAGTGCATAAACCCCCTGAGTTCCGAGATGCCCAGGTTCTGAGCAGTTGGCTTCCTCCATTGCTGACAACTAAATGCAGACTGCTTGTCATCCAGAAAGTCTATTTCACTGTCTTGACAAGAGACTCTTCCCATGACCCCATTAGAAAAGAGCAATGTTCTTCCACTAGAACATTAACCCACTATATATCCAGCAGGAAGCTGGTCCTTAGCCACCTCTCTGGGATGCTGAGTCTTCAGCAATGCGTTCCTCCTACTGACATCAGCTTGTAAGATTCTCCAATAAAGCCTGGTCCTTGACCATGTGGTTCTACAGAATTCTCCCTGTGCCCTGTTGCAAAATAGTGACCTGAGACAGATAGCAACCACCCTTGGCTTTTTTATCCTTATCTGTAAAATAGGAACTATGCCAGCTATAGTAATGAGTTATCATGATAATGGAGCAAGAAAACACATTTAATTTACTTAGCATGGGGTCTATTTTATATGGCTAATAGCAGAAAGTTTACTTACGAGCAGGATAATTAAAACTAAATAGCCGCAATTTCCCAACAGAATGATAAGTCATGGTTCTGGCCTCAAAAAAAAAAAAAAATCACTCACAAGGTAATGAAATAGAGAGTGACAATTGAGTGTGTGGAGGGTGTGATAGGGGTGTGTGGCTGGAAAGGATATTTACAAAAAGGGAGGGACTGGCCAGAAGTATATCGACCTCTGCAAATGTTATCCCACTAACTACTGTAGGTTGTATTTTCACTTATAATCATAATACAGTACTTCTTTCTTTGTGTTTGTGTATATACATACAACTTACATATGTACCAAATAGATGAGCAGAAGTCTCTGAATTATCAGGGGTAAATCTCTTGCTATGTGACAGAACTCTGAGAGGATATATGTATCTATATCCATTGCTAGATTGATTGAAAAACATTAGGGGGAGTCTGTTTTCCTCTGTTTAAAATGACATAGATAGGGAACTGTGAAGTGGAAGGTCCTCTATAAAGTAGTTTATAAAGAAGCTGAGCAGATAAGTGTTAATCACTCAGTTATGTCTGACTCTTTGCGACCCCATGGACTGTAGCAAGCCAGGCTCCTCTGTCCATGGGATTATTTAGGCAAGAATACTGGAGTGGGTAGCCATTCCCTTCTCCAGGGGATCTTCCTGACTCAGAATCTGAACCCAGGTCTCTCTCATTGCAGGAGCTTTCTTTACAGTCTAAGCCTCAAGGGAAAACCTCAAAGATAAGTTCTAATTGTACAAATAAGGCAGTCAAAGCCAGGGCAAATTTTCATGTTGGAGCTATTCCTGAATTTATTACTATTGTTAGTAGGTCTGGCCAGAAGAACCGAAATTTCAATTATGGATAATATTGGAGAAATGAGACCTCACATGGTCCCACTGAGAGGAAGCCTCTGCCTGGAGGGATGAGAGTGGGGCGCAGAAGGCGAGCAGGGGAGCTTCGGAGCAGGAGAGTAAGAGAGGAACCAATCAATTTTATCATGTGCCCTTGTTCACGACCAGCACTCGCTGAATAGGAAGAGCCCCAACCACAACAGGACTTCCCAGAAAGCCCAAGGAACTCAATTCAGTCAGAATTTATTCCTGTAGACTACTCAGACCACTGGGGTAAATGCAAATAGAACCAAGTGTGATGAAAATCTCACTGTAAACGAACTAACATTTGGATCTGAGTGCAAAGGAGTGTGAGAAGCTTCTTCTCCATGGCAGTTGTGGAGTAGGATGGAGAAGACAAGAGCCCTGGTAATGTGAGGGTGAGAGAATCAGGCTGGGAGGAGAGGAGACTGGAAGTGAAAGGTGGGGATGGAAAAGACCGTGTTGCCTATTCACAAGATAGTCAGACTTTCCCCGCGAGAAAGACCTTGACAGAGGAACGAGAGGGTTAACAAACAACGTCTGCATTTCTAAAGTCAGAAGACATCCCTGAGAACCAGCATTTTAATTTTCACACTACAATCTTTGAAGCTCTGCTGTATTTGTGTCAAACTCTGTAATAATGGTAGATATACAGACTTGTTGTAGAAGAAGAGGTAAAGAGAATGGTGATGAAATGCCTCATTGTCGAGTCCCAAAGACCTCTGGTTGTCAACCACCCAGGATAGTGACTGCTAAGGCCACTCTCTATGTCCTTGCTGTCAACACTTGATGACATGTGTTAAAGATGTTGAGAAGGGAGCTGTCTTCAGAACAAAGCACCACTCCACACTTGGAAGGTGTGTTCAATATGCCATCCTGGAAGAGTGAACTCTTTGAGCAGCACATAATGAAAAAATACTGTGGCCCTGAGCAACAAACTGAGAATATTTCAGAATCTCAAAGACTACACTCATTGCTTCTCCTAACTGCAGAATATAGAATTTTACATCATCCTAACAACAACAAAGCTGTAATTTTTCTCTTCCCTACCATGGAAGAGTTCCTTACTAACTTCTAATTTAGTTAAGGCTACTTTAACTGCATTATTCTTTCAGGAGTATATTCCTAAAAATGTCAAATCCTGCAAAAGTAAAATAGTCACTTTCCAAAAGGCAATCTTGTAAAACAGATGCAAGATCAGAAAATTAGTAGGTCATACTTCATGGGTGGATTCTTCTCACAGTCTAGTGACTGGTTTATTTAACACCCTCATTAAATTATCACAAAGAAGGGTGTTCCTCTTTCCTTGCTCCACTACCCAAACCCTCAACCTAGAAGAGCTGGCTGGAGAAGTAAATAACTTAATAATTGCCTCAAACTTTACTAACGTAATTAGACATGACACCTCCCCTAAAGGTGCCATATTTAATTAAACTATTGTAATATTAATGCCTATATTATATGCCATTCCATTATATTTCATTTTATTGTCATTTGCATAATTTTTATTACATTAAAATCTTTAATAAAAATCTTCATGCACAAATACTTTTCATTTTAGATTACTTGTTAGAGCAAAATTCTTGGAAGAAGTATTTCTGAACCAAAGGGTAAAAAGAGCATAACTGGGAAGTTATTTTCCAGAAAATTTTCTTTACCTTATAATCTATTTAATCTTTTGCCAACTATATAAAAGAGTACTTTCATTTTTTTGCCCTATCATCAACCCAAAGTATTTTTCCTGAATCTATTTTCTAAGTCAATAGGTGAAAAATAATGTCTCAAATTATGTTTAATCAATCACTTCTAAATCTTAATCATTTTTATAGTCAAGTGTGGTTTCTTTTATGAATTGTTTGAATATGTTCTTTGTTGATTGATATTTTAGGATTTTGAGGGAAGTTGTTGGAATGTGTATAACCATTACAGTATTCAATATATTAATGTTTTCTTTTATATTTGAAGCAAATATTTCTCTCAGCTATTTTTTCTTAACTTTGTTCATAGTGTCTAAACTTTGTATTTAGTTAAATCTACTTTTATTTATCTATGTGATTTTTTTTCCCCTCAGTTCCTTTCAGTTTAGAAAAATTTCTCCCCTTCTGTAGGTTGATAGTTGCTCAGTTGTGTCTGAATCTTTGCGACCCCATGGACTGTAGCTGGCCAGGCACCTCTGTCCATGGACTTCTCCAGGCAAGAATACTGGAGTGCGTAGCCAGTCCCTTCTCCAAGGGGATCTTCCCAACCCAGGGATGGAACCTGGGTCTCCTATATTGCAGGCATATCCTTTACCATCTGAGATATGTATTATCTACATTTTAACATAATTGATTTACAGTTGGCTACTACACATAAGATCATGATTTGATCTCACAGAGATTATACTGGTTTATCAGTTCAGTTCAGTCACTCAGTCATGTTCTACTCTTTGTGACCCTTTGCGACTCTTTGCAAGGTGGTGTCATCTGCATATCTGAGGTTATTGATATTTCTCCCAGCAATCTTGATTCCAGCTTGTGCTTCTTCCAGCCCAGCATTTCTCGTGATGTATTCTGCATATAAGTTAAATAAGCAGGGTGACAATATACAACCTTGACATACTCCTTTTCCTATTTGGAACCAGTCTGTTGTTCCATGTCCAGTTCTAACTGTTGCTTCCTGAACTGCATACAGATTTCTCAAGAGGCAGGTCACGTGGTCTGGTATTCCCATCTCTTTCAGGATTTTCCACAGTTTGTGGTGATCCACATAGTCAAAGTCTTTGGCATAGTCAATAAAGGTTTATTATTTGAGGTAAAAGTTAAACTTGAGTCTTTTCCAAATAGGAAAAATGCATTTATATCCCTACTCATTTGTGATACCAATTTTTTCCAGAAATTCAGTTCTAGTATATTCCAGGATCTACTTCTGCATAAACCAGTCTAATCTTATTTTAAAAGTTGCCTACAGATTAAAAAAAAATAGAACTTGCTTTTTAATTGGTATTGTTAAAATTAAATGAAACTGAAACTTGTTAATGAAATTACCTCACAAAAATTTCCACCATTGACCAGATATTATAAAAAACATTGAGCTTATCGTGTTTAATGGTGCATAGATTTCCCCAAGCTGGATAGCTGCGAAATAGAGTGTAACCAATGATTTGAGTGTAACTGTGATTAAACTTTCCAATGTTGGAAGACACTTTTAATGGAAGCTATTATCTATATTTATAGCAGTTTCATTTTTTACTTTAGCTGTTTCTTTCTCATTTTTTCCTCCTTTTTCTGCAACTGATTTGCAAAGTATTCCATTAATTGCCTCATAACTGTCATATCTATGGAAAATTCTTAGCATGCCTTAAAGTGATCAAGAAAGCTCTTGAGTGTTGAAATATACTATCTTATTTTTAGATCTCTATGTCTCATCCAGGTTCTGCTTGCTGCTGCTGCTGCTGCTAAGTCGCTTCAGTCGTGTCCAACTCTGTGCGACCCCATAGATGGCAGCCCACCAGGCTCCCCTGTCCCTGGGATTCTCCAGGCAAGAACACTGGAGTGGGTTGCCATTTCCTTCTCCAATGCATGAAAGTGAAAGTCAAAGTGAAGTCGCTCAGTAGTGTCCAACTCTTAGTGACCCCATGGACTGCAGCTCACCAGGCTCCTTGGTCCATGGGATTTTCCAGGCAAAAGCACTGGAGTGGGGTGCCATTGCCTTCTCTGAGGTTCTGCTTAGGCAAACTTAATTAGATTCAATGATGCTGCCATACATTTGCTATTAAATTACAATAATCAGGGTCAGTTGGACCCTTGAGATATGTTTGCCACTCTAGATTCCTTGCCTGGACAAGAAGTACAGCAATTTCTGTCTAGCTCCAAAGCCAAAGACATTTCATCTGGCCAGCAATGGTCTCTTGCATTGACAATGTCATGTATCTAGTGGTCTAAGCTTAAAAATGAGAAACAGAATTTGTGTGATTCTGTCTGAGACTGAACTCTAGCTTTTGCCTGCACCCCTGGTCTTGCTTCATGGATCTTCTATGAAATAGTCATGATGTTTATTTGTTTGCTTTTCAATGTCTGGGTACAAACCAATCGTCCTGCTCACCATTCTGAGCACTGAGTGTAGAAATAGATGCTCCGACATCACAGGTGCAGCAGGACGGCTGCACCCATGGTGCTGATTAGTCTGGTATCTGCAGGGCAGTGACCCCTTTTCCCACCCAGAAAAAGTTGTGATTTTTAAGGAACTCTGTTCCTACTAGGACTGTCTGGATTGGATTGAGTAAATTTTCCAGGAATTTGTAGTGAAGGGTAGGAAGGAGAGGGACTGAGGAATCTGTATTCAAGAATAACAAATTCAGGCTTCCCGGTGGTCCAGTGGTTAAGAATCCTCCTACTAACAAAGGGGACACAGGTTTGATCCCTGCTCTGAGAAGATCCCACATGGTGCATGGCAACTAAGCCTGCCAGCCACAACTACTAAAGCTCGCTTGCCTAAAGCCACTACCTCCACAACAAGAGAAACCACTGCAAAGAGAAGCCCATGAAGGGCAACAAAGAGTAGCCTCCCCGCTCCCAATTCCACACTCTCTGCAACTAGAGAAAGTCTGCAGGTAGTAACAAAGTCCCAGCACAGCTAAAACGACATAAATCAATCTTAAAAAAAATAATAATAACAATTTCTAGGCAGTACATTTAGTAATATATGAAAATAGTTCTAAAGAAAATCTTGTTTTATTTTACATAAAATAAGAAAAGAAAAATGATAGCCAGACTGACATCTTCTATTATTGGGGAAATATCTACATTGTGGGGCACTCCTGGTGGCTCAGATGGTAAAGAATCTGCCTGCAATGCGAGAGACCCAAGTTCAATCCCTGGGTCGGGAAGATCCCCTGAAGAAGGGACTGACTATCCACTCCAGTATTCTTGCCTGGAGAGTACCATGGACAGAGAAGACTGGCGAGCTACAGTCCATGGGTTTGCCAAGGGTCAGGCACGACAGAGTAACTAATGATATGGAGCTTCCCTGGTGGCTCAGTGGTAAAGAATCTGCCTGCAATGCAGGAAACACAGGAGATGTGGGCTCAGTTCCTGGGTTCGGAAGATCCCCTGGAGAAGGAAATGGCAACTCACTTCAGTATTCTTGTCTGGAAAATCCTACAGGGTCACAAAGAGTGTGAGCACGCACACATGTACCTACTTTGTGCCAAGAACTCTTATCATGCACTAGAAGTAAAGAGTTAAAAGATATAGTCCCTGTCCCCAAGGAGCTCACAGCATGGCGAGCAGATGAGTAGGACGTAGTATAACAGCTATGAGACCAAAGTGCTAAATGACAGGGAGTAGTTGCCCAGCTTAGACTGTAAACAGCTGGGAGACTTCCCGGAGAAGGTGGCCTACAAACTGAATTTTTAAAGGAAGAGAATTTCAGGCAGATGAAATCACACATTAGAAGGCTTAAGAAAGAGATAGAGCTAAGTTGTATCCGACTCTTGTGACCTGTGGACTGTAGCCTGCCAGGCTCCTCTGTTCATGGTATTTTCCAAGCCAGAATACAGGAATGGGTTGCCATTTCCTTCTTCAGGGAGGCTTCCCAACCCAGGAATCAAACCCAGGTCTCCAACACTGCAGGCAGGTTCTTTACCAACTGAACTACATGGGAAGCCCTTAAGAATGCTTAAAGCTGTGAGGAAATAGCTCACTTATGGTCCCACAAGTATTCCAGCAAACTCTTAACTGGTAAGTGACAGGAGATGGAAATGGAGGGTTTAATAGGGCCATATGATTAAGGTTTCTGTCTCGCTAGGAATTCTGGATTCTATCCTAGGCTATGGGGAGGTACTAAAGGATTTTAAATCATCAATGGAATGATCAGATTTACATTTAAGAACAATTTCTCTGGCTGCAATCATGTAACTGGAGAAGGGTAGGGGGACATACTGAAACAAAAAGAATAGAGGATGATTATAGCAATTCAGCAAAGAAAAAATTCCTCCCACTTGTGTTGTATAACACAAATGGAGGTGTTCTAACTTATTTATTTTTTTACTGTTCTTTAGGAGTAGGAGAGAAGAAACTTGAACATGTCTGTTGTCTGAGGTTAAAGAGGGCTGATGATGGAGTGAGGGCTTTGGGAGTAGGAAGGCAGAAAAGTACAGGGAGAGATGGGGCTGGAGGGAGGGAGGGGAAGCTGGGGGCTGATGTAGCTGTCAGTAAAGGTCTTCAGAACTGAGCGAGTTTCCACTTAGGAACTGACGGCGTAGGAAAGAGCTTTTATTGTCTGGATAACACATCAGCACACCATCGCTCTGCAGATCAATTCTTTTATCTTTTGAAATGTTTATAACATTTCCTCACAACTTTCTGCATTTTCCCCATCCTTAAATTTAAAGGAATTAGTATGCCATCTTTATCTCCCATAATCCCCATCTCCTTTGAGCATCCATCAGCAGTTACTAATGTGAAGCTTCGACAAGAGAAGAACAAAGAAGCATTAAAAACACTGTATAATGCAAATAACAGAAGTGATGTGTAATTGCTGCTCACATCATTTCAAAAACACTCTTCAACCTTCAAGTGGAAATTATACTCAAGGCTGCCATGGCTGGATCCTCAAGCTCATCACAGTGTGCACCTTAGAGCAATTTCCCCATACAACAGTTCTTTTATTTTAGTAATAAAATATCTGCTCAAAAAGGTGAAAAATAAAGCAAGCAAATGCAGTAAATGTTTGTTATTTGGAGAAGCAAGTTATTCCTTGGTGCACTGCTACTGTTGGAGCTAAGTTCCAGGGGTGGATACTAATGGAATGGGTTGTGGAACTACTTATCAAACATGCTAAGTATCCAGACTGTCCAATTAAGGGAATCTCCAAGGCTGGAGCTCCTCTGGTCATCTTTAATTAAGTAATACTCTGGTGAAACCCTCACAATTAATCTAGTCAGTTTCTTTTTTTCCTACAGTAAATGGAAGAGAAATTTTTTAAAGTGTATGTAATGGCTTGTTCTTTGTCATAATTTTATTTAGAGGAGTATGTTACAAAGATGGAAATATAATAAAATTTTTCTATTTTCTTCCATTGAAGGAAAACTAAACAAAAGAACATAAATCTGCATAAAAATTAACAAAAGGGGTGCTTATCTTTTATAGTATTTTATCAATATTTAAATTATATTAATATTATTTTTCAGTTGCATCCATGTCACCAAATACTCCAGGCATATCAGGGTATATGTTACTCAATAAACATAAATATATACATAGTAATGCTTTTCTATCTCTGGGATCTGTTTGGGAAGGAAAAGTGTCATATTGTTTTTCTATACCTGGAATGATTCAGACTTATCTACGCACTAACACTTTATCCAACTGATGCTTCCTACAACATTCAACCTTACCTGATCAGCTCTTTTTTAATTAATTTATTAGTTATTGGCTACCATAAACTAATAGATTAAATAATGAAGGAATGAAATAACTGATCAGTGTGGGCAGGTTCCATGAGCTACACATCTTTGTATACATAGAGTCCCATGGACAGAAAGGAGATCAAAGCAGTCAATCCAAATCAAGATATCCTGATTTCTTGAATCCATATTGGAAGGACTGATGCTGAAGCTGAAGTTCCAATACTTTGGCCACCTGATGCGAAGATCTGACTCATTGGAAAAGACCCTGATGCTGGGAAAGATTGAAGGCAGGAGAAGGGGACGACCGAGGGTGAGATGGTTGGATGGCATTACTGACTCAACAGACATGAGTTTGAGCAAACCCCAGGAGATGGTGAAGGACAGGGAAGCCTGGCCTGCTGCAGTCCATGGAGTCGCAAAGAGTTGGACATGACTGAGTAACTGAACAATATATCTTTGTGACCCCCAGTGGGGTCTACCATGGTACCAGGAATTTTATCATGTCACATAAATATTTACCAACTTATTAATTACATGTATATTGCACATACTGGAATATGTTTATATTTACTTTGAGGAATTCTTCCTAAATTGTAATCATAGCTTCTGAGGAGAAAAGCAAATATTTCCAGCAACTTGATCCTTAAAAATTTCAGAGGGACTTTTTCTTTAAAGGGAAATAAACTTTCTCTTGAATGTGGTGAAAGAAGCCAGTGGATGATTTCTGCATGTCTGGTAACTCTCCTCAAGGTTTAGCAGTCACCTAAACCTGAGGGACTTTAATCTTAACCGTGCACCTGACTGCCAAGTAGAGCTAATCACTTAAGTTCCAGTGAATTAATGGGTTCATCTGTAAAACACGATTGTCATCAAAGGACTTCAGAAGGAAAGACTAATGGTGGAGTGACCCAAGTGACGGTAGATTTAAAAATTCAACAATGCTATCAAAACTCAAGGCAAAACCATTTTCCATACTGTCCCTCAATTTTAACTTTTGCTTTTATAAGGATTTAATTCAATAAAAAAATAAGCTTATAAGAGCTCTGTTGTGTTGTTTTGTATCTGCTGGATTGATGTCAAATGTAAATCCCCTTGCTTTCAAAAATTTTAAATGGAAAGCCCTTGGAAGATTCATGATATTTTCATTAGATGCCCAAGGACTCTGGATTTCAATGGACAAAACACACCCCCTGTAACTTTGTTAAGATTTTTAAATAGAAAACCAATTCATACATTACTTTTTATCACCTTCTTCCTCTTGTATTTCCTTTCATTTGTCTTTAATATTTTGAATTTGACTTTTATGTTTCTGCATCTTTGTGTTTTTTCACCCCTGAAGCAGCTGGAAGATTTTTTCAGACTCCAGGGTGGCATTTTCAGTGTCTAATGAGGTTCTCCCTTCGATGTGTATCAAACAATCACTTTCAGGCTCCAGACAAAGAGTCAGAGTGCCCCGGAAGTGCCCTAAACTCAGTGGGGGCTTGCTTGCCTGAGCTGGTTGTGTCTTTCTAGCTGCAATGCATATTTTGGGTGACAGCGATAAATATTGGCTCAAAAGAGAGTGATGAAAAGTATTTCTCAGACACATAAGATCAGGGTCTATTGAAAATCTGCTATTTTTTTCCAGGCACAGTGACATCTGTTCAGGGTCATTAAGCATCACTGCACAAGGGGATAGAGGACATTAACTGAACTGGTGCTGGGTCCACAATGAAACAGAAAAACATCAGAACCAAGGCACACACTATTCAGGTAGTTCATAGGGTCCTTTTAATCACCCACTTGACTTTACACATTGGTGTAATATGTAGGAGGTTGGTATAGAGCAGAGAGAAAAACTGTAATTCCACAATTTCAGGATTGCTAATGAACCTAAAATGCTGTTTCATGTGCAGTGTCTGAAAGAAATCATATAGGACTTCAAGGAAATCAGGAATGCAAGAATTCACAGAAAATAAAGCTGAAGATTGTAACAGAATTGAATACCTCATTCCTCTACATTCTAGCAATTAATGATTGATTTTTAAGAAAACCTATTTTTTTTATTTTATTTTTTAACTTTACAATATTGTATTGGTTTTGCCATATATCAAAATGAATCCACCACAGGTATACATGTGTTCCCCATCCTGAACCCTCTTCCCTCCTCCCTCCCTGGCCAACCCAGAAGAAAACCTATTTCTGCAAGAATTCCATGTATTCTTTTATATAAATCTCACTCTTCAGAATTTCATACCAAGTTCTCACTCGTTAGCTCACTTAATTCTCTTCATAACCCTATAATTAAAAAGTTATCATAATCTGCATTTTAGAGTTTAAAAAGTTGAGAGGAATAAATTACATAATTTGATAAGGCTGGTAACAGGGTCTCTAGAACTCCAGGCTCATTTGCGTGAACACTGCCCAAAGACATTCTCCCATCATTTGACAAAATAAAAATGTCTATTACATTTATATTTAAGTTGCATTCAGCCAAAAAAAAGCAGCTATCTAATCTCTCAGATGTCAAAAAAGCAGCCCAACAAAATTTAATCTTTTGACCAGTCATAAAACAATGGAGAGAACAATGCCTCCTTCTTCTCCAGAGATTTTAAGCATTTATGGTCTTAAGTCAAAATTGCATCCTGACCTAAGGACAGTAAATTTGCTTCTGTGTGATATTTCCCACATTATCCCACTACTTGATTCCTCTCTCTCTCCCTCCCTCTTTCCCTCTCTTCCCTTCCTCCTTTCCTTCTTTTAATAAACCTGTATATATAACTAGTAATTATCAAGCACTTGCAAAACACTGGGCAGTTTCCTAGGCTCTTCCTTGCAAACATTTTAAAGTGCAATATGAGAAACAGGAAGCAATGAAATGAGTCAGCTATTTTAGGAATCAGTTTAGTCACAGTTGCTCCCAGCTGCAGGCCCAGAGTATTGGGTTGGGCTGTCTTGAATTGCAACCACATGCAATTCAGACCTGTAGAAGCAGAGCAGCCTGTCAGTTCACACTGCAGGCCCATTTATAGCTCTTATCTTTGTTAATACCACTGATTATAAATGTAATAGGTACTTAGAAATTCTCATGCCAAATCTGGAAGGGACTTCAAGATACTTCTAGTCTCCTGGTTCTCCAATCTAACCATGTACCAGAGGCACTGGTAGTTTTGATAAGGAATGGATTCTTGCACTCCACCAAGGAAATCAATATTTCCAGGAAGGAAGTTTTTTAATTTTTTAATTTTTATTTAGTCTGCATTTCTAGCAAACTCTCCCAGGGACTGCTGAGTAGCCTGTTTAAAATGATACTGAAAAATCTTAGACTATAATCTTGCTTTTGATTTTTATTATTACAAGATCTTGAATTGAGTTCAAATTATCAGGTTTTATGAGAAATGCATCTGCTTAGTCTTGGAAATACCACCAGAAGTATAAAATGCCTTCATAGTCCACTTAATTGACAGAAGCAGATAGAGTAACCAAGTATGCCAGGGTAGAGACCTCTGGACCCCTCTGAGGCAACCTAAGAAATGAGTCTGTCAGAACAATGATCATTATAAGTAGGTTGGGGCTTCCCTGGTGGTTCAGTGGTTAGGAATCCACCTTGAAATACAGGGGACACTGGTTCAGTCCCTGGGCTGGGAGGATCCCACATGCGGCTGAGCAGCTAAGCCCCTGCACCACAACTTCTGATGCCCAAGTGCCTAGAGCCTGTGCTCTACATCAAGAGAACTCACCACAATGAGAAACCCATGCACTGCAGCTAGGCAGTAGCTCACTTTCTCTGCAGCTAGAAAAAACCTGTGCGTAGCAACAAAAATCCAGCACAGCCATAAATAAATAAATAAACATAATTTTAAAAAGTAAGTAGGTTGACTGTATCCCCTGGTTTGTTTTGGCAAGCCCATTTCTCATGCCCTGCTCACAGCGACACTGGTACCCCCTGAAGCCCCAGCTGGGACCGTGGTTTCCTGACTCCCCACTTTCTGATAAGGCAGTGCTGATGGACCGACTCAGAATAGTGCTCTTTGGTTCTTCAAGTCACTCTTGAAGGTCCAACCTGGAGCTCTTACCAAGTCTTTCCAAAAAAAGTATAAGCACTCATTTATCATGCTAAATTCCCTCTGGCTATAAATAGTGTGGTTTCTCTTGTCTGTTGAAGAATAGTAAGTGATAAAGACCTGAAGAATGAAAAGGAGGCAGGTGACAAGTCAGGAAAAGAGAATTCTCGGCAGAGAGAACAGCAAGTACAAAGGGTAGTGAGGCTGAAAAAGGGCTTGACAGGTTCAGGGAACAGAAAAGTGTTTGGGTCTGGAACAAACAGGTGGAAATGGGAAGGATGAGATACAGTAGGAGATAGATCAGATCTATGCCAGTGATATCAAGTTCAGATTTTTGTCCAAGTACTTTGGAAAGCCAAATCAGAGTTTCAATCAGGCACATCTAGTTTTAAGAACTTACTATGGATGCCATATAGATGAAGAAAGCAGGAAGACAAGTTATGCGGCTGTTTCAGTAGCAGTGGTGATGATAGTACTAGCAGCAGCAGTAGGAAGGGAAAGGTAGAATATCAAAAGATAGATGTGGTACAATTCACTGAAATGGGAACACTTGGGATAGAATGTGTGTTCGAGGCATCAAGAATTTATTCACACAACTTGATTTGAGATGCTAACTGGACATCCAAGGGTCTATATCAAGGAGAGGTTATAAATAATAGTCTATAAAAGAACAGCTTTCCATCTAGAGACTCTCATCTGAACCAGGTCAATTTTTTTTTTTTTTTTTTTTTTTTACTACAGGAGTCAGGAAAATACTCTCTGAGCACAGCACATCCAAGCACCTATTTCTTATATTGGCTATTATCAAAGACCCATCTATTAACCTTACTACCATGGCCTCTATATTTTCCCTGAAATTCATGAACACTTCCTCAGACCCAGTAAAGTCTAGACCTCTCCTGCCTACTTACCTCAACAAAAAACTAAATTGGGCGCTGTAGTCATTTACAAGCCTTTTACTGTGTGTTTACTTTATACCTGAGACAGTAACCTCCTGTCTTCTCAGATTGCTCTAATAACTACCTAGAGAAGCCAACTTGCTCTTTATAAATACGCTCACAACATCCCTAGATATGATGTTCCTTACGATGCCAATCTCCTTGTTGGTATGTAAATTTACCCATCCCGTATGCACATTTGATCATCAACATAATTGTGGTGGTGGGTGAAAATAGAACCTATATATACACACATATATATATTTCTATATATATATTTCAACTTATAAATTTCAATATACATATATTTCAATATATAATATATATTGAAAGAGATTTATAAGGAATTGAATTGGCTCATGCAATTATGAGCCAACAATTATGGAGGTCAACAAGTCCCAAGTCAGCAAGCTGGAGACCCAGGACAGTCACTGGTGTAGTTCCAGTTCAAAGACTGTCAGGCTTAAGACACAGGAAGAGACAACATTTCAGCTCATGCCTGAAGGCAAGTAAAAGCCAAAGTCCCAGTTCACAGGCAGTCAGGCAGGAGAAATCCTCTCTTACTCATGGGAAGGTGAGGTCTTCAACTGATTAGATATGGCTCATCCACACTAGGGAAGGCAATTTACTTTACTCAATCTATCAATTTAAAGGTAAGTCTGAAAATACTCTGATAGAAACACCAAGAATAATGTTTGGTTAAATATCAGGCCTCCTCGTGTGACCCAGTAAAGATAACACATAAAACTGATCATCACAGTAGGTCAACATTCTCTCAGGATATGGGGAACACATGTATACCTGTGGTGGATTCATTTTGATATTTGGCAAAACTAATACAATTATGTAAAGTTTAAAAATAAAATAAAATTGAAAAAAAAAAAGATAAAAAATCTTTTGTCTTTTTCAAACTCCGCCCTAAAGAAAACAGTGAACATGAATACTAACTGACAGAGAGAGTATAAACTACTCTGTCTGATTGTAAAATGTTATTAAGTGCATTTTCGTCACATCCTTATTTCAAAAGACTTTTTATTCACTATGCTTCATCCATACGCAGTATCTGCCATATTAACTGCAAAAGTGGATAAATCACTCATTAAGACCTTAGTCCTTGTTATCTCATGCCCACCTTGCAGTCCTATCACCAGAAGTCTGTCTTCATAACACTCCATTTCTATGCAATTACTCTATAAATCTTCCTAAAACATTAGTACCATTACTTTACAGACAAGAACTGACAATGGCTCACCAGACCAGTAAAGGCGGATTAACTTTCAACTGTCACTCCTATTGGTAGGCTATGGTGACTATTATGTATTAGACACTAAAAATAAATAAATAAATAAAGTTAAAGTCCTTATGTTCACGTTTAGAATTTCAAAGAGGAGTCAGAATTGCAAGCGAAATGGAAACAAGATGAGTATTCTAATGGCAGTTGGCTTTGCATTAGACTGTGACTACCATCAGCTGTGTATATCAAGAGAAGTGGAGTTCCAGTGAATATAACATCTTAGTGGTTTTTCTTTCCTTCATCAACCATTTATTTAGCATCTTCTGTGCTCTAGTCTGAGGCATCTCTGATAGTTTGGCTGGTAAAGAATCCACCTGCAATGTGGGAAACCTGGGTTCGATCCCTGGGTTGGAAAAATTCTCTGGAAGAGGGCATGGCAACCCACTCCAGTATTCTTGCCTGGAGAATCCCCATGGACAGAGGACCCTGGTGGACTACAGTCCATGGGGTCACAAAGAGTTGGACACGACTGAGTGACTAAGCACAGCACAGCACAGCATGCTCTAGGATTAGTGTTTCACAACATTAAAGGTGCAGCCCCTGACCTTATGGAACTCAGAGACTAGCAAAAGTAATTCAATAATGACAGTATCCACTCATGGAAGGCTAACTTCAAACCCGACATTTGCATTCTCTTGCATAGCTAGACACATAGTAGGTGTTTATTAATAATGACCTATGTGACAGAATTGAATTAGATTAGGAAACATTTTAATTAAGTCATTGGAATTTAATAAATGTATTTATTTTTCCTTTATAAAAGGCTAGCCTGATCTCTTTTTCAAAACAATTTTTTTCCTTCCAGGAGTCTTAGACTCCTGACTTTTCAGTCTAATTGGCCTAATTTAAAAATTATGTTGGCAGCAGCATTTTCCATAACTATCTGGAGTTGTAAAGCAGTTAGCCAGAGAAGTGTATTTGACAGCTAAGTTATTTCTCTACAGAAATGCACTGAAATTTAGAAAGAGATCAGTTAGGCTTGTAATAGTTACTGTTTTTCTATAATACTTTTAACTCCCCTGCAGCATCTGTTGATGTCATTCTCCAGGAGCCCCAAAGTGAGTGCTGCTAGGAAGTATGACTTCATGATGTGTCCCACCCACTAGAGCAATAATCCCTTCCTAAATGCCCCTCTGGTCATCCATCCTCCTCTGTCCAAAGCTTCTAAGGCATCTTCTAGACCATCTGTGCCTATGAAGTTTCAAGAGCCAAGAAACTTCATCCTCCCTGAGGGTGTTTTAAAGGATCACTCTACTCTCACATGACTTCCTAGGTGGTGCTAGTGGTAAAGAACCCACCTACTAATGCAGGATATGTAAGAGATGCGAGTTCCATCCCCAGGGCCGTGAACGTCCCCTGGAGGAGGAAATGGCAACCCACTTCAGTATTCTTCCCTAGAAAATCCCATGGACAGAGGAGCCTGGCGGGCTACAATCCGTGGGGTCGCAAGGAGTTGGACACGATTGAAGTGACTTAGCATGCACTACTCTCCCAAGGCTTCCCAGGTGGCTCAGTAGTAAAACATCCACCTGCCAGTGCAGGAGACCTCGATTCGATTTCTGAGCTGGGAAGATCCCCTGGAGAAGGAAATGATAACCCACTCAAGTATTTTTGCCTGAGAAATCCCATGAACAGGGGAGCCTGGTAGGCTACAGTCCATGGGGTCGCAAAAGAATTGGACATGACTTAGTGACTAAACAACTATTCTCATGTATAGACAGAATATTTGAGAACATCTGTGGGGCAAAGCCTTTGATTGTGTGGATCACAATAAACTGTGGGAAATTCTGAAAGAGATGGGAATACCAGACCACCTGACCTGCCTCTTGAGAAACCTGTATACAGGTCAGGAAACAACAGTTAATACTGGATGTGGACAACAGACTGGTTCCAAATAGGAAAAGGAGTACATCAAGGCTAATATTGCAACCCTGTTTATTTAACTTGTATGCAGAGTACATCATGAGAAGCCCTGGGCTGGATAAAGCACCAGCTAGAATCAAGATTTTGCCAGGAGAAATATCATTAACCTTAGATATGCAGATGACATCACCCTTATAGCAGAAAATGAAGAAGAACTAAAGAGCCTCTTGATGCAAGTGAAAGAGGAGAATGAAAAAGTTGGCTTAAAGCTCAACATTCAGAAAACGAAGATCATGGCATCTGGTCCCATCACTTCATGAGAAATAGATGGGGAAACAGTGACAGACTTATATTTGGGGGCTCCAAAATCACTGCAGATGGTGACTGCAACCATGAAATTGAAAGACACTTACTGCTTGGAAGGAAAGTTATAACCAACCTAGAGAGCATGTCCAGGTTTGATGCACAATACTGGATGCTTGGGGCTAGTGCACTGGGACGACCCAGAGGGATGGTATGGGGAGGGAGGAGGGAGGAGGGTTCAGGATGGGGAACACATGTATACCTGTGGCGGATTAATTTTGATATTTGGCAAAACTAATACAATTATGTAAAGTTTAAAAATAAAATAAAATTTTAAAAAAAAGAAAAAAATTTAATAAAAAGCAGAGACATTAGTTTGCCAACAAATATCCATCTAGTCATGGCTATTGTTTTTCCAGTAGTGATGTATGTATGTGAGAGTTAGACTATAAAGAAAGCTGAGTGCTGAAGAGTTGATGCTTTTGAACTGTGGTGTTAGAGAAGACTCTTGCGAGTCCCTTGGACTGCAAGGAGATCCAACCAGTCCATCCTAAAGGAGATCAGTCCTGGGTGTTCATTGGAAGGACAGATAATGAAGCTGAAACTCTAATACTTTGGCCACCTGATGCAAAGAACTGACTCATTGGAAAAGACCCTGATGCTAGGGAAGATTGAAGGCAGGAGGAGAGAAGGGGACGACAGAGGATGAGATAGTTGAATGGCATCACTGACTCAATGGACATGAGTTTGAATAAACTCCGGGGTTTGGTGATGGACAGGGAGGCCTGGCATACTGCAGTCCATGGGGTCGCAAAGAGTCAGACCCGACTGAGTGACTGAACTGAACTGAACTGAACTGTGCAGAAAACAAAATATCAGTGAAGAGGGAGAGAATAAAGAAAGGGAAACAATTGAGAAAGGAGAGGAAGGATCATGAACATGAGAGCAGGGGTTATTCTCAAAACCTTGGCCAGAGGGCTCCTCCTCCATCAATGAAGAGCAGCAATAAACATGTCAAGGGGAGCAGGAAGAAGATAAGAGTTTCTTTAAAATTTTTATGATGTGGAGAAAAGTAACTGCACAAGACCCTAGAGAGTCTAAACATTTTCCTTAAGAAAGTAGAGACTGAGATCATTCACTTGGGAAGTGCAGCCGATTATGAAAAAGACTTAAGGACACTTCCATGAGAAATGTGTTTTGGTGTCTATAAAGTTAATAATCATGGTGAGAGCCCCAGTGAAAGTTGTTGGCACCAATACATAATAATGTAGTCCCAAGAATCCTTTAGCTTTCAGCCTATTCTGGACAGGGAAGAAGCTGAAAGCATGAACAACAGAGCTGATTCTGGAGGCAAATAATTCTAGGGACTGGAAATGGAAAAAAAGTCAGTGTGACTAACTGGCAGGTCCAGGCTTGGGAGGCTGGAGGGATAAACAGGAGCCTGCAGAACCTGCATGCACCATGAGTGTGAGCCATCCTGGGACATGAGTGGCAGGGGTAACAGAGTTCAGTAAACACAACACCACTGCCCTCCTTTAGGCTGGGAGAGCAGGTCACACTTGTCTGAGACCCACAGCTGTAGACAGGTTTTCCCCAAAAGAGACAATTAAGAAAAATAAAGCAGATCAATAACCCTGCTTTCTTTACATGCAATTTTCTCTACATATGTTTCAAGATAGCTTTTATTTCTACTTCAAAGATTGTGATAATGAATATCTGAAAATACGTTACCCCATATTACAGATTACCCATTTACATGTTTGTAAAAAATAAAATTCACAAAAAAGTATTTAATCAAAATAATAATAGACCATAAGTCACCAGTTCTTTTTGTTAAAATCTGAATAATTTTATGCAAATATCTATTTACTTAGAAATCATGCTGAGAACTGGAGAAGGAAATGGCAACCCACTGTAGTATTTTTGCCTGGAGAATCCTGTGGACAGAGGATCCTGGCAGGCTACAGTCCATGGGGTTGCAAAGAGTTAGACACAACGAATGACAAAGCAGCAGCAGGATGCTGAGAACAACAATTTATGATTATCTAAAAACTATTTTCTCACATCTAGAGATAACCCTTTCACAAGAACATAATTGAATGGACCCCTTAATTTGAACAGTGACGCCTTGCAGAGTTTCAATAAGTCATTTCTATTTTCCCATTTTTCTGGATAGAAGGCTAAACCTGCTCCATTTAGGGAGGGTAAAAAAGTGCATTTTCAGGGATCATATGTGTTTATACCTGACTATTTCAGAATCAGGCTCGGGAACAGGAAGAAAGATTTGATTCACAGAGGTTTGGGACTTTCATTCAGAAATTCCACAGCCTGGCATGAGTCAGGTAGAAGAATTTGCGTTGATTAGCTCTGCCTCTGTGCTGATGAGTTTCTTTGCTGGTCAGGGTGGAGTTTCCATTGACTACTTTGCAAGGGCATCGTAGGCAGTGAGAGTCAGAGGTAGATGTAACCAGATGCTAATTTTAGTTTTTGTTTTGCTTTTAAACTTTTTATTTTGTATTATAGTAGTTGATTAACAATGTTGTGACAGTTTCAAGTGAAAAGAGAAGAGACTCAGTCATACATATACATGTATCCATTCTTGCCCAAACTCCCCTCGAATCCAGGCTGCCATATAACATTAAGCAGAGTTGCCTGTGCTATACAGTAGGTCTTTTTGGTTAACTTTGGATTTTCCATTTGCTTTTCATTTCCAGTCTCTAGAATTGTTTGTCACTAAATCCAGCTCTTTCGTACATGATTTCTACCTCTTCTTTGTCCAGAATAGGCTGAGAGCTACAGGATTCTGGTGACTATACCATTAGACATTTGTGCCACCAAATTTGCTTTGGGCTCTCACCACAGTAATTAACTTTTTAGATGCTCAAGACATTTCTCATGGAAATGGCCTTAAGTTAATTTCACATCAGCTGCATTTTGCAAGCAAATGACCTCACTCCCTACTTCTTTAAGGAAAATGTTTAACTCTCTAGGGTGATCTTTCTTTTCTCCATCTCAAAAGAAAATTAATGTATAATCAATATTATATGCTGCAAGAAAATGTAAAACCTGGCTTTTGGAGTCAAACAGATACGAGTCCAATTCCTAGATGAGCCACTTAAAAGGTAGAAGGTTTTAGGAAAGTTATTTAACCTCTGTGAACCTCAGATCTTTTTTTTAACCCATAAAGTGAGTGATATGCACTTTACAAAGTTACTGTGATGAAGAAATCAATAAACGAGATAATATATTTGAGCATTTTGCCTAATTCTTGGCACACAGTCAATAAATAGTCACAGTAGGCATTACTCGTTTTTAACTTATTGAGTCCTTGCCATATAGAGGCAGATTTTGAAAGTAATTCTTTTAACATAAAATAAATATGGATTTTATTTTCTAAACTTTATTAAGTGGTCAAAGTTGAAATGTTTATTCAATAAAGTATTCATCAGTATGAATGGTTTTAAGCACATAGGAATTCTGCTGCAATCAAGTACCAGTAACTTGGGAGGCATAGTTCAGGTAAGGTACTAAAAAGAACCATAAAAAATGTTGTAAATGATTTTGTCAAGCCTTTAGTTCATTCCCATGAAATTATGCTATTGTAGCCTGTGACAGTCACCGTGTGTGAAAGATGACAATACAGGGCTTTGGAGCCACTGAGAGAACTTACAGAGGTGTATTATTGGGAAAGCCTTGTGATAGTTCAAGTTTACCCAGGCTGCAAGCCACAAGCGTACTCAGCTGGGCAATCTTTCTCTGGAAAAAAAATGCCACACAATCCACCAGGCCTCCAGGGAGCTAAGGAATTACAAATAGAGACTTGAGGAGTGGGTGGATTTTTTTTTTTCTTCAAAGCAGCAGCTGTTAGGATAAAAGGCAATCTTGAGTCTTTAAAAAGGAAATCAAGAAATACAAGGTGTTTACTGACTTCTATAGCAAGTTCTATTTTTTCTCTTCCTTGACTTCTTCTAAATTCCAATGTGCTCGTTTTTAAAGTAACATTCATAATTTTGCATGCTCAGTCGTGTCTGACTCTTTTGCAACCCCAATTTTTACATCTTCCTAATAGATAACATCCCTAGAAAAGGAGTGGATGTGTCTCTACATCATAAACCTACCTTTTCTTTTCTTGTCTTCTTTCCCTCTTCCCCACTCTCTCTTTTCTTTCCTCCCTTCTTTCCTTCTCTCTCTTCTTTTCCATCCTTCTTTTCATCCATTTAGCGCACTTGATCCTCAAAAGTTATCTCTGAAACAAGTAGCTGGATAGTAGAACTATTGTCCTTCTTAACCACAGATTACTTCCTGCCAAGGGCACTACATGTGACTATAACAAAAGCAAAAATTGATTTTTAAACCAAAATTGTCATGGTATGATCATTTAAAAGGGATGACATAGAAAGAATAAATAAACGCTTTTAAGACCTCCAATCACTTCTAAACGTAAGATTTTAAAATTTTTTATCATATACTGATAAAACATAAAACTTTGGATGGTTATAATATAAATGAGAAAAAAAATATCCCTGTCTTATGTAAAACTGAATTTAACATAATGTAGTAATACTGCCTTGACCAAACATATTTCTTTACTTTTACAAGTGAGAAAGAATATCTTCGCTGGATGGGGGTAGGATTTTCTCATCCCTAAGAAAAGTTTGGGAGACACGGAGCTTACAAATAGCTTTTTGGTAAACTGCTTTGTGTCTGTTTTGCTGCCTTCCTTTACTCTTTCTCTCTAGCAAACACAGGGATTAAAGATCAGTGTGATGGTCATTCTACTGTCATCAAAACATAAGATGTTTTCTGCTCTCTTGAGCTGCCATTTCATCAGGACTAACAGCTTGACCTTATACCCCAATGGTATATAGGATATACCTGCCTTTAAAATGTGTGAACCGAATTTTATCTGCAGCGATTTTTCATTTTATCCTTTGATCTGTCACTATTTCTCTACAATGTCAAAGTCTCAACTTGGCTTGAATGGTGATCAGACTCAGAGGCACACAATTTTGAGTCTGATCCCAAATCTATACAATCAAAAATCTTTTCAAATCTCATCCACACCTTGCACTTTGCCTTAGGATAGTAAAGTGCAGCCATCAGTAAAGCACTGC
The DNA here is from genome assembly GCF_029378745.1 of Bos indicus. Taxonomy (NCBI): domain Eukaryota; kingdom Metazoa; phylum Chordata; class Mammalia; order Artiodactyla; family Bovidae; genus Bos; species Bos indicus. The sequence continues at coordinate 91,301,215 of NC_091763.1, forward strand.
TTTCTCCTTTAAGCTTTTAAAAATGAATATAATAAAGTTATAAAGAAATGAAACAGATTTTTGTACCAATTTTACAATAATAAATGCATCTAAAGAAACATGTTCCTTTGTGACCCCTTGGAAGTTTAGACACTTCCTTTGTGCCGTGGTCATTGGGATTCCTCTTTGGAATTGACTTCAAAGATAGTTTCTTAGGTTCATCAAAAACTCAACATCAATTCACTTGCACAATCATTCGATTGCTTAATAGATTTTCTTTCTCATTCTTTTTCTTCTGCCTCACTTTACTTGGACTTGTCCTGTCATGTACTCCTGTCTGAATGTTGATTCACTTTCATTTACTAAATATTCACTAGAGACAAATGCTGTGAGCAAGCCTTATACCTTCATTAATTTGTACTGTCAAATACTTCCTCTTTTTGCCCTCCACCCCGTTCTTTCCAGAGCCTCCCCATTGGCTCAGAGATAAGGAATCTGCCTGCAATGCAGGAGATATATGAGATGCAGGCTCATCCTTCGGTCAGGAAGATCCCCTGGAGGAGCAAACGGCAACCCACTCCAGTGTGGGCTATAGTTCAAAGGATCGCAAAGAGGGGGACACAACTGAAAGACTGAACATGCCTTTCTTTACAGTGTTTAAAAAGCAAATATTGGTATTGGGGCTTCTTTTCTTTTCTAGTCCTAATCCTTACTTCATTTTGTAGATCTTATTGTTATGGTTTTTTTGTTGTTTGCTTTTTTGAGGAATGGACTGTCTGTGTGTGTACCGAGTCACTTCAGCTGTGTCTGACTCTTTGTGACCCCATGGACTATAGCCTGCTGGGCTCCTCTGTCCATGGGATTACTCAGGCAAGAATACTGGAATGGGTTGTCTTGCCCTCCTCTAGGGGATCTTCCCAATCCAGGGACTGAACTCACGTCTCTTATGTCTCCTGCACTGGCAGGGGGGCTCTTTACCACTAGCACCACCTGGGAAGCCCAAGGAATGGGCTAGGCCCAAACGTTATAATCATAGACTTGACAGATGAATGGCACCCATGGCCCCTTTAAGAGAAGCACCTTTGGATGGAGACAGCTGACTGATCCTTGTGAATCTGACATTATACCTCTGACTGGGCCATCAGAAAGCACTGGACCATCAAATCTGCACTTGAAATATTTCCTTCACTTTGCTCCTGAGCATCAGACTTATTTATTTTATTTGCAACTGGGCCTCTGCCTGAATGCCCTCGAGGAATTCAATTCAACACATCCAAAAATAGATTTTCTCTCTACAGACCTACTCTTCCTCTTATATTTTAATTATTATACTTCCATCACCTAAAAAAAATGAGCCATTCTAGATCATATTTTCTTTCTCTTTCCTTTAGCCAAGCCTTACCAATCTATCCCCTACATTGTTCTCAAGCACGCCCCAGGCTCTGTCTCTACTGCCATTGCTCTTGCCATCACTCACTGGATGTTTGTCACAGCATTTTAGGTCTTCCTACGTCTAGGCTTATCTCTCTCCAATTACTCATCCGTAGAGCTATGAGGATGATCTTTTTAAGTGACAAACTATTCTTGTCACTCTGAAGTCTAAAAAGTCTTTGTTGATTCTTACGGTCTTCGAGATAATTTTCAAAGTCTTTGACTCTGCTTTTATTTGGCTAATGATACTTTTTCTCACTAAATCAACCAAGCTTAACCAATAATGCATCCATGGCACCATCTTCTCTCTTTTTGCCCTCAGTCTATTTTGAGCAGTCTTCTAATGTATTATCACAATAATTTGTGATTTGTCTCTATCACAGCATCATTACTTTATTAACTGTTCTCCCAAGTGGACTTTACAATCTTTAGGAATAGAGCTATCACCCAACTTTTGGTACAATGCTTGTGGTGGGCAGAATAGTGTCCTCTTCCCAAAGATGTCCATGTGCTAGTCCTGAGAAACTGTGTATCTATTATGTCACATGGCAAAGGTCAGTTCAAGGAGCAGATGAAAATTGGGGCATGGGAATATTTACATACAAAGGGAAGCTGGGAAATACAGTCTAGCATGTGCCCATAAAGAAAAAGGAATACACTGAAGGACGGTTAGTAGTCCCTAACACAGCCTCTTAGCATGAAGGAACAGGTTAAGGACTGGGATTGATGGGGGAGATGAGGGTGTAAGGAAATTAGAAGGAGGGAGGAATTTCTAAAATTACTTTTAGGAAGAATCATCTCTGACATCTATCTGAAGGCCCCTGGAGCGTTTAGGGACTGAATTTCCTTCTTCTCCAGCAAAATCTCTAGTAATCTAAATGCATGAAGAGTCAGGTCTTCTTTTCACAAGGATCTGGAGACTGAAATTGGATGAGGTATGGATGAGTAAGTTTAGGTCAGGCAGCCCATCTTACAGGCCCTCCTTTGGGAGCATTTGCCCCCTTTTTAAAAGAACTGATTGCCTGTGTCCTCAGAAAGAGGTAGAAACTAAAAGTTAGTGCTAAGGACCTTCCTTTCCCTTCACTCTTATCTAGGGCTAGATAAGTGACAGATGAAAGCAGATCTAACACTGTTGGCTGTGTTCAAGGGCATAGTGTGAAGGAGCCTGGGAGACACCAGGCTCTTCACAATTATGCTCCTTCATGAAACACCTACATTTCTGCATTTAAAAAATTCTGTTGACGTAGAAAACAAACATGGCTACCAGATGGTATGGTGAGGGGAGGGATAAATTGGAAGATTGAGATTGACATATACATACTACTATGTACGTAATAGATAACTAATAAGGACCTGCTATACAGCACAGGGAACCCTACTCAATACTTTGTAATGACCTATATGGGAAAATAGTCTAAAATAGAGTAGATATAGATATAGATATAGATATAGATATAGATATATATGTACAACTGATTCACTTTGTTGTATTGAAATTAATACAATATTGTAAATCAACTATACTGCAATAGAACTTTAAAAAAAAAATTCTGTCAATTGATAATTCCCTTTTGCTGTTAACTGTTGGCTTCAACTGAAGTTACCGGAGATCTGGGCCTAGCAGCCAGGAGAATAGACCAGAGGTAGGAAATGGAATCCCCAGAGCTGATCTGAGTTAAATAATAAGCCAAGCATTAAAGAGTCCCATGGATAACAGAAGTCAGAATGCCACGGAATCGGAACAATGCCTTAGGAATCTGAAGTTATTTATGCTCACATGTAAACTAAAACAGCCTTATTTCAACAAGAGGATAACAACAGGTCAAAGAGATAAAAAGAACCAGTGTTTATATCAACAGGAACACTTGATATAAACACTGATAAAGGCCACTTTGGACTCACAGGTGTGAGCCATTCAAAGTACAGTGACACTGAAAACAGAGGTCTAGGGGGTGCCACAACATCTGAATGAGGAGGAGGAATGAGAATGTCAGGCGGATTTTACATTTGGGGGTTAAAGGGAATTTTACAGTTAACTGTTTCTTAGTCCAAATCATTTAATCAAATTGCTTTTCTACTAATATCTACTGAAGTTCAGACACTCTGGGCTGTAGGTGAAAAGTGAGAGCACTGAAGAAATTTGGGTCATGGTGAAAAACACAAGTGATAAGGAATGATAACAAAGAGGGAAAAAAACCCAAACTCTAACCAATTTTACTAAAGGGAGAGCCTTTAGATAAAAGGTCTATAGGAGTACTGGAGTGGGTTGCCATTTACTTCTCCAGGGAATCTTCCTGTCCCAGGGATCAAACCTAGGTATCCCACATTGCAGGCAGACACTTTACCATCTGAGCCAGCAGGGAAGTCCATATAGATAAAAGGTCACCTCTAGCCTCCAGGAGTTCACATTTACATGGAGGGTATACAGGTTTAAACAGGTGTCTATGGGAGAGGAGTTTGTGAACGTGTTCTTCTCTGCTCTGAGCTATCCTTCATTCACTAGACCTACTCTCAGGTTAGAAGAAGGGAGCCAACTCTCCACTAGAGCAAGTTCTTTTTAATGAGACAAGTCAGACAAGCTAACAAGCTTATCTAGATCCACTAGACTGGATCTCTTTCTTCCTGGGTGAACAGTGACATTTCCCAGCATCCCTTGTGGTGAGGTGTGGTCACCACAGTTCTGGCCAATGAATGTGAGCAGAAGTGTTGCATAACCTTTCCAGGCTTGCCTCTGAAAGACCTCCTGCTGGATCCCCCAAGCTTTCCCTCTTCCCTTACTGATGGGACAGGTACAAAGATCCAGAAAGGATCTGGATCTTTGAGACCTAGGGGATGGCAAAGACACTAGGTGTAAGGAATCTGAGTTCCTGAATGAATGCATGGAACAAGAGGTCCTCTTTCAGCCTCATTAACCTGCACTGGACTGTAGCATCAATAACAAAATCAACCTTTATCATGTTAATACCCTTAGATTCTGGCATTGCTTATTATTAATACAGGATTGGTAATACTGACAAATACATGTATCTCAGGGATACTTCATGATGATCCACTTACATTGCCTCCTTTATGAGTATGAATGCGTATAACTTAAAGACACATTTGTTTAAAGCACATTTTAAAATATGTGCCTGAAAAGTGGAAGCTAGAAATACACACATATGCATAACAAGCATCTATTTCAGAAAAAAATGACTGGGGAGTTTGGTTGCTTCCATACAAACCTCCTGTAATGATCTTCAAAACTGATTTTAAGCAGCACTTTAAAAAAAATGAAAAATCAATGGCATATAATGGGCCTTGGGGAAGAGAAGGAAATGAAATCAAAAGATAGTGAAAGTTACTTAAATTGATGTACATTCTTATATGTAGCTGGAAATGGATAGTACCTCATGTCAGCTTTTATAGTCTTTGGGTTCTTGCAGACAAGGTACACGCTGTGAAAAAGAATTGCAAAGGAAATGACAAGAGCAGATGTTCGCTCAAGACAACTGGAGATTTTCTGAAACATCAAAGCACAGTCTACAATTTATCAACAGTCAGGGAAATTGAAGCCAGTCACAAACCCCAGATTCACATCTTCAACAAAGTTGGCCTCTCAGAGAGTAATCTCATTATACTCAATAATGAAAGACAGCAATTTGCTGTCTGTGCCACCTTTAACTGAGATTGTCAGTTATTACATGCATAAATACATATGACCTGTACATATTTCAATTCAGGGCATCTCTCTATAACTTGGCGTGTAAGGTACATGCAATAGTCAGGACCCTGACTATGATGCTCAGAACCCCAGGAACAGCAGCAGGAGGCCCCTGTTGGTTGTGTAAATACACTGGCTGCACCAGAAGTCCTTCTGACTTCCAAATAGAGATAGGAAATGATCTAGAAGTTTCTAAGCTGAGGAGGCAGACTTGCCCAATTACCATACTGGATATTTAAATGTATTTCTCTGTGCCTCAGTTTCCTCATCTTTTGAATAAAAATAATAACAGTTTCCCATATATTTTGAGAAGTAATATAACTAATGTATATCAAGTACCTTTCAAAGAGTGTCTGACATATGTAAACTCTGTGCCAGTTGCTAGCATCATCATCATCATTATTATTGGTGGATATGTCAAAAAAAAAAGAAAGAGGGGATAGACCAGTCCCAGTGATGTCAGTGGCATCACAGATCACATCTGTGCTTTTGTTAAGAGTAGCAGGCCTTCATTCTAATGGCTTGCCTGATAGATTGACTGGGATACTCCACGTCAACAGCTGTTTGATACCCCAACTCAGACCCTTTCACAGGCATGTGGATCCAGACTTCAAAGGACATGTCACATTTTTATACCTATGTAGGTGAGTATTCTCTGCTCTGGCCACCACCACCCCTCTTTGAGCTGAAAAGCCTGCCTAGGCAGGGTGAACCTAGTTCACTGTGTGACCAGTTCTTTCTGTAACTCATTCCCACTTCTGACCCAGAACCAGATTTAAACAATACAGCCAAGGACTTAAAAAATGCCCATTAAAAATACTGTCAAGCACTTAAAAATATCAATTTATATATTCTCCACACATCATTTTCCTTCTTTAACAAAGTAAGATTTCCTGAAAATACATCACAGTATTGTGTTAGCTATGTTTTAATGACTGCATAATATAAAATCTATAAAATAGTATTTTAATTATTGTATACACCAGGAGAAGTCTTCCCAGGTGGCACCAGTACTAAAGAACCCACCTGCCAGTGCAGCAGACATAAGGGACATGGGTTCAATCACTGGGTTGGGAAAATACCTGGGTTGGGAAAATCCCCTGGAGAAAGAAGTGGCAACCCACTCCAGTATTCTGCCTTGAGAATCCCATGGACAGGGAAGCCTTGTGGGCTACAGTCCATAGGGTCCCAAAGAGTAGGACACAACTAAAGTGACTTAGCATGCATACTAGGAGAAGAGGGCAGCAGAGGATGAGATGGTTAGATATTATCACTGACTCCATGGGCCTGAACTTGAGCAAACTCTGGGAGATAGTGGAGGACAGGGAAGCCTGGTATGCTGCAATCCATGGGGTCTCAAAGAGTCAGACATGACTTAGTAACTGAACAACAACATATATACTATTAGTAAACACATATATATTTAAATACATTAACTATTTTATTTAATAATGTAACTATACAAATATATACATGCCTATATAATTATTGAATCAAAAAATCAAGTGATTTTAGCTAGTACTTAAATGCATCCAAGTGAAATATTTAAATGGTTAAATATGCAACAACACACATAAAATATACATTTAAATGTTGACAAGTATAATAACATAAATTCAATAAGATAGCATTTAAAATATTCTATAAACTTCTGTGGGTTAGAGTTTGAGGTATATGAGTATATTAAGAACATATTAAAAAAAAAAAACTCTAACCATTGCTATGTATAAGTTAATATAAATAAATCAAGGTGCATGCATGCTGTCGTGTCCAATTCTTTGCAATCTCATGGACTATAGCCCACCAGGCTCCTCTGTCCATGGAATTTTCTAGACAAGAATACTGGAGTGGCTGCTATTTCCTATCCCAGGGATTGAACCCATGTCTCTTGTGTCTTCTGCACTGGTAGGTGGAATCTTTACCACTTCACCACCAAATTAACATATAAGAACTTTATAAATATAGAAACAATACCTGATTCAGAATTGTATTGTCTCAGAATAATATAGGTGCTTAAATACAGTTTTTGAATCTAAAACAGTTGGCATGAGTTAAAAAAAAAAAAAACTGAAATAGATTGTCACCTAGGTAGATGCCTCTCATACAGACTTTTCTAATTTTCCACTAAAATAACTATGAACACTAAGAAAAATTGAAAAACAAATATATCATCTAAAGAAAGTACTAACAATAAGGCCAATGCTGGGATCTGAAGCAAATTTTTAAATAGCTTAAAGTGGATTTAAAAGTACTCCCAGCAGGGTGCCCAGGAAAGAGAATTTGCCAAAAAAAACCAAAGGTCCTCCCTCTGCTGTTTGTCTTCCTAGACTCCATAACCTTTATGACATGACAGATTTTTGACCGCTTGAAACTGAGTAGCTGGGAACTGAGACCAATTGTGAGGTATCTAGCAAGTAGTGTCTTACTAATATTGTTCTATAGACACTCGAAGGGCTTCCCTGATGGCTCAGATGGTAAATGTCTGCCTGCAATGAGGGATACCTGGGTTCGATCCCTGGGTCAGGAAGATCCCCTGGAGAAGGAAATAGCAACCCACTCCAGTACTCTTGCCTGGAAAATTCCATGGACAGAGGAGCCTTGTAAACTACAGTCCATGGGGTCTCAAAGGGTCGGACACGACTGAGCCACTTCACTTCATAGACACTTGAACACAATTACATCTAAGATTACCTTGGTGCTTACATTCTGACACAATTCACAAATTCAGAAAGGAAGGGTGAAGTTATCTCTAGCACATTAGGAATCATAGGAACCCCTGTAGACAAACAGGAAAGTGGGTTGTGACTGTGAATATCATTTTAAGAAATGCCAGGAAGAAAATAATTGTTGAGAAGCTGTCTACTGTACAGTCACTGCTTTTGGAAGCAGTAAGAACAATCCAAGTCTGTCACTACTTCCCTACACCCCACCTCCACCCCTCCACGAGGGCCCCTCTTCGCAGATGGCAGGCTCTGCCACAGAACCCCCCTGTCTGTGCCCTTGCCAGCAAGCACTGCTCGGGATGCTATCTGTGCATAACGACTAATTCCTCTTTATTTCCAGAAGAAACATGGAGCCCAGGTGGTTGACTCACAGTAGAAGCAGAAGACAAGGTCCCTGTGCAAAGCAGTAACGCTACAGAGAAGCAAAGCCACCTTGCTACTAGGAGGAGGCCTAGACTTTGTACATTTTCCCAGTGTCTTCTCTGTCTGTGAAAGATCAAGCCAAGGACTGGAGAAAGAATCACACAGAAGCAACGCACCTCACCAATTCTGGAGAGATTTCCCCTGTTACACAAATTTCTTATTTTCTTTCACAAACAAAAAATAAAAACATATGGTGCCTCTGGCAAATACTCCAAATCCACAAGGAAAAAACAATCTGATTCTGAAAAGTCACAGGAGAAGACCTTTGAAGACCTTGCAATAGAGGAACTAGATGAACATCTTAGAAAACTGATGGGCTCAACAGAAGACAAGAAGGAACACGTTAGTGATGTAAGAGCCAAAATCACAGGAGGTTTCAGGTGGGCTTGTGGGTCTGAGATGATACGACCCTTGGCTCTCTGTCACTCTTCCCTGAACTCACCTTTCTCCAGCTACCCTGGTCTCCTTGCTGTACCTTAAACATGCCAGACACTCTCTAAGCTGGAAGGTTCTTTCCTGATCTTATCCCTTGACTCATCTCCTCACTTCATTCAGGTCTGTCTTCACATTGCTCTCTTCAGAAGAGCTTTTCCTGTGGAGGAACAGCTTCCTTTATTCTTCACTGCCTTACCCAGCTTTAGAGTAGGTGGAGTTCATAGCACTTGAGCACAAGGGCAGTCTATCCTAGTGATTAAGGCCCTGGGTTCAAATCCCAGAGCTGCCACTTCCTGGCTGTGTTACCTACTCACTCTTGGCTTCATCTTTCTCATTTGCTATTAATTGTAGCTAATGGTGTTAGTGTCTGACTCCCTTAAAACTCAGAACTCTGAGTGGCACTCGGATGGCCTCCCACTGTGACATCTACAGTCTTCAACCAGAAAGCATCCGCTGGCCCAGAGAGGATACCCAAACTACATGTCAGGCAGGCCAGAGGTGGCAAGGAGTTAAAACTCCAGTGAACAGCCTCCATACTATGATGAATTTGTCTGAAGATAAATATCTCAGTTTCCTTGCCCCCACTGGTGGAACTTCGGAAGCCACATTTACAAAATCGTTCTACAGCGGGACTGAGCCCCAGTTGCTCACAACCCATACACCCTGTCATGACTTTCTTCTCCTCCTTTCCTTCCCCGTATCAGTTTTCCACTCCCTCACCAGTCTTTCTCAAGGTCTCTTCCCACCTAAACTCGTCCCACTTAAATGCTAGTCTCAGGGTTTTCCTCTGAAACCTACGTGATAGGGTAGTTGAGTAGATTAAATGAGTTGATATAAGCAAATATTTAAAACAGTGCCTGGAAATGAGTAAGCATTTGGCAAATATTAATTGTATTATTCATTGTTGTATCTCAGGATCTAGAACAATGTCTGGTAAAAGGTTTAATGAATACTTTGTGGAATGAATTTTTAAAAGTGGATAAAAGGACAATGATATGAGATAAAGGGGAGATGAGAGAAATAAAGAACCATAAAAAATATGTATTTGGCATTGCTATTATAATTCAAATTAGAGGATAATAAAGGCCTGAAATGGCATGAAGAATCCTGTTAGGAATATTGAAGCAGACTAGAGAAACTATTCCAGAATTTAAAGAAAAGAGGCTAAGAAGTGAAAGTGGCTGGAATAAATACGACAAATAGGGAGAATAAAGAACAAAAATCAAAGCTAAGAACTTTAGGAGTTCCTAAGAAAGAAATCATAAAGTTCTCTTAATAATAACCGATGGAAGAATAGGCTTAATATTAAAAACAAGGTGGGTAGAAGGGACCTAGGTATGCAAAGGGCCATTTCCAGTTTCTTCATCCACATAGCTCTCCACAAAAAAGCAAGCACTCTTCTGTTTGGAAAGAAACTAGAACATTCTTTGGCCATATTTTGCTAATGGGACAAAGGGTTTCCTACACCTTAAAAGAGAAGAAGCCTGCCCAAGTGCTCATTTCCCACTTCCATGTGGGAAGAGACTCCTGTAGCTTGGCCGGTTGGGGAGCTGCCATCCTCAATGAGGCTGGCTGGATACGTGGACTCTAGGAAGCAGACGACCTCACTAAGCCGCATACAATAAGTTGTGCTTCCCACTTTAGAAATTCAAACATATGAGGGGTGCTGAGTGCTGGACTAGCCCTAAAGAAAGTGATGCATCATTTTTCATATCATAACCTTGTTTCTTCCATGATTTTTCCTCATCCAGGATCTCAGAGAAAAGAATTCAGACACCAAAATCCCATTGGACCTCACACATAAACATGCTCTGGCCATTATTTTAGGAATTACAAGGATAAGGAGGGGCTTTCCAAGTGGCACTAGTGGCAAAGAACCTGCATGCCAATGCAAGAGATATAAGAGACGAGAGTTTGATCCCTAGGTCAGGAAGATCCCCTGGAGGAGGGCATGGCAACCCACTCCAGTGGACAGAGGAGCCTGGCAGGCTATAATCCACAGGGCCACAAAGAGCTGGACACTACAGAATGGCTGAGGACGCATGTACACACGTGGGTAAGGAAGTAAAAATTCTCTCAAGTGTTGAGGCAAAACACAAGACCTTAAAGAAAACTAAGGTTAGAAAAATCTAACTTTATTTTTTTTTTCCAGTTCTTTTTTTTTTTAATTTTATTTTTTAACTTTACAATATTGGATTGGTTTTGCCATATATCAACATGAATCTGCCACAGGTATACACGTGTTCCCCATCCTGAACACTCCTCCCTCCTCCCTCCCCTTACCATCCCTCTGGGTCATCCCAGTGCACCAGCCCCAAGCATCCAGTATCGTGCATCGAACCTGGACTGGTGACTTGTTTCATATATGATATTATACATGTTTCAATGCCATTCTCCCAAATCTTCCCACCCTCTCCCTCTCCCACAGAGTCCAAAAGACTGTTCTATACATCAGTGTTTTTTTTGCTGTCTCGTATACAGGGTTATTATTACCATCTTTCTAAATTCCATATATATGCGTTAGTATACTGTATTGGTGTTTTTCTTTATGGCTTACTTCACTCTGTATAATAGGCTCCAGTTTCATCTACCTCATTAGAACTGATTCAAATGTATTCTTTTTAATAGCTGAGTAATACTCCATTGTGTATATGTACCACAGCTTTCTTATCCATTTATCTGCTGATGGACATCTAGGTTGCTTCCATGTCCTGGCTATTATAAACAGTGCCGCGATGAACATTGGGGTACACGTGTCTCTTTCCCTTCTGGTTTCCTCAGTGTGTATGCCCAGCAGTGGGATTGCTGGGTCATAAGGCAGTTCTATTTCCAGTTTTTTAAGGAATCTCCACACTGCACAGCCACTATGGAAAAATCTAACTTTTAAAAAATATCTGTACTACATTAAATGTCAGGAGACAATGTAACAGATGCAAACAGTTCTGAAGCAAAAGCCTGAGACTTAAGGGTTTCTACTCAGCTTGGAAGAAAAGTTATGACCAACCTAGATAGCATACTGAAAAGCAGAGACATTACTTTGCCAACAAAGGCCCGTCTAGTCAAGGCTATGGTTTTTCCCGTGGTCATGTATGGATGTGAGAGTTGGACTGTGAAGAAAGCTGAGCGCCGAAGAATTGATGCTTTTGAACTGTGGGTGTTGGAGAAGACTCTTGAGAGTCCCTTGGACTGCAAGGAGATCCAACCAGTCCATTCTGAAGGAGATCAGCCCTGGGATTTCTTTGGAAGGAATGATGCTAAAGCTGAAACTCCAGTACTTTGGCCACCTCATGTGAAGAGCTGACTCATTGGAAAAGACTTTGATGCTGGGAGGGATTGGGGGCAGGAGGAGAAGGGGACGACAGAAGATGAGATGGCTGGATGGCATCACTGACTCGATGGACGTGAGTCTGAGTAAACTCTGGGAGTTGGTGATGGACAGGGAGGCCTGGCGTGCTGTGATTCATGGAGTCGCAAAGAGTCAGACACCACTGAGTGACTGAACTGAACTGAACTTAACTGAAGCTAAGGGAAGAGAAATACAGTCTCAAATATATAAGAGTTTGGGGCTTCCCTGGTAGCTCAGCTGGTAAAGAATCCACCTGCAAGGCCGGAGACTCCAGTTTGATTCTTGGATTGGGATGATCCCCTGGAGAAGGGTTAGACTACCTTCTCCAGTATTCATGCACTTCTGCAGTGGCTCAGACAGTAAAGAATTCCCCCCACCCCCATAATGCTGGAGACCTGGGTTTGATCCTTGGGCTAGGAAGATCTCCTGGAGGACAGTGTGGCAACCCACTTCAGTATCCTGGCCTGGAGAATCCCTATGGACAGAGGAGCCTGTCGGGGTACAGTCCATGGGGTCACAAAGAGTTGGACATGACTGAACAACTAAGCACAGTACAGCACATGTAAGAATTTAGAAAGACCATCTTTCTACTGAGAAAGTTGAGTAGGAAAAACAAAACATATAGACCGAATGAGAGTGGAATCAAAAATAAAGACTTACAAATAAGGAAGCAATAATGTAAGAGAAATGCTCGAGTCTCTCTATTCAGTTCAGATCATGATCTAAGGCTTATGGAACTAGTGGAGAAGATTAGCAATAGATCCACACGTAAACCGTATATGTGTCAAAGAAATGGGATTGGCAAGCACTGATTTAGAAGCTGAAAAAATAATGAAGGCTATGTAGCTTGAGCAGAGATTTGAAAAAACAGCTTAAGACTTGCATGGAGACAGAATACAAAATAAGAGCAGTTTTGAAGTTGGAAAATGCCTGAGCAAAGATCCAAGATATGAGAAGTTACAAGGTCAAGTTGTGCAACAGTAAACATACAGTTGGATTGGAAATACAAGAATCACTTTAGAGATACTGGAAAGCAAATTTTCAAGGAAATTTGGGGTACTTCATGAAGGATTCTGGATGTCAGTCCAGGAAATTTATGAATTTTTTGTAAATAATGAGGAACTGTTGAAAATTTTTAAGCAAAAAATAATGGAGTAACTGAGGGGCATCTATGCAAGAGGGAGACAGGAGACGAACTATCACAAAAGTTTTAAAAGGAGAGAAGGAGAAATGGGAGAAATAGTGCAATGGGAAAACAATAGTTGGTTACTACTAAATATGAAGCTCAATATGGAGAAAGATAGTATTCTAAAGTATTTAAAGTAGGATAGGGACTTCCCTGGCATCCAGTAGTTAAGACTCTGTGCTTCCAACAGCGGGGGCACAGGTTTGATCCCTGGTCAGAGAACTAAGATCCCACATGCTATGTGGCATGGACAAAAAAAAGTAGGATAGTGTTCAGGTTATTAACTAAATTTGAAGATTAGGGAAACAAAGGTATTTTATATACAGAGCACAAAAGGAATTATCTATTAACTATGCACATCTGAGGGTAATAGCTATTTAGTTGATTTAGTTATCAAATTCATCTTTTGATAATTATGTACAATATCTCCCCTTGAACATAATCACTTGATAAACACTGCAACATTTTACTAATGAATGTGGCTAAAAGTTATAATTTAATTAAATTATATCTATTTTTAAGCATATGTTTTAGAATACAATTATTTCTTTAAAGAGACCTCAAAGAATGTAGTTTTTAGATTATATTTTCCTATTAAACTGTCTTTGCCAATTAGAAATTTGTGAAGGTAAAAACGATGTGATCATTCTTTATCCATGTGCTCTCCTAATATCCTTATGGTGAGACCTACTATGGATTGATTACCTACACTGAGATAGCACTTGATTAGTCTGATACTTTGGCCATTATCAGCAGGAAGCAAAAGAACCACTGGATATCCTGAGAAGTTCTTATATAACTAGGTTAAGTGTAGACCTAAATTTGACCTAAATATTTACCTTGGGGCTTAAATCATCTTAGAAGTTTGAAGAATGACTTTATGGGTTTCCTGATTTATATTTCCACCTGCTACCTTTCCAATATTTCTTTAATCTTTAATTTTCTAAACCTGTTGTAAGAAGAAATTGAAAGAACAGTGCCTGGATATTCCCAATGGCAGTAAACAGAAGAAAAACAAAATCCATTCCAGAAATTTCTTGTTTGAACTTAGGCATGTTCTAACATTTTATTATCCATATGGACTGTTTCTAGGCATCCTAAAACTTCAACTTAAAGTATCTTTAGTTAATGTATTTTCATATTTTACAATTTCATATGAGAAAAGAGTAAATAGAAGCAAACACTCAAATTTAGATTTGTCTACTTCACTAGGATATGCTCCATAGTTATAATCATGGCATTGTAATAAATGCATATACATATTCATATAAATTATGAATACAAATAGTTTCCCAAAGATGCTGAGAATATATTTTTCTCTAATTTTCTCTGAATATCTGAAAACAGAGGATAACTCTAAGTAATCAATTAGATACATCATTTGTATTGTCAAGAATAGTTTTTTGATTTGGTTTTCTTTTCTGTCTTAAATGAGGTTTTTATAATGCAGTGCTATAGAGACTTCCTCTAAATAAGAGATAATATACATTTCCTGTTTGGGAGCTAACTTTATTTGCTATGAGAAGAACTGCCATGAGATATAAAGTCTAGGAAGCTACCATAATGACTATCCCTCAGAATAAAAGTAATACCAAAACCCTAATTTGTCTAATGTGTTAACAGTTATTCCTTTTATATAGTCATTAACCAAATTTAGTCTGTAGCCAGAACAAATATCATCATATGTTTTTTCACCACATTAGATGTTTAATATAATTTTAAATAAACTAATTTAAAATGTAACTGAAAGACTGCAGGCAGGTTATTAAGGATGATAAAAGACCAGTTGTAAAAGAACATCTGTTGTAAAAATTAAAAGATCCATTAAGAAATCTAAGAAATTATGTAATTAAGTCTTCTGAATCTATTCAGAACAATGGCAACTATCTCTAAAATATCTAAGAAAAATTCAAAGACTCCAATGAATAAATTATTTTTATTCTCTTGAATTGTACATCTTTTATGAGTAATCCTTAGAGAGTTTGTAGGAAAATCTGCTGCTGCTAAGTCACTTCAGTCGTGTCTGACTCTGTGTGACCCCATAGACAGCAGCCCACCAGGCTTCCCCGTCCCTGGGATTCTCCAGGCAAGAACACTGGAGTGGGTTGCCATTTCCTTCTCCAATGCATGAAAGTGAAAAGTGAAAGTGAAGTCGCTCAGTCGTGTCCGACTCTTAGCGACCCCATGGACTGCCGCCTACCAGGCTCCTCCGTCCATGGGATTTTCCAGGCAAGAGTACTCTACCCATATCCTAATTTAAAGGAAGATATATTAGTGAAGTCATCTTCTCTAGCTACTTTCAATAATTTACATCATGAAAGAAGAAAGCATAGTTTTCTTCTGTTTCATCAAAAATATTAATATAGCATAATAGAAAGCTTTATAAAAATATATTTTAAAAATTCACCCATCTTGCTTTATGCAGTTCATTTGAGGAAGCATTTTCTGCCTAGTTGAAAAACTGACCAAACATATAGCATATCTACATATGAAATATAGTGGTATGAGGAAAGTACTTTCTTTCTGCTTTATCATTGTTGGAAAATTTTTTCAAAATATGAATTGTTCTCTTTTCAAATAGCAACTTTCTACTTTACATTGAATCACTGTCTGAACCAAACCCTTAAGAAATAGAAAATAAATTTTTTTTTTCAGAATAGTTGAAAGAGTAAAGAATAATCCAGTTTCTTTAAAAGGCATAATCAATGTAAATCAATTATGTTTAAATCAGCTTAGTGATTGTCCTTTTTAACCCTCTCCTTCACTAACTCACCTATAAAGGGCAATGTCTTTCTGATGAACAAAGCAAAATAAAAACATTCAAATTATTAAAGAAAATTTCTAACAAAGGAAGGGGAAAAAGTGAAACAGTGACAGATTTTATTTTCTTGGGCTCCGAAATCACTGCAGATGGTAATTGCAGCCATGAAATTAAAAGAGGCTTGCTCCTTGGAAGGAAAACTATAACAAACATAGACAGCATATGAAAAAGCAAAGACATCACTTTGCCAACAAAAGTCCTTATACTCTAAGTTATGGTTTTTTCAGTAGTCATGTATGAATGTGAGAGCTGGACCAGAAAGAAGGCTGAGCAGCAAAGAACAGATACTTTTGAACTGCGGTGTTGGAGAAGGCTCTTGGGAGTCCCTTGGAGAGAAAAGAGATCAAACCAGACAATCTTAAAGGAAATCTTCCCTGAATATTCATTGGAAGGACTAATGCTGAAGCTGAAGCTCCAATATTTTGGCCACCTAATGTGAAGAGCCAACTCATTGGAAAAGATCTTGATGCTGGGAAAGATTGAAGGTAAAAGGAGAAGGGGATGGCAGAGGATGAGATATTTATATAGTAACACCGACTCAAAGGAGTTTGAGCAAACTATTGGAGATAGTGAAGGACTGGGAAACACACAGTCCATGGAGCTGCAACGAGCTCACGTCTTAGTGACTAAACAACATTTCTAACAATGAATGAATTGTCCTAATGAATGTTGTAATAAAATAAAAGATTAGTAAAATATAGATTTTTTTATTGCTTTTACTTTGTTGTTTTCCTCACTTTACTACCTATAATACACATGAAATTGACATCTAATACATATTACATTATGATGTCAGGCTATATGTTTGGTAATGAGCAGTGTTTCTTTTTCCTTAATTAAAAAAAAATGACTTGCTAGGAAAAGTCCTACAACTAAATCTCATATATAAATATAAATGCCAAAATTCCTCAATAAAATACTTCATCTTAAATAATATTAGACTAATATTATATTAAAAGAATAATAATTAAACCTAAAGAGTATTGTTACATAAATATTTTATTAAATAAAAATCATAATGTCTAATAAATTATATAACAAAAATATATTATCATGCCAGTAGGTAACAAAAAGGCATTTGACATAATTCATATTGAAACATGTTTTTAGAAAAACTTTGAATTAGCAATAGTGTTTAGCATAGTCAAGAGTAATGATAAGAGACCAAAAATAAGCTTTATAACCCAAAAACAGAAATAGCAGAGGCATTCTCATTAATATCAGGGTCAAAACAGAGATGTAAAGTATCATAATCAGTATTGCCTATTATTCTAGATATCTTAACCAGTACAATAAGAGAAGTAAAATAAGTAAGAGATAAATATATGGCAGGAAGAGACAAAATCACCTTCATTATTAGATATGAATATTTATTTTTTCAAGCTGAAATTCTATTAGATGCAGTTAGATAATAAATAAAAGTTGTGCTTATAAAATCCTTATTTGAAAAATATTAATAAATTTCAAATACACCTACAATAATAATCTTAAATATTATGGGAAAAGAATCCCATTAATAACATAAACAAACATAAACTGCTCAAAATATACTCAATGAGAATTGTCTAGAATTACATTAAAAACTGGAGTTCATGAGTGAAGAGCTACCCATGAACTGAATAAAAAATTTTAAATCTCTGCCCAGGACACAGTATTTTTTCCAATTTGATGTGTGAATTCAGCCTATTTCTAAAGAAAGTCCCAATTTATTTTAGAGGTGGGGAAAAGTGGAAGCAGTGATTTTATTTTCTTGGGCTCCAAAATCACTGCGGATGGTGACTGCAGCCACGAAGTTAAAAGGCACTTGCTCCTTGGAAGAGAAGCTATGACAAACCTAGACAGCACATTAAAAAGCAGAGATATCACCTTGCTGACAAAGGTCCATATAGTCAAAGTTATGGTTTTTCCAGTAGTCAAGTAAAGATGTGAGGGTTGGACCGTCAAGAAGGCTGAGTGTCAAAAGAATTGATGTTTCTAATCCTGGTGAGGGAGAAGACTCTTGAGAGTATCTTGGACAGCAAAGAGATCACACCAGTCAATCCTAAAGGAAATCAACCCTGAATATTCATTGGAAGGACTGATGCTAAAGCTGAAGCTCCAATACTTTGGCTACCTGATGTGAAGAACTGATTCATTGGAAAGGACCCTAAAGCTGGGAAAGATTGAAGGTAAATGGAGAAGAAGGCGGCAGAGGATGAGGTGGTTAGATAGAGTCACTGACTCAATGGACATGAATTTGAGCAAATTCCAGGAGATAGTGAAGGGCAGGGGAGCCTGATGTGCTGCAGTCATGGGGTCGCAACGAGTCAGATACAACTTAGTAACTGAACAACAACAATCTAAATGTACAAGATTAAAGTTAAGGATATTTTGAAAACAATACAAACAATGGCGACTTTTTCTACCTGAGTTTAACATACATTACACAACTACAATATTTAAAACAGTGTTGTACTAGCACAAAAAAATGTAAAGTCAAAGCAGTGGAATAGAAAATTCATAAACAGATCCAGAAAATGTAATATTGGAGTATATGATTTAAACGGCTTTCAAATCACTGAAACAGATGATGACTTTTTCTATAAATAATGTTGGATGCTGGCTATACATAAATTAAAAAGTTAGGTGTCTACCATGTATCTTACAATATAAAATTATGAAAAGAAAAAGAATAAAATCATGAAAAAGTTACAGGAAAACATATTTCTTAAAAATTGTGATATATAGTATATCTGTTTTAGTCTAGTTTAAAACTTATGTTCTAGTTGAACTCTCTCAGTGTGAACAGGACAAAATGGACAACATATACTCATCAGATGTGACTAAAACAAAAGGGATTATTGACAGTGTGTATGTTAGTCATTCAGTCGTGTCTGATTCTTTGCAATCCCATGGACTGTAGCCTGCCAGGCTTCTCCATCCGTGGGATTTTCCAGGCAAGAACACTGGAGTGGGTTGCCATTTTCTTCTCCAGAGGATCTTCCCAACCCACGGATAGCACCCAGGTCTCAGGCACTGCAGGCAGACGCTTTACCATCTGAGCCACCAGGGAAGCCCCATTCAAACATAACATTCATCTTAATTCAAACAATTGTACTACAATAAATTAACATCATTTGACTTATAACTTGAGGCATTCAGATTTCAAATAAGTTAGTGGAGAGTTTGGAGTACAAAAAGAAAAGTTTCATTGAAAGGTTAATATTTTTGGAGAACCCAGACCTTCCACATTGGAGAAGGAAATGGCAACCCACTCCAGTGTTCTTGCCTGGAGAATCCCAGGGACGGGGGAGCCTGCTGGGCTGCCGTCTATGGGGTCGCACAGAGTCAGACACGACTGAAGCGACTTAGCAGCAGCAGCAGCAGACCTTCCACAGAAGAATTTCTACAGGACTATCAATATACATTCCTAAGCATCACACTGGAGAAGGAAATGGCAACTCACTCCAGTATTCTTGCCTAGAGAATCCCATGGACAGAAGAGCCTGGTAGGCTGCTGTCCATAGGGTCACACAGAGTTGGACATGACTGAAGCAACTTAGCATGCATGTATGCATTGGAGAAGGAAATGGCAAACCACTCCAGTATTCTTGCCTAGAGAATCCCAGGGACAGAGGAGCCTGGTGGGCTACTGTCTATGGGGTCTCACAGAGTCGGATACAACTGAAGCGACTTAGCAGCAGCAGCAGCAGCAGCAAGCATCACACAGTGACAGAAAGTATAGAGAAAAATCTTGATGGATGTAACCTCATAACTTCTTTATATTATGGCAAGAAGCACCATACATGAAAGAATGAACTACAGAAATAAATGTATAAAATATTTTCCAGACAAAGGATTGATGTACTTAGTCTAAAAGAGAGTCTTACAAATCAACAGGAAATATGGGGATGCTCCAAAAGAAAAATAGGCAAAGTAATGAACAAGTAATCTGCAAAAGAATACAATTGACTAATTAGTATATAAAATATTTAAGTCCAGGAATCAAAGACATGCAGATAAAAATAAAGACATGCAGATAAAATAATAAAGTAAATTTTACCTTGGTTATCGATGAAGATGAAAAATAATAATACTCAATTTTGGTAAATGTATAGGAAGAGAGGTAAACTTATCCACTACTACTGTATGTATGACTAGGAAGGATAATTTGATAATATCTAACCAGAATCTTAAAAACAGCAATTACATGGCAAAGAATCTTTCCTGAGAAAATAGTTGAGCAAGTAAACAGATTGTTGTCATCATCTTCATATACAAAGGATATCATGTTATTACCAAGATTCAGATGAATTATTTATTTTTTCAGAATAAAAAGCTATTTAGTATTGTAAAGACCCTGTCCTCACAGTATACCCAAATCAAGAAAATGCAAAGATTCTTTTTTTTTTTTGGATGACACCCACAATTCAAAAGATATAATCACAAGAACAAAGACAGAGAATAAAAGAGACAGATGGAGACAATATGAGTCCCATTCGTGCACCTGCAGGGAAATGGGTTCTCTGAAACACTAAAAAGCTGGAGGCAGAAACAGGGACACCTGGGCACTAACTCTCTTTCTTTCCCTGGATGAGAAAGAAGCCCTGCTAATGTTAAATTCAATTCAAGAATGAGAAGAGCCAAATATTTTAGTATAATATACCTTTAACAGAAGTGCCAGGGTGTTAATGTCAGGTTCTTCCAGAAGGCTGAGGTAAGCTCTGGGTACAAAAGACTTGTGACTCAGCACAAGCTGAATATTTCACACATCGAACATCGCTACTCAGTATGGGTAATATCAATAGCAGTTCTGTGATTTGTTTGGGAACCAAGGGGCCAGGAATAGAGGAAAATAATAGAATGGGAAAAACTAGAGATCTCTTCAACAAAATTAGAGATACCAAGGGAACATTTCCTGCAAAGATGGGCTCAATAAAGGACAGAAATGGTAGGGACCTAACAGATGCAGAATATATTAAGAAGAGGTGGCAAGAATACACAGAAGAACTGTACAAAAAAGATCTTCATGACCAAGATGATGTGATCACTCACCTAGAGCCAGACATCCTGGAATGTGAAGTCAAGTGGGCCTTAGGAAGCATCACTAGGAACAAAGCTAGTGGAGGTGATGGAATTCCAGTTGAGCTATTTGAATCCTAAAAGATGATGCTATGAAAGTGCTGCACTCAAATTTGGGAAACTTTGATGCCAGCAAATTTGGGAAACTTAGCAGTGGCCACAGGACTAGAAAAGGTCAGTTTTCATTCCAATCCCAAAGAAAGGCAATGCCAAAGAATGCTCAGACTACTGCACAACTGCACTCATCTCACACGCTAGTAAAGTAATGCTCAGAATTCTCCAAGCCAGGCTTCAGCAATACGTGAACCGTGAACTTCCAGATGTTCAAGCTGGTTTTAGAAAAGGCAGAGGAACCAGAAATCAAATTGCCAACATCTGCTGAATTATCGAAAAAGCAAGAGAGTTCCGGAAAAACATCTATTTCTGTTTTACTGACTATGCCAAAGCCTTTGTGTGGATCATAATAAACCATGGAAAATTCTGAAAGAGATGGGAATACCAGACCCCCTGATCTGCCTCTTGAGAAATCTGTATGCAGGTCAGGAAGCAACAGTTAGAACTGGACATGGAACAATAGACTGGTTCCAAATCAGGAAAGGAGTATGTCAAGGCTGCATATTGTCACCGTGCTTATTTAACTTATATGCAGAGTACATCATGAGAAATGCTGGGCTAGAAGAAACACAAGCTGGAATCAAGATTACCGGGAGAAATATCAATAACCTCAGATATGCAGATGACACCACCCTTATGGCAGAAAGTGAAGAGGAACTAAAAAGCCTATTGTTGAAAGTGAAAGAGGAGAGTGAAAAGTTGGCTTAAAGCTCAACATTCAGAACACTAAGATCATGGCATCCGGTCCCATCACTTCATGGCAAATAGATAGGGAAACAGTGTCAGACTTTATTTTTTGGAGCTCCAAAATCACTGCAGATGGTGACTGCAGCCAGGAAATTAAAAGACGCTTACTTCTTGGAAGGAAAGTTATGACCAACCTAGATAGCATATTCAAAAGCAGAGACATTACTTTGCCAACAAAAGTCCATCTAGTCAAGCCTATGGTTTTTCCAGTGGTCATGTATGGATGTGAGAGTTGGACTATAAAGAAAACTGAGCACTGAAGAATTGATGCTTTCGAACTGTGGTGTGGGAGAAGACTCTTGAGAGTCCCTTGGACTGCAAGGAGATCCAACCAGTCCATCCTAAAGGAGATCAGTCCTGGGTGTTCATTGGAAGGACTGATGTTGAAGCTTAAACTCCAATACTTTGGCAACCTGATGAGAAGAGCTGACTCATTTGAAAAGACCCTGATGCTGTGAAAGATTGAGGGCCAGAGGAGAAGGGAATGACAGAGGATGAGATGGTTGGATGGCATCACTGACTCAATAGACATGAGTTTGAGTAAACTCCGCGAGTTGGTGATAGATAGGGAGGCCTGGTGTGCTGCGTCCATGGGGTCACAAACAGTCGGACAGGACTGAGCGACTGAACTGAACTGAACAGAAGAGACCAGGAAGGCCTCCACGGAAATATTATGGGTTAAATCGGAAACAGGCTCTGTGGGCAAAGAATCCACCTGTAATGCAGGAAACACAGGTGATGGCACGTTAAATCCCTGGGTTGGGAAGATCCCCAGGGTTAGGAAATGGCAACCCATTCCAGTATTCTTGCTTTCAAAATTCCATTTACAGAGGATCCTTGTGGGCTATATGGTCCAGAGGTTTGCAGAGTTGGACACAACTGAGTGCACACAAACACAACCAGATTTACATGTGTGAATATATGGGACTGTATTATGAGCTCTTCTTGGTAGGCTGCAGTCCATGGGGTCGCTAAGAGTTGGACACGACTGAGCGACTTCACTTTCACTTTTCACTTTCATGCATTGGAGAAGGAAATGGCAACTCCAGTGTTCTTGCCTGGAGAATCCCAGGGACAGGGGAGCCTGGTGGGCTGCCGTCTATGGGGTCGCACAGAGTCAAACACGACTGAAGCGACTTAGCAGCACAAACTGGAAATGTGCAACCTTACAACTATACACCTATTGAAATTTTCAACTGCTTAAACTGTGTAAATATAACCCTCCAAAATAGGGATCAAAAATGTTCTAGATTTTGTAAATATAACCTGCTGAACCAAGCAAAAGAGTTTCCATGTTCGATATGTTCAATTCACCCTGTAATTTGGACAGTCATTCATTCATTATGTGTGTCAACATTATGATTCTATAATTGCCATCTCGATGTTCCTGGTGGTTCAGCAGTAAAGAACTGCCTGCAATGCAGAAGGTGTGGGTTCAATCTCTGGGTCAGAACTCCCTGGAGAAGGAAATGGCAACCTGCTCCAGTATTCTTGCCTGGGAAATCCCATGGACAGATGAGCCTGGCAGGCTTAGTGACAAAGCTACCATTATATTTATGGAGTAAAGCATCTTAAATAATTCTAAACTTTGCTACTATTTAGTCTCTGAGGTACCATAATGTCAAAATATCTTAACAGAAATGAAACAATGCTGTCTGCCACTATTCGAAACCAACATGCTCATATTTCTAAATATACAAAGGTATGTCTGATTGGAAAATGTTTTCATTACAGTAATGCTGTCAAGTTTCTTAGAGATTCAGAATTATGTCCCCAACTTAGTGTACCACTTCAACAAAATATAATCTTTCTCATTTTCTCTCTAAAGAGGACTGCTCACATATTAAATTTAATGCTAAATACACACTGTTCAATTTTCTTATTCCTTTCTTGGCCAATGGCCAAACTTATGAAAGAGTCATTCCTGATGTCCATTAATTTGTCCATGTATTCAGGAAATGTTTACTGTACAGTACTTAGCTAAGCACTGAACCAAGCCATAAGAATATAAAGTTGAATAAGTCATGACTCCTGCCCTCAAGAAAATTATAGTCTAGGTAGAGTCAGACAAGTAAATTAGCAATTCAACCACAGTATGGTTTATTTGGGGCATGGAGGAGGAGCATGGAAACCAATCTAATGCTAATGATGATGGGCTCAAGTCAGGGAAATCTTTCTAGAGGTGACCCTTGAACTGAGTTGGGAAATAGGATGAGGAAAAGGTGACATATCAAAGGCAGGAGAGAGAATTTTTGAGAAAATGACAATGACATATGAATCATCACAAAGATGTAACATGGTATGATTCATTACAGAAATAAAAGGTCTAGTATAGCCAGAGTAAAGGGCACATGTGGTAGAAGGAAAATAAAAACATTTTCAGGAAGAATGCAATGTGCTGCCAAGGTTTGGGGACATAATACTGAAAGCTACAGGGAGCCATTGCATGACTTTAAGCAAGAGAAAAACATGATGAGATAAGTGCTTTGAAAACAAGCCCTGTGGCTGTTGTATGGAGGACACACTGAAAGGAGAGCCAACTAGAGAGAGGGAAATTGGATGTTGTTGCAATAATCCAGGCAAGAAATCTTAACAGCTTCAGTTAAGGTAGGAGAGAGATGGTAGAGAGAATCAATTTAGAATGTATTTCAGAACTGGTGAAACAGTGCATATGTGGTGAAAGGAGTCTACATTGGGTCTGGATTTCTGATTTGGAGTGCCAAGTGAATGATGTTTAACTCAATAAAATGAGAAATTAAAGTGAAATAATAGGTTTGAAGTGTGTGTGCGTGCCAAGTCGCTTCAGTTGTGTCTGACTCTTTGCAACCCTAGGGACTGTAGCCGGCCACGCTCCTCTGTCCACAGGATTTTCCAGGCAAGAATACTGGAGTGGGTTGCCATTTCCTGGGTTGCCATGGAACCCAAGTCTTGATTATCTCCTGCATTGGCAGGCAGGTTCTTTACCATTAGTGCCACTAATGTTTGAAGGGAGAGATGATAAACTTAATTTTGAATCTGATGAGTTCCAAATCCAAGTGGATTCATGCAGAACACAGCCAGATAACTGAAAGGTCTAGGTTTGAGATACACAACTGAGCTGTATTAGAAGAAAGACCTGAAGTCATGGGAGTGATCAAAGGTTTGGGGGCAGGAGGAGAAGATGGGATGTTATTTAGAAAGAAGAACAGAGGTACCTGCATGGAACCATAGGAAAGTAAGTACAGAGGGGAGCAGTAAGCAAACTACAAATACTGAATTACTAGAGGGATAGATGAAGAGGAGGAGGAGAGGTCTAAAAGAGGAGAAGAGATCTAAAGAGCTGAATGAAGAAGGACTCCACGAAGGTAAAGCATTTCAGATGCTTCAAAGAGGTCATTTAGGATGAACAAGACAAATGGCCAGAGCCTTTAGCAATGTGGAAATCAGAGTTGAAGGAAATAATGGGGGGAGGAAAAAGGAAAAGAGAAGTAATCAATCTCAGAAGGCTATGGAGGGAAATGGGTAGTGGGGACCAATTTTCCTAATAGTTTATCCAAGGAAGAAAAAAAAAAAAAAACGCAATCATGCTCCATATCAACCACTAACTTTAAAATATACAATCATTAGCACATCTAATTCTTCCACAATGCATGTTTTCACAACATCCGTTTCAAACAGAAATGATGACTTTTGCAAAAGGTTTTAATAGACTAGAAGATAAACTTTTTTCCCCCTTTCGACTCTGATGCCAAATTTTTAAATAAATAGCACCAACAGCAGGAGCAGCAGGTGGGAATGAGAGTGAGTCACCTTGAAGCTCCTTTCCAAAGTCATTCGAAAGCATGTTTGTACAGACACATGCCATTAACACAAAACAAAATTTATCCCACCAGAGTGTAAATAAATATGTAATATTCACTCCATTGCACCTTATAGTTGTTTTAAGATCATGGTGTTCTGTTCAGTCACCTAATATTTAGTATTTTCAATTAATTCTTCCAAACTTTTTCCTAGTAAAATCTCCTCTCACTATTCCCTTTCAGACCAGTAATTCTCCCATAACCCCTTTGTATAAATATTTTTAGTTTTTACTATTGTGTGTTTCTAACTGCAACATTATATCAGCTATAAATATTTTATAATTATGGTGATTTACATTTATATAACATGGTTCACCCTGAGAGATCCCAAAGCACCTTTCCAAACTACACACTGCTCACAGGAATAAATGCCAGGCAACATTAAGGATGATGAAAGCAACCAGTCACACAAGTAACATGTTGTTTACCTAGCTCCTCAACAATAAAGATGCTTCACGCAACTTGTGCTAATATCAATCACAGGAGACGCTTCACTGAACACTATGCCACAAGCGAATATGATCTCTGTTAACATGGGCCATTTTTTAATGCATTGGGATGTAACTCTTATCGAGTCAAACAGAATTAGTTTTGCCAAAAAGATCAATGGTCATTTAAAAATGCTTGAATAATCAAAATGCTTGAATAAAATGCAGGTATTTTATGCATACTTAAAAAAAAATTTCTTTCTTAAATTAAGCTTTTACTGCTAAACAGGGAACTCTGTGCTAATGGTTAACACAAAATTTGGCTCTCAAGTTATAAATCTCAATAATTCAAATAAGCATTCCTTCCATGACCTTGCACAAATTATTTACACTACTTCTTTGTTTCATAGGTTTGGAAGAAAAACTCTATTCTTTTTGACTTGAACTCAACAATTCTTGATTTTAAAGACCATGAAAGTGTGCTGAAAGATTCCTCCAGCCACAGATAATGTTTATAGAGGAGCTTTATCCTGAAAGCTCACATTGTTTCAGGCATGCATGTTAGCCAGCCATAATAGTGGGTGACTTAAATTTTTGAAAAACTACTAAGGAAAATAGTAAGGCTAAACTTTTAACACTCTGATGAGCATCTTCCTGCAGTAAAACACAAAAGATTTTGATAATTTTTGCTATGAAAATGAGAAGTTGAAAGTGGAAGAGTTTATGATAAATAAAGCCAATAAGGGTAATTAATTAATCCTTTATTTAGACTATAATAGTAAGTATTATAAAACATACGGTAAAACTGTACTTGTACAGATTAAATTGAGAAATTATTATTATTGACATAGTATATACTAGTGCATACATCTGTGCTAAGTTGCTTCAGTCATGTCCGACTTTTTGTAACCCTATGGACTGTAGTCTACCAGGCTCCTCTGTCCATGGGATTCTCCAGGCAAGAATACTGGAGTGAGTTGCCATGCCCTCCTCCAGGGAACCTTCCTGACCCAGGGATAAAAGCCATGTCTCACGTCTCCTGCATTGGCAGGCAGGTTGTTTACCACTTGTGCCACCTGGGCAGGTCAACAATATGCTAAATAGATTTTTTATCTCATATGATTCTCATAACTATTAAGAAGTTACAGTAGAGTGTTATATTTGTTAGCAAAATAGTCAATACCCTAGCAAAGAGCTAAATATTCAAATATGGAAAATTTTATGCTAGCTTCTGGTCTTTAAAACCACATTCATGTTTAATTCAATTGTTTCCTGCTCATATCTTCACAGTGTAACCAACATTTCAATTTGCATTAAAGCTTGATTTTCCTTAAGTTGTTTTGCAAAGATGACAGAATTTACTAACAATTTTAGGAAGTACTTTCTCTAGTTTCTGTGTATGGATCTTAGGGCAGAACTAGTCATATCTTGGATCTGACCCAGTAAAGAATTTGACATTCTACTCTATAACACATCCCTACCCTTTATCTGCTAAGAAACATCATTTTATTAGATCTCTCAATTACTTTCCTTTTCGGCATAGTCACCAGCAGTTGACTTTCTTTTCAGGCTCATTTTTTAAAAAGAAATAGAGATTTTTATAGCTTCAAGAGAAAAATCTGCATAGTTGATTATAATCTCTCCTTAACTAAGGAATTCACTGCTTGGAGGCAAATGGTTTACTCCACATCATGGAACTTAGAAGTTGCTCTCAAATGTCCCAGGTGGTTCGGTAAGTAAAGAATTGACCTACAATGCTGGAGGCACAGGAGATGCAGGTTCAATCCCTGGTTTGGGAAGATCCCCTGCAGGAGGGCATGACAACCCATTCCAGTATTTTTGCCTGGGAAATCCCACAGACAGAGAAGCCTGGCAGGCTGTAGTCCAAAAGATCACAAAGAGTTGGACACAACTGAGCAATAAGCACACATAGAAACATGTGGATGCCAGACCTGTGAAGTGCCAAGGGTTAATTTTATTGTAATCTGTCTTTGCAGAAAAGAGGGAGCCGAAACTCAGTAAAACTAAGTAATATACGCCAGCCACACATTCCATTAAATGATAGTCTTTCAACTAAGTTCTGTAAAACACCAAATCCTGGTTTTTGGTTTTTTGTTTTTTTTCTATTACAATATAACATCTCCCGGCCTGTCTGGCAGAGTGAATGGTCTGGATTCCTGGAACTACTTCAATGAAAACTAGTTTTACTATAGTTTTGATTAGAACAAAATATTTTAAAATCCAACTCCTAGCCTTGATTCGGCAACTAACCGACTGTGAAGTTTTTCAGATAATCATCTTAACCTTCCTGGAATTCAATTTCTTTGTCTATAAAAAGGAACAATTTACCAGGGCTTAATGAGCTTCAAGGTCCTACTGGTCTATAAAAAAGTTACTAAATAGATTCACTGCCAGGAAAAGCTGTGTATGTGATTGCATACAAGTATATGCTGCGAGGTAATTAAGATGTGTTGTTGTTCATTTAACTCAGTCAAACATCCCTCATGCAACTGGATTACAATATTAATGTGCTTACTAAGCACTTGTGCTGTAAACATTTTAAGAATGAACTTCAGTTTATTCTGCATCTAAATCACCCTGACTTTAATTTAATAGGTCGAAAAATGTATGCTGTTTCACTATGCTACTTGAATAGTTCACACTGAATGTAAGTGAGATCCACAATAGAATTACCCTGGGTTTATTCAGTTATAATTATTCTTTTCTTTACATAACTAGGGAAATAGTGCCTCAGATTTAGAATTTTCTCATTGCTCTTTTGATGTTTCTCTAAATTATCATATTTCTAGACTGCTGCTGCTAAGTCACTTCAGTCGTGTCCGACTCTGTGCGACCCCATAGACGGCAGCCCACCAGGCTCCCCCGTCCCTGGGATTCTCCAGGCAAGAACACTGGAGTGGGTTGCCATTTCCTTCTCCAAAGCATGAAAGTGAAAAGTGAAAGTGAAGTCGCTCAGTCGTGTCCGACTCTCAGCGACCCCATGGACTGCAGCCTTCCAGGCTCCTCCATCCATGGGATTTTCCAGGCAAGAGTACTGGAGTGGGGTGCCATTGCCTTCTATGATGACAATATGGGGGAGCTCAAATACAGATGATGAGTTAAGGCACAGAAAAGCTACTTAACTTGCCAAAGCTTCATAGCTGGGGAATAAGCCAGTGAGATCTGGCCCCAGAGACCCAGCCTTTTGCAGTTGTAATATGCTGCCTTAACCAAGAAGCTTTTCCAAAATAGATGACTGGGTACCACCTGATAGTGAGTCAGAAGTCCGGGAACATGTTTATTCCGTGTCTCTGTGTGTGTGTGTTCAATGTTTCTAAGGTGATTCTAACGGAGTTGCTTCCAATGTATGGAAATCACTAAACCGGACTACTTGAAAATCACACACACAAAAAAGACAACCTCCATTTTCAAGAAGAAGGAATCAGCATCCACACATCTGGTCTTGTGTTGAGAGGGCTGTCTTAGAATAGCTTTGCTTACTTCAAAGATGTACTTCATATGCCTGCAAGGGCACACGATTTTGTAAGCATCAGTTGCTCTCTTTCCACTTACCCGAAGAACAACAGGCCAGGATTTTTTTTTTCTTGCAAATCTCATCCCAAATGTGAGAGAATTCAAATGTCCCCAGGAAATAAGACCAGTCCAACACAAGCTGACAGCATAATGTCATGAAAAGAACAAAGGCTCGGAGGGCACAGCAGATAAAAGCTAAAGTTCCAGCTTGCCATTTGTGAAAGTATACGAATACTGGAAAGCTGTTTAATATCTCTGTGCTTGAGTTTCCTTATTTGTAAATAAGGAATAGAATACGAGGAGTGACTTCCACATGATTGTGAGAGGGGGTACAGCTGGACATTAAATGGTAGATTCAAATCCCAGCTCTGCCACCTCCTTCTCTCCAAGGCTGAGTTCCTCATCTGTAAATCGGTGACTCTCACAGTCCTCAGAGAGCAGTGAGGAGGAGTAAATGAGATAACATGTGCATTATTGCTATTAGTATTGGGATTGCTGCAGGATTTAAGTTAAACCTTTGCAATGAAACTGGCCCAATAAAGGATTTGTAAACACTGCTTTCTCATTTTTTAACCTCATCTGCAGGTACAATGGCAGGTGAAAACATAACCCTGAATGTGCTCAGAAACCCATACACCATCAGAGAGACTGAAAAAACACGGAAGGGCCGTTTGAAGGCATGTTTCAGGACTGCAAAATAATCCTAAAACAGAATCCTTTGGTTTCTTTTGATTTAGGATTCTAAGATGATCTAGATGAAAATAGGATGAAGGATCCTCAAAAAATTAAACATAGGATCCTCAAAAAATTAAACTAGCAAGTGATCCAGCAATTCCACTGCTGGGGATGTAGCTGAAGGAAAGAAAAGCACTGTCTCAAGAGATACTGTACCCCATGTCCACTGCCACATTATTTGCAATAGCCAAGACACAAAAACCTAAGTGCCTACTCATGGAAGACAGGATAGAGAAAATGTGGTATATATACATACAATGGAATATCGTTCAGCCTTAAATCTGAGATTCTGCCATATATGACAACATGGATGGAACCTGGTGCTAAGTAGAATAAGTCAGAAAGAAAAGACAAATAATGTATGATCTCACTTACATGCAGAATCTAAAACAAGCAAACAAACAAAATCATAGAAACAGAGTTGATTGGTGGTTGCTGTGCGGAGGGGAGACATACGTGAAGGTGGTCAAAGGATACAAGCTTCCAAACATAAAATAAGTTCTGGGGATGTGATGGACAGCAGGGCGACCACAGTTAACAATGCTGTACTGTACATTTTGAAAGCTGATCTTCAAAGAGTAGATTTAAAAGATCTCAACACAGACAAAACTACGTGAGGCAACAGATAGGTTAACCTAATTGTGGTCATCATTTTGCTATATATATATAAAATCATCATGTTATACACCCCTAAACTTATGCAATTCTATCACAATAATCTGATACTTAAAAAAAAAAAAAAAAGACCTAGGGCTAGCATTTCAAAGATGAACCTCTGCTCCTTATCACAGCCTCCACCAAGACCACACACATCACACCTTGAAAGACCACATTTCCCAGCTTCCTTCCCCACTGTGCCTACTGCCAGCTGGCCATCAGTCCAACACACGAAGTATCTTCTTCCTCAGTACTTATACTCCTGCCCTTCTTTCCCCATGGAATGTAATCCACAAACCACTTCATCCAGCAAAATCTAACTCACTCCCATAAGATCTGACCAAATACTATTTTTTCTTTCCTTAAATTTCTCAGTCAGAATGTACCTTTCCCTCCACTGCTGCTGCTGCTAAGTCGCTTCAGTTGTGTCCGACTCTGTGCAACCCCATAGACGGCAGCCCACCAGGCTCCCCCGTCCCTGGGATTCTCCAGGCAAGAACACTGGAGTGGGTTGCCATTTCCTTCTCCAATGCATGAAAGTGAAAAGTGAAGTCGCTCAGCCGTGTCCGACTCCTAGCGACCCCACGGACTGCAGCCTACCAGGCTCCTCCATCCATGGGATTTTCCAGGCAAGAGTACTCCTATAAAACAATCATCTGTGTTTGCCATTATTATTAATTCTAGTTACTGATTCATTCTGATACATCTTTTCTTAGGGATTTTCTTTTATTTTTTTAAACTGGAGGATAATTGCTTTACAATGTTATGTTAGTTTCTGTTATACAACAACATGTATCAGCTATATATATATATATATGTGTATATATATATCTCCCTTCCCTTTTGAGCCTTCTTCCTACCCACCCCCATTTCACCCCTCTAGGTCATCACAGAGCACTGAGCTGGGCTCCCTGTGCTATATACAGTGGCTTCCCACTAACTACCTACTTTACACACAGTTTCATATATATGTCAATGCTACTCTCTCAATTTGTCCCACCCTCCCCTTCCCCCGGCTTCATGTCCACAAGTTGGTTCCTTATGTCTGAGTCTCCATTCCTGCCCTGAAAATAGGTTTAAAAGTACCATTTTTTTAGATTCCATATATATATGTGTTGTTGTGGTTTTTCAGTCACTAAGTCATGTCTGACTCTTTGAGAGCCAATGGACTTGCAGCATTCCAGGCCTCCCTGTCTTTCACTATTTCCCAGAGTTTATATGTTTGTTTTTCTCTTTCTGATGTACATCACTTTGTATGACAAACTCTAGGTTCAACTGTATCACTACAAATAACCCAATTTTGCTCCCTTTTGTGGCTGAGTAATATTCTACTGTATATATGTACCACATCTTTGATATATCTTAATGTTTGGCAATTTATAAAAACTTGGCTTTCCACTAGATTTCAAGCTTTCTAATGGGAGTTTATCTTACATATCTTCATTATTTCCCATACAGGCTAAACTGCCATCTTGCACGTGGTAGGTACTCAAAACAAATTTGCTGGAATAATAGATGGGCACTGCAGACTGCCATGGACATGGATAAAGCTCACAGCAAAATTTGTCTCAATCACATGGTTCCCTGCCATGATGCCTTTAATTCACTACATGCTGCTGCTGCTAAGTCGCTTCGGTCGTATCTGACTCTGTGCGACCCCATAGACGGCAGCCCACCAGGCTCCCTCGTCCCTGGGATTCTCCAGGCAAGAACACTGGAGTGGGTTGCCATTTCCTTCTCCAATGCATGAAAGTGAAAAGTGAAAGTGAAGTCGCTTAGTCGTGTCCAACTATTAGCGACCCCATGGACTGCAGCCTACCAGGCTCCTCTGTCCATGGGATTTTCCAGGCAAGAGTACTGGAGTGGGGTGCCATTGCCTTCTCCCAATTCAGTATATGGAAGACACTAAATAAAACTGTGCTCTGAAAAGTAAAACATAAAGTCTTTAATATCTAAAAAAAATAGACCAGTGCAAAACCAAGCCTGTGGCACATGTAGTAAAATTTCAGTGAAAGGATGCAACTAATTGGCAGTTTAAAAAGTCATTCTCCCACATAAAGATATTATAGTTTAATGTACTGCAATGCAGATCCAATAAAACCTTTGCCATTTTCATCTTTAAATATTTGAAGACATGCAGGGTAATGTCCCAGGAACAGAAATTAATTTTTAGTTCATGTGAGATTAAAGTTATTCACTTTCATATCATACCCTACACTGACACTTTTGACAAGTTTTTAAAACTATCCTAAATTAGATTTCAATTATAATCTTATAAAAAGAGCGAGAGAGAAAGATAGATGCAAGCAGGGAGGTGGAGGGAGGAAGGAGGGAGAAAAAAGACAGAAGGAATGGAAAGGAAGGGAGGAAGGAAGGAGAATATATGTACCTGGAGCGAAAATGGCGAGGGAATCCAGCCATGGTCAAAACATTTTCTGTATCTCGCTCTTCCTTAAAGAAATTATACCAAGTGAGGGTACTGACATTTTCAAATGAAATAATATTTGAGCTGCTTCTGTAGCAGTGTAGTTTGCCTACCCATTTTCATAATAGTTTTATCTTCCTTCTTCATACAACAGTAATTATTAAGAAATATTATTCAGAAGAGCAGCTCTCAGTGTAGCCCACAGGGCCGTGATGCTCCGGTTCAGGTGATTCACCAGGTGAAAACTGTTTTCATAGCAATGTTAACACTGTAATTGCCTCTTCTATTGTGCTGATATTTGCCCTGATGATGACAAAAGATGACAGTGGGTAAAACTGCTAACCTCTTAGCATGAAGAAGGCAGGGGAACGAAAGGTGTTAGTATATTCACAACTGCTACACAGTTGGAGTAAAAGAAAAATTGCTAGTTTCACTTTAGTACAGTCTTGATGAAGCAGTAAAATCTACTGGCTTTTAAAATTTTGACTGGAGTAAAGCTCATAATATCCTGTATGATGAAATGTAAAGTGCACATAAAGCACTTCTATTACAGACTGAAAAATGATGTTACACTCAGGGAAGGGTCAGAGGTAGCTTTTATAGGAGCATTTCATTTGTGAACTGAACTAGCCATCTATATAATGGCATATGCTTTTTATTTAAAAAGTCTACTGACAGATAAACCACAATTATTAAGACTTGGGTGTGTGGAAGATTTTTCTCGAAAATGAATAAAGTAGGGTTTCCCTGGTGGCTCAGTGATAAAGAATCTGCCTGCTAATGCAGGAGATGCAAATTTGATCCCTGATCTGGGAAGATGCTTCATGCCACACAGCAACTAAGCCTGTGTGCCACAAATACTGAGCCTGTGCTCTAGAGATCAGGAGCCACAGCTACTGAAGCCTGAGTGCCAAAGCCTGTGCTCCACGATAAGAGAAGCCACCACAGTGAGAAGCCCACACGCCGCGAGGAAGAGTAGCCCTTGCTCGCCACAATTAGAAAGTAACCTCTGCAAAAATGAAGACCTAGAACAGCCAAAAATACATAAAAAATTAAATTAAATTAAAAATATAAACTCATTATTTAAAGTAAAACAGAAATTTTGACCAATTATCAAACCTGAGCTTTTGAGAGAAAATTAGTATTTTGGAAAACTTGCTTCCTCCACAAATCTAATCAGGCTTTTCTGATCACTGTTCTGATTATACTGGTGGTAATATTAATATTTTATTATTATAAAATGTTTCAACATTTGAAACAGACATAAGAACTCAATAAACCAATTTTATCCAAAAATTTAAAAATCATCCATAGTTAAACATTTTATTCAAAAACCACAAATACAACAGATTTTAAGTTTATTGCCAAAGTGTCAGTTTCTATATTGAAATTAGCTTTTATGAAAAAAATATTTGCTAAATTTTGGTGTAGTATCAAAGATAATCTGAACATGCTATCAAAGTATTTTTCTCTGTCATTATATATTTGCATGAAACCAGATTTCTTTTTAATATCCTATACTCAATAGTTCATATTGCAGTAGATGATTTAGTGCAAAAGATATGATAATGCAAGCTACTTTCTATTAATCTACATGTGAAAGAGATTTATAAAAGGTAAGAAATTACTACTCTTCTCATAGCTTTTCTTCTTTTAGGATTTATTCATTGTCATTAAAATGTTCTTTATATCAACATGCAATTGATTTATAATTGTTATTTTTAGATGAATTAATAAATGTTTTAAATTTTTATTATTTTAATTTAAAATATAGTTAATCAATAGGTATGATGCATACAAATAAGTGCTTTGGGAAGTTCTTAATAATTTCTAATGTATAAGATCCTGGGACCAAAGTGTTTGAGAACTGCTGATTTAGAAAATACTATACATTATGAATCTACATAATTGATAGTAAAAAAGACAAATTCTTTGGCAATACTATTTTTCATTCTATTGGTCTGAAGTTTTTCGATATACAGATTCAATGATCTATAAGTCATTTGTTCAACAACCATTTCTTAGTCCCCATTATAGGCCAAGTGCAATGAGGAAAAAAAAAACATAAGGCATGGATTCTGTCATCACAACATTTACAGTTTCCATTATTATCTGTATAGTGATATAATAATAATGGAAACTGTAAATGTTGTGATGACAAAATCCATGCCTTATGTTTTGTTTTGAGCCTGGTGGGCTGCCATCTCAGCTTCAACATCAGTCCTTCCAATGAACACCCAGGACTGATCTCCTTTAAGATGGACTGGTTGGAACTCCTTGCAGTCCAAGGGACTCTCAAGAGTCTTCTCCAACACCACAGTTCAAAAGCATCAGTTCTTTGGTGCTCAGCTTTCTTTATAGTCCAACTCTCACACACACATGGAGAAGGCAATGGCACCCTACTCCAGTCCTCTTGCCTGGAAAATCCCATGGATGGAGGAGCCTGGTAGGCTGCAGACCATGGGGTCGCTAAGAGTCAGACACGACTGAGCGACTTCACTTTCACTTTTCACTTTCATGCATTGGAGATGGGAATGGCAACCCACTCCAGTGTTCTTGTCTGGAGAATCCTGGGGACGGTGGAGCCTGGTGGGCTGCCGTCTATGGGGTCGCACAGAGTCGGACATGACTGAAGCGACTTAGCAGCAGCAGCAGCAGCACACACATAAAATGACCACTGGAAAAACCATAGCCTTGACCAGATGGACCTTTGCTGGCAAAGTAATGTCTCTGCTTTTTAATATGCTGTCTAGGTTGGTCATAACTTTCCTTCCAAGCAGTTAGTGTCTTTTAATTTTATGGCTGCAATCACCATCTGCAGTGATTTTGGAGCGCCCAAAAATAAGTCTGACACTGTTTCCACTGTTTCCCCATCTATTTCCCATGAAGTGATGGGACCGGATGCCATGATCTTCGTTTTCTGAATGTTGAGCTTTAAGCCAACTTTTTCACTCTCCACTTTCACTTTCATCAAGAGGCTCTTTTGCTCTTCTTCACTTTCTGCCATAAGGGTGTTGTCATCTGTATATCTGAGGTTATTGATATTTCTCCTGGCAATCTTGATTCCAGCTTGTGCTTCATCCAGCCCAGCATTTCTCATGATGTACTCTGCATATAAGTTAAATAACCAGGGTGACAACATACAGCCTTGACATATTACTTTTCCTATTTGGAACCAGTCTGTTGTTCCATGTCCAGTTCTAACTGTTGCTTCCTGACCTGCATACAGATTTCTCAAGAGGCAGGTCATGTGGTCTGGTATTCCCATCACTTTCAGATTTTTCCACAGTTTATTGTGACCCACACAGTCAAAGGCTTTGGTATAGTCAATAAAGCAGAAATAGATGCTTTTCTGGAACTCTCTTGCTTTTTTGATGATCAGCGGATGTTGGCAATTTGATTTCTGGTTCCTCTGCCTTTTCTAAAACCAGCTTGAACATCTGAAAGTTCACGGTTCATGTATTGCTAAAGCCTGCCTTCGAGAATTTTGAGCATTACTTTACTAGCATGTGAGATGAGTGCAATTGTGCAGTAGTTTGAGCATTCTTTGGCATTGCCTTTCTTGGGGATTGGAATGAAAACTGACCTTTTCTAGTCCTGTGGCCACTGCTGAGTTTTCCAAATTTGCTGGCATATTGAGTGCAGCACTTTCACAGGATCATCTTTCAGAATTTTAAATAACTCAACTGGAATTCCATCACCTCCACTAGCTTTGTTCCTAGTGATGCTTCCTAAGGCCCACTTGACTTCACATTCCAGGATGTCTGGCTCTAGGTGAGTGATCACACCATCGTGATTATCTGGGTCGTGAAGATTTTTTCGTATAGTTTTTCTGTGTATTCTTGCCACCTCTTCTTAATATCTTCTGCTTCTGTTAGGTCAATACCATTTCTGTCCTTTTTTGAGCCCATCTTTGTGTGAAATGTTCCCTTGGTATCTCTAATTTTCTTGAAGAGATCTCTAGTCTTTCCCATTCTACTGTTTTCCTCTATTTCTTTGCACTCATCACTAGGAAGGCTTTCTTATCTCTCCTTGCTATTCTTTGGATCTCTGCATTCAAATAGCTATATCTTTCCTTTTCACCTTTGCTTTTCACTTATCTTCTTCTCACAGCTATTTGTAAGGCCTCCTCAGACAGGCATTTTGCTTTTTTGCATTTCTTTTTCTTGGGGATGGTCTTGATCCCTGTGTCCTGTACAAAGTCACGAACCTCCGTCCATAGTTCATCAGGCACTTTGTCTATCAGATCTAGGCCCTTAAATCTATTTCTCACTTCCACTGTATAATCATTAGGGATTTGATTTGGGTCATAGCTGAATGGTCTAGTCATTTTCCCTACTTTCTTCAATTTAAGTCTGAATTTGGCAATAAGGAGTTCATGATCTGAGCCACAGTCAGCTCCTCGCCTTGTTTTTGTTGACTGTATAGAGCTTCTCCATCTTTGGCTGCAGAGCATATAATCAATCTGATTTCGGTGTTGAATATCTGGTGATGTCCATGTGTAGAGTCTTATTTTG
Source organism: Bos indicus (assembly GCF_029378745.1). NCBI lineage: Eukaryota > Metazoa > Chordata > Mammalia > Artiodactyla > Bovidae > Bos > Bos indicus. The sequence continues at coordinate 91,339,319 of NC_091763.1, forward strand.
TGTTGTTGGAAGAAGGTTTTTGCTATGACCAATGCATTCTCTTGACAGAACTCTATTAGCCTTTGCCCTGCTTCATTCCGTACTCCAAGGCCAAAGTTGCCTGTTACTCCGGGTGTTTCTTGACTTCCTACTTTTGCTTTCCAGTCCCCTGTGGGTATTAGTTCTAGAAGGTCTTGTAGGTTTTCATAGAACTGTTCAACTTCAGCTTGTTCAGCATTACTGGGCAGGGCATAGACTTGGATTACATGATACTGAATGGTTTGCCTTAGAAATGAACAGAGATCACTCTGTCATTTTTGAGATTGCATCCAAGCACTGCATTTTGGACTCTTTTGATGACTATGATCACTACTCCATTTCTTCTATGGGACTCTTGCCCAAAGTAGTAGATATAATGATCATCTGAGTTAAATTCACCCATTCCAGTCCATTTTAGTTCACTGATTCCTAAAATGTCAACGTTCACTCTTGCCATCTCCTGTTTGACCACTTCCAATTTGCTTTGATTCATGGACCTAACATTCCAGGTTCCTATGCAATATTGCTCTTTACAGCATTGAACCTTGTTTCTATCCCCAGTCACATCCGCAACTGGGTGTTGAAGTAATTGCCATAATCACCATAGTAATTAGGTATACAAATTTGAGCTAAGGCTTCAAGATCTCAAACCCTGCTTCCAACACTTGACTAGGTAGTGAACTAAATATTTTCTTCAGTCTCCTGATTTGCAGAAATAAGGATAAAATTTGTTCCTACATCATCAGACTGTTTTCAGAATTCAATGAGATAATGCTTAGAAATATATAAACAATGCTTTGAAATACATCTGGAACATCATAAGTACCCCAAAAATGTTAACATTTGTATTGGCTTCATATTTTTCATGGAAATTAAAGAAAAAAGAAACAAATGTGAATAAAGTGCCAAACTGAAATTTTAAAGAGAAGAATTGTACTCAACTATAATTTCAAAACCCAACAGAAAAGCCAACCTCTGCTTTTCAGTGTTGTGTAGCCTTTTCATTTTTATTTATTTATTTTTTTGCTACTATTGCCTCCTTAATTTTCTGGTTTTTATTACAATGGACAGGGATAAATTAAAGATTATGTCTTAGGATGACATTTCTTCTATGTATTATAATCTTTTATTTCATGCGTTTGCATTACTTTATTGTACTTATGTACTTTATTGTATCCTAAATTCAACTTGCAACTCTTAAAAGGACTTGCTTTGATTATATGGTTTGGATAGGAAAACTAGGAATACCCAAGTCCTGTCTTGGTTTAATCAACCCTCCTATGGAGGCCTCCAAGGAAACATATACATTAAAAAGGCAAAAGAAAGTGCTTTATGATTTAATTTGATTATTAACTGTGACTCTGGCCTCAAACTCCATGTGAAAGTGAAAGTGAAGTTGCTCAGTCATGTATGACTCTGTGCAACCCTGTGGACTGTAGCCCACCAGGCTCCTCCATCCATGGGATTCTCCAGGCGAGAATACTGGAGTGGGTTGCCATTTCCTTCTCCAGGGGATCTTTCCAACCCAGGAATCGAACCTAGATCTCCCACATTGCAGGCAGATGCTTTAACCTCTGAGCCACCAGGGAAGCCCTCAAACTCCATAGGGAACTTTACAAACCAGGGGAGACAATAGGCAGAGTTCCTTGCCTCTATGTTAGTTAAGGAAATGAACCAGGGAATTCCTGGTAGTCCAGGGATTAAGAATTAGCCTTCCAATACAGGGGAGGTGGGTTCGAACCTTGGTCAGAGAACTAGCATTCCACATGCCACCAGGCAACTAAGCTCGTGTGCTGGCAACTACTGAGCCTGTATACCACAATGCAGACCCTGCACCTCAACTAAGACCTGACATTGCCAAATAGTAAATACGGAAAACAGAAAATGAACCAATTACACAAGCAAGACCCAATTGGGGCTGAACTAAGCCAGCATGCCTCAGACCTTCTCAGACTAAAACAGTGATCTTTGGACAGTGGCCACATGTGAGAAAGCATAGCCACAGTGCAAAAGCTAGATGGCCTGGCCTGTTTAGAGAGAGTACCCCAGCACCTAACTACTGCTATTCCTTCAGGGACCCGCCAATGAATAGCCATGTTCACTCATTCTTAGCCAGAAGATGACTCCTCCTAGGAATACAGTAGTCAAGCCTCAAATCTGACTCATTCAAATCACTCTCTTCCTCCTTAAGGCTTGAAGAACACTGAGTGATAATACAGTGGAAAGCCTTTACTTTCCCTATAAGCCCACAGCAGTTGTTAAAATCTCTGAAAAGTAAAATGTGTGCCATGTGTAAAATAGATAGCTAGTGGGAAACTGCTACACAGCTCAGGGAGTTCAGCTCGGTGTGCTGTGCTGTCCTAAAGGGGTTGGGATGGGGTGAGGAGGGGGTGAGAGGACGAACTAAGATGGAGGGAACATATACATACACATAGTTGATTCACTTTGTTGTACAGTAGAAACTAATACAACATTGTAAAACAATTATACGCCTATAAAAAAGCTTTTTTAAAAAACTGTGACTAGTTATTATCTGATGTAGTTTGCTGTGCTATACTTCCGCACAACTGCTATTATAATCTGGGAAATAACTGCAAGACAAAATATTTCTCCAGTGTTCAGTAGCATCATGTTCACCGTGTGAACTTCAAAGGACAGACTCACGGGAAGGACAGGCTTGGACCATTAAGCTACCTGGGCTTTCATGGGTCTCTCCAAAGTGTTTACAAGATAATGTGCCATTTGGAGAATTTTAGAAAATACCATACTTTTTTTTTTTTAGCAAAAAAGACTGTGACTCCAGAGACAGAAGAGACGCATTTAGCATGACAGTGAATCAATCCCTTTTCTGCCTTAAGGCTTTTGTACCAGTTAGTTCTTAGACTTTGATCCTTCTCATAATTCAGGTCTCAGTTTAAATATCACTATCTTCATGATGATTTCCACCTTCCCTACGGTCCCATCCTCCCTCTTTCACCACATTCTATGTGCATGCTTGCTAAGTCGCTCAGCCATGTCCAGCTCATTTGTGACCCCATGGACTGCACCCTAGACAGCATATTTAAAAGCAGAGACATTACTTTGCCAACAAAGGTCCATCTAGTCAAAGCTATGGTTTTTCCAGTAGTCATGTATGGATGTGAAAGTTGGACTATAAAGAAAGCTGAGCACAGAAGAATTGATGCTTTTGAACTGTGGTGTTGGAGAAGACGCTTGAGAGTCCCTTGGACTGCAAGGAGATCCAACCAGTCCATCCTAAAGGAAATCAGTCCTGAATATTCATTGGAAGGACTGATGTTGAAGCTGAAATTCCAATATTTCAGCTTCCTGATGCGAAGAGCTGACTCATTTGAAAAGACCCTGATGCTGGGAAAAATTGAAGGTGGGAGGAGAAGGGGATGACAGAGGATGAGATGGTTGGATGGCATCACTGACTCAATGGACATGAGTCTGAGTAAACACTAGGAGTTGGTGGTGGACAGAGAAGCCTGGTGTGCTGAGTCCATGGGGTCACAAAGAGTTGGACACAACTGAGCAACTGAACTGAACTGGACTGCACTCCACCAGGCTCCTTTGTCCATTGGATTTTTCAGGCAAAAATATTGAAGTGGGTTGTCATTTCCTCCTCCCAGGGATCTTCTCAACCCAGAAATCAAACCACAGGCAGATTCTTTACCTGAGGAGCCACCAGGGAAGCCCGTTTTCTCTATGTTGGCATTGTAATTCTTCACATTTTGTAGTTGTTTGTTAACTGACTGCTAGCCCTGCTAAACTGAGCTTCCTGAGGGTACTGTCTTTATTTAGCAATTTTAATAGGCTACTTTCAAAGCAATATCCTATTTCAGCTCCTTTGAAACCTGGACCACTACACGAGAGTTGAAAATTCTGGGTCTAGGGGAACACGTGTACACCCGTAGCGGATGCATGTTAATGTATGGCAAATCCAATACAATATTGTAAAGTAAAAAAAAATAATAATAATAAAAAAAAAAAAGAAAATTCTGGGTCTAATCTCTATTCCTTGATTTAGTATCTGGGAATCTTAAACATATTACTTCACTTTTATACATCTCTGTCAAATGGCATAATAACATCCACTTACTTGCCCTCCCGCATACAACTGCTAGGGCTAATGAGAGAATATATATGAGAGCACTTTAAAGTGAAAAGCATTAAGATACCTGGGACTGTTATTGTGATATGGTGCAATTCAAGGTAATTAGCACTAAAAAGACTTAATATGTATAAATTTAAAATCTGTCATCCAAAGAAATCTTTTACTGAGATACAAAATAAGAAAACCCAGGGAATGATTTATTGGAGGCTTATCATTTTAACACATACACATTTGTTTGAATGCAAATTCCAGATGACAAGATTACTTTTCACCTAAAATACTAATAGGATTTTGACAATTCAGAGTTTACGATGAAAACAAAAAACAATACACAAAAGTTTTCAGCAATAACATTTTTTTCATAAGCAGTACATAGTTAATTTTGTTTGACCCTTTCTCCTACATACTTCAAGTGGTCTGAACCCACTCTAGAATTATTTGTATTTGTGACATCATTATCTTTGCCAGGAACTATGAAAAGCCTTTTTAATCACAATGACTAAGTAATCAAATTCCCTTATCCACAGAGGGAAGTATTTAAAACCTATCACTAAATAATGACATGGCATTTAATATTTTGTCACTAATTAAAATCAAATGATAGACATGAATAGGCTAGTCAGGAATTATTACTTCAAAGAACTCTTTCAATGCATGGGGTTAATTATTTATGTAAGATTGAATTTCTAAGCATAGCCTCTGGTGCTATCAAATGGGACCACAGATCACCTAAACTCACATCTGGCCTTTCCGAACGGAGGATCTCAAATCTGCAGTAGATCGCTAAAATTTTAAAACAGCACATTACACTAATCTGCAACACATCCTGCCAAAATTATGATGTTCTAAAAATGTAGTAAAGAAGATGGATCTTGATCACAGTACTTAGTGCCTTTCTGATTGTTATTGTTATCAATTCTTGGCTTAAAAATATTAAAATAATACAGGTAGTGAACTGACATTGGAAACACTTTCTGTAAAAGCCAGCCAAAGTTAGTATAAGCTCAAAGGTCATTTGGTTTATCTAAATCCCAGTTCAAAGATATGAAGCAATTCAATGATTCTACTTTTACCCAATCTCCATTAAGTTAGAAAATTTTTACCTTGACATTGGAAAAGAAATATATCCTTTTATTCCATAATACCATTTTACTATTTTTATTTACTTGCTCTATTTCTATAGAAAGAGAGGTGTGTGTGTGTGTGTATGTGTGTACACATGCACTTAAAAGCTCTTGATTTTAGATCTGCTAAATATAACAGATCTGGTTAGATCTGTTGTAGGACTTAAAGGTGCTCAGATGAAACCATCCTTGAGTTTGCTAAACACAGTACTTTATTTTTATAAACATTTTGTGTGTGGAGGTTGCTAGAAAACCAATGAACTGGTTATTTTCTGCTTCAGTACCAGTAAAGTAGATTGCTATCATGCTCAAAAGCCAAAAGAAGACTTCAAGTAATGCTGAAAAGAAAAAAATCCAACATGAAATGGTATTTATTTATTCATATATTAGCATATAATTGCCCAAAGTATTATCATTTAAATTATGCATCTACAGCCCACTTTAAAGGCTAAAATGGATCGAACTGATGAAGCACACCTGTAAAGGTATAAAAAATGTATTATGCACACATTGCAAAAAAACTCAGTATTTTTAACAATATCTGATAGCTTGTGTGCCTATATATAGAAAAACCATGTTGAAGAAGAAAAAAACTTTCTCACTTAAACTACTAGTTAACTACAGTCTTTGACAGAAAATATCATCTCCCTCCCTCACCCCAAACTAGTTTCTGTGTATAAAACGTATCAGTTCTCTCTTTGGTCTGGGTTAAAGCATATCTAGTAGGATCAGAAAGATGTGTGCATGCATGCTAAGTTGCTTCGGTTGTGTCCAACTATTTGTGATCCTATGGACTGTAATCCACCAGGCTCCTCCATCCATGGGGATTCTCCAGGGAAGAATACTGCAGTGGGTTGCCATTTCCTTCTCCAGGGGATCTTTCTAACCCAGGGATCAAACTGGGTCTCCTGTGGTTCCTGTATTGCAGACAGATTCTTTACCACTGAGCCACTGGAGAAGCCCCAGAAAGATATAACCCACTAATTCTCACTTAAATACTACCTGGAAAAAAAAAAAAAAATCCTGAAATGTCAGTCTGAAGGTTTTTGGTTTTGTCTATAGAGGGCCAGTATTATTTTGAGTGGGCTTCCCTAGTGGCTCAGCAGTAAAGAATCCACCTACAATGCAGGAGACACAGGAGACATGGGTTTGATCCCTGGTAGGGAAGATTCCCCCAGAGGAATCCCCATGGACAGAAAAGCCTGGTAGGATATAGTCCATAAGGTCGCAAAGAGTCAGACATGACTGAAGTGACTTAGCACGTAATATTATTTTGAAAGATAAACATGTGGATAGAAAAATCAGAGATCACTTATTTCTGAAAGTGAGTGCAATGTGCAATCAAGAACACTGCAGTTTTCTCAAATACCTCTGAATACTCTAGAATTTATTGACCCTAGAATTTACAACAACTCTGATATGTTGTCATGAATAGCTAAGTAAGGAGATCAAATGTGTTTTCCTTCCTGGTAAAATAAGAGGATGAAGTGTCGAATTCCTTTTGCTAAATCTGGCAGTGATGGTTTGGGTATTTGAGAATTACACTAGAGCACCAGCTGGAAGAGTATAATTTCTTTCTCTTTGGTGCCTAGGACTGAGACTGGTGGAATTAAGAGTATTTTTTCATGATGCTGATTAAAGTTGAAATAGTTATGAGAATGCTGGTAGGTAAATACATATAGAATTGCAAGTTTGTCAACATCATAGAATATACATTAAGAACCCTAATGTAAACTATGGACTTTGGATGATAATGATGCATCTATGTAGGTTAATTGGCTGTAACACATGTACCACTCTGGTTCAAGAAGTTGATAGTTGGGAGAAGCTGTGTGTGGGGCTTGGGGGTGGTGGGGGACGGGTGGTGGGGTGTAGGGAGGTAGGCAGGGGATATATGGAAAGTTTCTGTACTTTCCACTTAATTTTGCTGTGAACCTAAAATGGCTTTAAAAAATTAAGTCTATAACTTTTTTAAAAATTATGAAAGAACATGACCAAGATAAGAATATTATTAGAAGTAATATTTTTACCACTTTCTAAGAAATTGTAGGTATTGTATTAAAATGTTAATTTTTCCTACATTATAAACTTTATTAATAGATATTAAGTGTTATTATTTCATAAAATAATTCATTAGACTTTAAAAATTAAATTCTCAATATGTAACAAAGTAAATTAAATAATGAGTCTGATGTTAATAGAGAGAGATAATGGTGGGAATGTGCTTTACTTCCTCTTTATCAAAAGTTACAGTGAAATGAAGCCAGGCATAAAAGAGTACAGATTATGTAGCTTCATTTATATGAGCACAAAAGTTGGCAACCCTAGTCTGTGCTGTTCTGAGTCAGGACAGTAACTTACTAGAGAGACGTGTATTGACTGGAAGAGCACAGGAAGGTTTTAAGGTGACAGCTGGAGATTCAAGAGGAGTTGACTGGCTGTTATGGATACTGATTTAGGTGATTTCAGTCTGTAAAAAATTGATGGAGCTGTCGACTTATTGCAGTCTTCTGTACATATGTTACCCTCTTTTTTAGAAGCCAAAAAAAGGCAGTTCTTCATTTCATGAAGTTCTGAATGAAGCAAAGGAGACTGAGATGAGGCTATACACCTTTTTATATAAGCCTGTGGCTTACATAAAGACAGAGAAAAATGAAAAGAAAGTTAAGAGAACTTAAAGGAGCTGGGAGGAATGGCCTTTTGGATTTATTGTTAAACAGGTTAGAATTTCTCAGTAGGACGTCTGTGTAACCTAGACAGTCAGGAAAGAAAAACATAAGATATGAGGAAAGCTTTCTTAAATAGGATTAAGGATTATGAGTAAGGTAGAAATTAATAAATATCTTTCTGAGAAATTTATACCACATCCCTCTCACTTTCCAAAATGTACACTGCCATTTTTATTTTGAGTTACTTTTTTAAATGATAGGGCTTATATGACCAACACAGACAGCATATTAAAAAGCAGAGACATTACTTTGCCAACAAAGGTCCATCTAGTTGAAGCTATGGTTTTTCCAGTAGTCATGTATGGATGTGAGAGTTGGACTATAAAGAAAGCTGAGTGCTGAAGAATTTATGTTTTTGAACATAGTGTTGGAGAAGATTCTTGAGAGTCCCTTGGACTGCAAGGAGATCCAAGCAGTCCATCCTAAAGGAAATCAGTCCTGGATATTCATTGGAAGGACTGATGCTGAAGCTGAAACTCCAATACTTCAGCTGCCTGATGTGAAGAGCTGACTCATTTGAAAAGACCCTGATGCTGGGAAAGATTGAGGGCAGGAGGAGAAGGGGATGACAGAGGATGAGATGGTTGGATGGCATCACTGACTCAATGAACATGAGTTTGAGCAAGCTCCAGGAGTTGGTGATGGACAGAGAAGCCTGGCATGCTGCAGTCCATGGGGTTGCAAAGAGTAGGACATGACTGAGCAACTGAACTGAATTGAACTTATGGCTTTTAACTAATGCTGTTGTATGGAATTCACTCTTTTCTGTTCTGTGGGAATGGATAGCTCGAATGGGATGTGCACTGGTATAACAGTATTCTCTGGTGAAGCTGAGTATAGACAAAGACCTTCAGCTAAATTCTTTGCACAGGTCATAGATGTCTTTCATAATCTATGTCTAAGTAAGTTTCCAAGTTTCTTCACATACAAGGTGTATTCTATTCCAGTACACATACCCTGAACACTATTTCAAGCAACAGCCTCCACCTCTTTACCTATCTGATCATCTTACTCAAGGCAGAATGGATTAGAATGGCCTCTATACCCTGTTATTCTTATATCTCACCCTAAACCTCAAAAAAAAAAAAAAAAAAAAAAAATATATATATATATATCAAGGGTCAGAAGGTGACTAAAAGAGAGAAAAAGTGAACAAGAAAGCTTAATCAAACTTGAGGATAGATGAGTTAAAGCCTTGAAGAAATAAGGCATTAATTTCAGACAACACAGTATTACTGATTCTAAGAAATTTATATTGGCACAACCTTGTAAATCAACTATACTCCAATAAAAAATGTTTTAAAGGAAATTTAATGGATGCTTTTGAAACTAAAGTGTGTAAGGGAATACATAAATGACTGTGTATTTGAGGGATATTTATGTATATATGTTTGAAATGAAGTAAACATATACAGAAGATTTAGTTTTGTCATGGAGCAGAGGAAAAAATAATAGTTAACATTTGTTGATTATTCACAACATCCCAGGAGTTGTAAATTACCTCATTAAATGCTCACAATGACACTACAAGGTAGGTATGATGATTATTTCCATGCAAAGATGAGAACATGGAAGTTTCTAAAAATTAAGTGACTTATCCAAGGTTTCACCACTTAAGTGCAAGAGTTACAATTTTAGTTCACATCTCTGTTTTAGTTGACAGCTCCTACCCTTAGCTACATTACTGTCTTGGTTACTGAATGATCACAAGAGCAAATGGAGAAACATTAGGCAAGAAAAGAGGACAAAAGGAGAGGAAAAGAAGTTTAAGATCTGAAGGCATATGAAGGAAGAAAAAGGAGATATGAGAACTGGAAGAGAGAAAGAATACAAATAGCCCAGTGAGACACAAAATAGACATTCAATAAATGTTTGTTGAATGAAGTTATATGACATAATAAATGAAATAAATGTCATAAATAATGTGACACTCTGTAAATTTTAAAAAGAAATTGATCATCTTTCCTTAACTTGGGTGTTTCAGTTCAGTTCAGTCACTCAGTTGTGTCTGACTCCTTGTGACCCCATGGACTACAGCATGCCAGGCTTCTCTGTCCATCACCAACTCCTGGAGCTTGCTCAAACTCATGTTCATTGAGTCAGTGATGCCATCCAATCATCTCATCCTCTGTCATCCCCTTCTCCTCCTGCTCTCAATCTTTCCCAGCATCAGGATCTTTTCAAATGAGTCAGCTCTTCGCATCAGCTGGCTGAAGCATTGGAGTTTCAGCTTCAACATCAGTCCTTCCAATGAATATTCAGGATTGATTTCCTTTAGGATGGACTGCTTGGATCTCCTTGCAGTCCAAGGGACCCTCAAGAGTCTTCTCCAACACCACAGTTCAAAAGCATCCATTCTTCAATGCTCAGCTTTCTTTATAGTCCAACTCTCACATCCATACATGACTACGGGAAAAACCATAGCTTCAACTAGATGGACCTTTGTTGGCAAAGTAATGTCTCTGCTTTATAGAATGCTGTCAAGGTTCGTGATAGCTTTTCTTCCAAGGAGCAAGCGTCTTTTAATTTCATGGTTGCAATCATCATCTGTAGTGATTTTGGAGCCCAAAAAATAAAGTCTCTCACTGTTTCCATTGTTTCCCCATCTATTTGTCATGAAGTCATGGGACCAGATGCCCTGACCTTAGTTTTCTGAATGTTGAGTTTTAAGCCAGTTTTTTCACTCTCTTCTTTCACTTTCATCAAGAGTCTCTTTAGTTCATCTTCGTTTTCTGCCATAAGGGCAGTGTCACCTGCATATCTAAGGTTATTGATATTTCTCCCGGCAATCTTGATTCCAGACTGTGCTTCATCCAGCCCAGCATTTTTCATGATGTACTCTGCACAGAAGTTAAATAACCAGGATGACAAAATGCAGCCTTGACACAATCTTTCCCGAGTTGGAACCAGTCTGTTGTTCCATGTCCAGTTCTTGCTTCTTGACCTGCATACAGATTTCTCAGGAGGCAGGTTAGGAGGTCTGGTATTCTCATCTCTTTCAGAATTTTCCAGTTTGTTGTGACCCACACAAAGACTTTGGCATAGTCAATAAGACAGAAGTAGATGTTTTTCTGGAACTCTCTTGCTTTTTCGATGATCCAACAGATGTTGGCTATTTGATCTCTGGTTCCTCTGCCTTTTCTAAACCCAGCTTGAATATCTGGAAGTTCACAGTTCACATACAAAGGTGTTTTTCACATGGTTCAAAAGAAAAGTTATTGTATAGTCATGGGTTTTAATATATTCAAAAGACTGGGAAAATCAAAATCCCCAAAGTGTAATAATTAGATACCCAAATTAAAAATAATTCTCATTCATATTCTTTACTTTCAAACTAACTTCTTGATTAAAGTTTAATGTAATTATAAGAGTTAATAACCTTAAAGAGAAAAATAATCAAGTCTCCATTATGATTTTCAGGTAGATTCTTTCTGAAGTGAAATATCACTAGAAAATAATTATCCCTAAGAATGGGAGCTATTCTAATAAATACTTTCTTTCATTTAAAAAGTGCATAATTTTGAAGGAAACTGAAGAAACAGTGAGAAAATGAGCCCCATTTGATCTACGCTAGACTCAGCAGATACTCATATGAGCAGTAGCGTACTTTACCATGTACTTTGAGAAACTTGTAAAAACATTCATATTTCTGTCCCTTTTTCTGAGAAACTGACACTTCTGGGGAAACCTTGTTGATTGGTGCCCTAGCAGAAGCATTTTTCCAACCTGTGCCTTGTTTTCACTCCCACTAGCGATCCTTATACGTAGAGCTTTTAAACTCTGCATCCTTCTGAAAAGTCTCAAGTCCTCGGTCCCGTTCCACTCATCTCATCACCTTTATATGGTGATCTAAGTACTAACTTCATTATTTATCTATTAATATTCTCACACATAAGACAGTATATCTCTGATTAAGCACTTTCTATATATTATCACTTTAGATTTTACATAAGCTCTAACCTGTGGTCATGTATGGATGTGAGAGTTGGACTGTGAAGAAGGCTGAGCACCAAAAAATTGATGCTTTTGAACTGTGGTGTTGGAGAAGACTGTTGAGAGGCCCTTGGCCTGCAAGGAGATCCAACCAGTCCATTCTGAAGGAGATCAGCCCTGGGATTTCTTTGGAAGGAATGATGCTAAAGCTGAAACTCCAGGACTTTGGCCACCTCATGGGAAGAGTTGACTCATTGGAAAAGACTCTGATGCTGGGAGGGATTGGGGGCAAGAGGAGAAGGGGAGGACAGAGGATGAGATGGCTGGATGGCATCACTGACTCGATGGATGTGAGTCTCAGTGAACTCCGGGAGTTGGTGTTGGACAGGGAGGCCTGGCATGCTGCGATTCATGGGGTCGCAAAGAGTCAGACACAACTGAGCGACTGATCTGATCTGATCTGATTAATATCCCCATTGTACAAATGAGAAAACAAAGATTTAGAGAGGTGTTACTTGACTGAGATCATAAAGTAGTGAGTGCTGAAAGTGGATTTAAATTTTCAGTATAAAACCTGTGCTTCTGATCACTGTGATAAACACAAATCATTAAATGTGAACTCCATCAGAAAGTCCCCATCACCTCAGTTCCTCTCAGCTCTTCATCTATGTCCCTGTCCTTCATTCAGGGCTCACTGCTGCATTCCTGTTTAGATTCAACACCAATACTTAACCCTCAGTTAGTGAGCCTATGGTACCTCATCTAATTCTGGAATTTGCTTATCATTCTCCCCTAGTTTTTGGCACATGATGAAGTTCATGAATTATAAGAACAACAAAGAAGTAAAAGAAACCCACTGCAGTAGGTGAAGTTGAGGAGGATCCAAGGAGGAACTAAGGCAAGTCTATTGTTTGCCTGAAGCTTTGAAGGATGCTGCCTCCATCTTGGCCCACAAGTCTATACATGAAGGGAAGAAATGAGAGTCCTTGTTCTTCATGACTATCAGAGAAATTAGACTTAAGCTCCCCACACACACAATTTATCATCTTAGAAAATAGAGGCAAGTATAATTATGATGCTAAATTCCATGATGGCTTCACTTGTAGGATTAATATTTTTTAACCAGCCTGAAGTTTTCTTAATCAGAAACTGAAATATTACCTAATTTCAAGTCAACCTGTTTATTTATCACTACATATTCAATATTGCTATATATGCCATTCACTTTTTTTTAAATGCATAAATATTTCCAGGAATTACTTCACGGTCTGCAAATTTCTATCTTCAAGAATAAATCATATAATGTACATCAAAATGATTAATAATGATTTTCTCAATTTTATTTCAAGTACGGTAACTATCAAAAACATATAACCTTATGTTTAAGGTTAACACAGAAACACTTCATCACATTTGAGTTTTCTTCAACTCTATTTACCAAATAAGTAATATCTAATCACAAGGAAACGATGCATCATAACTTCCAGAGTTGACAATTTTTTGTCAGTTTTCCATATAGTGATATTTTATGTCTCATTTCTACTTATAAAGGTTCATAAAATAAAGCTGTGTCAAGCCAATTTTATCAATGGTATATACACTAAAACACTCTACTCAGTGCTGTGTTGTCATCTAAATGGGAAGGGAATCTAAAAAGAGTGGACATATGTATATGTGCAACTGATTCACTCTGCTGCACAGCAGACATCAACACAACTTTGAAAGGAACTATCTAATAAAAAGTTAATTTTTAAAAATGACAACACTCAATAATAAAGATATATGCACCCAAAAATGATACTGAATTAATCCTAGTAATGGAGTTGTCACAAACGGTTACAAAGAAAGATCATTTGGGGAGGTAAAGATATTTCTCAAAACCTTCAAGTTTCTAATCAAAGCACAGTGCCTAGAAAAGAGCCAGCACTCAAATGAGTCTTTGTTCCCTTCCTCCCTCTTTCATCTCTTTATATTCCATCTGTATTTTCATTTTCCCCTTTCAGGCACTCTTCTCTCCTGGAAATGATCGGAACCGTCTCTTAACTTGTCATGCCTATCTTCAATCTCTCCCTCCTGTCTGCATATTGCTGCCATAGTTATTTTTCTAAAACACAAATCCTAGCACTTCACTGTCTTGTCAGAAAGCTTCCGTTCCCTGCTGCCTCCTGTGTCACAGTCAAACATCAGAGTTTGGCAGGGATTTCTAACAGGCCCAAGTTCGTGTTGCTAATGTCATCTTTAGGCTGCTCCCACGTCAGCCCCTTGAATTCTTACACTGAGGATGCTCGCTTTCTCAGAACACATACTCTCACCTGTCTTCTGTCTCCTATTAAACAGTTTTGTCTGCCATGAATATCCTTTCCCATCTTGTCCACCTAGAGAAATGTCACATTCTATTTGTAATTTAAATCAGATGTCATCTGCTCTCTGTATTGTATTCTTTGAGCACCCCCCCCCCAACCCCCTAGGCTAAGCTCCCTAATCTCAGTCTTAGGCTGTATTTGTACAAGCCCATGCCTCTATCACATCAGTTATCAAATTGAATTATTGTTGGTAACATGTTTGTACCTCTCCTTTTGTTAAGCTATAATATTTGAAAATTCATAGAACCACACTTTATTAATCTTTGCATTTTTAATGCCTAGCAGAGAGCCCTTTTATCAGATACTTTTTAAGATTCCCAGTAAAATGAATGTGGGTTAAAGGAATGATTCATAAAAAATAAAAATAAACTAAAAAAAAAAAACAACAGTAAGAACACTGACAGGTATCTATATTTTTAAAATATGCCATTATCTTTAAAATAATCTGTGGTGAATATAGAGCTGGAAGAGAACTGAGGTTATTTTAGTATAATCCTTCCATCTAAAAGAGGCTTTCCAGGCAGTAGTAGTGGTAAAGAACTGGCCTGCCAATGCAGGAGACTTTTGAGACTCAGGTTTGATCACTGGGCTGGGAAGATCCCTTGGAAAAGGTTATGGCAACCCACTCCAGTATTCTTGCCTGGGAAATCCCATGGACAGAGGAACCTGGGGGGGCTGTAGTCTATAGGGTCACAAAAAACAGTGGGATACAAAGCAACTTAGCACTCCATCTAAAAAATAAATCATCTGTATTTTCTCCTTTTGCTTCTCCTTTTCACCTAACTCGAAAATAAATTCCAAATGGATAAGACTCTTTGATATGGAGAAATCATGATCACTTGATTTTACTGTAAATAGATAATTAATAAATGTCTTTTCCCACTGAGTTCTAACTCATCTTTATCACATCATAAATTCATACGTATGTATATACATACACAAACAGATTATTATTTTATTATATATTTCTGGCTATTCCTAGCTGGTTGCATTTACTATATGTCTGTTCTGGTATTAGTTTCATATTGACTGATTACTATAACAACATTATGCTTAAATGTTAATGTGTTTGGTAGGAATATTTTTTCTTTCAAAATCTTTTAGTTACTTTCACGCATTTATACTTACGGTTAAAATTTTAAATATTTCAAATTCCAAAAAATGCTCCTTTGTCATTTTGGTTGGAACTACACTAAGCGAATTTGGAAAACTCAGCAGTGGCCACAGGACTGGAAAAGGTCAGTTTTCATTCCAATCCCAAGGAAAGGCAACGCAAAATAATGCTCAAACTACCGCACAATTGCACTCATCTCACACGCTAGTAATGCTCAAAATTCTCCAAGCCAGGCTTCAGCAATATGTGAACCGTGAACTTCCTGATGTTCAAGCTGGTTTTAGAAAAGGCAGAGGAACCAAAGAACAAATTGCCAACATCCACTGGATCATGGAAAAAGCAAGAGAGTTCCAGAAAACCATCTATTTCTGCTTTATTGATTATGCCAAAGCCTTTGACTGTGTGGATCACAATAAACTGTGGAAAATTCTGAAAGAGATGGGAATATCAGACCACCTGATCTGCCTCTTGAGAAACCTATATGCAGGTCAGCAAGCAGCAGTTAGAACTGGACATGGAACAACAGACTGGTTCCAAATAGGAAAAGGAGCACATCAAGGCTGTATATTGTCACCCTGCTTATTTAACTTATATGCAGAGTACATCATGAGAAAGGCTGGACTGGAAGAAGCACAAGCTGGAATCAAGATTGCCAGGAGAAATATCAATAATCTCAGATATGCAGATGATACCACCCTTATGGCAGAAAGTGAAGAGGAACTAAAAAGCCTCTTGATGAAAGTGAAAGTGGAAAGTGAAAAAGTTGGCTTAAAGCTCAACATTCAGAAAACGAAGATCTTGGCATCCGGTCCCATCACTTCATGGGAAATAGATGGGGAAACAGTGGAAACAGTGTCAGACTTTATTTTTGGGGGCTCCAAAATCACTGCAGATTGTGATTGCAGCCATGAAATTAAAAGAGCTTACTCCTTGGAAGGAAAGTTATGACCAACCTAGACAGCGTATTCAAAAGCAGAGGCATTACTTTGCCAACAAAGGTCCATCTAGTCAAGGCTATGGTTTTTCCAGTAGTCATGTATGGATGTGAGAGTTGGACTGTGAAGAAAGCTGAGCGCAGAAGAATTGATGCTTTTGAACTGTGGTGTTTGAGAAGACTCTTGAGAGTCCCGTGGACTGCAAGGAGATCCAACCAGTCCATTCTAAAGGACATCAGTCCTGGGTGTTCTTTGGGAGAAATGAAGCTAAAGCTGAAACTCCAGTACTTTGGCCACTTCATGCGAAGAGTTGACACATTGGAAAAGACCCTGATGCTGGGAGGGATTGGGGGCAGGAGGAGAAGGGGACAACAGAGGATGAGACAGCTGGACGGCATCACCGAATCGATGGACGTGAGTTTGAGTGAATTCCTGGAGTTGGTGATAGACAGGGAGGCCTGGTGTGCTGCAATTCATGGGGTTGCAAAGAGTCGGACACGACTGAGCGACTGAACTGAACTGAACTGACACTAAGCCTGAATATAGATTTACTCATAAAATAATAACATTTTTTCCTACAATTTGTTTTTCTGTTACAGACAAGGGATGTGGATGTGGATGTCCCTCAATAAAGTTGTCTTCATATAGATCTTTCATATTTTTTGGTTCCATTTATTCCAAGATATTGTCTATGAATATTTTGCAAAGAAAACAGAGTCTCATTTCCCATATGAGTTAATGGCTTCTTACTAGCATGTAGCAAAGTTTTTAATGTTTAATATTAATTTTATATTTGATCATCTTAAAGTATTCTAATATATTTCTCAATTTATTGTCTGGATATCAAGTCATTTGAAGTAATCATAATTCTACTTTTTCCTTTTTAGTAGTAATCTCTGTTATTTTTGTCCCTTGTTTTATCTCAATGGCTAAAATTGATAGACTATTAATAACAGTGTTAATAGGACTAATTTGTCTCTGCAACAAGAATAACTATAAATAAATATATAATTATTTATAGGCCAAGAAAGATGTGCTTATACTGTTAAACATTTATTCCATTTCTAGTTTGTTTTTGTACTTAGAAATGTTTATATTTTAAGCAAACGGCTTTTTATAGATCTTATGAGATATTGTTCATTGTCTTATTTGACCTATTAGTGTGCTTACAATACATCTCCTAGTATTAAGCAGTATTTATTTATTTTAGATAACTTAAAGGTACTATACACAAGGAAATTTGCTTTAAATCCAGTCTATAATGTTCAGAGACTCTCAGAATTGCATATTTGGAAAACTTTCAGTAAGTCCATAAAATAATAAAGTTTCTAAAGAAAAGAAAGTTCTGATAAACTCCATCTCTATACCAGTCTCTGTAATCAGGCAAATGTTTACATATGCTTCTTAGAATAATGAGCATTTACATGGTTAGACCACAACCTCCCTGTGAGCTTAAGGAAGGTACTTCATTCAGAGAATTCAATCACAACATGAAGGCTTGCATTCATTCAATAATTCCAAAATTGATTCCTCTCTCAGATTCCCACCGATTGTATGTGATTCTTAATTGTGTCTCCTCTACCTTAACAAAAACTCACCCACCTAGAGAAGCAAAGAGATTCAGAGACCCCAGCATCACCCCTTCCTTAGGTTTTCATCTCTCTGCTCACTTTATTTAAACTTTCCCCCTAAGTCACTGATAGAAACTTCCTAAATATCCTTTTCACCCACTAGGAGTGCCTCACGACAGCTAAGTTTGTACTATCTGCTCCTTGCCATGAATAATTTGGAATAGGTCTGACATCAAACTTAAGTTTAGCTAATGAGATTCAAGTTTCCAAGAAGTTAGAATTGAGACTTAAAACACATATATGTTCATCTTAGCACATGTTCCAAACAGCAACCAAATTCTAAAAGTTGTGCTACCTACCCTAAGAACCTAGAAGTAGAGAAAACCCATATAGGAAGAACAAAACAGAGCAGACAGAAAGATGTTTGGATTTCTGAAAGGTTTTAGTACTTATAACCAGTTATGTTCTTAGGCCTTTCTATACTCTGCCAGGGAGTTTCCTGACACATCCTCATAAATCCATCCTTTCAGATTAAGCAAGCTTAAGTTGGTTTCTGTTACCTACAGTCAAAGAGCCCTGATTAGTATGCCGACTCTGTCCTGCTCAGCTATAGAGAAGTAAGGAGACATTTCTGGAATTCTATCCAACGCTTTTTCTTTATAATGAATAAGGTTCTCATGGCAACAGAAAAATCTTTGATTCTATACAAGATGTACAGTATTAATATTTTACTGCCTATAGACCAGACCAGAGGAAGAAATTGACATTGTTGCTTAAGTACCTGAAAAAATCTGAACTTTTCTTTATTTTACGTCTTTCTTTTGATAAATTTTTAAATTTAAAAAATTTATAGAAATAGCATTTTGTTCAACTGGTAGCAATAAAAGGAATCCTAAAAGGCAGGCCTTTGTTTCCCTCCAGCATCCCAAGTAAAATTTTATTAAATAACACTGCTTATTAGGCTGTCAAAGTCTTATATGATACTTTTCTTTTAGAAATAATTTCTAAGAGAATTCATTCTCTCCTAAAAAATAGATAAACTTGCTTCTATCATGTAATGAAGCTTATGTATTCCATCAAATGTCCCTTTAACATTTTGACTGCTTAGGAAGCTCAGTACTTAACCTAGTCCTTCCTTCTTACTATTGTACCAGACACAGTTCTTTACTAAATTTGTTTCTCCTCCTTTCAATTGTCTTGATGATGTACTTCTACTTGAACAGCCCTACGTGTCTTTTTATCAGAAACTGGCAAGGTATTCATAATGAATGAATGCTAACAGTAAGCCAATAATAAAATAAAAAATTGATAAACATCCTGAAAATTACTGAAAATCAAATTAGATATCCCATGATAATCTGCGTATACTCAGGTCTCTTACCTTATTATTATTACAGTAAAGATGGGCTTGATAAAGGACAGAAATGCTATGGACCTAACAGAAGCAGAAGATATTAAAAAGAGATGGCAAGAATACCCAGAAGAACTGTACAAAAAAGATCTTCACGACCCAGATAATCACGATGGTGTGATCATTGACCTAGAGCCAGACATCCTGAAATGTGAAGTCAAGTGGGCCTTAGAAAGCATCACTACGAACAAAGTTAGTGGAGGTGATAGAATTCCAGTTGAACTATTCCAAATCCTGAAAGATGATGCTGTGAAAGTGCTGCACTCAATATACCAGCAAATTTAGAAAACTCAGCAGTGGCCACAGGACTGGAAAAGGTCAGTTTTCATTCCAGTCCCAAAGAAAGGCATTACCAAGGAATGCTCAAACTACCGCACAATTGCACTCATCTCATACGCTAGTAAAATAATGCTCAAAATTCTTCAAGCCAGGCTTCAGCAATATGTGAACCGTGAACTTCCTGATGTTCAAGCTGGTTTTAGAAAAGGCAGAAGAACCAGAGATGAAATTGCCAACATCTGCTGGATCATCTAAAAAGCAAGAGAGCTCCAGAAAACCATCTATTTCTGCTTTATTGACTATGCCAAAGCCTTTGACTGTGTGGATCACAATAAACTGTGGAAAATTCTTAAAGACATGGGAATATCAGACTACCTGATCTGCCTCTTGAGAAATCTGTGTGCAGGTCAGGAAGCAACAGTTAGAACTGGTCATGGACCAACAGACTGGTTCCAAATAGGAAAAGGAGTTCGTCAAGGCTGTATATTGTCACCCTGCTTATTTAACTTCTATGCAGAGTACATCATGAGAAACGCTGGACAGGAAGAAACACAAGCTGGAATCAAGATTGCCCGGAGAAATATCAATAACCTCAGATATGCAGATGATACCACCCTTATGGCAGAAAAGGAAGAGGAACTCAAAAGTGAAAGTGATCAAAGTGAAAGTGGAGAGTGAAAAAGTTGGCTTAAAGCTCAACATTCAGAAAAGGAAGATCATGGCATCCGGTCCCATCACTTTATGGGAAATAGATGGGGAAACAGTAGAAACAGTGTCAGACTTTATTTTTCTGGGCTCCAAAATCACTGCAGATGGTGACTGCAGCCAGGAAATTAAAAGACGCTTACTCCTTGGAAGGAAAGTTATGACCAACCTAGACAGCGTATTCAAAAGCAGAGACATTACTTTGCCAACAAAGGTTCGTCTAGTCAAGGCTATGGTTTTTCCTGTGGTCATGTATGGATATGAGAGTTGGACTGTGAAGAAGGCTGAGTGCCAAAGAATTGATGCTTTTGAACTGTGGTGTTGGAGAAGACTCTTGAGAGTCCCTTGGACTGCAAGGAGATCCAACCAGTCCATTTTGAAGGAGATCAGCCCTGGGATTTCTTTGGAAGGAATGATGCTAAAGCTGAAACTCCAGGACTTTGGCCACCTCATGCGAAGAGTTGACTCATTGGAAAAGACTCTGATGCTGGGAGGGATTGGGGGCAAGAGGAGAAGGGGACGACAGAGGATGAGATGGCTGGATGGCATCACTGACTCGATGGACGTGAGTCTCAGTGAACTCTGGGAGTTGGTGATGGACAGGGAGGCCTGGTGTGCTGCGATTCATGGGGTTGCAAAGAGTCAGACACGACTGAGTGACTGATCTGATCTGATCTGATTGGAACACAGCCAAATTTTAAGCCATTAGCAAAATAAATCTCCAAGGAGCTCAAAGAGATCTTTTAAGTTCATACAGTGAAATCCTTGTATTTTACATGATCCTCATCTGGGGTACATTTACTCTTGTATCAGACACAGTTCTATTATGCTTCAGTGGGTTCCTATTGCTTTCAAGATGAAGAACAAACTGTAGGAATGACCTATAAGACCTCATGATCTCCCTAGTCCTGTCTGTTTTACCCTTATCTCTCACTTTCATCCTGATTCCAGCTGTCTCTAACTACCTAGAATATAGACATATTCCCCTGTTATAAACTTTAAGTCCAACATACCTTCTCTTTCAATACTCATTGCAGATTACATAATTACACCTTTGTGTGCTTTTTTGATTGATATCTAAATTCCCCAAGAAACTTAGGTCTGTTTGAACTGTTTTTACCAGTAATGTATCTTTAGCACCTATCATAATGTTTAACACATTCTATGGACTCAATAAATACATTGATGAAATTTTATGTGTTTTTGTGTTCATGAGTGAGTGAGTGAGTGAAGTCGCTCAGTCATGTCTGACTCTTTGCGACGCAATGGACTGTAGCCTACCAGGCTCCTCCATCCATGGGATTTTCCAGGCAATAGTACTGGAGTGGGGTGCCATTTCCTTCTCCAGGGGATCTTCCTGACCCAGGGATCGAACCCAGGTCTCCCACATTGTAGACAGACGCTTTACCGTCTGAGCCACCAGGGAAGTCCTTTGTATTCATGGTAGATTGAAAGAAGCAAATTATGGAAGGGATCAGCCCCCAAAACAATCACAGCAACAGTACTCTGAAAATGTAAAGGGGAAAAAAAACTGTAAAAAGTAGACAGAACTCAGAAATCATTGGTGTCTAGAGGCAAATTGTGTTAATAATCATTAGACATTATGACTTTTTTAGTAGTCTTTAATGGCATCATTATATTACAGTATGGTATGATAATTAAAGTCATCAAGTAAGGGTTAGGTTTTTATCTATGGTTAAGAAAGAAATTGGTAATTCACCTTTGAAGTGCTTTAATCCAATATTTCTTTAAAAGATCTGCCTCTCTTCTGGAAATGAGCTTTAGTTTATGAAAAAATATATCCATTTGCATTCCTCTTTCCACTGTTTAACAGTTTAGATAAACAAAGTGTTCCCCAGCCTCACATTAGGGTAAATAACCTTGCATTGTAACACTCCTCTTGCGCTCCATTTAATCACTGTAAGAAAATTATTTTCAAATTCCCCTTACTATTTATATTCTCAACAAAAGGAACAGCATTATGTAATGTTTCACCAAAATTCTGTTGAAAAAAAGAGGGTCCTTTGGATTGAATGTAAACCAAATTGTGTCTCCCATTGCCTGAACAGAGCAAAAGAAGTTTCCACTTGAATTCTAAATTGAAGTTGACCTTGTGCTTTTTTGAGGAAGGCTGGCAGCTGAGGTCACTGGAGTGTATTATGATGGACAGTGCAGCACTGTGCGTGCCTCGGAGGCATGTCCATTGTGTGGATTACAGCCACACAGAAAGAATTAGACAGCTCAGAGCATTCTATCATTTCATTTGAAAACAATGGTCAAAGTCATGAGCAGCAACCATTACAACTTTCATGAAAGAACAGCAGAATTCAATAGTTTCATCACTCGAGACAGGCAGTTTGGCTATTCTCAGCCAAGTACTATGAACCCAGCATATTCTGTACTAATTTCTTGTGTCACTCGGAGAAGCAGCATTTCTGCTGCGGCAATAGGCAAATCTCAGCTCTACTTCATTGTATGTAGTTCTACCTTACACGATACAGCTCATTGCTTCAAATTGACCCAGTTGTTGAAAGAAATACAAAGAAAAAGAAGCGGTGGAACCTTAACACAGAGCTTTTAAAAGAATGTAAATATACAGCAGCTCTAAATCACTCCCTCTTCCTCAAGTCATCTTACTGTTTAAAATGCTGAAAATCAGTTTCAAAACAAAATGTGAACAATGCCTTCTCTAATAATGGCATGAACAAAACATTTTCAGAGAAATCTAATCTGTTGTCAGTGGTTCCAAATGAGCCTCCTAAGTTGTTTCTGAAAGAGTGATTTTTGATTGATAGCAGCTTATTTTTAACTTCTACTTCTTTCAGGAACAGATAAATGGTAGCACACACATACAAAAATGTGTTTGAGATTTAAAAGCAGGTGGAAAAACTCACACTTCTGATTAAAAGGGGAACTGCTTCTTATCCTACGCTTCCCACTCTGCTGGAGTATATTCTATATATAGGGAGAATAGCCACACCCTGTCACTTCTCAAGTGTTTAGATACAAAAAAAGTTGTGACTTACCATTAAAATTTACAGCCCGAATATAACCGAGTAGTTCTTTCCCATCAATGGTACTCATTCGTGGGCAAATGCCAATGTATCCAGGGCAGACATCTTTGTGCATATTGTGCAGGGCATAAGCCATGGAATACACAGCATCAATTACAAATTGGACCTTTCCCTCCTGTTCATAAGATGAATCCCGTGCAATTCGCTCCAGCCCTGTAAGAGAATGGAAATCCATCAACTGGGGTTGCTGCTGCTGCTGCTAAGTCGCTTCAGTCGTGTCCAACTCTGTGCAACCCCAGAGACGGCAGCCCACCAGTCTCCCCCATCCCGGGGATTCTCCAGGCAAGAACACTGGAGTGGGTTGCCATTTCCTTCTCCAATGCATGCAAGTGAAAAGTGAAAGTGAAATCGCTCAGTTGTGTCCGACCTCATGGACTGCAGCCCACCAGGCTCCTCCATCCATGGGAGTTTCCAGGCAAGAATACTGGAGTGGGGTGCCATTGCCTTCTCCATCAACTGGGGTTAGATTTCACTAAAAGATGGAATGAGGGCTAAGATTTTCACCATTTGAGGCACACCTAATGAGATAAAGCTATTTGATTTTACTCTTAGGTTTTTAAACTGGGTATTGAATTTTTATTGGGAAAGAACAGAAACTATTCCATTAGCAACAAAAAGATATAAAGTAAATAAAAGACATATAGTTTCATTATCTTCATTTCCACCTTATTGAGTTCTATTATACTGTACATGTTAGTAATTACCTAGCATTTTGGTAGTGATTCGATCTTTTAAGTAAAATGTGTAGACTGTTGTTCTTTTCATTCACCTCAGCTCCCAGAGCATTATCTAATAAGTGGCTCAAATAAGATCTCCCCCATAACCCCAGGTCTGTCCTTGTTTAGAAAGTGCTGTTTGGGAGCTCTTTTTGTAAATATTAAATGACAATATTTCCTTAAGTGCACTGCTTAACTCTAGGGCTTCCCTGGTGGCTCAGATGGTGAAGAATCCTCCTGCAATGCAGGAGACCCAGGTTTGATCCCTGGGTCAGGAAGATCCCCCAGAGAAGGAAATGGCAACCCACTCTTGTATTCTTGCCTGGAGAATTTCACGGGTAGTGAAGCCTGGCTGGCTACAGTTCATGAGATTGCAGAGTTGGACACAACTCAGCAACCAATAGTTTATCTTTAGAAGAATCATTCAATTTGTTTTCTTCTTAATTTCTTCTCAAATAAAAACTCAATTTTATGTTTTTATTATTTTTTCCAGCTTATTGGTATATAATTCACATATAACACCATAGAAGTTTAAGAAACATATGTGATGATTTAATATACATGCATACTGTGAAATGATTACCACCATAAGGTTAGTTACCATTTGCATCACTCACAGAGTTCCCTTTTGACTCCTTGTGGTGAGAACTTTTAAGATCTATAAGAACTTTCAAGTATATTATATTGTGTTGTTAACTATAGTCTTCTTGCTGTACATTATATAAACGATGCAGAGCTCTTAAAGTGAAGTCATTCAGAATAATTGTTTTAGGTATACTGAGGATTGAGAATTGGCCTTGTAAATTATACCTTTAATTTCATGTTTATCATTTAACGTGTGATATAAATACAGAGTTAAAAATGGAAGATAAATTTGATGTTTAAGTTAGATGAAATATAATTTAGTTATAATCCAACCTTTTCATTCTAAAGATGAGGAAACCAAGATTATGGATGTGAAATTCACTTAGACACACAGAGCAGATACGGGAACCATTCCCACTTCTCCAAATTGACACCAATATTCTCTCAGTTACCAGAAAAATGGGGTAGATGGCAAGAATATTGAACACACAAGGAAAAAAAAAAACAGGTCTTTCTATCTCTGTGTGGTGTCTTGTCTCCTAGATCCTAGAATAATCTTTATTGCTTATGTCCAAAATGCCATCAAGTGACTTAAGGACATTGAGGGCTTATTAAGGAAAGCAAAAAGGATCTCCTCTCACTTTCACATTCCCCTAAACTTTATACATCTGGTAACACTGCTGCTGCTGCTGCTAAGTCACTTCAGTCATGTCCGACTCTGTGTGACCCCATAGATGGCAGCCCATCAGGCTCCCCTGTCCCTGGGATTCTCCAGGCAAGAACACTGGAGTGGGTTGCCATTTCCTTCTCCAATGCATGTAAGTGGAAAGTGAAAGGTAAGTTGCTCAGTCATGTCTGACTCTTAGCGACCCCACGGACTGCAGCCTACCAGGCTCCTCCATCCATGGGAGTTTCCAGGCAAGAGTACTGGAGTGGGTTGCCAGTGCCTTCTCTGTCTGATAACACTAGGATAGAGCAAAAGCAAGCACTTTAAATTTTCCCATAAATGTCAGTCAGTCAACTTTAATAAACAGTCTTTAAGTTCAACAAATATTATCTTTCCTCACACTAATGCATATTTCCTCTAAATTTAGAGAGGTTAATTTAAGTAGTTATTTTATATTTGGGTCCTATACTCTGACTTCCCTGGTGGTTCAGATGGTAAAGCATCTGCCTACAATGCAGGAGACCCAGGTTCAATCTCTGGGTCAGGAAGATCTCCTGGAGAAGGAAATGTCAACCCACTCCAGTATTCTTGCCTGGAAAATCCCATGGACAGAAGAGCCTGGTGGGCTATAGTCCATGGGGTTGCAAAGAGTCAGACACGACTGAACGACTTTCTTTCTTTCAAACTCTGATAAAAACAGTGACTCTTCTCTAGACAAATGTAGTAGTTAATTTATTCATTTTCATTTATCCAATCATTGAACATTTTTTCCTCTGGCCTCACTTATTATGCATGTGTGCTCAGTCATATCTGACTCTTTTCAACTTCATGGACTGCCAGGATTTTCTGTCCATGATATTTCCCAGGCAAGAATACTGGAGTGGGTTGCAATTTCCTTCTCCATGGGATCTTTCTGACCTTGGGGTTGAACCCAAGTCTCCTGCATTGGCAGGCAGATTCTTTAACACTGAATCACCAAGGAAACCTCAATCACTTATTATACTCAGGTCTAAGTGATTGAGGCTCCTAGGTAGTATTCAATGCTTATGTCCAGAATGTCATCAAGTGACCTGTAAAAACAGTCTTTCCAGCTTCTACCTAAAATTTCTCTCCCATGATTTTAACCACAAAATAGACAACTCACAAATAAATATTGAAGAATGGTCACAGCGACCAAAAAGATTCAGTTATTTCTTTAAAGATCTTATCTGGTGGCAAATCACTCTGGTTGTCCAGGACTGAGGAGTTTCTCAGGTCATAGGACCAAAACCTGGACAGTCCTGGGCAGACCAGCATGGTTGCTTATAAAAAAGAGGCATATGACAAAGGAAATACAGTGATAAAAACCTGAAATAACTGCATTGAGGATAGGTCCCTATCTATATACTGAGAAATCTTGTGTCATTTATTTTGCATCACTGAACTGAATAACTGAAAATGAAGACTAGGCATCCCAGAGCAGTTGTTCCCATCTTAGTTATCTTTTTTAAACACAGATTAAACAGCACCATTCAAACTTAATGAATCAGAATCTCCCAACATGAGGACATGAATAATCTGTAATTTCGAAACATAGATATCTGTTTTCTCTAGTCGAACTACTTATTTCCTTAACTAGTTATAAACTTCAATTAGTTTGAAGGAAGATTAAATATATCCAACTTCACGTTTTTTCTTTTAAAGTCCATAAGGCTGTCTAGTGACTATCGCCACACACATCAATGGATACTATATGACATTTTTCACAAATCAATGTACATGCATGATGACAAACTAAAAAACCTGACCACTATTACCATTTCTAAATTTTACAAGAAATCATCGGATTTGTTTTCATGCTGTTTAGACCCAAACCCAAATGAATTTTTGGGCCAACAGGATATTTTTCTATTCCTTAAAATTTCAAGTTCATGGTGGGCTGCCGTCTCTGGGGTCGCACAGAGTCGGACACGACTGAAGTGACTTAGCAGTAGCAGTAGCAGTAATGATAGTAAAGATTTTACAGGAGCTAGAGTTTGCCCCTCACTTCCTATATCTGCTTCTCTTATCATCAAAAAGAAGAATTTTGTAAGCTGACAGTGACTCATCAACTTGATTGGCTGTAAAATTTCAGTATGCTATAGTTTCTAAAGCTGGTGTTAATGTATTGCTATAAAGTGCTAAATATTGTCAAAGGCTGTGTGTCAGTCATCCATTTAAAACACTGATTGTAAAGTTGTGATGTGTTTTAGTGTTTTGCTTAAAATTAACAACATATAGCTAAGTGATTGTGTGGTGGGAGATGAAGTCAGCCTCATTAATTTTATAGCAAGATTGTTTTATGTTTTCATTAATGAAATCCAAAACTCTGACAGCATCTCATGTCCCTGGAACACAGAGTAAATGCTTATTTGTCTGGGCAATACCACGGAAGGTCCTTTGCACCCCAAGGTGCGTCTTTTGCTTTTAGTCCTTCTTAGTGAAAAGGCAAAACTGCTCTGGTTTGCAAAGTGCTGTATACATTTCAACGTGACTTCCTAAGATGAACCTGGGATGAATTTTAAACTCTTTGATACATGGCTGTTGAGCTTGGTTTTCCAAGACTATCTCGTTTATCAGGAGATAGTTTAGTTTCATAAACTGAGAACGTAGGGGCTATTTTCCTTTTCCTAAAATTGTTATAAAACTCATAATGTTACTGCAGTGATGATCTTATAAACAGTCAATTCAATGGAAAAAATGTAAATCATATTAGACCTTTTATTCCCAGGAAAGCAAACATCCAACCGGTTGAATTTTTTACTACAGTCTTAGCATGTAGTAGATAATTCCACACTCTAAATGTGTAGGTTAAAAACTATTTCTTTATTTAGCTCCTCCCTGACTTTTTCTTCTGTAAGCAGCAAGTATTTTAAATAATTAAATCATTTTCTTGCAGTTGCTGTGAGGAAACTGGTAAGAGAGAAGAGAAGATGTGAGCTGCTCTAAATAAACACATTTATGCATACAGGACCAAATTTACAAGTCATTCTGAATTCCATAAGAACTCTATTTGCCCCAGTCCTTGACACACCAGAGACAGGACTGTCATACTCTGATCCACTTTCCTGACAATGCACATGTATGTAGTAACTGCATAGTCATTCTTAAAACCAGCAGAATCATGCCAAGAACTGCACCACACACTGAAAAGTAATCACTAGCATATCAGCAAACATAAGTCATTTTATACTGAATTTAAACTGATTTTGTTTCAAGGACGCAATAGGGGAAGGATGGGAAAGAAACATTAGCATGTTCAATTAAACAGAAATAACTCCCAGGCACTAAAATATGCAAAAGAATTGTGTGCACCTCCCAAACTGCAGAGGGCCAAAAACATGGGCCCAGTGGTAAGGTGGAAAGACAAACTGACTGATGGAGGTAGCCAGAAGAACAGGACAGACCAGGTGGGCAGATCTGGACTGGGGTACAAGTTGCACAATTCAAAAGACCTGGGACAATTTTCTGAACCTTACTGAACTGGGAAAGTTGCACACAGGGACCTCTGTGATGGGGTCTCCATCTCTGCAGCCTCATCTGTTGGTACCACCCTACCTTTCTCTGCTCCACTTTCCGGTCCTTGAATATAACCTGAGATATTCAAACCACGGGACTTCACTTAGATGTTCACCCTGTAACTTTCTTCACTGTATCCCAGGCGTCTACATCTCAATCTCCAAGGTTTAGGCTGCAGTAGTGATATTTAATTTTTTTTTTCAATTTAACAGCTCAGATCAGGTCAAGGGGCATCTTAAATATTTAGTTTAAATACTAAATATTGTTTGTTTGAAAACAAAGAACCAAGACTGGTATTTAAAATTACTTCTGCGAATGATATGTAAAGTACTGGGTTGGTCAAAAAGTCTGTTCCAGTTAAGGAAAACCTGAATGAACTTTTTGGCCAACCCAATAAATTGAAACAAATATAAGTTAAAGGTAGAGATACAAGACGGGAGGCAGGGCAGAAATAGGTTGAAACAGTGGATAAGGAAAACAACGAGAGAAAATATATTTTAGAAATTAAATTCACAGTATTTAGAAACCTGATAAAATATGGGAGTATGAGTTGGAGGCAATCAACAACTCAGGAGGTTTGAGGATAGATAGTACATAATGGCACCATTAACAGAATTTGGAAAATCAGATTGTTAGGGGAAGCACACTGACTGAAACCACCCATCCTGGCCAGGCACCATAGTAACCATTTGCAAGAGTTGTTTTATGACAGGAGGTCCTGGTGAAGAACAGGGAACTAACAAGCCACCACTAACCAGAAGAGTTCGGCAAAGGTCAAAAGGAGACACCACATGTCCGACCACCTCCCAGAATCCTTCTCTCTGGCATCCATTTGGCTGAACAAGGCGTGCACCACCGGAAGGACTCTGAGTCAGAATGATTGGCTAAAGACAACCCAGAAACTAATCCCATCTCCATAAAACATGAGACTGCAAGCCACGTGGCAGAGCTGTTCTCCTGGGTTCCCTTACCCTACTGCTCTCCACCCAGGTGCCCTTTCCCAATAAAATCTCTTGCTTTGTCAGCACATGTGTCTCCTCAGACAATTCATTTCCGAGAGTTAGACAAGAGCCAAGTTTCTGGCCCTGGAAGGAGTCCCCCTTCCTGCAACAAGGTGAACAAGAAGGTTCCATTTATTGCAGTTAAAAAGACTGATTTTTCAATTCTATAGTATTTTATATCCTCTATCATATAATTTATATAAGATAAACTTTATATAAATTTATCAAATTATTGAAAGAATACAGGCCCAAATGTCTAGAATAATCGTATAACAGTGAGACAGTTGATTATAACACTGAAATAATTTATACTCCACCTTGGAGTAAAATGGACTTCCCTGGTGGCTCAGATGACAGAGAATCTGCCTACAACGCAGGACACCTGGGATCTATCCCTGGGTTGGGAAGATCCCCTAGAGAAGAAAATGACTACCCACTCCAGTATTCTTGCCTGGAGAATTCCATAGACAAAGGAGCCTGGTGGGCTACAGTTCATGGGGTCACAAAGAGTTGGACTTGACTGAGCGACTAACACTCTTACTTTGGAGTAAAATACCTTATACAGGTGCTGCCTTTAGACCAATGGTTTGCAAATTCAAAGACTTATGCTCAAGTCATGATGCCTCTGACATTTATTTATTTCTCAGTAGAAATTAGAGGACTGAACAAGATGATCAATATGGGTCCCTTCAGTTCTAAAATTCTAGAATCTAGGGCAGCTTCTTTTATTTCTGTTTCCTTCTTACACTTTCCAAGATCACTTGAAGATTGTATGAGGGTGTGATGGAACAGACACTACAAACTCAATTCTCCAAAACAGTTAGGAATATCCAGTAACCAAGACCTGGAAATTCTGCACTAACAAAAAAAAAAGTACCAAATGCCAGCCTGAATTTTTCTTCTTGAATTCTCAGACTGATTAACTGCATCACTACATGTTCATTATTCTTAGACTTGAGCTATATATTGAATTTGGTTCCTCACAAAGGAGAAACATTTTCATTTATCTTTTTAGTTTGATCCAAAGGTTAAAAGAATCAATTATGGAAAATCAATTATGAAGATGTGAAAGGGAAGAATGAGGACACCAACAATTAAAATGGGCAGGACTCTTCACAGATAGCCTCTCTTTGATCATAAATTATCATTATTCCTTTTTTCTTCTTCTTCCTTTTTTTAAAAGGATAAAAGAACTAAGACTCAAAAAGTTGAATAATTTATCCAAGATCATACAAGTTATGACAGTAAGTGGTCAGGTCAGGTCTGACACCAAACCTCTGCCATTTACTGCTTAACTTCCTCCTCCTTTGTGAAGTTTTCTTTGATTCTCTCAGTTCAGGCTTAATTTTTACTTCTCTGAATTCCTATTTAATGTTCAGCCATTATGACTGGCTTATCTCCTAGTAAAGTATAGAGATTGTGTGTTCATGTGTGTCTGTTGTGTGTGTGTGTGTGAATCTTTAAAGAAATTAGCAGAGCATGGATTAAAGAATATTATAAAATAATATACACTTTTACAGAAATCCTAATAAACACTAACAAATATCAACAAATCACAGTCTCTATATTGAAATGCTAAGTGGGGGAAATATATTTCAATAACATCTTAAGCATTTTTTTAAACTACAAAAAAAATTTGTTTGTGAATTTCAACCATATACCAAAGACGAAATTAGCATAAATGACTGAAATTTATAAGCAAGGTGACTGGATATTTGTAGTGAAAATCAAAGTTAATAAGACCTATACCTTTATGTTTATAAAATATAAATGAACATTTTTAGCTTTGGAGGGTAAGAATGTACTTTTGTGCACGTATTTATTTGTCTAGAGGATTTCTCTAGGAAAACAACACCAAGGTCAAGAGAGAATTGCACACCTAAGGTCCTGCTTCATAGTTTCTATAGTAGGCTTTGTCAAGGACCTTTATAAACAGATGCATTAGACTAGCCAACTAAGTTGAGGCTTGGCTTTATCTATTTACACAGCGCATGAAAAATGAGAAGGTAAGGGTCCTCTATAGAGAATCACCTGCTCTCCATCTTCTTCTGTAATTTAAATATAGTCCCAAGAATTGAAAGCTCTTGGCTGCCTGAGGACACATCAGGAGACACTTGTAAATCAACCAGTGACGAGTGCTATAGCAGCCCACGATAACGTCTCTCCTTTGTGCCTGGCAGGAAACGGAAAATGCTCCAGGCAGGTGCCAGCTGTCCCCTTCAGGTGTTAAATTTTCCATGCAAAGCCCTAGGGTTTTTTTAAAACACTGAAAAACCTAAGGTAAGTGGCAAATAAGATTGAGTGTATCTTCAGGCAAAACCACCAGTTTAAAAGGAAGGTGTTCAGAAGAGAATGTTATTTCGTAGATATATCGAGGTCCCTAAACAAAGAATAGGCATTTGATAAAATTCAAACAGCTGCATTTTTCTACATAATTATGTTAGATCATATACATTAGAGACAAATTTTGATTAAAAACAGTATGTAAAGATGCTGATAAATAGTAGACTTTATCATTAAAGCTCCCCTATTGAAGAATTTGAGTTGCCTCTTCATAATTTCCCCTTCAGGGGACAGGATTTCAAGGGTTTTCAATTTGAAATGCCCCATCTTCTACTCGAAAGTATATTATACTTGTCATTGCAGACCCTATGACACACTTTAAGATTTGCCTTAAACATTTTTTCTAATTATAAAAGTAAATCACAGTCTTTGTAGAAAAGTGAGGGGGAAAGTATAAAGAAGAAAATAGAGAATATTTATTGATCTACAATATTAACCAATATTTGCACACTGGTCTATTGCCTCACATCATTTTTCTTTCCCTCTTTATTTCTAAAAATTAAGATAATTCTGGTATAGTTTTAAAATATGCACTATTCACTTCACCTTTAATGAGGATTTCCCCATATTTTAGGAAAGCATGGTTTTCCTACCACTTGAAATATAGTTCACTTAATGGATTCAGGTGTCTGCATTTAATTCCTGATATCCAAAGTGATATTAGGTGTAAGGTAAGGATCTGATTTTATGTTTTCTAAATTGCAAACCGATTCTCCTATTGAATGAATATTCTTTTTTCCCATTAATTTATATAAAGGCACTTTTAACACATATCAGACTCATACATTCTTGGATATATACATATGGAAACTCTGGTCTAAGATGCTTGTCTCTTAACATACCAATACTCCTTTATTCTTCTCTTTCTTGCTTTTTACAAATGTAATTCTATAGATTGTACCATCTGTTCATGCAAATTCTATCAGTAGTTTTATTTTTTTTTAATTCTTGATAATTTTTACAAATAAACTTTAGAATTATTTAAACTAGTTTCAGTAATTGAATCTTTTCTTAGAATTGCATCCTAAGAAATTTCTTAGAATTTCTAAGTTAGTTGTAGAAGACTTGCTGTAGAGCTGCACTATTCAAGTGTTCCCATTTGTGGACAGAGGATTTCTACTTATCCAAGTCTTTTGGAATCCTCAGACAGATATGTTACTTGCTCATTTCCTTTCAAGTAATTCCTCAATATTTTGTGGTTTTGAACTTTATCAAGTAGAGTTTTTCATTTTATTTTTAACTGATTCTTCATGGTATAATTCCTAAATTCCAATTTACTTTTAATGCTCAACATTTTCTTCTCTCCTTATTTAAACTCTATGCATCCAAGAAGTCCCAGATTAAGTCCTCTCTCTTCTACAAAACAAAAAATCTCAAACAATATGGGCTCTGAGATCAGAAGATGAAAATTTGAGACTTTGCCTCTGAGTTATTCTTTATTCAGAAAATAGGAATGTACACTTATTGTGCATGGCTATTGTAAGCACTGAGATAATGTAGAGGATCTGAAATATTACATAGTGAATAAATGGACACCATTATTTGTTATGTGGGGCTATAACGTGGTTCATCTTCCATAATGTGCAACACTTTTCCAATTACACAAACGAAATCACAATATAAACCCAGGATATAGGTTCATATACTCATTCAATAAGTATAATGAAGGCAATTTAGTTAAGTGATTAGGAACTACCACTCTGCAGCCAGTCTGCCTGGGTTCAAATCTCAGCATCACCAATTATTATCAATGGGACTTTAAGTTCCCAAATACCTCATGCCTCAGTGTTCTTATCTGTAAAATGGGATAGTAATAGTATCTCACCCCATAGGGACTGTCATATTTAAATGAGTTAACATATATAAGGCAGTGTTGAAAATCAGACCAGATCAGATCAGTCGCTCAGTTGTGTCTGACTCTTTGCGACCCCATGAATCATAGCACATCAGGCCTCCCTGTCCAACACCAACTCCCAGAGTTCACTAAGACTCATGTCCATCGAGTCAGTGATGCCATCCAGCCATCTCATCCTCTGTCGTCCCCTTCTCCTCCTGCTCCCAATCCCTCCCAGCATCAGTCTTTTCCAATGAGTCAACTCTTTGCATGAGGTGGCCAAAGTCCTGGAGTTTCAGTTTTAGCATCAGTCCTTCCAAAGAAATCCCAGGGCTGATCTTCAGAATGGACTGGTTGGATCTCCTTGCAGTCCAAGGGACTCTCAAGAGTCTTCTCAAACACCATAGTTCAAAAGCATTAATTCTTCGGTGCTCAGCTTTCTTCACAGTCCAACTCTCACATCCATACATGACCACTGGTAAAACCATAGCCTTGACTAGATGGACCTTTGTTGGCAAAGTAATGTCTCTGCTTTTTAATACGCTGTCTAGATTGGTCCTAACTTTCCTTCCAAAGAGTACGCATCTTTTAATATCATGGCTGCAGTCACCATCTGCAGTGATTTTGGAGCCCAGAAAAATAAATTCTGACACTGTTTCCACTGTTTCCCCATCTATTTCCCATGAAGTGATGGGACCAGATGCCATGATCTTCGTTTTCGGAATGTTGAGCTTTAAGCCAACTTTTTCACTCTCCACTTTCACTTTCATCAAGAGGCTTTTTAGTTCCTCTTCACTTTCTGCCATAAGGGTGGTGTCATTTGCATATCTGAGGTTATTGATTTCTCCCAGCAATCTTGATTCCAGCTTGTGTTTCTTCCAGTCCAGCATTCCTCATGATGTACTCTGCATAGAAGTTAAATAAGCAGGGTGACAATATACAGCCTTGACGAACTCCTTTTCCTATTTGGAACCAGTCTGTTGTTCCATGTCCAGTTCTAACTGTTGCTTCCTGACCTGCATACAAATTTCTCAAGAGGCAGGTCACATGGTCTGGTATTCCCATCTCTTTCAGAATTTTTCACAGTTTATTGTGATCCACACAGTCAAGGCTTTGGCATAGTCAATAAAGCAGAAATAGATGTTTTTCTGGAGCTCTCTTGCTTTTTCCATGATCCAACGGATGTTGGCAATTTGATCTCTTGTTCCTCTGCCTTTTCTAAAACCAGCTTGAATATCAGGAAGTTCACAGTTCACATATTGCTGAAGCCTGGCTTGGAGAATTCTGAGCATTACTTTACTAGCGTGCAAGATGAGTGCAACTGTGCAGTAGTTTGAGCATTCTTTGGCATTGCCTTTCTTTTTGATTGGAATGAAAACTGACTTTTTCCAGTCCTGTAGCCCCTGCTGAGTTTTCCAAATTTGCTGGCATATTGAGTGAAGCACTTTCACAGCATCATCTTTCAGGGTTTGGAATAGCTCAAGTGGAATTCCATCACCTCCACTAGCTTTGTTCATAGTGATGCTTTCTATGGCCCACTTGACTTCACATTCCAGGATGTCTGGCTCTAGGTCAGTGATCACACCATCGTGATTATCTGGGTCATGAAGATCTTTTTTGTACAGTTCTTCTGTGTATTCTTGCCATCTCTTCTTAATATCTTCTGCTTCTGTTAGGTCCATACCATTTCTGTCCTTTATCGAGCCCATCTCTGCATGAAATTTTCCTTTGGTATCTCTGATTTTCTTGAACAGATCCCTAGTCTTTCCCATTCTGTTGTTTTCCTCTATTTCTTTGCATTGATCGCTGAAGAAGGCTTTCTTATCTCTTCTTGCTATTCTTTGGAACGCTGCATTCAGATGTTTATATCTTTCCTTTTCTCCTTGGTTTTTCACTTCTCTTCTTTTCACAGCTATTTGTAAGGCCTCCCCAGACAGCCATTTTCCTTTTTTGCATTTCTTTTCCACTGGGATGGTCTTGATCCCTGTCTCCTGTACAATGTCAAGAACCTCATGCCACAGTTCATCAGGCACTCTATCTATCAGATCTAGGCCCTTAAATCTATTTCTGAACTACTATATAAGGGGATGTTGTTATCATCTTTATTGTCTATCATCATTTGTCCTTGTACGATATACTAAGCACTGAGCTGGATACAATGGTAAATCAAAACTCACCTAGTCCCTGATGTCATATGCACGATACTGGATGCTTGGGGCTAGTGCACTGGGACAACCCAGAGGGATGGTATGGGGAGGGAGGAGGGAGGAGCGTTCAGGATGGGGAACACATGTATACCTGTGGCGGATTCATTTTGATGTATGGCAAAACCAATGCAATATTGTAAAGTTAAAAAATTAAATTAAATTAAATAAATAAATAAATAAAAGTTGAGTCAGTCACACATTAATGTAGTTACTGGCACATATTAATTGTTCAATAAATATTATCTATTATTATTGTTAAAAAAAAAAAGATCTAAATGATTGGGTGAGAAAGGGAAGTAAGGGGAGCACAAAAGGCAGGGTGACCGTAATTATGAAGAAATCTTGAACTTGTAATGAATAAACTAGCAATGCTCATACTGAAACAACCCTAAAAATCAGCCACTCTGCTGTTTTTAAACTTTTATGCCATGACCTATGAGTGGTTCTTAAAATCAGTGTAGTGAGTCACAAACAGCATACCTTTAAAGAAAAGAGTAATCAAGCACATCACGTATAGTAACAGGAAGTAATAGTTCTTGAAGCTTTTACTTCAGTTGCAAGATATGTGTGTACTGGGTTGCCATGTACAACAAAGTACTAATCTTCAGTGAAGTAAAAAAGAAAAAAATGGAAACTCACAGACCTAGTCCAGTCTTCCTCTTTTACAAACAATGAAACTAAGGTAGAGGAACACTGAGTGATGTCTTTAGCTCTGATAGCTGATCAAGAGATAGAACCATGATAGAACCTTAACCACTTCATGCATGGCTCTTCCCTTCCTATCACTTTGCCTCTTTTCAGCTGCATTTTTGCTCCCTTCATAATTGAGTTCCACCAAGAATAAGTAAAACTTAAGGGAACCTCTAAATGAGTTTGCCCATCATGAAATGAAAAGCCTTAAAAGAATTACTGAGTGAATTACAGGAAGAAATGAAGAGGTGAGTTATGGTAAGGCTCTCACGCCAACTTAACAAGAGTATCAGTGGAAACCAAAAACATTCAAAGATGCATGTTTTTTTGGCAAAAAAAAAAAAAAAAAGGCCAAAAATATAAAAGCCAAGGATTTGATGACAGAAACTTAAAAAACAAAGAAAACCTGAGGTACTTTGAGTATAAGATGCAAATCTTTGAAATGGACATTTTAGGGTGTCTGTCTGTAGTCCTGGACTACCCAACTGCAAAAGGAAAACAATCATTGCCTCTGTACAATGTGGTCCATCCTTGGGTGACTGACTGGGTCCTTCACTTCTCTTCCCAATTTTAGGGGTCACAGCACAGGCGTAGGTATAATGCCAGAGGCTGATTAAAGCAGGTCGCAATCTGTCTGGGAGAGTTTCTGTATCATCCTTCATAGGGACAGGGACCAGACAAGATGACCTCTCTTGCTGCCTTCCAATTAATTCAATCAGCCTCTGCTTCTATCAGACACCTTAAGTGATGCAAACCATCTACTCAACACCAAGTCCTCACCAGGAATCAGTAAACATAGAGGCTGCAGACTGTGCTTAATGAACAAGTGGGATTCATCTTTCAGTGACCATTCTTGATTTACACCTTGTTTCTAAATAGTATTTTTTCTCTCCTAATGATCTGAAACTTCATGAAGGTTGGTGACTGGATCTGCCTCCTGAGAATACCCACTGGGCATAGTATGATGCCTAAATACATCTTAAGTGAGTATCAATGTCTGTTAAACCAACTTGCATCAAGTTTCTTTCTAAAGAAGGCTTATATCAATAAAATAATCCCAATTAGCTGTGCATAACACCTCCATCTCCTTTGTTTTAATATTCTATGAAGTGTTACTCCAGGAAACTATTATGGGATATAATAAAGTTCAACTTGGAAAACTTCTGTCAAATAAACTAAAGCTATGCCTTTCATTTTTATGTTCAAATAAATGTACATAAAAGATAGCATCAGTAGGGGTGTTCTGTTTTTTGTTTCTCTCCACTCAGACTGGTAGGATAATTTCCATAATAGAGGAAACAGAACATCTGAGACTAACTGTCTTAGACAGTGTTGAAACAACAGATCCAAGATGAGGTAAGTGTTCATTTCAAACTCCTTATAAATCAGGAACCTGTGACTGTACTTGTTCACTTCCTAAATAATCAATAAAACATCAGTATTCATTAAGCCAAACTGATACACACAGTTGCCCAAGATCAAACATTGTGGTTTTTTACTAGAAATTTACAACAGAGTAGATTTGCTTCACATCATTTTTTAAAAAAATCTAACTGGTATAAACTGTAGTTTCCTTCACCATTATATATAAACTTAATAATAGCTCATGATTTAGTGTGAGTCCTGTGTGGACCTAGAATACCTATATGGACCTTTCCAAGACAAACGTGGAATTCTAGCTTTGTAACCCTGAAGACTGTTCTGGCAACCAGCTCTGGTTTGAACTGGAAAGTCAGAGCACAGCCAGATGGACTCTCCCATTATTACCCCTGTATGTGAATGCAAAGAAAAAGAAATTGAAAATATTTCCATCTTTAAACTTTTAATGCATGCAAATGCAAAAAAGAATTGAAAATATTTTCATCTTTAAACTTTCATCACATGCTTTAAATACCAAAACACATTTTGTGAGGAAAATTATAAATAGAATTTGATATATTTAGAACCAATGTGAAAATTGTATCCTGAGATGCACTTTTAAATTTATTTCTTTAAAATCTGCTTTTTTGAGTCTGTTCCCAGTGGTTTATTTTTACTCCCCAAATTATGTTACTAGTATCAAGGACTTGAGTAGAAAACAGGGAGATATGATAAAGGAAACATGTAGATTTAATGGCTCAAATGTACAAATTTTCATAAACAGTCTTCTTTTTAGAGGCTAAGACGAAGAGACATTCAGTGGGATCTACTGTGAGCCAACATCCATGCTAGACAAGTAGGATATGTTTTTACACAACCCCTATAATAACTCCATGAAGCAAATTTTATTATTCTTTCCATTTTTTAAGATGAGGATGTACGTACATACTAACTTGCTTCAGTCGTGTCTGACTTTTTGCAACCCTATGGACTGTAGCTTGCCAGGCTCCTCTGTCCATGGGATTCTCTAGGCAAGAATACTGGAGTGGGTTGCTATGCCCTCATCCAGGGGAATCTTCCCTATCCAGAGACCAAACCCACATTTCTTATGTATCCTGCATTACCAGGCAGGTTCTTTACCATGAGTGCCACTGAGGAAGCCCCCCATGCACAGAGTAACATCTCAGTAAATGTACCCTCCATTCCATCCCTCCATGCTTGTCATCTCAGAATCAAAGGGTCCTTTCTTCTGCCATGTAATGAAAAGTTACAAATAGACTTAGGTCCTATCCCTACTGATTACCTCTTGTGGCAACCTCTTATCCTTCACTTTCTAAGTACAATCCTATAGCCAATTATGTTCCTTCATAATAACTAATTATTCTATCCCACACTCTAATGGCTTAATAATAAATATGATAAATAAAGAAGACTCAACACCTCTCTATAGTTATCATAATTAGCATGTATAGACTTTTTGTTGATTAACTGGATGTGTTGATCTCATTTGGAAAAAGATCAGATTAATGTGACAAAGTGCTTTTGAACTGCATGGCTGTTTTTCACTCTTTTTCTCAGTTAAGTTCACAGATGGAGTCATTTTCAGTCTGCTGTATTCTCAGTCTGCAAATGCTCTTTTCCTCACAATATTGACTCTTTTCTACCCCCATAGTCAGGGGCTATGTCTAACCAAGTTATGAGGGAGACCAATTTCATTTCCAATTCTTCTTGCTTCTGTAGTTCTTGATCATGTTTCTCCTCTAAACAGCCATGCTTTCCTGTCCCTTCATTCCTGCCCAACAAGTGCCTGACACCAGCAAGATAAACCGATTCACAAAGAGATATTCATGGCTGATAATGTTCAAGGTGGGACCAGCCTGAGATTATTTTCTTGACGTGCCTTCACTTCTGGAATGTTTGTAATCAGCATATTGTATGTAAGAAAGAATTGCCAAATATAGATGGCCATTTATTTCAACTATTCCAATAATGATCCTCTCCCCAGATTTCTAGGAATCAACAAAGAGGGGAGGGACAACTCCAGCCAAATTCTACAGTATTCCTTTTTTATCAGATACTAGTCAACTGAAATTACTTATGGAAAAAACATTTAGCTTTAAAAAGATTTCCTATGTATAACTTTTATTAATAACATTTCTACCTTTCTTCAAAGATAAAAATTCACTATTAAAAATACAGAAAAAACATTGTCAAATATTATCAAACCAATTGCTATTTTCCTCTCAATCTAATTAAAAAAAACCCTGCCTATCAAGATCTTTTATTCCTGTTATAGTTTCAAAATGATGAATAATTTTCTATTTACTTTGATCAATTTTCCAGGTGGTATCTCATCTTCTTTATTACATAATTTACCATTTATATTGTTTCGCTCTTTCTTTTCTTCATAATCATCCCCAGCTTTTACTTGCTATGGCATAGACTTCTGTGCTTCAATAATTTGCTAGATCTTTTAATTCTATTTTTGGATATTTGATCTCATCTCCTGCACATATTTGTAGGTCATCACATCTCAATTATGGGCTTCCCTGGTGGCTCAGATGGTAAAGAATCTGCCTGCAATGCAGGAGACCCAAGTTCAATCCCTGGGTCAGAAAGATCCTCTGGAGAAGGGAATGGCTACCCACTTCAGTATTCTTGCCTGGAGAATTCCATGGACAGAGGAGGCTGACAGGCTACAGTCCATGGGGTTGCAAGAGTCAGACACGACTGAGCAACTAACACTTCACACCTCAAATATGCAAATTCTTCAAAGAAGGTAAATTCCACGGAAATATAATTCTTAGTACCTTCAGTAATTTTCAAAGAAATTCCTAATCCTTTGATTTTATGATCAATTTCATTATCTTAGCTAAAATATGTCAGCTGAGAATAAAATTCAAATAACTAAAGATGAGGAGGAAATTCCCACCTATTTCTTTCTATTTCAAAGTATCATATTAGAAAATTCACTTCTACCATTTACTTCCTTCAATCAACCTTTGGTCAAAAACAACAATAGTCATCTAAAAAAGGTATGGTTATCCTATCATTCAAAAACTTCTTTCCGATACCCTTTATATTTATTTTATTCCTTACTCTCCAAATTATATGTGCTTTTTAACATTTTCCATCCTACTGATACTACAATCTTCCTGAATATTGCCCCCTTTTTTCCAGAGTCACTCAAATATCTCTTAGGCCTTAATATGTGAGAAAATTTGGTTTCCCTATCTATTGCAGTGGTAAAATACAATTACATTAAAGGACATAAAGAGTGAATTCTAGTTTATTCTTTACATGGTCTTTATCAAAAGTATACAGTTAAATATACACTTAGTAGCAAACCAAGACAACATTGAGACTAATTAGGCCTAGGCTCTAGGAAATGAGTTCACAGATTATACCTGTGAGACACCATTCAGGTCGATTCAGTCAATTTAAAACAAAATAATAAATCAGCTCAGAGGTAGAAGAAAAAAAAACTGTCAATAGTTCTGCTTTTCAGCTGATATAAATGCAACCTTTATGAAAGATAAGCTATTCTGCACTTGGAAATAGATCTCATGCTGTCCAGATCCTATTTAAGATCTTATAACATAGGGCATTCTAACTTTGAAACAGCCTTTGAACCACCTATACGACAAGGAAGAAAGAGAATTAGAACAAGGAGCAGAAGGGATCAGCATCAAACATGATACAAATGAATACAGATAGAAAAATAAGATGTTTTGTTTCCAGTATACACGTAGGTTTCTACAATATGATTTATGGCATACAGTGAGATAATCACTATAAACATCTTACATATTTTACACTTATTTTGCATTTCCTGCTTGCCAGAAGCCACCTTGAAAAAATCTAACCTAGCTTAATAATGTTCAAAAGACTAACAACTACCACAAAAAATGGCAATGAAACACAACCGCAGTGTAATTACTGTTCAGCAAGGAGCGGAATGGAAGCATCCTTTCTCTAGCTGTAATCAGTTTATAATTATGGCCCTGCAAACAAGGCAACACATAAAGAAACAGCAAGAAACTCCTACTCAGCTTCCATGTTATAAATTTATGGGGTCTTGGAGCTTTTTATCTTCACCGCCCTGACAAATGACAGAGACTCCAAAGTTCTTCAGCAGTTGCTCCCTTCATCAGCACCAGCATCCAGACCAGATGTACAGGTTAATGTTCCACAGAAGCTAATTTATTTTTTTAATGCTAAAACCCCATAGAGCATGACAAATAACACAGGTTTAAAATATAAATAATTAAAACTAAACATTAGGAGAAAGTAGCTACAATAACAAGCTTAAACTAACACGAAGCATGCTCTTTTTAAAACATGTGGATATCATCTAATTGTATGACTTGCTAAAATGATTTTATTTCAGTGGGATAGAAAGTGTGAGTTGCCTTCTGCTACTGTAATCATTTACATCTTCTATAGAGTGACTTTGTAGAGAAGTTTGCTGTATAGATTATGCTATACAGACTCAGAGATCAATTTATCTTGAAAAGAAAGATCATAAAGACTCTTTTAATGTATTTAAAGAGTTGAATACTCTTTTGTCTAACTGGTAGTTTAGAGTATGGAATTCACTATCTGTTTAATTGCAAAAGCAGTCTATGTAAGAGCATATTCTTAAAGATATTGTCCATGAAATTCTAGCTTTTTTAAAACAAACCAAAAAAAAAAGCACATGATTAGCATAATCAAAGTACACATTGAAATTTCTTTTTGTTTGGTAAATATGGAGTTACCGTACTTGCTAAAGAGAAATCTGTTATGAAACTTAATAAGGATGAAAGAGATAATATACACATTCACATCTACATTTTAAATCAAATGTTGGGTATTGGGCTTTGCGAGCTCCCGCAAAGATACCCTGCTTATTTAACTTATATGCAGAGTCCATCATGCCGACTACTGGACTGGATGAAGCACAAGCTGGGATCAAGATTGCTGGAAGAAATATCAATAACCTCAGATATGCAGATAACACCACACTTATGGCAGAAAGTGAAGAGGAACTAAGAGCCTCTAGATGAAAGTGAAAGAGGAGAATGAAAAAACTGGCTTAAAACTCAGCATTCAAAAAACTAAAATCATGGCATCTAGTCCCATCACTTCATGACAAATAGATGGGCAAACAATGGAAACAGTCACAGACTTTATTTTCTTGAGTTCCAAAATCACTGCAGATGGTGACTGCAGCCATGAAATTAAAAGACACCTGCTCCTTGGAAGAAAAACTATGACAAACCCAGACAGCATATTAAAAAGCAGAGACATTACTTTGCCAACAAAGGTCCATCTAGTCAAGGCTATGGTTTTTCCAGTAGTCATGTATGGATGTGAGAGTTGGACCATAAAGAAAACTGAGTGCCAAAGAACTGATGCTTTTGAACTGTGGTGTTTGAGAAGACTCTTGAGAGTCCCTGGACTGCAAAGAGATCCAACCAGTCCATTCTAAAGGAGATCAGTCCTGAATATTCATTGGAAAAACTAATGCTGAAGCTGAAACTCCAATATTCTGGCCACCTGACATGAAGAACTGTCTCACTGGAAAAGAATCATGCTGGGAAAGCTTGAAGGCAGGAGGAGAAGTGGATGACAGAGGATGAGATGGTTGGATGGCATCACCAACTCAATGGACATGAGTTTGAGCAAGCTCCAAGAGTTGGTGATGGACAGGGAAGCTTGGCATGTTGCATATGATGGGGTCACAAAGAGTCAGATACAACTGAGCAACTGAACTGAACTGGTGGCTCAGTGGTAAAGAATCCACCTGCTAATGCAGGCGATGCTAGCTCGATCCCTGGATCAGGAAGATATCCTGGAGAAGGAAATGGCTACCCATTCCACTATTCTTGCCTGGGAAATCCCAAGGACAGAGGAGTCTGGTGGGCTACAGTCCATTGGGTCGCAAAGATACGGACACAATTTAGTGACTAAACAGAAACAACATTGGGCTTTGCATTAGTATTTATTCACACAGTTGCATTTGTCATTTTAGTAAACCATTGTATCAGCATTTTATTTAAAAGATTGCTTCTTTTTCATTAAAAAACTATGGCTATAAGTCTTGGAGGTGAATCAGCTATGTGCTCAGATGGTTG
Organism: Bos indicus; assembly: GCF_029378745.1. Lineage (NCBI taxonomy): Eukaryota > Metazoa > Chordata > Mammalia > Artiodactyla > Bovidae > Bos > Bos indicus. Next base: position 91,383,750 of record NC_091763.1, read on the forward strand.
TGCCAAGGAGATCAGAGAGTGAAGAAAAATTTGCCAAGTCAGAGACCACCTCTGGAGCCAGGATGCACTAATAGAGACAGGAACATATGGTAAGGATGGTTCAGAGTCCAAACAGGTGAAGGTGAATGGGGAAGAGCAGCAGTGATGCCCCATGAACCGTAGGTGCAGACAGGAATGAATGGAGACTCAGGGAGAAAGAGGCTCTGAGTGCAAGGACTCGACATGAACTCAATGGGTGCTGACTGCTTTGCTAGACTGTGAAATATGAGTCTGATGTTTTTCCTATTTGGGGGAGGGGGGCTAAATAGGAAGTTTGAGATTCTCATTAACTCTTTGGGATCACTAGGGTGCCATTTGATAAATGACAGTGCCAATGTTCTGGTGTTCTAAATGGAGCCCAAGCATCTGTTGGAATAAATGTACATCCCAAAGCGGCCAGCATATTAATATAGAGTGTGACCACACCCAAAGAATGCATCTGAGTGATAAGGACTGGTACATGTCATACATGCAGTTATTCTATTAAAGAGACAGAGAAGCTGAAACAGAGAGAGAGGTCTATTAAGCCTCGCATGCATTTCTTAATAATATTATACTACTACAGCCTTACTATTCTCAAAAAGGACTGAATTTGAGATGTTGGGTTGAGATAGTTGAATCTTCACTTCCTAGCAGTTTTATTTTGACTTTCATGTACAACACAGACCTTCTATTAGCATTGTTATTTTCTTTCTACCCTCTGTACTATATTCATGTTTTAATGTAAAGCATTGTCTGTGTTGCTTCATAGGAGACAGCTTTCCAAGACCAGTTTTTTTAAGTCGTGCTGTAACCAGGGTGGCTGCCAGCTCCAGGCAGTGACTCACATGTTGAACTCTGCATACACTCAAGTACAGAAGCAAGGAGGAGGGCATTCCTTTTTCTTCTTGTGTAGGAGCTCTGAAGGGGAAACCGACTTGTAACGTCTACTGCCAATTCACAGGACTGTGTTCAAAAGCATAGCCCTTACATACTCTTTTGAAGTATTTTGCTCATAATTATAATTTGTTGCCATCAGGTGAGAAATAGACTCTTGGCCACAGCTCTTGAGTAAAGGACCCATAAGAGCGGTTAACTGAATTCTATTAAAAAAAAAAACAACTCTAAAGCAGATAAACATCAATTTTAATCAGGTCATTAATCATTGTGCTGAAATGGAACATGTAATTGCAGGGGAACAGGTTTTTTGGAAAGATGGAGAGATGGAGACAGAGATACTGAATAGCACACCTGAACATTCTGTGTTCTTCCTCAATGCAGTATCAGATGATGCTGAGTTTTCTTCAGAAATTAGGAGTGCCTGGTATTTGTTAATACCCTTTCAAAAGAAGCTCACAGACTCTAAATGAAACGTTTCCAGAGGGGCAACGAAAAGACCTGTGGTGCATGCAAAATGCTGCTATAATCTCCAGTGTCTGGCAGGATGATCCTCTGGAGGGCCAGGTTCGTGGCCACAGTGTATCTCTCGGGAACAGAGAACTGGGGAAGGCCAACGGGGGCACCGCAGGTTATTTCAGTCCTGGTGGCCTTCCACTTATGAACAGTATGCTTTCTTAATGAGAATTTTAAAAACTTTACAGTGAGCAGTGTGTTGTCTTTTTGCCAATATCCACTGATGCTGGGAACCCAAAGTAATCAAGGCTACATTAAATATTTTTTATTAGAATACAGTGGCTTTACAATGTTGTGTTAGTTTCTACTGCACAGCAAAGTGAGTCAGTGATATGTATACATATATCCCCTCTTTTTTCAAATCTCCTTCTCATTTAGGTCACGCAGAGAATTGAGTAGAGTTCCTGAGTATATAGTAGGTTCTCATTAGGTATCTCTTGTATATAGTGTCCCATGGACAGAGGAGCCTACTGGGTTCACAGTTGACAGGGTCACAAAGAGTCAGACACAACTGAGCTCCTGAACACACACACACACACTCATCAATAGTGTATATATTTTAATCTCAATCTCCCAGTTCATCCCATCTACCCCCTTCCCCGTTGGTATCCATATGTTTGTTCTCTAAGTCTCCAGTGTGGTTCCTGAGTAGGTGGTTCCTGGACAGGCCACAGCAGCAGCACCCGTCAGGGAATTTGATAGAAAAGAAACTCCTCAGGTATCACCCCAGTTTCACAGAATCAGAAACTCAGAACTGGGGCTCAGCATTCTACATTTTAACAAAGTGATTCTGAAGCACTGTGAAGTAAGAGCCACTTGTTAAAACTGTGAGCAGTTAGCTGTAATTCTACGTTACTCTCAACTCTACTCATTAATTAACCTGAATCTCATTGTCTTCCTGACTTTACCATCACAGATCTTATATTTCAAGGAGTTTCAAGCCAAAACAAATCCATGGTTCTTGAAAATAAAGCTATTTTTCTGACCTTAAAAAAAAAAAAAAACTCTCTATGTACATTACCAGGTGATTTTTCCTTCCCAGCCAGTATATTGACTCCGTTCGAGCCATTTCAGTGACTGAGGGAAACAGAACAATGTTTGCCAATGTCAACAGGATGTCTGGCCATTGTCTGTGCCCATGTTTTCTGTGGTCCCTCCTGCAGTGCCCCTCGGTGCAGAAGATACAAGCTCCTTCCTCATTCCTCACTCCCGCTCTTCTTCCTCTTTGTTGAGGTCCACTCCATAGAATTTACATCACATTCTTTCCTGCAATATAATTTGTACTGCAGAATACTCCTTCAGTTCAGTTCAGTTCAGTCACTCAGTCATGTCCAACTCTGCGACCCCGTGAATCGCAGCATGCCAGGCCTCCCTGTCCATCACCAACTCCCAGAGTTTACCCAAACTCATGTCCATTTAGTCGGTGATGCCATCCAGCCATCTCATCCTCTGTCGTCCCCTTCTCCTCCTGCCCCCAATCCCTCCCAGCATCAGGGTCTTTTCCAATGAGTCAACTCTTCGAATGAGGTGGCCAAAGTATTGGAGTTTCAGCTTCAGCATCATTCCTTCCAATGAACACCCAGGACTGATCTCCTTTAGAATGGACTGGTTGGATCTCCTTGCAGTCCATGGGACTCTCAAGAGTCTTCTCCAACACCACAGTTCAAAAGCATCAATTCTTCTGCGCTCAGCTTTCTTCACAGTCCAACTCTCACATCCATACATGACCACTGGAAAAACCATAGCCTTGACTAGACAGACCTTTGTTGGCAAAGTAATGCCTCTGCTTTTTAATATGCTGTCTAGGTTGGTCATAACTTTCCTTCCAAGGAGTAAGCGTCTTTTAATTTCATGGCCGCAATCACCATCTGCAGTGATTTTAGAATACTCCTTCATGTTCATGCTAATCCCCTAAACCTCCTTTCCCCTCCCAGAAACAGAAGAAACGTGGGAGTGTGTCGTAGAAATCAAGCTGCCATGTGAAACTTTTCAGGACAGTTCTACCAGCTCATTTTCAAATATTCACCGGGTTATTTGTTTCCTTTTTATACTTGTAATAAAAAGTGTCCTTTTTTTTCTTTTTTTTTTTACTTCCTTTCTGAGCTATACTTTAAAACTTAAAGTAGTGGTTTCCTTGTAACAGCTACCATCCCACTGCACTTTTAGCTTTTTTTTTTTTGCCTGGTTTGGTCTGTTCTAATAAAAGATGGTTATGATAGAGTAGAAAGGTCACTACGGGTCAGAAGGTTTGCATTGAAGGGATGATTCGGCACTTACAGGCTGATAAGCACATGACAGTTAAAACTCTGAGCCATGATCTCCTGATTCAGACAACAGAACTAATAATTACCCCCACCCTGCATGCTTCATATGACTTTTAAGATCAAATTTTAAAAGGTACAGGACTTACAGATACACACTATGATATATAAAATAGGTAAACAACAAGGACTTATTGTAGAGCACTCAATATCTTTTAATAACCTAGAATGGAGAAGAATCTGCAAAAGGATATATATACATACATATATATGTGTGTATGTGTGTATATATATAAGTATGTACGTATGTAGAACTCAATCACTTTGTTGTACACTTGAAACTAACACTATAAATTAACTAGACTTCAACTTTTAAAAACATAGGTTTTAAAAAATTTGAACAAACAAAACTTCCTATACCTAGGGTGATTAACAACAAAATAAAAGTATGTGAAGTCACTGCGGACACAGTAAACCTGAGTTACTAGTATCAGTGACAGAGCTGACAGACTCAAAGCAAAACCCAGTAGAATTAGGACTTGAAAGTCATCGCGTCTCCTCAGATTAAGCATGGAATCTACAGAGTCAGAATGCCACAAACCATTCAGACAAATTGATCCAACTGATTAGCCAATAAATGTTTGTGCCCTGCTAATTTGCCTCAGTCACGTCTGACTCTGTGCGACCCCATGGACACCAGGCTCCTCTGTCCATGGGAATCTCCAGGCAAGAGTACTGGAGTGGGTTGCCATGCCCTGCTCCACGGGGTCTTCCCCAGGGATCGAGCCCGCTGCATCTCTTGTGTCTCCTGCACTGGCAGGTAGGTTCTTTACCTCTAGCATCACCTGAGAAGCCCAGTCTGTAATAAAAAGCAAATAGTAATTGTTGAGTTTTGCTGAAACAGTTCTAAGTCAAAAAAACTCCAAAAGGATTGCCTAAGATATTTCCACATTTAGAGAAAAATTGGGACAAAAGGAGTCAACCTACCAAAGACCACACTACCTAAAAGAACTATGGAGATGGATTTGGGATCAATGATCCGATACAGAAATGTTTACTAATGTAAAATAGGCTCTGTGATTAATCAATAATGCCTTAATAGATTATGGGGACAATCACAGCCATAAGAAATTATTTTGAATCATTAACAGCGAGCAGTATAGATATCCACCCACTTAAAAGGGCCTTGAAAATAAATCATAATGTTTATCCCGTTTTTTTTTTTTTAATTTAGGAAAAAACACTGATTCAGAATTCTGAAATCACCAAAACACAGAGGCTAACATAAGATGTCTTTGCTCCCTTTATGTATGAAACCACATAAAAAGTGAAAAAAAGGGAAGGAAAAAAAAAAAACAAACCTAGCCCTCGGCACTAGCAGTGTTAATTCTCTACATTATATTTCCTTGTATATAATCTTGAAAAAAAGTCAGCCTATTAACCTTGTAGTGTGCATCCTACAGACGTTTTGCTCAGCATGGGCTTACAACCAATCCCAAATTGTTAGTGTCAATTTCCCAGGTTTAGTGCCTCCTAAGGTCCCTTTCTTCAGTTACTGAAGATCAGAGTCCCTTAGCTAAGCAGGGTCCTTAAAGTTAACAGACTTTCATCACAAAGACCTATTTTCCAGTTCAGAAGATAAATGCCTTTAGTTTGTTCCATAAGAAATGATGGGGCTTCCCTTGTGGCTCAGCTGGTAAAGTATCCACCTGCAATGCAGGAGACATGGGTTCAATGATAGCAAACAACAGAACGCAATTCACACTGATTTTTCTTTTTCTTTTGAAAACCATCTTTCTAGTTCATATTACTTATTCTTATATATGAAAATAAAGTGTTCATTCTTATTCAATGTGTTAGCTATACCCTGTGATTTTATTATTCTGAAATTTTCCTTTGAGTAGCGTAAAAGCATAGGATTATTTTCTTTAAAGAAAGAGAAACATATGGCGGTTCCAGTCCGGCAGTGACCAAGGCTTTGCCGTCGAGAGGCCTAACTGGCGACTGCCGGCGTCTCCACCTATCAGGGTGGAATGAGTTGAAAAGAAAAAAAAAAGAAAGAGAAACATTAGTGATTGCTAATATGCTCTAAAACAGAGTTTTCAATGTATGGTCCACAAACTACCTGCAATGGAATTAACTAGGATACTTGTTTAGGTTCTTCAACTCTATCCAGGTGAGTTAGACTTGTGGGGGAGTAGGGCGGATTTGAGGAGCTGCATTTTCACAAACACTGCTGTTGACTCCTACGCACTCTACCATTTGTGAAACACAGTTAATTGTAGCCAACAGTTCCAAGATCACTGCATATTATGTACACCTGGGGAATTTATAAAAACACTAATGGTAGAACTCACCAAGACCAAAAAAAACAAAACAAAAAAATAAAATCCAATTAAAAAAAATTAGCAGAGGAACTGAATAGACATTTTTCCTAAGAAGACATAGAAATGGCCAGTAGGCACATGAAATGATGCTCAGCATCACTAATCATAAGGGAAATGTAAATCAAATCATAGTGAAACATCACCTCACACCAGTCAGTATGGTTATCTTCAAAATGAAAAGAAATAACAAATGTATTGCTAAAGATGTGGAAAAAAGGAAACTCTTACTCACTGTGAGAGGGAGTATAAATTGGTGCAGCTACAATGGAAAATAATGTGATTTATTTTAATCTAAATATTAAAAATAAAACTACCACACAATCCAGCAATTCCACTCCTAGGTATTTATTCAAAGAAAATGAAAACACTATTTTAAAAAGATATATGCACTTCTATGTTCAATGCAACATTATTTACAATAGCCAAGATATGGAAGCAACCTAAGTGCCCAACAATGATTGCATGGCTAAAGAAGATGTGATTATATAAATATATCTATATGTATAGATACATATACACACACACATATATACAATAGAATATTAGTCATAAAAAAGAATGAAATGTTGCCATTTGTGACAACATGGATGGATTTAGAGAGTATTATGCTAATTGAAATAAGTCAGAGAAAGACAAAAACCATATGATTTAATTTATATGTGGAACTTGAAAAACAAAGCAAATCAACAAACATAACTAAACAGAAACAAAGTCATAGATTCAGAGTACAAATAGGTGGTAACCAGAGGGATAGGAAGTGGGCAGAGGATAGAAATAGGTGGAGATTGAGGTACAAATTTTTGGTTACAAAATAAATGAGTCACAAAATGAAACACACACACACACATATATACATATACTAAAGACAAGGTTGACAGATAAAATTCAGGACATGTTTATTTAACAAACATACACTAAAGAATTATTTGTTGTTTATCTGAATTTAAATTTAAATGAGCACCCTATATTTTTCCTTATTAAATCTGGCAATCTGAATTATGGAGACCCTGCACAAGATTTCTTATCTTTGAGTCAACTGGACAGCTGAGGTTGAAAGCAACTTATTCTAAACAAAGGTTTTAAAGACATGAGAATATAAACTTTATGGAAACACTCAGGCAATACAATAAAATATTACTCAACCATAAAAAGAATGAATTAGAGCCAGTTCCAGTGAGGTGCATGAACCTAGAGCCTATACAGAGTAAAGTAAGTCAGAAAGAGAAAAACAAATACAGCATATTAATGCATATATATGGTATCTAGAAAAATGGCATTGATTAAACTATTTGAAGGAAAGGAATGGAGATGCAGATATAGAGAATGGGCTTGTGGACACAGCGCGGGGAGGGAGAGTAGGATGAATGGAGAAATAGCATCAATATATATACTATCAGGTGTAAGATGAATAGCTGATGAGAAGTTTCTGCGTAGCACAGGGGGCTCAGTCTGGTATTCTGTGATGACCTGGAGGGATGGGGTGGGAGAGGAGAGAGAGGCTAGGGAGGGAGATGTATGTATAATTATGGGTGATCTGCATTGTTGTATGGCAGAAACCAATACAACATCGTAAAAATTAGAAAACAAAACATAAAAAAGCAATTCTAAAAAAAGCAGGCAAATAAAGTGCAGTATTTGTCCCACCTTAACTACTTCATATACTCTTGTTTTCCCAAAAATTTCATAGGAGTTGACTAATTTTAAATTAGGTACATAGGTATAAATAAAAGGCAAGATGTAGGTTTTATATAGGGGCAATCTAACTTTTACATTGAAATATTCTCTTAGAAAATACTAAGTAAAAGGGGGACCTCCAAAAGGTTGGTTTCCATGGTTAAACTCTTTTCTAGTAGGTAAGTTGGCTTCTACAATCACAAACCCCTCTCTCAAGCCCCAGGATTCCCAGCAAGAGAAGAGTCCTGGATGACAGCCACCTCTGTCAATGATATTCACTATCTGCTGTTTAAAAGGAAGCTGAAAGTAATGCTAATATCCCCTCAGAAAAAGGTTGGGAGCCTTTATTATCCAATTGTCCACATGGGGATCTAAACGGGGGAAAAAAAAAACCACAGGTGCAAAGTCACTCGCTGGTTTACACAGTGAGTGAGGTTAAGTAACATATCACCAATTGTATGTTACAGTAGCTGGTAAAGTTGAATCAATGAAGTAAGGTTGATAAATAACAACCCTAAAATTTCTGTAGAGTTCTCTCATCATAGTCACCCCAAATTTAAAATATCCACCTAATCTATAAATAACAATTATTGTTTAATCAAGCCACTAAGTCAGTGTCCAACTCTTTTGCACCCAATGGACTACATAGCCTGCAAGGTCCTCTGTCCATGGGATTTTCTGGCAAAAATACTGGAGGGGGCTGCCATTTCCTTCTCCAAGGGCTCTTCCCGATTCAGGGATCAAACCCACATCACCTGCATTGGCAGATGGATTCTTTACTACTGAACCACCAGGGAAGCCCATATATAACCAACACTTTAAAATAAAATGATAAAAATATATTACAATTGAACTGATAACATTATCTTTAAAAAATTTCAGTTTACAAGTTTTCTCAACATGAATTAGTTAAAATTTTAAAGACTGAAATTTATACAAAAGTGAAGTCTAATCAGCTAAATGATTTCAGAGTTAATAAATTCTAATGAGAACATACCTTTATAAATTGAAGCAAGAACACAAACAAAAATCAATGTGGGTAAGCAACATGCCCATTTTAAGCTGTTTTCCTCAAATTTATCTCTATAAGACTGTCCACATATCAAGTTCCACGAAAACATCCTAAGAAGGTGTGTGTCCAGGAAACATCCATCAGCCATCTTCTTAAAATGGAATTTTAAAGTTATCTTGCTATCTATTATACTAGTACAGCTCCAGATTTGGTAAAAAATTAATCCACATCTTCTACACTGTGGTGTTCATCAAAGAAGGAAACATAGATGACCATCAGATGACTGAAATGACCTTCACTGAGCTGGGTCTGTGAAAATAATGATACACTGGGCAAGCCAGTCATCAGACTGACCTACATATCTCACAGGATTTGGTGGTCTTCACAATGGCAATATTTAAGATGATCATTTATCAAAGTGTTTCCCACTGATAATTATAACCAACTGGAGAATAGGAATCTGCTGACCTACTGATGACACACCAAATTCCTTTAAGTTAAAAATAAACTGGGTGTAAGATGCCAGCTCATTTGAGGTTCTCAGTGTGCCCATTTTTCCATGTTGGGTCTAGGAAGGCATTAGCATGTTGATCTCTGAATGCATAGCATAGAATCAGTTTACTAAGATTCTCCTTTTAAAGGAAACTTCCAAAAGAATAACTCTCTTAGCATAGGCATATTCATTATCAGCAAGTAAGTAACGCAATTCAATAGTCCAAGAAACATTTTTGGGGGGTTAGCTGGGCTGCAGCTCAATTCTAGACTCAGTCTTGCTCTGAGCTCAGCATCTTGCTTCTCTTCAAGACATGCCTTCAGAAAAGGAAGTTCTCTGTTTCTTCTCCTCAAGTAGGAGAGCTAAATAGGACATTGAAAAGTTCTAATTTGTTTACTGAAAAATAAAAAGTTTACACTGCATTCTAGACCATAGAAATGGGCATTAAATATGGAGGTTTCCACTGTATGAATTATTATCAGAATTGCAGCTTATTAATCGCTGAGATATTCTCAGTTTATAATTCCCCCAGGTTTCCTGTCTGTATAAAGGTTAGGATTTAATCAGAGTTACCACACTAAACCTCTTAATTTTTATAAATACTTCATCTGTGTTGTGATTAGCATTAACAAAGATGGCTTAAACTGAGTGGCCTAAGAATATCATTTGTGATTTGCCACGTATTATTTGTACTTTTTACACTTAATCTGGAATTAAAATTACAATGGCACATATCTTTGATTACTTATCTAAAATATTTAATCATAAATAACATTCCCAACTGAATTTAGCTTTTTATTTTTAATTCACAATTTTAAATTCTTTCAAATGCCAAGCCCTGCTCCATGGTCCATGAATATATTCATTAGCCTGCAGCCAGCAGTGTGCAAATTTATCAATAACTTGCAAGTAAGAGACCTGAAAGATGGCTTCAGTTTGAAGCCTACTGACAACTCTCTGAAGCTAAAGCCTTTCAGTCTCTCAAGCATGGATTTATTCATGATTTTTTGACCTTAAGAGTTTAAGGGAGAAAGTGTTGAAAAATTGAAGGTCTAATCATTGAATAAAAACTATTCCTAGAGCATGAAATATTATTCCAAATTCCATAACTAGCTCTAAGATAGCATAAAACAACAAAGACATTCCAAATTTGTTGCCCCTTCTCTTCTCGCTTCAACATCAATGTAAATTTGCATCTGGCTTAAGACTGATACTATCTAAAGATACATTTTATGTCCACATTAAAAGTAGGAATACAGAGATCAATACTGGGCAAGTCTATTTAATGCATAGAAGTAGAGCTAACCACTGATAGAGCATCTGAAAGAGACACAGGATTTTATTCTTTGGGGATGCATTTACATCTCCAGGAAAAGTGTGAAAAGAAAATGTTTTATGAGAAGAACCAAATAACATCACAATACTCTAAGTCTCTGATTCTCTGCATCAGGGAATGTCTCAGAGTTTCTTTCCAGATTTGCACAGTGCCAAGTTCATTCTATTCAATTTGCCATGCATTATATTGAGATTAATATTTTAGAGCATTTTCTCCCACTGTGTAGTGTTCATCACCTTCCAGATGCAAGGACAGATTCCAAGTGTATAACTAAGGATTAAGAGAAAAGGCTTCTGCTTTTGCATCTTACCAAGATGGAATGAAGACATCAAGAAAGTTCTGATGGGGAAAATACAGACCCACAGAAGTTAGTCCGGAAGTATAAGACTAAAGTAAACAGTAAAAATATGAAACTTTTCCTCCACTTTAGGGAGAGGGACAGACATGGTTATATCCACCTCATAGGGATGGGGTCACTTCAATGGGCTCCCCTTCCCATTACTAGGATTAATTGATCAGCTCAAGTCAGAGGTAACAACAGGGATGGGTATCCTGCGTCTCAGTGGGGATGGTAAAGAGAGCTTTGGCTTTTGAAACAGGGCTGTGCTGGCTCCATGACAACCTTGGTTCCTGCCAGGGAGCAAGGGAAAATCAAGCAGGTCACTTCACCAAGCTAGTTGAACAACGGAACTCCAATACACAGACCAGATGATCTGTGCTCCTACAGAATATCGGACTTTGGAGGGCTGGGACTGTTGGAAAGATCCTTGAAAGTGAGTGTTAGTCCCTTCAGCTGTGTCCTCCTCATTGTGACCCCACAGAGTGTAGCCGGCTAGGCTCCTCTGTCCATGAATTTCCCAGGCAAGAATACTGGAGTGGGTAGTCATTCCCTTCTCTAGGGAATCTTCCTGACCCAGGGATCGAGCCCAGGTTTCCTGCATTGCAGGCAGATTCTTTACCATCTAAGCCACGAGGGAAGTCCAGCCTTACTGAGGAAGGTCCTCCAAGAAGGATCATTTTTGCCAAATGAAAATTAGAAAGAACAGCAGTGAGGAAAACTTGAAGCAAAAGTTCAATCTGGCTCTAACGGAGGACATTCTGCTTTGACTGCATCAGAGATGCTAGGTAGGAGGCAGAGGAGTCATTCGGTGAGCTGTAAAGAAGTCACATATATATAAGAACTAAAATACCAGAATAGCTAGGTTAGACATTCCAGCCTTTTGCTACCCGAACTGTGACCTATGGACCAGCAGCAGTAATACCCTGTGGAAGCTCAGGGAAATATAATTTCAGGACTTCCTCAGACCTTTTGAGTCAGAATCTGCATTTTGATAAGATCCTCAGATGATTGTTATACACACTGCATTAGAGAAACACTGTTCAAGTATTTAATTGAGTAATCCAAGATACTAAAGCTAAATTAAAAGACACTTGCTCCTTGGAAGAAAAGCTATGACAAACCTAGACAGTGCAGGGACATTGCTTTGCCAACAAAGGTCCATCTAATCAAAGCTATGGTTTTTCCAGTAGTCACATATGAATGTAAGAGTTGGACCATAAAGAAGGAAGAGCATCAAAGAATTGATGCCTTTGAACTGTGGTGTTGGAGAAGACTCTTGAGAACCCCTTGGACTGCAAAGGGATCAAACCAGTCAATCCTAAAGAAAATCAACCCTGAATATTAATTGGAAGCAGTAATGCTGAAGCTGAAGCTCCAGTACTTTGACCACCTGATGTGAAGAGCTGACTCTTTAGAAAAGACCCCGATGCTGGGAAAGATTGAAGGCAGGAGAAGAAGGCAACAACAGAGGGTGAGATGGTTGGATGGCATCACTGACTCGATGGACATGAGTTTGAGCAAACTCCAGGAGATGGTGAAGGACAGGGAAGCCTCGTATGCTGCAATCCATGGGGTTGCAAAGAGTTGGGCATGACTGAATGACTGAACAACAATAACAGCTAAAGCTAAAGATCAGCTCAAGAATCTCCAAGTTCAGCAAACATCCTGGGTGAGACAAATAAGAGGAGGGGGACTACCATCTAGTGGAAGAACATAAATCTGGTGTGGATGAGTAGAATGGATATCACGGTAAAGGAACAAGGAACAGTCATTCAGGAGACAGTATCAGTGACATAGACACAATTGTACCTATGCGGTAAGGTCAGCCAACCCAACTTAAAGCTACCTCTTTGATTCCTAGCTTGGCACATAAGAACATAGGGTGGCTAAAGTATCAAGGAGCCCTCTTTGTACTTAGGAAATTCATCCAAAGGTGGTACCTGCATTCCTTTTTCTTCTTTCCCTAAACTAGAGGAAGAACATCCCCCAGCTGGGGGACTCAGCTACTAGTTACCAGAATAGTGCTTGGGTAGAGCACCTGGAACGTTGTTTGGCATACACAGATGTTTCATAAATGTGGTTATTGTTGTTATAATAATTATTACTAGTACCTTGGTTGTACCTCCTCATTTATTTAACCTGCTCCATAAAGGTTGGGTTTGCTTATTGCTTGATATTAAAGAACTTAAGTGAGACAGACCTGAATTTGAGGCAAACCATCCCAAATTTGCAGAATCCAGTCATCTCCCCTTTCCCAATCCAAGGAAAGGAGGAATCCAAGAAAAGGAGAAGACAAGGAAAGGAAGAATTAAATCCAGACATCTCTCCAAAAGACATACCTAGAATTGGAAATCATCTCACGTTACAAAAATCAGAAAACAGACTCTTTTTTTTCAAGTCCAGTGACATGATCATCTTCAAAAGCAAGCTCTAACTTTCAGACTGTTTCTGATTTTTTTTTTAGATGATGGCCATGATGATAATGATGAGTAATCCTGCTGAAAATAGTCTACCTTACCAAATTACTTTGTGGTACCTTAAAAACCAGAAGCCCCACAAATCTCATCATATCCTAATGCATCGCTTTGTACAGACCCAGGAAGGAGACCAGCCTCTGTCATTCATCAAAGTGTCCTTCCTAATGCATTCTAGGTTCCCCTTAGAAATCCCTCATCTGAACACCAGGCAGGCTTCCTTCTCACTCCACTGATATGAAATCACTGCCTTCAGTAGATTTTCCCCTGTTTTTCTTATTCAAATATTTATAAGTGTAATGTAGCTATACTCCAGTTCATCAATAGTAATTCTTCTTATATTTAATGACAGAGAAATGCATACCATTAAATATGGAGCTAATGCTTCTGTCTCTCTTATTGCAAGATGATTTGTTTCTTTAACTGGACTCTGAACTTGCTGTTCACATCATCCCAAATCTGCCACAAGAATATAGTCAATACTCGAAGGGTGTGAAGCTTTATAGAATATCCAGCTCTCTGGGGTCATTTAAGCAAATGATTTAGTAGAAAACGTGTTCAGAGAAGGCAATGGCACCCCACTCCAGTACTCTTGCCTGCAAAATCCCATGGACAGAGGAGCCTGGTAGGCTGCAGTCCATGGGGTCACTAAGAGTCAGACATAACTGAGAGACTTCACTTTCACTTTTCACTTTTCACTTTCATGCATTGGAGAAGGAAATGGCAACCCACTCCAGTGTTCTTGCCTGGAGAATCCCAGGGACAGGGGAGCCTCGTGGGCTGCCATCTATGGGGTCGCACAGAGTCAGACACAACTGAAGCAACTTAGCAGCAGCAGCAGCAAAAAAACGTGTTAAATCCTTGTCTTAAATGTACATCAAAATTAAGTTCTAGATGAATAAAAAATTTTAATGTAAAACTCAACAAATTGTTTAAAAGGATTGTGCAAATAAACCTTAACTTACAGAATAACTTTTAAAAGTATCATTAAAAAGTCAGAAACCTTAAAAAGAATGATGGCTATATTTAATGGAATAAAAATACAAAACACCTGAAGTGCAAAAAATAAAAGCCATATTTTATCAGCAGTATTAAAAGACAAGTAAATCTCTGGTGGGTAAGTATTTGTAATACATGATGAACAAAAGATATAACACTGTATAAAGGGGAAAAAGTGGTTTGAAATAAATCAGAAAAGAAAAAAAATGAGAAATGTCTGAAATCAGTAAAATAAAATTAATAACAAGGCAATAAAAAGGATGTTTTAAAAAGAGAAATATAATCAGCCAATATGCATACAAAAAGCCTTCAGTCTCATTTATGTCAAACAGATACCAATCAAAGCTACACTGTAACACTATATTGTCTGCTCAGTAGTGAGGTCATGTCCGACTCTTTGCAACCCTATGGACTATGACCTGCCATAGGCCCCCCTGTCCATGGGATTTCCCAGGAAAGAATATTGGAGTGGGTTTTCTGACTCTTTGCAACCCCATGGACTATAGCCTGCCATAGGCTCCCCGTCCATGAGATTTCCCAGGAAAGAAATATTGGAGTGGGTTGTTGTTTCCTCCTCCAGCATATCTTCCTGACCCAGGGATTGAACCCATGTCTCCTGCATTGCAATTGCAGGCAAAGGCTTTACCATCTGAGCCACAGGAGGCCCCTAAGCCCACCAAGGGTGCCTGCTAACTGGTAAGGACCTTGGAACCTTGTGCCTGCAGTTCAGAGAAGCTACCAGCAGATGGAAACATTGGTTAACTGAGCAGGTAACAGCCTCTAGGCACAAACTGTAGGTAGTTTAGTCACTAAGTCATGGGTGACTCTTGTGACCCCATGGGGTGTAGCCTGCCAAGCTTCTCTGTCCATGGGGATTCTCCAGGCACAAATACTGGAGTGGGTTGTCATTTCCTTCTCCAAGTCCTATAGATATTCTCCCTAAAATGTCTAGTTTAATTCTTTCTAAACACAAAAACTATTTGTGAAGATTCCAGCACTTAAAGTAGGAACCTCTAAAAATCAATGTGTTTAAGTCTTATAGAAAGATTAGAAGACGTGGGGTTATATTTTCAAATGCTAATCAAAGTCAAAAGAAAAAAAGACCACCATAGGTGTTTCTAAAAGCCTCCCAGTCATACAATACCTTATTATCAATTAATTGTTTTGTAAATTTCATACCTAGAATTTATATTCTTTACATTCTAAAACACGGGCTTCCTAGATGGCTCAGTGGTGAAGAATTCAGCTGCCAATGCAGGAGATTCAAGAGATGCAATTTTGATCCCTGGGTAGGGAAGATGCCCTAGAGGAGGACATGGCAACCCCACTCCAGTATTCTTGCCTGGAAAATTCCATGGATAGAGGAGCCTGGTGGGCTACAGTCCATGGAGTTGAAGAGTTGGATATGACTTAGCAACTGAGCATACATGCACATTCTAAAGCACAGTTTCAGTTGCCTTTTTCTTCCAGGCCTTCATGTTCTAGTTATTGATATTTAAGTATCATTCTACGACTTCCCATAACCAAGTAAACTGATGTCCCTGGTAATCCCTAAGCAAGGATGCTGACCCAGGCAGTCAAAGAGCCATGGCTTTAAACTGTTCACTCTTTAGCTGGGCAGATATTTTAATCTTATTAGACCTCAGTGTTCATCTGGAAAATGGTGTTAACAATACACCTGACTCCTAGGACTGAATGAGAGAATACGTGTTTGAAGTGCTAAGTTGAAAGCACTGTGCCTAAAGCATAGTGGAGCCCTCACTAATGTTCTATTGTCATTACTCATGAGAAGTCCTTCATTGGGTACCTTTTTCTCTGATTGAAAGTTCAGATAAAAAATGGCAGCAGCTGACCCACCTTGGCTTCCTACCCTAATCACAAAGGATGCAGGACATGCTGCCACATTAGCAAGGAGACACATTCTCCCTTTACAACTGATTTCAATCTCTTCGCCAACTTCTTCTCTGTCTGCATGCTGTAATTACAGCTCTTATCAATGTTGTTTTCCATTGGCCCGGTCTACCAGCTCCGAGGCTTTCCCTGCAGCTGTCTGGCAGATGAGTGGGGCTTTTTTTCCCCCTTCCATTTCTAAAATTTTAACAAAATTATTACTTAGCAGGGTCCTTTCTTCTTTTATATTATCTTTCTAAACATGACCAAGACATGCTTAAATGATTGTACACAAGCTTTTTCTTTTCTACAAATCCCCTCTAACTCTATTCCATTTCATTGTCTCTTTCCTCAGTTTATTCTCTTGCCTTAGTTGGTCAGATTAATTAGTCAGTTGGAATAAACCTTATGTCACTAACCTATTGATCTCACCATTTTCCCCTACCCCTTTAACTATTGTAGCAGCTTAAAGGAAATTTAACTGCAATTCCATTTCAGAATCTATTCAACAGATAATTGTACTTTATCCTCATTGTCACTGTACTGTTCTGTTTTACAAGCCCAAAACACTGCAGCCCACAATGTGTTAAATAGTGGGCCTAGAAATAGTGAGCCTCTCTTCTTTAATGTATTAATTTATTTATTTTTGGCTGCATTGGATCTTTGTTGCTTTTCAAGGGCTTTCTCTAGTTTTGGTGATGGGGGGCTACTCTTTATTGCAGTGAGTGTACTTCTCATTGCAGAGCCTTCTCTTGCAGCAGAGCACAGGATCCAGGCTTCCGGGCTCAGTAGTTGCGGCTCTCAGGCTTAGTTGCTCTGCAGCATGTGGAATGTTCCCAGACCAGAGATCAAATCCATGCCCCCAGCATTTACAGGCAGATTCTTACCCACTGCACTATCAGGAAGTCCTGACTCTTTAGAGCTGCATTACAGAACTTGGTAGTGTGGCTGAACTGCCTCTATGTGATTATTACCAGGGATATGACATGGAATGGACTGAATCAAGTTTTCATAAAGATCTATCCTATCTATGCTAAGACTTATTAACAGTTTGTATATCTTCTAGAATTTTATCCAGCTCTGTCCTGCTCTGCTAGAAAGAATTTTACAGAACCCTTTCCCATGCCAACCCCCAATCAATCAGTCAATATATATTTATATTTAAGTCACTTCAGTCGTGTCTGACTCTGTGCAACCCCATAGACGGCAGCCTACCAGGCTCCCTCATCCCTGGGATGCTCCAGGCAAGAGTACTGGAGTGGGGTGCCATTGCCTTCTCCACAATCAGTCAATAGGAGTGAATTTTTTGGCCCCAACTGTGGGCTTCTCATCATTTGATAATAGATATGAACATATTCTAATACTCTGCTTCCATCTGAGATCCTAAGTACACAGAGTATGCCTAGACCATCAATGACAATGAACTCAGGCCCACAACCTGTAGAGCAATCAGCCTGGGAAGCCAAACTACAACCTCTGCAGGAACTGACCCAGAAAGATCAGAACTTGACCACGTCAGTGACTGCCAGTTTCTTGTTTTATTCCCCTGTTGTTTCCAACTCAGGACCAATCAGAGAAAACCAAATATACTCCCCAAACCCCACTTCTAGATAGCCTATTTATTTTCAGCTTCTTTATACTAGCAATGTCCAGTCAGAGCAAACCTAAAATGGTCTTTTTTTTTAATCAAGCTTTTTCATTCCCCTGCCTATCCTTGACACAAGTGATTGTGACTGACTCCTTTGCTAGAACTAGCTCTGAAGAAATACCTCAATTTATTCTCAGTTGGGTGAAGAAAATGGCAACCAACTCCAGTATTCTTGCCTGGGAAATCCCATGGACAGAGGAGTCCATGGGACTGCAGAAGAGTCAGACACGACTTAGTGACTGAACAACAATTCTCCTTTGGGTAGTTTTTGTCATTTCCACAGTATTCCTGAACTTTCCACTGAGGTACTATCACACTGCCCATTGTTGCTAACCCAAGGTTTCAATCAATCAGGTATGGTGCCCACGGTATCCTCTCATGCCTGGCCTCCCGTGGCTTATTGAGTCCACGCAGATGTGGTTAATCAGTACCAGCTGAGCTCTGCTTTTTCACTGAGTTCCTCAGCTGTTTACTGTGTCTGGTACCCAAGTTTTATTATTAGTTCCCATTTGTTGACATCTTCAGAAGGCAGTTCGTCTTCATCCCTTTTCACAAAATCTTTTGTGCTCAGTGTGTTGTGCTGTCTAAAAGTGTTGTTTATCATAACACCACTTAATAACCTAACAGCAGTGTGAAGGAGACTCACAGGACAGAACACAGGCAGAGCCCCCAGAAGTCTGTCGTCGGAGCCAGTATCACAGACCAGTGAGTCGGCGGATTTTCATCAGACCAGCTCCCTCGTGGACGAACTTTGCTGTAAGTCTCCAATAAAAGTGAATGAGGTCTTGCTTCAATTTCAATGTTTTGTCCTGAGAGCTTGGCTTTGATCCAGAGAGAGAGTTCTCCACTTTTCTTCCTGCCAGGAGGCACAGATTGTCCGGTCTGCTGTTTTATAGGCAGCCAACTAGTTGGAAGGCCTGAGACATGAAGTGTCACCTCTGGCTGACCCTTGTCAGGTTTCCTGGGATCATCAAGTCTAAATCCTCTCCCGCAGGAAAAACTTCTGCTTCTTTTATGTACTCTCAGTCCAACCCTAATTCTTGGGCATCTCTCTCTGACTGGCATAACTTCACCAAGGATTATTTGAGCCTTCAGAAACCATTTAGGAAACATGCGACTTGAACAAAATTGTTCATTTCAGAGGTGACTTAGTGAAAAAGGGAATAAGATTTCTCAGACCCACTGGGCAGTATTTCGTGATGGTGTGCAAAGACTTTCCAATGAAATTCTCCTCCAAAAATTCTTTAAAAGAGTTTTGGATCAAGGTTAATGAGCAATTTAAGAGACTTAGGCAAAAACAAACTAGATTCATCTCCCTGGTAAATCCATTTCCTCCTTGTCCTCCGCTGCCTCCCTGATGCCAGGGTGCCCTCTTTTCTTTCTTTTTTCCCCATCTGTCATATCCTCCCTTCCTCTTCCCCTTGTCCAGACCCCCTGTGATTTCTCAGTACTTCTCCTAAGGTCCTCAAAGTTCCAGTTGCCTCTAAAGATCTATCCTTTCCAGAGCCAGTTGTGAGACAACTCTAAAATGGACACCTCAGATGTGAACTGAGTTACAAGCAATAATTAAGGATTTCCCTAAACCCAGAAGAGACTACCAATTATCCCCAGAAAACTTTAGAATTCTTTTGAGTACATATGAACCATGGATCTTTGACCTGCATCAGCTTAAATGCACACTGGCCGGAACACCTTGGTTGCTAAACCCTGAATGGCAATAGCTGGCTGGACTGACCCGAAAAGGGACTGACAGGATCTCTCTTTCCACAATAAACCTGCAAGTCAAAAAAGGATGAAGAAGTAGGGCAAAGTCTCGTAAAAGGCTTAGCTGAATATTTCCAATAAAAATTGATTGGACCATAATTCAGTCATGCATACAGAAAAGATGAAACATTAGGACATTTTCATGATAGACTAGAAAATACCTTCAGTAATACTGGTGTGTGAAAAAGGTGCTGATGTAACACCAATCCTTCCTTCTAATTTGTCAATAGTTAAAGCTGGGAAACAGTTTATAAACAGGAATTGGAGTAGGAAATAGCACTTTACATGAATTATAACATTCTACAGAACATTTTGAAACAAAGTGGGTTTGGAACAAAAATGAGATAGGATCCAAAATAAACTTTTGAACCTGCAACTATATGCCAATTTGAAAAAAAAAAAAAAAAAAACAACTTAAAGTCATGCAGATCCAACAGCTGAGTAGCCTACTTTCTGATTGATCACCTACTGACAAAGACTCTTATAGATATTGTCAACCACAAAAGAAGAAAAGAGGCTGGGAAAAAAGATTGTCCCATCTTACAAAAGAAACACCAAGTCAAAGAAAAAAAAATTCCTTAACTTAGGTAAGGAAGGATGCTCTGAGGAAGGAAAAAGTACCCAATATCCTGCCTTACCAGTAAACACTCAAGATGAATTAACTGTATATGTAGATGGTCGACTTCCTGCTGGATCCAAGAGCTACCCTTTCTTCATTAACCACCCACCCCCTTCGCTCAACCTCTTCCTCAGAGTAAACACACCACACAGGTGGTAGGTTTTCCAAACAGTACACAGGGCTTCCCTGCATTAAAAACTCAGTTTTTACCTGAACCCATGGGCCCTGGATGAAAACATTTCTTTCTGCTCTGTGATGTTGTTGCTACTGTTTCACTCAGTCGCGTCCGACTCTTAGTGACCCCATGGACTGTAGCCTGCCCGGCTCCTCTGTCCATGAGATTTCCCAGGCAAGAAGTGGGAAGCCATTCCCTTCTCCAGGGGATCTTTCCCACCCAGGGATCAAACACACATCTCCTGCACTGGCAGGTGGATTCTTTACCACTAAGCCACCTGGGAAGCCTATGGTACTACCCTCCAAATTTAATAAGAAGACTTACTTTGAAAGTGAAATTGTAACATTAAATGCAAACCAGAGGGACTATTTCTTGAGGTGCCATGGGACTCCTCTATAAATGCTATAGATATATCTTTGCCTCCTCCATTATACTTGATAAAGGCATGTGATGTGTGGATTATTTCAATTTCTAACTGCTTCTATAAAATATTACCCAAAACTTAGTGGCTTAAAAATGTATATGTTCATCATTTTATAGCTCTGGAGGCCATAAATCTAAAATGAGTCTCAGAAGACTAAAATCAAAGAATCAACGAAGCTGCATTTCTTCCAGAGACTCTTGGGGTGAATTCATTGCCTTGCAATTTCCAGCTTTTAGAGGCCACCTCAATTCCTTTTCTCATGGTCCCTTCCTCCACCTTCAAAATGAGCAGTGTGGCATCTTCAAGTCTCTAACTCGTATCTTCTTCTTCAGCTTATAAGGACTTGGGGTTACATTAGGCTCATTGGATAGTCTGGGCTACCCTCCCATCACAAGCCTAATGATTAGCAACCTTAATTCCACCTAAAAATTTAATTCCCCTTGTCATACAGTTGAACATATTCTCAAGTGCCAGAGATTAGGATATGGTCATCTTTGAAGGTCTATCATCCTGTCTATTACAACCTGGTACCCATGACTCAGATGGTAAAGAATCTACCTGCAATGCAGGAGACCTGGGTTTAATCCCTGCATCTGGAGGATCCCATGGAGAAGGGAATGTCTACCCACTCCAGTATTCTTGCCTGAGAAATCACATGGACAGAGGAGCCTAGAGGGCTACAGTCTGTGGGGCTGCAAAAGAGTTGGACGTAACTTAGCAACTAAACCACCACTACCACCATCTAACACTACTGGCTAAAATTGAGATAAGGAAAAAAAATCACTGGAAGAGAACGTATTAAAATTCGGATAATCCAACCAAATAGTTACCCAAACTTCCCCCAAATCCCTTGAAGCCAGAAGCAAAGGCATCAAGTCTACAGATAGAAGTCTTACATCTAAACGCCTTTTGATTTCCTACATTAACTGGGCTTTGTAACACTTGTCCTGCCAGCAAAGAAACCAAACAAGAGAAGATACTGATTTGTTTAAGACCCCAGGGCTATCAACAAAATTATGATATCTTCCTTCCCAGTAGTATGTGACCCAAGTAGCATCCTATCAACAATTTCAAATGAAGCCACTTGCTTCACTGTGATGGATCTCTGATCTACTTTTTACAGGGTGCCTGGAGACCAGTACAGTCAATATCTTTACACCTTCCCCTGGAGAGGACAACAAGATACCTGGACAGCCACGCCTCAGGGGCTCATCAAAATCCCCTCTGTTTTCCTCAGATTCTCAATTAAAACTTAAAAGATCCAAACTTCTCTTGTGAATTAGTTATAATACAGTATACATATGATCTTTTTTCAGAGGACAATAAAGCCTATACAAAGAATTCCTCTTGTTCCAAGTTTTGGCAGAAAAGGACATAACATATCACAACCTAAATTACAGTTTTGTCAAACCAGAGCCCATTATTTAGGACATGTGTTATCTATGGGGGGGTGGGGCGGGGAATACACTTTCTTGGTAGCCTAAAGACTATTCAAACTTATCCTAGCCCCAACGCCATGACAATTTAAAGGATTTCTAGATTTAACTAATGTTTCAGATAATAGGCACCAAGTTCTCCTGGGATTGAAATTCCTCTCCGTAAATTGGCTAAAGCCCCAGATAAAGAGATCTTCTCCTTGCAGAAGCCAAGCACAAACCTTTTGTAACCTAAAGAAAGCTGATGAGGTGGATGAAACTGGAGCCTATTATACAGAGTGAAGTAAGCCAGAAAGAAAAACACCAATACAGTATACTAATGCATATATATGGAATTTAGAAAGATGGTAATGATAACCCTGTATGCAAGGCAGCAAAAGAGACACAGATGTATAGAACTGTCTTTTGGACTCTGTGGAAGAGAGAGAGGGTGGAATGATTTGGGAGAATGGCACTGAAGCATGTATAATATCATATAAGAAATGAATCGCCAGTCCAGGTTTGATGCAGGATATAGGATGCTTGGGGCTGGTGCACTGGGATGACCCAGAGGGATGGTACGGGGAGAGAGGTGGGAGGGGGGTTCAGGATGGGGAACATGTGTATACCCGTGGCAGATTCATGATGATGTATGGCAAAACCAACACAATATTGTAAAGTAATTAGCCTCCAATTAAAATATATAAATTTAAATTAAAAAATAAAATAGGTTATGTTTGAGAGGCAAATATATACATATATATATATATATATATATATATATATATATAAAACTTTAAAACAAGAAAATTTGGTTTTGCCAGTAATGAACTGCTCTGTTGTGTCCATTTTGAGATCTTATCTTTTACATTTGTGTTCTTATGAAATGTATTTTCTACTAGAAAAAAAAATAAAAAATAAAAATAAACCATTAAAAAAAAAGAAAGAAAAAAAAAAAGAAAGCTCTTTAAAAGCCTCCTTTCCCTAGGGATCATTTGCTAGAAAAAGCCCTTTTTTATCTATTTGTACATGTCTGGACAGATTGAAGTTTTAACTCAATTTCATGGGAGCATCAAAAACTCTTTGCTTACCCAGCCTCACCCTTGACCCAACTGCCAAGGTTTAACCTCCTTGTCTCAAGGCGAAAACTGCAAAACTTGTCAATGCTTCTCCTGAATTAGTTCCAGGTCCCCTGCTTGATCTCATGGTTCCTCACACAGTATAGACACTGCTGCTGACTGAGCGTGAACAACATTCTTAGCTACTCACTCAACTGCTCAGGACACTCTACTACTCTCTCTTTTTCATATTCCTGTTCACCACAGCAGAATCCTAATCCTGCTGCTGCCAGAAGAAGGGATTACTTTATGATGATTTATGATGACTTACTAAGTTAAGAACTTTCTCACTCAGATTCAGTAAAGACTCCCATTGAGAACCCTGACCTAATGTTATGTGTTGATGGATTATATCCCAAAATTAAAACTGGGGGGGGGGGGGGGGGGGTATCAAGCAGAACATGTGATCGCTAATTTAAGTTCTCATTTAAATATAGTTCTCTAAGTGGAGAAGACAACAAAATATCTGGACAGTCATGCCTTAGGGGCTCCCCAAAACCCCCTCTATTTTCCTCAGATTCTCAAATAAGCTCAGGTGGCAGAAGGTATTATGCTTATTAGAACTTGTCATCCAGCCAAAGACTGGAGAAGAAACATATACAGAGAGCAAGTATACTTTTGGAATAATACATGACTTGGAATTCTTTAGATCCAAAGGGGTTTCTCACCTCTGTTGGAACTTTTATCAGAAATGAACCACAAGTTAAGGAACCTTTAGATGCTTCCTACAGAGGTGGCCAGGGGCTTCCCTGGTGGTTCAGGAGTAAAGAATCTGCTGGAATGCAGGAGACCCAGGTTCAATCACTGGGTCGGGCAGATCCTCTAGAGGAGGAAATGGCAACCCACTCCAGTATTCTTGCCTGGTGAATTCCCTGGACAAAGGAGCCTGGCAGGCTATACAGTCCATGGGGTTGCAAAGAGTTGGACACAACTGAGCAAGTAACACACACACACACACACACACACATGTGCCCATGAGGTCAAAAAGAGTTGGACAGGACTTAGCAAATGAAAAACAAAATCAAAAGAAAGGTAACAATTGCACATTGAGGCTGATGCCAAAAGAAATAAAGGAGATGCTAAAATAGATCATTCTACCAAATAAGCAGCCCTCATCAAAAGTATGATCCTAATTAAACATGAAAGGATTAAATCCTTAAGGGATTCAGAGTCCATTAGGAAATGATAAAGCTAAGTCCATAAGAAGGAAGAATGAGAAAAGTCTGGTTGTACCTTTAACTCAGATCATCTCTGGCACTCTCAATAAGTATATTTGGGTGGCACAAAATAATTTCAGTTCAATTGCTCTATTAAGTTACTCATCATGGTGTAGACAAATTGGTTACTATCTTACATCAACATTTGGGGGAAATTTTATAAAGACAGCCGAAACTATTTTCAGGTCATGCGTCACCTGTTGACCACACAATCCTGGAAAAGCTATAAAGGTGAACATGGCCAGGAACTAAAGCCTCAAGGTCTCTTTAACACCTTCAGACAGCTTTATCCCACTTTCATCCTCCATCAGATATGAATATATTTTAGCTAATATGTGTTTATTTTTAGCATGGGTTGAAACACTTCCTTACTGAAAAGCTACATTCTTCATAGTTACTTAAAAGCTTCTTGATTACACGTTTCTAATATGGGACATATCAACTTTTGTATCACGTGACCAATGCACATGCTTTATGGGAACCATTATAAAAGAAATATGTAAGTCATTATCCCCTTACTCAAAATCTGCCACAATCTTCTAGAATGGCTAAAAGAACCAATGGCATCTTTAAGAAAATTTTCAGAAACCCATAAGCCAGCCTCCTTTGAGAGGTCAAAGTTACTTTCCCTAGCCTTCCCTCAGGAACAGATCAGTTTTCTGCATAGGAACCAGTCATTTGAAGGTTCTTTCATTCAAGTGTCTCTGATACTAGACCTGCTACACAGAGATATGACAAAATATTGTAAAATGTTCATGTAGTTATACCCAGTCTTGTCACCAACAAGTTAGGGTAGCCTTCCTACAGCATCTTCATGATCTTCAACCAGGAGAGTCTGACCACTGGAACAGATATCAGAAGAAAACAGCTCTTGACCTTATTTCTAAAGGACCTTATCACATACTCTTAACAAAAATACAGCACTGAAATTCCAGGGAGTCAACCCTTGGGTCACAATTCAGTCTTCCACACAATTAAGAGGCTACTTCAGTAAGGGATGTTAAACTGAAGATTCTTGGAGATCTTACAGAAGTAACTGGTCTTCAGATGTAGACAGTGGACCTAAGGCCTTCTGAAAAGGGATATGACCTCAGATGGTAGACAGTTTCTGCCTAAAATATCAGATCAAGAACTCTATCTAATTCCTGTTTTGTTTTACCATCTTGCCTATAACCATGCTTCTCATTTTCTAAAGATGCCTGGTTGTCATCTACTCACAGTGGCCATTTTCTCTTTTTTGCTCTCTCTTTATTATAATTGTTAAATCCGGACAGAGTCATTCTAATACCATTGTTAGAGTCTCCCAAACAGTACAGTAGTCACTGCCCTCAATTTTACACACTACTGTATGTTGTTCAGTCACTAAGTCATGTCTGACTCTTTGCAGGTCAATGGACTGCAACGTGCCTGGCTTCCCTGTTCTTCACTATCTCCCAGAGTTTACTCAAAATCACATCCATTGACTCAGTGATGCTATCTAACCATCTCATCCTCTGCTGCCCCTTTCTCCTTTTGCCTTCAATATTTCCCAGCATCAGGGTCTTTCCCAATGAGTCTGCTCTTCACATCAGGGGGCCAAAGTATTAGAGTTTCAGCTCAGTCCTTCTAAAGAATATCCAGAGTTGATTTCCTTTAGGATTGACTGGTTTGATCTCCTTGCAGGTCATCCATAACCAACTCTCCTGAGAAAAACCTCTGAGCAATCCTTGTTCCATCAAATGAGATCATAAAGAATTACTCCAATGACTACTTGTCCACCTACATGGGCAAATGATCCTTAAATCAAACTGTGACTTTGCTACTGATCCTCTACTCCAGAAAAAAAAAAAAAAAAAATGATTACCATCTATTGATCAGACCCTAGATAATTTTTAATTTGAATTTCATAACTTTCTCTGAACAATAGGCCAATTACTTTTTATCTGGAAGATAGTAATCGAGTAACTGATATTTAAATATGTAATCCAGCTAATATAAGGCCTTGGTTCCAACTTCATGTCACAAATAATTCTATTTCTCATGGCTCTCCAAATGCCCCTACTGGTTATTAAATCCTTTGTGACCAGGAAGCCTGGTTGTGTTTGCCTACAACTAACACTTCATACACTTTGGAAATAACATTCTGAGACTTTTCTATACATAGGAATCCTAATTCTATTCATCATCAAGTCTTGAAATTCCAACTCGAACACAAGCTCCAGAAAAAGAGGCCACCTTTGATTAGTCAGGCTTCCCTGGTAGCTCAGCTAGTAAAGAATCTGCATGCAATGCAGGAGACCCTGGTTTGATTCCTGGGTTGGGAAGACCTGCTGGAAAAGGGATAGATTACCCACTTCAGTATTCTTGGGCTTCCCTGTTGGCTCAGCTGGTAAAGAATCTGCCTACAATGCAGGAGACTTGGGTTCGATCCCTGGGTTGGGAAGATCCCCTGGAGAAGGCAACGTCTACCCACTCCAGTATTTTGGCCTGGAGAATTCCATGAATTCTATGTATAGACAATTCCATATGTAGTCTATGTATAATCTATTACTTGTATAGTCTATAGGGTCTGCAAAGAGTCAGACACGACTGAGCTACTTTCACTTTCACTTTGATTATTCAGGCACTCTACCTAGAATCACTGACTCATGGTTTATATGAAGAATCAGAGCAGAGCTCCCAACAGTAGGAATCATATAAGTAGAAAAGACTGTTCGAAACTTAACATTAACTCCAGCAGAGGTTATTAACAATATTATCTGTTACTGACATGAAATATACATCACTCTCAACTCATTGGAAGAAGCAGTAATGGACAATCTCATTGCTCTAGATGTGTTTGCTAGTCCTGGTGGCCTCTGTGCCACTACTACTAATAATTCTTGCTATACATGATCAATGAAGCAGACAATTTAGAACATCCTATATATACTTTGTCTTAAGAAAAAGCTACTTGGATCTCAAATGTGATCCCCATGCTGTATGAAATTTGTTCTCATAACCTGATTTGGTCAGTTGGAGTTCTTGGTCCCAAAATATCTTATGAGGGCTGTTAATTTTCTTGTTTTAGTCAGAGTGATCATGATGCTGGTCTGCTGCACTTTTCCTAGAGCCTTAAGTACATCTGTATTGAAACAAGTCTCCTATCAGATGACAGTCATAGTGCTATAACAACATAAAGCTAAAAGATCTTGGCATGAAATGATTATGGAAACAACCAAACCCTCTTGAGTGCTGATGATCCAGATGTCTAGCTTCCCATGCACTGGCCAACCTCTTTTCAAGTGAGAGAAATCCCCGGAGACACCGAATATACAAATGGACAATGACCAATCATATACGACAACAGAACTCAGACCCACAGATTCTATAGCAACCAGCCCAGGAACCAAACCACGACCTCTGGAGAAAGTGTCAGCCACTTTTCCTATTTTTGTTCTCACTTCCAACACAGGACCAACCCAGAAAAGCCAAATATGCTCCTGAAACCAATCACACTAGATGTGCCAGTACTAGTTCATGTCAACGATGTCCAATCAGAGATTACCTAGAGGCTCTACTTGTTTGTTTGGTAAAAGATTGCCTACTCTCTTGCCTATCTCTGAATCTCTGACAAATACAAATGGTGGCAGTAGGAGATATAGCAAGACCTATATAAAGTAGTTTTGCTATTTTTCATTTGAATGATCTTCATTCGTTTTCATGCATTTGTACACAGTCCACAGCACACTTAACCTTAGCAGGTGTACCTATAATGTGAAAAGACATCATAGCTCACTTACTATTAGTTCTTACTTACTTACCTACTAACTATTAGTTCTGCCATTCAGGATATGTATATTATTGAAAGCTACTTACTATCTCTAAGCCTCAGTTTTCTTATCTGAAAAATAAGCATCACTTATTTTTCTTACTTCAATGGATGTGGTGTGGTGATTAAATCTGACAAATTTGGAACATATTTGTCCTATTGTCTGGCACATAGGTGGCCAATAAGCAGGGACTATATTGATGATGAAGATGATGGCGTTTTGTATTTGCTGAGTTCTGCAATCTGGATTGTAATCCTGGATTGCCATTTGCTACCTCACAGTGGTGTTAAGAAATTGCATGTACAGTAGGTTATATATATGTTATAATCATAGCATATGCAGAAGTACACAGAATATGAGAAACCTCCATATATTTGTCACCTGGTTTCATCAATTATCAACTCATGGATAATCTTTTCCACTCATAGACCCCCAAATCTCCCTTCCATTTTATTTTATGTGAAGCAAATCCCAAACAACATATAATTTCATTTATAATATTCTATTATGTACCTATAAAAAAATAAGGACTCTCATAAAATATAACTGCAATACCATTATGACCCCTAAAAAATTCTTAATATAATCCAATATCGGTTCCTTGTCTTGGAATCTAATATGGTGAGAAGTTCAACATTGATTTATACACACTTCAATTGTTTCCACACATTTATGGCTCCTTTTTTCATTTTACTTTTCTTTAAATTGGTGTTCATAAAAATAAATGGTTAGTAATTGAATTACTCCTCTAGTTTTGTCAGGATAGAGGGTTTGGAACAGAACTAAATTATGTCTCTATTAACACTTATCTTTGGGCTTCCCAGGTGGCTCAGCAGTAAAGAATCCACTTGCCAGTGCAGGAGACACAGGAGACGTGGGTTTGATCCCTGGGTTGGGAAGATCCCTTGGAGAAGACAATGGTAACCCACTCTAGTATTCTTGTCTAGGAAATGCAATGGACAGAAGAGCCTAGCGGGCTACAATCCATGGGATCACAAAGAGTTGCACGTGACTTAGCAACTAAACCACTACCAACACTTATCTTCACTAACTTAGGTGAGTTTTCTTCACAATTTGTGGTATTTTAATAGCTAAACAACCCAGAGTAGGTTGTGCAATATTTACTATTTAATTCATTTTAATACAGTAGAAGAAATTACAGCAAAATGATACCATGGGGAATATGTATGAGGATTCACTAAATCAATGCCATAAACATTCATTTAAATATTTGCAAAATAGTTACCAAGTTCCTCAGAAATAATTTACCTGAGGGATGATGAGTTTTTGCTTGTCTGATTCATTTGTAAGGCTCAGTTTATTTACTGAAGATTATCGATGTACAGTTACCTATAAATTGAGAAAATATCCTGTAGGTTGCATATTTACAAAAAGTCCTTCCCAATCATTTATCATCCTCTACATACATCCTAACCACTTTGGCCATCATCAGTTTTGACGAATATTTTCAGAATCAAACATTTGAGGGGAATGGATGCAGGGGGGTTTGTTTAGGTATTCCCATTTTTGAGTCCATAACTCACCTCAGTGAAAAAGATTTCATTTCACCAAGGTAAGTAAAATATCCCTTCAAGAGGATAAAGAGAAAATATCTTAGATTAATTCTATATTATTTCATTAGATGTTCTTTTCATTCTCATTTCTCTTGACACACCTTTTCCCCAAAGCTACAGTAAATGCCACAGCATCCCAAAATCTTTGCAAGCCTATGGATAAAACAGAATCAGAGGTAGTTCAACTAGTAAACTGCAGTCTTTAACTCTGTCTGGGAAATAGCAACAATGATTTTTTTTTTAATTCTTAAAAAATTTTTTCAAACTAGATAAAAGAAGGATGCTAAAGAAGGAAACTTCTAAGAAAACTGACATTTTTAACTTAATGAAAAATGTATTAGTCAATGTAATATTAACAGAAATGTCTTATCTTCAGCTGTCAAACAATAAAATTGGCTTCCAAATTAGATACGCACCCACCCCCACAACCTCAACCTCATGAGTTCCCTAGTATAAGCATGTCCTACAGCCAGTTAAATCTAAACTTAGTTTTCTGTGGTATTGACTTGGGGCTTGATTATCTTCTTGAAGTGAATAACATTAACTGTCCTGTTAAATATATTCCAGAAAGAACATTCAGAAGATATAATTGAAATATGCAAAAATAATTTCTTTCTGCTTGTTGTCATTAAACTAACTTTTAGGCCATTAGTGCCAACAGAAAATATCAAATGTCAAATCTTTCAACTCTAATAATTCCACTCTTCTTGTCATATTCAGTCCACCTCAAATAAATTCTGTAAAAGGGAAGATGCTCTAAGCTATTCATTTAACATTTTTAAAGTTGTGGATTTTCACAATCCTTATCAGAATTAACCTCAGCATTATGATGAACTTAGGCAAGTACATTTTATTTTTCAGCATTAAGATATTCTTTTAAGCTAAATCACAACTAAGGAAATCAAACTCAAACTGAATAAAATCATCTCAAGTTATTGAGAACTCTGACAAGGAAATGACAGTAATAAGGTGAATGGCATATTGCCTACTATTCAGCTTCTCCATGTCTGGAGACCGGTTCATTTTTGACAGAACCTGAGGCATGCTTTATTGACGATGCTAAAGCCCTTGACTGTGTGGACCACAATAAACTGTGGAAAGTTCTGAAAGAGATGGGAATACCAGACCACCTGACCTGCCTCTTGAGAAATCTGTATGCAGGTCAGAAAGAAACAGTTAGAACTGGACATGGAACAACAGACTGGTTCCAAATAGGAAAAGGAGTCCGTCAAGGCTATATATTGTCACCCTGCTTATTTAATTTATATGCAGAGTACATTATGAGAAATGCTGGGCTGGAAGAAGCACAAGCTATAATCAAGTGTGCTGGGAGAAACATCAATAACCTCAGATATGCAGATGACACCACCCTTATGGCAGAAAGTGAAAAAGAACTAAAGAGTCTCTTAATGAAAGTGAAAGAGGAGAGTGAAAAAGTTGGCTTAAAGCTCAACATTTAGAAAACTAAGATCATGGCATCCAGTCCCATTACTTCATGGCAAATAGATGGGGAAACAGTGAACTGACTATTTTTTGGGGCTCCAAAATCACTGCAGATGGTGACTGCAACAATGAAATTAAAAGACACTTACTCTTTGGAAGAAAAGTTATGACCCATCTAGACAGCATATTAAAAAGCAGAGTCATTACTTTGCCAACAAAGGTCCATCTAGTCAAGGCTATGGTTTTTCCAGTAGTCATGTATGAATGTGAGAGTTGGACTATAAAGAAAGCTGAGTGCCAAAGAATTGATGCTTTTCAACTGTGGTGTTGGAGAAGACTCTTGAGGGTCCCTTGGACTGCAAAGAGATCCAACCAGTCCACCCTAAAGGAAATCAGTCCTGAATGTTCACTGGAAGGACTGATGTTGAAGCGGAAACTCCAATACTTTAGCCACCTGATGCAAAGAGCTGACTCATTTGAAAAGACACTGATGCTGCGAAAGATTGAAGGCAGGAGAAGGGGATGACAGAGGATGAGATGGTTGGATGGTATCACCAACTCAATGGACGTGACTTTGGGTAAACTCCAGGAGTTGGTGATGGACAGGGAGGCCTGGAGTGCTGCAGTCCAAGGGGTTGCAAAGAGTCAGACACGACTGAGCGACTGAACTGAACTGAGGCATGCTTTACTCTAGTCTACAGGAGGTAGACCTTGGAATATCACTCAATCAGCATTTCCCTCGATATCCAATTATTACCAGCTCCTTTTTTTCTACCTGCTAAAATCTCTCTAATCCAGCCCACTGCTAATGCCTTAGTTCTGGCCCTCCTTAGCTCTCACCTGGATCATAAATAGACTAGTTATCTAAAAAAGTTCACTGATTCTGTGTCCACCCAACCAATCATTTAGCCTTGACTGAACAATCAGAAGATCCTCCTAGTGAACAAATCTTAGCATGGCTTACAAATTAGTTTGTGTGACACTAGTTTGTGTCACACACAAACTATTTCACAGTTTAGTTTTGCACACTTTATCACATTTTTTCTCCTTACTCCTCCTTCTCTCCTTTTTCCCACTCCCCCTGTTCCTGTTCACACACATACATATCACATCACCTTAACGCTCTCCTCTTCCTCACAACTCCCCAGAGACATAGCCTGCTTTAAAAACCTTTGAAACAGCACTGTATTTTTCATATTACTATCATATTTTATAAATATTTATTATGTCTACTACCTCCTTGGTAAAATATGAATCATGCTTTATTCTTCATTGTATTTACCTCCTTGATAAATATGCATCAAGGTGAAATTGATTCCAACAGACAAATCAAAGCAATAGATAGCCAATAAATAAATTATGAATATTTAAGTATCCATTAAATTATAAAGATGTCACTTTAATTTCATTTAACGTTATTGAGATTTGTGATCAAAAGTTTGAAGAGACTACAGGTCAGACTTTAGTTCACACAATGCAAAAGCATAAATAAATATGTAAATATGTTGAAGGATGGAAAAAATCTTTCTAGATATTACTCCATAGGCAGACATCAATTGAGAAAGCAGTGACTGCTTTTCTAATTAAAAAGTAATTCTATAGCAGTGTTGATCAATGTAATTTTCAGCATTGATAGAAATGTCCCCTGGTCACACTGTCCAATTCAGTAGCCATTAGCCACATAGGTACAGGAAACTACAAATTTAACTAAGGAGACTGCAAGACTTAATTTTATTCCATTTTTTTCTATTTAACTACAGTTCAGATTATTTTTAAATTTAATAGTCACTTATAACTAGTGGTTGCTATTTTGGACAACATGAATCTATAGGTTCAAATAAAATCTTGTAGAAAGAAAATAAAAATGTAAACCACAAAACTGAAAGAATGAGAAACATATCTGTTGATTGAATAAATACATCATATCCTTAAACCAAATCATTCATACATATTAGTAAGAAAAAAATTCCCTTGTTTTACATACAGTAGCTTGTATCTACTAATCTCAAACTCCTAATTTTTCCCTCCACCCCCTTTATCTTTTGGTAACCATTTGTTTTCTCTATGTCTGTTTCATAAATAAGTTCATTTGGGTCATAGGTTAGATTCTACATATAAGTGATATCATACGGTATTTGTCTTTCTTTTTCTGACTTACTTCACTTAGTGTGATAATCTCTAAGTCCATCCATATTGCTTCAAATGGCATTGTTTCATTCTTTTTAATGACCAAGTTATATTCAATTGTGTTTATATGTGTGTGGGGGTATGTGTCATATATTCTTCATCCATTCATATAAGTGAATCACTTAGCTGTACACCAGAAATTAACACAACACTGTGAATTGACTAAATAAATAAGTAGCTAGAAAGGAAAAAAAAAAAATCCCGATTGCAAGAATAAGACAGTTACAGACAATATACAAAAGGAGAAATAAAAATGGCCAATAAGTATATGAAAAGTATTCACCAGGCACTAGCTGTCAGAGAAATATGAATTGTAACAATATACTGATTCTAACTCCTTTCTATCAACCCCACCTTATCTCTACCCCATTCCCATTAGTCAGATTTGAGTCTGTCCATTTCACTCTCTTTTAACATCATTCTCTTCCTTGATCAATTGTTTCGTGGCACCCACCTGGCAAAACACTCAGTCTTGGATAAATTCAGCAACCCACAGCCTGGACTACAGAACACGCCAGAGAAAGCTATACCAGTGCTGAGATGGTAGAACCACAGGTGTGCAGTCTGACCAGCAGCTTCTCAGCATGCCTCCCCCACACTGCATGGCCTTTTCCAGCTCTCTGCTTTTCTCTACACTGGCCTTCCTGAAATCCTTCTACTGTCTCAAACTTCCAATTCCCCCTCCTATTTTACAAAGAAATGAAAAACCACTGAGAAGATTCTTCTCAGTGGTATCCAGCCAGGAACCGATTCATTTCCTACTGTTCTACGTATTCTTTATCATGTATTCTCTATATATTCTTTATCTCTTCTCAGGTCCAAGTCCATATTCCATCCATATTCTGGAGTCCACCCTCTATTCCTTATTTTTCTTGACTTGCCTATGTCTCCCCATCTAAGTAACATTTAAGCATACCTAATTTCTCTCCATTTTCAAAGAGAATATGGAATGCTATGACTTAAGAAATCAGCTTCAAATCCTAGTTCTGCCCCCTTCCTGCTGTGTGATCATGTTTAACTTGTTCACGTCTCCTTTTTACCATCTAGACACGAAGAATCACAACAAGAAAACAGCAGGATTTCCTCCGAGGCATAGTAATGAAACATCAAGTGAAAAATTTCCACAAAGCTCTTTTAAAATATTATAGATAATTTTCACCCTATTGCCAATTTTGAATCCTCCTTGGCCTCATATTCTTTCCAGGTATTATCACCCATCCCTCCCCTTCCCTTCAGAGCAAAACTAAAAAGTCTTCTTTTTCGGAACTCATTTTAGACTTAGACAAAAATTGTGGAACTAGTACAGAAAGTTTCCATATAGCCTTCCCCAGGTTTCCCTAATGTTAACCATATTGCATAATTATGGCACAAAGACCAAAACAAGGAAATGCTCATTGGTGTCAATTTCCTTTGTCTACTCTAGCCATGACCTAACTGATTAATAAACAATTAAAGAGAGTTAATTGGTTATTTTATAGAATGCCATGCAGCTGGGGTTTGTCTATTTTCTCAGCATTGCAATTTGAAAAAATATCACATTTTTAGCAAGACCGCTAAGTCACTTCAGTCGTGTCCAACTCTGTGCGACCCCATAGATGGCAGCCCACCAGGCTCCCCCATCCCTGGGATTCTCCAGGCAAGAACACTG
Source organism: Bos indicus (assembly GCF_029378745.1). NCBI lineage: Eukaryota > Metazoa > Chordata > Mammalia > Artiodactyla > Bovidae > Bos > Bos indicus. The sequence goes on from NC_091763.1 coordinate 91,419,070, forward strand.
GAGTGGGTTGCCATTTCCTTCTGCAATGCCTGAAAGTGAAAAGTGAAAGTGAAGTCGCTCAGTCGTGTCTGACTTTTAGCGACCCCATGGACTGCAGCCTACCAGGCTCCCCCGCCCATGGAAGATCGAATTTTGTGTCCTTCTCAGGACATCACATCAACAGATTTGTGATAGCAATATGTCAGAGCAAAACTTCTTATAAGAATTATCTCCTCTCTGTGACCTAAGTTCATCTTTTTCTTTTGGTTCTGATTCCCTCTTCAGTGGCTTCCTTCCCCATCAAGGTACTGAAATGGCTCTTATCAAGGACACCAAGAGCTCTCTAGCTGTTCATTTTGAAAGAAACTTCTTGGTCCTTTACTCCTGGACCACATGGCAGCCTCAACACTACTGAGTAGTCTCTCCTTCTGACACGTTTGCTCAGCTGCAATACCACATGTCCTGATTTATCACTCACCTTTCTCACTGTTTTCTCGGTCCCCTTCCGTGGCACTTATTCTCATAGTTCAGTTCAGTTCAGTCGCTCAGCCGTGTCCGACTCTTTGCGACCCCATGAATCGCACCATGCCAGGTCTCCCTGTCCATCACCAACTCCCGGAGTTCACCCAAACTTCTGTCCATCGAGTCAGTGATGCCATCCAGCCATCTCATCCTCTGTCGTCCCCTTCTCCTCCTGCCCCCAATCCCTCCCAGCATCAGAGTCTTTACCAATGAGTCAGCTCTTTGCATGAGGTGGGCAAAGTACTGGAGTTTCAGCTTCAGCTCAGTCCTTCCAATGAACCCAGGACTGATCTCCTTCAGAATGGACTGGTTGGATCTCCTTGCAGTCCAAGGGACTCTCTAGAGTCTTCTCCAACACCACAGTTCAAAAGCATCAATTCTTTGGTGCTCAACTTTCTTCACAGCCCAACTCTCACATCCATACATGACCACTGGAAAAACCATAGCCTTGACTAGATGGACCTTTGCTGGCAAAGTAATGTCTCTGCTTTTGAATATGCTATCTAGGTTGGTCATAACTTTCCTTCCAAGGAGTAAGCGTCTTTTAATTTCATGGCTGCAGTCACCATCTGCAGTGATTTTGGAGCCCCCAAAAATAAAGTCTGACACTGTTTCCACTGTTTCCCCATCTATTTCCCATGAAGTGATCGGACCAGATGCCATGATCTTCGTTTTCTGAATGTTGAGCTTTAAGCCAACTTTTTCACTCTCCTCTTTCACTTTCATCAAGAGGTTATTCTCATAACCTACCTCAAAATGTTGGTGCTTATTTCTAACTCTGCAGTCTCCTAAAGATGAGCTCATGTCCTTCTACTCTGCCATCTTGTTTGTCTAAAAAGCAGGTCAAGAAGCAACAGTTAGAGCCAGACATGGAACAACAGACTGGTTCCAAATTGGGAAAGAAGCACATCAAGGTTGTATATTGTCACCCTGCTTATTTAACTTATATACAGAGTACATCATGTGAAATGCCAAGCTGGATGAAGCACAAGTAGAAATCAAGATTGCTGGGAGAAATACCAACAACCTCAGATATGCAGACGACACCACCCTTATGGCAGAAAACGAAGATGAAATAAAGAGCCTCTTGATTACATTGAAAGAGGAGAGTGAAAATGCTGGCTTAAAACTCAACATTCAAAAACCTAAGACCATGGCATCTGGTCCCATTGCTTCATGGCAAATAGATAGGGAAACAATGGAAACAGTAACAGACTTTATTTTCTTGATCTCCAAAATCACTGCAGATGGTGAAGGCAACAATGAAATTAAAAGATGCTTGCTCCTCGGAAGAAAAGTTATGACAAACCTAGAGAGCATATTAAACATCAGAGACATTACTTTGCCAACAAAGGTCTGTCTAGTCAAAGCTATGGTTTTTCCAGTAGTCATATACGAATAGGAGAGTTGGACCATAAAGAAAGCTGAGCACCAAAGAATTGATGCTTTTGAATTGTGGTGTTGGAGAAGACTCTTGAGAGTCACTTAGACTGCAAGGAGATTGAACCCATCAATCCTAAAGGAGATCAGTCCTGAATATTCATTGGAAGGACTGATGCTGAAGTTCTAATACTTTGGCCACCTGATGTGAAGAACTGACTCATTGGAAAGGACCCTGATGCTGGGAAAGATTGCAGGCAGAAGAAGGGGACAAAAGAGGATGAGATAGTTGCATGGCATCACCAACTCAATAGACATGAGTTTGAGCAAGCTCCGGGAGTTGGTGATGGACAGAGAAGCCTGGTGTGCTGCAGCCCATGGGGTCACAAAGAGTCGGACAAGACTGTGCAACTGAACTGAGCTGCACTCTCCTGGCACAATTGTAGCTCTATCTCTGGTGTTACTGGCCACCCATGTTACAGACAATTATCACATCTAACCTTCAAGACATTTCTATCTTCTAATTTTTATACTCATATACACATGTGCATTCCAAACATCCCCATCAAGTATCTCATAGGAATCATAAACTGAACATATCCTCCAAACAATCCAACCAGAGATCTCAAGTTTCACCTTGTGAAATAAGACTTATTGTACATTTCAGGATCCCCTACTGAGCCATTATAGTTGTAATCTCAGCAAAGTAAATAGTAGGTCAAGAATGTCATCTGTTTTTTGAAAGAACAGATTTTTATTTTATTAATGCAGTCCAAAATTGCATTAGACTTTGTGGTGGCCACATCACATAATTGACACATATTGAGCTGACTAAAGAAGAAAAAACCCCAGGTTTCTTTATAAATATATTGCTTTAGCTCTTTTCTCCCAGTCCCATAGTTGTACCGATAAAATTTAAGACACACTATGTCAGACAGCTGAATTTAGCCCATCACTCAAGACTGATATATTCTGGGATCCAAGCACAGTAATTTAATTATTTGTTGAATCAACATACTCTGAGCAAGCACTAAAATTTTGTGAGATGTTGAGGTACTACAGTGGGACACACTGCTAGCTGTCATCTCAATCCCTTCTCTCTTCTTCCATAGTATTGCAGGTTAATCTGTGTTCCTGGCTATCAGCTAGATGCAACATTATCCAACAGAAATGCTACAGGAGCCGCAAATGTGATTTTAGATTTTTTATTGGCCACATTAATTGAAGTAAAAATAAAGAGGTGAAATTCACTTTAATAACATATCTTAATTAGCCCAATATATCCAAAATACTATTGTGTCAACATGCAATTAATATAAAACATCTTGAGACAGCATGCTTTCTTTTACCATTCTGAGTTTTTGAAATTGACATGTATATTACATGTAATATTACATCTCAGTTTTGACCAGGCACATTGCAAGGGTTCAACAGCCTCATGGGGCCACAGCTACTGTACTGAATAGTTGAAAGGTGAAGAGACTACATTTCCCTACAAGGTGTAGCCCTGTTCCTGTCAACATAATGTGAATGGAAGCTACACTTGCAACTTAACAGCTTCATTTCCTTAAAAGAAAACAACTTGCAGTTTGGAGACTCTGATATAGCAGCCTAACTTTAATCTAAAGAATACAAGAGCTGAACAAGCAACTGCTTCCCAGGCCCTGAGTTTGCCATACCACCCATCTGCAAATGGGATGACATGTCTTTTATTTATTCTCATCTTAAACATGGGATCCAAACACAGTCCAAAAGGAAAAAAATAGAAATAAAAAGGACACAGCTCTGCCACATACAACCGGGGACTTATATACACAGGCTATAGCAATCCATTAATCAGAAAACCTCTGGTACAATCATCAACTAGTTATTAATTTTATTGCATTTGGAGAACTGCAGGTTAGAAGCACTGTCCTACCAACATGGCTGAGAGAATTGAAGATTTGTTTGTTTGCCCCCATAGCCACTCCAGCACATCTCTTGACATTCCTGGACATAATCTGTGACCCATCAAGGAGTCAGTTCACAGAAACTCCTTGACGATGTTTTTTTGCATCACGTCATACCTCTATCCTCACCTAGGGAAGAGTGATAATGACTAAAGGATTGGTTCACCGCCATGACTAGTTACAGCAGGGTGGAAATTAACCGAGACTACTAGGGGTTTCATCAATAGTGGTTGGTAGGTTTCTGGGAATTCTAGACAGATATATTTATATCCTGTGTGTGTGAGTGTGTGTGTGTGTGTGTGTGTGTGTGTGTGCATGTAGCAGAGAGTGGGGAACACAAAAGGAAATCTGTCTTAAATCTCTATTTGCATAAGAAGAGCATTTTTATTTTTAGATTGCATGTCACAAATTATTAAAGCAGGATTTCTAAAAAAAAATTTTGATTCATTTTTACATAAGATGAAAGGAAGTTTTTATATTGAAAATACCATCACTGTGATTGTTACTCTTTCCCAGACTGGGGTGGCCAGGGCTCCTCCCTCAGTGAGTCACTGCATATTCTCCAATAAGAGACAGTCTGGGTAAATTAATAGCAAGGGGATGTTGCAGAGTTTGTTTCAATTGTGGCTTTAGCATTGTGTTATGAATAAAAAATATTTTTATATATAAATCACAAGTGGGTATGAAGAAAGAAGGAGCCAAAGAACAAGTCAATAATTAAAACATGCTGACTCCAAAAGTTCATTGATCCACTTCCCAGGAAGTCATTACTGTCTTATGACAGCACCTCTCTCCCTCACCTCCTGTGTGCTTGATTGGGAGCAGGGTGCTTTGCCACGTGAAGGACTCTGCTTGTTGGCAGGCCACTGTGTACCACTAACAGACTGCATCTGGACAAACTGTAGCTCAGTCTCTGATTTCTATTTGGCATGTCACAATAATGATTGCCAGTGGTACCTGCACCAAACCCATAGTATTCTTTATGCAATACAGCTTGAGATATCAGTGCAAGTATCTTTTTTAGCAAGAACTGGAATATAAGGTTTTTATTAGTTTCTTTACCATCTTGGTTAGTGACTAAGAAATATTTTGAAATATTTCTTTCTTTATGACTTAGCAGTCCCATTATATTGTATCCTCCCTTCTTAATCCATATGTAGTAAAGTTACAGAAGACAACAAATGAGCATTAGGAATGGTGTCATAAAAACCTCTGTACCATATCACTCTGTCTAGAAGCCCCCTCTTTCCCACAAGACTAGTTTAAAAACAGTGGAACTTGGGAAGACCACTTGGGCAGCCCTTCATGTCCATTGCTATATCAGAATTTAGAAAGCGATTAAGCAAGCATGACCTTCTTCAAAATGTACAAGTTACTATGAGGCATTATTATTTTCTTTATTACTGTCATTATTCTTGACTAATAAATAAAAAACCCAAGGTTTATAGACATTAAACAACTGGCCTAGAGTCGCAAAATTAATAAGTGACAAATTACCAGATTCCTCAATTCAAGCCCAAAGTTCTCACCACAAATGGCCTTAGAATACGGCAAAATGGCTATGCTTTCAGAAGTGTATTTAAATACTGTTACAAGACCTGGTAAAATGAGAGAATCATACCAAGAACAGACTCTGAATTTGTACCTTTACATAACAACTTAGAAAATGGAAACAGCATTGATTAAAAAAAAAATCAAAACTTAGAAAGAGCTACCCACAAATGAAATGTCCATAGATAAAATAGTCCCTTGTATGTTATACTATATTTGAATGGTTGAATTTCTTTTCTATTTAATTTTTAAGAGTTTCCATATCCAGGAATTTAGTCGACTAGATGTCTTTTCCCTTGGCAGAGAACAAAGCCATCTCAATAAGTATAATAGATTTGCAAAACTGTACAAATTAATGTTAAGACATGTGCTGTGTACCTACTATGTGCCAAAAGCCCAGGGAACTTCAAGATCGGGGCAGAGTCATGTCAAAACCTAGATCATTGCCTCTCTTTTGTCCAGGAGCTTGTACATATACACCATGCATGCTAAGTCACTTCAGTCTTGTCTGAATCTTTGGAACCCCATGGACTGTAGGCTGCCATGCTCCTCTGTCCATGGGATTCTCCAGGTAAGAATACTGTAGTGGGTTGCCATGCCCTCCTCCAGAGGATCTTCCCAACTTAGAGATAGAACCTGTGTCTCCTGCATTGCAGGCGGATTCTTTACCATTGAGTCACTGGGTAATCCCTAACCCTAACCCTAATTCCAAAATAAGGCCATAGTGAATGGATCAGATTTCTGGTTTACTCAGGTCTGTGCTCTGTCAGAACAGTGCTTCACACTGGAAGGGATAATTGTTGTAGTAAATCTCATAAAGCAAAGAATGGACATTCAAACATTTTTCACTTATCATAATTTATAATGCATTTTCCTTGAATATACTTGCTGCTATTGTTCAGTCACTAAGTTTCATCCAACCTTTTGCAACCCCATAGACTATAGTCTACCAGGCTCCTCTGTCCATGGGATTTTCTAGGCAAGAATACTAGAGTAAGTTGCTATTTCCTTCTCCAGGGGATATTCCTAGACCAGAGATCAAAACTGTGTCTCCTGTATTGGCAGGCAGACTCTTTACCATTGAGCCACTTGGAAAGCCCTTGAATATATTTAGGCTGTTAAACTTACTTATATACACAGTATCTAAACTCAATTTCCATTCAGTTAAAGCAAAATGAAATGTCATATACAATCAACCATGATAAAGCTGAATTGGGATAACAACTCATTTTTTTCTTAACTAATTAAATAGTTTACATACCTTTTAATTTTTTACCTTAGATTTATATGTTATGTAACCAAGTATAGTCCTAATGTTAACTAAGAAGCTATTTAGTAGGAAATCTTTAGTATAAAGGAAGGACAGCAAAGTGGCTGCAGACTTTAATTTTCCAAACCATGTGACCATCATTTCCAACAAAACTTAGGAAGACACATGCCCTTTTGATATTTTCATTTTAGAGAAAATACTCATCTATCAGTCGTCTTTCTCAAGCATTGTGTGCTGGCTCCCTAGCTAATGGTAATAATCAAGCATTAAAAGCTACAGCATATGCTGAATGGCTTCATCACCCCATAAATCATATTTACTCCCATTTGTTAACATGCTGTTTTAATTTCAGAAAATTCAATGTAAGTTCATGAATTTTGCAGAATGTCAAAAAAAGATATGATTTTGTACTGAAGACTAAAGGGATGTTGTTAATTTTAATGCATACTGGGAGGTCACACGACAGTCTCAAATTTAATGGTAAAGCAAATTCAGTTAACTCTGCAGAAACATAAGGAGTCTTACAGTCTCTTGCCTAGCCAAGGGCGGACTAGGAATCAGGACATTTAAAAGTTTAAATCCAACACCTGAGATGTGCTCTGAAAACTTTTCTGCATTAAATGCAGCTTGTGTGGAGCACTTTGAGGGGGTAATAACAGAGGAGCAGGAAGACACCTGATAACACAATAGTCACCACAGTAGACAAACTGAGGCAACATCTCTATGCAAGAACTAATCTCCAAGTAATCATTCTTTGTACCCTACATCTTCATTCTCATCCTAAAAGATGATGAGAGACTACATTTTATGTCTAGATATGGGAAGTTTTCCCTAGAACATGACTGTCTTAGTCTGCTTGGGCTGCTGTAACACAATTCTAATGGATAGGTGACTTAAACAACAGACCTTTATTTCTCACAGTTCTGGAGACTAGGAAGTCAGCGATCAGGTTTCCAGCATGGGCTGGATTCTGGCGAGGGATTGCAGATGGCTGCATTCTTGCTATATGCTCATGTGATGGACAGAGGGAGCTCTGGGGTCTGTCCCTCTTACCTGGGCACTAATCCCATTATGAGGGGCTTCCCAGGTAATGCTAGTGGTAAAGAACCCGCCTGCCAAAGCAGAAGACATAAGAGACGCAGGTTCAATCCCTGGTTCAGGAAGATCCCCTGGTGGAGGGGATGAGACCTCCAACCTAATAACCCCATCTAAACCTAATTACCTCCCAAACACCCCCTTCCTAATACCATCACACTGAGAGCTACAACATGAAATTGAGCAGGACAAACACTCAGTCCATAATACTGGTCATCAAACTTCAGTGTGCCCACAAACCACTTGGAAAAATATAGGAAAAATGCAGAAGACCAGTCCTTCAACACTTGAGATTCTGATTCATTCTCTCTGGGAGATGGTTGGGAAATACTTTCAAAAACAATCAAGGAAATTCTATTGCAAAATTCTACTGGCCAAAGTGTGAGAGATCTGCCCTAGATCTGCTTTATGAAGAAGGGATGGCTCACAAGTCCCTGTGCCATACCTGGAGGACTGAAAGAAGTACTCAGAGATCAAACTGTCCTGTGAATGGTAACAGCCAGAACAAGGCAGTGCCAACAGAGGGACATCTACACAAATGTCAGCAAAGTGGTGCTAAGTAATGTATATCTGAGTAATGTAGATATACTCACTGCCCAATCCCCACTCACACTCTCATTACCATGACCTTTGGAAAACTATTTTTGAGCAAAATATAAATAAAAAAGAAAAATCCTGGATGTATCCTCATAGCCAACCTAAAGATGGGTTTTTAAGATGGATTTCAAAAGGGGAAGCCAAAGGCACTTGACTGCCAATTGGGGAATACATCGGTATATAAGCCAAAGGACTCAACCTGGCCAAAAGTGCACATCCTGAGCAAGGAGGCATCTCCCTGACAGTGTAACATCAAGGGAAGGACTTTGGAAAGAGAAACAATAAGAGCTTTTTGAGACTAGGCTTAAATACATACAACATTTTTAATTTATTGATTCAATTTGTCTTCTCTGTAAAACATGAAGGGAAATCTATGGTCATAAATGGTTCAAATCAACAAACAAAAAAATAACATTCAGAAAAAAGTCATAAGGAGAACTGATAATTCAGTAGTATGAAAGATAATGCAGGAGAGCCAACTAAAAAAAGTCTTAATGGACAAGGCTCTGATAGATTGCGTGCTGAGGCTTACATTTTAAAATCATCTGAAATCATCAGCTTAACAGCTTCCAAGTGTTTCACAGTACAGATAGTATGATGATTTTAAAAACTACTACTGTTCATAGGCATAAGAGGGAAGAACCAAGAGGAAAAGAATAATACTAAGATAATCATAGTTGCTTTTAGTGTACGAGCATATTTACCAATAAAAGCTCAAATTGTCCTTCAAATGTGGAAATAAGAAACTATTGATGTTTGAAATTTAAAAAAAAATGAATGGCTTCACAGTGCTGATTATTATTAAATTATTTATATACTGGATTTACTCAAACTATGTTTTAGTAAAAGAACAAGCAAGTAAAAAATGAAGTCTAATTTCTATAGATTACTCTTCTTGGGGATTTCTCAGGAGGCACAATGGTAAAGAATCCATCTTCCAGTGCAGGACACGCAAGACACATGGGTTTGATCCCTGCATCAAGATCCCCTGGAGTAGAAAATGGCAACCCACTCCAGTATTCTTGCCTGGAAAATTCCATGGACAGAGGAGCCTGGCAGGCTACAGTCCATGGAGTTGCAAAGAGTTGGACACAACTGAGCAATTGAGCACACAGGGACACATTCCTCCTTAAAAGTAAAGACCTCCCTGATACCAACTTAAATTGCCCCTGAATGCACGCTCAGTTGCCTCAGTCATGTCCAACTCTCTGCGACCCTATGGACCATGGCCCGACAGTCTCCTCTGTCCATGGCATTCTCCAGGCAAGAATACTGGAGTGGGGTGCTATTTTCTCCTCCTGGGGGGTCTTCCCAACCCAGGGATCAAACCTGTGTCTCTTATGACTCTTGCAATGGTGGCAGATGCTTTACCACTAGAGCCACCTGGAAAGTCCCCCAATTGCTTCTATTTCACAAGAAATATTCCAGGTTAAAAGTAGGGCTCATAAAAATGTTTATGATATATGATTAACTCATTGAAATTAAGTTGAATAGTAATATCTTTTTAAAATATCCCTTTTTTTTTCTTTTGGAATGTGAAATTTCCAAACATTTAGATTTATTATAGATTTGGCCTCAGGTGATTTGTAAGTACTGATCTTAAAATGCCATTTGGTTCAGAAACAGATTCCCTAGGGAAAACAAAAATGATCACATCTATGTGTCCTAAACACCACCCTCAAAATTCTAGAAAATTCACTCAAAAGACAGAGTCTAGGTTGTTTTAAAGCAAACAACTTCAATGTGAATACTTTTCTATGCTTTAAAAAATACACATAAAACTCACCTATGAAAGGGTTAGGCCATCTTTAAGGCCAAAGACTTGTTTAACAAGTAGATATAGCCTGCTAAGACCAATGAATGAGCATGGAGGCAAGAGAAAAAGTTGACAATCAGTCAGGACATTATCCCATGTCTTAAAAAAGTTTCCTCTTCTGTCAACGCATTTCATTTTGATTCAAATTACTATGCAACCACTTGTTTAAAACAATGAAGAACTTACATCAAAATTTAAGCTGAATTCCATATAACTGAAGTCACAGAGACTGGAACACAGCCTTATTAGAACCGCTTATAATTTCCCGGTCTGTATTATGTCTATGCAAAGTTAAAACAAAAAAAAAAAATGCAGGAGGCACCAGTAACACCAACCAACAGATAAAAATCATCTATAGATAGTCTATAAGGAAAATAGTATATTTAAACACTAGGCAAATAAAGACAAAAGAATAAGACTTCTATGAAGGCACTATCAGAAGAATGATGGTGAATGATGAAAACAGGCACCAAACTTGGAAGCAGAATACCTGGGGTCCCCCTACTTCCTGTGTAACCTACAATAAAGTTAAACCTCTGTGACAAGACCCTCAGTGCCCCTGCATTTGCTGTCTGCTGTCATTCTGTCCAGTTTCTAACATGCGTGGTCCCTTCCTGCCTTGGCACCCATTGGCTCCTCCTCAATCATGTGACCCAGATCACACACATGTCACTCCTCAAACTTAGTCCTTGCCTAACCCACATTCTTAATCAGGTACCTATACTCTTTCAAAGTGCACTTTACTTTACATTTGAAACATTTGTCAACATGTATGATTATATGTTTATGTGATTATTTATATAATTTCTCTCTCCCTCATTAGACCATAAGATTTCAGAGCACTTATATATGGTGATAGGTACATAGTATATACTCAACTTTTGTTCAGTCACTAAGTCATGTCTGACTCTTTGTGACCCCATGGACTGCAGCACGCCAGGTTTCCCTGTCCGTCACTATCTCCCGGAGTTTTCTCAAACTCATGTCTACTGAGCTGGTGATGCTATCCAACCATCTCATCCTCTGTCTCCCCCTTCTCCTCCTCCCCTCAATCTTTCCCAGAATCAGAGTCTTTTCCAATGAGTCATCTCTTTGCATCAGGCGGCCAAATCTTTGGAGCTTCAGCTTCAGCATCAGTCTTTCAATGAATATTCAGGGTTGATTTCCTTTGGGGCTGAATACTTTGATCTCCTTGCATTCAAGGAACTCTCAAGAGTCTTCTCCAGCTCCACAATTGGAAAGCATCAATTTTCAGCACTCAGCCCCCCTTATAGTTCACCTTTCACATCCGTACATGACTATTGAAAAAACCATAGCTTTGACTATACAGATGTTAAATTGATGAAATCTCTGGTTCTGACACTAATTATGTTATTTTAGACAGGTCATCTGGGCTTCCCTGGTAGCTCAGATGGTAAAGACTCTGCCTGCAATGATAGGAGACCCAGGTTCAATCCCAAGGTTGGGAAGATCCCTTGGAGAAGAAAATGGCAAGCCACTCCAATATTCTTGCCTAGAAAATTCCATGGACAGGGGAGCCTGCTGGATTACAGTCCAGACAGTCACAAAAAGTCAGACACACTGAGCAACTAACATTTTCACTTTTCAGACAAGTCATCTAAATTTCTGAGCTTCAGGTTTCTGATATATAAATATGTGCCCAATTCCATAACCTCTGTATATTTCATCTGTTGTATATTTATAAAAACATTTTGCAAATTGGAAAGTGCCATTATGTAAACCCATGGCTGATTCATATCAGTTCAGTTCAGTTCAGTTGCTCAGTCGTGTCCAAATCTTTGTGACCCCATGAATCGCAGCATGCCAGGCCTCCCTGTCCATCACCAACTCCTGGAGTCCAACCAGACTCACGTCCATAGAGTCAGGGATGCCATCCAGCCATCTCATCCTCTGTCGTCCCCTTCTCCTCCTGCCCTCAATCCCTCCCAGCATCAGAGTCTTTTGCCATGAGTCAACTCTTCGCATGAGGTGGCCAAAGTACTGGAGTTTCAGCTTTAGCATCATTCCTTCCAAAGAACACCCAGGGATGATCTCCTTTAGAATGGACTTGTTGGATCTCCTTGCAGTCCAAGGGACTCTCAAGAGTCTTCTCCAACACCACAGTTCAAAAGCATCAATTCTTCTGTGCTCAGCCTTCTTTACAGTCAAATTCTCACATCCATACATGACTACAGGAAAAGCCATAGCCTTGACTAGATGGACCTTTGTTGGCAAAGTAATGTCTCTGCTTTTGAATATGCTATCTAGGTTGGTCATAATTTTCCTTCCAAGGAGTAAGTGTCTTTTAATTTCATGGCTGCAGTCACCATCTGCAGTGATTTTGGAGCCCAAAAAACTAAAGTCTGACACTGTTTCCAATGTTTCCCCATCTATTTCCCATGAAGTGATGGGACCGGATGCCATGATCTTCGATTTTCTGAATGTTGAGCTTTAAGCCAACGTTTTCACTCTCCCCTTTCACTTTCATCAAGGGGCTTTTTAGTTCCTCTTCACTTTCTGCCATAAGGGTGGTGTCATCTGCAAATCTGAGGTTACTGACATTTCTCCCGGCAATGATTCATATCAGTGTATGGCAAAAACCACTACAATATTGTGAAGTAATTAGCCTCCAACTAAAATAAATAAATAAATAAATAAAACACACACAAAAACAAACAAAAAATTTTTCTATGAACAATAACAAGAAAAAAAAATAAACTGAAGGTATTATCTTTGTCACATCAAGATTATAAACCAAAGAATCATTTAACTGCCCATTATAGTCTTCATTTAGTTGCTGTATCACTCTATATACATATCCAAAAACCTCTCACATTTAATGCTAATAAAGTGTGGTATTCAAGGAATATCATTGATTATGAATAACAATGATGCTTCGCAATTTATAGTTAAAGTTGATGCCACATTAGGTATATCAAAATCTCAGTTAACACTATTTCCTTTAATATAGTTTATGCCAAGATGCCACATAAAAAGAAACTGATTGGTATTACTTAATTGTTCTATTTATGTGAACTATTTCAGCAGTTTAGAAAACAATATAAGGTAATGCCACTTTACAATTCAAATATGCCTCTGAATGAACATGAAAACTAGAAGTATACTTTATACACCAAAGTGATATGACTTATGAATAATGAGTGGACTTATTGTCTGAGCTATTTTTTCAAGAGTGGAGATTCATTTATGCTGATCCATGCACAGTTCTCACCTTGTTCCTTCTTCAAATGGGAAGATGAGAGGATCTATGATCCAAGAGTGCTTTTTATTAGGAAGAAGGGAGCCTACTAGTCCCAGGTGGAACAAGGCCATGGTCTCTTTTCTATACCTTAACCCACTGGCCTAGCGGCCCTGGACAGCACAAGATTTGTGATGCTGAAAGAATTTACTCCTGTCTGGATATTTGGGGGATTTGGCTCCTGTCAGGTATTGCAACAAAATCAAGTGATTTCAATTTACCAAGCAAGGACAAGAAATGGTTTCAGGAAAAACCAAGGTGATGAACTATTGAGCATTCAGTTCATTAGCTGTCATCCATCTTGACATCTTCATCTTTCAAGCAGTACTGCAGAAAATCAAAGACTTGTAGTGCTTCCCTTTAAAAAAAATCCAAGATGGAAGCCATATCCTTTTAAAGTTAAAGGGACCATGAAGGCTATTTCAAATGTATTATGAAAGATAACAGTTGCTACCGAGATGAAAATTTTGATAGATGCTCCATCGTAAATAGTACCTGTGCCCTTAAACATATTAGTCTTAAAAATAATATTAAAAATGTATACTGAGTGAATTGCTGGAGTATTTTTCAGATTAGTCTAATTTGATGAATTTTGTATTTTAATATGCAGTAGTAGTGATATGACAAATAAGTGACCTTTTAGAAATAGCATCTGAAGCAAAAAGACCCAAGAGGAAAAAAAAAATGTTTTCCTGAAAAATCAGCCAAAAAACAATGGACAGTAAGACTCCAGTGACACGGTCAAGTACTGGTAATATCACCTTCCTTCTTTTGTTTCTTTACTCTGCTTGCTCAGCATTGAGGTACTGAAACTTCAGTTTTTCTGCACTTATATGTGGAGTTTCCTGAAATAACAGAGTAAGGTAAGCAAACAAAGACATTAAAGAAGTGGTTCATTACTTTCCTCAACCACTAGCTCTTGCCAAGGGGAAAGAAATGATTCTATCTTAAGATCTTGGAGAACCCTCGAGATAAGGGTGCAAAGAACATTGTGCTTTACTTCTATTTCCCAGGTACAATTTTATTAATGCTTAGAGGCATTATGAAGTTGCACTTGAATTCTCTTTCCTGAAATATTGAGTCCTCCAGACCTATAGATAATTATAAACAAAATCCCTCTCCCATGTCTCCCCCAATCCCCAAATTCCCCACTTAAAGCATTTAAGCAGGTTATGAGAGAAAATGTTAATTCAAAGTAGGACCTTGTGACTTTATTTTTGGGGGCTCCAAAATCACTGCAGACGGTGACTGCAGCCATGAAATTAAAAGACGCTTACTCCTTGGAAGGAAAGTTATGACCAACCTAGATAGCATATTCAAAAGCAGAGACATTACTTTGCCAACAAAGGTACGTCTAGTCAAGGCTATGGTTTTTCCAGTGGTCATGTATGGATGTGAGAGTTGGACTGTGAAGAAAGCTGAGCGCAGAAGAATGGATGCTTTTGAACTGTGGTGTTGGAGAAGACTCTTGCGAGTCCCTTGGACTGCAAAGAGATCCAACCAGTCCATTCTAAAGGAGATCAGGAAGGACTGATGCTAAAGCTGAAACTACAGTACTTCGGCCACCTCATGCGAAGAGTTGACTCATTGGAAAAGATTCTGATGCTGGGAGGGATTGGGGGCAGGAGGAGAAGGGGACGACAGAGGATGAGATGGCTGGATGGCATCACCAACTTGATGGACACAGTTTGGGTGAACTCCGGGAGTTGGTGATGGACAGGGAGGCCTGGCATGCTGCGATTCATGGGGTCGCAAAAAGTCAGACACAACTGAGCGACTGAACTGAACTGAACTGAACCTTGTGATGAGTGCTTACCCAGTGGTTCAACTGGGAAAGAATCCACTGGCCAATGCAGAAGATGCAAGTGATATGGGTTCAATCCCTGGGTCAGGAAAATCCCCTGGAGAAGGAAAACTGGCAACATTTTCCAGTATTCTTGCCTGGAAAATTCCATGGACAGAGGAGCCTAGCAGGCTACAGTCCACGGGGTCCCAAAGAGTCAGATACGATTGAGCACACATGTACACATCTTGTGATGACTGGCCCACAGAGCCTAGACATGAACTCTCAGAAGCCTCTTTGATCTGAACAGTTATCAGAGGACAACTGAGGAACAATTGGAGGTGCTTCTTGGCCCATCAGGGAAAGTTTTAGGTGCAGGTGGTTTGATGGGCTACTGCTGAGTACAGCGATTGGTATCCAAGACTCTACACCTAGAACTTATTTGCCAAGTCTTCAGCCTGAAATTCTCCAATATATTATTGAAACTCTTATTATCATCATAATACCATCACCACCATCACAATGTATTGGAGGACTCTTGAACAGGAACTGCACGAGACCCCTTATATAAAGAAACTCATACAGTACAGCACCATAGGAGATGGTGGGAGTGGTTTAGTTGCTCAGTCATGTTCAACTCTTGAAATCCCATGGACTGTAGCCCACCAGGCTCTTCTGTCCATGGGATTGTCCAGGCAAGAACACTGGAGTGGGTTGCCATTTACTTCTCCAAGGGATCTTCCCAACCCAGGGATCAAAACTGGTCTCCTGCATTGCAGGCAGTTTTCTGCATTGCTGGTAGATTCTTTACCAACTGAGCCACCAGGGAAGGTTCAGTATTCACCTCCTATGAGGTAAACATTATTATTGAGAAGGCAATGGCAACCCACTCCAGGACTCTTGCCTGGAAAATCCCATGGGCAGAGGAGCCTGGTAGGCTGCAGACCATGGGGTCGCTAAGAGTCCGACACGACTGATCGACTTCACTTTCACGCTTTGGAGAAGGAAATGGCAACCCATTCCAGTGTTCTCACCTGGAGAATCCCAGGGACGGGGGAGCCTGGTGGGCTGCCATCTATGGGGTCGCACAGAGTCAGACACGACTGAAGGGACTTAGCAGCAGCAGGCATTATTTTTAACTGATGGTGGAAGAAACAGAGGCAAGAAATGGGATCTAGATTTTTGCTATTCAGAATATAGTTCATGGACTAGAACACAGCATGACCTAGGAACTTGGAGATGCAGACTCACTCAGGCCCAACACAGATGACTGAATAAGAATTCACATTTTAAGAAGACTTTCAGGTGATTTACACACATGTGAATATTTAAAAGCATAGTGTTAATGTAAAAGGAATTACGGAGATTCAAATTCAGGGTGTATCTAACTCAATAATCCAGATATTAAAATAGTTAGCTCTTCTTGATGATGCAATTACAGCTAAAGAACGAAAACCTTGAGGACATTTGCACTTAGGCATGATTTTTCCATTAGCCGACAAAATCCGATATGGAGAATTACAAATTTTGGAGGATGAAAGGGTGAGCTGGGAATCAGAGAAATAATAGATTCCCTGATAGGTGAGTAGGAGAGAACCACTGGGAAAACGAATTGGGATGAAAATACACTTGATCCATTTCATAGTTTGGCTAAGGACTAAGGACTGACTCTGTTACCAACACTGTTTCAGTTCACCTGAAACGGTCCCAGAAGTCAAATAACCTCATCAAAAAGCTCAAGTTGTTCTTAATTGAATGATACATAGGATCACTTTCTCATGAACCATTTCCTATCCTATGCATAAGAATCCAGAAATACCCCTTTGATTAATGTACATACTTATTCTTCCAGTTCTTATGTCAGACAATCAGGCCAATATTGAGCTTTATACAGCTACCAACTACTTCATTAAGTCTGACAAATGGAAATATCTGTATGAGTGATAGTGCATTTTTTAAAATGCAATTTTAGTCTTCTCTACCATATATAATAAATCAAACTATATCAATCCATCAGGTATCCATCTGGGATCTACTTTGATGGAATTCAAGCTCAAGAAGGAATCAAATATGTTATTTTTGTGAATTAGCATCTGATTTTAAAAACAGTTTCCCTTAACCTTAAGTTAGTTAAGCATTTCTAACGCAATCTTATTTACACTATAATATTTTCTAAGCAAACATCTTTGTTTCCCAGAACAGAAAGGTAAACTGCAGATCATCCACAATTCAAGTCAGTGTAATTAACTAGGCTTCATTCTATTGCCTTTCATTAAAAACTAACTGGATCCTATTATTTTTCTTTCCTCTTGTAGTAAAGTATCTTATAAGTGCCTTTTACAATATCTAATTTTTTAACACTTTAATGATATAGTATTTTCATCTTTTCTTGGAGAAGAATTTAGTGCTATTTTTAAGAGTATTTTTTCTTGTTCATTACAACCTGTCATTGTAACCAGATGACCCAAGAAGACACCCATGTTGTGTCACTATCTATGATTTTTAGTTTCTTTATTTTAAAATAAATTTGTGGCCATATGGTTTTTTATTGTGAAATTTTCGCAAATTCCACATCATAGCATGACTTGCTAATGAATACATTTCCACAGAGGAAAAAAAAAATGAACTTTGTGTGTATTTTTAATATAAATGAAAGGGAACTCACTTTTGAAAGGAAGATTACAATTTTCATCAAACTTTCATTTCAGTAGTGAAAAGTATATACTAATTTTATGTCACAGATGAGATTAGAGCTTCTGTTTTTATAATCAATATGTGTTAGATAACTCTAGCTCTTATCAGAGGAAAGATCTGGAAATTTAATAAAGAAGATCCATTTCATTTTGTGTAAGTAGCTGTGTGTGTGAAGATTAAAGGTACTGGCAGGGCCTGAAAATGCAATCCTTTATTTTTAATAATAATGCACACCTCAGCATTGTATCCTCTGTAAAATCTCATAGAATGAGCCTTAACACGTACTGTGGGATTCACTTTCAGATCTAGAAAGACACTGGGTACTCTTCTGGTCATCTCTTATGACAACAACCATTTTATCATTCATTATAATTTGAGGGATCAAGAATTCAAGAAGAATCTGAGTAATTCTTCTCGGCCACAGGCATTGACAGAAGCCACTGTCGATGGCATTCAGCTGGTGACTGGGCTGCTCCAGAGAGCCCAAGCCAGCTTCACAACATTTCTGGAATCTTGGTGGGAATGGCTAGAAGCTACAGTTGACTGTAGCACCTCCATGTGGCCTCTGAAATATGGTGGTCTCAGAGTAGTCATGGATCTTAGCAGTCTAGGGTTTCCAGAGAAAATGTTCTAAGAGTCCTGGACAGAAGGTATAAGGTTTCTTCTGACTTAGCCTCGGAAATCCTGGAATGTCACTTCTGCATGTGACATTCACTGCATGTATTGGTCAATTAAGTCAGTAAAGCCAGACTAAATTCAAGGGGAATTAAATCAGATTCCATTCCTCAATGCAAGAAGCAGCCAAGAACACACAGCCATCTTTGATCCACTAGAGCTAACCACTGAGATCTCTAAGCTTTATTTTTCCCAACTAGTAACTGGAGTTGGACTTATAGATAGACAGATAAAAATGAAGACATATGTATATATCTATAACACAAAAATTTCCAACTTAGTATGATTTAAAGAAGACCCCATTTTCCGAAATGTAATTCTCTCATTGAGTCCCAGACTGGAAAATAAGTCAAATAAATGATACAATATAGAAAATTTTATTATCCCCCAAATAATTATCTACATTAAAAGCATATATACCACCACTGTCATTCTTTATTTTCTCTTCCTTTGACCATTTATAGCTGCTTAGCACATTTTCCAGATACAGCTAAGAGGACAACAATGAGATATTATTATACACCAATCAGAATGACTAAAACAAAAATACCTAGCTGGAAAGAAAGTGAAGCAACAAAATCTCTCATTCATGACTGGTTGGGAATTCAAAATGGTATAGTCACTTCAGACAACATTTTTGTGCTTTATTAATTGTCTCGCTGAATGATTCATCAATTGCTGGAATTACCAAGATGATTTGAAAACTTATGTACACATAAGTACAAATGAAAACTTATTTACACATAAGTAAATGTTTATAGCAGCTTTATTCATAATCTCCCAAAGCTAGACATAACCAAGACATCCTTTAAAAGGGAATAAATAAACTGTGATACATCCATGTAATGAAATTCTGCTGCTAAGTCACTTCAGTCGTGTCCGACTCTGTGCGACCCCATAGACAGCAGCCCACCAGGCTCCCCCATCCCTGGGATTCTCCAGGCAAGAACACTGGAGTGGGTTGCCATTTCCTTCTCCAACGCATGAAAGTGAAAAGTGAAAGTGAAGTCGCTCAGTCATATCTGACTCTTAGCGACCCCATGGACTGCAGCCTACCAGGCTCCTCCGTCCATGGGATTTTCCAGAGAAGAGTTCTGGAGTGGGGTGCCATTGCCTTCTCCAAATGAAATACTACTCAGTGATAAAAAGTAATGAATGATTAATCCATACAGTTGCATAGGTGAATCCAAATGCACTTTGCTAAGTGAAGGAAGCTGGTCTGAAAAGTCTACATATTGTATGATTCAATCTACATGACACCTGGTAAAGTCGATCACTGCCAGTAGTATGAGGAGGGGGAAAGGTTAAACGGGTCAAATATAGAGATTTTTCAGGACTGTGAAGCTCTTCTGTATGACATTGTGGCTGTAGACATAAGGCACTATTTACTCACTAAAACTGTAGAACTTCATAGCACAAGGAGTGAACCTTAAGGTATGACATTTCTAAAAATAAATTAGGAGGTCAGAGGATTCCAGTATGGAATGCAGACCATGACAAGAGAATCTAATTGTATTACAAATACATGATGTAACTTTCCTGAAGGAGTGTGGATCAGTGGTGCTGACCAAAGTGACTTTGGAAAGGACTAAAGACAAAAGAAACTGTGCCTAAGCACTGTATTCTAGTTGCTAAAGCATTGGGATACAGGTTAACAGTTCTGAATGGATAACAGACAGTGGGAGCAGACAGGTACAGAGAAGCAAGAGGAGGAGGCTAGAATGATCTGTGGGGTGATACATTAGAGTTGGACACATCAGTATGAACTCACATTTAGTTTAATATAAATGCTGATGGATAAATACAGAAATAATTATAGATATGTGTGTGTATATAGGTTAGCATATACCCATGTATTTCCAAACTCTGTGCACTTACTGAAAGGATTTAGAACTAACAAGACCCCAGTAGCAACACCCTAGCACCCAGATCTTGGTTTCTAATTTCATCCTTCAATGAAAAGAACCAGAAATCCTTGGAGAAATGACTGACTTTAGTGATAAGCAGGAAACATACATGATAATCCCGGGATATCTTATTAGGCCACAAAACAAGAAAGTGCTCAAAAAACAAACTGGTGGTGATATGTCAAAGGGACAAAAGGGGCCAACTTTAAAAACTTCTGTGGCCAAAGATGAACAATTTGAGCAACAAAACCTATAGTGTAGTACTGGGCTATAACCCAAAGTGTAAAATAAATGTTCATGAGTCAACACTTATAAAAATAAATGACTGAATAAATAAATCTGGGGGGAGGGGGAATCCCCTGCACGGAATTCCAAATGCTTTCTGTGACACTCTGCCCTCAGAGAGGTGGTACCTGGGTGCCCATTCCTTAAGTGACTCCTCCCAAACAGTGAGTATGGAAAGCAGGAAATAGAACTTTACCGGTTTACGATGGGGAACCCTGACAAACACAACTTCAGTCAGCTCCTCACAGTTAACATCCAGTGATAAGTCATCTTGATAAGCCAGCATGCACCCTTAATATACTTCTCAAAAGCCCAATTACCCTAGTCTAATCATGAGAAAACATCAGGCAATCTAAAACTGAAGAACCCTCTACAAAATATCTTCACCATTACTAATCAAATTGTCAATGTCATCCAAAACTATGACAAACCTAGAAAGTATATTAAAAAGCAGAGACATTACTTTGCCTACAAAGGTTCATATACTCAGAGCTATGGTTTCTTCAGAAGTCATGTATGGATGTGAGAGCTGGACAATAAAAAAGGCTGAGCACCAAAGAATTGATGTCTTCGATTTGTGGTGCTGGGGAAGACTCTTGAGAGTGCCTTGGTCAGCAAGAAAATCAAACAGTCAATCCTAAAGGAAATCAATCCTGAATATTCATTGGAAGGACTGATGCTGAAGTTGAAGATCCCATACTTTGGCCACCTGATACCAAGAGGTGACTCACTGGAAAAGAACCTGATGCTGAGAAAGACTGAAGACAGGAGGAGAAGGGAACCACAGAAGATGAGATGGTTGGATGCCATCACCAACTCAATGGAATGAGTTTGAGCAAACTCTGGGGATGGTGAAGGACAGGGTGGCCTAGCGTGTTGCAGTCCATGAGGTCGCAAAGAGTGGGACACGACTGAGCGACTAAACAGCAACCCAAAACAAGAAAAGTCTGAGAAAATGTCACCATCTAGAGGAGCCTAAAGAAACATCATGACTCAGTGGAATGTGGATCCATGGACACAAAATGGAAACTGGATAAAACCAAAAACATTTAAATAAATAGTGGTCTTTAAAAGAAGGGTTGCTGGAAGGAATAAATAAAATAGTTAATATAAAAAGGAAGCTCAACAGAAGACACACTTGTACGAATGTAGATTTATAAAAAAATTTTAAAAAGCAAAGCTTTCTGCCAGATTAAGGGTACTTTTTAGGGGCTGGGAGAAGTGAACTGACAGATAAATAGTTACTCAACATAAGTCAGTAGAACCTAAGAATGGTCCTGAACAAGTATATTAGCAAAACTTTATCTGATCTCAATCCTTGATGGGAGAGAGGGAGGAGTAAAGATGGGCAAGCAAGCAAAGAGCCCTGGATCATTGAACTGATGCTTTAATTTCTGCTGTTGGCTGTTAATAATTTTGATTATTTATGTTTCTAAATGGTGCAGATTTGTTTACAAGGTTTGCAGATACTTTTTTTGTTCCTGTTCGTAGATGGGACACTTCCTTATAACTTGATACAGAGATAAAATTAGTCCTCCAAATACTGCTGCATTTTCAGAGAATAAAAGAGGGGGGGGGTATTTCTATTGAAACTGTACTAAATTTTTGCCTA
The DNA here is from genome assembly GCF_029378745.1 of Bos indicus. Classification (NCBI taxonomy): domain Eukaryota; kingdom Metazoa; phylum Chordata; class Mammalia; order Artiodactyla; family Bovidae; genus Bos; species Bos indicus. The sequence goes on from NC_091763.1 coordinate 91,441,444, forward strand.
CAATTTACTTTGTTAAATATTATAAATACATTGCTAATACTGATAGCCAAATAGACAACACTAATGATTTCTTTAAAAAAAAAAGCAAAAAAACAAAAACATGAGCAGTGTTGTTCTAATGAAGTTATGGCATCTGTCTTAGTTTCTTAAATACATTTACTACTTAATAGTTTTGAAACAACTGTTTAATTTTTAAATTTTTTGAAAACTTGCTAATAACCTTTGTTCAAAATTTAGTAGATTGTTTAATTCAGGACATCAATGACATAATGAAAGATGCTTGAAATGCTTTTGTTATTTCAGACAAATCAAATTAAATCAAACTATTAAACTAAAAAAATTTTTAAAAAGGAAGCTCATATGCCTATATTGACTGAAAAAAGTTAGATATGATCAACAAATTGTTTAACCACTAAACATTTTTGTGAATTATTGCTAAAAAGAGTGACCACAAGAATTTGGAGGAAAATTTTAAATGTAGTTTATTTGCCTGTAGTGAAATGGACTAGAGAAAAGAATACTCTCAGAAGAGAACAAAAGGTTCTAAGTGGCAAAGGGAGGCTACAATGGCCCAGCAGCAGACCCAGGAGAAAAAACAGGGCAGCCTGATGTGGAAGAACACCAGAATAAATGAGGATAAGGGTCATCAAAAAGATGTTTATGAGGATATAGGTTACTGAGACTCACTATTGGCCTTTATAATCTGTTTAGCGGATCATGGAAGCAAATGACTTTTGAATCACAAATTGCTGAAAAGAAGAAGCACTCCCACCCAAGGCAATGCAATAAAAGGAAAAAAACAAAACACTTAACCTCTGAAAGCAGAGAGACAAAATATGTATTGTGGAGGCAGAATAATGCCCCCACAAAAATAAATCCCCACATCCTACTCCTGAGAACCCATGAAAATGTTGTGCTACACAGAGGAAGTAAGTGGGAAATGGAATTTAAGTGGCTAATCAGCTAAATTTTTAAAAAGAGATTATCCTGGCTTATCTAGGTGCATTTATGCATGCTCAGTCGCTTCAGTTATGTCCAACTCTTTGTGACCCCATGAACTGTAGCCTGCCAGGCTCCTCCATTCACGGGAATTCTCCAGGCAAGAATACTGCAGTGGGTTTCCACGTCCTCCTCCAGGAGATCCCCCTCATCCAGGGGATGTTCCTGACCCAGGGATCGAACCTGCATATCCTGTAACTCCTGCACTGCAAGTGAATTCTTTACCCACTGAGCCACTGGAAAGTGTTACCTGGGTGGACTCAATAAAATTACAGGTGTCCTTAAGTGGGGAGGAGGGATGCAGAAAAGCCAGAACTAGAGACATGGTGTATTGGTCTGCTCCAGCTGCCATAACAGAAGATCACAGACTGGGTAGCTTAAACAACAGAAACTTACTTCCCACAGTTCTGGAGGCTGGAAGTTCAAGATCAAGGTGCCAGCAGAGCTGGTGTCTGGTGAGAGCCCTCCTCTGGGTTGTAGATAGATGCCTTCTCACTGTGTGCTCACAGCACCTTCCCTTGATGCATTAGAATAGAGAGTGGAAAAGAGGGAGCGACTCTCCCTGTCTTTTCTGGGGAGGATACTAATCCCACTAGATCAATCCCTATCCTTGTGACCCCATTTAACCTTTAATTATTTCCCTTTAGGCCCAATTCTACAAATACAGTCACATTGGTGGCTAGGACTTCAACAAATGAATTTGAGGGCAACACAAATATTCAGTCCATAACACAGAGCATCATAAGAAAGCCTTGATTGGTCATTGCTGGCTTTGAAGAAGCTAGGGTGCCATAAGCCAAGGAATGTAAGCAGATTCTAGGAAGTTGGAAAAAGCAAGAAAACAGATTCTCCCTTGAAGCCTCCAGAATGGAAGACAGCTCTGCTGACACTTTGGTTTTGGCCCAATGAGACACATTTCAGACTTCTGACCGACCTCCAGAACTGGAAGATGATGCATTTGTGTTGTTTTAAGGCACTAAGTATGCAATAATGTTTTATAGCAGCCAAAGAAAATGAACACAATTGTGAAAAATGTATAGGGCACGTGGAAGAGAAGAATAAATGAGTGTAATTTGCATATAGTTGCTCAATGATGACAAAAATGATATGGAGACTTGAAGGTATATTAGAAAGGAAGATAACTGTTTATAACACATAATGCTTTATCTAATCCCATCACGTTCATAACAAATGAGCTCCATGTATTGTTTGGAATATTGGTCCCCTTCCTGTTTTGCTTAATGTCAATTTTGGCAGATCTAGACTTCAGTAGCTAGCACATTGCCTGGTACATAGTAGAAACTATGTAAAGAATAAATCCATTATTTAAACTAAATAGGGCTATAAAATAACAAAACTCTATCACATATGGCTTGCGAGATTGGGTACATTAGCAAAGGAAGGAAGAGAGAAGGGAGCTAAAATTAATTGGAATAAAAATAGAAATCAAACTGAGATCCAAGTAAAAATGCTAATACATTCCTAGTGAGACATTTTTAACCATTGACAAAGCTGCTGAATTTCAGTCGGGTCTTCAAAACATCTTGCAAACATGCATGGCACAGATACAGCTGAACACCCACCAGCCAAAGCTGGTCTATGATTGTTCTGGCAAAAACATAACCCAGAGTAAATATTGTCTTGCAAGAAGAAGTGAGGAGGAAGATTAGGCATTGTAATTACCATTTGCTGGGTATTTGGCATGCTTTTTAAAGATTTAATCATTTAGATGAGACTTGGTATCTCTAAAAAAGAAGTCAATATTTCTGTGAGCTGGGGTAGAGAGTAGCACTGATGTTTTCCTTCAGTTCAGCTTCTATATGTGTCTACAAAAGAGTCTACTTCACCTGCTAGTTATTTATTTGAGAGACAGCACAGATAAAGGAATATGAGCAGCAACTTCCTTCAGTTAATTTCCTTGAACACACTATGTTTCCATCTATTATTGATCAAAAAGTGATATTTAAATAGGCAGCAACTTATAAAATTACCTAATAATCTTGCTATATTATCTGAATTAATTTTATGACCCAGCATTCATCCACTGTCCTTTGTGGTAAATCTAAAAGATTCATGTGCTGGTTAACAATAGCCAAGGCAGACTCTGATAGCAGCCTTCAGAATAAGACTTCTATTAATCTTCTTTTTGTCGATTGGCATCTACAGACATAAATTCCTTTAATCAGAATTCCTGGCAGTAAACATTTGTAGAACAACATTTTGAGACAGATTGGCATACCATTCCTTTGAGGTAGTGCTCCTAAATTTTAAGTGTACAGATCACCTGAACTTCTGGATTCTTGGGCTGCATCAGAGAGGTTCAGATTATTTAGGTCCAAGGTGGAGTCCAGGAACCTGTATTTTTAACAACCATTCTGGGAGACTCTAATGCATAGGATACATGGAATGAGATAGACGTAACAAGATCTGTTTTGCAATCATATAAAAATCTGGACAATGACATTGTTGGTGCTCAAACTCTTTTGTTCCTTTCTTTTTTTTTTTACTTTTTTAAAAAATTTTTTTATTTTATTTTTAAACTTTACAATATTGTATTAGTTTTGCCAAATATCAAAATGAATCTGCCACAGGTATATATGTGTTCCCCATCCTGAACCCTCCTCCCTCCTCCCTTCCCATACCATCCCTCTGGGTCGTCCCAGTGCACCAGCCCCAAGCATCCAGTATCGTGCATCGAACCTGGACTGGCAACTCGTTTCATACATGATATTATACATGTTTCAATGCCACTCTCCCAAATCTTCCCACCCTCTCCCTCTCCCACAGAGTCCATAAGACTGTTCTATACATCAGTGTCTCTTTTGCTGTCTCGTACACAGGGTTATTGTTACCATCTTTCTAAATTCCATATATATGCGTTAGTATACTGTATTGGTGTTTTTCTTTCTGGCTTACTTCACTCTGTATAATAGGCTCCAGTTTCATCCACCTCATTAGAACTGATTCAAATGTATTCTTTTTAATGGCTGAGTAATACTCCATTGTGTATATGTACCACAGCTTTCTTATCCATTCATCTGCTGATGGACATCTAGGTTGTTTCCATGTCCTGGCTATTATAAACAGTGCTGCGATGAACATTGGGGTACACGTGTCTCTTTCCCTTCTGGTTTCCTCAGTGTGTATGCCCAGCTGTGGGATTGCTGGTTCATAAGGCAGTTCTAGTGCCAGTTTTTTAAGGAATCTCCACACTGTTCTCCATAGTGGCTGTACTAGTTTGCATTCCCACCAACAGTGTAAGAGGGTTCCCTTTTCTCCACACCCTCTCCAGCATTTATTGCTTGTAGACTTTTGGATTGCAGCCATTCTGACTGGCGTAAAATGGTACCTCATAGTGGTTTTGATTTGCATTTCTCTGATTATGAGTGATGTTGAGCATCTTTTCATGTGTTTGTTAGCCATCTGTATGTCTTCTTTGGAGAAATGTCTATTTAGATCTTTGGCCCATTTTTTGATTGGGTCATTTATTTTTCTGGAGTTGAGCTGTAGGAGTTGCTTGTATATTTTTGAGATTAGTTGTTTGTCAGTTGCTTCATTTGCTATTATTTTCTCCCATTCTGAAGGCTGCCTTTTCACCTCGCTAACAGTTTCCTTTGTTGTGCAGAAGCTTTTAAGTTTAATTAGGTCCCATTTGTTTATTTTTGCTTTTATTTCCAATATTCTGGGAGGTGGGTCATAGAAGATCCTGCTGTGATGTATGTCAGAGAGTGTTTTGCCTATGTTCTCCTCTAGGAGTTTTACAGTTTCTGGTCTTACGTTTAGATCTTTAATCCATTTTGAGTTTATTTTTGTGTATGGTGTTAGCAAAGTGTTCTAGTTTCATTCTTTTACAAGTGGTTGACCAGATTTCCCAGCACCACTTGTTAAAGAGATTGTCTTTAATCCATTGTATATTCTTGCCTCCTTTGTCAAAGATAAGGTGTCCATATGTGAGTGGATTTATCTCTGGGCTTTCTATTTTGTTCCATTGATCTGTATTTCTGTCTTTGCGCCAGTACCATACTGTCTTGATGACTGTGGCTTTGTAGTAGAGCCTGAAGTCAGGCAGGTTGATTCCTCCAGTTCCTTTGTTCTTTTGTTCCTTTCTTTAAAATTTCCAAGCCCTTATGAATATCATTTCTTTTACTACTCACAATAATCTTGTGATTCAGTTATTACCATGATCCCCATTCTGATGAAGAGGCAAAGGGTTAAGTCACTTCCTGTATTAGTCTGCTCAGACTGCCATAATGAAATACCATGAATTGGGTGCCCTAAACAACAGAAATTAATTTTCTCACAGTTCTGGAGGCTGGAACTCCAGAGGCTGGAACCAGTGCTGGTCAGGGTGTCAGCAGGGTAGGGGTCTGGTGAGGCTGTCTTCCTGGCATTCAGATGGCTTCCATCGTGGTGTGTGCTCATGTGGCCTTTCCTCCGTGTGCTTGGAGAGAAAGAAAGCTCTCTCTCTTCCTCTTCTTACAAAACCACCAATCCTATCAAATTAGATACTACCCTTATGATCTCATTTAACCTTAAGTATCTCCTAAAAGTCCTATCTCCAAATAAGCCATGATGGGGGTTAAGACTTCAACAGATGAACAAGGTTGGGGAGAGACAACTCAGTCTATCACACTTACCTATGACAAATAGTAAGTGGGATAGAAACTGTGCACCCAAGTTGGCCTGAGAATAGAACCCACACCACTACCCTACCCTATCTTGCCACTTCTCCGCTCCCTGCTGGGCCGTGGACAAAGAATAGTAATTGGTCACTCACTGACAGGAGCATGGAGGTTTTCTAGGAACAATCCATCTTTAATTACTTGAGAACTGGCTTTAATATAATCCAGGTTACTCTATTAAGATTTGAAAACCACATCGTACCTGTTGGCTATGACTGTTTTATTCCTGCTAACTGATCATCTGTGAAGTATCTGTTCTTATGTAGAACATTTCAAAATGTCATGTAAAAGTAGGCATCTGCTAGAGAGAGGTTTATGATGAGAGTGAGGTCTATGATTTATGATTAGAGTTTACATGATTCATGATTAGAGGTTTATGAGTAGAGTTCTATAGAGAGGGAGATGGAAGACAATGGAGGAGTGGATGGAGGGTGTGGGGAACTGTATGCTATCACTACTGATCCTCCTAAGAAAAAAATGACAATAATAATTATTAACTGTATCTCTTATTCCATGCCAAGCACTATATAATATTAAAATATGTACATTATATATATATATACACATACACACATGTATATATTTTATCTTCTTCATAAAAATCTTGAATATTGCATGGATAATTCAGGTTCAGGAAGATCAGCAATTTGTCCAAGTCATATAGATATTGGGTTGGCCAAAAAGTTCATTCAGGGTTTTTCTGCACCATCTTATGGAAAACCCAAATGAACTTCTTGGCCAACCAAATATTAATGTGGAACCAGGAATTATGGCAAACTATGGTAACTGGGATATTTCCATTTGAATGCAGGGTTCCAAAGAATAGCAAGGAAAGATAAGAAAGCCTTCTTCAGCGATAAATGCAAAGAAATAGAGGAAAACAACAGAATAGGAAAGACTAGAGATCTCTTCAAGAAAATTAGAGATACCAAGGGGACATTTCACACAAACACAGGCTCAATAAAGGACAGAAATGGTATGGACCTAACAGAAGCAGAAGATACTAAGAAGAGGTGGCAAGAATACACAGAAGAACTGTATAAAAAAGAGCTTCACGACACAGATAATCACGATGGTGTGATCACTCACCTAGAGTCAGACATCCTGGAATGTGAAGTCAAGTGGGCCTTAGAAAGCATCACTACGAACAAAGCTAGTGGAGGTGATGGTATTCCAGTTGAGCTATTTCAAATCCTGAAAGATGATGCTGTGAAAGTGCTGCACTCAATATGCCAGCAAATTTGGAAAACTCAGCAGGGGCCACAGGACTGGAAAAAGTCAGTTTTCATTCCAATCAAAAAGAAAGCAATACCAAAGAATGTTCAAACTACTGTGCAGTTGCACTCATCTCACATGCTAGTAAAGTAATGCTCAAAATTCTCCAAGCCAGGCTTCAGCAATATGTGAACTGTAAACTTCCAGATGTTCAAGCTGGTTTTAGAAAAGGTAGAGGAACCAGAGATCAAATTGCCAACATCAGCTAGATAATCAAAAAAGCAAGAGAGTTCCAGAAAAACATCCATTTCTGCTTTATTGACTATGCCAAAGCCTTGGACTGTGTGGATCACAATCAACTGTGGAAAGTTCTGAAAGAGATGGGAATACCAGACCACCTGACCTGCCTCTTGAGAAATCTGTATGCAGGTCAGGAAGCAACAGTTAGAACTCGACATGGAACAACAGACTGGTTCCAAATGGGAAAAGGAGTACATCAAAGCTGTATATTGTCACCCTGCTTATTTAACTTATATGCAGAGTACATCAGGAGAAATGCTGGGCTGGAAGAAGAACAAGCGGGAATCAAGATTGCTGGGAGAAATCTCAATAACCTCAGATACGCAGATGACACCACCCTTATGGCAGAAAGTGAATAGGAACTCAAAAGTCTCTTGATGAAAGTGAAAGAGGAGAGTCAAAAAGTTGGCTTTAAAGCTCAACATTCAGAAAATGAAGATCATGGCATCCGGTCCCATCACTTCATGGCAAATAGATGGAGAAACAGTGGAAACAGTGTCAGACTTTATTTTGGGGGGCTCCAAAATCACTGCAGATGGTGACTGCAGCCATGAAATTAAAAGATGCTTACTCCTTGGAAGGAAAGTTATGACCAATCTAGATAGCATATTCAAAAGCAGAGATATTACTTTGCCAACAAAGGTCCGTCTAGTCAAGGCTATGGTTTTTCCAGTGGTCATGTATGGATGCAAGAGTTGGACTGTGAAGTAGGCTGAGCGCCAAAGAATTAATGCTTTTGAACTGTGGTGTTGGAGAAGACTCTTGCGAGTCCCTTGGACTGCAAGGAGATCCAACCAGTCCATCCTAAAGGAGACCAGACCTGGGTGTTCATTTGAAGAACTGATGCTAAAGCTGAAACTCCAATACTTTGGCCACCTTATGCCAAGAGTTGACTCATTGGAAAATACCCTGATGCTGGGGGGGATTGGGGGCAGGAGGAGAAGGGGACAACAGAGGATGAGATGGCTGGATGGACTCGATGGACAAAGGTTTGGGTGAACTCCGGGAGTTGGTGATGGACAGGGAGGCCTGGCGTGCTGCAATTCAATGGGTCGCAAAGAGTCAGACACGACTAAGCAACTGAACTGAACTGATGGTAACTGGGTTTATCATTTTAGGTTTAGGAATTTTTCAAGGAAGCTCTGGAAATCTAATAAAACTCAAACTCAATATGAAGCTCCTTCACGCAAAACCTTAATGACACAAAAGTTAACTGTAGGACTTGTTTTCTTCCTTCTTTCCTTTATCTATTGATTTACATGTAAACCTTGTCTCAAAGGTTAGTTATGCAGGATGGATCATGAATGAAAGAGGCTGGTCACCTTATAAGTTTTTCTAGGTCCAGAAAGAGTTCTAAAAATATACAAGTGAAGTCAGAAACTGTCTACCTGTCTCTAGAAGGTGGGCCTCAATAAGCTTGACCTACCAGAGGCTTTTCTTTTCTTCCTGTGACCTGAGGCCTCTTAAAGTTAAGTGCAAATCAGGCAGCTAGAAATTTGTCACACTAAAGGGAATGAAGAGTTTTTAAAAAATCATCTGTTATTACATATTATATGTGGATCAAACAAAACACTGGTAACTGAGAAAAGCTGATGTCAAATCCAGCCTGCACTGCCTCTAGTGATGTGATTCTTTCATGCTCTAAGACCAGTTGATTCATCCTTTTCCAAAAATTCAGGCTTCAGGTCAATATTTATAAAAACATTCCACCTATCAGAAAATTGTCATCTCTGACATCTTGACTTTGAAAATAAACACAGACATTAGCAAAGTCAATCAGCTTACTTCCAAACTATTTGGAACAACATTAGGTCATTTGAACAGCACTAAATTAAAAATGCTGATCAATCATCATTAGGGTCAACCAAAAAATTAAACACACTCAACATGGTGGAGTTTATATAATTTTAATAAATTTAAATATATAAATGCATAAATATATACAAATAAATATAATAAAAAAACAGAATTTTGTAATACACAAATATCCTGGTTCAAAGATTAGTTTTGCAAGCCGGACTGTATGAGGGATAAGCCACATGTCACCAGATTTCGCAAACCGAACAATTGAAAATTCTTCTAAGAAGTCACTCTCAAAACACTTTTAGATCTCTGAAGCAATTTATTAAATGTCACAATTTAGTACAAAAGCAAGGCCCGATCTTTCTGTTTCAGTTCTATAAATCTACTTATTGTAAGCTCTTTTCATTTTCTCCTTTTTATTAATGAGGAACTAGGATAGTTTAATAGGGAAAACACATATGAGTAGTGCTTACTCCATGCCACCCTGCCCCTACCATCTGCTGCACTCTACACTGCAGATAGAACCACTACCATCTTAGCATTTTTCCCCCTCCCCCAGTTGTGTACTCTGACATTTCCCTAGCTAAATTTCTGACTGATGATATCTTAAACAGGAAGAACAAAACGCCAGGCACCAATATCTATCTCAAAAGCGGTTGTGGATCATCCCAGGCCTGGCTGCCTAGCATCTGTGATGCTCAGAAACAAGGACATGGAATGGCCAGAGTGGGCCACTCCACAGGGCAGGGCGAGGGTCTCAGAAGGAGAGGGTTTCATTGGCCTGAGCACATCCTAGAGAATATTTCCAACCGCAAACAAGGATAAAACTGGAAAAAAGGATGTGGTGCCACTCATATTATCATACCTGGGAGTACTTCACATCAATACCTCCAGCCCATAGAGGGGCAAGGGGTGACCCAGCCTGCTCTTCCAGGCTGCCTCCCCCTCTGAGGCCCCAGATATCCCCACCATCGACTGTCCCCAGCATGTCAATATATCATTTACACAGCAAATTCTTACTGAGCACTCTTTATACAGCAGTGAACAAAACAAACAGAAATCCTGCCCCCTGCAGAAGCTATACTCCAGTGGGAAAAGAAACAGCAAATACAAACAGGTAAGTAAAATGTGTTAGAGAGTAAAAAGCGTTACGGAGTAAAAACAAGAAATGGGAAGAAATGGCTGGTGTGGGAGGTTAACTTTAGACAGAAAGGCCAGGAAGGAACACTCCAATATGACTCTGGAGTAAATCCCTGAGGGAAATGAAGGTGTAATATAGAGAAAGGAAGCGGGAGGGCGGAGGAAACCATTGTTCAGGCAAAGGCCCTGAACAGTAAATGGGTGATTTTCTAGTGTATTCAAAGGACAGCAAGGAAGTCAGTGAAGCAGAGTGAGCAAGGATGACTTGCAGCAAGAAATGAGGTCAGAGAGAAGTTCCAGATCACATACGTCATAGAAAGAGCACTGATGTTTACACTGGATGACATGGGAAGCTAGCAGAGGGCTTTCTGCAGGTAAGTGACATGATCTGACTTCCTTTCTAACAGGATCACTCTGTCTGACAAGTTGAGAACAGACTGAAGTGGAGAAGAGTCAGAAGCATAGAGAACAGTCAGGCACTATTCCAAAAAAAATCCAGGAGGGGTATGATGGTGACTTGGACAGAGAGGGAATCCTGGGAATGTAAGAATCAGTCAAAGTCTTGGTACATTTTACAATCACTGACCGTTGGATTTGCCAAATATCAGATGTGGGATATAAGAGAAAGACAAGCTACGTAAGAGTCAAAGAAAGGAAACGTTTGGAGTCTGAGCAACTACAAAGGATGGTGTTGTCTAAACCAGGATAGAGGAGTCTACCCTGAGAAGTAGACTTGGAGGGACTCCCAAGACCCCAGATTCAGATACACTCAGTTAAAACACCTTCTAGCAAAGCTTTCTGGCTATCATTCCAATTTGTGGCTATAAGGACCGTGCAAAAAAATTTAGAATATTGAACATATTGATGGAATTTAGTCATGAGATGAGATTACTCAATGAGTAAGAAAGAAAAAGCAGCCCCTGATTTCCAGGAGCCAGCCTAGTACTATCATTTAGGTCTTGATGTTCACTTGTTGATCGTAAGTAATTTCAGAGAACACTGACATCAGACAAGGCCACTCTGTGACCATGATGGATCAAAACTGGAAGAAGCCCATTCCATAATCATGCATGAACACAGAAAAAAATCAACATTGGACAAACCACAAAAAACCCCCACAAATATCCTGTTTAATATAAGCACATTGCTTCTTTACTAATTACAGCTATAGACTTTCTTTAGTCTTCACCCACTATGGGTAAGGTTTATTAAAACATTCAATCACAGAATTGTCTGACAGCACCCAATCCAGAGTGAACTACCACTTCCTTGTGTGTGAAGTTGCTCAGTCATGTCCAACTCTTTGCACCCCCATGGACTGTATCCTGCCAAGCTCCTCCATCCATGAAATTTTCCAGGCTAGAATACTGGACTGGGTAACCATTTCCTTATCCAGGGGATCTTCCCAACCCAGGGATTGAACCCAGGTTTCCCACATTGCAGGCAGACTCTTTACTATCTGAGCCACCAGGGAAATCCCTATCATTTCTTGGACCCTCCCCCAAGTCACCCAACAAAATCCCAAACCCTTTAATAAATCCTTTCTAACATCATGTTAATAAAACTCCTCACATTTCTCTATGTTGTGAGTTCTTCTTGCTCTACCAATAATAAACAAACCCAACTTGTTGAACTATAGGTGTGTTTCAGGTGGTCTTTGGCTGGAGATCATAGACATAAGTAAATATATGCCCACAACTGAAGAACTCTAAGGATTGGGCCCTGGAGTATTCCAACAAGTTAATATTGGGAATTAAAATGGGCCAATCAAGGACACGGAGGAGAACAGCTAAGGGCACAGAATGTAGACCAGGAATATGAGTTGTCTTGGAAGCCAAGGGGAGATAAGAATGATTAACTGTGTCAAGTACTTTTAAGCATCAAGTAAGAGGAGAACTGATAACTGACCACTGGATTCGGCAACTTGGAGTTATTAGTGACCTTGATGAGGACAGCTGAAAGGTAGACATTATAATGGGTGTAGATTCAGGAGAGAAGAAGGAAGATAAATTAGAATCAGCATGTAGTCAACTCTTTCAAGATATTTTGATGTCAAAATATTATCATTTCAAAGAATAATGTAAAACTTCTTAAAATACTTTATAGCTTTTGTGCTTCAAAATTCAATGTGTATTTTATACTCACAGCACATCTCAGTTTGAGCCAGCCACATATCAAGTGCTCAATAACCGTATTGGTCTTATTGGATGCTGCAGCTCTAAACTCATTTTCAACAGCCCATGACACTTCTACCTCAATATCTGTAAAGATAGCTTAAAATTTCCAAAACCAAATTAATGATATCCACTCGTCTCTTTTCCCTTTACTGTCTTTATTTAATTTCTATTTTACTTCCTTTTCTCCTTTGTTTCGGGAGAAGGCAATGGCACCCCACTGCAGTACTCTTGCCTGGAAAATCCCATGGATGGAGGAGCCTGGTAGGCTGCAGTCCATGGGGTCGCTAGAGGTCGGACACAACTGAGCGACTTCACTTTCATTTTCACTTTCATGCATTGGAGAAGGAAATGGCAACCCACTCCAGTGTTCTTGCCTGGAGAATCCCAGGGACAGGGGAGCCTGTGGGCTGCCGTCTATGGGGTCGCACAGAGTCGGACACGACTGATGTGACTTAGCAGCAACTCCTTTGTTTCCCAAGGGTCAGAACAGCTTCTCCTTGGAGTCCTTTCTTTCCATCTCTGGCATCACAATTCTCACCATAAGTAATTTCTACCTGGACAATTCCAATAACCTCCTACATGGTCCTTCCCCAGTGATCTCCCCATTGGTAATCTCTTCTCGAACCTATACTCTGATGTCAGAAGAATTGCTGACTTCAAGTTTGATGACATTCTCCCACTCATAGAGCTTTCAAGGCTTCCCTCTGCCAATGGAACTAAGCCAAAATTCCAAAGCATAGCATAAGAATTCTTACTCTAGATTATACCAACCTATCTTTTTCTTTCATTATGGCCTCTCTTCTATCATAAAGCCCAGAAAAATAGATATCTTTCATCCTCTTAATGCTTTGTATTTCCCACCTTCCTATTTCAATTGACTAATTCAGTGCTGTGCTTCTCAATTTTAGCATGCATCAGAATCACGTGGAAGACTTATTATAACACAGGTCATTGGAACCACTCCCAGAGTTTCTGATTCAGTAGGTCTGGGGTAGAGCCCAAGATTTTACATTTGGGACAAATTCCCAGATGCTGTTGAGACTGTTGGTCCCTGGGTCACACTTGGAGAATCGCTGGTTAAATCGCTCAGGAATGCACTTCTACTCATTTACACTTATGTGAATGCTGCTCTTTGTTCTTAAATGCTGTGCCTTATAGGAACTCTTCACTAGTTGTTAATTTAAAAATAATTTCTCTCTCCTTTGGACTTCTGTAGGTAGCTGGACTTCTCTTAGACTATCAACTACCATGCATTAGAGTTCATTTGTAAGTGAACATTCCTTAAGAGTAACATTAGTGATTTGTATCTTCCATTGTGTATCAAAGATATTTAATAAATATTTCTAACTAAAGATGCAAACACTGACCTCAAGAAATTAAAATATTTCAGAATAAGAGAACACAGAGTCTTTCTTTTAAGGATAAAAATGGCCTCAATGACTAAGAAACATGAATTTTCTCCAGTTCTTTTAATTTCCAGTTCCCAAGTATTGCTAAAATCTACTTTTTTCCCAAAAGTAAATTCCCTCTCACTCTTCTTTTTCTTTTTTTGCCTGAACTCAAATAATTAATGAAAGATCAGGCTAATATGCAGAATGTTATAGCTATGGACCATACCAGTTTGAGTAATTACTTTAAGAAATATCATATCTTAAAATATTTCCAGCCAGTACATCCTTTTTATTAGCACTCTATAAATTTGCTGTCACAGAGATATCTTCAGGGAATACCTGAAAATCAAAAAATCAGATAACAAAAATAATAATATCACAATTTTTAGCAAACCTTTCTGAAGCGTCTGAGTAGATGCAGTTGAAATATGTATTTGGAACTGAAGTGATTAAACTTAGAGGGGAAATGGTGTTTTTTCTACTTGCCTTTCATTTTCATTTACTTGTTATTCTCCTAATTGTTCTGGGGCAGCTTCAGGGATGAGTTCTATTATGTGGTGATATCTTCCTTTATACCACTAAGTTTGTCTGTGCTCAGTCACTAAGTCTTGTCTAACTCTTTGCAACCCCATGGACTGTAGCCCACCAGGCTCCTCTGTTAATGGGATTTCCCAGACAAGAATACTGGAGTGGGTTTCCATTTCCTCCTTCAGGGATGGAACCTGCATCTTCTGCATCTCCTGCATTGACAGGTTGATTCTTTACCACCGAGCCACCTGGGAAGTCCACTAAGTTTAGAGGTCAGTAAGACCAGTGGATATATTCATAATGCCTACCACTATGATATAGCTGAACTTGGGGACGTGTTAGCTAACTCATTTGGGGGTGACTTCTTTATGCAAGGATTTGGAAAGGAGAGCAAATACATAATAATGCTCAGTCACCTCCCAAACCAGGCAATAATGAAATTTCAAAGCCCTTAAATCAGGAAGAAGCTGCCTAGCTCCACACTGCTGGGTAGTTCTTGTTACGGGGTATGCCCATCAAACATGACATATTAGCCACTACAAGATTCATGCATTCTTTCATTCTGTCCTGTGGAAAGTAGTCCTCTCAGTTAGGTCAATGAGCTCTTGTCTCATGATACTTGGAAAATAAGCATGCCTTTCTTCCTCTCCTTTGGGAGAGGTCTCTCTGACTAGATTCTTACGCACTTATCTTATCTTAATGATAAACAAGTTATTTGTCACTGCAGACAAAGTAAGCACTTGCAGAGTACTTACTCTATTGCAAAAGCAAGGTAAACTGTCCTTCTGTGAGGAGGGAGATCTTGACTTGGAGGACCACGAAATTTTACCCAATTACTCATGAAACAGAAAACATGCTTTTTCTAGAAAAAGGGGCAGGGGAGAAATACAAATATTAGGACACATTCTGTGGCCTACCGCAATGACCACATGGGATGGTAACTTTGCTTTTATTGGTGCCTACAGAAGTCTATCTAAGCTTTATGTCTGTGATTGCCTGCGATTTACAGAGTTGGCAGTTGCATTTATAAGCAACCATTTTCCACTTGTTTACCCAGCTAAAGAGAGCCAAGATGTTGGGTTTGTAAAATAGTCAGCAGAAAAACAGGTAGATAGAGTGCAACGTCAAACCCATTGATAAAGGAAATGCCTCAGTTCTAACAACTGCAATGAGGCATCTTCTCATAGCATCATCATTTACTCCCTAAAAATCAATCATTTCCATTCACAAACAAAAAGTGCTAATACAGTTCATCTTAGAGAGCAGTGCTGATATATATGTACTACGATGTATAAAATAGATAGCTAATGGGAACCTACTGTACAGCACGGGGAGTTCAGCTCAGTGCTCTGTGATCACCTAGAGGGGTGGGGGTAGGGTGAAAGGGGGGCTCAAGGGGGAGGGGATATATGTCTACATATAGATGATGCACTTCATTGAACAGCAGAAACTAACATAACATTGTAAAGCAATTATACTCCACCTAAAAAAAATTAAAAAATAAAAAGATACCTCCCTCTTCTACCTACACCCACTTCTACCTATACCATCATTTTCATGCTTTCCTTTAAAGAAAAACTCACTGGATGAGAGGTACCACTCAGCCCCTCTTTGCTTCTCTGCTTTATTGGTCCCATTGTTTAACTGTTATTATATGTTAGTCGCTCAGCTGTGTCTGACTCTTTCGACTGCATGAACTGTAGCTCACCAGGCTCCTCTGTCCATGGAATTCTCTAGGCAAGAATACTGGAGCAGGTTGCCATGCCCTTCTCCAGGGGATCTTCCCAACCCAGGGATTGAACCCAGTCTCTTCCACTGAAAGCAGATTCTTCACCACCTGAGCCACCAGGAAAACCTGTTACTGAACACCATTGATTTGCAATGTTCGTGTCCAGACTGTATTTCCTCTGCATTATAGACTCCTACGTGTAATGCCATCACTACATGAATGTTATACAAAACAGAATTTCCCATCCTCTACACATTCAAATCAGAGCCTTCCTAATCTTTCCCATTAAAAAAATTACTCCCACTTACCTAGTTATTAAGGCCCAAACCTTGGTACTTCACCCCTTTCCTCAGGCCTCAATACCAAATAGGCTGGATCTGTTATATATTTGGTTGTGATAGAACTTACACAATAATTTGGTGGTTTGAATGTGGGGAATGCCCCCACTACAGTATTGGCTGTTATTGTTGCTGAGTCGCTAAGTCACGTCTGACTCTTTTGCAACCCCATTGATTGCAGTCCGCCAGGCTCCTCTATCCATGGGATTTCCCAGGCAAGAATACTGGAGTGGATTGCCATTTCCATCTCCTAGGGATCTGTCTGACCCAGGAAGCAAACTCGAGTCTCCTGCATTGGCAGGCAGATTCTTTACCACTGTACCACCAGGGAAGCCTGACAGTATTAGTTACACAGTTCATTTTCCAGAGTCATGGAGTCATAATTTTCATACTTAAATCACTCTTCTAATCTGAGTTCTTTAATTCATTCCTATTACACTCATAGCAAAACCCAAATTCCTAATCCAGGTGTAAGTATTTGCATGACAAGACTCACCTGCCCTTCAATCCTACGTCTTATCATCCCCCTCCCATTCAGGATGCTTCCACAGCGCTGGTCCTGCCCTACTTTCTGAACTTGGCAGACAGTTTCCCACTTCCACAAGCCCTCTGCTGGGTTCTCTCCCTTGGGTGCCCTTCCCTGTTCTTTGCATGGCAGATAATCTAATGCTCCCGTTAGAGACAGGCCTTCCCACCCCCCACATCACAAAGGACCTCTCCCACAGCAGTTTAGCTGGTTTTCATCATGGCACACACACTTCTCCCAACACACCTCTACCTCCCACCAAACTCTCGTTCCTGTGATTTTTTTTTTAATTCGAATATAATTACTTTACAATGTTGTATTAGTTTCTGCTGTACAACAAAGTGAATCAGCTATATGTATATATATGTGTGTGTGTATGTGTGTATATATATATATATATATATATAATGAAGACAGAGAGAGGATATACATATATATATATATATCCTCTCCTTCTTTGACCTCCCTCCTACCCTACTCCTTATCCCACCCCTAGGGCATCACAGAACACCGAGCTGAGCTCTCTGTGCTATACAGCGACTTCCCACTAGCTGTCTATTTCACCCATGGAAGTGTGTATATGTCAATCCTAATCTCCCAGCTCATCTCACCCTTCTTCCCACCGTGTCCAAAAAAATCTTCTTGTCACTTTGTCAGCTTACTTCTCTCTTGTTCACCACAGCAGCTCCAGTGCCTGGGGTAGATTCCGGCACACAGGGGAGTTTTCAATTAAAACTTACTAAATCAATGAACAAGAAGCTAGGCTTGTTCTGACCAAATCTGACAAAGGGAAACCAGCTCCACTTCCGAAGCCCTTTGACACACCACCTCACACTCCGGCGAATTAGCTCACATGGAAGACTGGTTGACAAAGATCTGCTGTATTTTCCCCAGGCTTTTTGCACTTTGATGGTAGGGAAGGGAAAGAAGTAGCTTTTTTTTAATATGTGAGCAATTAGCATTTTGGAGTTGAAGTCTTAGTTTATCCCAATGTGAAAGGTATCACAGATTATCCTCACTATCACACTCGATTTTATAAAGGATGTTCCACTCATGTTTAAGAGCTAGAGCATATTAATATTTTAGAAGGTCACATGTACTTTGAGAGTCTGATGCTTTGACAGTCAGATCTAAACATCTGGAAAAAAGTTCACATACACAAAAAATTTACATACAGTTTGAATGATACATGGGTCCCTTGAAGTCTATTTATTCTACACTCTGAAGACTGTGGTTGTAATAAATAATTTCTACATTTACTTGAATTACAAGAGTCCATCTCCATCCCATATAAATATTGGGCCATTTGTTGGTTTTGCTAAAAATTCTTCCTTAAACACTTGGAACAGCTTCATTGCCCTTTCAGACTGAAGAGAAAGAATCTTCAAATTGGGGGAAGGAGTGAAAGGAAGACTAACATTTACTGGACACTAACACGCATCTCAGTTCAGTTTAGTTCAGTCGCTCAGTTGTGTCCGACTCTTTGTGACCCCATGAGTCCATCACCAACTCCTGGAGCTTACTCAAACTCATGTCCATTGAGTTGGTGATACCATCCAACCATCTCATCCTCTGTTGCCCCCTTCTCCTCCTGCCCTCCATCTTTCCCAGCATCAGGGTCTCTTCAAATGAGTTAGCTCTTCACATCAGATGGCCAAAGAATTGTAGTTTCAGCTTCAACATCCGTCCTTCCAATGAACACCCAGGACTGAACTCCTTTAGGATAGACTGTTTAGATCTCCTTGAGAGTCCAAGGGACTCTCAAAAGTCCTCTCCAACACCACAGTTCAAAATCATCAATTCTTCAGTGCTCAGCTTTCTTCACAGTCCAACTCTCACATCCATACATGACCACTGGAAAAACCATATCCTTGACAAGATAGATGGACCTTTGTTGGCAAAGTAATGTCTCTGCTTTTTAACATGCTGTCTAGGTTGGTCATAACTTTCCTTCCAAGGAATAAACATTTTTTAATTTCATGGCTGCAGCCACCATCTGCAGTGATTTTGGAGCATGTGTCTAGCACTCTGCAATATGCTTTCCATGAATTACTAAGTTTAATTCTCAAGACAACCCTATAAGGACAATAAATCACATTTTTGCATATTAGAAAACTGAGGAAAAATGAAGTTAAGCACTTTCTATGTAAGAAGTTCGTAATGGAGACTTGATTCATATCCAGATGGTAAATTCGTTTTCTCTATGTTGTAGCATGCATTTATGTTTTCATTAGCACCTCGCTGTAAACAACCAAGCTAACTGGCCCCTTATTTTTGTTTTTAAAACGACACTCATTCTTTAACTAATGATTTAGACACTCCTCTTAACCCTCTGACTTCATCTTCTGTTACTGTCACCTTTACTGACTTGATACAAGCCACATGGGCTTCCTTAATTCTTTTTTTTATATATAACCTTTAAAGATTACTTTCCATTTACAGTTATTACAAAACATTGGCTGTATTCCCCATGTTGTACACTACATCCTGAGCCTATGTTACACACAATGGTTTGTAGCCACCACTTGCAAACCCTATAAAGCCCCTCCCTCACCCTCACTGGTAATTACTAGTTTATTCTATCTGACTATATCTGACAGTCCACTTCTTTTATTTTACAATCACTAGTTCATTATACTTTTTAGATTCCACACATAGCTTATTCCTTAAACTAAGTTTCTTAAAGAAAAATGAGCTATGAGAGCAATTAATAGACTCAGTTGTATTACTATGATTTATAATGATTTCAATGTATAAGTAAGAATCTATGCCCTTTTTTAAGAAACACTTTTTAGTAAAAAATTTTATTTAGAAGATGATGACCTCAACTAAGATACTAGCAATATAGATATATTTGCTAAATTTAAATAATAATTATAGAGAAACAATTATAAATTAAAATGACTACAGTGTTATAATAAAAGCATAAACATAACTTCATAAAAATGTGCTAGTATCTTACCCAGTTTATAGATATTAACTCCAATTCTTTAAAGAATTAATAAAGCACAAAAGATTTATTTATGGAAATTACAAGCATATGAGTTTAAATATTCTGCTCCATTGTACATAACACTTACTGGTCGAAACATGCATCTTAAATTAAGAATACTGGGGGAAATACTGCACTTAAAATATCTGCGCTCTTTTGCTTTTGTAAATATATATTTTTATATATTGAGATCCTTTTGCTTTTCTGAAAATAAAATCACTTTTAGTGTATGTGACCTGTGAACATCAGTATAGAACCGAAAAGACTTATGAATAATGAAGCATCCATTTGATACGTTAAGATTGTTCTATGGTTTGTGACTGCAGCAATTATTGTAAATCTTTTATTGGTGAATTTCCCCTGTGTGGCCTTCAGCCATGCTCAGACATGTCTTTCTTATTCCATACTAGCCAACTAGTCTCCTGCTGTTTGATCTCAGCAGCTTATAAGGACACCATGCTGGCTGAGACCTTGTTAATTTGAAATATTTCAAACATGCAAAAATACAGAGAGAAGGTTATGTGAAACACACACCCAACATCAAGAATTTATAATCCCTTTCCTCCCCAGACATAATCCCAATACTGAAGTTGCTGTACATCCTTTCCCATCCATATTTTCCTTTTCCCTCATATGCTTCTGTTCATAAGGAATATAAGTATTATGCCATACTTTTATTTTTTCTGTCTACCACTATGCTCTCAAGATACGGTAAGTGCAGAAGATCTAGTTTGTTTACCTTAAGACTTATATACCACAATTTACTTGTCCTTCCCCTATAAATGCTTATTTATATTGTTTCAAATTTCTCACTATTGTTATCAACACAGCAGTGAAAATCCATGGGCACATATGTGAGAATTAATAAACAAGAGTTTGATCCCTGGGTCAGGAAGATCTCTTGGAGTAGGAAATGGTAACCTGCTCCAGTATCCTTGCCTGAAAAATTTCATGGGAAGAGGAGCTTGGAGGGCTACAGGGCATGGGGTTGCAGAGAGTTGGACATGACTGAGCATACACACACACATGTAGAAGGAGAATTACTAGTATAGGATGCCAATTTTTTATATTACTGGATATTGCTAAATTGCCCTGTAATGTGGTTATACCAGTGTATCCTCCCCCCATTAGTAAGAGTTTTCAATTTTCTACAAACTTTCCTATGTTTATTATCACCGGTATTTTTCAAAATTATTTTTCTTACCTGATGAGTATAAAATTATATATCCTTGATTTTTTACAATTTGTACTATCTTGATTACTGGTAAGCTTGAACATTCTAATGTTTATTTGGCTGTTGTTCAAGGGTCAAACTTAAATATTCTCCCGTACTTTCGCCAAAACTCATTTAAATTTTGTTTTCCACATATATGTCTCTAAATTTGTCTGGATTTTATTTTGTTTTAAATGTAAAGTATGACTCTAATTTATTTTCTTTTTCCACATACATAGCAAGTTACTTCAATATAATCAATAATCTATTATCGCCACACTGATCTTTAATACCAGCCCATTGATTTCACTTCCCAAGTGGTCAGTTTCTAAGATGTCTGTTCTGTTTTGCAATAAAAGTATAAAAATAAATTAATAAGTAGGTATCTTCCAGGAATAATTTTGAATTTTAAAAAATGTAATGACATTTGTTTCTGTAATATAAAAAGATTATTAAATAATTTTTATATCCAATAAAATAACTTCTAAAATCTGTCTATAAATTTTCTTACAATACTTATATTCTTCAAACAATAATTTTGTTACTTATTTTCTAATCCTATATACTTATTCCAATCCCTATATGTTCCTCTTATCTTGTTGCATAGGCTAAGACCTATCTACAATAAATAATAACTGATGGTATGCATCCTTGAGGAAGAGGGCAACATTCTCACTATCAACTTAATATTTTAAATTGTTATTAGTAAATTCAGATTTTCCCTTTCTTCCTATGTTAATACTGACAATCTTTATTTTCTTAAAAAAATTGTTCAGTTAATCTAAGACAGCAAGTTACTTAAGTTATTAGGCATAACATGTTCAAAATAGTCTCTTAGAATTAAAAAATTTTTCACTAGAACTGAAATTGTATTCTTTTTTATTCGTCTTATTGCCTATATGCGTTTATGTGTGCCCTCCTTCAATGATCAATTTCGCCATGGGCTTCTTTAATATCCTTTTCAAAAAAGGATCCTGTGTATTTTATTAGAAATCCCCTATTGTTCTTGTTTACTGTTTTGCTACTTTGTGTTCCTTTTCATACAATTTTCCTCCTCTCACTTCTTTGTAGGTTCTCTGTTGTTCATTTTCTAACTTCTTGTGCTGAACCCTCATTCACTTCTTTTCAAATGACTTATTTTCTAATGTATATATTTATAACTAGAAACTCTCCTTTAAGTGATCATTGCACCCCACAAGTTATTATATGTACTATATTCACTGTCATTCAATTATAAATATTGTATGATATCTATTTTACTTTCTTCATTAACTCATTAATTATTGAAAAGCCTATTTTTCAATTTCCAGCTCTAAGGGAGAGTTTGATCTCTTTTTTGTAGTTGGTGCCAAATTTTACTGAATTTATTTCACTGAATTTTGTGCTACTGTTTTTGCAGCTTTTATATAATACTGTCAACTCACATTGATTAAGTGTTTACCTTATGTTATGCACTGTTGTAAACAGTTCACATTCATGGTAAAAGTCACTAAAGTCATAAGTATTATTATTACCTATAATTTACAGATGAGGATTCTGAACCGTAACAAGATAAAATAACATAGCACACCTAGCTCCTCTGCCCATGAGATTTCCCATGCAAGCATACTGAAGTATATTGCCATTTCCTTCTCCAGGGGATCTTCCTGACCCAGGGATCAAGCCTGCATCTCCCACATTAGCAGGAAGATTCTTTAACACTGAACCACCAGAGAAGCCCAGTACATTGTGGTGCTGAGACTCAAACTTAGTCAGTTCAACTCCAGAGTCTGCGTTTCTCACTCTATAAGAAATAGCCTCAAATTCCGCATGCATTAAAAAAAAAAAAAGAGATGTTCACATTTGCTGAGTGTGCATTTGTAAATATATCTGTCAGATCAACTTTGTTAACTGAGCTATTTAAATCTTCTATATTCTTTCTAAATATTTTGGTCTAATTAATTTATTAATTTCTGAGAGATCTGTAGACAATATCCCTCATTTGGTCATTTGGATTATAGTTCTATTAATGTCAAGTTCCTGTGGTTTTTGTTTTTAAGCTCATTTCAGTTCATAATGGTCATATCCTTTGATGAATGTCATAACTTTTTCTGATTTTAATTGACTATACCACCTTTCTTTTTCTTTTCATTAAAATTTGAGTGGCATATCACTCCTTGTTTTTAATTACTTGACACAAGTACACATAAGTGTACATACATATACAATCACATGTAAGCATAAGTCTGTGTGTAATATATCACTTTTTAGCTAGATTTTAATCTGACATTTTTCTTTGTTTTAATGGTTGAGTTTTACTGTAACTACTGATATTTGATATCTGTTTCTACCAACATATTTTTGTATTACTAATTTACCATCCTTTTGGTTGTTTCTATTTTTTGTTCTTTTCTGACTCCCATTGGATTGATCAGCTTTTCAGTACAACCCATCAACCTTTTATGCCTCCGGGGATTTCTAAACTATCATTGTACTTTTATTCTTTTAATCGTTAACCTTAACTTTTTAACATGCCCAATTATACAATGAGGTGTTAGGATAGTTAATATTTTTATATTTCTTCTGAACATTACAAGGAGTTTAGGAAGGCTTAACTCTAGCCCCTCAAACATATCACTGTTGTCAAGAACTTTATTTCCAATGTTAGCCACTTTTTGAAAATATTGCTTCCTATATCCTACTGCTTATTTGTAGAATCAGTTTTCCTCTTTTAAAGTTAGTAGCCCCTTCAATGGAGAAGGCAATGGCACCCCACTCCAGTACTATTGCCTGGAAAATCCCAAGGACAGGGGAGCCTGGTGGGCTACTACTGTCTATGGGGTCGCACAGAGTCGGACACAACTGAAGCGACGTAGCAGCAGCAGCAGCAGCAACAGTAGCCCCTTCAAAAAGAATCTGAGGCAAATTATCTAAGTCTTTATATGATATAAAATATCTTCATTTCCCTTTATTCTTGTATGATAGTTTGAGTATAGATTTATAACTATTGTTATTTTTCCTTCAACATTTAAAAATATTTTCCTGCTGCTGTTAGTTTTATTGCTGTACTATTATGGATACTTTATTTTCTCTTTGGCATCTTTGAAGCTTTCCTGTTGTCTTTGCATTTCACATTTTCACTTTTTCACTCTGATGTGCCCAAGTGGGCCTGCTTGTTCCCTTAGCCTGAGGACCCATTTTATCTTAGATATTAGAGCTATTCTTTTATCATTATCTATTTGGTTATTGTCTCTCATTCTGTGCTCTACTTCTGGAACTCCTGCTTTAGTTTTATAGTTTCAGAGCTTACATTTAAATATTTGATCATTTTCAATTACTTTTTATATGGTGTAAGCACAGTGGTATTTCTTAAGGTGACAACCACCTGGAAAGATCTTCTCTAAGAATTAAAGGTCTGATCCCCAAAATGACATATTTGGGGTCACTGTGTATAAGTATTATCATGGCAAAATTACATGATATGAGACACCAGGCTCTTTGATATTTTGATCTCTCTAAAAAGCATGGAATTATAAAATCTTAGTTCAGAGGTACCGGTTCTTTTATATATGTCCAGGTGTGTATGTTTCTCTATGGTTAACAGAACTGAAAGAAATCCTCATTGCTGTACTTTTGATAAATGATAAGGAACAGTATTGAAATACCAGGATCAAAACAGTTCAGTGAGCTCTTAGCAACTTCAGTCACTAGTATGAGGGGTTCTAAGGAAATAAAAAACTCATTTGCATAGGCTGATTTCTTACAATGTCCCGATGCAGCCATGTTCTAATCTCTCACTGCTGTGATTTACAAGAAATGAAAGAAAGTAATAAATTTGGCACTTTCTCACCAAAACCATTGGAGGTTTATTTGAAATTTAGATGTATTGACTGGAGACATTTATGAATATCTGGAAATTGATGTCAATATTTTCAAGTAATGAATTGTTGGCAAAGGAGAAAGAACAGAAATTCTTTATAATATGTTAAATCCCACTAAGTAATTCTCTGCATTTCTTTCTATATTGCAGTACCAGATAAAAGAGAAATTAAAAAGGGAAGTGAGAAAAGAGGATCCTGTTAAAAAGGTGTCTTGGAGAATAAAGAATGTGATAGGAATGCTCACAGAGAAACAAGAGGAATGAAAGGAAGAGGAAAGCCACACAATGAGATGGGAGGACAGGAAGACTGAGCTGGGAAAAGGAGACACAAAGAAACCTAGAGGGCAAAAGGCTACCATCCAGCTGTATTAGAAAGGATGCAGTCTGCAAACCAGGAATGCAATTTTAAATGGAGTTTATGAGATGATCCTACCTGGAAAATTCCATGGTCAGAGGAGACTGGTGGACTACAGTCCATGGGGTCACAAAGAAACGGATATGACTGAGCGACTGAACATGCACACTCTCACTCACACACACACACACACACACACATACAATCAATCAATCAATCAATAATATACCTAAAAGTATTTATAAAGTCTCAATCTTAGTAACAGTTTTCAGCCGAAAAATCATATAGCCAGGATCTCTAGGACACTTATCCATCTTAAACTGTTAATCAGAAAAAATGGAATGTGAAAATAAAGGAGTTTAGGCAGAGAGGTTGTCCTTAGTGGAGTGCAGCCTAGGGCCCTCTAGGCCTGGGTAAGCTGAGGGCCCAGAGCAGAGTGGCCAAGCAGGCCCAGGCCCTGAGGCAGCAACAGCACAGCCTTCCTGTGATCTTACCCCTGTAGAGCCTGCAGGTCTCTGAGCTCTGGCTCCCGTTCTGTGGTGGCTGCTGTTCTGGAGTAGGTGGGGCGTGGCAGGTAGAGAAGAGAGACAACACCCAGACACTGGAAAGGACATGAGCTTGGCCACCTCAGCCTCGGGTCACAGAGCACTGGAGATCCCAGGCCTGGGGTGACCTCTCTGACCTCTAGTGAATAAGACATCACCTTGCCCCACTGCTTAAGGGGCCCAAAAGGAGCAGAGAGTGGAAATGTTGGTGGAAATCTTTATTCCACCAGACCTTGACACTGAAGTAGGGAAATGATAGAACAGTATCCCACACTGGGCCAACATAGAGCATCCACTACCCTTGGAGAAGATTTGCTGGACATTTATAGAAGGCCTGGTTTTAGAAAAGGCAGAGGAACCAGAGATCAAATTGCCAACATCTGCTGGATCATGGAAAAAGCAAGAGAGTTCCAGAAAAACATCTATTTCTGCTTTATTGACTATGCCAAAGCCTTGGACTGTGTGGATCACAGTAAACTGTGGAAAATTCTGAAAGACATGGGAATACCAGAACACCTGATCTGCCTCTTGAGAAATTTGTATGCAGGTCAGGAAGCAACAGTTAGAACTGGACATGGAACAACAGACTGGTTCCAAATAGAAAAAGGAGTTCGTCAAGGCTGTATATTGTCACCCTGTTTATTTAACTTATATGCAGAGTACATCATGAGAAACGCTGGGCTGAAAGAAACACAAGCTGGAATCAAGATTGCCGGGAGAAATCTCAATAACCTCAGATATGCAGATGACACCACCCTTATGGCAGAAGGTGAAGAGGAACTCAAAAGCCTCTTGATGAAGGTGAAAGTGGAGAGTGAAAAAGTTGGCCTAAAGCTCAACATTCAGAAAACAAAGATCATGGCATCTGGTCCCATCACTTCATGGGAAATAGATGGGGAAACAGTGGAAACAGTGTCAGAAGTTATGACCAACCTAGATAGCATATTCAAAAGCAGAGACATTACTTTGCCAACAAAGGTTCATCTAGTCAAGGCTATGGTTTTTCCTGTGGTCATGTATGGATGTGAGAGTTGGACTGTGAAGAAGGCTGAGCGCCGAAGAATTGATGCTTTTGAACTGTGGTGTTGGAGAAGACTCTTGAGAGTCCCTTGGACTGCAAGGAGATCCAACCAGTCCATTCTGAAGGAGATCAGCCCTGGGATTTCTTTGGGAGGAATGATGCTAAAGCTGAAACTCCAGAACTTTGGCCACCTCATGCGAAGAGTTGACTCATGGGAAAAGACTCTGATGCTGGGAGGGATTGGGGGCAAGAGGAGAAGGGGAACGACAGAGGATGAGATGGCTGGATGGCATCACTGACTTGATGGACATGAGTCTGAGTGAACTCCGGGAGTTGGTGATGGACAGAGAGGCCTAGCATGCTGCGATTCATGGGGTCGCAAAGAGTCGGACATGACAGAGCGACTGATCTGATCTGATCTGATCTGGGTATATAATGTGAAGCAAGTGCTCTCAAGTTTCCCCATCATTTTAAAAGAAAAGATTGTATTGTCCAACAGATATTTGCTAAGAAAATAAATTTGAAAGTCCCAGCCAAAAATAAATAAATAAATGCATAAAAATAAATATGTGGAGTGATGGATGTATTAACTCATTTAATGGTCAAGGTGGTGGGATTCTCTCACGATGTATAGGTATACCAAATCATTATCAGGTATACTTTAAATATCTTAATTTTGTCAACTATACCTCCATTAAGCTGAATTTTTTTAAATCTTACTTTGCTACACCTGGGTCTTCTACATGTAAAGAAATTCTGACATCTGATAGAAAATTCCATGTCTTAAACATGCCCTTTTGAAAGAAAAGGAAAGGATAAATCATAGGAAAGAAATGTTTTCTGAAACTGACTTTTGGAAATAGAATTTTCAGACCATCTCTAGAAGAGACACCAGGAATCACCCATATCCATATCTGTTTATAGGTTAGAGGAAGCAGAGCCAAAGGCAATGAAGAAGACAATAAAGCGGGATAGGATGGTTGCCGATGCCAAACTGGTCAGACTTAGGAGATATTTTCATATGATGCCCATCCCCCTGTGTGTGCATGTTATTACTCACAGCTGTATAGATAGCAAAACGTGCTAAATGCTTTTTGGAAATATCTCACCTTTGTAGGTGTTATGAAGTGCCTGGCTTATGTTTAAGGTAGAGATAATAAAATAACACATTTTATAATTATCCTTTTGTTAACATTCATATGAAATTTCTATTTTGGAAATGGACAGGCTAAACCATCTCTTTGAGGAGTACATATTGCATATATGAAGTGGTTCAGGGGACAAGGGAGAAGAAGGCAGGGCAGAGGGGTCCATGTCAGGAGTTTCATAGTAAGACAATGGTGAAGGGATTGATTCCTTAAGTTCTCTTTCTGATTATTCATTGTTAGTGTATAGAAATGTAAGGGGTTTCTGTGTATGGATTATGTATCCTGCTACTTACCTAATTCACTAATTACATCAGTAATTTTCTGATAGTATCTTTATCATTTTCTAAGTATAATATCATGTCATCTGCAAACAGTGAGAGTTTTACTTCTTCTTTTCCAATCTGGATTCCTTTTATTTCTTTTTCTTCTCTGATTGCTATGGCTAGGACTTCCAAAACTACATTGAATGATAGTGGCAGGAGTGGGCACTCTTGTCTTATTCCTGATCTTAGAGGAAATACTTTCAGTTTTTTACCATTGAAAATAATGTTTGCTGAGGGTTTATCATATATGGCTTTTATTATCTTGAGGTAGGTTCCTTTTATGCTCATTTTCTAGGGTGTCTTATCATAAATGGATGCTGAATTTTGTCAAAAGATTTTTCTGCATCTATTGAGATCATCATGGGATTGTCATCTCTTAATTTGTTAATAAGATATATCACATTGATTGATTTGCAAATATTGAAGAATCTTTGCATCACTTGGATAAGCCCAACTTGATCATGGTATGTGCTAAGTTGCTTTAGTCGTGTCTGACTCTTTATGACCCCCATGAACTGTAGCTTGTCAGGCTCCTTGTCCATGGGATTCTCCAGGCAAGAATACCGGAGTGGGTTGCCATTTCCTCCTCCACGGGATCATCCCACCTGCTGCATTGGCAGGTGGGTTCTTTAGCACTAGCACACCTGGTGTATAATCCTTTTACTATGTTGCTGGATTCTGTTTGCTAGAATTTTGTTGAGGATTTATGCATCTATGTTCATCAGTGATATTGGCCTATAATTTTGCTTTTTTGTGACGTCTTTGTTTTTGGTAACAGGGTGATGGTGACCTCGTGGAATGAGTTTGGAAGTGTTCCTTCCTCTGCAATTTTTTGGAAGAGTTTGAGAAGAACAGGCATTAGCTCTTCTTTAAACATTTGATACAAATCACCTGTGAAGCCATCCGGCCCAGAGCTTTTGTTTTTGGGGAGGTTTTTGATTAACCGTTGTCTTGTATGCCCTGTGCATGTCAGTTTACTTTGCTGTGTATCTCTTGGGCAAATGAGTCTTAAGATTACACCATCTATCCTTTCTAGATGTTAAAAAAGTTGCCAGAGCATGACAAAAGTAGAATTTGTAAACTATTTTGTGTGTATTGTTTTAAAATTTATAGAAAAGATTTTCTTCTGAAAATCACTTACATAATTAAAATTAAATTCATCTCTAAGCATTATAGATAATTATACTTATCCACAACAAACACTAGAATTATTAAATAAACACGGAATTGTTAAATAGACAATTTTGTGGTTGATCATGATGAAACAGAAGAATCTTGTAGGCCCTTCCTGGGGACAGACGTCTTGTACTCCCCACCTCTTGTTTGTAGAAAAGCTTTAGCCTTCTAGGCTTTCCCTGAGTTCCATATTGCAAGTTTAATCAGAGAAGAGAAAAAAGTACATGAACAAAGGAAAGCAACCAAGCAAGACAAAATAATATTTTAGCCATAAAATAAAGTCAAGAACCTTTAGCTCCTCCTCAAGGACTACAGGTATATATATATAGCCATATTCTTGAGTTCTTTTGCAGATACTAAAAGCCCCACCTGTTGGAAAAAGTTAACTGCATGCTGAACACAATCAAGTAGACCCCAGAGTAGTTGAAACCAGAAGGTTGATGACTGAGATTCCCAAAACATTCCCATTACCTCATCACCAGCCAGAGAAGTGCATGAGCTGATATCCTGTGACCCTCTCTTCTCACACTGTCTTTAAAAACCCTACCCTGAAAGCCATCAGGGAGTTCAGGCTTTTGAGCATGAGATGCCTATTCTGCCTGCTAGGCCCTCCAATAAACTTTGTATTTTCCTTTACCACAACCCAGTGTTGGCAACTTGGTTTTGCTGCATGAGTAGACCCAACTTTGGTTTGATAACAATAATAAACTAAAATATTCCTGATACATATGATTCATAAGATGTGTTATGTTCATGGATCAAAATTATCCTTCATACTTTATCCTGTGCATAAAGTATCTGCCAGCATTGTCAGTCCACAACAAATGACACTCAGAAAGTAAACCCCTCATATCGTTAAATGACCTGGACGTTTGGCATGAAAACCTCCTTCTGCTCCTGGTCTTCGGTTTGCATAGGATGGAGGGAAGGAAAGCACCTCTGCTGTTCTTGGGGAACTTCAACTCCCTGTCTTTGGTTCTGAAGATGAGCAAACTCTTCTAAAGGTTGTTCTGCCCTATTTCTTTTCTTTTTTCTTTTTTAATTTTTCTCTTAATTTCCTGGTTATTTTCCCCTTTTTTCCTCTTCATTCTGAAATGCCAGCAAAGTTTGGGAAGCAGGAAATCACATGATTAGGATCCTGGAGGAAGAAAGACATTCGCATCCCATAGCTTCTTCAGTCTAGACCTGGTTGTCTTCCATGGAGGTTGCTTCCCAGCGCCAAAACAAACATTTTGAAAATTAATTCTTTTGACTGCTAAGATTCTGCTTATATCATCTCAAGTAGCAGTACTTGAACTAAAGAGTCCTCTGTTTTAAAATTAGGTGATATTAGGGAATTCCCTGGTGGTGAAGTGGCTAAGATTCTGCACTCCCAGTGCAAGAGGCCCAGCTTCCATCCCTTTTCAGGGAACTAGATCCCACATGCCCCACATGCCACACTGGGATGAAG
Source organism: Bos indicus (assembly GCF_029378745.1). Classification (NCBI taxonomy): domain Eukaryota; kingdom Metazoa; phylum Chordata; class Mammalia; order Artiodactyla; family Bovidae; genus Bos; species Bos indicus. The sequence goes on from NC_091763.1 coordinate 91,472,354, forward strand.
ATCCTACATGCCAAAACTAAGCCCTAGGACAGCTAAATAAATAAATAAAATATTTAAAAATAAATAAAATAAAATTAGGTGATACTAGTACTGTAACCTGGTTAGTACACTGTAACTAAAGTGGTATGGAAAGGGGAAAAAAATCCTCACCTTCTTTTGCGACTATGTTAACTTTTTTGAAACTGTGCATTATTATTTTGAGTGGATAAAACATTTAAGGTCAGAGCTGTACTAGAATATCCAGATTCCCTGCAGTTGGTTTTCTGCCACTGAAACCTCAAAACCAGATATTCTCAGCAGTGTACTGCATATATTACACAGGTGCATCAAAGATTTATTACTCTTCTTGGTCCACCTCTGGGGAGCATTTCATCATCGAAGAAAATAACTAAACTCATTTGAGCCCCTTTTTAATTTTTAAAATGAAAATCAATATCCATCAGGCCTATGTCAGAGTTTTCAGAGGAAGAAAACTAAGATAACTTTTGTGAAATTTCTTATTTCTTTAAACACAGTTATCAAGCACTCAGATTATAAAAAACTTGAAATTCATTTTATATTAATAAAAAGAATCTACCAAATAGTTACCAAGCATCCAGTATTATGCTAGAGATTTATGCTTTATACTACAGTTTAAAATACATGCACACATATGTAACTATTAATATATAGTGTGGTTTTCCTTTCTGACATGTATCATTATTGATTCACCTTTGATAACTTTCACCGAGGAGAAGTTTTTAACCTAAATTGTGTCTGCATAGTGCACTCAATTTGGCTTTTTGATGAAACTGACAAGTCAGAAAACAACCACACTCATTGCATTTTCTTATTCTGTACATGAGCCAATCTACTGAACATAGAAGTTTTTTAGGATATAGAACTTTTAACTTTTGGGCTTAGTAAAACCAAAACTTATTTTAATCACTGAGAAGGGAAAACCAACTAACCGTTATAAACTGTATATTATGTATTAGTTGAAGTGCTTTGTACATATTAATATTATTTAATCTAACTCTCACAAATCCTTACAAGGCCAGTACTATTATTATCTCCATTACCCATCTGGGGAAACTAACACTGAGATAGTCAAATAACTTTCCCATGATACAGAGCTAGAATCGGAACTTAGGGAGTCTAGTTCAAGAATTAAATTCCCAATGACTATACTCTATAGTCACGCTCCCTAACTGGACACAAATAGAATATAAGCAAATAAATGTACTAATTCAAATTAACTAGATGTAACTGAGGGTAAATAAACCAAAAATATGAATCTTTCTGTTCCTGATCTCAACTTTTTCCAAAGTCATCTCTGTCGTGAGCAGTATTCTATATATTTATTTATGTCCAGCCTCTCTGACCTGGACATGCAAAATTCAACAACATTCTCAAAATACAATTGGCTTCAGCTATTCCAAATATGTCAGACATTTGCTAATTATCATAACAAAAATATGTGGAAATTCAAATTGTCTTCAAATTTTTATATTCCTTCCAAGTTGACATTTTGTAAAATTTTTGCAAATAGTAATAAATTGTCTCAGGTGAGCATTGATTTCTTAATGAGTTACCCTCATTATGAATATTAGAAAATAAGTGAATAAATATATATGTGAAATTTGCCTGCATATTTTTCTTTTTTGTGTGTCTAAGGAATTGTCAATCACTTTCATTCCTTCAGTATCATTTACACTGTGAAATTCCATTTTTTTGAAGCTCTTGTCTCCTTCCTTGAGTTTTAACTCTAACTATCTCATGGAATTCTTAACCTGGATATCTAGCACGCTTTCAAAATCAACATGTCATCATTCCTGAAGTTTCCAAATCTGCTTAGATCAGATATATTCGCAATTCTCATGCAGGGGAGCATGACTCAGGGTAAAATAAGACTTTTAAAATGATATATTTTCTGATGACAAAAATTCAGATATGACTCACATTAGTCATCAAATCCTACCACTGATCACCAAATTTAGAACTTATCCAACCCACCTGCTTGTTTCATCAATAAGGAAGCTCAGACTCTGAGAAAAAACATTACTTTTCCAAGATAATCATGAATTTGTAGATGAGCTGCAACTAGAATCTGAACTCCTATTTTTTTGGTAATTGTTATTATTTTTATACTGAATGATGAAATAAAATTCATATTTTATGGCAAGATGAGAAAAATTTAAACATAAAGTTTTTCTTTGCATTTGGGCCTCCTCTCTTCCTTTGAGTGTGTGTTGTACATATGCATTAATCAGACCTCCTTAGGAGATAACAATCTTAATCCCATAAAGTTTCACAACTCTTTAGAAAATAACCTTCTTCCTTAAGGTGTAAGGGGTTCCATGACTCATGACCTCCTTGCTTTGTATGTATAGATCTGAATTGCATCAACTGTTAATAATATGCCACTTTACATCTAACCCTTAGTCTCAAAAACTTATATTACTGTGCTTTGACCGCTAATGGGCATCTCCTAGAGTATAATCCTCCAGATTTGCTTAAATAAAATTTTCCATTTCTTTCTTAGATAAACTACTAATCTTTCTGTCAACATAGACATACTATGAGTCAGCCACACTACTGAAGGTTTTACTCGCATTATCTCATTTAAGCCTCAAAACGACCCTGGAAGGTAAGTACTATTACCCCACATTACAAATGAGGGAAGACAAGCTCTGGGAGGTGAATTTGTTCATCCAGGTTCACACCCTGGAAGAACCAGAATCCCAAATCTTGTCTATTTCACTCCAAATGCCTTGGTTGTAGTCAGTTTCTCTAGATTAGTGCTTCTTCTGAGTCACCTACTTCCCTCATGTGAATGAAAATAGCATGGACATAGACATACATTTGACCATAATCATTAAACATTTCATGTTAAAAGGCATTCAAGAATAGAACCAATGTATTAAAATATGTTAACTACCACACATTTTACATAAATTCTATGAATCCTCAAACTGTTCCAACTTGTAAAATGTGTCTGCAAATGGTAAGGTAGCCAAGTATTTTATTATGCTTTGTGTTTTGTCAGTAATTGGGCATATCTATTTAAATTCTATTAAACTGTTTATTAAGATGTCCAGTACCTCTTTTCCTGAGTCATTACAGATATTATCACTATAAATCAGCACCTTTCAAGCTTAGTTTCATGACAACTCAATATATATTATTTTAGTGGGTGTCAAAAAAAAATCTCAAAAATTATTTATTTAGTTCATTTATATTTAAATAGCTTTATTTTGGAAAACTGCATATTCTTTATAGCAATTTAAACTTGGAATGCATCAAGAAGAGATATAAGTTTTAAAATAGTATTACAAACTTTTTAAAAAATATTATTACAGTTGTAAGTGGGCTTCCCTGGTAATCATAGAAGGAAAAGCAAATAAGACAAATTAGTAAAGGGCCAGAATACCAGAAAGAATTTAAATAGGTAGTAAACAATATGCACTTTCTCGCCTACATGAAGTCAAAGAGTCTGAGATACTCACAGAGGCAACTGTAAAAACCTCTATACCTTCCTTAGGGATGGTATAGTCCTGAGCCAATGGGATAATTTTGGAAACATGGTCCATCAAAAGTCCAAGTTAGACAGTGAATATAGTCACAAACGTGCAATTATATGTTCTTTATCATGGTCAAAATGCACCATGTGGGCCATCTACTCTCAATTGTTCAGCAATCCAATTCATCTCAATAAGACAATCTTAATAAAAGAATCAAGTAAACTATCATCTGGTTGCATCATGCATAGTAAATCACCAATGATTTATCAAAAATGTCCTTTCCATTCTTCCTTTATGGATATTGCCTTAGGTCAGACACCATCACCTCTCACCTGAATTAGTATATTAAACTTTTAATCGATCTCCCTATCTCCAATCTTATCAACACCATATTATCCTTTAACGACTTCTCATCACATTGAGATTAACTAAAAACTCCTCTTTGTGCTCTGCCCAATGCATTTTTTTTTCTAGCCATACCAGCCACCCTCTCATGGGAGGCCTATTTTCCAGTCACGTTAAATTCAGTGCTGTTCGTGGACTCAACATATTCTTTCTCCCTTCCTTTTATGTGACATTTCCTGAACAGAATGCTTCTCTTCCCATGACTTGGATGATATTTCCTTTGACACACTATTCAAGATTTATCTTCCTCTAAGTCTTTCCATGACCTTCCCCTGGCTAAGATGGTCTTCCTCTATCCCTCCCTTTGAACATCTACCAAACCGTTTATTCCCCAATATCATTTACTATCTCTCCAATCAGAACAATTTCCTGAGGCCAAAACTACAGGTTTCCCTCACTATCTGAAAGTAGAGTTCCAATGAACCCTTTGTAAGTTGAAATGGCATAAAGGGAAGAAGCAACGACCTTAGGATACATCTTGCTAACAGATGCACAAAATCAATCAAGAATGCCGAAGTCTATAAGGCACTGATGAAAGAAATCAGAGATGACACAAACAGATGGTGAGATATATCATGTTCTTGGATTGGAAGAATCAATATTGTAAAAATGACTATACTATTGAAATCAATCTACAGATTCAGTGCAATCCCTATCCAACTACCAATGGTATTTTTCATAGAACTGGAGCAAAAATATTCACAGTTTGTATGGAAACACAAAAGATAACAAATAGTCCAAGCAACCTTAAGAAAAACGGAGCTGGCGGAATCAACCTTCCTAACTTCAGACTATACTACAAAGCAACAGTCATCAAGACAGTATGCTGGCGCAAAAACAAAAATATAGATGAATGGAACAAGATAGAAAGCCCAGAGATAAACCCACACACTGAGGGGCACCTTATCTTTGACAAAGGAGGTAAGAATATACAATGGAGAAAAGACAGCCTCTTCAGTAAGTGGTTCTGGGAAAACTGGACAAAACTACATGTAAAAAAAAATGAAACTAGAACACCTCCTAATACCACACACAAAAGTAAACTCAAAATGGATTAAGACTTAAATTTAAGGCCAGAAACTATAAAGCTCCTAGAGGATAAAATAGACAGCACATTCCTTGACATAAATCACAGCAAGATCCTCTGTGACTCACCTCTTAGAAAAATGGAAATAAAAACAAAAGTGAACAAGTGGGACCTAATTAAACTTAAAAGCTTGTTCAAAGCAAAGGAAACTATAAATAAAGTGAAAAGACAACTCTCAGAATGGGAGAAAATAATAACAAATGAATCAACTGACAAAGAATTAATCTCCAAAATATACTAGCAACTCACACAGTTCAATATCAGAAAAACAAACAACCCAGTTAAAATGTGGGCAGAAGACATAAACAGATATTTCTCCAAAGAAGACATACAGATGGCTAATAAGCACATAAAAAGATGGTCGATATCACTCATTATAGAGAAATATAAATCAAAACTACAAATGAGATATCACCTCACAGTGGGCAGAATGGCCATTGCCAAAATCTACAAACAAGACATGCTGGAGAAGGTGTGGAGAGAAGGGAACACTTGTGCACTGTTGGTGGGAATGTAAATTGATATAGACACTATGGAGAATAATATGGAGACTCCTTAAAAAAAAGGAATACAACTACCACAGTGGCACTACTGGTAAAGAACCTGCCTGGCAACGCAAGAGATGTAGGAGATGCGGATTCAACCCCTGGGTTGGGAAGATCCCCTGGAGGAGGGCATTGCAACCCACTCCAGTATTCTTGCCTGGAGAATCCCATGGACTGAGGAGCCTGGTGGGCTACATTCCATAGGATTGCAAAGAGTTGGGCATGACTGAAGTGACTTAGCATGTATGCATGCAAAACTATTATATGATCCAACAATCCCACTACTGGGCATATACCCTGAAGAAACCATAATTGAAAAAGACATATGTACCCCGATGTTCACTGAAGTACTATTCACAATAGCTAGAATGTATGGATGTGAGAGTTGGACCATAAAGAAGGCTGAGCGATAAAGAACTGATGCTTTCAAACTGTGGTGCTGGAGAAGACTCTTGAGAGTCCCTTGGACAGCAAGGAGATCAAATCAGTCGATACTAGAGGAAATCAACGCTGAATATTCATGGGAAGGACTGATGCTGAAGTTGAAGCTCCAATACTTTGGTCACCTGATGCAAAGAACTGACTCATTGGAAAAGACCCTGATGCTGGAAAGACTGAAGCAAGAGAAGGAAGTGACAGAGGATGAGATGGTTGGATGCCATCACTGACTCAATGGACATGAATTTGAGCACACTCAAGGAGATAGTGAGGACCAGAAGCCTGGTGTGTTGCAGCTCATGGGGTCACAAACAGTTGGACACAGCTTAACGACTGAACAACAAAGGACATGGAAACAACCTAGATGTCCATTGACAGAAGAATAGATTTTTTAAAACACATTTGAGTCAGTTCTAATGAGGTGGATGAACCTACAGCCTATTATGCAGTGTGAACTAAGGAAGAGAAAAAAAAATCATATATTGACACATATACGTGGAATCAAGAAAGACGGTACTGATAAACCTATTTGCAAAGCAGCAATGGACACACATAGAGGACAGAATTCTCGACATGTAGGGGAAGGAGAGAGAGGGACAAATTGAAAGAGTAACATTGAAACATATACATTGCCATATGTAAAACAGATAGCCAGTGGGAATTTGCTGTGTGATGCAGGGAGCTCAAACCTGGTGCTCTGTGACTACTTAGAGGGGTGGGATGAGGTGGGAAGTGGGAGGGAGGTTCAAGAGGGAGTGAACGTATGTATGCCTATGACTGATTCGTGTTGATGTATGGCAGAAATCAGTCTACAATATTGTAGACCAATTATACTTCAATTAAAAATTTAAAAATAATAAAAAACAAAAAAATTTCAAAATCTAAAAAAAAAAAATCAAGATTAATAAGCGCAGATGCTCACAGACAGAATTCAAAGCAGTGATGGCTTGATGCAGAGATGCTGAGTGAAAGGCAGGAACTCAGCGGTGCCATTGTCGATGCCGGGCTACACCCTGCTTCCATAAGGCTACTACAAAACGAACACTGAACACGATTTTCATTTTCACCTTTTTACGTAAAATTGAAAATCCTCTCAGCAAAAAGAGGTACTAACGTAGTCATTTGTAAAAACAAAGTGTCATAAAGCAAACTTCAGGAAAGCGGGGGATACTTATATATCCTATTTATGTTTCTAACCCAGTATCTAGCTGAGTGGCTAGAACATGGCAGATGCTCAACTGATGTTTGTTGAAACGGTGAATAAATGAAATAAATTAAAATTTCCCTAAATGATCTTAAGAATCACTCAGATGCTAATTAAAAACTGCCATTCCCCCCATCCAACACCACCTCAAAATAGTGCAGGTCCCTAAACTAACTCCTTGGAAATTCATATTAGCCACTTTGAATTAGGACAAAATATTATACATGTGGGTCAGGCATTCCAAGTGATTTCCAGAAGGGCAGATGAGGAAGGGGGAGAATTACTATAGTCATTTAATCTTGAGAGGTAAGTAAACCTACATCTGTACAAAGTATGTCTGTCTTCAGGCTCCTTTCTTTGAGGTAGCCATGGGATTCTTCCCCCTTCCCCTTTACCTGGTACCTACCTGTGCTGTGCAAGTCAAAAGAAAAAAAGTTTTTTTTTTAATCATATGAAAATAAGGGCATGAGGGAGACTTCTCTGGTCGTCCAGTAGTTAAGACTCCATGCTCCCACCACAGGGGATGTGGGTTCAATCCCTGGTCGGGAAACTAAGATCCCACAGGCACACACGTCATGGCCAAAAAATAAATAAAATTTTAAGATAAGGTCATGAGGGTAATCTAGTCTTAGCTCAGATTATAATCTCCGCAATGGACCAGGTTGTGATTTCAACATTGTTTATATTCTTTCAGCTAGTGTTTTCCATGTGGCGTAAAAATGTCCTGACTCAGAGTAGTTATTTGTAGAATTGCTTCAAAATTTTATCGAAACCACTGTAATTTCACACCAAGCATTGAAACTACCTGGTTTGCCTGTAAGACCACTTACTTCGCGATTATACAATACTTGCTGGAACTTAGTCTGTAATGTGTTATTCTTTAACTCTAGGAACACAAACTAGTTGAAAAGAAGTCTGTGCTCCACACTGCCACCTACTCAACATATGTTACTCCTTAACAGTAATCTTTTCACCTCCACAACTCAATGGAAACTTTTCTGTCTAAAATCACTAATAATCTCTGAATTGCTAAAAACCAACAAACTTCTGGGTACCTATTAGCCTCTGAACTAATAGTGCAGGACAAGACTTTCTTTAACACTCATTCCTCACTGGTTTCCTGGTTTTCCAATTTCTCTTTCTCTCTCTTGCTTTTGCGTCTCCTTTGCTAATTAATTCTTTTGCTTCTCCATTTTCAAAATATGCTTGGTTCCATTTTGGGATCTAAACATGTTGGTCTAGCAGTTAGGTTCTATTTTGTGCATGTGTGCTACATCGCTTCAGTTGTGTCCTACTCTTTGTGATACTATACACTGTAGCCCGCCAGGCTCCTCTGTCCATGGTGCTCTCCAGGCAAGAATACTGGAGTGGGTTGCCATGCCTTCCTCCAGTGGATTGTCCCGAACCAAGGATCGAATTACACCATGGCAGAAGTTTCCATTGGGCAGTTTCAATCTAGACAGCTGGATTACTTGACTGTCTCACCTCTAAACCTCAGTCCTTATATCTGGAGTTTTCTTCACCAATCCTACATCTTGCTACTGAAACAGATTCATTCTAAATACTTCAGTTCGGTTCAGTCTCTCAGTCGTGTCCGACTCTTTGTGACCCCATGAATCGCAGCACGCCAGGCCTCCCTGTCCATCACCATCTCCCGGAGTTCACTCAAACTCACGTCCATCGAGTCAGTGATGCCATCCAGCCATCTCATCCTCTGTCGTCGTCCCCTTCTCCTCCTGCCCCCAATCCCTCCCAGCATCAGAGTCTTTTCCAATGAGTCAACTCTGCGCATGAGGTGGCCAAAGTACTGGAGTTTCAGCTTTGGCATCATTCCTTCCAAAGAAATCCCAGGGCTGATCTCCTTCAGAATGGACTGGTTGGATCTCCTTGCAGTCCAAGGGACTCTCTATATACTTACCTCTCCTCAAATCTTGCCTGTTCACTCTAACTGGAAGTGTTGCAGCTCTACTGCAGCAAAGTTCTTCTGTCCCACTGTTACCCTCTGTTCTGTCATTATTGGTGTGAATGTCTGCTCTTCCTGCTTAGAGATTAAAGTATCTGGAAAGCTGATATTTGCCAACTCATTGAGTGCTTTCAATGTGCTAAGTTTCTCAGATCCTTGTAACTCCACTGTGAAATGTGTGGTGTTTTACCATATTAACATTAGAGAAACCAGGATTTAAGATGATGAAGTGATTGTTAAATGAAGATATCAAGACAAAAGGTGATTGCTAGGCTCATGAAGTGGTGAACCTTGAGTCGCCCTGGATTGGTCTAACTTCAAAGCCCATACCTTAAAAAAAAAAAAAGCATTTATTTATTTGGCTGCATCTGGTCTTAGTTGCAGGATACAAACTCTTAGTTGCAGCATATGGGAGTTCGTTCCCTGGCTAGGGATCAAACCTGGGAACCCTGCACTGAGAGAGTGGCATCTTAGTCACTGGACCACCAGGAAAGTCCCCGCAGAGTGCGTACTCTTAATTCCAGGGACAGACTGTTTCCTCCACCTCATTTCATATTAGTGTCCACTCCACATGCCTCATGATGCTAGACATAGCTCCATGGGTGAATAAGTTAATAGTGAGTGATGCCTTATATGTATAAGGTAATTTGCAGTTCAAAACTTGTTGACAACCATTATTTATTTCCATATGATTTCCCAACAGCTCTGAGGCAGCTCATAGGACGTATTATCACCATTTCACAGAGGCTGAGCAAGTTCAGAGGTCTCCTGAAGTTCACACTTCTTTTTAGTGACAAGGATAGGACTTCTGACCCATGACTTTTGCCTGAAAGTTCCATCAGCCTTTCTTTCAAACCCTCCAAGGGAAACTCATCAACGATCAACAAAGACTCAAAGTGTTATATCTCAATATACTGTTTTCTATTTGCCCTTTTTATTCTTTAAAAAAATATGATAATAAGGCTTAATTGTTGGTGTCTGTGGGAGGGGGAGAGGCAGTTTTGTCAGTGCTGGTTAAATAGCCACAAATTTAGATTATCATCATATTGTTTTTGCCCTAACCCCATTAGAATAACTTGCTTATATTAAACAAAATTCTGGGAACGGTAATTAGCAATTTAGCTATAAATATGCATGATTATTTTTAAGTCCACTAACATGCATGGGTCTTATCTGTAATTATATCTGCATTTTTTTTCTCTGTCCCTTTCCTCTAAGAAAGCCACTTAGAATGCATTTGGGAAGTGTTAAAAAAAAATTAATTCTAGTACTCTTTTCTTCTAGAATTTTCTTAAATGTTTTACGGCTATAATTATTTTTTTCCTTCTCAAGGCAAAGCAATATATCACAACATACATAGTCATATTTGTTAACAAAATGTGAGATTCGAGGAATTAATTTTATACCAGTTAAATAACAGAAGAAAAGCTATGCTGTATTTTCTTCTTTATTTATTAATTTTTTCATATACTTAAACAGTTCTGTATTTTGTCTTGTATCTGAAGTTATACTTAAGAGCATTGTACTCCCATTTTTTTCATATCTATCTTTCAAACTTCTGTGTTTTTGAGATTATACAAGGTTAGTTGCAGGTGAGATAGAGGAGGATTAAACCCAACTACTCTGAGTACCTTTTCTCAGTGATATGAAAATTCTTTGCAAAAATTATTTTATCTCATCTGAAAAGGAGCCTAAAAATAATTTTCCCAAGACAACCCTGCCAGAAAGTGGCAAAGTCAGTTTCAAACCCAGGCCTGCCTCATTCCTAACCTTATGACCTTCCACTATGAATGACCAAGTGATTGAATGGTTGAATATTAAATGAAAGACCTCTTGGGTAAAACATCTATGTGCCTGATACCTAGTCACAAAATGTTTGCTAGATGAATAAAAAACCAAATGGGTATATAGAGCTCAATGTACATCAGCTCATTTACCGCCCCACCAAAGGAGAATATTTTCAAATAAACATTCAAGAATACACGATCAGGAAAATGTTTCAACAATAATGGGGCTTTTATAGGATTACTCTTTCCAACTTCAATAGCCTTAATATACAAGCAATTTGCCTAGAGTTTGTAATGCCCTTGGATTTCAAGTTGAGGAGTCTGATCATTTGGGAACAGAAAATTAAAAATCTGCAATATTGTTAAATAAATAGATTAAACAAGCCTCTTAGCCTCTTAGGACCTTTTAAGTGTTTTCACATAAAGTCCAAGAGATAGATAGACACATGAATGATGTTCACTACAAATAAATATTACCTTAATTCCAAATTTAACTTTTACAGTTTGATCTAATGTTACATTCAGGCATACGGGGCCTCCCTGTGTGAAGAGCTTTTACCAATTTAGAGCAAAGGCCGTATACAGGCAAGCAGGCAGTCTCATAGTAGCAATGTTTCTTCTGATATGTTTCATTCCACGTTTTGTTTAATCCATTCCTGCAGCCACTATGCAAACCTGTCTCCCATCACTTTACCACACAGGCTTATTTAAAAACATTGTAATTCTTCTCCCTGATCTCAACCTTTCTTCCCACATCCACTCTTCCTATAAATGGCTACTAGAAAAAATTTCCCCAAAGACAGCTTTTATCACTAGCTCAAAACCTATCACAGTTCTCTAAAGCCTGGTATATAACAGACTGTTAAAGTCTTCAACCCTCTCAGCATCCTAGTCTTTCATATCTCCCTGAATGCAGATTCTACATTAGTTTAGAAAGAAACAAAAAGAAAGAAACCTGCCAGGCCCTGTATGAAATACTCATTTTCTTATCTGTGCTTTTGTACATGCTAGTGATCCTAATTTAGAGTTTCTAAAATTGCTTTGCAAATTATCTATGACCTATTTTCATATGGGTGTGCTATCAGTCTCCGTTATCAGTCAGGGTCCCAAAAGGAAACAGAATTTATCCCAGGTGGTTCAACTGAAGAGATTTTAATGAAGGGGCTATTTACCAACATGCAGACAGAGTTAAGGAACAAACAAGATGACGAGGTAATGAACGGTGAGACTAGCAACGGTGAGAAGACAGTACTACCAGTAGAAACAGAGAGACAAGAAAAGGAGCAGCATTTCCACAGAAGCCCAGTTAAAGATGGAGGCATGGAAGAGGGCAGCCTGGAGGGAGTGACAGCCTGAAAGGATGCCACTACAGCCAGCCCATAGGACCAAACAGGACGTAGAGAAGAAATATCTTTCTCCTCTCAGTGTCTTGCTAAAGGTTTCCCATTGGCCAAGCCTAAGATGAAAACAGCAGGAAAGAGAAACCTGGACATGCAATCTGTATGGAATCTGGAAAGGCCAGCTTCCCAGGATGCAGGAAGGACACAGAACCCTGATGAATGGATGGGGGTGGGGCAAGTGAAGAACAGCTTGCCCAGCCCCCAGCTCAGCTGTAGCCTCCTGTGGGGTGGCAGTTTCTGTGATCACTCATATCTGCAGTGAGGAAACAGCTACAGGCCTTCCTGAAATCACAGCTATGGATCACTTGGAGCAACTCTATTTAGAGGCTCAGCTTTCTTACCTTAGGTGGTTTATTAACTAAGTCATATCTGACTCTTGCAACCACATAGACTGTAGCCCACCAGGCTTCTCTGTCCATGGGATTTTCCAAGCAAGAATACTGGAGTGGGTTGCCATTTGCTTCTCCAGGGGATCTTCCTGACCCAGGGATTAAACCTGGGTCTCCTGCACTGCAGCAGATTCTTTACCAACTGAGTTATATGACAATAATAGTTTATAGAATTATTCTGAATTATTAAATGAAAAACATCTATAAAATGTCTACACAATAAGCTCTAAATAAATAGTAACTACTATTACTGATAATGAAAAATTAGTCATAAAATAAATGTATACATAATAAAATAAATTTTAAAAGATATTTTTATATAATAAATAAATAAATTTTAAATCTAATAATGGGCTTCCCTGGTGGCTCAGATGGTAAAGAATCTGCCTGCAATGCAGGAAACCCGGGTTTGATCCCTGGGTTTGGAAGATCTGGAGAAGGGCATGGCAACCCACTCCAGTATTCTTACCTGGAGAAGTCCATGAACAGAGGAGCCTGGTGGGTTACAGTGCATAAAGCCACAAAGAATCAGACACATCTGAGCGACTAAGTATAGACAGTCTTATAATAATAAGTCTTGTGATAAACTGACTCTTCTAAAATGTCTTATAACAAAAGAATGAGGGGACTTCCTTGTTAGTCCAGTGGTTAAGACTTTGCCTTCCAATGCAGAGGGTGTGGGTTCAATCCCTGGCTGGGGAGCTAAGATCCCGTATGCTTCACAGTCTAAGAGCCAAAACATAAAAGCAATATTGTAACAAGTTCAATAAAGACTTCAAAAATGGTTCACATCAAAAAAAAGAAAAAATCTTTAAAAAAAAAAGAAAAGAAAAAAATGAGCCATCAAAGACAGGAATCCCTGGGTGTTAGTGGTCCTCTTTGTAGCTCACCTCAATCCCACTTTCCTTGCCTTATAGGCTATGACAGGACATCTTCAGGACTTGGCAAGAGGACGATTTCATCTTACACTAGTGACTTGGATGCCATTTCTCTTCCTTCCACTAGGTAACAGACGGTGCCCTGGACAGCAGTGACATCTGCAGCCTCAAGGGAGAAGGGTCAGCACAAATTTTAATTTTGCTTTTGGTTTGGGGCTTTCAATACACAAACATTTTTTTTTTCCTCCCTGTCAGTTTGCATCTAGCTTTATATATGACATTTTTAATGCGTTATGTAGTTGGACTGACTTTGAAATTTAGAGCTCTGGTTTTTTGCTTATTTTGCTTTAAATCTTTAATTCAACCTCTTGGATTAAAAACAAAGGGCAAGTTAAAATGTGAAAAAAGTACTCTAGTTGTCATTTCTGTAGCACTGAAGATGTTAGAAAGAGGGTATTCTGTTCCTTTTTGGTTTCCTCTCATTGCAAATGTTCCTTTTTGATATTTTAAATAATAAGAAGCAAGAATGCTAAGTAATAGCCAATAAACATCTGCACACAGTGTGACTCAACTGGAAAAAGGAACTCAAAAGCTGAGAGGAGAATTTATAAAAATTCACTGGAAAGGAATGAGATTCTACCCTGATCTTTGCTTTGAGAGTAAAAAGAAATGGATGGATGGATGGATGGATGGATGGATGGATAGATAGAAAGAGAGAGAAAGAAAGAAAAAGGCTTTATTCTTAGAAGATCAAGTGTCTGCACTGGGCAGTTTGATCCTCCTGAGATCAATAGTTTCAAGGGAATTTCTGTAATAGTAGACTCTCCTGACATTTGAATGTTGTGGTTACATTTGGGACCATAAAAATTTCCTACTCAGGCATCCCACAGAGAAAAGGTATCTATTCCTAAGTATACAAAATGGTATCGTCATTACTAAGACCTCAGTAGTATTTGTAATGTTCCTATGCCCAGGCGCAGTCTCCAGAGGTCAAAGAGAACACCAAAGTCTATGTCTATAATATAATTAGATCAAAAGAGAATTGAAGGCTAGCCTCAGGTAGCTATCCCTAGTGGGAGTCATTCTCAGGACAACAAAAGCTACTGTTCATGCCCAAATATTCTCCTTGGTCAAGGAGAGACTGACCAGATAGAATCAGAACTCAAGGGTCACTTCTGATTGGCTGCAGTCCAAAACACCACAAGAAACTCAAGAAGCTTCACAGACAAATAATTTACACAGCTAATTTAGGTGTTTGTGTTAGACAGATCAATCAAAGTCCCCTTCATCTTCTTAGGCTTGACTGATGTGGAATTTACAACAGAATATTGAGCCTCACTTCAACTATGCAATGGGTAGAAGAAGAAAATAAAACAAAGTGGGCCTTCTTTTATTTTGATGCTAGAAAGACAAATAGAATGGTGTGTGTAAATCGCTCAGACTAGGAGATCACATCTAACAACAATTCATTATAAAGAGATATATGGGGTTTCTGGCCTGGTTCCTTTCTTTGGCCCTAAGACAAGTTATTTATTCCAATTGATTCCAGTTTCCTAATCTGTAAAAAGTAATACAGGATAAATAATTGCTAATATTTCTTCCAACTCTACAAAAAAGCTGTTCTATTATGTATCAAGAAAGATAAAAATATTATTTTATGAATTGTGGACTCATATTTCAGTGAAGCTGCATTTCAGGTGAGTCTGAAGCAGCCAAACGTGTATTCAAAAACTTTAAAATCAGATTTAAAAAAAGGACTCAGCCAAAATCATGCCAAGTTGAAGAATCCAAGTCACAGAGAAGAAATAAATCCTTTCACCAAGAATAGCTCATATCTCAAGTTATACTGTTGATATATTCTACACCCATTTTTTAGATATGTATCAAAAATTTTGGCTTGTAGATAATCAATAGAATGCTGGAAAATGACACAAATTTTTCAACCATGTTTTTTAAAAAGAAAAACAACAAATGCAAAAAACATAAAAATCCAATGAAAAAATAAAAGTCAGACTAGAGATAATACAGATAGCTTAGCAAGAAAAAATTAAGGATGAAAAACAGTATCCAAATACCTGTCATAAGATGCTACATAGTAATGAAATGAGCTGTGATATTTCCTTTTAGCTCTCTAGAATTTAAAAATCATCATCATCAATGAGCACAAGTTAACAATATAATAGAAACCATTTGCTGGTGCTATAAATTAAAAACAAAACACATCAAAAACCTGTATTCAAAATGACTAAGACAATTAGAAAGATTTCCATAAAAGATGGAGACATGGAAAACATTTTCCACAACCCAAAACTGAATGCCATTCAGCAGTCAATAAAATAAAGAAAATCAAAGGAAAAATTGAGTAGCCAGACTGAGTGCATAAAACTTCATCTAAAGTAGAAATATCTACATAAGAGTTTCACTAAACAAAATGCAACAACACAAACACTTTCTCCACCAACAACTGGACGGCTGCTCAGTCTATTCAGTCATGTCAACTCTGTGCCCCCAAGGAGTGTAACCCTCCAGGTTCCTCTGTCCATGAAATTTTCCAGGCAATGATACTGGAGTGGGTTGCCATTTCCTCCTCCAAGGGTTATTCCCTACCCAGGGATCAAACCTGTATCTCCCATGTCTACTACACTGGCAGGTGGATTCTTCACCACAGAACCATTTGGGAAGCCCAAACAACTGTATGTCAGTAGCTTAATAAGCTTTTCACTTTTCTCTCTCTCTCTTTCTTTCTTCTTTTTCATTCTTATCCTATGACTTTAGAAAAAGAAAATGGAGCACATTCTTTGATGAAGAGCTTATGCATAGTGGGTTACAGGCCCATCTCTTAACCCGAAAGTCAGTTTAGCAACCAGAAATGACACAGAGAAAATGGAGATCATGTCCTACTGGGGAGAAATGTCTTTCATTGTAGTATAAACTTAATGAATACCTCACCTGTCACAGAAGTATTTTTAGGTCACTATTCATTCAACAAATGCTCATCCAGTGCCTTCTAAATGGCATACAGAGTGGACACAAAGGTGAGCAAAGGAGATACACCCTGTAAGCTCATGGAGCTTACAATTTAATGGGGGATCAACACCAGTCAACCCTGGAAGAGGGAGGGCATGGTAACCCACTCCAGTATTCTTGCCTGGAGAATCCCTATGGACAGAGGAGGCTGGAGGGCTACAGTCCATGGGATCACAAAGAGTTGGACATGATAGAGCAACTAAGCACAGCACAGCACAGCAACATCAATCAAACAATTTCACGCATAAATGTACAAGTGAGTGATTACGTAAAAGTGAGTATAGTGTTCTATGGGCATGTAGCAAGGAGACCCACTCTAGACAGAGAGATAAGACTAGTAGGAGGCTTTTTATCCTATTCCTGGAGTCTCATTCATCAGCAACCAGGTGAGGAAAGTATTTCCAAGAAGAGATGTCCTTCTGCATACCCTAAAATCCAATCCTTTGGCTAGCCACAGACTATATACCTCTCCATCCAAAGCTGACACTGGTTTTCAACTGGCCTTGCTGAAAATGAGCTCAACATGTCATAAGAGATAGAGCAACACTCTGGCACAAACCCCCATCATCCAACACCTTCAAACCAGAGCAGTTCAATCTTGGTCATTATCTATGAAGGACGCTTGCAGCACCATAGCTGACTCTGCAGGGACCCAGAAGAACCCACTGCCCTCTCCTCTACTGTATTCCTATGGTGACATGAATGCACTTTAAGAGCCTCAGTAAATAATTCAAGGGCAAAACTGAATAAACTCAAACTTTCTAGAGCTGAGACATACACATTCAAACACAAACTAAGTTCTAACTTCCAAAAGTAGAGGTTCAACATTGAAAGGCTTACAAAGTCAACCCAAGACTAGACCATACCCTCTGTACCCTTAGAACAGTCAGCAGAGTACCCTAGCCATAATGGTCTTACTCACTACTTGAAGGTCTATGATAAAAGGCTGGAAAAAGAGCCCAGGTCTTTCACACTAGCAGGGGAATTGTTTTCTATAGTAAGAAATGATGGGATGCTTAAGCATACAAAACAGAAAATAAACTTAAAATAGCTTTAATAGAGAAATTGAGTTTAGATGACTTCATATAACAAACCTGATCTAATTTTTAATTTTGAATACATTTACTAATTCAAGAATGGGCTTCCCTGGTGGCTCAGATAGTAATTCAAGAATAGTTTTAAATCTTCAGGAGTAGGAGTGGGGCAAGGGAACACATCTAGCTACCTTCTATCTCCAAAGGTAACTTTTCTGAAATAAAATAAGGAAACCCAACTTGTAATCATAATAAAGATTTTATTCTAAATCCAAAAGCAAACTTGTTTTTCTCTTTGGAAATGAAAGCAGCTGAAGTGCAGGAAGCTGCATTTTCTTAGTCTCTGTGGCACTTGGCAGAGTATTATTTCCCTCATATAAATAGCATGGAGTGATTATAATGATGTAGTTTTTATCCTACTCTTTATAACCGCAGAGTTATCCAGGTAACTTTGTGCAAGTACAAGGATGCTCTGCTCTACTCAATTGGCCTGTTCCAAAACAAGTATTCTATCACGAAGCCAAAGCAGGTGTTATAATACAGAGACACTGATGACAGGGTCATTCTGCTTACTCACATAACCTGCAAAATCAAATCTGAGCTTCCCCACATTATGGCCAAGACTTGCACAGACCTTCGTCATATCTACTAACACATTTGAGATCAATCAGCAAAGTACATAAGCCAACGAATGAAGGAAACAGAACAGCAAAATGCCAGACACATTTTATACCTCTTACTTTTTACTTGGATTGTAATTTTTTTCAGAGAAAAGCATGCCTACTTTTGCACATTTTCATTTTATTCCTGTGCTTTTTATATTACAATTTCAAAATAATTCGACCAGAGATCCATACTAAATGTGTAATAATCAACAAAAAACTTGCAAAGGCTATAATAGTGGAATGTGTAACATTTTTTATGATCTCAACAGTGCTGCCAAGAAGACAAGACAAGCCTAAAGGAGTGAATGAGAAAATTCATAGGATAAAAAGTCTTCATTAATTTCTGAGCAGGCTGCAGGAATTCATTAATGCCAACAGATTAATAGCATGGTCATATAAATAAAAAGTTGCTGACATAGATTTTTTTCCTGAAGAAAAGTCATACCTAATTCATCTTACAAAGTCAAAATTTCATTTTTACAAGATATATATGTATGGATAATTTCCTGAATAATACCCCCCACCCATAAGTTACTATAGTTTCTCTGCAGCCAGATTCCCAGATAATAAAACATACAAACTGTGGAACTAAAACTTAGATATTTATCTATAGTGCTTATTCTGAGTTGCAATGAATGAATGTACTAGAGCAGCAGAATAAGGGCCAAAAGAAGGGTAGGCTGCATTTTGTAATGAGAGAGAAACAATATTCTGGAAATGTATCCGGACAAAGTGGATTCATTCAAGGGATCCAGACGATAAGCACCGGGGGGACTAAAACGTGGTCCATCTGCATGTCTCAGAAAAGGAAGTTTTTCATGTGGAACCTGAAATGAGCATGAAAGCACCTGAAAATCAAACCAGGAGAGAGTGATTTTCAAGAACTAGAGTTAGATGGGGAAAAAAAAGTCAACTGGAAACAGATATCTAAGCCCCAGGAAGTAAAGCTAAATTATAGCTAATTATAAGATTCCACAAGGATGGACTGAACAAAGAGACTGTGTGTAGTTTATAAATGCATATTGTATCTGGAGAGTTCCCTGAAGTAAATCTATTCTCAAATAATACTAGGCATGTTAGAGGTAGTTCTAAACTTTCTAGATAGCCATCAGCAGAAAGTTTCCTGACCACAGGGCTGTGGTCCTTAAGAAGCACTGGAACTCCCGGGTGGTTAGAAAGTCACCAGTGACAGAACATGCTTTGGGTGTCTGACTTTGAGAGGAAAAGGAGGAGGCTGGCACTGAGCAACTGTGTAGAGTTTGCCCTTCTTTTAACAAATCCTACTTTGTATTTACTGCTTCTCTGGTGGCTCCGTGGTTCTCTATTTAGTGCTTCCCTGGTGGCTCAGTGGTAAAAACTCTGCCTGTAATGCAGGAGATGAGGGTTCAAGCCCTGGGTCAGGAAGATCCCCTGGAGGTGGGCATGGCAATCCACTCCAGTGTTCTTGCCTGGAGAATCGCATGGACAGAGGAGCCTGGTGGGCTACAGTCCATAGGGTCACAAAGAGTTGGACATGACTGGAGCAACTAAGTACACACACACGCCCTCTATTTATATCAAAATCATCATCATCATCACCACTCTCAACTCCAAGGACTACCCAAGTCTCTTGTTCACACTCTTCCCAACTCCATCTACACCTACTCCAAACACACACCAAAGTTATTAAGAACTGGAAGAACAAACAGTTTGCCCAACTGCACAATCATCTGTCCTAAAAGGTCGTTTAAATGTTTAATCAAACTTGCAGCCCTCAGGGAAGATATGACTCATGCAGCTCCATAGTGAGCTGAAGTCAGGCTTTGCATCAGCCATAGAGATGATGCAGACTAATTCCACCATGCAGTTACAGAGACATTTTCTGTCATGGGGCAGGGGAGAAAAGGCTAAACAGTTTTCTGGGTTCCACTGAACTAAAACTTCAGACGCATTAAGGCAAAGCCTCTGGGATGCATCAAGCCAGAATTCCCAGAATACTGGCTGTGTGTTGAGATGTAAACAAAGACTTCTGAAAAAGAGATGTGTAGGTGGGGACCCAAAATCAATATGGATTATTTGTTTTTCTGCTTCTCTGCTAAGCTATACCATGGCTCCCTTTCACAGGTACAAATACACAAAAGAAGCCTTCTGTTTCATAAAAGTAGCTCAGACAAATGACACTCCTCAGGATGCTGAGCCCAGAGCTGGCAGCCAGCCCATTCTCCAGGCTCTAGTCTGCTGGTACTTTTCTCTTTTACAGCTATTAGCCTTCGTCAGACCTACACCTTCACTCTGACTGGGGACAAAGAGAAGATCAGTGGAAATCCTTCTGTGTGCCACTAATAAGCCTATTGAGAGTCAATGAGAAAGACTCATTTTGCAGCAAATAAAGCCTTCACCAGTTCTCCTGAGTCAGTAAAACCAAAATGTGGCTGTGCACTCCTGTCCTCATTTTGCATCAGTCTGAGAAGTGACTCTCGGCAAAATGTGGGAAGTGATGACCTCTAAGTTTCCTTTCTTCTCTGATATCCTCTGATTCTCTGTGGGCTAGTGGGATTTGAATCTGATTTAAAGGATCACAGGTTCTGATGGAATCCTGAGCCCTTCTTCGGTTTTCATCTCTGTGTTCTGCTGAATCAGCATATTTGGACTCTTGGCTCTGTCTTAGCAAAGAACAGAATGTTGCTCCCACCAAATAGCTTAGCTGGCATTGTCTACATTCTTTCTGGAAGAGATCTGGGTAGGAGACAGACATAGAGAATATTCGCATTTCCCACAGAAGGCCAGGGAAAGCCCTCTGAAGTGTTTCAGGAACCAGGAACAAAAGGGTCCTTAAAGAAAGATATTAATCACTTTCCCAAACAAAACTACAGTTCTAACCATTTGACCACAGTGATGTAAGCAAATAAATCTGGGAAAGTAACACGGGGGCGGGGGTGAAATGACATCACCTATTGGTCAGAATGCTAACTTCTTTCCCAACAAATAGTCACATCCCAGTTCAGCCCAGTGTTGGGATGTGTGGAGAGGTGCATAAAAAAATAAGTACCACTTCTAAAAACAATGCAAGTTCTACATTTAAGCTCAATGTTTTAGCCATAGAGCATTTGGGGTAACATAAGAGAGAACCAGAGTCATTTGAATGGCCTTTATGAAAGGTACATATACCAATAACCACCTCCACCACCAAAATTTAAAGGTAGGAAAAATTAATATTTAGCAAGAATTGTTAGAGGTTAAGTTACTTGCCCAGGATCACACAGCTAAGATGCAGTGTCTGAGTGTCTACCAATGAGACTAAGAATTTTACTAGACACAGAAAACACACTAGATGGAAACATTTAGTTCCTCTTAGGTCTTTTGATTTAGTTTATAAACTTACAAGCACTTTGAACAGGTTTTCACTTACACTGCAAAGAAAAATGCTTAGCTAAATTACTGTTTGTCTAGGTGGGAAATATAACACCACCACCATTTGTAAAATAACATTTTGGTAGACTAGAGGGCATGTTGCTTAAAGGAACCCAAAGCTGAATTAATTTGACAAATTAAGGAGCATTCTCTAATACTTGTGTTTTATAATTCTGCAACTTATATAGAAACATGTCTCAGTGAAAGATTGCTGAAAAGCTGTATATCATTTTAATTTTAATAAATCAAATCACATTTTACATTTACTGACTGGGAAGTCAGTATTTAAGAAGTCTCTGGTGAATCCATTTAATATAAACAATTTGTCTGTATTGCAAATATTAACCTTGGGATTTATCTTAGAATTTTAATTTTTTCATATCTTCTTAAAATGTGGCATGTTCATGTCATGTTAAATAAATCATTCCCACTTATTGATAATACCTAGTATACTTTCAGCTGCAAATAAGAGAAAACCCAATGCAAAATGGCTTTAAAATTGAGAGAGTTTATAATTATTTCATATCACAAGAATGAATTAACCATTCCTTATCTCAGAACACTCTATTGCATGGTTCTGGTCTAGAAGAAAGGGAAATTGCTGTTGGATAAGTTATAGTACCTGCTGTACTCCCTGTATAGCAATCAATATGCTTTATGTGTATTATCTCTTCTAATTGTCCTACATAATATTATCATATGTTAGTCTGGACACTAGGTTGTTAGCTAAGGATGGAGAAATTTAATTAGAAAAGTCTTGAACTATCTCACACACCTTCAGGAAAGGCATGGTTAAGGTACTGATCACACTCAGAACTCTTCCTATTTGTCATCTCTGTTCCAAAGAGGGTGTGTGCTAAATCATTTCAGTCATGTCTGACTCTTTGTGACCCCATGGACTGTAGCCTGCCAGGCTCCTCTGTTCATGGGATTCTCCAGGCAAGAACACTGCAAGTGGGTTGCTACTTGTCAATATCATGATCTCAGACCAACTTTCTCCTCTCAGTGAAGAACCTGACAATCTCCCCAGCCTCACTTCTCACAGCCTCACCACCTACTCACTCTCAAGGGAAAATTATATTCCTCCTTCAGCTCCAATTCTAAATACCTTTCGAGGAACTCTGATGGTCCAGCTTGGGTCAAGCACCCAGCCTTGGAGTCGTGAGTTATAGTTGCAGAGACATTAGGGAGGGAATTAAGGTCTCGGGTTATAGATCAGAAATTTTATCTTAGGGGGTCCAGTCACGGATACTGAGGGTAATTAATAGAGATTTAGAATTCTAGGGTCCTCTCCTTCAACACATTCCCTGAAAGCTGAGTCTCTCAAGATCTAACTCAAGCCCTCTCCATTTTGCTGTCAACAGAATGACTAGATCTACTTCACTCAGTTTCATTTATTGGCCAGTGACTCCCAAACTCCTCTTTACAGCAAACATCTTTCCTCAACTTCACACACATAATCAACAAACTGCTTCTCAGATATCTGTAGCTGAATATCTCACAGGTTCCCTCTATTCAACATATTCCACACAGAATTCATCGTCCTTTCCTTCCCCTTCTTCCCCAATCAATCATTCAAATTTGATCCTCTCAACCAAATTTGAGACTCAAATCACTCAGATTTCCCAACCCAAGATCAATTTGTCATCCATAATTTTCCACTCCTTAAATACTCAATTAATTGCCAAGTCCTAAATCTCTCTCTTAAAATATCTCATGTCCATCCACTCCTCTCCACCACACCCCCCTACCCCAGTGCAGATACAGTCATCATAACCTGGGCCACTGTCATCCTTGGAGGAATTCCTGTAATTTCCAACTGGTCCCCTTTCTCCAGGGTTACACCTTGCCAGTGTTATGCTACAGCCAGAACAATCTTTCTCAAATGGAAATCCAATTGTGTCACTGATCTGCTTAAAACCTTTTCGTGCCTGTTCATTGCCTTTCAAAACAAATGTGAACTCCCTGATGAAGCACATAAAATCTTATTTGACTTGTCCTTTTCCTATTCTTTTATCCTACCCTCTATCACTTCCCAGGTGGCGCTAGTGGTAAAGAACCTGCCTGCCAATGCAGGAGATGTGAGAGACTTGGTTTCAATCCCTGGGTCAGGATGATTCCCTGGAGGAGGGCATGGCAACCCACTGCAGTATTCTTGCCTGGAGAATCCCATGAACAGAGAAGCCTGGCAGGCTACAGTCCATGGGGTCACAAAGAGTCAGACACGACTGAAGTGACTTAGCACACACCTCTACCACAGCCATACTGAACTTCTTCAGTTCCTCAAACTATCATCCTCTCTCTAGTCTACTGGCCTTTGTGCTTCCCTCTATTTGAAATGATGATCCTACGGATCACCTTTGTCCTGTCTAAATCCTGCTTATGTTTTAATCTCAACTGAAATGACATCATTCTTCTCCCTATACAACATGAGGTCTCCCTGGTACATACTCTCATTCCAAGTCATAACACATCTCATTGCATGGATGTTGCCTAATTATTCATCTTCTTAATCAAACTTGCCTATGAGGGCAAGAACCAATTCTTTTTTTTTTTTTTTTTCACTAATGTGCCCCCAACATCTAATAGTGCCTGATTAAAAGTAGATAATAAATAAGCTGGATTCAATTCATTCACTTATCCAGTTGGTATGAATGTGAGAGTTGGACTGTGAAGAAGGCTGAGCGCCGAAGAATTGATGCTTTTGAACTGTGGTGTTGGAGAAGACTCTTGAGAGTCCCTTGGACTGCAAGGAGATCCAACCACTCCATTCTGAAGGAGATCAGCCCTGGGATTTCTTTGGAAGGAATGATGCTAAAGCTGAAACTCCAGTACTTTGGCCACCTCATGTGAAGAGTTGACTCATTGGAAAAGACTCTGATGCTGGGAGGGATTGGGGGCAAGAGGAGAAGGGGAACGACAGAGGATGAGATGGTTGGATGGCATCACTGACTCGATGGACATGAGTATGAGTGAACTCCGGGAGTTGGTGATGGACAGAGAGGCCTAGCATGCTGCGATTCATGGGGTCGCAAAGAGTTGGACACGACTGAGCGACTGATCTGATCTGATCTAATGGTGCCTAATGTTATCCTAAGCATTGGGAGGCACCAGAGAACAAGACCAAATCCCTACTTCATGAAGTCTGTGTTCTCATGGGGAACAACAATAGACTAATAAACAAATGATAGACAAATAAACACTTTTAACTTGAATGAATAAATACATTCTTAACTGAGATTTTCTATTGTATTTTCCAACTGTCCTTTCATTATTCTGTTAGATAGAATAACCCTCCCACATAATATAAATGTAAGTTTTAAAAACGCAACAGTACATAGTCATGGCTTTTATAATCATGAAACCAAATAATCCAGTTAGATTTGACTGAAAGACACAGGCCTATACACATTTATAGAATTATATTCTCATCTCTGTATTAGCAATGCAGTCAGAAATTTAAAGAGAGATAAACTACCAGTAAAGTACATTTTATTCTTAAAGACTCTTTTAATATAACCATTTATAAAAGCTTTTCCTTTCATTAAAAATTGCCATTCCAATAACTAAATATTTGTCAAATTTATGCCAAGCTAGGCCCCAACAAGACTGTAGTCCATATGATTAGACTGACTAGTTTTCTGTGATTATGGTTGCAGTGTATCTGCCCTCTGATGCCTCTCGCAACACCTACCATCTTACTTCGGTTTCGCTTACCCTGGACATGGGGTATCTCTTCCCCATGCCGTGTGGGGCCACCCAAGACAGGCGGGTCATGGTGGAGAGGTCTGACAGAATGTGGTTCCCTGGAGAAGGGAGTGGCAAACTACTTCAGTGTTCTTGCCTTGAGAACCCCATGAACAGTATTAAAAGGCAAAATGATAGGATACTGAAAGGGGAACTCCCTGGGTTGGTAGGTGCCCAATATGCTACAGGAGATGAGTGTAGAAATAACTCCAGAAAGAATGAAAGGATGGAGCCAAAGCAAAACAATACCCAGTCGTGGATGTGACTGGTGATAGAAGCAAGGTCCGATGCTGTAAAGAGCAATATTGCATAGGAACCTGGAATGTTAGGTCCATGAATCAAGGCTAACTGCAAGTGGTCAAACAGGAGATGGCAAGAGTGAACATCGACATTCTAGGAATCAGCGAACTAAAGTGGACTGGAATGGGTGAATTTAACTCAGATGACCATTATATCTACTACTGTGGGCAGGAATCCCTTAGAAGAAAAGGAGTAGCCATCATGGTCAACAAAAGAGTCCAAAATGCAGTACTTGGATGTAATCTCAAAACTGACAGAATGATCGTTGTTTCTAAGGCAAACCATTCAATATCATAGTAATCCAAGTCTATGCCCCAACCAGTAATGCTGAAGAAGCTGAAGTTGAACAGTTCTATGAAGACCTACAAGACCTTTTAGAACTAACACCCAAAAAAGATGTCCTTTTCATTATAAGGGACTGGAATGCAAAAGTAGGAAGTCAAGAAACACCTGGGGTAACAGGCAAATTTGGCATTGGAACACGGAATGAAGCAGGGCAAAGTCTAATAGACTTTTGCCAAGAGAACGCACTGGTCATAGCAAACACCCTCTTCCAACAACACAAGAGAAGACTCTACACATGGACATCACCAGATGGTCAACACTGAAATCAGATCGATTCTATTCTTTGCAGCCAAAGATGGAGAAGCTCTATACAGTTAGCAAAAACAGGACCAGGAGCTGACTGTGGCTCAGGTCATGAACTCTTTATTGCCAAATTCAGACTTAAATTGAAGAAAGTAGGGAAAACCACTAGACCGTTCAGGTATGACCTAAATTAAATCCCTTATGATTATACAGTGGAAGTGAGAAATAGATTTAAGGGACTAGATCTGATACATAGAGTGCCTGATGAACTATGGAATGAGGTTTGTGACATTGTACAGGAGACAGGGATCAAGACCATCCCCATGGAAAAGAAATGCAAAAAACCAAAATGGCTGTCTGGGGAGGCCTTACAAACATGTGTGAAAAAAAGAGAAGTGAAAAGCAAAGGAGAAAAGGAAAGATATAAGCATCTGAATGCAGAGTTCCAAAGAATAGCAAGGAGAAATAAGAAAGCCTTCCTCAGCGACCAGTGCAAAGAAACAGAGGAAAACAATAGAATGGGAAAGACTAGAGATCTCTTCAAAAAAATTAGAGATACCAAGGGAACATTTCATGCAAAGATGGGCTCGATAGAGGACAGAAATGGTATGCACCTAAAAGAAGCTGACAATATTAAGAAGAGGTGGCAAGAATACACAGAAGAACCGTACAAAAAAGATCTTTACAACCAAGATAATCACGATGGTGTGATCACTGACCTAGAGCCAGACATCCTGGAACGTGAAGTCAAGTGGGCCTTAGAAAGCATCACTATGAACAAAGCTAGTGGAGGTGATGGAATTTCAGTTGAGCTATTTCAAATCCTGAACGATGATCCTGTGAAAGTGCTGCACTCAATATGCCAGCAAATTTGGAAAACTCAGCAGGGGCCACAGGACTGGAAAAGGTCAGTTTTCATTTCAATCCCAAAGAAAGGCAATGCCAAAGAATGCTCAAACTACCACACAATTGCACTCATCTCACACACTAGGAAAGTAATGCTCAAAATTCTC
This sequence comes from Bos indicus, assembly GCF_029378745.1. Classification (NCBI taxonomy): domain Eukaryota; kingdom Metazoa; phylum Chordata; class Mammalia; order Artiodactyla; family Bovidae; genus Bos; species Bos indicus. Next base: position 91,499,717 of record NC_091763.1, read on the forward strand.
CAAGCCAGGTTTCAGCAATATGTGAACTACCAGATGTTTAAGCTGGTTTTAGAAAAGGCAGAGGAACCAGAGATCAAATTGCCAACATCCACTGGATTATCAAAAAAGAGAGAGAGTTCCAGAAAAACATCTATTTCTGCTTTATTGACTATGCCAAAGCCTTTGACTGTGTGGATCACAATAAACTATGGAAAATTCTGAAAGAGATGGGAATACCAGACCACCTGACCTGCCTCTTGAGAAACCTGTATGCAGGTCAGGAAGCAACAGTTAGAACTGGACATGGAACAACAGACTGGTTCCAAATAGGAAAAGGAGTATGTCAAGGCTATATATTGTCACCCTGCTTATTTAACTTATATGCAGAGTACATCATGAGAAACGCTGGACAGGAAGAAACACAAGCTGGAATCAAGATTGCCGGGAGAAATCTCAATAACCTCAGATATGCAGATGACACCACCCTTATGGCAGAAAGTGAAGAGGAACTAAAAAGCCTCTTGATAAAAGTGAAAGAGAAGAGAGAAAAAGTTGGCTTAAAGCTCAACATTCAGAAAATGAAGATCATGGTATCTGGTCCCATCACTTCATGGGAAAGAGATGGGGAAACAGTGGAAACAGTGTCAGACTGTATTTTTTTGCTCTCCAAAATCACTGCAGATGGTGATTGCAACCATGAAATTAAAAGATGCTTACTCCTTGGAAGGAAAGTTATGACCAACCTAGATAGCATATTCAAAAGCAGAGACATTACTTTGCCAACAAAGTTCCTTCTAGTCAAGGCTGTGGTTTTTCCAGTAGTCATGTATGGATGTGAGAGTTGGACTGTGAAGAAAACTGAGCGCTGAAGAATTGATGCTTTTGAACTGTGGTGTTGGAGAAGATTCTTGCGAGTCCCTTGGACTGCAAGGAGATCCAACCAGTCCATCCTAAAGGAGATCAGTCCTGCGTGTTCTTTGGAAGGACTTTTGCTGAAGCTGAAACTCCAATACTTTGGCCACCTCATGCGAAGAGTTGACTCATTGGAAAAGACTCTGATGCTGGGAGGGATTGGGGGCAGGAGCAGAAGGGGACGACAGAGGATGAGATGGCTGGATGGCTTCACCGACACAATGGACATGAGTTTCAGTGAACTCCGGGAGTTGGTGATGGTGAGGCCTGGGTTACTGCAACTCATGGGGTCACAAAGAGTCGAACACGACTGAGTGACTGAACTGAACTGAACTGAGGTGCCAACATCATACCTACAGGATTAGAATGAAGAACAAGAGGGTTATTGGCCATCATTTTTAACTGATTGACTAATTTAACAAACATACAATGAATGCTAATCAAATGCTAAGTCCTGAGGATACACACCCTGCCTACTAAAAGCTTCCAGACTAATCTCTTCGTTTTTCTAAGTACTGTCTTTTTAATAAAATATAAGTTCCTTGAGGGAAAGTTCTGGAGAAGTTCAGCATGTTATAGAGTTTTAACAAAAGTTATAAGTAACCAGAAAATAAGATTCCAGAAGATATTGTCATTTAGCCTTAGTAAACTCTGATCACACTTCCCTAAAAAAAAAAATCAATTAGTTATTTGTTTATTTTTGGTTGTGCAGAGTCTTTGTTGCTGTAGATGGGCTTTCTCTAGTTGCAGAAAGCAGTCACTTCTCTTGTAGAGCATATGGGCTCATGGGCTTCAGCAGTTGCAGCTTGAAGGCTGCAGAGCACAGGTTCAGTACTTGTGGCACACTGGCTTAGTTGCTCCACCACACGCGGAATCTTCCCGGAGGGGCAAACCCATGTCCCCTGCATTGGCAGGTGGATTCTTTACCCACTGTACTACCAGGGAAGTCCCACACTTCCTTTGATGCCTCCTTTGCCCCAATGTACCCAATTGTTCATTCAGGTGAATACAAGTGTACAAGTGTACACTTGTACACTCCTAAGAATTTGTGTAAATCTCTTATTTCATCTGTGGTCATAGCCATGGAATTCCCTCAAATCCCATGGATTTAAAGGAATCCCAAGGTAAACTTCTCAGAAAATAATTACTTGTTTTGTAATGTAAATAGTTGGCTGCTATATTTATCTGTTCTGTATGTCTTTTGAGGGAGAGGAAGAATATGAAATTTTCTTAATATTGTGTCATCTGTATATTCTTTCTTTGTTTTGCTTTGTTTTAATGAACTGGTTCCATCAACTGAAGTTTAATAAGCACTGAAGCAAAGACAATTTCTTCTAATGTTTCTGTACTTTACACATCCCTCCTTCATCCTCACTGGCTGAAGCCATATTATGGGTTTCCAAATAATTGGTTCTCAAAATTACTTAACTGTCACGTACTTGCTTATATTCCCTTGACCATTTCTGCCTCCTTCAGCACAACATTCCAGAGACCATGTTTATTATGTTCTCCAGAGGTATCCGAGGCTCTCTGTCAATCAAGCCAATGCCAGAGTCCATCGTACGCTTTGCAGGAAGAGATTTCTAGACTCCTACAGTCATTTTGACTCTCTACAATGGATGTTCTTCTGTTTCAAGTTACTGTCTGAAAAATGTAAGCGTTTATGTACCCTGAAGTTTACTCATCAAGGGCACTTCCCTAAGCTTCCGTATTTCCAGCAGTATTGGTGCTTCTCAGACCAAGAACAACAATCTGACCCCTTTAGAAGTTAGGGAGCTTCATATAAAGGGAATACTTAACCCTAAATATGTTACGCATGTATGAAAACATTCCAGCCGCTGTGCCAGGGAAAAATAGTAGAACGGATCACTGAGACTCAACCTTCGCTGGGAAAGACTTTCAGAGCAGGAAAGGACTGAGGAAAGAATCAAGCATCAAGTCAGACTTCAGTCCTTCCATCACCTTCAGGTAGCTATGGGGCTTTAGACAACTCACTCAGGAAAAATGGGTCTCAATTTCCTTTACTGAGAAATGAAAGAATTGAGCAAGATAATCTCTAAGGACCTTTCCAAATTCTTTATGTTTTTATGACTGAAGTGCAGCTTTTTTAAGTGTGCAGCATATTTTTGTATCTTGATAATGGCAAGCTTTGCTATCTCCTTTGCAGACTGTGGAGATACAGGTGCATCTGTGTACGTTTCTTTAAAATTTAGTAATTAAGCTTTCCAGTTTCAAATTTCCTAATGAGGAGACAAATACACACATACACATTACTGCATCTTTTTACTTCCCTAATCTAAATACTTACTGAAAATAGTACACTTAACACAGACTAGTGATTATAAATTTTTGTATTTGAAAATTTAAACTCTTATGTAGATGATCTTATTTAAGACATCTTGAGTTTGTCAATAGTCTTTAGCACAGTTGAGTGTATTATGCTAATTAAACATCAGGTACTTTTGTTATTACTATAAACAAACTCTTAATGCCCTCCTGTTACTCAAATTGTGGCCCGAGGCCCATGAACATCCCATGACCTGAGGCTGGTCAAAAACTCAGACTGCCTCACCCCAGATCTTTGAAATCAAAAGCTGCATTTTAACCAGGTACTCAGGTGATTTATATGCTCACTAAACTTCTAGAAGTGCTATTATATTATAGTGCTTCCTGCACTGCTTTAAAATATGCAGGGGGTTTTCCTATGAGGGAGTGAATAAATGACTGGCCTAGCTGTACTTGGGCTTCCCTCATAGCTCAGTTGGTAAAGAATCTGCCTGTAGTGCAGGAGACCCGGCTTCGATTCCTGGGTTGGAAAGATCCCCTGAAGAAGGAAAAGGCAACCCACTCCAGTATTCTTGCGTGGAGAATCCCATGGACAGAGGAGCCTGGTAGGCTACAGTCCATGGGGTCACAAGAGTTGGACACGACTTAGTGACTAAACCAACCAACTGTACTTAGCAAAGTGAATCTCTACAACTCAGTGCCACTGGACTTAGACTAACAGAAGCTTATGGCTGATCATTTCTCCATTTCTTTTAATATAGTTCTGGGTCTAGGCTCAATGGTAAAGAATCTACCTGCAAACTCAGGAAATGCAGATTTGATCCTTGGGTCGGGAAGAACCCCCGGAGAAGGAAATGGCAACCCACTCCAGTATTCATGCCTGGGAAATCCCATGGACAGAGGAGTCTGGTGGGCTACAAGTCCATGGGGTCACCAAAGAGTCAGATGCAACTTAGTGATTAAACAACTACCCTTATAAGTGGGGGTTGGGACCTCTCTGGAAGTCCAGTGGTTAAGACTCCATGCTTCCCCAACAGGGGGCACAAGTTAGATCCCTGGGTGGGGAACTAAGATCCCACATGCCACACAGTGCAGCCAAATAGAAGAAAATATATATGTGAGTGTGTGTGTGTGTGTGTGTATAATAAAAATAAATAAATGGCAAGGGCCAGGGAACTGGATGAAGAGCTCTATTCTCTTCAAGACCCACTTACAAATATTACATACACAGAAAGTCAATATGAAAAGTATTAAAATATTGGACTCCTTTTCATAGGATAACAACCAATGTGTTATTTTTGTTTCACTTTATAGCTGTTGATTTTAAAATTTCGTAATACATTACTGTTATATTCATAAAGTATCATAAAGAGGAAAAAGAAACACCTTTCAACTATGTGGTTAAAACCTCTAAAATAAGTAAATAATAAAACAAATCAAGGACATAAAATTCAAGTAGAAGTTCAAATAAAACAGATAAGGATTCTAGTTGCAGCTCTAGGACTGTGTGATTTGTCAACCATTCACTAATCTCTGGGTTCCAGTTTCTTCATTTACAAAATGAAAGAATGATCTTGATTTTATGTCCTAAACTTTAAAATTGTCCCAGCTTTAAAATTCTGAAATCCAATACATCTGAAATCAATGCCCATTTGTCATCTCAAATGCATCTATTGAAATTCTATATGAAATCTCAGAAGTGGCCTAAATAAATCATTCTGGAATTTCTGCTATTTTATTTGCTAAGAACAGGAGCATATGAGCTAGTGGCACCTCATGGTGCAAATGGAAAGATATTATCCCCAACAGACTTTCTCTCTATGCAAGGAGCAAATGAGGTAACAGAATATATCTTCATGTCACGACAGTTAATCTTAGTTTCCTTTCATTCTGAACCACCAAATCAAGTTGTGTGATTCCCCCTTGCTAACTATCCAGTTCACTCACATGGTCTCCTTGAATCTTAGTGAAAGCGTGAGAGCTTTCATCTCTGACCCAAAACAGGGAAAGCTCAAGGGAGAGTAACACCTGAAAAGCTACCTCATTACTCTGGCCCCAGAAAGTAAACTGACAAGTCTTTCAGGAGGTAATTATTGAGCCTGCTATTTGGTTCACTGACAGAACTTTTTGTTTGTGGGAAGGAACATATTTGTGCGTTGCTTTTTCCATTACCACCGTTTCTATCATCATAAATAAGAATCAATAGGCCATTTCGAGTAGCATACGCTCACCACCATTTAGCATCTGAGTGTCAGCCATACACAAGCTAAGCAGCAGTGCTCCAACCTCCTGGCTGAGAATTCAAACCCACCAGAGAAAGAAAGCACTTCAGTTCATGAAGACAGTGTTTATGTCTGAGTGAGCAACTAGAAGGCAAGGGTAATCTATTCTTTGTCTGTATCTCTAGCAATCTCTGGCACAAGGCTGGCCATCCAAAATAAATAAGTGAATAAAGAATGAATGAATGAACAAATGGCTGAATGAGTCAAAAGGTTTTAAGATGCTGGACAGAGGAGCCTGGCAGGCTACATATAGTCCACGGAAGTAGCAAAGAGTCAGACACCACTGAGTGTCTGAGCACAAGGAAAAGACTGGATTTTGAGGGTGGGTCAGAGAATGTTATTTTGGTAAGTGCAGACCTATTTACAATTCATGATGCAGAAATGAAAGCCAAAACACTGTGATCTGAGAGAGACTGCCTTTGATGAGCAGTTGCTCTGCACTGCTCTAATTTCCCTGCCATATTCACTATCAGGCCTCACCAGTGAAAGTGAAGTTGCTCAGTCATGTCCGACTCTTTGCGACCCTATGGACTGTAGCCTACCAGCTCCTATGGACAGTAGCCTACCAGCTCCTCTGTCCATGGGATTTTCCAGGCAAGAATACTGGAGTGGGTTCCCATTTCCTTCTCCAGGAGATCTTCCCAACCCAGGGATTGAACCCAGGTCTCCCATACTGTAGGCAGACACCTTACCGTCTGAGCCACCAGGGAAGTTGGCCTCACCAGAAAGACAAGAAATCAGAATGATGGCCATTCCAAAAGTCAAGTGAGACCTCAAAAGAAAAACTCTCCACTGTCAATGAGGGTCTTGCTGGACAAAACAAGGTCAGGCAAGGGACTGATCAGAGAAAGAACAGGAAAAAGAAAATATGAGGTGGTGAGGGGGAGCAACGGAGGGGAAGTTCAGGCAGAGGCCTGAGTGGGAAAACAAGTGTGCAAAAAAAAGCACCGAAACAAGGCGAGGTGAGGAAGACTGATCCCCAGTCCTCAAGGGAGGGTGTGGGTGTCTGGATGGGGAGGGGCAGAAAAGCATTAAGTCTTCGAGAAGACAGGGAAGGACGGAAAGAGGGGCGGAGAGGTCAGAGAAGTGTCTATAAAATAACACCCATCATCACTGATAAAAAATCCTTTTTTCTTTTTGAGAAAGACAAAGGGAATTTTAAGTAGGATTAAGTAGTAGTAGCTTTCAGAACTCAGTGGCTCTCAGGAGCAATAATAAGTACATAAATAGCTAAGTGGATGGTAGGAATTACTTCACTTTGGAATGTGGCCAGCATATCAAAGTTAACAGTAATATCACATCTTTTTGAAAGCTTTTCTGAGATTCTAGGGGGGAAATCATCTTAGAAAAACTGTACCATGTTAATTTTAGGAAAAGGATGCTCCTCACTGCTTGAAGACATTCTATTGCCTGAAAATTGATAAGACAGAAGTTCTAGCCTGCTGGGAGGCACTCACTTATCCATGTAAATACATTCCAGTATTGCCCCCAACTGGAAGCAAATAATTATGTTGCAGATTACCTTCGCCTAATGTAAAATTTTACTCAAAACATAACCCACAAAAGATGCTCTTAGTGCAACAAAAAGGACCTGTGGATATCCCACTTTCAGAATTCTCTAACTTTTGGACTCACTGTGAATAGTTAAGACATAAATTTTGTAAGGACTTCCCTGTAGCTCAGACAGTAAGAATCAGCCTGCAATGTGGGAGACCTGGATTCAATCCCTGGGTTGGGAGGATCCCCTAGAGGAGTGCATGGCAACCCACTCCAGTATTCTTGCCTGGAGAATCCCATGGACAGAGGAGCCTGACAGGCTGCAGTCCATGGGGTCACAAAGTGTCAGACACGACTGAGAGACTACTACTACTGCTAAACTTTGTTAAGGCCAGATTTTGAAACACGTATAACTGTATATACCCATTTCTGAATTAGGTGGAACCGTTGCAAATTGGAAATATAAATAATGTCCAAATCCTGGGGCTTCCCTATTGGCTCAGTGGTAAAGAATCCACCAGCTAAGAAGGAAATGCTGTTTGATCCCAGGGTCCAAAAGATCCCCTGGAGTAGGAAATGGCAACCCACTCAAGTATTCTTACCTGGGAAATCCCATGGACAGAGGAGCCTGGCAGGCTACAGACCATGGCATCACAAAGAGTCACACATGACTGAGCAACTAAGCACATTCAAATCCTAGACACGTCTAGCCATGAATATCCTGTAGATTTCTCCTCTTAAGTACAGTAAGCACATTTCTTCTTTGTCCACTAATGTGCTGATCATCTTCTCTGCGTCCCAAAAACACATGAAAACTGGGTGTTGGTGCCAATTGGGGGTACAAATATCTTCTCTCACCATCTGGAAACATTCACGTGTTACTGTTTTCCAAAAACGTAAGTAAGAACATCACATTCTTTATTTATTTTCCACCCAGAGACAAGTTATTTCAGTATCATCCACAATGGAATTTGCATGAAAATCTGTTTACTGACCCTGTTCCCTAAGGGTACATTTGCCCTAGCACTTGGAGTAAACACTATTTTCATTGCACTAGAAATAGTTCTATTTGGACAGATTGTTACAATTTTAGCAACACCCAAATAAATCAAAGGAATATGAAGCAGACATGCCACCAATCTGGATTCTACAACACCTCAGCTCAGTGTTTCTGCCTGAAGTATTTCTTCTACACCATCGACAGATGCTTAAAGGACATCTAAAGATGTCAACATTTTTTGTTAATGACTTTAGAGAAATTGATCATTCTGAAAACAGTCCATTAAAAAGCTCTATGATTGTATATTAACTCATATATATGAAATCTAGAACAATGATACAGATCAGATCAGATCAGATCAGTCGCTCAGTCCTGTCTGACTCTTTGCGACCCCATGAATCGCAGCACGCCAGGCCTCCCCGTCCATCACCAACTCGCAGAGTTCACTCAGACTCATGTCCATCGAGTCAGTGATGCCATCCCCTAATTACCAGACGGGAACAGAGAGGCAGATGTGAAGAATGGGCACGTGGGCAAGGTGGGGAAGGGGAGGGTGGGACAAACTGAGAGACTACGATTGACATATATACACTACCATGAGGTCATTCATTTCACTAACTGGTTAATTTTCATTAATATGCTCTAAACAACAATAGGATATAAACACGTGGACGATCAAATGACATTCAGAATTCAAAACTAAGCACAGTGTACAATATACATGAATGAAAAACCCCTAAGGCCCTCTGTGTATAACTTCTTTCAAATCTTTCTATAAACTAACTGCTCTTTATATCCCACTATTCACTGCCATGCAAACTCTTCATGAGATGAACCTCTCCTCCGTTCTTCACACTTCTCCATGCCACTCTCTGCTGACCCATCTTTTCCCTCATTTGGGAAGCGTTCTCAATATTTTCTTGTTCTCAATCACCTCCTCCCTGAAGCTTTGAGTTTTACAACTTAAACTTATAATCATACCTTTTTTGAACTTCTTCAATATCTATGTCCAAATTTAACATTTAATCATAAGATACTTTGTTGTCCTTTACTTATGTACATGTTTGGGTGTATCTCTCTTTCCCAACTTAATCACATGATTTAAAGGTAACACAGGCCTCTTATGCCTCTCCTTCAAGTTTCTGTCAAGATCCTACTCCACTTTTAACATCTTTCTCTTGATATTCCCTCTTTATTTTTAAAGACTTTTTTTTTTTTTTTTTGGTGCAGACCATTTTCAATGTCTTTATTGAATTTGTTACAATTGTTGTATAGTCATTAAATCATGTACGACTCTTTTGTGACCCCATGGACTGCAGCTCGCTAGGCTCCAATGTCCGTGGGATTCTCCAGGCAAGGATCCTGGAGTGGGTTACCATTTCCTTCTTCAGGGGATCTTCCTGACCCAGGGATCAAATTTGCATATCCCCCACTGGCAGGTAGACTCAATACCAGAGTCTCTTGGGAAGCCTTTGTTACAATATTACTTCTATTTTATGTTTTTGGTTTTTTGGCCTCAGGGCATGTGGGATCCTTACTCCCTGACCAGGGATTGAACCTACATCCCCTGCATCGGAAAGGGAAGTCTTAACTACCTAACCACCAGGGAAGTCCCTTGACATTCCTTCCCACCACCATGTTTATCTGAAAATATGCTTAAATTAGATGCCCTCCCCTAAAGAAATTTCTGTAACTCTGCTTTTTCTCAAGTTCTCCCATCATTGCTACTTTGTTTTTCTGCTAAACTTCTTTTAAAAAAGCATTCTTCCCTCTACTTCTATTCCATTTCTATCTCCAGCCCTCACCATCCTCACCATCTGAGTCTCCATCAAACTTCTGTCCTTCAACCACGCCTCTCTGTAGCACTGAACATGCATGCACCCTAACTCCTCTCCTGACTCCCAGTACGTCTCCTTCCCCAACCCGCAATGCTTAATTTCTTCTTCTGGTTCCTCCCCTAGAGGGTTAGGTTGTTATCCCTCATCTCTGCTCAATTTTCCCTGGTAACTGCATCTCTGCCCTTGTCTTTTAACTTCCAGGTCTCCTCCATCTACTACTACCTAATCTGCATTTCTAGTGTCTTACACTAGGCAGGGTCTCAAACCTTAGGTGCCACCTGCTGGGCAATTCCATGGGGCGAGTTCAGAATCCAATTCCAGTTAGTCCTTCCAATAGTCCATTACCATTCTTGCTGTTTTTTCGGTTAAGAAGTTTTCCTAGACTTAGCCGGCAGAGATTTATCATTCAGAACCTCCGTCACTCACCACCACCCCCAGGGCATTCAGCACTCACCATGTCCTGTAAATGCTACCTACTAGGATCTCTATACTCTGTGTTCCATCCCTAACTAGCACATCTCATGAGGCTGAGACTGTCCACCACTGGGGCTCTGGGATGGACACTGACTTACCTTTCTCTTTTCTCTCCCCTGATCTCCAACCCTCCCTACACTTCTCTCAGAGGAATCTTTCTGAAACAAGTATCTGAGCAATGTCCTAAATGAAAAGCCTTATTTACTTCTACCCTACAGGTAGAATAAAGGCCCTAATCCCCAGTTCTGGAGCCTCTAGGAAGAACCCCAGAGCCCTGCATGAGCTGGCCTGTCCCAATCCTCTTCTGCTCTCACTCCCACACTCAGTCTCAATTACTCTGGCCTCCTTGACCTTTTATTTTTTGTTTTCTTTACCTTAAACTCAAGAGGCTTGTGCTAGATCCTAGAATGGGCTGCTCTCATATTTTCACATGGCTGAGGACTCTTGCCATTCATGTGCTTAGTCACTCAATCATGTCCAGCGCTTTGTGACCCCATGGAATGTTGTCTGCCAGGCTCCTCTGTCCATGGGGATCCTCCAGCAAGTATACTGGAGTGGATTGCCATGCCCTCCTCCAGGGGATCTTCCCAACCCAGGGATTAAACTCAGGTCTCCTGAATTGCAGGCAGATTCTTTACCGTCTGAGCCATGAAAGAAGTCCCTTGCCATTTATGTCTGGTCTCAAATGTTAGCTCCTTGGCAAAGCATCTTAACCAAAGGATAGTAATTGCTGCCATTCCTCCTCCTTCCTGAGACCACCTGGTCACCCTTTCTACATTTACTCTGTTGTATTTCTTCAAGGCACATCTCAGCATCTGGAAGTCTCTGTTCCTTTATACATTTACTTATTTAGTGACTCTTCAAACTCAAATGTAAGACCTACAAGAATGAACTTTGTCTCACTTCACTTACTCCAGCTCCTGGAAGTCAGTTCCCTCCACTGGGGCACCCCCTCTCCACATCCCTATCCTTGCTCCATTTATAGGGCTGCTCTAGCACTTCTCAGATTATATCTTTATTTGAAAACCTATTTCCAAAGGAACTAAATAGAGGGAAAGGAGATCATATCAAAATGTGTGGGCCAAGGGGAAAGCAAGAGAGGAATGTCTGGTTATAAGATGCTCATTCAGTGTAGATCTTAGTATAGAAGAGATGTATCTTTATTAAAATTATCCCTTTTTATGTTCTTTTTAATTATGCTGTACATATTTCATTTTCCATGTGTTAGTTTCTAATATATATAAATGGGTATATAAATACATCCACGAATATCCATAAATGGATTTAAAAGGTACGTTTATACAGACCTTCTATCTTGTATTGATCCTACTAAATGTACTGCTTAGTTCTAAGTAACTTTTAAAATTCCATAGATGTTTCCACATATACAGTCATGTTATCTTCAAATAAAAAGTTAAATTCTAACATTCAAAAAATGTATATTTAATATCACTGTTATTTTTATGTACAAAATACAGAAAGTAGAGCATCAAAAAACCATAGCTGCTAGAGCTATGCAGGATATGGGGGACATGGATTGAAATAGTTGAAAAGCACTGTCAGCACAATTTGTTATCATCTGTCATCCTGACTATATTTTGAACTCCTGGCAAACAAAATCATGTCTTGTTTGTTTGTCAATATCCTACCAAACCTAAAAAAGTACTTTGTCTAAAGTAGATACCCATAATTTAAAAAAAAAAAAAAAAAACAGAACTGAAATACTCCAGCATGGCACATGCTCAATAAATACTTGTTCATTGACTGCAAGAACCAATGTGCAAGTTTAAGTTTGTTGAATGATCAATGGAAGCTCAGCCCTGCTGAGAAACTGTAACAAGAGATCCAAGGAGGTAGAAGATGTTGCCGTTACTATCCACATAGAAAAGCTTCATTTCTCAGGTAATGACAAACACAAATGCTCCAAGGAAAACATTTAAATGGTTACCTGTACATTTCTTTATATGACTGTTCCTTTTTCCATGTGATCCCAACTTGCATCCAAAATTCTCCTCCCAGAATTCTGCGAACCATACATTTCTTCGATTATTGGCAAGAGTTCGGCTTCTAAAGTATCGATCAAACCCTATTTTAAAGAAGAAAGGTATGAAAATATTTTTTTCAAAATCAAAACCATGTACTATCAGAAATTTGAATATATATTATATTATGTTATGATCATTGCATGAAAAAATACATATAACACATGGGGGAGGACCAATAACCCAGAAATAAGGCTATCCCTGTGGCAAGAATCAACGGAGATCAAAGGACAGTGTCTCTACTCCCACCATTTGCCTTTCAGGCATGCACAGCTGACTGGGTGTCATCTCCACCACTTCCTCCTCTCCTCTATGTCTCCCAGTGGCAGCAACCAGTGACCTCATGCTGAATATTTAGAACAAACTCAGACTTTTTCTCCTCTCTTTCCCCTAGTAGGGGTCTATGTTCTGGATTTCTGTGCTTCTACTCACCTGAAGATTTATCTGATCTGGATGTTCCCTTTTCAGCTAACTCAGTAAACAATCACTACTAATGTAACTTTCTGGTTTTTTAGATTCTAAGTCGTGTCCGACTCTTTGCAACCACATGGACTGTAGCCTGCCAGGCTCCTCTCAATGGGACTTCCCAGGCAAGAATACTTAAATGGGCTACCATTTCCTTCTCCAGGGGATCTTCCCAACCCAAGAATTGAACCTATATCTCCTGCTTGGCAGGCGGATTCTTTACCAATGAGCCACTTGGGAAGAACCCAATCTTCTAGAGTCCTAGGTAATAAGCTAAAGTGTCAGTCTGATCAGGTAACCACCTCATTGAAGGAAGAACACTGGAATGGGTTGTCATTTCCTTCTTCAGGGGATCTTCCAGACCCAGGGATCAAACTTGCATCTCCTCCATTGGCAGGCAGACTTTTTACGCCCCAGCTACCAGAGAAGCCCTTAGTTTGTCATTATTCTCTCTTTAATACATACACTCTTACACATTGATGAAATGATCTTTTGAACAGCATACATTAAAAACCAAAACAAAACCTCCAATACACCAACATTTGTCAACTGACTACTTCTCTGATTTTAATATTTCTTTCAATTTCCAATTGAGCTTTGATCGATAAACATGAGATTAAAACTGGAAATAATGCCTTGTTCCAACAGATAATGGCAAAGGTAGGAATTTTAGTCACTGTCAAGATCACTAGAAAAGATATTTGGGAGACAGTCTGCTTTTCAAGGATGTGTCACCTCTTCTGTTGCCATTCATTTATCCATAGAGTCAACCCAGCATCATACCTTAATTTGCTATAAAGCAAACACTATCCTTCCAACAATGCTATAACTGTTGTGTATGTCCATGGATATCTGCAAACGTAGAGGGCAACTGCTAACATCATGGAGATATCTAAGGCCAACAAGAGTGCTCCTTAAAAAAATGTCTTGTGGCTATCTTTTCTAATTTAAAAAATATATAATGTGCTAACTTAAATTACTTACTTAATTACTTACATACTTAATTACTGTCTTGGTAATTCTTCCATCAGTGCTACAAATTTTATCCAGAGTCATAAAATAATGGATGCATCTCATCATATGCTAATACTCTGATTTTGCTTTTGAGTTTAGATTCAGTTGGAATAAAACCAGTTCTCTATGGTGCATTCTTACCATCAATTGATGCTCTTTTGGGTAAAATTGTCACAGCCCCTTCTGCAATTTCCTCCTGTTGATAAACAGGTGCTATTTTGGATCCCCAACTATCAGAGCCAATCCAGAGAAAATGCCCACTTTGGTTTAATTTTTTTGCTGCTTCCAGTATCCTCCTATGAGAATAAGAACAAACAAAGCACACCACATTTACCAAGAAACTCTATACATGTGAATGTTACAAGACCTGCTGTATCAAGTCATCAACACTCAGTAGGTCACCATTAAACAACAAGTCAATCACTCTAACTGCCTGAGTTTTAACATCTCCTAAAAGAAATAAATTGGAGACTTTAAGTCCAGTGCCTGATAATTAGCCTTATTCTTAACCTCATTCACATTATTCTGTCTGTCACTGTTATTTGTCTCATTTCTTTTCAGTCCCCGGATTTTACTCAATAAACATTTCAGATTGAGAAACCAGAAGGCTGCTGTTTCTATGTAGCAGAAGGCAGTCTGTACTTGCATAAGAATGCTACAATTCTTGTGAAATCTTACTAGATTCTACACTGAACATGAAATATATTAGAAAAAGGATGTGGGGTGCAAATATGATCCTAAATGAGGAAGAATATCAGTCAGTACCTGATGTCATCTTCATTAGCAAACATAATTACTGCCCGAGCATTAGGTGTTTCTAGCAGGCGCTTGATAATTTTTTCAAATTCTCCAGGTCTTGGTTCACGTGGAATTTTCTGTGATTGAGCAATGCAAACACCACCTATTTAAAGAGAGAGAGAGAAAGTGATTCAGAAAAGACATTTACTTAACACACTTAATGAGGTTAGCTACTTTATAGAAACACATGACTCAGTAATGGATATTGTTTCTCAAAATATCTGTCATTCTCACCTATTTAAAAGCAATCAGGATGTTTTGCATCCAAATATGTATATATATATCAAATGAATGACATCAGTGACTTAATCACACATCGGGTATTTGTTTTCAAGTTTAAACATTAATTTTGTGAATGTCCTTAAAAAAAAAATCAAAGTGCACAAGATGTAGGACAGGAGAGAAAGAGTGGAAAGAAAGGCTGTTTTAATTCATTTAACATAAGCCCAAGGACAAGTGCTTTGATTTTTAAAAAAAAAAAAAAGGTATGAATATGTCTTATAGGTGAGACTTCCTGTGATAAATATAAGAAGGTCCTTTTGCTAACTTATTTTGTGACCCCATGGACCCACCAGGATCCACTGTCCATGGAATTTTCCAAGCAAGAATACTGGAATGGGTTACCATTTCCTACTCCAGAGGACCTTCCTAACCCAGGGATCGAACTCACATTTATCAGTAGACCTCTTTTAAAGTTAATTTCCTTTTTTTAGCTCATAGTATTGTAGCAAGAAACTTATGCAAAAACATAATATGTTATGAGACAAATGGTCTTCAAGATTATTTGAGACACAAGTCAACTTTCAAAGACACAAGCACTCAGTTGACATATTTCTCCACCATGAAAATCAGAATGGCAGAAATTCCATCCAACTCATGGCAAATAGATGGGGAAACAATGGAAACAGTGAGAGACTTTATTTTGCGGGGCTCCAATATCACTGCAGATGGTGACTGCAGCCATGAAATTAAAAGATGCTTGCTCCTTGGAAGAAAAGCTATGACCAACCCGGACAGCGTATTGAAAAGCAGAGACGTTACTTTGCCAACAAAGGTCTGTCTAGTCAAAGCTATGATTTTTCCAGTTGTCATGTATGAATGTGAGGGCTGGACTATAATGAAAGCTGAGCACCGAGGAACTGATGCTTTTGAACTGTGGTGTTTAAGAAGATTCTTGAGAGTCCCTTGGACTGCAAGGAGATCCAACCAGTCCATCCTAAAGGAAATCAGTCCTGAATATTCATTGGAAGGACTGACGCTGAAGCTGAAGCTCCAATACTTTGGCCACTTGATGCAAAGAACTAAACATTTGAAAAGACCCTGATTCTGGGAAACATTGAAGGCAGGAGGAGAAGGGGACGACAGAGGATGAGATGGTTGGATGGCATCACTGACTCGATGGATATGAGTCTGAGCAAGCTCCACGAGTTGGTGAAGGACAGGGAAGCCTGGAGTGCTGCAGTCCATGGGGTCTCAAAGAGTTGGACATGACTGAGCAACTGAACTGAATCATCCAACTCACAGAACAAAAAAGGAAGAACACTTCTTTTGGTTTCTCATCTTAAGGCAATGAGAGGCCAAAAAGAAAAATGTAGAAAATATCTCTGCCCTTTGCTGATGGGCTGGGATAGGAGGAAAAGAAGGAGTTTTCCTCTGGTCTACGTAGTGGTGTCGAGGTAACATATTCTAATATAAAGAGAAAAAGTGACATCAGCAAGATGTTTCAATTGCATTATGGTTTGAACATACTTTTTGAGTCACTTGAGAAGAAAATCACCATTTATTTACAGCATGGCTTCAACAAGCAAGGTATTTTTGCTTCCACACAATTGACAATGCATTCAGTTACTCAAACATTGCAGGGTGCCATTATATGCCATGCATCTGGCTGGACACTGGGAATGCCCAATCTAACCCGACAGTTGCCAGCTAGTCTGGGAAAGGGGCATTCCAATAAATTATCATGGAGCATGTAATGATTTTAGGATGAAGAGACTATACCACAGTTAGGGAACACAGAGGAGGGAGTAACTCAAGTGCTTGAGAGAGCTAGATTTTAAATGGCAAATATACATACGCACAGGGACAAAACTGGGACCTTTCTGGTAGAAGCCAAGGTGTGAAAGAACCTTGTTGGATCATGACTGTCTGGGGTTGAGGTTGGAAAGAATGAACAGGTCCAGCTTGACAATGACTTTGTTAGGCCAAATAATTTGGGTTTTATATTGAAAAGGCTAGGAACCCACAGAAAGTTCATAAGCAGGAGAATTACATGATGAGCTATGTGTTTTAGGAAGAAACTTCAGGTAGCCAAACAAAGAGGAACCACGTGGTAGCCACACAATGGGTGTCCAGTGTGTTGTGATCTGATTTAATATATGTGACAATGCCGTATGATTAACAGTGCCACAGGACTGAAGGTTATTCTCTGTAAAAGTTAGAACACTGCTAAAATTATCCTTGCAACAGCAGTACCTTCACTAACCCTACACTCTGCTCTTCAGTGCTGAGAATTGCCTACAAGCCATAGACTGAGCCTGTAAGTAGTTAACCTACTGATACGTCCAAAATAGTTGTGATGATTGATTCATTCCTTTAGTAAATATTTATGGGGCTTCCCTGGTGGCTCAGATGATAAAGAACCTGCCTGCAATGCGGGAGACCTGGGTTCGATCCCTGGGTTGGGAAGATCATGTGGAGAAGGGAATGGTTACCCACTTCAGTATTATTGCCTGGAGAATTCCATGGACAGAGGAGCCTGATGGGCTACAGTTCATGGGGTCGCAAAAAGTTGGATATGACTGAGGGACTAACACTTTCACTATCTGTCAGACACCATGCGGGAGATATGGACTTATAATGGTGAATAAAATGGACATATTTTAATGGTGAATAAAACCATATAATGGTGAATAAAACTCTTACCAGAGTTTAGGAAGGAAATCTCCTTGTACTTTCTAAATAGGAATTTTAAAAATATGAAGTTTGTGCAAAAAAAAAACAACAAAGAAATATTATGGGTAAAACGGGCTTAATGCAAAACAAACCACCAAGTAAGTATATAAGTTATGGCATGCCCTACAAGGAAGAGCAAGGACATTTAATTTATATTGAGGGAAAGTGTCCCTAAAGTTGGTATCTCTCCATTAAGTTCAGAAAGAAAAGAGAAGGGGAGAGAATCGAGTGGAAAAAGGCAGGAAAGAACCAGTGGAGTTAATGAATGAAGAGAAGTATGAGACAAAGATGAGAGGTAGATGGGATCCAGGTCATGCATGTCATTCAAGACCTGTGCAAGATTATGAGTAATGAAGGTGCCTAATTTTCAGTAGCACACAGGAGTGTCTTTTCTATGACCATGGCATTTCATGGAAGAAAAATGAATGAGGACCACTAAGTGATGTAAGAGGGCAACCTGGAGTGGAAAGAACAGGAGGCCATGATCCCAGTTAGGAAGTTACTAGGACAGGCAACAGGGAATGACGACTAGGGTGATACCATCAGTATCATACACCTGGAAGGGCAGGTGTATGAGTGCTCAGTCGTGTCCGACACTTTGCAACCCCAAGGACTGTAGCTTGCCAAGCTCCTCCTTCCACAGAATTCTCCAGGTGAGAATAGTGGAGTGGATTGCCATTACCTTCTCCAGGGGATCTTCCCAACCCAGGGATCAAACCTGGATCTCCTGCATTGCAGGCAGACTCTTTACTGTCTGAGTCACCAGAGACAGGTGGATAGTGAAAATTGGAATTAGAATCAGTGGGGCTTTGTAATATTTTCCCCACCTTTACTGAAACATGCCTGGCAAATAAAAATTGTATATACTGGGTTGGCAAAAAAGTTCATTTGGGTTTCCCCATAACATCTTACAGAAAATCCCGATCAAATTTTTTTGGCCAACTGAATATTTAGGTTGTATTAATTTGATCAAGGTAGTGCAGTGGTAGGAAACCATTAAGCACGACTCTAAGGTTTTGGCCTTTGTGACTGGTTTCTGTGGGGCTTCCCTGGAGGCTCAGATGGTAGAGCGTCTGCTTGCAATGCGGGAGACCCAGGTTTGATCACTGGGTCAGAAAGATCCCCTGGAAAAGGAAATGGCAACCCACTCCAGTACTCTTGCCTGGAAAATTCCATGGATGGAGGAACCTGGTGGGTTACAGTTCATGGGGTCGCAAAGAGTCTGACACAACTGAGCGACTTCACTTTCACTTTTTCACTTTTCTGTGATGACATCATTAAACAAGTAGGAAATACAAGAGGGGCAGACTTGATGAGTTTGATTCAGAACCAGTGGTTTTCAAAGTACCCATGGAAAACTGAAATGGAAACAATGAGTCTGGAGCTAAGGAGAAAGCAGGGAGTGGTAACCACAATGTTGTTAGATGCAGCAGCTGCTGCTGCTGCTGCTGCTGCTAAGTCGCTTCAGTCGTGTCCGACTCTGTGCGACCCCATAGACGGCAGCCCACCAGGCTCCTCTGTCCCTGGGATTCTCCAGGCAAGAACACTGGAGTGGGTTGCCGTTTCCTTCTCCAATGCATGAAAGTGAAAAGTGAAAGTGAAGTCGCTCAGTCGTGTCTGACTCCTAGCAACCCCATGGACTGCAGCCTACCAGGCTCCTCTGTCCATGGGATTTTCCAGGCAAGGGTACTGGAGTGGGGTGCCATTGCCTTGCAGACACAGTAGTAATTGAAGTGTTGGGAATTAAGTCATCAGTCAAAGAGAATATTTAAATCAATAACAGGAAAAGGTTAATGACAGAGTTCTGAAAACCCACCAGCAGGACAGGAGCTAGGAATGAGACCGGAAAGGAGTGATTACATGTTTTGAGGAGAAAACTTTTGGGACAAAGTCTAGGGATTACTTGAAAACTGCATAATGTGTGTAAAAATCAAATAAAGAACTGTGGTGAGTGGAAACATGAAGTAACCATAGAAATGTAAGATCCAAACTGTAACACTCTCTGGGGAACAATAGCTGTTTCAAAACATGACTGCACTTTTAAGAAAATTGTTCTAATTACTTAAGGATCCCATTAAAGACATGCCATATCTTAAGTATCATCCTGAGATTAACTCTGACTCCATAACCAGAAGAAATGAAGGCCAGAAAATTTTAATTATGATTTTTTTCAGATGAGGCAAACAGGCAATCCAGACTTATGGTTTAGTCTGAATTCACTCATTTAGTCATTTACTACAGATCCATTGAACATTTCTGTTCATTCAAAATCAGTCAAGTTGGAATTTTACATTAGTCTGTATTTTTTTATTCCTTCACTTCACCTTTTATTTGTGAGCCTGGTCAATTTGTATCTTTCTAGAAAGAGGAACTGCACAAGTAATTTATCTCAGCAGAGCAAATCCTTACAAAGAACGTGCACCCCAAAGGCATTATGCTGCTTTGTGCTTTATGGTCATTTTATTGTGGAATGAATTACTCTCAAATAATTGGCGTTAGAAAACTAATATTCCTTTTCTTAGCCTTGAAACTCAGTCACAACTTCTATCTTCACATCAGTCAAAAAGCCACACAGTCCATTCATAAGTACCCATGGTCTACTGTGTTTCCAGAGCTAAGGACTTTCTGTCTCCATTCTGCCTGCAACAGTCTTATAACTGAATGACAAGATGGACACATCAGAAAAGCCAGATAAGAACGTAAAATGATCTACTGCTAAGAAAATATTGCATAAGGTCAGATCAACTGCAGTAACAAATGACCGTAAATCACCACCTCAAATAATCTTGACTATTTAAAACTATATAAGAAGAGGTCATCGTATACTATTAGTGTTTGGTTAAAATACAGTAAAATTTAGTCAAACATTCAGGCTTTATCAAAGATGTGTTTTCCTACAATATTCATTATCAATTGTTTCAATTTTAAAAGAGACTCTCTGATTTGATCTAGATTCCTAAAGTGTGGAAGAGGAGCTCTCCTGCAGCAAAGCATGTCTCTTCCATCTATTTCTTCATACCCCACTCTGGAAGAGTGATTGTGTACAGTTACAGGGACTCTAAATTCCCTGTTCTGCAGGTGTCCCCAGTTTAGCAAGAAATAATTTTTAAAGCTTAGCACTTAGGAAAAGACTGTTGTACAGAAGAATTTATAATTGGCTGCCTTCTAGAATTCCCTGTCTGATTTCCTCACCTGTGTAAATGTTTTCCCTTTGATTATTTAGTGATAATTAAAAGATCATTTGTTGAGCTGAGCATTTTACATACACTCTCCAACACACTTCACTTGAGCACTCCTTCCCAGTCTCATGCATTCTGTACCTCCATAGTCCTAGGGGAAGGACTCTAACCTTGGTATTATCACCACAATTTTGATGAGGAAACTGAGAAATAGGGGTGTCAACCGCTGGCAAGAGTTTGAAACCCAGTTTCAAAGCCACATCTTGTGACTCCGAGACTTTTTCCATCATCTTGCCCATCCACAACTGACTATACTTGTGACTTAATGGTTTCATGGATATCCATGACTGATGAATAAGATAAAGTAAATTTAAAGACATTCAAAAGACACAGCAGGTCACCCCTTATAAACTGAATCAATAGCTACACAAATGCAGTCCTTCTATTGGGCATTAAGAACAAAGTTAAAATACT
The DNA here is from genome assembly GCF_029378745.1 of Bos indicus. Taxonomy (NCBI): domain Eukaryota; kingdom Metazoa; phylum Chordata; class Mammalia; order Artiodactyla; family Bovidae; genus Bos; species Bos indicus. Next base: position 91,520,912 of record NC_091763.1, read on the forward strand.
TAGAACTCATGCAGATTATAGAACTGATTTAAACTTAAGTATTTAACTAGTCCATCCCCAAATCTTTCCAATTGCCCCTGTGAATGCAGGTCCTCAGGAAAATTTTTCTGAGGCCTCCAGTCTTCCACATCACCTTTGACTGTAGCAACCACAATAATTGTATATTTTTAAAATTCTGTTATCTTTTTTTTTCACCTTAGACTGTATGTGCCATGACTACTGAATCTTGGCTTTCACACTGACCACCATACTTCTCACTACCTATCACGGTGCTTGGCACATACAGATTTCAATGAATATGTTTTGAATAAATAAATGTAAGACAAGAGACACTGCTGGTATAAACAGAAGTGAGACATTTCTGACCTCAGACACCTCTCAGTCAAGTAGGAAAACACAGGATACATAAAAATATATCCTTATTTTTAAAAGTGATTAAAAGTGGCACACAAAAAGTAAAAAAAAAAAAAAAATTAAAATTTTAACTCATAGGAAGCTTTCACTGATGTGGCATCTGGCACCCAAAATAGTTTTTATCACGGTACAATAAATTAGAATATTACCTTGGCCTTAGTTTGTTCATCTGTGGGATTGCACAATAATTTGTTCTTATTGAAATAACAGCAAATTTGTAAAAATTTCATTCATAATTTTTGTCTCTTTATCTCATATGTGAGTACCTGAAAGTCTCAGGTCCAAGAGACAAAAGGTCCTTTACATATATGTTGGTTTGCTAGTGCAATAAGATGTTGAAGTGAAGAAAAACAGATATGGGCCAGAAGACCTGAGGGTCGGACCTATGTGATCTTGAACAAGTCTCAGTGTCATCATCTCTGTGACAAGATTCATAGAAATGATCTTCTAGGGATGAAAAGGATAATATGATAAAGTGCTATACAAATGTTACATTGAATACTTTATTAATATTGTTAATCATCATCCTCATCTTAACCAGATAAGCATCATCATTAGACTTGAGAGGAGAGATAGCTGATATTTAGACCTAAAACATGAGTTTGTCAACAGGTAAGATCTTGAACCCTCAACTTTATTTGTGTAATATTATTAAATATCCTAAATTCCGAGAAGTGGTAATTGCCTGCTTTTCTGTGCCAGTAAATAAGATGAGTAGATTTCACTTTTCGCCTATTACAGATCATCACAATGTCATCAGGGCAGTTTCAATGTGAGAGAATGGAGAAAGTGACTTACTTCTCCTTTGTCATCCCTGAATTCATACCTGAAGGATTCAAGCCTCCTCTTGGAGGGATTTTATAGGTATTTTGAAGATCTGGGTTGAACATTAGAATTTAATTCTTTAAAAGAGTAATAGCATGGTGAAAACTATTCATCTATTAATGGTGCCAACCAGTAAATAGTAAGTGTTGTGGAAACAACCCATAGGCTCTTTTTATTTAAATATTTGCCTATAGATTATTAAGAAGCTGGACTATAGAGTGCTAAGACAATACTGTTGCAACCTTAGGAGTTTGAAATAGATATTTGCCTTGATCTCTGCCCAGTGGAAGACTACCAGGGATGGAAATCGGAGTGGGCAGAGAAGAAGTCCAGCTGACTGTGGACTAATGACAAATTCCCAGCACCACCAGGAATGCTGAGGCTGAAATGCCTTCCAGAGTTGCTCTGAATTAGGTCAGATAGGACAGGCCATTATACTTCCACATTTATCAGTGGCTTGCTGGGGGACATCCTGGGAAAAGGGGTAGATACATTAGTCAAGGAAGTGCCTTGCAGTCGGGGCCACCCCATAGTGCAGCCACACTACGAGGCAAGGGCACCAGGAACCTTCACTGAATGGGGCTCTGAAAGGGGACTCACCACATGTAAGAACTAAACGTACAGAGAACCAAAGATATTATATCTCTGAAATAATAGTACAAGTCAAACAATTAATAAAATACCATTGTTTAATTTTAAAGTTCCTCTTCAAAGAGGACTTACTGCACAAAGACAGGCAACCTATCCAAACAGTACAGTACTGGACTTGTAGCCAATTCAGACAAAAGAACTGGGGTCATAAAACTCCCTGTATTTCAACAGAGAAGTTTTGTTAAAGCAATCCGAGAGGACAAAGAATCATGTTTTTAGTTGTTGCTTATTTTTAAGAACAAAATCTCTATTAATAATGTAGAAAGAGAAAAATAAAACAAGAAACAATGTTACAGCATCAACTTCCAACTGTGATGGAAAGCCAGGAGGATTAAATTATTAGAAATGAAATTACTTACAAAGCTGCATATAGAATATTGAATGTGATTTTCTTTAAACAACATGATTATTACCAGTGTCTCAAGTTGGCTTACAATTTCTGTCAAGTTCTAAAAAAATCATATTGAGCCTCTGATTATATAACTTGTTAGATCCGTGTGAAAGAATGGTTTTGATACATAACACATCAACAAAGGTACCATTTTATCAATAGTTAAGGCTACTGGCAAAAAAGTGATGGGATTCCCAGGTGGCTCAGTGGTAAAGAAACCACCTGCAACACAGAAGATGTGGGTTCAATCCCTGGGTTGGGAAGAACCTCTGAAGGAGGAAATGGCAACCCACTCCAGGATTCTTGCCTAGGAAATTACATGGACAGAGGACTCTGACAGGTTACAGTCCATGGGGTCTCAAAAGAGTCAGACATGATTTAGGAACTGAATAATGACTACAACAACAAAGTGATTGGTAAAAATTGTCAGTTGATCTTAAAAGATGGCTTATAATTGACCCTAATAAGAATGTGATATGGTCCGTCAACTATTATTAACTTATTTCCTATGAATGCATCTCCAAATAATAGCAATGAGCAAAACCAAATTAACTAGCTTTTCTTTTCTTTGGTTGCTTGGTTGTTTCTTAAAGACAATAGAAACAAGTTAGCTCTTAAAAGTGCCCATGTCCTAATTCTAATTCATACAGGGTAAGGAATTTCTCCACCATCACCAGGCAATTCTCTGACCCCAACAAGGTATGCCACAATTCAACTCACTTCTGAAACTATCTAGCTGGAGATTGTCAGATTCCACAGGTTAAGAGTCCAGGTTATACAAGACTGCACCCCCCAACTCCCTCACTTCAGATGTCAGTCACAAGCCTAGGTTGTTACCTGGCTCCTGACCAACCAGTTATAGATTAGAGGTTCCCAAAACTCCCTCCTTAGGTTCAATTAATTTGTTAGGAGGCTCAAAGAATTCAGAGAGACACTGTACTTACTAGATCACTGGTTTATTATAAAAGGATATAACTCAGGAACAGCCAGATGCAAGATATGCTCAGGCAAGGTGTGGGGAAAGGGCACAGAGCTTCCATGCTGTCTCTGAATCTCCAAGAGCTCACCAACCCTTTAGGTTGTAGTTGTTAAGTTGGTAAGTCATGCCCGACCCTTTGCAACACCATGAACCACACCATACCAGGCTTTTCCTCTTCTTCACCATCTCCCAGAATTTGCTCAAATTCATGTCTGTTGAGTCAGTAATGCTGCCTAGCCATCTCATCCTCTGCTGCCCCCTTCTCCTGCTGCCCTCAATCTTTTCAGCATCAGGGCCTTTTCCAGTGAATCAGCTCTTCACATCAGGTGGCCAAAATATTGGAGCTTAAGCTTCAGCATCAGTCCTTCCAATAAATGTTCAGGGTTGATTTCCTTAAGGATTGACTGGTTTGATCTCCTTGCAGTCCAAAGGACTCTCAAGAGTCTTCTCCAGCACTACAATTGGAAAGCATCAACTCTTTGGCCCTCAGTCTTCTTTATGGTCCAACTCTTGAATCTGTACATGACTACTGGAAAAACCATACTTCTTCAAATCCCATCCTTTCAAGTTTTTATGGAGGCTTCCTTACATAGGCATTATTGACATAAGCATCAGGGGTTGAACTCAATTTCTGGCAAGTCTCCCCTCCTCAAAGGGCTTTCCCAAAGTCACCTCATTAACATAACAAAAGACACTTTTATCTCTCTCATCACTTAGTAAATTCCAAGGATTTTAGGAGCTCTATGCCAAAAACTGGATAAAAACCAAATATGTATTTCTTATTATAAATCACAATATCACAACTCTTTGCACTAATTATCCTTGACATCATTTCTTTCCACCTTTCTGGACACATAAGTAAAATAACAATTTGGCCTAATGTAACTGGTCCTTTAGTGATAGTTCTGTGAAATTTGTTCTAAAGTTTGAACAAGTGTCATCACACCTCTTGTAGCAGTATTTTCGCCTCCGTATGTGGGGTACAACTGGGACGTAGCGGCCAAGTGCACAATGTGATAGAAGGGCGTCTGTTTGTCAGGTTCAAGTGCACCTTGTGAAAGAGAAGATTTATCTCGCACATCACAGCGAAGCAAGTGTTATCTTTAACAACATCAATTAAAACAGTAAAATCACACTTAAATCTGTGCTTATCTCTCCTCGCCCCACCAAACATTTTTTGTCTATCAAATGCCACATCATCCTTAAATGCACTCTGAAGAGCAGTGAAATGAGGGAATGAAAGTCCTGGTGCAGAAGGGGCGTAAGCTCCAGGCTGCTCCCATTTGGCCCCTAAAAGTGGCAATGGAGACGACTGGCTCAGAGTGTCCCTCTCCTGCCTGTCTCCATGTGACACTCAAAGCTTCTGATGCTCAGGAGGCAGGTTGGGCTGGGCTGGGTTCCTCAGGTCCACACAAACTAGAATGCAGTCATGAAATGCAACCCACTTAGTTTTCTTGGCTGGAGAACACCATGGACAGAGGAGCAGAACTGGACAAGACTTAGCCACTCAAGTGTTCTGGGAAACATTGACTGGAACCACCCACCCGGACCAGACACCATAGTGACCATGTGCATGAGTTACTTTCTGACAGGAGGTCTTGGTAAGAAACACAGAACTAACAAATCACCACCACCAAGAATTCAGAAAATGTCAAAAGGAGATACCACATGTCTATTGCCTCACAGACTCCTTCTTCCTACAATCCATCTTGGCTGGGCAATGTGTGCACCAACAGAAAGGACCCTGAGTCAGGATGATTGGCCAAAGATAATCCAGAAATTAACCCCATCACCATAAAACCCAAGACTGCAAGCCACATGGCAGAGCAGTTCTCCTGGGTTCCGTTATACTACTGCTCTCCACCTGTGTGCCCCTTTCCAATAGTCTTTTGCTTTCTCAGCACATGTGTATCTTTGGACAATTCATTTCCAAGTGTTAGACAAGAGTACACTCTCGGGCTTTGGCAGGGGTCCCACTTCCTGCAACAAAACAACCACTTGGACACAGCTCATCAGAGATCCAAACATATGCTCAGAGGCACAGTGGTGTGACAGTTATGGATGCCATCCCAGAGCTAGACTTCCTGGCTCCAAATCCTAGCCCTTCTCTGACTAGCTATATTATACTGGGTAAGTTATGTGATATCTCTGCGCCTCTGTCCCTCAGTCTGAAGATTCAGGGGATGCTAGTATTAAGAACTCCCAATATAATCACAATGGTGTGATCAATCACCCTGAGCCAGACATCCTGGAATGTGAAGTCAAGTGGGCCTTAGAAAGCATCACTATGAACAAAGCTAGTGGAGGTGATGGCATTCCAGTGGAGCTATTTCAAATCCTGAAAGATGATGCTATGAAAGTGCTGCACTCAATATGCCAGCAAATTTGGAAAACTCAGCAGTGGCCACAGGACTGGAAAAGGTCCATTTTCATTCCAATCCCAAAGAAAGGCAATGCCAAAGAATGCTCAAACTACCACACAATTGCACTCATCTCACACGCTAGTAAAGTAATGCTCAAAATTCTCCAAGCCAGGCTTCAGCAATACATGAACCATGAACTTCCAGATGTTCAAGCTGGTTTTAGGAACCAGAGAGCAAATTGCCAACATCCACTGGATCATGGAAAAACCAAGAGAGTTCCAGGAAAACATCCATTTCTGCTTTATTAACTATGCCAAAGCCTTTGACTGTGTGGATCACAATAAATTGTGGAAAATTCTGAAAGAGATAGGAATACCAGACCACCTGACCTGCCTCTTGAGAAACCTGCACGCAGGTCAGGAAGCAACAGTTAAAACTGGACATGGAACAACAGACTGGTTCCAAATAGGAAAAGGAGTACGTCAAGGCTGTATATTGTCACCCTGTTTATTTAACGTCTATGCAGAGTACATCATGAGAAATGAGGGCTAGAAGAAGCACAAGCTGGAATCAAGATTTCCGGGAGAAATCTCAATAACCTCAGATATGCAGATGACACCACCCTTATGGTAGAAAGTGAAGAGGAACTAAAAAGCCTCTTGATGAAAGTGAAAGTGGAGAGTGAAAAAGTTGGCTTAAAGCTCAACATTCAGAAAACGAAGATCTGGCATCTGGTCCCGTCACTTCATGGGAAATAGATGGGGAAACAGTGGAAACAGTGTCAGACTTTATTTTTCTGGGCTCCAAAATCACTGCAGATGGTGACTGCAGCCATGAAATTAAAAGATGCTTACTCCTTGGAAGGAAAGTTATGACCAACCTAGATAGCATATTCAAAAGCAGAGACATTACTTTGCCAACAAAGGTTCGTCTAGTCAAGGCTATGGTTTTTCCTGTGGTCATGTATGGATGTGAGAGTTGGATTGTGAAGAAAGCTGAGCACGGAAGAATCGATGCTTTTGAACTGTGGTGTTGGAGAAGACTCTTGAGAGTCCCTTGGCCTGCAAGGAGATCCAACCAGTCCATTCTGAAGGAGATCAGCCCTGGGATTTCTTTGGAAGGAATGATGCTAAAGCTGAAACTCCGGTACTTTGGCCACCTCATGTGGGGAGTTGACTCATTGGAAAAGACTCTGATGCTGGGAGGGATTGGAGGCAAGAGGAGAAGGGGACAACAGAGGATGAGATGGCTGGATGGCATCACTGACTCGATGGATGTGAGTCTGGGTGAACTCCGGGAGTTGGTGATGGACAGGGAGGCCTGGCGTGCTGCGATTCATGGGGTCACAAAGAGTCGGACACGACTGAGCGACTGATCTGATCTGATCTAGCTTTTCTTCCAAGAAGCAAGTGTCTTTTAATTTCATGGCTGCAATCACCATCTGCAGTGATTTTGGAGGCCCCCAAAGTCTCTCACTGTTTCCATTGTTTCTCCATCTATTTGTCATGAAGTGATGGGACCAGATGCCATGATCTTAGTTTTCTGAATGTTGAGTTTTAAGCTGACTTTTTCACTCTGCTCTTTCACTTTCATCAAGAGGCTCTTCAGTTCTTCACTTTCTGCCATAAGGGTGGTGTCATCTGCATATCTGAGGTTATTGATATTTCTCCTGGCAATCTTGATTCCAGCTTGTGCTTCATCCAGCCTGGCATTTTGCATGTTGTACTCTGCATGTAAGTTAAATAAGCAGGGTGACAATATAAAGCCTTGACGTACTCCTTTCCTGATTTGAAACCAGTCTGTTGTTTCATGTCCAGTTCTAACTGTTTCTTCTTGACCTGCATACAGATTTCCCAGGAGGCAGATAAGATGGTCTGGTATTCCCATCTCTTTAAGAATTTTCCACAGTTTGTTGTGATCCACACATTTTGGGCTTTGGTATAGTCGATAAAGCAGAAGTAGACACTCTGGAACTACTGGAAATGGAACTCTCTTGCTTTTTCGATGAAGTGAGTGAAGAAGTAAAGTGAAGTCACTCAGTCATGTCCAACATTTTGTGACCCCATGGACTGTAGCCCCCAGGTTCCTCCATCCATGGGATTTTCATGCAAGAATACTGGAGTGGGTTGCCATTTCCTTCTCCAGGGGATCTTCCCAACCCAGGGATTGAATGCAGGTCTCCCTCATTGTAGGCAGATGCTTTACCATCTGAACCACCAGGGAAGTCCTGCTTTTTCAACGATCCAACAGATTTTGGCAATTTGATCTCTGGTTCCTCTGCCTTTTCTAAATCTAGCTTGAACATCTGTAAGTTTACAGTTCACGTACTATTGAAGTCTGGCTTGGAGAACTGAGCATTACTTTGCTACCATGTGAAATGAGTGCAATTGTGTGGTAGTTTGAACATTCTTTGAATTGCCTTTCTTAGGGTTTGGAATGCAAACTGACCTTTTCCAGTCCTGTGGCCACTGCTGAGTTTTCCAGATTTGGTTGCATATTGAGTATAGCACTTTCACAGCATCATCTTTCAGGATTTGAAATAGCTCAACTGGAATTCCATCACCTCCACTAACTTTGTTCATAGTCATGCTTCCTAAGGCCCACTTGACTTCACATTGCAGGATGTCTGGCTCTAGGTGAGTGACCATACCATTGTGGTCATAAAGATCTTTTTATATAGTTCTTCTGTGTATTCTTGCTACCTCTTCTTAGTATCTTCTGCTTCTATTAGGTGCATACCAGTTTTGTCCTTCATTGTGCCCTTCTTTGCATGAAATGTTCCCTTGGTATCTCTAATTTTCTTGAAGAGATCTCTAGTCTTTCCCATTCTACTCTTTTCCTCTACTGAGGAAGGCTTTCTTATCTATCCTTGCTATTCTTTGGTACTCTTTATTCATATATCTTTCCTTTTCTCCTTTGCCTTTTGCTTCTCTTCTTTTCTCAGCTATTTTTAAGGCCTCCTCATCAGACAACCATTTTGCCTTTTTAGATTTCTTTTTCTTGGGGATGGTCTTGATCACTGCCTCCTGTCTAAGGTCATGAACCTTTGTCCATAGTTCTTCAGGCACTCTGTCTATCAGATCATTAGTAGGTGGATTCTTTACCACTGAGCCTCATGAGTAGATTGATTCTTTACCACTGAGCCTCCAGGGAAGCCCAGGTCCAAATACCTTTAAAAATATGTATTTATTTATTTATTTGGCTGCAACGGGTCTTGATTGCAGCATGTGGGATCTTCAGTTGCAACATGAAAACTGTTAGTGACAGCGTGTGGCATCTAGTTCCCTGACCAGGCCCCTTACGTTGGAAGCGTGGGGTCTTAGCCACTGAATTACCAGGGAAGTCCCCCAAATAACTTTTACAAATAGGATACTCTCAATAGTATCTCAACAACAGCTCTTAAAGCCTGAAAACCTCAAGTTATATCTTAGTCTACTTACCAACATTACCTGAATTCTCCTGTATATTGTCTTTTGATCAGTGGTCTTCACACAAAGCAGCATTTTAACAGAGATTCAAAGGGGATTGACATTCTTGATTTAAAGAAGGAGCTAATAACTGAAGATCATTATTATTTTAGCTAAATAACTATTCAAAGCAAAGATTGCACCACAACCATTGCCCAACAGTGGCTAAGCTAAGAAGTGGACTGCAGAGAACAAAAATAAAGCACCAAAACATTTAAAACTCCATCTTTCAAGCTATTGTAAGTACTTGGAGTGTTTCTCCAGGTAGCACATGGTAACTTTCCACAGAAAGATTTGATCTACGTGTTTAAGATATGTAAAGGTTAAAAATATAGTTATATATTTAACTTCTTGGATTCAAAGAGAACTAAAAGGAGAGGAGTGAATTGACATATTTTTGAAAGCAAGTCATCATACATTTTAGTTATTTAAAGAACTCTTAAAAAAAAACTTTTTAACAGTTTTATTGAAGTATATTGATGCACCAAAAAAACTGCATATATTTAATGTATATAATTTAACAAGTCTGGACATATGCATATACTTATGATACTATTATCACAATCAAGGTAATAAACATATCCATCATTTCCAAGTCTTCTTGTGTTTCATGGTCCCTTTGTGTGTGTGTGTGTGTGTGTGTGTGTGGTAGGAACATGAAACTTACTCTCTTAACAAAATTTTAAGTGAATACCATAATGTTAACCGTAGGCAGTACTTTATACAGCATCTCTAGGCCTTATTCCTCTTGCATCACTGGAAGTTTATCCCTATTGAACAACTTCCCATTTCCCTATCCTCCCAGCCCCTGGCAATCACCATTCTCTTTGTTTCTATGTTTTGTCTACTGTGTGTGCGTGTGTGTGTGTATGTGTGTGTGTGTGCATGTGTGCATGTACGCACGCGTACACATGCTCAATCATGTTCTACCCTTTGCAACCCCATGAACTGCAGCCTGCCAGGCTCCTCTGTCCGTGGAGTTTTCCAGGCAAGAATAGTGGAGCGGGTCACCATTTCCTCTTCTAGGTAATCTTCCTGACCCAGGAATTGAGCCCATATCTCTTGCGTTTCCTGCACTGTCAGCTGGATTCTTACCACTGTCCCACCTACATGACTTTGACTACTTGAGACACCTCACATAAGTAGAACCATATAGCATCTGTCCTTTGGAGACTGGCTTATTTTACTTAGCATAATATCTTCCAGGTTAGTTCATGTTGTTTCAAATGGTAGGATTTCCTTCTTTGTTGAGGCTGAATAATATTCCATTTTATGTATATACCACATTTTCTTTATCTATTCATCTGTCAATAGACATTTGGGTTGTTTCCATCTCTTGGCTATCGTGAATAATGCTTCAGAGTACATAAGAGTGCAGGTAATGCTTCCAGATCCTGATTTTAATTCTTTTGGATAAATACCCAGTTGTGAGATTGCTGGATTATATGGTAGTTCTATTTTTAATTTTTTTGAGGAGGCTCTATTATTTTCCATAATGGTTGTACCATTTTACATTTCCACTAATAGTGTATAAGGATTCCATTTCCTCCATAGCCTTGCCAACACATGTTATAGTTTGTTGTTTGTCTGTTTGATAATTGTCATACTAACATGTGCAAAGTGATATCTCATTGTAGTTTTGATTTGCATTTCCCTGATGATTAGTGATGCTGAGCACCTTTTCATATAACTCTGTCCATGCTATCTCTAGGCAAGAATACAGGAGTGGGTAGCCATTCCCTTCTTCAAAGGATCCTCCCAACCCAGGGATTGAATCTGTGTCTTCTGCATTGCAGAAGACATCTGCAGAAGACATCTGCAGATGGCAGATTCTTTACCATCTGAGCCACTAGGGAAGTCCCTTTCACATATACATCATGGACACTTGTATGGGGAGTGTCTCTTCTTAGGAGAAATGTCTATTTAAATTCTTTGACCATTTTTTATCTATTTATTTTTAAATTTTATTAAAGTATATTTGATTTACAATGTTGTATTTTGACCATTTTAAAATTGAGTTACTTGGGTTTTTGCTATTGCATTGTAGGAATTTAAGAATTCTTGTTAAAATAAATTTTGGATGATTTTACCCAAAATAGAAGACAATTAGTAAGTTGAGATGCATAACTCCCTACACAAAAGAAATTAACTCTATTACTTTTTCCTGAACTAAAAGCCCATTTGGAACAAATAGAAAATAATTATAATAACAATAATGGTGTATTGAATACTAGTTCACCATGCTTTAATATCTCATTTCACCCTCATAATATTCCAGTGCTATTGAATAAGTAGGGTAAATACCACAAACTTATTTTTCTATTGTAGAAACTGCCCCCAAAGTCACACAACTAAGAAGGAATCAAGTATAGACCTCATTATCCTAATGACTAAGTATACCCATTGTACTTTGCTATTATGTCTTATAATTGTTCCCTTGGTCATTAAATCTCCTCAATATATGTAATTAAACAGCATCAACAGGTAAGGTAGTATACTCAAAATGTGAACTCCAAAGTTTTATACCATTAGGACCGACTGAAAAACTTAGGAAAGTTGACTTTTGTCTGGTTCAGGTTGGACAAAAATTTCATTCATTAACCGCTTCTCAAAAGAGTATCCTGTAGGAGTCTTCTCCCTATGAACCCATGCATACCCACCATCACTCACAGAGTATTAACCATGTTCTTACTACATGTTGAGTGCTCTGCTGGAATCTGGAGATACAAAAATGAATAAGAAGACATGGTTTCTGGTCTTGCGGCACTCACAGTAAATAACGCAATATGTAAACAGTATGTCAATTTGATGTAAGAAATGCTACACTGTAGGGTAGCCTAGGGATATGGAACCAACAGAACAGGATCTACTTCACTACGAATAAGATTCTCCAGCTCCTGTCAGTGACTGTAGGAATACATGGTTAAAGAACTGTAAAAAAGTAGCTGTATGGTACATGCATACACACCAGGATCAACAAGTCAGAAAATATTTCAGAAGTAAGTTTATGATTGATTTAGCCAGCCAGAAGCCAGCAAAATCTATTTTTAATGGATACCACCAGTGAAACATGTCCAGTACTTCTTGAGAAAATGTGATTGTCATTAATAATTTAAATACAATGTAATAAACCCCTTGTGCTTATGTACAAGGGAGATTTAATTTTACTTTTCTACAATAAGAAACAGACAACTCATCTTGAAGTGGAAGGAATATGGAGAAAAAATTTAAATAACCATTAATATGGCCATTTGAAAAGAAAATAAAACATCAGTTCTAAGAACCAAGGATGGTAGTAGGGTTCAGTACATTTTAATCACAACTAATCAAACAGTTTACACAAGGCTTTATTTATTTCAATGTTAAAACATGTCAGAACTTGCAAGAATAGTTTTTTTTTTAATTCCTATTATTGCAAGCTGTGAATGTACAAGTCAAAGCAAAATTGCATCCTTTAGAGGTTCACTATCAAACTCACTGAAACCAAGAAACATCTATACCCAAGGTGCTATAGGAAATACAGCAGGTGTGTTATAACATTTTGCATTAAATTATATCATTTATCTAAGGGGATTCTTAGAAAAGAACATTAAGCTTTCAATAATCCCAATATCATCTAAGCACAAAAATGAAAACTGATCAGAACTGCAAATGGCAAAAGGATAACCATTTGTTACCTCATAAATTTCTGTGATACAATTTTACAACCTCTATTCATGCAGTGACTCCCAGATAAAACTCATTCTCTCTACGAATGCATTACTGTATATTTCAACCATATACTATAGCAAGTAAATATCTATAAAATAAAAAGCAGTTTGTGGAAAAAAAATCCTGAAATATGAATACTATTGAATAATGAATAGTATGACAGACATACTTGCCCTACCATTCTAGCACAAGTTTACTCGTGACATGACACAATTTTCTCATTCCTACACTGAATCATGCCCATTTGCCATCTGTACCACCCTGGGCAGACACTTCACCTCTCTGGATATCAGTTTTCTCATTTCTAAAAAGAAGGGTGCTTGACAGCAGGCAGGAACCTCAAGATGCCTTTGAATTTTAACATTTTGTATTTCTATGAATATACCACATGCACTGTCTCCCATGAGTACTGTGAATTATGTTAAGTTCTAATATGAAAATAGAAAGAATATCACATAAAAAAAACAATTAATTGCTTTCTTTAAAGCCTACAAGAGAAGAACTAGAAGAGACATAAGAAAATGTGTTCAGTTCAAAATTATGAAATCTGGCTTCACAAATCAGAGGATGACTGGGTAACTTAAAAGCTAATTTTTACAAGAGTACTAGAGTATCCATCAAGCGCTTAGGTTCTGGAGACCAGTTTGTGGGGGCACTCTCACTCCTTCTCAGTTCAATGAAAAGGAAACGAGAAGGTGGTTCGGCAGAGTCATGAAGAAGATGGAGACATTAATGCAGATTTCTCCATTAATAGCTTTCATTTCACCATTCAAAACACCCCTCTTCTCCTTTCATCCTTTAATTTCTCTCTCATATCTTTACCCAAATGCTTTCCTTTGCTTCCTTTCCTTTTCTCATACTCCACCCTCTCCACTTTCAAAACCCAGAAAATGGTGACAGGTCACATGACACAACACCCCTCCAAGTTCGCCTGTCCCACTGTTCTCTAAGATTCACTAACAGGACAGAGCAGCAAAAGAAAAAGAACTGCTGTGTGGCCTGGAGTCTGGTTAAATATGGAAAATAGAACACATTTGTTTATCTCCACTTCCTTCAACTATCCAATTAAATTGTTGAGTATAACATGCGGAAAACAGGAAAAAAAATGTTATCAAAGTTTCAAAAGCTGAAAAGCAGATGATAATCAAGTCAGAATTAACTTATCACAGTATAAAAAACTGAAAGGAAAACCCACAAGGGGTGGAATGTAACTGATACCAAAGCAACCACTCCACCCAGCACCAGGAAGGCTCTAGGAGTGGAAGCACCAGAGACTCCAGAAGGTGGGAGTGAAAATCAAACTCGATGAAATCCTGTGTCAGTGTCTTCCTCCAGCCCCAGCCTCTCTGCACAGATCAGAGCATCACTCTCTGTAGAGGATGAACTCAAGCACACCAAGGACTGAGCAAGTTTCTATAAAGTGAAAGCCTGTATGCTGAATGGGGAGTACTTAGTCCCCCTTCCCTGCTTAACATTCAGACTTTAGCTGCCTAACTTTCATCAGAAACTGACCAAAAGGTAACACCACACCGATATTCATAAATGGATATCTTCCAATTAGATAACCATGTCTACCTGCTCATTTTAAAGTGAATCCAGTCAGTGAACCTGACCCACACTTTTCAAGCTTCCAAAAAGCACCAGGATCACATTCCTAATGCCACACCAAACAGAAAAGAAGAATTCAGTGGACACAGAAACAAGACATAAGAAGATGGCGACTTCAAGAATATTAATAATCTCAGAAAGAAGACATTCTGTCCATGCAACAAGAACAGGAGGCTATAAAAATGAACATTCAGAGAATAAGAAAGAGCTCATAGAAATTAAAAAGATAAGTGAGATAGGAACATCTCAATAGATAAGAAAGTTGAGGAAAGATTTCATAAGGTAAAACAAATGAAAACTTGTCATGAAATTAGATTCATGCAAGATATTCAACATCAAACTGTGAAGTCTCAAACAGAAACACAGACCATTACAAAGAAATAAAATATTGGAGAACTCAAGAAAATGAGTTTTTAAATTGAAAACACCTGTCAAGCTTCTAGCAAAAAGAAAAGAGAAGGAAGAGGAAGGGAAAGACCCACATGAAGAAACACTCACACAAGATTTTAAAAATCACTTGAGAGTGAAAACAGATTCTAGAGAAAGGATTAGGGCTCAGAACGGCTTCTGGATTCTCAATGGCAGAACTACTGGTCAGAAGAAAATGGAGCAACACATTCAAAATGATGAGAAAAGACGAGTTTTATTCCATACACACACACACACACTCACACACACACACACACACACACACACAAAACATAACCATTAAAATATAAATCAAATGCGTAGGTAAAATAAAGTCTATTTCACAGATGCAGAAATCTCAAAAATCTATTTCCCTTCTACTTTTTAGGAGGCTTCTGTAGGATCTACACCATCCAAACAAGGAAGGAAACAAGAAAGGGGAAGACTCTGAATCCAGGTAACAAGTTATTCAACACAGAAAAGGTAAATGGATTTCTCAAAGTGATGATACAGCGAGGTCAGAGTTAACAGGTGTGGAACTGGTCTAGAGATCACCCAGTTCAGGTTAGAGCAGGAAGATGGAAGATTCCAGAAGTATCTCAAAAAAATAAAGCCAGAATTGATGGAATATTTGATGTGTTTCACATACTGAAAGGATATGCATAGTTCTACCCGAGTTTGAAGATGGATTTCATGATAGATACACCAAAAAATAAAGCTTATGACAAAGCAAGGAATTAATTCTAGGAAAAACAAAATGTATATAGAAGAGAAATGTTATTTTAGTACCTTTCTAAAGCAATCATAACATCAAATGCAGATTCATGACAATATAAACACTGAATATCAAATGGACCAAAATTGTGATACAATCCTGCTGGAAGGATTGTTTTAGGGCATGTCTATGTGAACACACACGTGCAATTTGTGTATGGTGTTCATTTCTGTATGAGTTGTCATAATCTTCCACAGTAAGACGAATGTTAAGATGAAAGTTTAAAAAATCAAGATGTTGTGGGGGGAAATGGAGACAAAACCCAGAAGAAAAAAAAAACAGTCTAAAAGTATTGAAAACAGATTTTCTAAATTCAAAATTGGGAGGACTGAGGTGTGTGATTGTGTGATTGCTGTTTTAGTTAAGCCTGGTTGTACAATATACAAAATCACTCAGATAAAATGCATGTGTGGGGTACCGCTTTTGAAAGTCATGAAGTAAGAAGAAAAAAAGAAAAAAAGCTGAAGGATGGCTTCTAACTGTTAAGGGAAGCTCTTCTGTAACTGGATTTCTCTTAAAAATATTTCTGTATCTTTATACCTAGGCCTGTATCATCTTACCTAATTGGGGGATTTGCTTATTTGTTTTTTGGTGGCATAGCAGATGCTTGTTTAATCTTATTGTGACCAAAATCCAGACAACAATGCATATTGACAAAAATAGTAATTAATAGGAACAACATGAAAACCTACATTGCCAGAATTTAATTAAAGCAACAGCTTTTATCTCATTCAAAGCTAACCTGTCCATAAATGTTTCCCACCCAAACTCTACAGATATATCAATAACTGTTTTCAATGACATAAAAACCTATCATTTAAACAAAAACACAACTAATACTTTACCTGGACACCCTTTCCAATTTAATATAATGTTTGTTGTTATGTTAAAAAAAATGAGTTTTCTCACATAAGGATATAATTGTCTCCCAGGTGATCTTATTTCAAGGAACACGAGGAAATGATGGTCTACGGGCAAAGTGACTGTAGGGTGGAGGGGAGCCCAGAGGCTCCCAGAGGTGAGTATGTGCAGCTGGGGACATTGATGGAGGTGACTCTAGTATTCTAGCTTTCAGGCACGTGAGTTTATAGTAGCTTTGGTAGGTGTTCAATCCTACACCACAAGAGAAGCAGGTGGAAATAAAAAGCTGTCATTCAAACCCCACCAGTGAGGATCTGAAGCCTCGGTAAAGGTGGTTTCAGGAAAATATGAAAAGATATGAAGGAACTCCTTGGCCAAATTTTAGCTCATCCATCCAGAATTGAAACCTGATGAGCCCTAAGTGGGAGATAAATCACTGAATATTTCAATAATCTGTGATTTGAATACATTCTACGTTTTAAATATATGGTGTACACTGAAGCACTGGAAGTTAATCTATACATCACATTTTTCCAGAAAAGATTTGCCGTGATTTCTTCTCCAGCGACCAATAGGTTGCTTCCTCTTTACCACGTGAAAGACGAGGCCCCACCCTCAGCATGCACAGGATAAAGGCAACTGCAAACAGCAACAATGGGAAGAAGGTCTCCTGCCAGCACTGCGCCAGGCACAGGAGATGAGAGGCCAGACCCTGGTTTTCACAGAATTTGGGCTCCAAGAGGTGAAAGAAGCAAATGGGATTGGATTCATAAGTCATTTCTTTAATACCAAATAACAAATACTCATTTTAAGTCTCACAGATTTTGTAACAGCAGCTGGGCATAAAATTGTGAACAATCATACAACCTAACAGTGTCACCCCAAAACTGTTAAATTCTTTTCCTGCATTAGTCACTGTGCAACAGGGATTATACTGTCTAATCCCGCTGGTATCATGGGTGTCCCAGATGTGCTGTGATTTATGTGAAATCAGGTGACCACACTGTTTTCTGATAACAGGTTTTTCTCACCCTCCACCAACTCCTATCCACAGCCCTCGAAAGGGTGATATTACCTTTCTTTCATTTTCTTTGGTCCTATTGACCTGATATCTGTGTGGTTTATCTTTTTTATTTTAGAAAAAAAAAATCACTAATCTTCTTAGATGTCGATGGTGTCAATAGGAACCAGGTTCTCATCGGGCTCTAATTGGACACAGCATTGTGCAAAGGAAGTGAATGGACATGCAAGTCTCTCAGAGCCAATTTATGCGAGAAGTTTAAGGAGGAAAAAGAGGGAGAAACAGGTCAATGCCTTTCATGAGGACAAAAATCCAGAGTCGAATAAATGCTTGCTCCTTGTCCTCCAGGAAAAAACATCTCCAGTGAGTGTCTGTGAGACTCAGGTAGGCGAAATCATAAGTTATGTGAGAAAAGGCAAAAAGTGGGCAAAGAGGAGGAGGAAGAAGGTAAGGAAAGAGGCCACAGCATCAGATGAAAAGGAGACGGTGCTGAATGGCTTCAGGTAGGATGTGACTCAAGAGAATAGTAAGAATTCAAATACAGGGCCTGTTCCTTCCTGCTTCCATTTATTATTATTAAGCATGAAAAATAGCCAAAATAACACTGGGTTTGTCATTTTTAGAGCTCACAGCATACATTTCATCTATTTTCTGCAGCACGGTTAGCATTCAATTTATTTTTCCATGGTTGCTACCATACAACATGGGCATAAAACTGTGAAAAATTAAATAGCTCCAAAGTGTAGGTGGGCTTCTGTGAAATTTGTGCTGAATGAATTTTTAGAAAGCAGAATGCAGTACTAGAATTGCTGCACATGTGTTCTATTATTAAATAGCTAACTCTTCTAAATTGGGAAGGATAATAACAAGCAATCTTGTGGAAAAACTGAAGACCTAAACAATACAATTCTAAACCAAAATAAAACTGTTTTGCTTTTTTTTGTACTTTTATAATTGTTAAAGTATCATTGTGGCATCATAGCACAAAAACAGACTGAACAACAGCTAAAGAAAAACATGGAAAATAATACTCTCCACAACCTTACCATCCTAGAGTTAAAATTTTTTTCAACATATTTCAGACTTAATCCACGTAAACCCATAAATATCAGTTTTTATTAATGTGCATATACTTCTGGTGTTCGGTTTTCCACTGATCATTGTTCTGTTAGTATTCTTCTATGCTATTTCAAGAGAAGCTGCAGAAAGAACGCTGGGTTTCTAGCAAGGTGTGCTTTAAGACTTAGCACACATGATTTCCTTGTACAGTACTGAGAGTCATCATTTTCTCAGCTAGTCAACCTTCCTTGGAATTGATATAACCAATTATACTTACTCTTCTCCTTGTTCTTCAGCATTTAGGTCATGAACAATAGTTCACAGGTCCAAGTACCCATGCAATACACACTTCCATATCATAGCTCTTTTCTTCTTTTGAGGACTATCTTTGATAAAATTTCATGGCAAGATGAACATATTTTTATATGCTCTATACTTTTTAGCGTGTGTGCCTGCCAAGTTGCTTCAGCTGTGTCTGACTCTTTGTGATCCTGTGAACTGTAGCCCGCCAGGTTCCTCTGTCCATGGGATTCTCCAGGCAAGAATACTGGAGTAGGTTGTCACGCCCTCTTCCAGGGAATCTTCCCAAGCCAGGGATCAAAACCACATCTCTTATGTCTCCTGCATTGGCAGGTGTGTTCTTTACCACTAGCGCCACTTGGGAAGCCCTTTTAGTGCATACTACCAAATCATTTTCCAAAAGAATAATACAAATTTATACTATTACCAGCAATAGTGTAAGTCAACCTACAGAATGAGAAAAAATATTTGCAAATAATATGATCAATAAATGGTTAATATCTAAAATATGCGAACAGCTCATACAATTCAATATCAAAAAAACCCAACCCAATTACAAATGATCAGAAGACCTGAACAGACATTTTCCCAAAGAGAACATGCAGATGACCAACAGGCACATGAAAAGATGCCCAACACTGCTAATCATTAGGGAAATGCAAATCAAACCCTCAATCAGATACGATCTCACATCTATCAGAATGGCTGTGGTCAAAAATAACACAAATCACAAATGTTGACAAGGACATGGAGAAAAGGGAACCCTCATACACTATTGGTGGGAATGTAAATGGGCACAGCCATTGTGGAAAATAGTATGCAAGTTTCTCAAAAATCTAAAATTAGAACTACAACATGACCCTGCAATTCCACTCCTGGTTAATATATATATATATATATATATATATATATATATATAATATGTATGTATATATATATGTATATATCTGAAAGAAAAAACAAAGATAGTAATTCAAAAAGATCCATGTACCCAAATTTTCAGAGCAGGATTATTTACAATTGCTAAGATAAGTGTGTGTGTGTGTGGTATTATACTACATATATAGTACATTATACACATACAATGGAATACTACCCAGCCATAAAAGAGAATGACATTTTGCCATTTGCAACAACATGGATGGAGGTGGAGGGTATTATGCTAAGTGAAATAAGCCAGACAGAGAAAAACAAATAGTGTATGATATCACTTATATGTAGAGACTAAAAATATAACAACTAGTGAATATAACAACAACAACAAAAAACAGATTCACAGATATGGAAAACAAGCTAGTGGTTACCAGTAGGGACAGGGAAACAGGGAGGAGCAATATAGGGGTAGGGACTTCAGAGGTACAAACTATTATGCATAAAATAGCTATAAGGCTATACTGGAGAAGGCAATGGCACCCCACTCCAGTACTCTTGCCTGGAAAATCCCACGGACAGAGGAGCCTGGTAGGCTGCAGTCCATGGGGTCACTGAGGGTCGGGCACAACTGAGCGACTTCACTTTCACGCATTGGAGAAGGAAATGGCAACCCACTCCAGTGTTCTTGCCTGGAGAATCCCAGGGACGGCGGAGCCTGGTGGGCTGCCGTCTATGGGGTCACACAGAGTCGGACACGACTGAAGCAACTTAGCAGCTTAGCAGCAAGGCTATATTGCACAACACAGGGAATATAGCCAATATTTTATAATAAATATAAAGGGAGTCAGACCTTTAAAAACTATGAATCACTATATTGTACAGCTGTAACTTTCACGATATTGTACATCAATTATACTTCAACAAAAATAACACACTAAAATATGACTGTACAGCAGCCTTGCCAATATTAAGTACTTTATGTTCAATGTTTTGCTAAAGTATCTGAAAAAAAGATATCCCACCATATTATGTAGATGTTAAGTGTTAGCTTTATTATATTTTACAATATTCAGTGGAAGTTGTCAGGAGTCCTAAAAGTTAATAAAATTTTAAATTATGACCCACAGTCCTGCAAAGAATTATAGGTATCATTTAATGTGGTCTTTCACCCATGGAGAAATTTTTGCAGCAATATCTTTGATTGAAACCTGGCCATTATCCTAGACTCCTCACTGTGCTTAATTGCCCTCATTCAATGTGTTACTAAGTCTTGCTGTTTCAAACCCAAAATCCCTCTTTAATCTGCCCACTCTCTCCCTCTCCCCTGCATGGCTTTAGTTAAAGCCCTCCTTAGCCCTCACCTGGATTATTGCAATTACCTCTTCTCCAGTATTTTTGCCTCCAGTTCAATAGTTGCCATTGTGTGTGGTCTAAAATATTAGTCCAATGGTGAGTGTTACTCCCTGCTTAAATATTCCAACAGCATGCCATTTTTTTTTCCATCACAAAATCCAGGCTCTTCATAATCTAGCTCAGCCTTTAGTCTCATTTGTCACCAATAACCCCATACCCACTCAACACCTGTAAAGGTGATACTCTTACAAGCCTTTGCGTAGATAACTGCTGTCTTGCAAGACTCATCTGGAGGGTCCACTTCTCCAGAAGACTTTCCTGATTCCACATCCTCCCAGTGTTGGCTGGTCATTGATAATTCCATCAACACAGTTTAGAATCTCCAATCAGAGCATTTATTCCACCATATTATCGTCACTTACTTAGCTTCTGGTTTTCCTGGCTAGGCTATTGGCTCTTTCAGGTTAATGTTGTGCCTTTAACTCTGACTCCTCAGTGCCCTGCAAAGTGTGCACTATAGGAAATAAATGTCTGGTGGATTAATAAATAAAAGAGTGAACAGTCCAGCCTCTGTCTTCCAGTGAGAGTATCTAACAAACAACCGATCCTGTTTGTTGTGACTTTTAAAAACTAGAGAGCTGCTACTAAATGCCTGCTGCATAGGATTAGGCCAATGGTCTGTTGAAATGTGCAAGGTACTGTTAAAGTGTTGGATGGCCTGAAAGATACATGAAATTGGTGATCTCGGGTGATTTACTAAATAGAATCCTGGATGCTCTTTGACATGTGCACTGTGTGAATTCTATCTTACTAATAAACAAATACATAGCAGGAAAAATGCAAATAAATACATAGCATATGAATGCCTTTCAGGAAGAAATTGAATTCAAGGGTGATGCAGAGCCTCAAGTCCAAGGGGTCTGTCTCAGAGGGTTCTCCTGCAGGTCAGGAAAGTTGTCTGAAGGAAGCAAGTCTGGAAGGAGGCTGCCCGGAGGCAAAGGTGTTGACACATTTAATGGGCTTGGGCAGCTCCTTTCACACATTTTCAGTATGAAAGAATGAGTGGAAGCAAGAAAACTGGAGGGAAGAAAAAAAAAGAAAGAAAGAAACAGGGCCAAGTGTATTTATTTTAAAGGGAAAAGTAAATAAACAAGAGGAATGAGGGGGAGAGACGTGGTATCCTATTTATTCTATAAGTGTAAAGACAATGATTAAAAAATGAGATGGTCCAATATCAAAGTGATGTAATTATGATGGTGCCTCATTTGAAAGGAAATACTATCTTGTGTGATCTGTCTAGTGCCACCCAAGAGAACTTTCTACAGTGATAGACATGTCCTATTGCTGCCCTGTCCGGGCAGTAGCTGCCAGCAATGTGTAGTCGCTGAGCCCCTGCCACATGGCTGGTGTGACCCAGCAACTGTGCTTTTCATTCTACTGGATTTAAATATAAATAGAAAGCTAGCATCCTTTGGGGCACAGCAGAATTCTATCACCCTACAGGCTTTAGAAAATAAGAAAACTTTTAAATTTAAGGTGGAAAAGGACTTAAGGGGCAAGCTTACCTGTTTGGGAAATAATGAAATAACATTTTTATTGATCTTTGCAATTTATATGCACTTTCATGGGTTTTATTTAACAGGAGTGTAGACGCTGAAGACGCAAGTGGAGTCTGCAGCAACAGAGGCCATAAGAAGGGAAACAGGGCCCTGTGCCCTTAATGGAATGTGACTCCTGTGGAGTAAAGACATTGCTGAGCCACACTGGACAGGCAGAGGACAACAGGGACTAGAAACGCAGACACTGGAGAAGACTGCCTGTGCCCAAACTCAGTTCTGATTTTCCAGCTGTGTGACCTTAGTCAAATTACTTAACTTCTCTGTGCCTCAATTTCCTTCTCATCTTAATGGGAACAGTAAGTAGTACTAACCACATAGGATTGGTATGAGTTTCAGAGGGTTCTCCTGCAGGTCAGGAAAGCTGTCTGAAAGAAGCAAGTCTGGAAGGAGGCTGCCCGGAGGCAAAGGTGTTGACACATTTAATGGGCTTGGGCAGTGTTTTTACACATGTAAAACACTTAGAACAGAGCCTGACATACATGGTAAATTGCTCATAATGGGTTAGTAATTAACCAAGAGCTCAGTCGTCCCCCCACCCCATACACGGTCTTTTGAAAGGACACACAATTCTAGTCTTGGCTGGTCCTTCTAACTCTGATATGTCTTTGCCTCATGACTCTCAAATGAGGTCTTAGACAGAACCCCAGACAAAGGAAAGTATAATGTTAAAAAAAATAATAATGATAGACGGTCTACAACTAAGGTTTCCTTTGCTCTGGATAATCCAGTTCCAACCGACTACCAGCCTATTGGTTATTCTAGTTTATTTGCATGGTCACTTTTTCTTTCAACTTTCTAATAGGTTCCAAACTATAAGTAAGTATGAGCTGATGATTCCAACCAATTATTAAACATTTTCACGTGAATACAATATGGTAAGTGATATTCACAGGCAGAATGTTTGAAGGTCTCCTACTTTTCAACTGGGAGGTACTCAGTATACACAGTCTTGCTCCTGGTTACATACTAGCCTGTTCTGAACTTTCTCTGCTTTTCCAAGACTCCACCACCCTCTTCCAGCTGTCACTCATCCACCTCTCTCCTCTCCTTCCTCCTCTCTTCAACCAGCACACGGCTTAGTACAGGTGGATAGATGCTTTTAAAGTTTTATGGAAAGCTCTCAAGAGCAGTGAAATAATTTGTCTATAAGTAGAGCTGATGGGGAACACATTAGAACGGAGGTAAAATTTAGAATACCTCAGAAGAAAAGCATTAGTTACAATAGAGAATGATAAAAAAAAAGTAATAATTTCCAGAAGTTATGTGAAATAAATTAAAGATTTTCAAGGTGTTTCAGAGCTAACAAGCCTCAGCATATGACAAGGGCTCCTATAATTGCTAGCCAGGAAAATGCAAGAGTATTTTTTATTTTCCTCCAGATAACAAATTCAATGATGTGCTTTGAATCAGTAGAAGAAAACACTCAGATTGTGAAGATGCTATGAAAAACGGTCATCTCTAGGGACTTTATGAATTAATCCTTATGTGAGGCATGCTTCCGCATGCTTAGTGTGAATTATTCCTCCTAAAATTACACTAAGCAGAATAGAAAATGTAGCTTGCAACTAGCTTAACAAACAATAGATTAACAGCATTTCACATCAGCCACAGATAACTGAAAAGTCAAAAGCCCAAATATGTATTTATCAAGAATTCATAAAACATTTATTTTCGATAGAAGAAGTCATGGTCTCTCCTTCATTTCTTACACTTGCAAAACACCGATGATTATCCCAATAATTTCAGAGGGCAGAAGTCTCACCAGGGCACTTGACTAATGTAAATGTGTCTCTACAATTCTTCACTTTCTAGTTGGAAATGGAAAAACTCATAACAAGGAAAACACAGTCTCCTGCAACAACCTGAGTTACTAATGAGCCTGTTGCTTTTCAGACAATCTTGTGCAATATCTAGACAAATGCTTCAGCCAGCACTGCCTGGTGTCTTCAGCTCACACTGCAATATATTATTCCCTGATGTGGGTAATAAATTACAAGTACTTAATAATTTATCACAGTTGCTTTGAAAGCATCACACAGCACTTAGCATCTAACTCAACAGAAAATAACTATTGACCTTCTCACCAAAAATTCCCAAGGCCTCATTTTTACAGTCACTTGCTAACATTCCTTTTAGTCCTCTTAATTTTAACTCTGAATTTTAAAATAGCATCTTAGTTGGAAAGAAACTTCAGGGGTATCTAGAGTAAACCCTCCCAATGTAGGAATTTCACTAGCCTCTCCAACACATTACTGTAAAGGATTTTTCTCTTTTCCTGAGCATCTCTGAAACATTGTTTTGTTTGTCCATTGGTAGGTTGGCTACTTTGATTTGGCTTTGTTGTGAGTCTTTCTTTAAAACTCTATTATGTTCATTGCATCATTTGGACTTTTATTTTAAGGACAGTGGAAACCCAAAATACGTGACGGTTAACTCTTCTCCATGCCAACACTACAGATTGGAAGGTAAGAAAGTCAATCAATGAACACATTGTTTATCCTTAGTTAATACCATATAAAGGGTGTATTTTTAGTTGGCAAACTAAAGTCAAGGTTGAGACCACACAGAGAAAGTCATAGACAACTAATAAAGAATTGACACTGTATTCATTATTTAGGAACATTTTTGAGTTGGCACAGTTAGCCAACATGCAGGACTCTGTAGAAGAATTATAAAGAAAAGGCATAATTCTCACCCTTGAAGAGTACATGATATAGTTGGATAATATAAGCAGGCATGTGCACCAAGTTGTAATATTGAGTTCAAAGGATATCATGTAAATAGCATACAAAAATGCCTGGAGACTTGGAAAAAAAAGTTTAATGAACTGAGTTAATCAAAGAAAACCATGAAGAGGTATAGATTTTACAAATTAAAATATATTTTTTAAAAAAAGAATGAGAAGGCCTGTATTCTAGAAGGAGTAAATATTATCAAAAATGAATTTGTACAATTAAGATTGGGGAGGCAAAAAGGAAAAGTAGAGATGGATCCTTCAACTGTTTGACTAAGACTAGAGTTGTGATTAAATGAAATAGAGAAAGAGTTCAATCTCTGGAGTTCAACAATATCAAAAAGCAGTAATGTTAAGAGGTTTGTCCGGGTTCCAAGAACCTCATTATCTAGATATCCAAGAAAGGGTTAGAATCAGATGATCATGATGCTGATGGTGAAAAGCTCAAGATTCCTTCCCTGAGGAACTAGGTCTTGTGACCTCTTAGAAAGACCTATCCTCTCATGGGGGCAAGGAAAAGACCCTCAGAATCATACCTGGACATCAACCACAGCTGTATGGTGGATTAGCCCCAAGCAGAATGCAATTAACGGAAACATACTTCTCTACCTCAGGAAAAAAAAAAAAAAAAGATGGGTTTCAAAGCTTTGAAAGAAAGCAAGCACTGGGTTCAGTTAAGTTGCACACAATCATATGGGTGTTATGGGCAATGCAACCAAATAGGAATCATGAAAACAATTGAGCGCATAGAGATTAATGATTGGACTAAGGTTATCTAGAAATTGACTCTGCTGCTGCTGCTAAGTCGTTTCAGTTGTGTCCGATTCTGTGCAACTCCAGAGACGGCAGCCCACCAGGCTCCCCCGTCCCTGGGATTCTCCAGGCAAGAACACTGGAGTGGGTTGCCATTTCCTTCTCCAATGCATGAAAGTGAAAATGAAAGTGAAGTCATTCAGTCGTGTCCGACTCCTAGTGACCCCACGGACTGCAGCCTACCAGGCTCCTCCATCCATGGGATTTGCCAGGCAAGAGTACTGGAGTGGGGTGCCATTGCCTTCTCCAGAAATTGACTCTAGCCAGGTAAAAGCATAGCTGGACTCACCAAGCTCTTTCACTTGACTCAGTCTATCTTCTGTTCTCACTTAACTGGTGACTAAATCATTCTTCATGTGTTCTTCTCTAACCCCACTTCCTTTGCTACCCCCAAACAGCATCTTGTACTCTTCTTTCTAAGCACTTATCACAGTTTGCTGCTGCTAAGTCGCTTCAGTCGTGCCCGACTCTGTGCAACCCCAGACACAGCAGCCCACCAGGGGCCCCTGTCCCTGGGATTCTCCAGGCAAGAACACTGGAGTGGGTTGCCATTTCCTTCTCCAATGCATGAAAGTGAAAAGTCAAAGTGAAGTCGCTCAGTCATGTCCGACTCCTAGCGACCCCATGGACTGCAGCCTACCAGGCTCCTCCATCCATGGGATTTTCCAGGCAAGAGTACTGGCGTGGGGTGCCATTGCCTTCTCCGTTATCACAGTTTACAGGTTGATAAACCTGTGCATGTTGGTGCATTATGTAAGTGGGAGTTGTGTTATGGAGATAGTTGCTGCTGCTGCTGCTGCTAAGTCGCTTCAGTCGTGTCCGACTCTGTAGGACCCCATAGATGACAGCCCACCAGGCTCCCCCGTCCCAGGGAGATAGTTGCTAGAGGTCAAATCCTGATTCCAACACTTATGAGTTGTAAATGTATCTCATGCCTCATGATAGTTATGGAAAGACTAACAGTTAGTACACGTGAAGGTGGCAGAACAATGCCTGGCATGTAATAACACTTCAATGAATATGGCATCAATCCTGATGGATTTCATGAGAGCAGGGACCTTGTCAATTTCATCTACCACCTCCTCTACAAGACAAAGCACAGTGCTTGGGATGTAGGGGAAGCTTAGTGAGTATATGCGGAATGAATGAATAAATCATCACTCCATACTAGTCACCAATCAGCCTTTGATACCTATGTAGGTGGTGGTGATGATTTAGTTGCTAACTGGTGTCTGACCCTTGTGATCCCATGGATTGTAGCTTGCCAGGATTTCTCTGTCCATGGGATTCCCCAGGCAAGAATACTGGAGTGGGTTGCCATTTCCTTCTCCAGGGAATCTTCCCAACCCAGGGATCAAACCCAATGTCTTCTGAATTACAGGCAGATTCTTTACCACTGAGCCATCAGGGAAGCCCTGATACATATGTAGATACACATTCATTCTGTCTCCTTGCTTTCAAGGACTAGGACAAGACATCATTCCTTTTGGGTGCCCTGTATATTGCTCATAACGATCAGACCTATACTTAACCCAGTATTTTCCTAATACTTAAGAAACCAAATTTAGAAAAATGTGGGTGGAGGAAAAATCCCCCAGAGCTCTCAACTATGCTATCAAAGTGATTTTACATTTTAAATATATAAGAATTCATAATTTTAGTATATATTTAAGAAAGGCAAAGAAATAGCCAATCCCTCTTACTTATCAACTGTGCATCTTTCAGCCACAAAATGTAATTATTTAGCCCTGCACTAAATCATTCATAAAAGTATTTAGGGATGGGTCTCCACAGCATGCTTGTGACTTTCTAAAATTGATTTTAATAATGGTATACACAGAGGTTAAACCACAGAGTTAAAAATGAACATACCAGTCATTTCTAAGCCAGAGAAAGTAGCAGTATAAATAAATTGAAAGGTAAATAGTTTTAGTTTTGCCAAATATCAAAATGATAAGTTTAAAAATAAAATAAAATTGGAAGAATAAAAAAAAAAAAAAAAAGAAAGGTAAATAAATAAAATGTAGCTTCAAATGACTAGAAATATTAAAGTC
This sequence comes from Bos indicus, assembly GCF_029378745.1. Taxonomy (NCBI): domain Eukaryota; kingdom Metazoa; phylum Chordata; class Mammalia; order Artiodactyla; family Bovidae; genus Bos; species Bos indicus. The sequence continues at coordinate 91,549,191 of NC_091763.1, forward strand.
AACAGACCACTGAACAGTATGAGGTTCCTCTTGAGGGTCAGGAATAGAAATCTCAGGTCCTTTATGCCTGCAGTTAAGATCATGGGAGAGGCAATTTCACTTACACAGTCAAACAAGACACAGGAAGAGACCAGAACTGTTGGTTGGACCAGACCTATGAGTCATTTTTTCTATGGAAGGAGATCAAACAGTCAATCCTAAAGAAAATCAACCTTGAATATTCATTGGAAGGACTATTGCTGAAGCTGAAAGTCGAATACTTTGGCCACCTGATGTGAAGAGCTGACTCATTGGGAAAGACTGATGCTGTGAAAGAGTGAAGGCAAGAAGAAAAGCAGGCAGCAGAGGATGAGAAGTTAGATAGCACCACCAACTCAATGGACATGAATCCGAGCAAACTCCCGGAGGTAGTGGAGGACAGAGGGGCTTGGCATGCTGTGGTCCATGGGGTTGCAAAGAGTCGGTCATGACTTATGGACTGAACAACAACAACAGCGTTTCCCAGGCTTAGGAGAGAGCCTTTCCCTTCACAGTAGCCAAGATATAGAGACAATCTAAACTTCCACCATGGACGAATGGATAAAGATATACACACACACACCATGGAAAATTATTCAGCTTGCAAGAGAAGGAAATCCTGCCATTTGCAAGAACATGGATAGATTGGATTCACATCAAATTAAGTGAAATAAGCCAGTCAAGGAAAGACAAATACTGCATAATATCACTTACACAGACAATCTAAAATAGCCAAACTCATAGAAACAGAGTAGAATGGTGGTTGCCAGGGACTTGGGGGAGAGGGAAATGGAGAGATGCTGGTCAAAAAAGTACAAAGTTTCAGTTATGCATGATAAATACTGTAGATCTAATGTATAGCAATAGGACTATAGTTAATAATAATCCACTGTATGCATGAAATTTACTAAGACGGTAGATCATAAGTGTTCTCACTATTAAAAAAAAGAAGGAACAAAAAGAAAATGCAGATAAACAATAAGGATCTACTGTATAGCACAGGGAACTATATTCAGTATCTTGTAATAACATATAATGGAAAAGAATCTAAAAAGAATATATATATATATATATATATGAATGAATCACTTTGATATATACTCAAAACTAGCACAATATTGTAAATCAACTATACTTCAATTTAAAAAAAGAAAATGGTACCTATGTGAGGAGATGGATATGTTAATTTAACTTGACTGTGGCAATTATTTTACAATGTTATATTTCAAAACATCAACTTATACACCTTAAATATATAGTTTTTATTTTTAATATTTTATTTATGTTGTCACTTATCCTTCAATAAAGCTGGGAAAATAAGTAAAATAAAATAAAGGGATTTTTTAAAATCCCTTAACTCAAATCCCACTATTACAGCTCATTTTCTTTGACTAAGAAAACTTTGACTCCATGGAGGTTTGGAGCCATGTGCTGAAAGATTGTGCAAAACCACAGGATAAACATGGCTTATTTCCCTGCAAATTAAGTGTGACTTGAAGATTTGAGGAAGAGGGAAGTGAATGTTTTAACTGTTCATTTAAACCATTTGTTTCTTTAAACAAATGGATCAATTGTGCTGCAGAATCTAAGATTTGCATGCATTGTAAAAACAGGAAACCACAAAGAATCATCATGCTTGGAGTAGATCATTTTAAGCTACCCAGGAGTTTGTACTGAAGAGGGAAATGTCATGGGGGAGAATTATTCAGAAAGAAGAGGGCAGAAGGGCAAAGTTCCCAATTTGGCTGAGACCCAGACCTGCTGAGGAAGGGGGACTGGGAAACCCAGGTATAGGGGAACAGGAATTCTCAACACCCAAACAGGAAGGCAGCAACTAAAACTGACAAAACCCTAGCAAAGTAGATAATCAGTCCAAGGAAGTACTGTGTGGGGATGGAGAGGAGAAAAACTTCAAGGTTGGGGTGCAGCAAAGCCAGAGCATCAGAACTGCAGCTACTTGTTGACTCAGCAAGTGAATGCACCCTCATATGGATCCAGAATGAATGCTGATAATTGTGTGTGTAGAGGACGAAAACAGAGATCAACAAATATAAAGAGGAAACTGCTTAAGGTGTCCAGAGGAACCTACCTTATCAGAAAACAATACACGCGTATAACTTCCCAACCATGTATCCCAGCATACTAACTTTACCAAGTACTATGACTCTTCTGTATATTCCTGTTTCTCTCATTACATAAATTTTGTTCCTTAATATAAACTTGGGAAGCAGTTTTGTCTACCAGTTCAGTGCTATCAGAGGCAACAGACAACAAGTTGGCCACTCAGCTCGCTATTTTCACATCTTCATGCAACAGTATAAGCATGCTTGCTTTCATGTGTATGTTACTCCTAACAAGTCTGATTATTCCACCAGGGCTGGCAAAGATGTCAGTATTAAGAAAAGATGGTAATCACTTAGACCATGATGCTTAGAATCAGTAATGAACATGTAGTTCCAGACACACAAGTAAGACCCCATGATAGAATTACCTTGTGATTGGCTGAAAGGAACTGAACAAATGATAGATATTTGAACTGGAAAAAGCTGAACACTTGTCCTATGGTATTTTTCCTTAAAACTCAATTGACATTGTATGTGTAAGAACATAGGAAGAAAGCTGGACAAGCAATAAGACCAGGAGAATAGTTTTCATTCCTATAATTTCTATGATGGATAGGCTCTTTGTGAAGGAGTAAGTTTCTAAAAGCCAGTTAGGGGTTCTGCCATATTTAATTTCTTTTCATAATTAGTCAGCAGGGTTGTGGTAGGGACTCTGAGACTCCACAGTATCCATTCATCCCTCTTTCTTCTAATTGTAGAATCTTCTAAAATTTATTTAAGGACCTACTGTATAGCACAGGGAACTCTACTCAATACTGTATAATAATCTATATGGGAAAGAATCTAAAGAGTAATGGCTATGTGTATGTGTATAACTGACTCACTTTGCTGTACACCTGAAACAAGCACAGCATTGTAAATCAGCTCTGCGTGTTCTCAGCCGCTCAGGCATGTCCAGCTCTTTTCGACCCCATGCACTGTAGCCCACCTGGCTTCTTGTCCATGGAGTTTTCTAGGGAAGAATACTGGAGCAGATTGCCATTTCCTATTCCAGGGGATCTTCTGAACCCAGGGATCCAACCTGACTCTCTTGCATCTCCTGGATCAGCAGGCAGATTCTTTACCACTAGGGCCACCTGGGAAGCCCAAATCAACTATACTCCAATAAAAATTTTAAATAAATAAATGACCAAAAAACACTTCCCTCCCCATGCTGTGCCTATCTAAATAAGGAACACTAGGTCTCTGAATTATCATTTCCTAATTGTATAATATTGGGCAAGTCCCCAGGCATCTTTGAGACTGTTTCCTCATCTGTAACATGAAGACAATAGTATCTAGCTCACTGATTGCTACGCGTATTAAGTGAGATAATACATATAAGATGTCGTTTACTACAATACCCACCATACAGAAGGCACTCAGATAATAACAATGAAAACTTTCTTTGGTATAGTTGTTGTTCAGTCACTAGGTTGTGTCTGACTCTTTACAACCCCATGGACTGCAGCACACCAGGCTTCCCTGTCCTTCACTATCTCCCAGAGTTTGCTCAAACGCATGTCCATTGAGTCAGTGATGCCATCCAACCATCTCATCCTCTGCAGTAAAATGCCATTCATATAAGACAATAACACTTGTTATTGTTTGAGATGCACTGGTTGTCAGGCAAACACTTTGTGCTATGTTCCTCATCACACTAATGGGTCACACTGGCCACTAAAGAGCATTCTATCCCAAATTTCATCAATGCCAAAACATTATGTTTCCAAACCCAATGTCTGTGGTTGAGATGTACTAGTGGAATGTAAATTCTGCCCTTTGTCAAGTTAAATGCTTCACATGAGATTGTATTCTCAATGTTGTTAAGTGCCACATTCTATCCAACTAAGCTGACCATGCCAGGCTTGGCTAAGCAATAATTACAGCAGTGTGTCATCCAGCACCTTCCAAGACTTAATGATTTCACAAAACCAAAATTAAGTTTGAAAAAAAAAAGTAAATGCCCTCTTAGCCTCCAGGGAACCGATTGGGACACTGAGTGGCATCAGTTAATCCAACATTCAGAGTGGAACAGGGCCTTTCTCTTACACCTGAAACATGGAGATAAGCCTGAAACTTAAAAAAAAAAAAAAAAAAAAAGTGCTTAAAATGAAGGGAAAATGAGCCTTTTCTTTTGTGGATTAAAATAGAACCTTTCCTCCTCCACCTTCAATTCTAACACTTCATCCCTGTTATCTCAGGGCAGAAAATATGTAGCATTTCTTCTTTTAATCTATTCCTTTATCTTTATTTGTAAAACAATCAATTTTGCCCAGGCTAACATGTTTGTAGTGTTTTCTCTTGCAAGTTTCTGATTATAGTCACCACTCTAGTTTGACCCAGTTTTCCAAGCTGATTTTTCTCAGCCATGGAGCTGCTGGCTGAGTGACTTCACAGTTCATCTGCTTCCATTCCCGTATGCCATGGTCCCTGCAACCTTCTTGGCTGCAACTGGTGGGCACTTCTGGGCACTTTATAAAGTGGTCACTGCTGTTGCCTTTCTGTACCCAAGCCCCTGGAGAGTATATGGGCCCAGGTCACGCCGCTTAAGTGGTGGCAGACCTAAAACCAGACTCCATGGTCTTTGGTTCACCATGTAGACAAGAGCCCTTGAACCTCTGCAAATCAAATAAGAAATTTAAAAAGAACTTCAGTTGAAGTATTCTACCGGGTGGCTCATTTAGGCACAGTCTTATTCTAGGACTCCTGGCTATATCGTAATAGCCCCTGTAAAGGCTGGGCTGTTTTTTACGATTATCATTTGTACCCTTCCCCCCCTTTTTTTGTCCTTCCTCTTCCTTTGGGAATGTTTTTGACTTTGTCCAGTTGAATAGCTTGCTGCTTGGCTGGTTGTCCTGGCTAAGAGCCCAGCCTAGAGTTAGTGCCCACGGTGTAATCACTGCAGATTACAAGATTGAAAAGGGGGCTTTGTATATCATTATTTGCTTGCTTGGCCAGTTTTCAGGTTATTTGTCTGCCTCTACCTTGAAACAAAGGCAATGATAATGAGGCACAGAGTTTTACACATTTTACTTTATTATCTCTACAGCAGGTTTTTACGCAGGAATGTGATCCACATTCAAGTTCTACCCATCCATCCAAACTCAGTCCATTTGTCCGTGCTGCCCTGAGACTTCCTTTGCCCCCTCTCTCCTGTGTCCTTCTCTGAAGGACCACAGCACTTTTCACTTCTCCCATGACAGTTACTTCCAACCACGTATTAAAACAGTTCATATCATTTTGAGTCTCCCCTACTCACTCACAAGTTCTCTGAGCAGGGTCTGCTTGCCTGTTCCATCCATGAAGCCTTCTCAGGGGCCTGCATGGCCTGTGCCATGTGCTCAGCAAACAGTGAGCCAAAGGGCACACAGCACAGCCAGTGCCTCTCTTCACCCTGAGCATGAGCAGGTCTAATTCTTCATCTTCTGGAACAAGGTCTTGCTATAACTAAAGCAGGCAAGTTAGAGCCCTTCCTAAGAACCACGTCTGTACTATAGCAAGACAAGCTCACATGACTGTTTAAATAATTTTACATCCAGAAAAATAAAAAACAAGATAATGCTCAAATACAAAAGTGGTGGCAAAAGCTATAAACTCCAAAGTTTGTTAGATTTACAAATAATCACTATTAAATATGAAAGTGGGATCTACCTAGAAACATTTCTTTTGAAAAGTTCCTCCACTGTTACATCGGATAGGGTAGAAAGTTTCTTCTAAATATGTAGGATAAATGAAAACTTTTCCTCTTCTTTAAAAGTTTAAATGTGATTTATAATTAAAATGCACCTTGGCATATCTTTTTTTCCACAATAGTTCTCCTCATCTGGATTGGAGTAAAAATTTGACAAAATGAGTAAAGTCTGTTGAAGTCACAATTTTTTTTTTCTAGGTAGTAAAATTGACGAGGGTGATTTCTTTAAACCTCCCAAAAAAGTTTTAAGTTGAAAAACTACTTTCTGGATTGATTACATAAGCAGACAAACCACCAAACATCCAAGAGAACAGCATGGAGGTCCTTTGTTACTATATTGAGAATGTGTCTATTTTCAAAAACACCAAATCTCCTGATAATGAAATAGTCATCACATGGTCAAGATAACCACCCTGCAGACCTCTATGCTATTTTTTTTTTTTCATTCCACATGTCTTTTGTCCTTCCTTCCTTATATCATTTCCCCATTTCAGACTGTAAAAGTAGCTGGAGGGCTGAGACCATACTGCCAATAGTTCACTCTAATTGGAAGCAGTAGGTGCTTAAGTACTCATTACCTGACGGGGAGCATCACAATAACAAGCTCAGTTTGTAGGTCAGTGCTAATAAGCCCAAGGTGCTGGACCTGACACGGGTGAACGTTTGCTCTGCTTCGTGACAATAAGCCAAATGCCTCGGTCTGGTCAATGCCATTGTGCACCCAGTGTGTTATTGGGGGTGGAGTGTGGACCATCAGGAGGATTTGAATGAATGTTCTAGTTCAACTTCCCAACACAAGCAACACGGGGAAATACAATCAAACATGGTGAAACCCAGTAGCACCAGACTGTGGTCAAGGTCGGAAGCAGGCACGGTGGTTCTCACTTCTGTTTTTTCTCTAACACTCTTAAGTAGGAGCCACACTTTCATCAGGAACACAGACTAATGAGCACTGACCATCAGACAGAGAGGGGACTCATTGGGCAGGTGAAGGGGGTGACTTCTATCATTTCATGGGGCACATATTTTGAAAAATGGACACTGGTTGATAATGAAACCCAGCACTGAGTTGAAATTCAGTCAAGTGGAACAGTGCATATCAATGCCTTCAGGATCTTTTTAAAATGCAGTTTCTGATTCAGTAGGTTGGGGAACCTGAGATTCTGTGTTTCTAAATAAACTGGCAAGTGGTGCCAAGGCTGCTGGGCCCTTGAACCTCATTGCAAGTATTAAGTTGGTACAAAAGTGATAGCAGTTTTGCACTACTGAACTTTGCTATTTGATACTGGAATACATTCTTAAATAAATATGATTATGTTATACATCATTTTAATATGAATTTCTCATTTTTTTGTCAATGACTTGTTACTGGCTGTGTATTTTATATTTATTTTAGACTATGGAAATGATATTAGACAAAAAGCAAATCCAAGTGGTTTCCTTATTCAAGTTCAAAATGGCTCTTAAAGCAGCAGAAACAACTCATAACATCAACACATTTGGCTCAGGAACTGCTAACGGATGTACAGTGCAGTGGTGATTCAAGAAGTTTTACAAAGGAAATGAGTCTTGAAGATGAGGAGCATAGTAGCCAGTCATCAGATGTTGACAATGACCAATTGAAAGATATCATTGAAGCTGATCCTCTTAAAAGTACATGAAAAGTTGCTGAAAAAGTCAACGTTGACCATCCTATGGTCATTTGGCATTTGAAGCAAATTGAAAAGGTGAAATCACACTCAATAAGTGGGTGCCTTATGGGCTGAATGAAGATAAAAAAAATCATCTTGAAATTTCATCCTCTCTCATTCTACATAACAAAAACAAGCCACTTCTCAGATTGTGATGTGGAACAAAAAGTAGATTTTATACGACAACTGGCGATGACCAGCTCAGTGGTTGGACTGAGGATCCATTTGCATGGAACATAGTGGAATAGCTCTTTGGGTAATCCAGTGTGAAACCCTATCCATTTTTCCACTCTCTAGTTGAGGTCTCCTATGTGAAAGATAATAAGGCAGTTGAAATTAGGTTTATAGAGTCATGTTCACAGAAGTGCCTCAAATGAAGGTGAGTCGCCCATGAGTTCAATGGAGAGTAAATAGATGGACAAATTTACATTCATACACAGATTGATTTAGACATTTGCCAAGTATTTGCCAAAAGAGCTTTTCCTTTTCTAAGGAAGGCATAGCCCTAATATTTTCCTTTGTAAAGGACTCATTTTACCAGTGAGTTTGACAAAAGTTTAAATATTAAATGCCTAAGCTAAATATATACAGTAATACTTTCCATATCTCCCCAGATAGATCAACTGACCCCCTCCCTGGGCTAAATACTATCAGCATGCAAATAAAACTGAGATCCTTAGGTTAGTTATTGTAGGGCTGTGGAGACTTTCCAGTGATCCCTCAGCAGCATGACAGAAAAAGCTGATACAGACCTTCTTCTGACTCTGAACACATGGAAAGTTGGAGCAAATATAACCAAAATAAATATTATAATGTAATTTTAACGTGAAGGAAAGATTGAAGATTCTCAGGAGTCATAAGCAAACAGGTAAGTCAAAGTCAGGACATAAGTAGGAGCTGGGGCTCAAAATAACCCAGAAGGGGTAGTATGAGAATATGGGCTCTGAAGGCCAGGCCTAGTGTCCTGGCCTTGAATCTTGGCCCAGTGAGAAACCAGAACTGAACACCTGGCCCCTGGGGCTTCCCAGACCTTGAATAGAGGACAGGAAAACCCCACCCCTGCCCAGAGAGCTCTATCCTAAACAGACTTCAATGATTAAGATGTTAAGGTAGTAATAAAAAGAAATTTGGAAGTGATATTTACCGTTACCCATCTTAAATTCAAACTGTCCCAGAAATAGAAAAAAGTTAACCAAACCTTTTTTTGACCTTGCTACCCAAAGGATAACTCAACAAAGCTAACACATGCATTTGCCACATATGAGATTTTTAAAAGTAGAGAAAAGGTCCATCCATTCTAGCAAATATAACCTGTTGATTCATATATAAGCACACATATAACAACTCCAAGCCTCTAATATTAATATCATCACTCAGTTCAGTTCAGTTCAGTCGCTCAGTTGTGTCTTACTCTTTGCGACCCCATGAATCACAGAACGCCAGGCCTCCCTGTCCATCACCAACTCCTGGAGTTCACTTAAACTCACATCCATCAAGTCAGTGATGCCATCCAGCCATCTCATCCTCTGTCGTCCCCTTCTCCTCCTGCCCCCAATCCCTCCCAGCATCAGAGTCTTTTCCAATGAGTCAACTCTTCGCATGAGGTGGCCAAAGTACTGGAATTTCAGCTTTAGCATCATTCCTTCCAAAGAACACCCAGGGCTGATCTCCTTTAGAATGGACTGGTTGGATCTCCTTGCAGTCCAAGGGACTCTCAAGAGTCTTCTCCAACACCACAGTTCAAAAGCATCCATTCTTCAGCACTCAGCTTTCTTCACAGTCCAACTCTCGCAACCATACATGACCACTGGAAAAACCATAGCCTTGACTAAACAGACCTTTGTTGGCAAAGTAATGTCTCTGCTTTTGAATATGCTATCTAGGTTGGTCATAACTTTTCTTCCAAGGAGTAAGCGTCTTTTAATTTCATGGCTGCAGTCACCATCTGCAGTGATTTTGGAGCCCAAAAAGATAAAGTTAGCCACTGTTTCCACTGTTTCTCCATCTATTTTCCATGAAGTGAGGGACCAGATGCCATGATCTTTGTTTTCTGAATGTTGAGCTTTAAGCCAACTTTTTCACTCTCCTCTTTCACTTTCATCAATAGGCTTTTTAGTTCCTCTTCACTTTCTGCCGTCATTAGGGTCTGACAAAACTTGCTCTGTTCTTTCCACACATTGTCCAGTTTCTTATTTAAAAAATATTTTATCTTCTATGAAGCAGGAGACCCCCCAAGCAAGGCTCAAGAAGATCTTTTAGCCTATGTTCTGGCATGTTATGTCCTATGAGTTTACTTAGCCTTCATGAGCCTTCTTTAATAGATGCTGAGAAGAAAGATAACAAATTGTTCATAAACATGTTCTCCATTTTGTAGTAGATTACAAGTCAATATAAATATAAAGAGAAGTGAAAAGTTCTAAACTTTCATCAAGTTTGCTACAAACTGAGTCAACCATGACCCAAAAGCAAGTGTTAGTATAATGTTACTCCATATCTTGATTTAGTGACACAGACCAAGTGCTTGGCAGAAGGGCACAAACCTAAGAATCCACAAGCTACATCCTGATACCAACGAGTGCTGTGACTCAGACCAAGTCACTTAAACTTTCCAGGTCTGGATTTTTTTTTTTTTTTCTTAATGAAATGAGGAGGTTGAATGATTTGTCTCTTAACTTTCTCCTAATCTGAACATTCCATGATCCTGTGACAGTGTTACAAGGCCTGGAGGCCTTCCTATCATAAAAGCAACCTTTTCAATCCACTTCAATCTCTGAAGATTTTGATGTCCTTTCTCTTCAGTCTAAATCAGTCACTTGAAAAACCTGAACTGAAATGAAGATTTCAGCCAAAAGTAAGCTGAAAAGTAGCTGCCATCAGAAGCTCCTTAAGGTCTCACTGTGAAACTGACTGAATTGTAAATGTCCTCCAAGGAAGAGATGTTGACATTTATGGCCAACTTCAGCTCACAGATGAGGAAACCAGGATTCCGAAAGGTCCTGTAATTTACCAAACACCATACAGCATTTGGGTGGGCAAGGTAAGTTCTCATTTATGCTTTATAATTTCTGATCCATCCACAGATCCATTCAAGCAAGATCTCATGAACATTTACTAGACACTGCTAGGCACTAGCACTAAGGAAACACAGAGTACTTCATATAGAGAGTACTAAGACAAACTCTACTTCATATAGAGAGTACTAAGACAAACTCTACTTCATATAGAGAGTACTAAGACAAACTCTACTTCATATAGAGAGTACTAAGACAAACTCATTGCCCTCGTGGAGATCAGAGTCTAGTGGAAGTGAAGAAAAAGGGAAGAGTCACAAAACCCAAAAATATTTGCCAAAGCAGAGGTATTTGTGGGACCTTTGAGAATCCAGAGAAAGGACTGCTTCATTGTGCTTAAAGAAACATGGAAAGTTTCATAGAGGAGGACACAAATGAGCGGTATTTTGAAAAATTAGAAGTCTGTAAGGCATGCAGGCGGAGAAGGCGATGGCACCCCACTCCAGTACTCTTGCCTAGAAAATCTCATGGACAGAGGAGCCTGTTAGGCTGCAGTCCATGGGGTTGCTAGGAGTCAGACACGACTGAGCGACTTCACTTTCATTTTTCACTTTCATGCATTGGAGAAGGAAATGGCAATCCACTCCAGTGTTCTTGCCTGGAGAATCCCAGGGACAGGGGAGCCTGGTGGGCTGCCGTCTATGGGGTCGCACAGAGTCGGACACGACTGAAGCAACTTAGCAGCAGCAGCAACAGCAAGGCATGCAGGATATGGGGGGAAAGGCAGACAGCACAGCACACGCAAAGACATTGAAAGCACACACATGTTTGTGTTTGAGAGACTAAGCAGTTGGATAAGCTTGAACCTAGGATACAGGTTAGGAATGTAAGGAGACATGAAAGAAGAAAAAGGAAAGAATAAGTAATGCAAAGAAAAAAAAAAAGCTTTGACTTTTGCCTAGGAGATGAGGAATGAGCCACTAAAAGACCATCAACAGATAAGGAACATAGTTATCCTTGCTTTCAACACAGAGCATGCTCCTATAAAAGAGCGGACAAGAAAAGCCAGCTAATGATTTAGAGAAAAAATTGATTACCACAGAAATGAGAGCACTGGGAGGCTAACACATGTCTATCGCTCTTTCCACTAGTTTGTGCTGGATTTCATTCCCCCCAGCCTAAAAGTGTCATACGCCACATAAACCCCGTTCCCCTAGGGAAGACTTTGGGGAGGCTCAAGATTCCTGGAGGGACCAGGGTTAGGACCAGAGCCAGCTTCTGCTCATAGCTGGATCAGTGAGTAAAGGCTGAACTGGCCCCAAGAGAACCAGGGCCCAAGGAATCCAGAGACCCACATGACTCAGTCACAGGTGGCACTGAAGCAGGCATCCACACAGCTGGGCTAAATCTCATCAGGTGGTTTACTAACTTAGTAGCTTTATAACTTTCACAAGGTTATTTCATTTCTTCAAGACTCCAGGTCACAGTCACACCTGCTTTGGATCATGTATACATTAAACGGATGATGTACATGAGGCACTCGGCACTCATCTGTCACATGCAAAGCATCCTGCAATCCACAATTGTGATTATTATGACTTGGCATCCTGCAGTCAAGTGCCTTGCCTATTCCTAAAGAAGTCTGGAACCTGGCAGATTGTTCACAAAACACTCTCCTCAAGGTCTCATCCCTTTTCTTCTCTCTAGAGATCTCAGAGAGAAAATATTACATTTAAAGGGCCTCTCCTTGGTTCCATAGTAGCAATTCTTATATTTGTAGGAAGCATATTCATGCTAAGTTCCAAAAAAGATCAGATCTACTCTTGGAGTAGCTAATAACATTTTTAAAAATTATTTTCTTCCTTCTGCCACTGAGTAGACCCTCTTTCAAAAAGAGCAAGGAATACTAGAACCAAAATATATGTTACAGGCTTATATTTCATATGAAACAAATAGCATGCCTACCTCTGTTCTTATCTCACAGTTCTGTGAGCTAAGAGTTGGGGTTAAGAATGTCCCTTTAGATGGGAAATTTGATGAATTTTCATCCACTCATTTCCTGCCTTCATGAATTAAAAAATGAAAATAAAGCTAAACCTTTTATATTGCTGGAAATTTTCATAAGTCTCAGCACTGTATAAAAAGTTGGCAATATTAAGAGACCAGCAATAAATATTTCTTGCATAATGAAGCCAGAGGAACAAGGAAGTGAGAAGAGGAGACCTTTGGGGAGACTTTTGCCTAAATAATGCTTCAAAACTCTGAAACTTTACTGATGACTTTTACAAACTATAGTTATAATGGAAGAGCTTCCTAGAACTGATAGAGCATCTGGAGAACTTCTGTCAAGCATTTTAGATCAAAGCTGTGGGTTTGCAGTTGAGGTTAATTCCCTCACTTTGTAATGCCACTACATGAAGATCACAAGCAGAAGTTTTAGAAGAAAGGGACTGATTAATTGAATTTAACTCTGTATTTTCGGGGTAAGTGGTTGGAAAACATAGTTGATTGAATTGAGCACTCAGGTATGTCAAACACCCAAACTTACTGAGCTTGTTTTGGTTAGTTTGACAATCTGCTTTTTCAATTTTGTTTCACTTTGATTAGTCAGACCTTAGACTGAAATGAACAAATGATCTGGTTGAGCCTTCTGGTAGGAAGAAAAATACTGTGGAAAAAATGGTCATAATAAAGTGGAGATAGGCTACAAGGATGTATTATACAATATGGGGAATATAACCAATATTTTGTAACGACTGTAAATAGAGTATAAGCTTGAAAATGTATATTAAATTTTTTTAATTTTAAATGAATGATACAGGTATGTGGAAAATGATACCATTTTTGTTAAAATATACTTATCTTGTCAAAAGATAAACTCTGTGTACATAGGTACAAAAAGTTATCTGGAAGGATTTATACTAAGATAAGACCAGTGAGTTTCTCTAGTTAATAAAATTTGGAATAATTTTTATTTTCTTTTTATGTATTATCTCTTTCTCTCCCCTATTCTTGTGCATGCTCTCTCCCTCTCTCTCTCGTGCACCCTGTTCGCATCTCTTCAATATAAAACAGCTATTAAAATTACTAAATAGTAATTACTATTAATAGTAATTACTATTAATTACTAAAATATACCATGTATTCCCAACTATGTATATAAACCAAACCATCAAAAACTTCTGCTTAGAGTTATTAGTATAACAAGTTAAAGCAATCGGCCACACAATAATGACTGCCATCCCCAGTTTCTGGCTCACCATGTCCCTTACAATGCACTGTTTCCCAGAGTTTAAGTCTAACCCCTCGAGGTAGACATTCCTATTATTCTACTTCTACAGATAAGAAAAACCAAGGATGCTACATAATTTGTCAAAATAGGTAGGTATGCTATTTTTTCATATGAAATATAAGCCTGTAACATATATTTTAAAACTAATCAGTTGTAACAGTCCAAAACTTTTGATGCTCCAAACCGATAATGGCAATGTGTGTGTACGTTAGTCGCTCAGTCATGTGTGACTCCTTGTGACCCCATGGATGGTAGCCCACCAGGCTCCTCTATCCATGGAATTCTCCAGGCAAGAATACTGGAGTAGCCATTCCCTTCTCCAGGAGATCTTCCCAACCCAGGGATCGAATCCAAGTCTCCTGCATTTCAGGCAGATTCTTTCCCATCTGAGCCACCAATAATGGCAGAGACTGCTCTTATTCACCATACGAAGGTGTTAACAAAAAGTCACAGATAGGTGCAAAAGCATATTCAGCAGCGTTAAGCTAGTAAATGTTGATAATTTACTTCTGCTTTGACCCATCTGAATTGATATAAAGGCAGCAGCTACATTCCCCAACTTTGCCCAGTCTGCTCTATTTTTCAGTTTTTTCTTAAGTTTTCCACTCTGTCTTCTGGTTACTATAATGTTAAACTTCCTTAGCCTGTTAACTGGTGTGCCTTTCTCCTAGGGAAAGGGATACATGAAGAAGATAGTGTCATATGGCTATTCAATGGAGAACAGCACAGCTGTAAAATATATGAAGGACAATCATTAAGGACTTTATTAACTGATATGGAGTGATGTCCAAGACACAGTGTTAAGTGAAAAAAGCAAAGTGCAAAAGAGTATCTAGACTATGACACTCTTTAAGGAAAAATATTTACAAGAAAATACATGTACAAGTGCCCACTTGTGCAAAGGAAATATGAGAAGGATTAAAATGAAACCAAAGAGACCGGTTATGTAAAGGCGGTAGATGGGAAAGAGCTGGAAAGAAGAGGGAATGGGTGTGAAGTAGCAGGGACAATGATGGAGTGACACCCCTCTGAGTACATCATTTGATTAAGTTTGAGCACTTAGAAGCATAGTTATGTTTCATATGTTCACATAACCCCCAAGCAATCAATAATTAAAACTATCTTTGAGGAATGAGGGTGGAAATAACAAAATGCAATACTAAACTAAATAAATGAATCTCACTCTATTACAAAGGAACCACACTGAAGGGATGGGGAATAATAAAACTAACTTAAATAATTGTGGAAAACAGTGTCTTGACTGGATAGTGTAAAACTAAAGATAAAAATAAGTATATCAATGCTATAATTAAGTCAGTACGTGTGTTTCTTTTAGTAACAGGGTTAGCAATTCTGAAAGTACTTTATATGCATGCACATGATTGAAAGTGAAAGTTGCTCAGTCGTGTCTGACTGTGTCCCCATGGACTATACAGTCTCCAGGCCCGAATACTGGAGTGGGTAGCTATTCCCTTCTCCAGCAGATCGTCCCAATCCAGGAATCCAACCGGGGTCTCCTGCATTGCAGGAAGATTCTTTACCAACTGAGCTATCAGGGAAGCCCATGCATGCATATAGAATTCAACAAATAAATAAATATGTAATAGAAATTATATTGTATTATGCAGGTTAGTATCCTTGTGTATATTTCCCAGCTCTGCCCACTGAGAAGGCTTAGAGCAATGACATCCCAGCAGGAAAAAAGCACACCTAGCATTAACATCACAGTTTCTGAACCCTATTCCCCAATAAAAGAAAACCTGGAGAAGTGGTTGATTCTAGGATGAGGGTAGGGAAAATACATATGAGCCTGGGATAATAGTGTGAAGCAAAAAGATGCTAAAAAAACTTTTGTAAAAGATAGGGCTAATCAAGAGCACAAACGCCAATCTGAAGAAGCTCCTAAAAAACCAAAACTGAAACAAGTTGAGTGAAAAAATTAAATAATACTAATATTGGATTTTGACCCATAGAATCAAATAAATATCCATAAGTCCATACTTGTGGATATAAATGACCAATTATCTAGATAGAAAGGAGAGAAAGAGGGCTCTTCCTTGCTGCTGCTGCTGCTGCTGCTAAGTCGCTTCAATCGTGTCCGACTCTGTGCGACCCCATAGATGGCAGCCCACTAGGCTCCCCCGTCCCTGGGATTCTCCAGGCAAGAACACTGAAGTGGGTTGCCATTTCCTTCTCCAACGCATGAAAGTGAAAAGCGAAAGTGAAGTCGCTCAGTCGTGTCCGACTCCTAGCAACCCCATGGATGCAGCCTTCCAGGCTCCTCCATCCATGGGATTTTCCAGGCAAGAGTACTGGAGTGGGGTGCCATTGCCTTCTCCACTTCCTTGCTTTAGAATTACAATTAATAAATGCTGAAGGATAGGCAAGAATGGAAAATCACTATTAAGTAAATACCATAGTAACGATTATACAGAACTGAGATCCTCTGATATATGCTCAAAACAGTGGATGAAAGTTTGACGAGAAACAAGACTTTCAGTCTCAAAGCCTTTCCTCCAAGATATTTGTTAACAAAAAGGAAAAACATTGTAATTGTCAAATAAAGAAACCCAGCAGAAACTAAATTAACCAAGCAATCAAGGTCAACATTATACCAGCAACAAAACAATGTGACATCATAAATCACATGCTATTAAGTGGGACACAACATTGTTTTTGTGGAATTCTTTCCAAAATTAGTTACCTCAATCCAACCATGGGAAAAGACCAGACACACCCAACTTGAGGGACACTTGGCAAAATAACTGCTCTATACGCTTCAAAAATGGCAAGGTCATAATGGTTAAAGAAGAACTGTTATAGATTTTAGGAGGCTATAGAGAAATAGCAAAATGTAATATGGGATCCTGAAGGACTGATATGGGATCCCAGAACAAACAACAAAACATTAATCAAAAAATTGGTAACATTAGAATATGGTCTTTAGTTACTAGTATTATACCAGTGTTAATTGCTTGGCTGTACTAATTGCACTATGTTTGTTTCCAAGGCAAACCATTCAATATCACAGTAATCCAAGTCTATGCCCCAGCCAGTAACGCTGAAAAAGCTGAAGTTGAACGGTTCTGTGAAGACCTACAAGACCTTTTAGAACTAACACCCAAAAAAGACGTCCTTTTCATTATAGGGGACTGGAATGCAAAAGCAGGAAGTCAAGAAACACCTGGAGTAACAGGCAAGTTTGGCCTTGGAACATGGAATGAAGCAGGGCAAAGACTAATAGAGTTTTGCCAAGAAAATGCACTGGTCATAACAAACACCCTATTCCAACAACACAAGAGAAGACTCGATACATGGACATCACCAGATGGTCAACACCGAAATCAGATTGATTATATTCTTTGCAGCCAAAGATGGAGAAGCTCTATACAGTCAGCAAAACAAGACCAGGAGCTGACTGTGGCTCAGACCATGAACTCCTTATTGCCAAATTCAGACTGAAATTGAAGAAAGTAGGGAAAACCACTAGACCATTCAAGCATGACCTAAATCAAATCCCTTATGATTATACAGTGGAAGTGAGAAATAGGTTTAAGGGCCTAGATCTGATAGATAGAGTGCCTGATGAACTATAGAATGAGGTTCGTGACACTGTACAGGAGACAGGGATCAAGACCATTGCCATAGAAAAGAAATGCAAAAAAGCAAAATGGCTGTCTAGGGAGGCCTTACAAATAGCTGTGAAAAGAAGAGAGCAAAAAGCAAAGGAGAAAAGGAAAGATATAAACATCTGAATGCAGAGTTCCAAAGAATAGCAAGAAGAGATAAGAAAGCCTTCTTCAGTGATCAATGCAAAGAAATAGAGGAAAACAACAGAATGGAAAAGACTAGGGATCTCTTCAAGAAAATCAGAGATACCAAAGGAACATTTCATGTAAAGATGAGCTCGATAAAGGACAGATATGGTATGGACCTAACAGAAGCAGAAGATATTAAGAGATGGCAAGAATACACAGAAGAACTGTACAAAAAACATCTTCATGACCCAGATAATCACGATGGTGTGATCACAGACCTAGAGTCAGACATCCTGGAATGTGAAGTCAAGTGGGCCTTAGAAAGCATCACTACAAACAAAGCTAGTGGAGATGATGGAATTCCAGTTGAGCTATTCCAAACCCTGAAAGACGATGCTGTGAAAGTGCTGCACTCAATATGCAAGCAAATTTGGAAAACTCAGCAGTGGCCACAGGACTGGAAAAGGTCAGTTTTCATTCCAATCTCAAAGAAAGGCAATGCCAAAGAATGCTCAAACTACCACACAATTGCACTCATCTCACACGCTAGTAAAGTAATGCTCAAAATTCTCCAAGCCAGGCTTCAGCAATATGTGAACTGTGAACTTCCTGATGTTCAAGCTGGTTTTAGAAAAGGCAGAGGTTTTAGAAAAACCAGAGATCAAATTGCCAACATCTGCTGGATCATGGAAAAAGCAAGAGAGTTCCAGAAAAACATCTATTTCTGCTTTATGGACTATGCCAAAGCCTTTGACTGTGTGGATCACAATAAACTGTGGAAAATTCTGAAAGAGATGGGAATACCAGAACACCTGATCTGCCTCTTGAGAAATCTGTATGCAGGTCAGGAAGCAACAGTTAGAACTGGACATGGAACAACAGACTGGTTCCAAATAGGAAAAGGAGTACATCAAGGCTGTATATTGTCACCCTGTTTATCTAACTTATATGCAGAGTACATCATGAGAAACGCTGGACTGGAAGAAACACAAGCTAGAATCAAGATTGCCAGGAGAAATCTCAATAACCTCAGATATGCAGATGACACCACCCTTATGGTAGAAAGTGAAGAGGAACTCAAAAGCCTCTTGATAAAAGTGAAAGTGGAGAGTGAAAAAGTTGGCTTAAAGCTCAACATTCAGAAAACGAAGATCATGGCATCCGGTCCCATCACTTCATGGGAAATAGATGGGGAAACAGTGGAAACAGTGTCAGACTTTTTCTGGGCTCCAAAATCACTACAGATGGTGACCGCAGCCGTGAAATTAAAAAGACGCTTACTCCTTGGAAGAAAATTATGACCAACCTAGATAGCGTATTCAAAAGCAGAGACATTACTTTGCCAACAAAGGTTCGTCTAGTCAAGGCTATGGTTTTTCCTGTGGTCATGTATGGATGTGAGAGTTGGACTGTGAAGAAGGCTGAGCGCCGAAGAATTGATGCTTTTGAACTGTGGTGTTGGAGAAGACTCTTGAGAGTCCCTTGGACTGCAAGGAGATCCAACCAGTCCATTCTGAAGGAGATGGGATTTCAGCCCCGGGATTTCTTTGGAAGGACTGATGCTAAAGCTGAAACTCCAGTACTTTGGCCACCTCATGCGAAGAGTTGACTCATTGGAAAAGACTCTGATGCTGGGAGGGATTGGGGGCAGGAGGAGAAGGGGATGACAGAGGATGAGATGGCTGGATGGCATCACTGACTCGATGGACATGAGTCTGAGTGAACTCCGGGAGTTGGTGATGGACAGGGAGGCCTGGCGTGCTGCAATTCATGGGGTCGCAAAGAGTTGGACACGACTGAGCGACTGATCTGATCTGATCTAAGTAAGATTTTAACACTGAGGGAGTCTAGGGCAGACATATAAGGAAACTCTCTGTACTAGTTTTATTACTTTTTTCTACATCTGTAATCAGTTCAAAATAATATCATATATGAAACGAGTCACCAGTTCAGATTCGATGCACGATACTGGATGCTCTGGGCTGGTGCACTGGGATGACCCAGAGGGATGGCATGGGGAGGGAGGAGGGAGGAGGGTTCAGGATGGGGAACACATGTATGCCTGAGGTGGATTCATTTTGATATACGACAGAACCAATACAATATTGTCAAGTTTAAGAATAAAATTAAATTAAAAAAAAATCAAAAGTGAAAAGTATTGTGTTTACTCCAACAGAATTGAAAATGCTTTTGAAGAAGTCATTCTCTTTTGAGGTTGAAGACCAAATTTGGTTGGGTGGGGGTACTATGTGAAAATAATATCAGGAAAACTACATTTGGTTAAAATTCCCACTTTTGGACAGTTATAACTTAAGAATCCATATCAACCAATCCTGTTCCTTGTATCAACACACTTATGGATTTTTATTCTTCAACTAAAATCCATCTAAATTTTCCAGTTCCTTTTCCCACAGACAGCATCTCAAGAAGCTTTTGTCATCTCTTAGCTGTTAACAACTCCAACTGCAAAAAGCCTCCAGTACATTTGATTTTCAGCCTAAAAGAACCCTGTGGCTAAGATGGACAACTCAAGCAGTTTATTTCACTTTTGTCTGCTGAGGTGTTGTATTTATTTGCTTTCTCACATCATGAAGAAGCCAGGTTATTATTTTTTTCTTTTTCTCTACTCCTCTATCCCATTCTCCCCTATTTAGCAGTGTCTGTCAGCAGAAGAGCTACCAAGAGGCAGCTCAGCAAGTTAATCAGTCAGGGCCCCAGCGCCCAGGAACTGTTTGTTACAACAGCAAAGGGAATGAAGCATATATAACGAAGCCTCCAAGCAACAGACTAATTAATACCTCTCTCTTCTTTGAAGAAAATGACCCAATATTGAACTCCAGTGAATTAGACAACATTTTAATTTACTATCTGCTGAAAGGATGGCTACTTTATAAAATGCATTGCTATTTATTCATTCTCTGATACCACTAGTAGTCGTTCAAATAGGACCCTCTGGCCAAGATCTTAAGAGACACACTACTAGGACAAGTCGCTATTTAATATGTGCCACATACTCAGGCCTCTTGTTTCTACCAAACGAGACGCCATATTTTTTTTTTTTTTTTTTTTTTTGGTGAGACGCCATATTGACAGGATGCTGTGCTTAGTGGGTGGGCACTGTCAGGAACTTTTACATGCCGCTTCCTACTTCCTGACCTCCACTTCTCCTCATGTTGCTTTTGGTAGAATGTTCGCAAAGATTTGCCTTCCAGACAATAATTTAGAAAATAGGCAGACGAGAAATACCCTCAGAAATAACAGGGGAGGAACTTCCCTGGCGGTCTAGAGGTTAAGACGTCACTTTCCATTTCAGGGGGTGTGATGCAATCCCTAGTCAGGGAGCTAGAATCCCACAAGCCTCGTGGCCAAAAAACCAAAACATAAACAATATTGTAACAAATTCAATGAAGAATTTAAAAATGATCCAGATTTAAAAAAAAAAAAAAAAAAAAACTCTTTAAAATAATGAAGTTCATAAAAAAGAAAAAGAAATAATGGGAGAAATCTCACTTGATAGTCAAACGGAAAACTGCTGAGGAATTAACCCAGAGCCAGTATGGCAAACTCCTAAGCCTCACTTTGTTGTCAGTCATAGGAATGTGAAAATCGTAAGACTTCTGAGCCTTTTCTCATCTGGGTACTAAGACATAGAGGCAGATGGCCTTTAGTAAATTTTCTGGCTCAAAATCATTCTGCCAACAGTCAAGTGTTCTTTGTGTTTTATTTGCCGGATCTAGCAAATAAAAATACAGGATATCTACAGCCCATGCAATATTGGGGATGTACCCTAAAAATCATTCCTCACTTAGTTGGAATTCAAATTTAACTGAATGTCTTGTATTTTGTTTAGCAACTCCCCTCCACCTTCTGAGAAATGATACATAACACTGAAATTTAACTTCCAGGCCTGAATTCTCCTACAAATCCACCAGTTTCTCACTGTGGGTCTTGAGCAGTTTCTTTAATGTATGTACTTCCCCATCTGTAAAATGAAATAATAAAAACAAAAACTTCCTTCTAGGGTTGTTGTGAAGAGGAACTCTAACAATCTCTTGAGTGCTTAGCATAGTACTATGCAGCCACAAAATGCTTGCCCTTATTATTGTAGTTACCTTATTATTGTTGTTCACACCGAATAAAATGTTGTTGAAAGAGCAAACAGGTCAGTAAGCAAAGTCTAGATTTTACCAGAAAGGTAGAAAATGTCTTTGCTAAGCAAGGTGGAAGGAGAAGTCTGCGAATAAATTGAGAATCCTTAAATTACATTGTAGGATTTTCCTGTAATCCCTTAATAATAATTACTGTCAGACTTCAGAATAAGGAATGCTTACCAAACTTCTTCGCAATGTTTTATACATTTCATTTTTCACTTCAGTTAGGAATAAAAGGCAGAAGAATTGGAGTGAAACAACTGAGATAAGCCGAAACAAAAATGAAGAAAAGGTATATATGTAAATTAAGAACACACTTATTACTAGCCCTTCAATAAATGAATTGACATTGACCTCTAGTAAACTATTTCTGTGTAGAGACTGGTTGACAATGCCTTTCCAAGATTACCTATGCCTGGATAACAGCCAATATTTAAGCCTTTCTCTTGAAGGGTCCTATCTGCCTCTTCCACCTTCATTTCCTCAAGAAGTTTCCTAAGAACCCATCAACACCAATACAAAGGCTGGAAAATAACATTTTCCTCTTGGCTGGATGCAAAAACCAGAGGAGCAGAAAGGTTCTCAATGAAAACTGTTTGAATCACTATCAACTCATTCTTTCTGCTGACTAGAGAGGTAAAAAAACACAAATAAAACTAGTTCTCAGTCTCCAGTTACACCAACAGTTTCCAAAGAACATTTCCTTTTTCCCAAGAGCCAGGATCAACACAAATGATTCATTTTCTTTATAACTAGTAGTAGTAGTGTTAGTCACTCAGTGTGTCTGACTCTTGGCGACCCCATGGACTATGGCCCGCCAGGCTCCTCTGTCCATGGGATTCTCCAGGCAAGAATACTAGAGTGGATTGCTATTCCCTTCTTCAAACTAGTAGTCATAGGGATCCATATTTGAGGGTGTTCCACAGACTCACATAAGTCCTTTTTTCTTATCTAGCCTCAAGAGATTAATTATTCCTGTCAACTCAAGTCTGTCTTCCTGTTAACAAATTCCAGTGGGGTTTTTTTCCTATTCAATCAGATAAACCCCAGATTCAAACACATTAAGGAAATTTATTTCCTGCTTTACATTGCCACCACCCCTAAAGAATATGTAGATCCCTGTAACATTTTCCTCTTCTCCCTGTAACTTCGTCAATAAGAGACTAGTCTGACAGCTTTGTCAGTTTCATAAGTACACACTGATATTTACTGTGGAGGATTTTCCCAATGATTAGAAGAGCTCTGTCCTAGTCAACCCATTCCCATTTTCAATAGCAGCTTTAAAAATGAACTTGATTTGGTCAAGCTGAGAGCTGAGTACATTAAAAGACAGCCTCTGCATATGTATGTGTGACCTCTCAGCACAGAGGCCCACACTCAATTTGGGCATATTCCCTTACCTAAAAATGAATGGCCCTTTAAAGCACTGAGAACAAAGATGTCCACATGAAAATATTTTATAAAACCTAAGTTCATCACCATAAAATTAGGGCTTTATTAGTATTATTTTGAGAAGAAATGGGAGGAAGTTATAAAAATATCTCTGAGGTTTGAAAGTTTCCAAAGAGGAAATATGATGAAGGAAAAATTATATTGTGGTATTGGAAAGACCCTACTCTATTACCTCAATAACCTCAGATATGAGGATGACACCACTCTTATGGCAGAAAGCAAAGAGGATCTAGAAAACCTCTTGATGAAGGTGAAAGAGGAGAGAGAAAGAGCTGGCTTAAAACTCAACATTCAAAAAATGAAGATCATGGCATCTGGTCCCATCAGTGCAGTTCAGTTCAGTCACTCAGTCGTATCCAACTCTGCAACCCATGGACCCTCTCCTTGCTATTCTCTGAAACTCTGCATTCAAATGGGTATATCTTTCCTATTCTCCTTTGCTTTTCTCTCTTCTTCTTTTCACAGCTATTTGTAAGCCTCCTCAGACAGCCATTTTGCTTTTTTGCATTTCTTTTTCCTGGGGATGGTCTTGATCCCTGTCTCCTGTACAATGTCATGAACTACCATGCATAGTTCATCAGGTACTCTGTCTATCAGATCTAGTCCTTTAAATCTGGTCCCATCACTTCATGACAAATACATAGGGAAACAATGGAAACAGTGACTGACTTTATTTTCTTGGGCTCCAAAATCACTGCAGATGGTGACTGCAGCCATGAAATAAAAAGAAGCTTGCTCCTTGGAAGAAAAGCTATGACCAACCTAGACAGTGTATTAAAAAGCAGAGACATTACTTTGCCAATAAAGGTCCATGTAGTCAAAGCTATGGTTTTTCCAGTAGTCATATATGGATGTGGGAGCCGGACCATAAAGAAGACTGAGTCCTGAAGAATTGATGCTTTTGAACTGTGGTGTTGGAGAAGACTCTTGAGAGTCCCTTGGACTGTGAGGAGATCAAACCAGTGAATCCTAGAAGAAATCAGTCCTGCATATTCATTGGAAGGACTGACGATGGAACTGAGGCTCCAATACTTTGGCCACCTGATGCAAAGAGCCGACTCATTAGAAAAGACCCTGATGCTGGGAAAGATTGAAGGCAGGAGGTGAATGGGATAACAGAGGACAAGATGGTTGGATGGCATCACTGACTCAATGAACATGAGTTTGAGCAAATTCCAGGAGATAGTGAAGGACAGTGATGCCTGGTGTTCTGCAGTCCATGGGGTCACAAAGAGTCAGATATGACTGAGCAGCTGAACAACAACTCTATTACTATTATTATATAGTCTGAGCCTCAGTTTCATCTATAAAATGCAAATAACCATGCCAAACTCAGTTTGTTGAGGTTTTCCTGGTAGTTCAGAGGTAAAGAATCCATCCGCCAAGCAGGAGATGTGGTTTTGATTCCTGGGTCGGGAAGATCCCCTGGAGAAGGAAAATTGCAACCCACTCCAGTATTCTTGCCTGGAGAATCCCATGGACAGAGCAGCCTGGTGACTTACAGTCCATGGCGTCGCAAAAGAGTGGAACATGACTTAGCAACTACACAACAACTCAGTTTGTTGTTTGATTAAGCATAATAGTGTATATAAGACCACCAAGCAATAGTGTCTGACAGTTAATAGATGTTCAATAAATGCTAATTCCATCATACCCTTTTCAGCATTCCCTTTTGAAATGTAAATGTAATTGAAGAAGCCACAATGTGACTCGTTATTATTTTCTAACATTTTCTTTATCAGTCTGGAAGGAACATGAACAAGGAAAAATAAGAAGCACATGGTAGGAAGGGATCAATAACTTGTGATGAGGAGAGATGAATCTTCCTGTCAGAATTCACTACAGAAAACACTAGAAGCCAAGTTTATTCTTAGGCCTAATTAAACTTGCAAAGTTTATCTTCTCTTTTCTCTCAGAATGGAATTCTTCACCCAAGACAGAATCTACTATTACTGTGAAAATGAATCATGAAGATAGATCTGGAAAAAATAAAAATAATCTAAGCAATGGAGAACCCTCTAAAGAATGTATGCCTCTTTCTCAACCCTGGGTGACAAATTACAGAATCAGAAGCACAGAGGTGGGATCTCATATGAACACTTCTTAAAGGTTCCGCAGATGACTCTGGTGCCTGACGAGGTTAGATCACCACATTGATGCAGTGCGAGCTTGTGCCTGAAAGGTAAGAGCTCTTAATCAGAGAGCTGAACAAAATTAGTATGCACTGAAACAGTAACTGAAATAAAGTAGAAAACCTGTAATAGAAGAGCCTGTGACAAGTTCCCCCAGAGGATTAGATAACCATGGGATCTCTTCCCTTAAAGAAAAAAAAAATCTACGTGGAAAAGAGTCTTGTCTATTATATTAAGGTTTTTCCCTACCTGGCCCCACTCTCAACCTCATGCCCTGAAATAGCAAGCAGTTAATGCACGACCCAGTTTATCTCATCAGGAAGTACATTCAGTAAAACTGTCCAATGTCATCAAAACTGTATGGAATATACACCTAGACTCAAAATTTACCTTGGCTCCTTAACAAGGTTCTGAAACACAGTGAAATTTAATGTGGGTAGATGGAAGGAAAAAGCTGGTAGATGAAAGAGGAGGGCAGTGAGTTTGTCAGAGAAACCCTGAGAAAAGACTTTGAAGGAGAGTGAAGGTTGTTAGCTCTAATTCATAAGGACCTGGTAATCCAGAGAGTTCTAAAGACTGGCTTGGTGTGGTGTTTAATCAAGAGGAAAATGCCATGATAAGAGGCAGGAAGGACAGAATACAGGAGGTGGTGCCGAATGCTGGAAGAAGGAAAACTGCAACTGACCAGACCAGAAATGGAAAATCCCTGAGCTAAAGCTCTGTCAGGGGCCTGGGAGTGAGGGGAAGATGGCATGTTTAGAGGCAAATTATGACAAAAGTTAATCTAAAATCATTTAAAGACTAGTTTTGATTCCTTAATTGAGAGATGACAACATTGTCCTGGGATTGGGTGAAAGTCATAGAAAGCTTGTTGTTCAGTCAGTAAGTCGTGTCCAACTCTTTGCAACCCCATGAACTGCAGCACACCAGGCTTCCCTGTCCTCCACTATCTCCTGGAGTTTGCTCAAATTCATGTCCATTGAGTTGGTGATGCTATCTTATCTTCTCATTTTCTGCTATCCCCTTCTCCCTTTGCCTTCTATCTTTCCCAGCATTAGGGTCTTGAAACTTTATCTTCATTATATTCCACTCAAACCAATGAACAGAGGACCCAAATTTTGGAGGAAAATGGTACACTTTGTACAGTTGAAAGATTTCCAGCAAAAGAGAAAAACTTAAAGTTCACTTACTTACAATCATTATCAGTCTGTGTCTTTTTCCTCTACAGAACTCTAAACTTCTTATGGCTTTTGTATCTTTCTTGGTGCCTAGTGAAATGTCTGCCTAGAGTATCTTGAATTTAATTTGATTATATATCATAATTTTATCAGAAGCCATCTGGTCTGAGTTAAGTCATATAAAACTAGGTTGAAATCAGCTTCATCACTTATTAACTGAATGACACTGAATAAATTAATTATCCTCTAAACTCAGCTTCCTCATCTATAAGATCCAATTATTGAAAAGATTAAAAGAGATAATATGTATAAAGTACTTACCACAGTGCCTAGAAAATTACAAGCATTTAACAAATGCTAGTTCCCACTATTTTTATCATTGAGCTCTTTATTTTTGCTTCTCACACACACAATCCATGGTATCAAATTCCACATACATCGGTCAGCCAGAAACCCAAGTAAATCAATGAATAAGAAAAGAACACTAATCAATCTTCCAATTTTTCTGTTCTGACAAGATCCTGGCAACTGGGAGTGAGGGGGAAAAAAATCTGCTGAAAAGATGCATCAACTCTATTATCAAAACAGAGTCAGATGATGTCACAGTTAGCAGAAGTCTTTACAAATGAAGATGATTCTACTAATAATATTAAATACAGTGCTATTTCATTCAATCTTCTGCAAAGACTCAAGCAAAAAAAAAAAAAAAAGGGAAAATACTCCCCCTAAAAACAACTGAGACATCTTGGCTTTTGAAGAAATGTAGAAAACAGAAAACATAGCTTTAGTTGTCAAAAAGCAGACAATGTTTGATCAGAACCAGAAAGAAAATTAATAAACTAATTAATAACATTCTTCTGGCCCAAAGACAACACTGTTCTTACAATGTCTGCTTATAATTGAAAATGAAATTATTTGATAGTTTAAGAAGTTATGCATTCAGAGAAGATGACTCTCTGGGGAGAAGTGGAAGCAATCATCTTAATATATTTTGGGCAGACTCAAGAAAATATTGGAACTTTAGACTGAGACCTAGATTTGGCTGTGTTCTAGAACAAAAAAGTTATTTGTGCATGATACTTCTCAGATACATATTTAGAAAGGAATTGAATTGAACTGAAATATGCAAATGGCATCAGGCTATGTCACTTCCAAGGAAATGTTAAAACCCAAACTATTACTATTTTGAAAATAGCACCATTTAATTTTCTTCTTTATCTGCCTCTCCCACTTTCTATAGATTTTGAGGGATATTCTGGATCTATCCCGCTAAAACTGGTTTCAGTTCAGTTCAGTTCAGTCACTCAGTCATGTCCGACTCTTTGCGACCCCATGAATCGCAGCATGCCAGGCCTCCCTGTCCATCACCAACTCCCGGAGTTCACTCAAACTCAAGTCCATTGAGTCGGTGATGCCATCCAGCCATCTCATCCTCTGTCATACCCTTCTCCTCCTGCCCCCAATCCCTCCCAGCATCAGAGTCTTTTCCAATGAGTCAACTCTTCGCGTGAGGTGGCCAAAGTACTGGAGCTTCAGCTTCAACATCAGTCCTTCCAATGAACACTCAGGACTGATCTCCTTTAAGATGGACTGGTTGGATCTTCTTGCAGTCCAAGGGACTCTCAAGAGTCTTCTCCAACACCGCAGTTCAAAAGCATCAGTTCGGTGCTCAGCTTTCTTCCCCGTCCAACTCTCACAACCATACATGACTACTGGAAAAACCATCGCCTTGACTAGATGGACCTTTGTTGGCAAAGTAATGTCTCTGCTTTTGAAAAACTGGTTTAGCAATACTTAAAATTCAGCAAAGAACACTCCCACCTCCAGGATATACCTTCTTCATCATTATGGATGACTGGCATATAAAAAAATATGATGCCTAGAATTGGGGTCAGTTCTTCTCTTGCGAATATTCACACATCAAACAATTCTCCTTCCTCATTTTCATAAAGACTGTTCTGACCATATTATCATAGCTAAAGGACAAAGCATATCACTCTCAAAACTCAATTGATCTTAGTTATCTAAGTCTTACTCTACATGAAGTAATGGAAATTCTTTCTCTGTGTAAAAGGGTTAAGCTTAGAGGGAAAAAAGAGAAAGATTTTCTGGTTCATTCTAAATAGGCTTTGGAGAAAGAATCGCTAAGTGCAAAACACATCACCTCCCGCATTTCATTGATCAAAGCATTTTGTAAAACAAGCAAATGCAGAATTTTGAGAGGCATTTCAAGGCTTGTCTTTGGGAAGTTAATTCCCTTTGCTAATTTATCATTGATTTCCATTGTCTTTTCCTCTCTTATGCCATCACCACATATAAGAGAATATAACAAGATTCTCATTTGTCTAAAACTTAGCTTGAATTGTTCACAAGGTGGATACTCATGGGGGCTGTAAAAGGCAGGATGTGTGCATTCATTCAGATCCAACTAACACCATGGCATCTCTCCTATGTGCTGGGCTCAGGTTAAGTAGGATGGTGCTGGCACTGCCCAGGGCCCTCTGAACACCATACTGCAGGTGCTTCCTGACATGTTTCAGACTCTGCAAATCCCAAGATACATACTTTAGAATGTTCTGATCACAAGCTGTCTATCAGAAAGCACATTAATAGAGTCCCAGGAGCCTACAGGAAATCACTGTTCCCAGGCTGCTACTTCTTTGCTACGTGTCGTTTTTGCTTGGACATCCACTGGTTGCACACAGTAGACCCCTGCTCCCCCATCAGAGGAGGATGATCCCACTCTGCTATAGCTTCTCATTCATCCATTCTGGGTTTAAAGATTCTTCCAGATCCACTATAGAGGAATTTAACTCCCCAAAGGCCCCAACTACAAATAGAAAAGCTTCCTTGCTGATACCACATACCCCTTTCCCCCTTTCCCAGTTCTTATACTCAATACCCCCTCCTCCTTCCAAATTCTGCAGGCTAAAAGTAGGAATAATATAGTTCACTTATAAAATACTAATTCTGACTATAATTTTTGATTATATAAAAATATCCATCCTAATCAGAGTGCTTTTCAACCTTATAATAATAAGTAGAACACTAATATCTATAAAGACTTACCATATATTTGGTAATGAATATTACATTTTCTCCTCTAAACAACCTTACAAGGCAGGTACCAGGGTCAGGAAAATTAAGGTTTGCATAGGTTAAGTGACTTGGTCAAGGCCAAATAGCAAGGGATAAGAGACAATAATCAAACCAGGTCTGTTCAGATGCCAAAGCCCAGCTTTCAATATGTTCCCATGCTGCTTCATAAGGTCAAAATGTGGGATGCAAAGCAAAAATTAGATTACAGCACTAGGCATTTGTTGAATATAAATCGTTTCTTTTCAAGCTTTACGGAAAACAAACTGGAAGAAATATTTTATTCCAAGACTGCCACTGTAGAATAGTGGAAGTAGCCTAAACTTTTGATTTGTACTACTGTGAGTAAAACTTACCGTAGTTTATGTTTAAATGAATGCTGGGAATGGACTAGAATAGAACGTACCTTAATTGATTTATGGATACTGTGTTTCTTAATAACTCACAGTTAGCAATTTCCAATTTTAACCAATCCCCTTCAATAAGAGCTTTCTCAAAACACTTAACATCATTTTCTTTGAATACCTGTGGTTAGAGCAAATGTTGCCCACCACGATAACCTGATCAGCTAAGCCTCCAGAAAGTGTTTTACTCCTCCTGCCCATGCATTTGGTCTGCCCAGTGGTTCGCCCTGTAGGTCAGACTGTTTCATCACATTGTTCCTGTGTACTCTCCCCCTACACTGAGTTTTATGCTCCATATTCAAGATGGTTATATTGTCCAGTGACTCAATCCTATAGTCATTTCCCCATTCGTGAAAACCGTAAACATCTCTGACCTTGACTTCTCTTCTGATATATCACTTTCTAACCTTTGTAAACATACATATATAATTACATATGTCTATGTGAATAACTTATTCAACTCTTCTGCATGGAAACCAATTAACTCACTCAGAGTTTGGTTTTGGTTTCTGTGTTAAGGCCAGATAGACTCAGTTTAGGAAGATTTTTGCTTGGCCTGTAGTACAATGGCAGTGACAAAAATAACACTCTGTATTATCAATTCACCCTATTTTTACTAGCTTCAAAGGACTATTTCATTTTTACATTCCTGATGCCATTGAGTCACTGGTCTATTTTCATTTATAACATGAGTATTACTACTTTCTTAGCATAGTAATTTCTACAACTCATGCAATTAATAAATATGATTGAATCTGAATTTTTTAAAATAGAGATCACTATAAAGAGGAGCTGTTTGTACCAAATATAGTCCAAAAACATGAACACTACCAGATAACTTACCAGAAAGCACTTACTAAGCATTTATTTTGTTAATTAGGCATCTCTGTCCTTAGAGTTTCTATGTTGAGACATCATCTAGATCAGAGCTGCTCAATAGAAATAGGATGTGATGCAAGTAAAATATGTAATTTAAAATTTTCTAGTAGACACAATTAAGAAGGTAAAAAGAAACAGGTGAGATTAATGTATTATAACACTAAACTATTCATATGAATTTTATTAAACCCAATGTATGTGAAATATTGGGCTTCCCAGATGGCGCTATTCGTAAATAACCCACCTGCCAATGCAGGAGACATAAGATATGCAGGTTCCATCCCTGGGTGGGGAAGATTCCTGGAGAAGAGTATGGCAAGCTGCTCCAGTATTCTTGCCTGGAGAATCCCATGAACAGAGGAGCCTGGCAGGTTGCAGTTCATAGGGTTGCAAAGAGCCGGACATGATTGAAGCAACTTAGCATGCACATATGTGAAACATTATCATTTCAATATGAAATCATATAAAAACTATTGAGATATTTAACATTATTTTATATTAAGCTTTCCAAATCTGGTGTGTATATATTTACACTTACAGTGAGTTCAGACTAGCACCTTTCAAGTATTTGGTGCCGCATATGGCCAGTGGCTATTGTATTGCACTGCACAGGTCCAGATCTGTGGTTTGCAACCTCATTGCTCACTTGTGGAGTTTCTATACATTTTTATTCTCAGGCTACTCCCCTCCCAAGCCAATTAACTCAGAATATCTGTGAGTAAGACACAAACATCAATATTTTTTAAAGTTCCCGGGTGACTGCAATGAGTAGCCAAAATTGACAACCACTTGTCAAAGACAATATGGAGGTTGGACATGAATGTCCTCATTCATTCATTTAAATGTCATGAGGGGCAATGGTGAGTGACATCAAGGAGCTCATAATTTGTGTGTGTGTGAGAAACACACTAAAACAAATATCCACAATGCTGTGATAATCACATAAATAAAAATGTAAACAAAATATACAATAGGATAGTAAAGAAAGAGCAACAATGCCTGATGAAAACCTATTCCTCATGCATTAGCTGGTAGATTGGTAAATGTCATCAGATCGGAGTAGAGTATCTTTTGAAAGAGACAATAGATTTTTGAAAGGTATTTTAGTTGGTGCTATAAAAGCCTCCTTCATCAGAACCTAACTAATTCAGATTTTATAATTTCTGATAGACACTGAGGAAGAATATACTTCTGCCCTACATTTGGGGAGAAAACAAAAATGTTTTCTACGAAAAAGAAGATTTTAACAGATCATTTAAAATTATCAATACTTTACTGAAACAAATAAAAAACAACTGACATATTCACAAGTGAAGCTCTCTGAATCTAAATCAGTTTACCACACTATATGGATTAAAATGTCATCAAAGTTATTCAGTTATATTTTTTAAAGAAAAGCATAGTAATTTAGACTTATTCCAAATGTATCAGTTTTTTGTGATATGAATACAAATTCTCTTGAATATGTTCTTCTACTATCGAATATACTTTCTAGTACGATAAATTTTTGAGGACATTTTCCATCATAGAGTCTACTGTGGTTGCAAAATAAAACTATGCCTCTTGCACACACCCTACTTTTTAAGCTTTTTGTTTTCTTTTTCTGACTAATATATCCCTGGGGCTTCCCTGGTGGCTCAGATAGTAAACAATCTGCCTGCAATGCAGGTTCAATCCCTGAATCAGGAAGGAAGATCCCCTGGAGAGGTGCATGGCATCCCAATCCAGTATTCTTGCCTGGAAAATCCCATGGACAGAGGAGCCTGGTGGGCTACGGTCCATGGGGTTGCAAAGAGTCAGACACGACTGAAGCAACACAGCACAGAATACATCCTTATTCCTTTATTTGCTCAAAGATGAGCTCAGAATGTTTTTCCTTTCTGAAACCATCACTGACTATCCCCACACACAATCCCATGACCCTCTGTGTCTTCTGGTATGCTGTGGACAAGCTTCTCATGACACTTGTATATATCAACAAATAAGCACAAAACTGAATGATTCCTGTTTGAAAGATTATGAGCTGCTTGAGGGCAATTCATGTCTTTTCATCTTCCTGTCTCTAGCCACCAGCATAATGTGTGACACTTGGTAAGTAATCAAAGATATTACTCAAGTTAGATTAAAACACGGAAAACAGTGCCTTGTGAAACCAAAGCAAGAGCCAAAAATATACTTCCACAAGAATAATGGAAAAGATTTATACACCGAGTAAGGAAGTACAGAGATTTCTTAAAACTGTTAGTGATTATGTCACCTTAAAAGTAAAAGGAAACAACAAAAGGTGTCAGCTTGTGCTCTGAAAATTTTCCTACAAATAATATGATGATTATCTTCCCTTGAAAGAGAGAAACATATATATCATGATTTCTACACTGAGGGTTTAGGGAGTGGACGTGTTTTGTTCTAATAGCAAAATAATTGGAGAGACTATTGTACTGGTCAGCATGACCCAGCCGGAAAACTTTTGATTTAGTAAACTTGTCTTCCTAAGTAAAACAAAGCTAATTGGACCAATAGAAACAATAACATGCTGCTCAAGGCTCTCCCCAGATCATCAGAAAAAAATGTCAATGAGAAAGAAAATTGCTTTTGAGAGAAACAAACCAGTGTGACTGCTTAGCTCTGAAAAACAAGAGGACAAGGGTGGAGACAGAGAAAGCACTCATGGTTCAGACTGGGGCTGTTGGGTTTGCATCGTCATGTGTTAATGTCACATCTAGGGCCCAACCCTACTACGTCAAGCTCCCCAGAGCAGAAATAAGTAAGGGCTTACACATCCTTGCTCCATAAGTCTCCCTCACACAATATCTGTTATTGCGCTCACTCATCCTGAGACACAAAATGCCTGGACCATCTTACCTTGGGGCCACACATAAGATGAGTTTCTGGTAGTTATTGTCACTGCTTCATTTTTTCACATATATTTATTTCATAAATATGCAAAAAATAACTCAGATAATTCTCCAAATTCAATGGTCTTATTTTGATCTCTGCCAGATTAAGAATTCCACAAGCTAAGCAGATGACACCACCCTTATGGCAGAAAGTGAAGAGGAACTAAAAAGCCTCTTGATGAAAGTGAAAGAGGAGAGTGAAAAGGTTGGCTTAAAGCTCAAAATTCAGAAAACGAAGATCATGGTATCTGGTCCCATCACTTCATGGGAAATAGATGCGGAAACAGTGGAAACAGTGTCAGACTTTATTTTGAGGGGCTCCAAAATCACTGCAGACAGTGACTGCAGCCATGAAATTAAAAGACGATTATTCCTTGGAAGGAAAGTTATGACCAACCTAGATAGCATATTCAAAAGCAGAGATATTACTTTGCCAACAAAGGTTCATCTAGTCAAGGCTATGGTTTTTCCTGTGGTCATGTATGGATGTGAGAGTTGGACTGAGAAGAAGGCTGAGTGCCGAAGAATGGATGCTTTTGAACTGTGGTGTTGGAGAAGACTCTTGCGAGTCCCTTGGACTGCAAGGAGATCCAACCAGTCCATTCTGAAGGAGATCAGCCCTGGGATTTCTTTGGAGGGAATGATGCTAAAGCTGAAACTGCAGTACTTTGGCCACCTCATGCGAAGAGTTGACTCATTGGAAAAGACTCTGATGCTGGGAGGGATTGGGGGCAGGAGGAGAAGGGGACGACAGAGGATGAGATGGCTGGATGGCATCACTGACTCAATGGACGTGAGTCTGAGTGAACTCCAGGAGTTGGTGATGGACAGGGAGGCCTGGTGTGCTGCGATTCATAGGGTCACGAAGAGTCGGACATGACTGAGCGACTGAACTGAACTGAACTGAACTGAAGGTTATCTTAAATCCACTCTCCTTGGGAAAAAAAATACAGAAATTTTAGGTACATTATATGGGCCTCGCTTCTTCACCTTTGTCTCTCTTTAGACTATTCTGTCCCTTTTGCCCTCAAATACAAACATGTCCCTAAAAATGCCTGAAAGCATTGTAAAATGGTCAATTACATAAAACAGCAGCCTTCACATTTAAAAACTTACAGTATTTCATATACTATTTCTGTAATCCTATTTGTCAAGTTTTAAATAGGTCCAAAATTCATATGTTGTCCTAAAAAGCTTTGAGAGAATAGCCCTCTCTTCAAAGAGTAGACTACTATTAATATACAACTGGTCAAGTTTAAACTAATAAACCATAATCAAGCAAAAATCGGTCTTATTTGGCACTCATAAGAAATCCCACTCATGTGTGTGAATTATTCATGCATAGTTAAATGTGCACCTATAAATGCACAGGATATATATACAGATTTCAATGTGTTCTCTGATTTCAGTTTATGAAATGTCTTATAGATACACATTGGTCTTGGAGAAACTACCACTTTGATATCCATTAGATGTGATATATGAGTTTACCACTGTACCATCATGGTAACATAATGCCATGGTCTAAGATTTATCAGAATTCCCTGGTGGCCCAGACAGTAAAGCATCTGCCTACAATGTGGGAGACCCGGGTTCAATCCCTGGGTCAGGAATATCTCCTGGAGAAGGAAATGGCAACCAACTCCAGTATTCTTGCCTGGAAAATCCCATGGATGGAGAAGCCTGTTAGGCTACAGTCCATGGGGTCACAAAGAGTTGGACACAACTGAGCGACTTCACTTTATTTTCACTTTCAAGATTTATCTATTAGACAACTCAAAAGTATGTAAATACTCTAGCAATGAAAATAAAATTGTGAAGCTCTTAAATCATGGTCAGTGAAGTATGTCTATATCAGTCATAATCTAATCAATCCTCCACCTCCATCAAGTTTTAGCTACATTGACATCCAAACCCACTTACCACTTTGGGGTCTTCTTTGCATACTTGCTGTAAGAATGACAAACTGCTTAAACTGGTTGACTGCTATTGCAAGGTCAAGCAAAAGCCAAACACTGAAACCCAAACCAATGATTATATCTATGCTGCTGCTAAGTCGCTTCAGTCGTGTCCGACTCTGTGCGACCCCATAGACGGCAGCCCACCAGGCTTCCCCATCCCTGGGATTCTCCAGGCAAGAACACTGGAGTGGGTTGCCATTTCCTCCTCCAATGCATGAAAGTGAAAAGTGAAAGTGAAGTCGCTCAGTCATGTCCCACTCTAGCGACCCCATGGACTGCAGCCTACCAGGCTCCTCCGTCCATGGGATTTTCTAGGCAAAAGTACTGGAGTGGGGTGCCATTGCCTTCTCTGGATTATATCTATAGATGCCTAAATTAACAATCAGACAAGACTATACATTAAATGGTTAAACTCCATACTCCTGGCATTCTACTATTTACTCAGTCCAGGAAGCCAGAAGCATGGAACTAAACATTTGTACTATGTTGAAGTTTCTCCCACAGAAATTCTCACAGAATTGTAGGAGAAAATTTCCTAAAATGTTTTCCTAATTGCACAGATTGAGGAAACCATTTCATTCAATGGCTCAATCCTCTTGAGCCTTAGTGGATAACAATAAATGTCTCTAAATAAATTATGTGATTCATGCTAAATGTATGTTGGTCTTGTCATGGCAAGTTGTGGAAGGTGGTCGCATGAAAGTAGCCAAAACCAGCCAACAAGATAGAGATTGTGGCCAGGGACCATTTTATATAGACAGGGACTGGGTGGTAACAGTGCTAAAAACAAATAGCCAAACAAAGAGTAGGAATGTTCAGCCACTGTGAAGTTAGAAAGATCCCAGCCAGGAGAAGGACATTGGATCTCACTGTCCCCCCACCCCTTTAACTCTCCCCCAAAGCCCCTCAATAAAATGGCTTGATTCCCTCTGCACCCCCCCTCCAAAACAAAAGACTAGGAAAAAATCCATAATAATAAAGAGAAACACATGTTGAACGCTTAATCTGTGTGTAGACTTTGATAAGCATCTGAAACATATTATTCTACTCTATTTTCATCAGCATTCATTCATTCAAAAAAAGAAGCAAAACACACACGCATCACTGGATATAAAATAGATGAGGAAATGGAGATCCACAGAGGAGTTACTCCAGATCTTAAAATTACTGAATCGCTGATGGGGGCCTCAAAGCAGGCAGATACACTTAACTGGAACACTTAGCAGATGCACTTCACCAACTCACCCTCCCCCATGAGTCAATGAACAGGACTGATTTCCAAGAGGCTGGCCAAACCTTCATGGTAGGCAAGGTTCAAGGCTGGGACAGGTGGTCTGTGCACCCCAGTACTGAAGTTCAAGCTGGACAGGAGCACAGGCAACTACAGAACAGGGTATGTAGGACAGGAGTGGAGAGATACACTCAAGGCAGGAAGACACAAGAGGAAACTGCTCTTGGGTAGAAATCAGGGCCCATTTTGAGATTCAAGCCCCACATCAGAGAAAAGTTAGAAACAGATGCCAAGAAGGGAGTATTTCAGGATTTGCAACAAGACGCTGGACCCTTCTGCCCTATTTATAAGGTACAAATCTGGGCTTCCCTGGTGGCTCAGACAGTAAAGAATCTGCCTGCAATGCAGGAGACCAGGGAAGATGGGTTGGGAAGATCCCCCAGAGAAGGGAATGGCAACCCACTCCAGTATTCTTGACTGGAGAATTCCATGGACAAAGGAGCCTGGTGAAATACAGTCCATGGGGTTGCAAAGAGTTGGACACAACTGAGCAAGTAACACTTTTGGCTTTTCAATTTGTGCTAACAAGTGTGTACAAGCCTATGCAGGCAGAGACAGCCTGCCCATGACTGCAGCCAAACCCCAGGTCTTCTAGGCTGAAGACCACTCATGCTTCTAAAATCTTCACTTTCAAGTTCCAAATGCTATGCTTTCCTCTTTTCCAATTATCACTATCTTCATCCCCATACACATCTATTAGAAAAAAGCAACAATAAGACATCTACTTAGTTCAGTCATCTGGGAAATGCTACGGATAATACAGTACTGTGGGTCAAATAACGCATTCAAAAACCAGTCAATTTAGTGGAAAAAAGAACAATCAAATTGCTTATTTTGCATCATGCAGAGCAAAAAAATTACAACTTGAATGTTGTGCTTTTCAAATAGTTGTACTGATGTTGGGTAGACATAATCACATTCACCAGGCATCTCTGCACTTTGGTGCTTTGGTATATTATTTTTTAAACTGTCTTTTTTTTTTCTTGGAATCAAATATATTTATCCTTTGGGGATGCTTAATTCCTTAATGTCAATCAATTTTTTTTTCACTAAAGCAAGCAAGTTCTCTGTTTTGCAGCTAAATTCTTAATCAGCTTTTGTTCAGAAACTGTTTATTTCTGTCTGCATTACAAATGCTAGATTTAACCAATCTATCAACTCAGGATAATATAAGGAAGGATCTTGTCAGTTTGTCCTTTCCTCTCAGGAACACAGATACTGTATCTGCACTTTTTTAGAAAGGAAATAATAGGATTAGACTAAGATGGAGAACAAGAGGAGGTCAGACCCAAGAAAAGTATGTGGTCCTTTTAGAACTTTCCCATGTAACATGGGGAATTGTAATCCATTTGTGCTAAATGCTTTGACTATGCTCATTATGCAAAAAACATTAAAGCCTCGTATATTTTGTTACCATAGTTCTGCCTACTGGGAACTATAATTAAAGCACATTTGAGCAAATGCAATTTTATTTGTTATTAAGCGACTAAAAGCTTAGTCAACCTTGCAAATATGACATTATTTTAGGATTACAATATGAGCCAGCCAGCTAGCCAATAAACTTTATTAGGTCCTATCTTTATTAGCAATGCCTCTTATTCCTATTGTGGGAGACCCCTGTGCTATGTAACAGTTGTTCTCAAACTTTAGAAAGTCTCAGCATAGCCTGCAGGACTTGTTAAAATATCTGAGCCTTGCTTTCAGGGTTTCCTTACAACTGGGTTAGGGCCCTAAAACTTGCATTTCTAATATATCCCTAGGAGACACTGATGCCTCTGGTCTGTAGATCACACTTGAATGCTATATAATATACTGGTTAGAACTTTGGAGTCAATCCACCTGGGTTCATATTCTACTTTTCCAGTATTTATACATCCTTGGGCAAGTGACCTCATCTCTCTAAGTCTCAGTTTCTTAATTCATTTACTGGGGACAATAATATTTATCCAAAAGGTTAAGATCCTGCAAGCCACCAGGTATGGCCAAAAAAAAAAAACAAAAACCCAAATCAAAACAAACCTAATTTTGTATAAATTTATGGTGATTACAGTTTCCCTTCACTATAGGAATTCTGATTGAAGGCAGGAGTAACATATAACTTCCCTCACTTTAACACTAATGCCCTCACCCACAGGAAATGCATCCATTCTGTAACACAACATAGAACAGGGCAATACCTTCTGACATTTTTATTTGGGAGCTCAAGATATCTAATAACTTCAGTCAGTGGTCTCTGGTAATCTCCATGCACATGGGTTAATGACAAGAAAATAAAATAACATTCATTTTAGTTTCTAAAAATTCTAAGAATGTAAATCTTTAATGAAATGTTGGAATAAAATAAATCACAGCTGTATTTGCAATTCTCCAACTATTAAAATTTCATTTTAACTGTTTATCTTTTGACTACCCAGTTTCTCCTTTAATGATGAAACTGATAACAAATACTCAAACCAAGTAGAAAAAAAAAAAAAAAAAAATAAGATACTAGGAAGGTAGTATCAGGAACATTTTTTGAGGGTCCAAATAGTGACAAACTGTAGCAATAATAATTAAAATTTCAAAATACACCAGTATAAATGACTATCTCATTTTCTCTCTGTCTTAGGAACACACGCACACAAACACAAACTACCAATGAAATCTATACTTCCAAAAAAATCCTTTGTACCTTGGAAACCTCTTTTGGTTCTGGCTCATATTAAATTCCTTTCTATAGCTGTATATTAAAGGTTTACCATAATGATGATTTTTTAAATTGTGGTATTTAAAATTTTTCATGTTTCTAATTACAGCATAAGAAACACAAGATATCATGAAATTTAACAAAAATGTCTACATAATTTAAATGACTACATGTGTAGAATATAATTTAATATAAAACTCAGTCACTTGAATAATGATATCTTAGACACAGTCACACTGGTCATAGAGAACATCTGTCAGCTTAGGTGAAAGATAGGTAGCAATATCTTACAGAAAATTCATTACTGTTTATCACTCTAATGACAGAAAGTGAAGAACTAAAGAGCCTCTTGATGAGGAAAATGGTAAAGTGAAAAAAGTTGGCTTGAAACTCAACATTCAAAAAAAACTAAGATCATGGCATCCAGTCCCTTCACTTCATGGCAAATAGCAGGGGAAAAAGTAGAAACAGTAATAGATTTTATTTTCTTGGGCTCCAAAATCACTGCAGACAGTGACTGCTGCCATGAAATTAAAAGACATTTGCTTCTTGGAAGGAAAGCTATGACAAACCTAGACAGCATACTACAAAGCCAAGACATCACTTTGCCAACAAAGGTCCATCTAGTCAGAGCTATGGTTTTTCCAATAGCCATATACGAATGTGAGAGTTGGACCATAAAGAAGGCTGAGCACCAAAGAATTGATGCTTTTGAACTGTGGTGCTGGAGAAGACTCTTGAGAGTCCCTTGGACTGCAAGGAGCTCAAACCAGTCAATCTTAAAGGAAATCAACCCTGAATATTCATTGGAAGTATTGATGCTGAAGCTTAAGCTCCAACACTTTGGCAACCTCATTGAAAAAGACCCTGATGCTGGGAAAGACTGAAGGCAAGAGAAGAGGGCAGGAGAGGATGAGATGGTTAGACAGAATCACCAACTCAGTGGACATGAATTTGAGCAAATTCCAGGAGATAGTGAAGGACAGGGGAGCCTGGCATGCTGCAGTCCATGGGGTTGCAAAGAGTTGGACACAACTTAGCAACTGAATAACAACAAATAGAGGACAGTATTTGTTCAGTTGATTCT
Source organism: Bos indicus (assembly GCF_029378745.1). NCBI lineage: Eukaryota > Metazoa > Chordata > Mammalia > Artiodactyla > Bovidae > Bos > Bos indicus. Next base: position 91,589,971 of record NC_091763.1, read on the forward strand.
ATCTCTAATGGTTTACTTGCACAATGAATGCAACTTCACTCTTATTTTCCACAGAAAAAAACAAAGACTGGTCTTGTAATTCTTCAATTCCATCCATCACTGTAATATCCAACTCATTCATTTGTATATACCTTTCCACAAGGGTTTATCTTCATTAAAGAATTCCTTGTGCATTTTATCTATTTTGATCAAAATCTGTATAAACACAGTTTCATGATATCAATGTATATGATGATTTTTACTATTTTCAGTTCTTTGGAAGACTTAAGAAAAACCTCAAGAAATAAGCATTAGCAGAGTTTTGAAGATTCTGATTTGTTTCAACAAAAACATCAATTATTTCAAGTCCTTTGCTGATTAGAAAGTAGTGGATCTCATGCAACAATCAAAGCATTTTGATCTTATGTTTTGTACTCCCATACAATGCCTTATTATTTCCAATAATTATCTGAAGTTTTGACTTTTTCCAATATCCTTCTCTCAGTCTTGTGTGTCTGTTAGGGAATCAAAAGGTTTGCTTGCCTAAGAAGAAATATGCTAAAAAGAGAATGAGACAAAAATTTCAGAAGGAAAGGATAATAGGCAAATGCCCTTTCCTTGTTATAATTCTTGGGATTATAGTAAATGTAAAGACCTAACACACATCACCTTCAGTGAAACCTTCAGAAGATCTTTTAACTTATCTTTGTGGACAAAATGGAGTAAGAAGAAGCTAAGTGCATGAATATTAAAACAGATTTGTCACAGTTTCAACAATAAAACCCAGAGGGTGTGAACCTAGTTCTAGGTTTCCAACATCATAGAAGGATTCTTTCCTAGGTTCCATTTGTTTCAACATTCCACATTCTCATCAATGAGATGCAGCTATAAAGATGACACCATAGGATCTGTAGACAGGACAGTGTTGGATGACTGAAAGTGATCAAAAAAGAAGCTGATATGTTAGAAACAAGGGCTGAATAAGATGAAAAGTAATAAAAATAAATGCAAAAAAAGATGATTATATCCAAAGGACAATTGTACAGACTGGACAGTAGCAATAACTTAGTAACAATCCATGCAACAGAAGCTTCGTGATGTTAGTCTGTGTTGTTGCTGTTCAGTTGCTCGGTTGTGTCCGACTCTTTGTGACCCCATGGTCTTTAGAAAGGCTAATATGAATCAACAGTAAACTGAAAGTTTGCTGAATGAATGAATGAAGGTACTATAGAATAATAGGAGGAATGAAGAAAAAAGGGGAGGAGAGGGAGAGAGAAAAATGAGGACAAAATGAGGGGAGAGGAGACAGTCTATATGAAAAGGAGAAAAACCCCACAGACCACCCTAGACATACTGCAGTATAAGTATGTATGGACCAACTGGATACCCTCAGGAGTGATCTGTCGAATCAATGCCATTCAAAAAACTCTTGGAGGAATTATCTGATAAGCATGTTCAAATACCCTAAGAACTTCAGTGGGAAAAAGAATTGGAGGTGGTGTTGTTTCAACAAGACAAATGAATGGCAGGCACAAAGCAGCAGAATTAGATTCTGTAAGCATATCTTATGTCCAAGGGTAGAGAAACCCAAGTAAGATGGTAGGTGTTGCGAGAGGGCATCAGAGGGCAGACACACCGAAACCATAATCACAGAAAACTAGTCAATCTGATCACACGGACCACAGCCTTGTCTAACTCAATGAAACTAAGCCATGCCACGTGGGGCCACCCAAGACAGCAGGATCATGATGGAGAGGTCTGACAGAATGTGGTCCACTGGAGAAGGGAATGGCAAACCACTTCAGTATTCTTGCCTTGAGAACCCCATGAACAGTATGAAAAGGCAAAATGATAGGATACTGAAAGAGGAACTCCCCAGGTCAGTAGGTACCCAATATGCTACTGGAGAACAGTGGAGAAATAATTCCAGAAAGAATGAAGTGATGGAGCCAAAGCAAAAACCCAGTTGTAGATATGACTGGTGATAGAAGCAAGGTCCAATGCTGTAAAGAGCAATACTGCATAGGAACCTGGAATGTTAGGTCCATGAATCAAGGCAAATTGGAAGTGGTCAAACAGGAGATGGCAAGAGTGAACATTGACATTCTAGGAATCAGCAAACTAAAATGGACTGGAATGGATGAATTTAACTCAGATGACCATTATATCTATTACTGTGGGCAGGAATCCCTTAGTAGAAATTTAGTAGCCATCATAGTCAACAAAAGAGTCTGAAATGCAGTACTTGGATGCAATCTCAAAAACGACAGAATGATCTCTGTTCGTTTCCAAGGCAAACCATTCAATATCACAGTAATCCAAGCCTATCCCCCAACCAGTAATTCTGAAGAAGCTAAAGTGGAACGGTTCTATGAAGACCTACAAGACCTTTTAGAACTAACACCCAAAAAAGATGTCCTTTTCATTATAAGGGACTGGAATGAAAAACTAGGAAGTCAAGAAACACCTGGGGTAACAGGGAAATTTGGCCTTGGAATACGGAATGAAGCAGGGCAAAGACTAAAAGCGTTTTGCCAAGAGAACGCACTGGTCATAGCAAACACACTCTTCCAACAACACAAGAGAAGACTCTCCACATGGACATCACCAGATGGTCAACACCGAAATCAGATCGATAATACTCTTTGCAGCCAAAAATGGAGAAGCTCTACAGAGTCAGCAAAAACAAGACCAGGAGCTGACTGGGGCTCAGACCATGAACTCCTTATTGCCAAATTCAGACTGAAATTGAAGAAAGTAGAGAAACCACTAGACCATTCAGGTATAACCTAAATCAAATCCCTTATGATTATACAGTGGAAGTGAAAAATAGATTTAAGGGACTAGATCTGATAGATAGAGTGCCTGATGAACTATGGACAGAGGTTCATGACACTGTACAGGAGACAGGGATCAAGACCATCCCCATGGAAAAGAAATGCAAAAAAGCAAAATGGATATCTGAGGAGGCCGTACATATAGCTGTGAAAAGAAGAGAAGCAAAAAGCAAAGGAGAAAAGGAAGGATATAAGCATCTGAATGCAGAGTTCCAAAGAATAGCAAGGAGAGATAAGAAAGCCTTCCTCAGCGATCAGTGCAAAGAAGTAGAGGAAAACAATAGAATGGGAAAGACTAGAGATCTCTTCAAGAAAATTAGAGATACCAAGGGAACATTTTATTCAAAGATGGGCTCAATAAAGGACAGAAATGGTATGGACCTAACAGAAGCAGAAGATACAAGAAGAGGTGGCAAGAGTACATGGAAGAACTGTACAAAAAAGAGCTTCACAACCCAGATAATCACGATGGTGTGATCACTGACCTAGAGTCAGACATCCTGGAATGTGAAGTCAAGTGGGCCTTAGAAAGCATCACTACGAACAAAGCTAGTGGAGGTGATGGAATTCCAGTTGAGCTATTTCAAATCCTAAAAGATGATCCTGTGAAAGTGCTGCACTCAATATGCCAGCACATTTGGAAAACTCAGCAGTGGCCACAGGACTGGAAAAGGTCAGTTTTCATTCCAATCCCAAAGAAAGGCAATGCCAAAGAATGCCCAAACTACCGCACAAGTGTATTCATCTCACATGCTAGTAAAATAATGCTCAAAATTCTCCAAGCCAGGCTTCAGCAATACGTGAACCATGAAATTCCAGATGTTCAAGCCAGTTTTACGAAAGGCAGAAGAACCAGAGATCAAATTGCCAACATTTGCTGGATCATCAAAAAAGCAAGAGAGTTCCAAAAAAACATCTATTTCTGCTTTATGGACTATGCCAAAGCCTTTGACTGTGTGGATCACAATAAACTATGGAAAGTTCTGAAAGAGATGGGAATATCAGACCACCTGACTTGCCTCTTGAGAAACCTATATGCAGGTCAGGAAGCAACAGTTAGAACTGGACATGGAACAACAGACTGGTTCCAAATGGGAAAAGGAGTACATCAATGCTGTATATTGTCACCCTGCTTATTTAACGTCTATGCAGAGTACATCATGAGAAACGCTGGGCTAGAGGAAGCACAAGCTGGAATCAAGATTGCCCGGAGAAATCTCAATAACCTCAGATATGCAGATGACACCACCCTTATGGCAGAAAATGAAGAGGAACTAAAAAGTCTCTTGATGAAAGTGAAAGAGGAGAGTGAAAAAGTTGGCTTAAAGCTCAACATTTGGAAAACTAACATCATGGCATCTAGTCCCATCACTTCATGGAAAATAGATGGGGAAACAGTGGAAACAGTGTCAGACTTTATTTTGGGGGGCTCCAAAATCACTGCAGATGGTGACTGCAGCCATGGTTTACTCCTTGGAAGGAAAATTATGACCAAACTAGATAGCATATTCAAAAGCAGAGACATTACTTTGCCAACAAAGGTCCGTCTAGTCAAGGCTATGATTTTTCCAGTGGTTGTGTATGGATGTGAGAGTTGGACTGTGAAGAAGGCTGAGAGCCAAAGAATGGATGCTTTTGAACTGTGGTGTTGGAGAAGACTCTTAAGAGTCCCTTGGACTGCCAGGAGATCCAACCAGTCCATTCTAAAGGAGATCAGTCCTGGGTGTTCATTGGAAGAACTGATGCTGAAGCTGAAACTCCAATACTTTGGCCACCTCATGCAGGGAGTTGACTCATTGGAAAAGACCCTGATGCTGGGAGGGATTGGGGGCAGGAGGAGAAGGGGACGACAGAGGATGAGATGGCTGGATGGCATCACCGACTCAATGGACATGAGTTTGAGTAAACTCTGGGAGTTGGTAATGAACAGGGAGGCCTGGCGTGCTGTGATTCTTGGGGTCACAAAGAGTCAGACACGACTGAGCAACTGAACTGAACTGAACTGAACTGAAGCATATCTTAGTGTCAAAGTTCTCCAAGGATGGAGCTTCTGGCCACTCTCTCTAGAAGGTACTGGATCTCTGACTGAAAGATCTCTGACAAGGTTTTTGCAAAATTAATTCAAGCATCAGATAGGTGGTAAGATTAGATAATTTTTGAAAATCCCTCTTAACCCCAAGATTCCAATATTCAAACACCTTTTTGTGGGGCAATAGAGTTCTTGCAAAAGATTTTTTCTAATAAAAACAACAGAAACAAATGGTTACCTTGGGGAGTGGAACCAAGGCTAGAAAATCATCTATTTTCTTGCATGTTTGCTCTTTAGAGAGTTAATCTCCTTCCGCGGGAATGTATTTATATCTCTTTGTCCTCTTCTATACTGACTGACTCTGCTAATTTGCACATAGCGTGCTTTATCTTGTAAATATAATAGTCCATCCAGCATTCTCCCTTTGTGAGAAATCCCTCTTTACTCTCATAAATAACATGAACGGATATGAAGCATACTTTCCTTTCTTCAATAGAGACTATTCCCAAAAGTAGCCTGAAACATGCCAAACATCTGCTCCTACACACAGTTCAATACATGATACTGATATGTATCATCACTGGGTGAATTCTGAACACAAGGCCAATTAACACACTCCTGAACAACTCCTTCCTCCTCCCCTGGCCCAGTCACAGAAAGCTCAAGGAAATCAGAATAATTCTAATATTTGCCCAAATGAGCTATAACTAAGCAGGTGAATCTACTAAATTGAAAACCACAGTAGAGCATTCTAAAATTTAAATATAAATGAGATAAGTATAATGACAACTGTTTCTCTAATAAATATTTTAAATATATATAAGTACTTTACTCTCTGTTGAACTTTAATATTCACAGAGAATGCTTTTCCATATTGTGAATTGTTCTTGGAGTTGGGCAGACTTTATTGCCTGCTAAAGATCAGAAGGTGCAACTGTATACTCATTTTTTAATTCAACATATACTTATCTATGTCTTTTCTAGCTGCTGGATATATCATCATGGAGAAAACAGATATGGTACCTGTTCTCATGGAGCTTACTTTCTAGTAGAAAGATCAGCCATAATAGGTAAACAGTTAATGGAAAAGATTATTTAAGTTATGAATTTTTTTTAGCTATGCTGCATGTGGGATCTTAGTTCCCTGACCAGAGAACCTCCTGCATCGGAAGTGCAGAGTCTTAACCACTAAATAGTCAGGGAAGTCCCTAAGTTATGAATTTTAATGCTAGAGTATCTTTCTTTCCGACTCATGGCAACAAGCTATTTTTGTTTCATTCAAGTGAGCCCAACACCACAGCCATCAGTCTGTTTTCCCTTGATGATCTTCAGAGGGATAACACTGATGGTTTTAGGATTTCCTTAAATCTACTGGGTTTTTTTTCAGTCTTCTTTTCTTTAGAATTTCTACCCACAATTTTTATATTTTTATCTTAACACTTCTGATTTCAAAGTTTTGTTTAACTTTGCCCTTCCTTGGGGAAAAAGAGCTTGTATGTTCTCAGTATGAATCAAGAATTTTTTTCATTAAATATACTATTACAAACATATCACAAACTAATTATCTTAAATTATCAAAATAACCATTCTTCACAGTACTGTTTACTATTTTTTCTGCCTTTTTCTCATTTAACTGTCTACCCACAGCTTGAAAAAAAAAAGCATCTCGCCTGTATGTTTTATTCCATCAACAAGCGTTCTCCAGGCTTTCTAGTTTCAATGATCATATTTTTAGATGTGGCTACTCTTCACTACTTCTATTTCCATATAGTACAACAAACTACTCAACATTCCCTCTTGGAAAACCTCCACCCCCAGCTTCTTCACCTTGTCATTAGATCGCCTTAGTTTCACGTCATTAGTTTTTGAACAAATATCTTTATTCTGTTCCCAGGGGGCCATACAGTCGAGTCTGTCACTATTTATACCTGAATGACTAAAACAACTTCCCCAAAGGTTTAATATCTCAATTTCTCTCCCTTGCAATTGATCATGTACACTAAATCATAGTTAATCTTAAAACAGTCTGCCATTGCCCCTCTCTGTCTTCTCTGCCCTGGGAGCAGCTCTTGCCACTGCCCCCAGCCCCAGAAAATATATGCCTGCCCCAAGTTCATCTCTTTGCACTCACTGGTCAGGATTACCTCTCAGCTGCTGAGCCAACCACTCTCTGTGATGGTACTAACAGATGAGAGCTGCAGCTTGGCAGTCACATGTCCCCTGACCTTACTTATCCCTAACAGCAGCTTCCAAAATAGCACCATTTCAAGGGACATTGACACAGCAGCCAAGTTCATTTGGGTTGGAACTGCCACAGTCAGAGGGGCTTGGCTCTGGGGTAGGGATTAAGACTGTGTTTGGGAGCCTCAGCACTTGTTATGCCAAGAATCCATCTCTGAAGCTACAATTCTTCTCTGAAGCCATTCCGGGCTTTGCCCTCTTGGAGACCATGGGGGTCTTTTGCCTGAGGATGGCCTTTCTCATCCTCTTTGCCATGTGAAGGAGCTGTCTCCATCTTCCAGGGTTCTTTCTTCCACATCTTGTCTGTTCTGTATATTTATTTCCCTATACCTTTCCAAGCAGCCTGGGCAGGGGGAAAATGGTCAACTCAAGGTTTGACAGAGAGAAAACAAATAGTAAATACTGTATGAATAAGAAAAATTATAGCCTGCCATTACCCTAGCTAGGAATGCACCTTGGCTCCCTAATACCTACAGAATCAAGTTTCTTTTTCATGAACTTAGTGCTTAGAAAAGATAATGCTGAAACTGAATAATTCTATTATTAAACTGACCTTTTCATTTAGGAGGATTATAAATAACCTGTTTGGTCCCTGAAAACGATTTTGGATTTTTCAGGCTTATGTGCCATTGGCTTCTATGACTTAGGTACCTACCTATGTCTCCTCACATTATCTAGATAAAACTTTCCTAATTATCTTCCTCCCAAGTTTCTACCAAACTCCTTCCACACAGCACACACACGCGTGCACACACAAAGAAAAAAAAAGCTTTTTTAGAAATAATTTACTGAGTTCACTGACATAAATGGGAGTTATAAGAAGCACAAGCAAACTATTTCAGCATTATTTTGGCCAAATGTGTATACCTTTCCCATTTCCTTTACACCCACATGAAACCTACACTATGTCTTTTTCCATAGGCTCCAGCTCAGTAGCTTGAATTACAGAATGACATTCTACAGGCAACTTTTGGTTCAACATCCGCAAAACAAAATCAGCTCAGCCTTTGCAGAGAGGATCTACTAGTGATTAATAAATTCACCACTGCCCAGGAGGATAAAGAATAAAAAGAACAAACTGATCACTTTGTTGTGATTTCAAACTAAATATTTATCTTCTATGTATTTTACTTGTCGAAAGAACAAGACTGCAATTTGAGTTTATTAGTAACTGAAGCAGAACTAAAGAAAGATTCCTTATTAGCATGTTATAGCTACCTTTCAAAAACATCTATTTCTTCTTTCATGAAGATTAAACGTATGAAAGAAAATTCAAGTTCTTTTATTAGTATCATAACTAGCTCTTGCAATCAAGGAAAAGGAAGTTTCTCTTATCTTTCTGCCATATTTTATTGTAGTTAAATTAATACTTGTAGTTGTATTATGTCTTTAATACAAGTTAACTGATGCTTAAAGTAACTAAAGTCCAACATTTTTCCCTTTTTTATAATAATTAGTTTCTATTATCATAAATGTACTAGATTCTGAGAAACTCTGTAGACTTTTATATTTGCTATTTTTGCATTTTTCAAGATTCCCTAAAAACTATTCAAACTTATTAATACACATCAGTTCAGTTCAGTTCAGTCGCTCAGTCGTGTCTGACTCTTTGCGACCCCATGAATCACAGCACTCCAGGCCTCCCTGTCCATCACCAACTCCCAGAGTTCACTCAAACTCATGTCCATTGAGTCGGTGATGCCATCCAGCCATCTCAACTTCTGTCGTCCCCTTCTCCTCCTACCTCCAATCCCTCCCAGCATCAGAGTCTTTTCCAATGAGTCAACTCTTCACATGAGGTGGCCAAAGTATTGGAGTTTCAGCTTCAGCATCAGTCCTTCCAATGAACACCCAGGACTGATCTCCTTTAGGATGGACTGGTTTGATCTCCTTGCAGTCCAACGGACTCTCAAGAGTCTTCTCTAACAGTTCAAAAGCATCAATTCTTCGGCTCTCAGCTTTCTTCACAGTCCAACTCTCACATCCATTAATAACCACTGGAAAAACCATACCCTTGACTAGACAGACCTTTGTTGACAAAGTAATGTCTCTGCTTTTGAATATGCTATCTAGGTTGGTCATAAGTTCCAAGGAGTAAGCATCTTTTAATTTCATGGCTACAATCACCATCTGCAGTGATTTTGGAGCCCCCAAAAATAAAGTCTGACACTGTTTCCACTGTTTCCCCATCTATTTCCCATGAAGTGATGTGATCAGATGCCATACATGTATATATAATATAATATACATTAATATGCATAAGCAATCTCACTAGATGAGATCATAGTCAATCAATGCTTAACCCACTTCTCAATACCACTGTATAGGAGCTTCAGGCTATCAGAATTAACTTTATTGACTTGGAGAGTGCAGAAGACATGTCATATTCCAGGTCACTGGCAAATAAGTGTGCTTAAATACTTCTGTATCTGTATGACAATATTTACTTAACAAACACATAGAGTACTTGCTATGTTCAAAGACTTTTATGAATGTAAATTCATTTACTCCTTCTAAAAACCTTGTGAGCTAGGTAGCATCATGATCCCCATTTATAAACAGAGAAACTGCAGCATAAATAGGTTAAGGGTCTTGCCCAAGTCCACAGAGCTAATATAAGGAAAATTCACAATGTGAACCTAGCAATCTGGCTCCAGAATCTGAGCTCTTAAATGCTCTGCTAGGCTGCCTCTCCATCGTCAAAATTATTTACATAGTTAGAATATAATTTCAATACTAAGGATATTAAAGCTTTTAATTTTGTGAAAAAAATAACATTTTTCCTTTCATATCTGAAATCATTTCGTGGCTGCTCCTACACAGACACCCAAGGTCTTCCTGACCCCCCACCACACTGGCTCAGGTGCCCTCTTGCACCATCCAGCTCTGTGTCTTCTCCTGTGTCAGCACCTATCACGATTTCCGCATATTAAATACTACGTTCTTTCAGAGTAAGGAAAATGTCTTTTCATAGTTGCATCACAAATATGTACCTGTGCAGATAAGGCATTGTTACAAATCATACAGCGGCCAGAGTTAAATGACTTCCTTATCAAGTTCTGACACTTGTAATAGCAGATTAGGACTTGCCAGATGGCTCAGTAGTAAAGAATCTGCCTGCCAATGCAGGAGAGGCAGGTTCAATCCCTGGATCTGGAAGATGACCTGGAGAAGGAAATGGCAGCCCACTCCAGTATTCTTGCCTGGGAAATCCCATGGACAGAGGAGCCTCGCAGGCTACCATCCATGGGGTCACAAAAGAGTTGGACATGACCTAGAGACTAAACAACAACGACAACAACAAATAGATTTCTTCTCTTCACCCACGGGAACAGGCACACTCCAGTTTTAAAATTAGCCAATATGTGGACATAGGCTGGGCATTTGAAGGAAATGATACTGCAGAAAAACAGGTAAATGGATGGTCCACTTTCTTTTTGGCATAGGGCTTTCAAAATTTGAGAGGCTTCGAACTTATCAACACTGGAGTTTCTCATCTGAAGAAGTGGCAGCTCAGTTGCACTGAGCATTTGATGCTAAAAGCCAAGGAATGTATATGAAGCTCCTCTGACAAAACACTACCATCCAAACCTCACAGCAAGCAGACAATTGCCAGCTAGCGCGTTGCTCTGCACAGGAAATGACGTTATGTCATTTTATGCAAAGGACATCAAAACAACTTGTCAGTTCAACAGAGGATTTAGATACACCAGGAGAAGGCTTTCACGTATCACTTTAAGCATTTCCAGGAAAAATTGCCATAGAAGCTCTTAAGGCACAATAATTTGAACTTAACTAGACTTAACCAACACAAACCATAACTTTTCTAAAGTGTCTGTAAGTTTAAGGATTTGTTAGAAGATCTCTACTCACACTTCGAAAAGAAAGTTCTCCAGAGACATGGTGATCTATTTACTTTTATCCAGCAACATTCACTCATCAGATTGTTAGTTATGTATCCTTAGTGCTAGGCACTCTACTCGGTGTACTTACAGGAATCATTTTTCTGCCGATAAAACCATATTTTTAAATAGGGTTAATAATTTCCAGATATTTTATCAAATTTAACAACAGTAGATAATAAGTTTTCATAAACATGGGAATGAAGCAGAATTTCAATGGACACAATCCTACATCTTTTGCTGAATGCCAGGAACATATGTAGGTATGTGTCAGCTTATACACGTAGTTTGAGTGTTCTGATTAACTATTCATTTGGCATTTTTGCCTAATTTGATCGGTCAGTTTCATTGAAATAGTCAAACTGACTTTAGTGTGTAGACAGGGATGGCTGCAGGTCCATAACATGAGTGAGCTGAATGGACATCAGAAGACCAACTTCCCTGGACCACAAGCTTCTGCATAAGAACCATGACTTCTATGGTTCTGGGGCTGGATTCATTTCCCAGCACGGGCCAGGCATCAGTATATTAATGCTTGAATAAATGACCCCACATAACCTCTTTCAAACCTATGAAATTATTTCCCATTTATAAAAATTTCCAGAGACACCAGACATGAAGACGGCCACTTGGCCGTTACCCTTATAATATTAACCCTTCCTAAATGCAAAGATCATATTGAGGCTCTTAAAGCAAAATGATTTGAAACTAACTAGATTCATGAACCAAGGCAAAGTATAACTTTACTAACAGCTATTCACTTCAGTGAGATTTCCTTAATGCTCTTAACTTTTCATCCCTGATCCTGTTTTATTTGGGGTTTTGGTTTTTTACCTTTTGGTTATCTTTTGAGGGTAGTCTAATTATTGTTAGAAGCTGACAAAATAATAAATTATAACTCTGCTTCTTGGTAACCAGCTTCAATTCTTTTAACAATACATGATTATTCAAGCTTATCTTATTCAAACTTATTCTTCAAAATATTGGTAATATTACAATATGAAATGTGCACCCCCCACCGTACTATTGGTACCCTTTCTACTACAATGCATGTCTGCATAATCTCTTAACTAAACTCTAAGCTACATCAGGGTCCAGGTTCCCATCCCTTTTTCTTGCCATCTCTGACAAGTTACACAGGACAGTACTCCAGAAACATGTTGGAGAAAGAAATAGAGTACTGCAAACCGAGGACCAGGAGCTAGCAAAGAAAAGTGTCCCAAAGCTCTCTGATGGAAAACTAAATTACAGATTCTACAAGAAGCAAAATATTCTCTTTTACTCTCCCTCTTTTAATCATCACTTTTAAAACTTATGCATCATCATAATCAAATTCCACTAGTGCTAACCTGACAGTGTCAACATTTTGATGTATTTATCGGGCAAACCCAAGAGCCATTCTTGGGCCCTAGCCACCTCCTTCTGTGCTTAGGAACCCTAACGGTTACTTTTCCTGCTTCTCTTGTAGCCAAGGATTCTCATGTGGCACAGTTCTAGCTGGCACTACCACTTGCCTGGTCTTCCTATCGTGACATATGATGTCTAAACCTGCATTGTGCACATTGCAACCATGAAGCTAAAAAAAAAAAGTGAAAATGAAAGGCCAGCTTGTTGGGAACAGTTAAAGCAAAGATAACATAGCATTATTGAACTATGCAAGCAAACCAATGTAAGCAATCTGCTTCTTTCAGGAAACTTGATATGAGGAACAGATTTTTATTTGTGTAAGCCACTGTTAACGTCAAATGCCTTTCAACTGAGTCATCAATTAAGACAGTTATGGTTTAAATCCCAATTCTGCCTTTTACTAACTATCTGACTTTGGGCAAATTACTGAACATCTCTAAGCTAAGTTTCTCATCTGTATAATGGACACAAGTATAACTGCCATTAGAGGATTGTTGTTAATTATTTTGAGAAATATGAAATAACCCATGTAATTAGCAGAACTCTAATATTACTCTCAAACATTGAAGAGATATATATACTAATACTAAAATATAAACACATACAAATATTTTTAAAGTAAATGCTGTGTCTTTTCTCCTTCCAAAAAATTGCATATAAAAATTAAACATTTAGGGTGGTAGAGAATTCAACTTTTTGTAAAATAATTTTCACTCTATATCTCTTTTAGATCAAGACATCTACAATTAGCATTAAAATGTATAAATACACTTGTATAATTGCATTAGGTGGTACCATAATTACTATAATTTAAATTTTTTGTTCTAGTTATTGTCATAGAAAAACAAACCGCTTCCTCAAGCCTAAGGATAGACTGGAATGGCTCACGGTAACTCTCAACTTGCTTTTACCATCTCACCCAGACCCAAGTCATTGTGAATCTTTACCATTTCATTTAGTAGGATATTTTCAGAATATTCAACCATTTCTTTTGGATCACTAAAGAAAACAGCAGGTCTCTGGGTTTTATTTCCCCTTGTTTTAGTCATAAGCATTTCAGCTTCACCTCAACAAGATCATCATTCCAAATGCTTCTCTTTGGAAGCTTTATCTTGCAAGGTTAATAAAAGACAGTGTCCCTAAGCCTAGAGATTTTCCATTTATAGCTTTCCATTAAGATTCTTAAAGGTAGATATTATTCCAATTAAATATTTAAAGGTAGATCCTTTCATGAAATAGCTTTTTTATTAATTCAAAAAGAGATAATTATTTATACTTCTAAATCCTTTCTAATAGGATTTGAATTGACCTACAACAAAAGACATAAATAGATCAAGATGGAAATAAATCAAAACATACCATGGTACTAGAAAAGTAGATGCAAATATAAAATCATCATTGATGTGATTATGCACAACATTCAGCTCTGAGCTTCCATGAGACTAAGAAGAAAATGGAAACATAGTTGATTAAGCAATTTCTCACAACTTTATAGAGCAGAGCTGTAATACTTTTATATACTGATTCCAAGTGTGGCCTTGGTACTAAATTGCATTAGGCATTTATCTTATGGGTCTTTTTTCAAGGAAAATTGAGTTTCATAATATTCAGTATTTTCATCAATGAGGTTCACTAGCTGCTTTGAACTCCAATAAAAGTCAATAGCATGACATTATGCCAGTAATTTTTAAATTATTTTTAGCCGTGGAACCAGGGAAATAAAATATTATGCAGCAGCTCATATATAACATGGACAAATAAGAACTGCTCTAATTGAAACAGAATTAAAGGGCCTGAAGCTAGCATAATCACTGACTACAGACTCTGGGTAAGGAAAAAGCCTATGTAGCCAAGAAACTGATCATATTAGTTACAAATATTAAAATGGAAATAAAATGTCCTGCAGCTAATATCACATTTAATGGTAAAAGATTGCATATCCTCTCCCTATGACTGGGCACAAGGCAAGAATGTCTACCCACATCAGTGCCACTCTACCTGACATGGGACGCCCTAGCCAGCACAATCAAGAAAGTGAATGTGGGAGGGAGAAAATACCAGGCACACAGATAGGAAAAGAAAAAGTAAAACTATCTTTACTTACAGTCAATCTGATTGAGTACTGGGTGTATAGAAAATCTTAAAAAAAAAAAAAAAAAGCCACTAGAGCTAAGCAAGGTTGTAGCATACAAGATCAACACCAAAAGAATCATTACTTGTATTTCTATATACAAAGAGAGAATTGGAAATGAAACAAAAATACATTTATGATAGCATCAAAAAACTATGAAATATGAAAATTTAACAAAATGTGTACCCAAGTAGGATACTTAAAATTATAAAATATACTGAGAAAAATTAAATAAGTCTTAAGTAAGGAAGTTGCTGAAGACTAAATTGTATACCTCCCACTTAAATTCATATGTTGGAGCCCCAATTTCCAATGTAATGGTATTTGGTAATGGGAGCTTTGGGAGGTAACTGGGTTTAGATGAAACAATGAGGCTGAAGCTCTTATGATGAAATTAGAGCCCTTATAGAAGGGAAAACATGAGAGGGCTTATTTCTCTCTATATATACACAACACAAGAGGGTCATACAAGCATACAGCAAAATGGCAGCTGCCTTTAAGTCAAGCTAAAGAAGCCTCAGCATAAAAACTACTTTGCTAACTTGATGTTGGTCTTCCTAGCCTACAGAACTGTAAGAAAAAAAAATTCTGTTTTTTAAGGCATCCAGTCTATGGTATTTCATTATGGCAGCCCATGCTATGACAGAGATATTACCATGTTCACAGGTCAGTTGGCTCAACGTTGTTTATCAATTCACTCAAAATTGCTCTACAAATTCAGCAAAATCTCAATTAAAATCCCAGCAGGCCCGTAAGAAAGAAAGTGAAGTCACTCAGTCGTGTCCAACCCTTTGAGACCCAATGGACTGTTGCCTACCAGTTTCCTCCATCCATGGGATTTTCCAGGCAAGAATACTGGAGTGGGTTGCCATTTCCTTCTCCAATATAGCTCAGCAATTCCACTCCTAGATATATACCTAAAATAATTGAAAACAACTGCTAAAACAGATACGTTTATGTCAGTGTTCACTGCAGCATCATTGACAATAGCCAAAAGTTAGAAACAACTCAAGTGTCCCATCCACAGATGAATAGATAAACAAAATGTGGTACATTTACATAATGGAATATTATTCAGCCATAAATTGGAATGAAATTTGATACATGCTACAATATGAATGAATCCTGAAAACATTAAGTGAAATAAGTCAGTCACAAAACAACACATAATATATGATTCCATTTATGTGTGATGCCTAGAACAGGCAAATTCATAGAGGCAGAAAGCAGATTAGAGATCACCAAGGGCTGGGAAGTATTGAGTATTGACCCTTAATGGGTACAGACTTTCTGTTTGGGGTCATGAAAAATTTCAGAAATAGTGGTAATAGTTGCATAACATTGTGAATGTAATTGATGTCATTGAATTGTATACCTTAAAATGGTTAAAATAGCAAACATTATGTTTTATATATTTTACCACAATAAAAAAAAATATTTACAAAAGAAAATCCTAGGAAGTTTTGTTTTGTTTTGTTTTTGTAGAAAACAAGTTGATTGTAAAATATACATGACTATATAAAGGACCTAGAATAGCCAAAATCACTTTGAAAAGATTAAGTTGAAGAACTAATACTACCTGATCTGAAGACTCACACTAAGGCTACAATAATCAAGATAGTGTAGTATTAGATATGTAGCTCCAATATGATCTATATAGATATATAGATCAATGGAGGAGAACTGAGTATCTAGAAGTAGATTCACATACAATCAATTAATTTTTGACAAGATGCCAAGGTAATTCAGTACTGAGAGGAGTCTTTCCAGTGAATGGTGAAGAACATCCGGATGTGCACATGAGTAAGTGAACTTTGAGCTTTCCTCAGATTATACATCAAATTAACTCAAAATGGATCATAGACAGAAATATAAACACCAAAACTATAAATCTTCCTAAAGGAGAAAACTTTGCAAAAATCCAGAATTAAGCAAATGAATTTCACCAAAATTAAAATCGAATCTTGAGAAACCCCATTAAGAAAATAAAAAGCTAAGCACCAAAATGGGAGGGACCAGGATGAAGTGTTACACGTATATGTATCTATATATGCCGCTACTGTTTAGTCACTAAGGTGTGTCCAACTCTGTGACTCCATGGACAGCAGCCCACCAGACTCCTCTGTTCTTGGGATTTCCCAGGCAAGGATACTGGAGTGGGTTGCCATTTCCTTTTCCAGGAGATCTTCCCAACCCAGGAATTAAACTCGAGTCTCCTGCTTGGAAAGTGGATTCTTTACCACTGAGCCTGGGAAGCCATGTATATATGTGTGTATATACACACATGTATACATGTACACACATACGTGTGTATAAAGCATATGTATGTAAATGTACAAATACTTTCACATGTGTGTATATATGTGTATATATATATGAATGTGCATATATGAATTTATGCATTTATAGATTCATATATATGAATTGATGTGTGTGCATGTGTATCTGACAAAGGACTTGTATCTAGAACTTAATAAGACAACAAAAACCTATCATATAAAATTATCAAAAGGTTTGAACACTTTATAAAAGAAGATATACAAATGGCAACTAAGTACATCAAAAAATGCATAACTACATGAGTCAAAAGAAAAGTGCACATTTAAACCACATTAACATACCATTGCAAACCCATCAGAATGGCTAAAAATTTAAAAACTGGATCAAGTCTCATGCAATGCTGTTGGGACAATAAAGTGGTATAATTACTTTGTAAAGCAATTTGGCAGGTTGCTAT
This sequence comes from Bos indicus, assembly GCF_029378745.1. Classification (NCBI taxonomy): domain Eukaryota; kingdom Metazoa; phylum Chordata; class Mammalia; order Artiodactyla; family Bovidae; genus Bos; species Bos indicus. The sequence goes on from NC_091763.1 coordinate 91,607,234, forward strand.
AAAGTTCAACACACATCTGTCATATGACCCAACAATCCAAAGAATGATTAAACCATATGCCTACTCTAGAAGAATATCCATGGCAGATTTACTCTTATAGCCGAAAAACTGGAAACCAAACCAACTATCCATCAATAAGTAAATGGATAAACAACTTGTGAAACACGCATTAAATGGACTACTACTTAACATTAAAATATATAGACCATTTTACTATTGTTACATGCAATGACACAGATTAATTTCAAAAACATTTTGCTGAGCAAAAGAAGACATACATACTATATTATTCCATTTATACAGAATTTCAGTACAAGCAAACTATTTTAAAATGACAGAAAATAGTTCAGTGTTTGCCCAGGATTGTGGCTAGTGAGAGAGAGGGGTGACTGCAAGGTGGCAATAAGAGAACTTTTCTGGGTCATGGGATCGTCCTGTATCTTGACCATGATGGTGATCACACAGATATATGTTGTTCATCGCTAAGTCGTGTCCGACTCTTTGCAACCCCATGGACTCTGCAACATACCAGGTTTCCCTGTCCTTTACTATCTTCCAGAGTTTGCTCAAATTTATGACCATTGAATTGGTGATGCCGAAACTCATTGAGCTTTATACTCAGAATCGGAGAAGGCAATGGAAAATCCCATAGACAGAGGAGCCTAGTAGGCTTCAGTCCATGGGGTTGCAAAGAGTCAGACACGACTGAGCGACTAAAACTGAACTGAAGTTCAGTTTGAGATTAAACAAAATCCTGAGTCACTAGCAAAATCAAGGGCAAGCTCTCCCTTATGCCCAGCTGAGAAAGATCCACATTCTTTTCCACCAGCAGTGAACATATTCCAGGTCAACAGCTCAAGAGCCAGGAGCCAGACTATGAGGTATTTTCCTCCTGGAAGAAGATAGCTGCTCTGGCAGTGGGTACTTGAGATAGGACTCAGGAAACCTTTGTTAAGGCCAGCTCTCCAGAAGGTATATTCTTTAGTAAATTATTTTATCTGTGAATGGTTTGAGTTTTGTGCTTTTTTGTCACTTCCATTGCTTACCTACCCAGGACCATCCACTGATTCTCAATTCCTCACCTTCAAGATAGACCAGAAATTATTTTAAAACAAAACTGGTGGTATTTTTTTTTTTTTTTTGCACAGATAAAAATTCATCCTGTTCCCTAAATTTCTTAATAAAGTTCATTTTCAATGATGATGATACTGTCAATTTCTAATTCTAATATTAATATCATGGTTCTCAAACACTTCTGGATCTTAACCAAATCTTCAGAAGTCTATGATGGGCCTGAAACCAGAGTCCAAGGATTTGCATTTTAACATCTCCCTAATGATTCTAGTGTAGATAGCCTTCAAACACAGTCTGAGAAACACCACTCTCACGGGTTCCCTATTTCATAGCTTTGCCAGAGACACTTAAATTTTTATTTTTCCAACTAGGTTGGAGTCAGTTGACAGGCTAGATACTAATTAAAATATATAATCAAAGTCAATTTAGTCACTATATATTTTCTTCAAATATGTCTCTCATGAAGACATAACAAGATTATTTTTGTGTGGAGTAATAGATATATGATTTCTGACCTTGCTTCTGTTAAACAAATCTTAAATAGAAATCGCATGGATTCTATAAATAACATAGTCCTAGGAAAACAACCTATAAAGAATCTTTATACTTAACACTTAGAGAATGGCAACATGGACTGCTTAAAAGAATATGAAAGAGCTTGCTGTTACAGATTAAATTTCTTCTGAGAAAAAGTGTGAACTCTTACAGGTGGCATCCAGATGGGGAATTAGTCCTTTCTCACTCACAGAAAGAAGTCAATAAAACCTTTTCTACACAGTGGAAGAAAGGGAAGATAATCTGTGCCAAGAAATTTTGCACCCTACGCATTGGAAGAGTGTTGCAAAGCTTGGAAGGAGCCCATATTAGGTGTAACCGTGTAGTGTCAAACAGAACAGATAACTAAACTACCAAAACAGAATTGATGAAGAAGCAATATTTCAAAGTCTAAACTTTGAACAAAGATAGACAGATTTCATGACTATGTCTGGTTTTGCTCTTAAAAATGACCAATGCAACATGAACCCACATGGGTCAACATGCAAAGCAGAAGATAATGAGTTATGGATACAAGTCCTTTGTCATATACATATGCACACACATCAATTCATATATATATATATATGAATTTATATATATATATAAATTCATATAAGTACATTCATATATATACACGTATCTCCAGAAAATAACTAGGATGACAATAGGAGAAGATCAGTCACAACTCACCAGAGACCCTCCTAGCCTCTCATGGTTAAGGATTCACTGACTTGATGGACATGAGTTTGAGCAAGCTCTGAGAGTGGGTGATGGATAGGGAAGCCTGCCATGCTGCAGTCCATGGGGTCAGAGTTGGACACGACTGAGTGACTGAACTTACTGAACTCCTTAATGAGTCAAACTGACAGTTAACCCCAGAACAATATGTAGTCGCATCTGAATGCAATTGTTTATAGATTTTTTTTAATATATGTGTGTATGCTTGCTAGTTACTTAGTCGTGTCTGACTATCTGCAGCCACATGGACTGTAGCCCACCAGGCTCCTCTGTCCAGTGTGACATCCCATTCTCAGTTATTCCTGTTAAAGACTTTATAGCCACTTTCCCTGTTAAGAAAAAGTATTCCAACTAGGTGAATCCAATCAACAACTGCAACTGTGATAACAGCATCTCTTTTTATTAGTGGCCCTTTTAAAATTTTTAAGTTTGTTGTGAGTGCTTTAATCTAAAAAATAAATTATTTGAATATGAATTCAATTAAACAACTCAGAAAAGGACTGCATAAGTTTGGAAAAAAATTGATGGTCATTTTTAAATAATTAAATTAATAATATAACAAACACATTAGTAAGATCAAAGAACCTAGTAGATAAAGTTAAAAATTAAATTACTGACTAAGGGAAACATTTGAGAAAATCAAATGAATGCAGAGAAAAAATATAAAACCTAACACAATTATAAGAAAAATAACATATATAGAAGGCAGAAAAGGTACATACATGCAACAGAAAAATATCCAAAGATATGGTGCAACTAAACTTCTCTGATAATTAAGGGGAAAAGAATTAATCTGTATATTGAAAGCACACAATGTCAATTCCAAGAAAAAATTGATAAGCAATGATCACCTGCAAGAAAGACCTTTGGCTACAAATTTTCCCCCAACTTCAAGGGTAAAGAAAAATAACTTAGTTATCAGTTCTTGCTGTCTATTAGTCTACCTTCACACATAGATTTTTTTTAGGATTATAACCATCAAAATTATAATGACTATTTCTGGGAGTAGAATTTGAGGTGGGCAATCACATTTTTCTTCGCACTTTCTCTATTGTTCTTATATTTATAATGAACATATACTACTTTAACAAAAGCAAAACATTATGAAAGGAAGGACGGGAGGAAGGAAGGAAGAAGGGACGGAGGAGGAAAAGACTATGGATTTGCAAGGTACTATTTTATCACTTTTAAGAAACACCTGGAGTAACAGGCAAATTTGGCCTTGGAATACACAATGAAGCAGGGCAAAGGCTAATAGAGTTTTGCCAAGAAAATGCACTGGTCATAACAAACACCCTCTTCCAACAACACAAGAGAAGACTCTACACATGGACATCACCAGATGGTCAACACCGAAATCAGATTGATTATATTCTTTGCAGCCAAAGATGGAGAAGCTCTATACAGTCAGCAAAACAAGACCAGGAGCTGACTGTGGCTCAGACCATGAACTCCTTATTGCCAAATTCAGACTGAAATTGAAGAAAGTAGGGAAAACCACTAGACCATTCAGGTATGACCTAAATCAAATCCCTTATGATTATACAGTGGAAGTGAGAAATAGATTTAAGGGCCTAGATCTGATAGATAGAGTGCCTGATGAGCTATGGAATGAGGTTCGTGACACTGTACAGGAGACAGGGATCAAGACCATCCCCATGGAAAAGAAATACAAAAAAGTAAAATGGCTGTCTGGGGAGGCCTGACAAATAGCTGTGAAAAGAAGAGAATCGAAAAGCAAAGGAGAAAAGGAAAGATATAAGCATATGAATGCAGAGTTCCAAAGAATAGCAAGAAGAGATAAGAAAGCCTTCTTTAGTGATCAATGCAAACAAATAGAGGAAAACAACAGAATGGGAAAGACTAGAGATCTCTTCAAGAAAATCAGAGATACCAAAGGAACATTTCATGCAAAGATGGGCTCGATAAAGGACAGAAATGGACAGAAGCAGAAGATATTAAGAAGAGATGGCAAGAATACACAGAAGAACTGTACAAAAAAGACCTTCACGACCCAGATAATCACGATGGTGTGATCACTGACCTAGACTCAGACATCCTGGAATGTGAAGTCAAGTGAGCCTTAGAAAGCATCACTACAAACAAAGCTAGTGGAGGTGATAGAATTCCAATTGAGCTATTCCAAATCCTGAAAGATGATGCTGTGAAAGTGCTGCACTCAATATGCAAGCAAATTTGGAAAACTCAGGAGTGGCCACAGGACTGGAAACGGTCAGTTTTCATTCCAATCCCAAAGAAAGGTAATGCCAAAGAATGCTCAAACTACCGCACAATTGCACTCATCTCACACGCTAGTAAAGTAATGCTCAAAATTCTCCAAGCCAGGTTCCAGCAATATGTGAACCGTGAACTTCCTGATGTTCAAGTGGTTTTAGAAAAGGCAGAGGAACCAGAGATCAAATTGCCAACATCCGCTGGATCATGGAAAAAGTAAGAGAGTTCCAGAAAAACATCTATTTCTGCTTTATTGACTATGCCAAAGCCTTTGACTGTGTGGATCACAATAAACTGTGGAAAATTCTGAAAGAGATGGCAATACCAGACCACCTGATCTGCCTCTTGAGAAATCTGTATGCAGGTCAGGAAGCAACAGTTAGAACTCGACATGGAACAACAGACTGGTTCCAAATAGGAAAAGGAGTTCGTCAAGGTTGTATATTGTCACCCTGTTTATTTAACTTATATGCAGAGTACATCATGAGAAATGCTGGACTGGAAGAAACACAAACTGGAATCAAGATTGCCGGGAGCAATATCAATAACCTCAGATGTGTAGATGACACCACCCTTATGGCAGAAAGTGAAGAGGAACTAAAAAGCCTCTTGATAAAGTGAAAGTGGAGAGTGAAATAGTTGGCTTAAAGCTCAACAGTCAGAAAACGAAGATCATGGCATTTGATCCCATCACTTCATTGGAAATAGATGGGGAAACAGTGGAAACAGTGTCAGACTTTATTTTGGGGGGCTCCAAAATCACTGCAGATGGTGACCACAGCCATGAAATTAAAAGACGCTTACTCCTTGGAAGGAAAGTTATGACCAACCTAGATAGCATATTCAAAAGCAGAGATATTACTTTGCCAACAAAGGTTCATCTAGTCAAGGCTATGGTTTTTCCTGTGGTCATGTATGGATGTGTGAGTTGGACTGTGAAGAAGGCTGAGCACCGAAGAATCGATGCTTTTGAACTGTGGTGTTGGAGAAGACTCTTGAGAGTCCCTTGGACTGCAAGGAGATCTAACCAGCCCATTCTGAAGATCAGCCCTGGGATTTCTTTGGAAGGAATGATGCTGAAGCTGAAACTCCAGTACTTTGGCCACCTGATTCGAAGAGCTGACTCATTGGAAAAGACTCTGATGTTGGGAGGGATTGGGGGCAAGAGGAGAAGGGGACGACAGAGGATGAGATGGCTGGATGGCATCACTGACTCGATGGACATGAGTCTGAGTGAACTCCGGGAGTTGGTGATGGACAGGGAGGCCCAACGTGCTGCAATTCATGGGGTCACAAAGAGTCAGACACGACTGAGTGACTGATCTGATCTGATCTGACCCCCCCACAAAAAAAAAGAATAGGAAAAAAGAGGAGGAAGAAGAGAAAGAAAGAAAAAATAATCATCCATTTTGTATTGATCACAAATCATGTATGTGAATTCTTTGGAACATCTGCTTATATCTGATATATTAGAATTTTACTCAGTGATTTTGCCTGATATTTGTCTCTAATTTAGAGTATCTGAAAGAGAACTCTGTACATATAGAGACCCAACTGTGCTACTGATTAAAAGAGGTGTGTGTTCCCTAAATATTTACATTCCACTCTAGGAGAACACAGAAATAATTTAGTGTGCCTGTTGCTTTCCCATTAAAACATACTCTTCCTCAACAAAACCATTCTGGATCATTTTCTACATCCAATTATCTTTTCTACTAGATCTCTGGTAGAATGTCAATTCCCCGAAGACATAGGCTGTGCTGTCTCTTTGTTTCAGATAATGCGTGGCTTTGCATGGTGGAAGTACTAAAAATAAAAAATAAAATTGTAAGCTAATTGACAGTTATGGTGATGATATTGTTTCAAACCCCTAAGGCCAGGCTGTGAACTGTCTTGACCAGACATATCTCCAAACATCTGATATTTGTAAGTAGCAGATCTAAGTGACTTTGCCAAGAACAATTCTGTTTGCAATGAGTCTCTTAGAATTATCTACTACCTTCCCATTTCCTCTCTTGGCATTTCACTTAGAATTTTAGCAACTGGCTCACTGGGAACCTCTCTTCCACTATGCCAGGCATTATTTTTAGTAACTTGAATATGCCTTGTTTTCTTTCTCCACTGTGCTCATTTAGCCAACACCAAACCCTACCTACTCCCCACTTGCACCCCAGGACCTGAAAGTGGCTGGGAAAAAAAAACACACACTTGAGTTACCTGATCTCATTTAAACTTTTAAGGAACAATTTTAAGAAAACCATTCCTTTTATAAAAATAAATGATGACCATAAATCTCAAGAAACACCTCATCACCATTCAGCATCCTTCTGTGCTTTTATTTTAAGTTCATTTCCTACTCTACCAAAAATTTATTTTATGTACTTTTCTTCTCATCTCAAGCCCTCAATACTCTCCCTCTGCCTCTCACTCTGGGCTGATGACCTTGATTTCTAGTTCACTGAAAAATGCAAAGGAATCAGAAGAAAAGATCCTCATTTTCTTATCACTGAATCTTCCAGCCTTATTTCACATGACCCATACACTTGGTCTTTCTTCCCCATACAATGGAGGACCTCTCCTTGGTCCATTTAAACCAGTGCCCTGGATTCCATTCCTTCTCCCCTCTTGATAAATGTTACTGAAAGTCTACCCACCTTTTCTGCTCCCTCTTCATTTTCCCCTCTCTCAACTGGGTCATTTCCATCAGCCTGTAAACCACTTATAAAAAGTCTCTAATCTTGAAAAGCAAACAAACAAACTCCCTTGACCCTATTTGACCTCCAGCTTCTGCCCATTTCTTTGCTTCTCAATTGGGAAAGAGTATCTCTACTTACTCCCATTCTCTCTTTAATCAACTCCAATCAAGCTCAGCCTCCACCTCTGCCACAGAGCTGTTCAAATCAAGGTCAATAACAGCCTCTATTTTGCTACATCTGTCTCCAGATTACTCAACCTCTCAAAAGTGTTAACTTTATGGATAATAGCTTTGTTCTTGAAACACTTGGTTCATTTGGCTTCCAGGAAAGGATGCTTTACTGGTTTTCCTTTCAATTCTTCAGTGTTTTTTTCTGTTTCCATTGCTGGCTCCACCTGTTCTAGATGTTAGCATTCTCAAGAGCTCAGGCCTTGGCTCTCTTTCCTTCTATACTTACTTCTTCCTAGATAATCTCATCTAGTTCCATGATACTATATAATTACCAATAGGATAAATATTCCCAAATCACACAGATATTATATGGTCCTCATATTCCATATTCGAATCTTTGTATTCTACTTCCAGGCTTCCATCCATGCCCTAAGCTCACAATTCTTGGTGTCCTGCTGCTTCCTACTCAAATCTCCACTAGGTGGTCTAATAGACTCTTATACTAATGGCCAAAGAAAAACTCTTTGTGTCTTCTGCAAGTTCTGAACCTCCCCCAGTTACTTCCATCTTAGTTACCAGCACCAGGACCAAAGTGAAACCATTTGTTATTCATAATTTTGATCAGTATATAATTTTAACTATCCCTTCCCTCAATCGCAAAGAGTCGGACACGACTGAGCGACTGAACTGATCTGAACTTCCCTCAATCCCAATTCATCTCATCAGCAAATTCTGTGGGCTTTGTCTTCATAAATCCAACATTTATTGTCACTTCCAGTGCTATCACATTTGCCCAAACTACATCATTTTTCACGTGGACAACTGCAGTGCTTCCTAACTGGTCTCCCTGTTTTCATTCTTACCTCTCTATATTCCATTCTCCATTGAATAGTCAAATTGAGCTTTTAAAAACAGAGATTAGATTGTATTATTCCCCTTTGAAAACTGTAATTGGTATCCATCCATTGATACTTTTTTGAACCTAATTCACATAATTCCTTTTTTTATTGGAATATAATTGCTTTATGATGTATGTTAGTTTCTGCTGTACAACAAAGTGAATCAGCTATATGTATACATATATATGCCCTCCACCTCAACCTCCCCTCCCCATTCTCTCGCCTAGGCCATCACAGAGCCTCAGGCTGAGCTTCCCACGCTGTGCAGCAGGTTCCCACTAGCGATCTGTTTTGCACATGGTCAAGTATACATGTTAGTGCCACTCTCCCAGTTCATCCCACCCTTCCCTTCCCCACGCCCCGTGTCTGCATATCCATTCTCTATGTCTGCATCGCTATTCCTGTCCTGAAAATAGGTTAATCTGTACTATTTCTTTTTTTTTTTTAGATTCCATATATAGTAACCATCGATTGACTCGACGGAATTTAAGAGTCAAGAGTCATGACTCACAGGGTTCCACATAATCTGGCCTTTCCTTACCATGTGGAACTCATTTCCTGACCACTCCATTATATTCCTGCCTCAGAAACATACTAAATCTCCATCTCTCAGGACATTTCCAATGCTGTCTCCTGAAATTCTCTCCCCTAACATCTTCTCATATATGGACCCTTTATATCACTCAGATATCCTCTTAAATCACTCAGATATCCTCTCCAGCATCACTGTTGCAGTGAGGTCTTGTCTGACCAGACTATGTAAAACTATGATGTTTTACACAATCATTCTAAGTTCCTTTTTTCTGCTTTCTTTTCTTCATAGCACCTACGAATGTTTATGAGATGTATTCACCATTAGAATGTAACTCCCATCCTGCACCATCTTGCCTCTGACCGACTCAAAGAAGCATTCTTCTAGAAAATCTCAGAAAAACTTGGATTGAAAAAAAAAAAAGTGGTAGAAGAAAAAGAAATATGGGCTGAAATTTCAACTGTCCACATTTTAAAGCACATTCATCTTTATAAATATCGCACTATTAAAATTCTTCCTCACACCTCAAGACGTAGGTACTAAATTATCCGTGATGCGTTTGTGAAAAGCATGCACTGTTCTCTAAATTATTTAAGAATATTTACATTTTATGTTGAAATCTGATCTCTCAGTGTTTGTTCAGATTAACTACTAAAAGTAAAACATTCACTAAACTGTGTTTTTGCTTGTAAAAACATTGCTTCTTGATTTAGTTTACATTTGTTAATTTTAAATCATTTAGTAGTTACAAAAACAAAATTCAAAAATTCTAGGGCCACTTTAAAAACAACCTCTGTTCCCAGTTATTCTAAAGCATCAAGCATTGGTCACGAGAGCGTTTTCCATATGTTTTTAAGCTGCCTTCTGTATAGCAGAAATAAAGGATACATCCATTGCTTATCCAGGGAAAGCAGTTAAAAATCACCTGTTCTGATTTTTCAGTATTTCCAGTATATTCGTATCTATATCAGTGGAATAAATTACTTATGAAAATCATTAGAAAATATTACATAACACAAGTCACCATCACAGCTTAAATGTCTAAAGCCTATCTTTCATTTGCCTTCTTCCTTGTTTAAATCTGCCAGGCTGAGTTTTGAGCCACATAGCTTTTCCTGAATTGACAGGGGAAAGCAATGATGCAGAACTTACAAGTTTGCTTTCCCATCCCTGCAAAAAATCATTTTGACTTTGATTAAAGTGACTGACCACTGGGGGGCTGACCGAATTGATAGACTGTTATTTTACCTGTTAGAAAATCAATTCTTTCAATCAAGAGGGTTAACCTGATCGTGTTTCAGGTATGACTTGAAATAATGGTCTTTATCAATGTTGAGATAACCAGCCCAAAGCAATCGCTAAAGAATGAAGTATTTCAAAACTTACATTCTTAAACTCATTATCTATCACTACATTAATTAGGAATTTTGATCATCTAGACTTATTTTCTGTTGGGTCAGTTTCATGAGACACTAAAGTATTAATAAAATTGACACACGTATGTATCTCGGGAAAACTCTGCTAGCCTTTGCCTTGCTTCAGAATTTTGCCAAGAGAACACACTGGTCATAGCAAATACTCTCTTCCAACAACACAAGAGAGGACTCTACACATGGACATCACCAGAAGGTCAATACCTAAATCAGATTGATTATATTATTTGCATCCCAAGATGGAGAAGCTCTATAGAGTCAACAAAAACAAGACCTGGAGCTGACTGTGGCTCAGGTCATGAGCTCTTTATGCAAAATTTAGGCTTAAATTGAAGAAACTAGGGGAAAACACTAGACCATTCAGGTAAGATCTAAATCAAACCACTTATAATAATACAGTGGAGGTGACAAATACATTCAAGGGATTAGATCTGGTAGACAGAGTGCCTGAAAAGTTTGCAACATTATCCAAGAGGTGGTGACCAAAACCATCCCAAGGAAAAAGAAATGAAAGAAGGCAAAGTGGTTGTCTCAGGGGGCCTTACAAATAGTTGAGAAAAGAAGAGAAGCAAAAGGCAAAGGAGAAAGGGGAAAATATACTCATCTGAATGCAGAGTTCCAAAGAATAGCAAGGAGAGATAAGAAGGCCTTACAACTCAAAAAAATAGAGAAAAACAATAGGATGGGAAAGATTAGACATCTCCAGGAAAACTGGAGATACTAAGGGAACATTTCATGCAAAGATGGGAACAATTAAGGACAGAAATGGTACGGACCTAACAGAAGCAGAAGAGATTAAGAAGAGGTGGCAAGAATACATAGAAGAGTTATACAAAAAGGCTTAATGACCCATATAACCATGATGGTGAGGTCACTCAACTAGAGCCAAACATCCTGGAGTGTGAAGTTGCTGGGCCTTAGAAACATTACTGGGAACAAAGCTATGGAGGTGATGAAATTCCAGCTGAGCTATTTCAAATCCTAAAAGAGGCATTCAATGTGCCAGCAAACTTGGAAAACTCAGCAGTTGCCTCAGGATTGGAAAACATCAGTTTTCATTCCAACCTCAAAGAAAGGCAATGCCAAAGAATGTTCAAACTATTGTACAATTGTGCTCATTTCACATGCTAGCACGGTAATGCTCAAAATTCTTCAAGCTAGTCTTCAGCAGTATGTGAACCAAGAACTTCCAGATGCACAAGCTGGACTTAGAAAAGGCAGAGGAACCAGAGATAAAATTGCCAGCATCCACTGGATCATAGAAAAGGCATAGGAATTCTAGGAAAATATCTACTTCTGCTTCATTGACTACACTAAACCCTATGACAGTGTGGATCACAACAAACTGTGGAAAATTCTTAAAGAGATGGGAATACCAGATCACCCTACCTGCCTTTTGCGAAATCTGTGTGCAGGTCAAGAAGCAACAGAATTGAACATGGAAAAACGGACTGGTTCAAATTTGGGGAAGGAGTACACCAAGGCTGTATACTGTCACCCTGCTTATTTAACTTATATGCAGAGTACATCATGCAAAATGCCAAGCTGGATGAAGCATGAGTGGGAATCAAGATTGCCAGGAGAAATATCAGTGACCTCAGATATGCAGATGATACCACCGTTATGGCAGAAAACGAAGAGGAACTAAAAAGCCTCTTGATGAAAGTGAAAGAGAAGAGTGAAAAAGCTGGCTTAAAACTCAACATTCAGAAAACTAAGATCATGGCATCCAGTCTCATTACTTCATGGCAAATAGATAGAGGGAAAGTGGAAACAGTGGCAGATTTTATTTTCTTGGGCTCGAAAATCACTGCAGACAGTGAATACAGCCCTGAAATTAAAAGATGCTTGTACCTTGAAAAGAAAGCCATGACAAACTAGATAGTCTATTAAAAAGCAGATATATCACCTTGCTGACAAATGTCCATATAGTCAAAGCTATGGTTTTCGTGTAGTCATGTAGTCATGTGAGAGTTGGACCATAAAGAAGGCTGAGCAGCAACAAATTGATTATTTCAAATTGTGGTGCTGGAGAAGACTCTTGAGAGTCCCTTGGACTGCAAGGTGATCAAAACAGTCAATTCTAAAGGAAATCAACTCTGAATATTCATTGGAAGGACTGATGCTGAAGCTGAAGCTCCAATACTTTGGCCACCTAATGCAAAGAACTGACTCATTGTAAAAGACCCTGATGCTGGGAAAGACTGAGGGCAGGAGAAGAAGGGGGATGAGACAGAGGATGAGATGTTTGGATGGCATCACTGACTCAATGGATATGAATTTGAGCAAACTTTAGGAGATGGTGAAGGACAGGGAAGCCTGGAACACTACTGTCCATGTGATTGCAAAGAGTTGGACACAACTTAGTGACCCAACAACAACAATGTATGTATCTTAACTTCATGAACACTATCTAGAATGATTTTCACTATGAAACATTAATGATATAAAAAGTATAAACCTGACTCAGCATATAGTACCTTTGCAGAATGCCCCAACATTGCTTATATGACCCATAGGGTAAGAAATAAGTCCACAGAAGGAAGACGGATGCTTCACTCTAAATTATATTCTTAACTTTGTATGTGTTCAATCAAATGTTTTCAACAAAGTTTAAGATGAAGAGAATGTTTTTACTTTATCACAAAAATTACATAGCCCTAAAATTTCACAAGTTAAACCCCACTAGTTTGGAATTATGAAAAAAACCTGGATTTTTTTTTCTTGGTTGAAGTTTATGTTTGACTCAGTGTAGAGAGAAGTTACACTTCCCTGGATTCTTTTTCAACCCTTATAACATGGCCAAAGACAAAGACTCAGTTCAGTGTTGGCATGTCTTTAACTCTTCTCTAAAGTTTGACAACTTCTCATCTTTTTAAGAAAATTTAAACCAGGCTCAGTCTTTCTCCAGGCAACAGAAGCTGTCTAAAATTTAATAACGTCATTTTCATCACATTATATTTATTTTTATAGTTGCCTTCTGTTTTCAGCAGAGGATACTGGTTTCTATTCACAGTACTAATATAAAGTTTTCTCTTTAAATAAATTTAGATTGCAAAGTGAGCCAATTTAAAGAAAATATGCAGTAATAACTGTACAGGTGGTAAGCAAGAATGTCTCAAAATCAGGAAAGTAGTAAAAAATGGCTATATGTTGGGAAGTCAATACATAAAAGCCAATACATTTTAAAATTGCATACAAAATGGTAAGAAGAAAACCATCTACTTAGGTGAACAAATTAATTTCAATCTCGTTCCCAGTATTTATTTGCATAACATTGTATTAATTCTAAATGACTCTTCTATTTATTAAACTGGGCCCATCAAAACCTTTACTCAACAGCATTTTAATAGCTTCTTGCTCAGAACAGTACAAGCTTCAAAGTTATGACTGAACCCCCTACAAGAAAAAAGTTTCTATTTCAAAAACTTTATTCAACAAATGCTTATCAATCACTAAGTACATCGAACAGGGCAAGCCAGATTTGGGGAGGGATAATAATATTTATGTGTCCACTCAGTACTCAAAAGCTATTTTTCTGAGTCGCTATGATGCTCAATGTCACTTGCTGTGTATGATGCAATTAAAGGAAGAGAACAAGAAAGATGCAGAGGAGAAGGAAGATGGGGAGGATCCTGAACTCAAAGAGATTACCATCGCATTGATTATTATTTATTATTGTCCTTGAATTTTACTTATTGTCCTAGATACTATTTCATTTTCTCACATATTTCTTCTTTTTTAAAAAAGTCAATGTATTATTCAGTCAGAGGTAATATTTAAGAGACATTTCCTTCGAGTGTCAGATTCTATGAGCCTCAGCAGCAAATTCATAGAATACAAAACAGCACAACCTTAACCCCATGACAATGTTGATAAAATACTGCAGACGGCCTTTCACACATTCTTTGTGAACAGGTGATGCTGCCCCAGAAAGGAAAAGATTTAACATTTAGTAAAATTAAGCCACACTACCAACTTGAACATATTCATTTAATATGAAAACTCAAATGTGACTTGAGGTGTAATTAATTGCATAAGTTAAAATCTGTGGAAGGAAGGTGCTATCCTTCACAAAACATGAGGCTTCCAATTTTACAAGATTTGTACATCTCACTTAGGATGAATGGAGTTGTGATTCTGTATCACATTTGTTTGGCTCAGTGGTAAAGAATCCGCCTGCCAAAGCAGGAGATGCAGGCTCGATCCCTGGTTCAGGAAGATCCCCTGGAGAAAGAATTGCCAACCCACTCCAGTATTCTTGCCTGGGAGATCCCATGGACAGAGGAGCCTGGGGCTACAGTCCACGGGGTCACAAAGAGTTGGACACGATTTAGTCACTAAACAACAGCAACAATACATTCGTTAAACTACTTGCATTTATATTCTTGTCTTCCTCTTTAATCTGCCTCTGAAGCCTGTGAGGATTTCTCCTACAGATAAAAACCCCAAATCTATTGTGTTCTAAGGAACGATAATCGTGTTTTATATGAAGATAGATTTTGATGCTCAATGCTTGAAGGACATTTTCATTTCTGATGCACTAAAGGGAAATTAAAAAAAAAAAGTTTTGTACCATATATATTCACACAGCATTATTTTTATTTTTTTTTTTTTTTTTTTTTTTTTTTTTTTTTTAAAGTGTTTATTGAATTTGTTATCATACCACATCTCTTGTTTATCTTTTTTGTCCCTGAGGCATGTGGGATCTTAGCTTCCCGACCAGGGACCGAACCTACACCCACTGCTCTGGAAGGCAAAGTCTTAACCACTGGACCACCAGGGAAGCCCCCAGCATTATTTTTAAAAAGTAAAAATCTTAAAGATTACAAGACTTTCTTAATATCCTACAGTCTGTGTGACAGTATTTTCTGTACCTTGTATCATGGCATGGGATCCCTTCCCTATGCATTTTAAGTGGACGATGTAACTGGAATAAATACTGTGGATAATCCAGCTTCACAAAAGGATTATAAAATAGCTAATCAAGCTAGTCAAGACAAGTATCACTCACCTGTGAATCCACGTTTACCGTTTTATTACTTAATTTCACTCAGTAGTAAGGAAAAAGAGGTAATATTTGGTGTCAAAGAAATTGAGCCAGAAAGCTGGTCCTACAAGGGAACAAGGGTCCAGGGATCCAGCTCTGTGGGGTCTCGATCTTTCTGGGTCATTTCACCAGTTTCTGGGGCCAATTCAAGGCTTCCCAGGTGGCACAGTGGTAAAGAATCTGCCTGCTAATTCAGGAGATGCAAGAAACTTGGGTTTAATCCCTGGGTCAAGAAGATTCCCTGGAGGAGGAAATGGCAACCCACTCCAGTATTCTTGCCTGGAAAATCCCAGGGAAAGAGGCGCCTGGCGGGCTACAGTCCATAGGTTCACAAAAAGTCAGATATGACTGAGCGACTGAGCTTACAGTTGGGGCCAATTCTGTTGCCACTGCATCAAATGAGGAAAATACAGGTCCAAACATTAGTAACCTCTCCACTCCATCTGCAGTCCATCCACCTCGGTTCCGATAACCGGCATGGGCTCCTTCCACTACGGCCAGTCCCCAACCCCAACACCCCCACCTCATACCTCAGTTCCACTATCTGCATCATTTCTTGTCTTATCAGATGGTGTTTCAGGTACTGTGTTAGCAATGGGAAACAAAGAACAAGTCCCTTAGGGCGGCAGTGCTCACTAATTCCTAAGATTTCAGATATTCTGTCTCCTGTGGCAACTTCATTTAATTTTGCTTCCTATAAAAGTAAAAATATTGTTATTTTTTTCTTAATGTGAAAATTGTTGCAATATGCCATAATTGCCGCCATTTGGGTCTTCAATTCCACTTAAATAGCATTTTACTGCCTCCGATGTTATAATGAACTGAAGGCTTTTACTTTTTCTTCTTGCAATGTTTTTGCTTTAGTTCTTCCTACAGCTTCTACGATGGACTTGGCTTGCTGGTTTCCTTAATTAACTTCTCATCACACAGAATCACTGGAGTATCCTGCTAATTGGAAAAGAATATCTCAAAATTATTTTTACCATAAAGGGTTTTTCTTAGCACTACTCTATAAGATGCACCATTTCCCTTTTATTCCTTAAACTCTCTATTTAAGTTTAGAGAGTCTTTCCTTCAGGGAAAAAAAAAAAAAAAAAGGAAATCCCTGGCAGTCCCATGGTTAGGGCTCTGAGCTTCCACTGCAGGGGGCATATGTTCCATCCCTGGTCATGGAAATAAACCCCATATACCATGCCGTGCAGCCAAAAAAAAGAGAGGGAGAGAGAAACCAGGGTTTCCTGTCACAAATCCAGGATATTCTTGAGGATTTGGGTGGTGAACTAATTTCCTGCTGTTTAGATCTACTGAAGCTATCTTGCAGCCAGAAGGGGAAATACTACTTACTCACTCTGAGAGTAACAGAGAGGGAGAAAGAAACAGCCTGGAATCATTGAGGCCATTGATAAAACAGGGAGCTAACACTGGGCTTCTTATTTCCAAACTTTCTGTTAAGTAAACAATAAAGATCCCTGTGGTTTTACAGCACTTTTGATCACGAATTCTTTTACCTGCAACCCAAGCATCCTCTGATATCCCTACAGGCATAGCTTGACCAGCTCACCAGTTCAAAAAAGGATGAATGGGAAGAGACATGATGTCTATTCCACCCTTCCTGATCAAGTTCTCTCTGATTTTCTGGTTTTCTACAGTGAATAGAAGCTGTCATCTTCTGCTCAGAGTCTCAGGACAGCAAAGACCTGGAGACTGAAACAATGTCCTCACCTCAACCTTCCTCCCAGGTGAAGACATCTGGGTCATAGCCATTAGTTAATCAACAAAGGATAAGGGAGAGCAGTTGTCTGTGGACCAAAGGAAAGGCTGTCAACAGGGATGTCCTGGTAAACTGGATCTCTGAGAGTGAGAGTAGATGCAGGGGAGCCTTGATACTGTAGTCCTTGCCAATCTTCCTAGTATAAATAATCCCGCCATAGATGTCAAACTACCAACAGTTTAATAGCCAGCTAACAACAATTCTGAATATTTGACAATCAACTCTGGAAAGTCAGTCCCAGATATTAATGGGTTATCTTTTTTATTTTCTGAGAAACCACTGAGTACCAACAGGAGGCATTATTGAAGGAAAATCAAGCGCACAAAACTGATAATCAATTCTTCTCTTTGTACAGCTTACCATTTAACTGCAAGTTCAGCAACATTTGTAAAATAGAACTAAAAATCATTTCTAAGACAACATATTTAGAAGTGCAAATTAACTGAAAGCAAAGTGATATCTAAGCACCTAAGACATAAAGAAAATGAGTACAAGAATCCATCTCATAGGGTGGTTGAAAGGCTCAAATGAGATCACGGATGAGATCTTGGTTGAGTTACTCGCCACTACAGAAATATAAAGGATCATTCCTCATATAGTGGAGTGAGGCTAATCTAAGAAGGCAACAACTGGGCTCCCAGAACATACCAACTGATGATAACAAAGTCAAAGATGGAAAGGTAGGATGCCTCAGGATACTGGGAAGACAAAGCCACAAAGAAAGTGCACTGACCTCAGAGAGTGGATGAACTGTGTTCACAAAGCCAAATCATTTCCTACTACATACCACTGCCTTTTTTATCCCAGGTAGTATATAACCATGACCAAGACTTTAATTCCCCTAATGGCTCAAAAGTTGCCTCTGCAAAACTGTCCTCAAAGGGTTGCTTTTTAGGATATTTAGGATAGAGACCTGAATGACCTTCAAAACAGGCTTCTCCAAATTCAAGGTCTGGCTGTGGATGGCTTCATAGGGTAGAACAATGTCCCACGGGACAAAATTCTGCCTCTACCACTTGCTAGCTGCATATCTCATGCAAGCAACTTAAACTTTTGATGCCTCAGTTTCCTCATCTGTACATGGAGATGGTGGTTTTTAAACCATAATGTGATTTTGCAGGTTATATGACCTAAGGCACATAAATTATCCAGCACAATCCCTAGCACATATTAAGAACTCAATAGTTGGTAGAGGCTATTATTATGGATTTTAAAAGCATCGCATTCAAAATTTGGATAAAAAATTTAAATAAATAGTAAAGAAACAATAGGCATAAAGTGTTACCAACTGTTTTCAAGTGAGATGGTTTTAAATTATCTAGAATGCTTTCTTTCTACCACTTAAGGTGTCAACTTCACCTTACAACCAACCTTCTTGTGACTGAAAGTCTGTGGATCATTAGCAAGAAAGCTCCTTAGTACTTCCTGCACATCTGACAGGAGAGGGAAGGAAGGAGAAAGAGAGCAACCCAAGAAGAGAGGGGAAGAGTCCTTCCGACCCTCCAACACCGATCTCCTCCTGTCAGGTCACATGATCATCCCAAGACCAATCGCTGTGCCAGAGGGTAGGGATACACCAGTTGGCTAGAACTGGAATGTTTGAGAATTTAGTCTGGGAAGGAAAAAGGAAAGAGGAAGGTGGATACTAGGCAGGTAACCTAAAAAAGAGAATCCCAGGGACGGGGAGCTTGGTAGGCCGCCGTCTATGGGGTCGCACAGAGTCGGACACTACTGAAGCGACTTAGCAGCAGCAGCAGCAGCAGGTTTAAAAACCATTTTCTTTACTCATCTGTTGCCTTCAAACCATAAGATACAGGCCATTAAACAAAAGACATGATTTGAACTTTGCTTCTAGTTCTGGTTCATATCATATTACATTAAAAACATGATATTGACTGCTATCCATTCTTACCATTGAATTTTCCACTGCCATAAAAATGGGAGAGAAAGAGGCAGTTCCATACAAACAGAATATCTTACTAGCTCCAATACTGGTTGTTACTGTATCTTTTGATAGAGCTGATTTTCCTATTTTATTACAGTGACATATATCAAAGTACCAAGGTTAGTTAGATATGCAAAAGCACACCAACCCAACCAGCTATAAAGGGAAGAACTTGCCAACAGTTTTATTGCTAAATAATGACAGTCTATTTGAATGATGTTAGTCAAGTTGATGAACTGAATTATAACTACTTATTTTAAGGGATCCATGAAGATGAGATCCAAAGAAAAATATTAGGCGCATATTTTTGTATCACTTCCATGCCTTTTACTCACTGTTTTTATCATAAAAACAAGCTTAGATTTTTGACTTAACACTGCTCCAGTTCTCAAGTTTCTCCTTATGACAGTAGCTTTCTATTATTATGATGGATGAAAACCAAAATAATATTTATTCTACCCTATTGGGGAAAAACATGAAAATGTCCAGAGGAAAAGAATCTCTAAAAGTAATAAATGAAATACATCCACCAATAAAGGGGAATAGGATCTTGGTCTCTGGTCTCCTTTTCCAGCATTATTCCTCCTGTGGGAATAAGACTATGGCAAATATCTAAACATGCCTTAATTCCTATATCTCAATGCTAGATACATTAAAGGGGCCAGAATTAGCTGAAATAAATTTAAAAGGAAACAAATGCTTCATCGATCCCATAGAGAGGGGAAGAGTCCTTCCCCTGTCTGTATGTAATCCCCATAATCAAATGGATACTTAATGAGAAAGGGAAAAGGTATAAAATTAGGGAAATTGAGAGTGAAGCAAACCTGTTGTTGATACCAGCTGTGCTTCTTTGCCTCTGCGCCCTATATATCTAAACCTCTATCTATCAAAAGAACATATCCTAAAGAACAACATGGTGACAGAGATGAATTTCAATCTGACAAATGCAGTGAACTAAAAAATGAACTATATCATAAACCATTACTCCTTCTCAGTCCAAACAGAAAAAAAAGTATCCTAAAGAAACTTACATTCTCTGTAGGAAATAACCAGGGTAATGTGGAAAGTGTTCACTAAATTTCTGCATACTACATGGCCAATCAATCTAAAGCCATGTAGAAACTATCCTTTCACAAAATAACTTTAAAAGTTTTATGTTAAAATATAACTTTGTTTGCTCACAGCTTTTCCAAACTGGGGGGCTTTTTTTCAACAACTAATAGAGTTTTAGACTGCAAATGCTGAATAGAAAGGATCAAAATTTGTCACTTCTCAATCAATCATTCTGGCCTCATACATACACTGCCATATTCATTTATTCATTCAGTATGTCCATATGATTCACTATCTTCCTGTAAAAGAAAAATGTCCATCTTGATTAATGGGGTAATCTGTGAAGCAATTGTGCTAACTTTTCTAATTTCAGACCTATTAATTTTAATAAATTTCCACTAATTTCTGCATTATGAAATTGACTGAGTGGGAATATTTAATATGTCTTTACAAAATGCATCACTACTGCAACTCTACTTCTGCAATTTTTTAATACCATTTTGTGATCTTTTCATCAGAACTGCAAAAATTGTCCATACCTACTATCATAATATGGTCCCCCTATTTTAAGCAGTTAAACTCTCTCACATTTTACTGTAGAGTAATCCAAGGTTATCAAATTGATTGTGCCACAAGTCATGAGCATCAGAATACGGTGTGTAAAAGAGTATAATGTGATGGGTGGAGCCAAAGGGGAGTGGGAGGGAGGTCCAAGGGGGTGCAGATATATGTATGCATATGGCTGATTTACTTTGTTGAACGGCAAAAAACTAACACAACATTGTAAAGCAATTCTATTCCAATTTTTAAAAGTCAAAAAAAAAAAAAGTATACTGCCATAAACTGGCAAAAGCCTCTAATCTGCCCCATTCTTGATGGAGATCATTTGGCCATTGACCCCTGTCACCTTTGATCTTGTCATCCCACATATGGCAGTACCCACAACCCTGCACATTGTGTCCTGGGGTGGTAGCAACAAGAATAGAGAACAGCTAGAGCTATTTGCCAAGATAAAGAAAATGCAACTTAATGATATACATAAATGATCCTACAAATGACACCATATTTTCAAGCTTAAGTAACTAGAAGGAGATATCATCACTTTCAGACACTAGAGAATTAAGATGTGATTGTCATTTAGAACCTGTTGGGTAGAGGGTGATGGCGAGGCATTCCAGATAGAAAATAGCAGGCAACTGAACGTGGGATACAGACACCTGAGTTAAAAATGAGGGTAGACTTATAGAGTTGTGAATAAAGACAATACCTATCTGAGAGAGAGGAAGAATAATCTAGACAGAGGTAGAGACAAAAAGTAAAGACATATAAATGAATGGATAACTATATATGAGAGTACTTAAAGAATGTTTAAAGTTAGAATGGAGGACCAGGATAAAAAAGATGCATAAAGAAAAGGAAGAACAGCAAGTGAGGGAAGAAATTTATTCATTCATTATTAATTCATTCAAAAAATATTTACTGAGGGTCTGCCCTGTTGTAGGCACTGTGCTAGACACATAAGGGAGGAGATTATAGTCTAATGGAAAAGAGAGCAAGAAATTGAACAATGAGCAAAACTGCCCCCCACCTCTCACAAATAAGTATAATTGTGATAAATGTTCCAAAAAGAAGGAAAAAAAGATCTTGCTCCAAGGGGCATGAGTATGTGCTCAGTCACTCTGTCATGTCCGACTCTTTGTAACCTCATGTACTGTAGCCCACCAAGCTTCTCTTTCCATGGAATTTTTCAGCCAAGAATATTGGAGCGGGTTACCATTTCCTCCTCCAGGGGATTTTCCCAATCCAGGGATAGAACCAGCATCTCTTGCATTGGCAGGTGGATTTTTTACCACTAGTGCTACCTGGTAAACCTAAGGAGCATGGGGGAGTTGTCTATTCTTTTCTGAAGTGTCAAGGAAGGTTACTCTAAGGAAATGGCATCACCTGGAAAATGAGTAATTAGAAAAAGAGAGAGAGAAAGTGATAATCTAGCCAATCAAAGGGAACAAAGATATAACACCAAGGAAGAAAAGAACAAAGAACTAACAAAGAACTAACCAACAACAAAGAACTAACACCAAGGAAGAAAAAACACAGAGTGCACAGCTAATAAGAAGCCCCTTGCAACCTTGAGAAAGCCTCCTTTTCTTCTTTCCTCTGTACTTTCGCCTCTAATCCCAAAGCCAAATATAAGCACACAGCTCACACCTGGGGTTTTAGGGTGGGCATAGGTACAGTTATTTATGCACAATCTATTCACTGGTTCTGCCTTACTAATAGAGTCCTAAGTTCTTTACAGTGACAATGAGCCCAGCCAAAATACTAATTTTGTCAGACTGCCTTGCAGCGAGGGTTGACTTCTCTATAGGTTTCACCAGTAAGACACAAGAGAAACGCTGTTGCAGGTTTCTGCAAAGTTTTGCCTTTGCAA
Organism: Bos indicus; assembly: GCF_029378745.1. NCBI lineage: Eukaryota > Metazoa > Chordata > Mammalia > Artiodactyla > Bovidae > Bos > Bos indicus. The sequence goes on from NC_091763.1 coordinate 91,629,798, forward strand.
AAGAAACACAGCTCCTTCCTGAATGATCCTGGTTTTCTTTTTCCCACCTCAAATGACACTGAGTCTGGAAGTAAAGCAGCCATTTTGTAATGCGAGGCAGTTGTTAAGAATGAATGTTTCATACTAAGGATGACAGAACTGGAAAGTAGAGGGTGTCTGGAATTTTGAGAACATCCAGGGACCACTCTACCAGTTTGAGACTCTCTACCCATGGGCTTTTTGTTATGTGAGAAAAGCTAACTCTTACTTGGTTAAACCAAGGCAGACCAGTTTCTGCTGTTTGCAGTCAAATATAATTCCTAATTGGCACAAAGCTGTAGTGTGGTAGGAAGTGGAGCTATTGTGTTTTTTTGTTTTGTTTTTGTTTTTGTTTTCAAAAAGCTAAAGGTGACTGCTTAAAGAACTAAAAAGGGGGAATTCCCTGGGGGTCCAGTGGTTGGGATTCTGCACCTTTGCTTCCGAGAGTCTGGTTTCAGTCCCTGGGGAGTCAAGATCCCACAGCCCACATGGTACTACAACAACAACATCAAATGGAGAATATTAATAAAGAGAAATTATTTTAAAAGAAATACAAATTATGGAGGTGAAAGTATAATAAATTAAATTTTTCAAGTATTACAGTAGATTTGAGATGGCAGAAAAAAGAATCTATAAATTTGAAGATAAATCAGTAGAGATTATGCAATCTGAAGAACAGGGGATAAAAAGGAAGGAGAGTTACACTGTTAAAGGTGATCAAAGTAGAAACGACATGGACACAAAGAGGAATCAAGAGCTCTTTCCAGTCCTATTTTACAACATAGACACTGTTATTGCCATAAACCCATGGGATAATCAAGTTTCTCATTAACATAAATACTACCTTATTTAGCATAAGGCTTTGGGAACTGTTAAAATTATCCTCTAGAAACTTTAACTTATATAGAAAATGGGTGTTATCTATAGACATCGAGTTGTCACATCTTAATATTTTCTCAAGAAAAAAGAAAACAACTTTATCCATCATTGTACATTAATCAAGACCATCTGAGCAAGTAATGACAGTGTTCTAAGAACTCAGCCATGTCCTGTAGCATGTGGTGGACATTTAAATGGCATTATTTATCATAAGTAGCATTTAAGGAGGATCTCAGAGTCTCTGATTCTAAAAATGTATGTCAATTTGGCAGGTGACCAGTGCTTTTTTAGTTATCAAAGCATAAATAGATTTCCAACATTTTCCTTTCCCTAATTATACATTGATTTGTCATGATGCTCCCATTTTGAAGGGTATGTAAAGGCAGCTCTGGACAGCTTGATCAAGAATCGTTATACTGACACGTTCTGTAATGTCCATTGGCGCACAAATTTCACTGAAAGTGTGTTCAATCTGACGTAACTTTGAAGCCAAAAACCTTAGGATTTCTATCTCTAGATAGAACAATCTATCTAACAATCCTATCTCTAGAACAAGCTAATTGTGTTACCTGAAGAACATGACCAAATCTATCTGAGCTTTGGTTTCCTGAATACCTACATTTTGTGAGTATTAAATGAGATCCTTTATAAACAAACAGTCTACACTAAGGCCTACATGGCTGTAAGCTCTCGACAAATATCATCTCCTTTCTCTTTTGCCTGTTCTTATACTGACCTGCATTTGACGAGTTTTCATTAAGGGGGTAAAATCTGTTCCTGCAGTACAGATCCCAACCTAATTAAGTGTAACAGGAAGAGAAGATTTCTACTTAAATTCTGAAGCAAAGATACAACACGCAGAAACTTAAATTCTGAAGCAAAAATTAGCCACATACAGAGGGTGGTAAAAATCACTTGCTCCCATGGTCAGAATATCATACAAACCATAAAAAGAATATCTTAAGGACCATTTCCATTTTTGAAAGACTAAGTTGGTATTCAGTTCAGTCGCTCAGTCATGTCCGATTCTTTGCAACCCTATGGACTGCAGCACATCAGGTTTCGCTGTCCATCACCAACTCCCAGAGCTTGCTCAAACTCATGCTGGTATTATGTAATCACAAAGCCCAAAGCACAAATCAGAGGAAAGAATACTGAGGACTCAATCTCCTTTTCCTATAGATGGGGGTGGGGTAGGGGGTGGGATATGCCTGGGTACAGCCCTAAGCAGAAACGGTTAAGAATGGAAGATGCTTCCTGATGAATCCTTCTGCTCCCATCACCTGGTGACCCTTAAATTAACAGCTGTCTGTCTCCCTCACCTTGAATCAGTCCAGAGAGAGAGCAAATATCTCCCCAAGGAAAGCAAGGAGAGCCCCTCAGCTCTCCCTCTCTCCATCACCTCCCACATGAGTCATTTCTCTGACTCCTTCACTCCTTTTAGAGCAGTTTGGCAGGCAAAGAACAGTGAGAACAAAACATTTATAAGCAGGACCTTAATGATAAAACAGTAGCCACATTTATGGACACAGAATTCATTTCTTTCTCTTGCAGGAAATAGCAGTAATAACATTCCCTTGGTCCATCTCGAAAATGTCAATTCATTTCTTTGTTAATACAAATGCATTGCCTCATTCATTCTCTCATAGGAAGGTTGAGAGGAGTGGGGAGATGAGGAGAGGAGAATCATCGTTATTGCCTTGTAATTATTCAGAGGATGTTTCATTTTATTTTATGTTAGAGTGGCCAAATTTGTATTATTCCTCTGTTGCCCTAATCATCATCATAAATCAGGAAACAAGAATTTCAATGTCCAATTACCATTCAGAGTAGATACAGGAAGGAAATTAAAGCTTTCTTTCTAAGTGGAAGAAAGGGCAATTCCACAGAGCTTCCTCGGGGAATGTACACTGTGCTGAACAGTACATTATTGAAAAGAGATAAGCAATTGTGTGATGTACAATTGCCAACACTCTCTCGTCTTTCAACTTCTGTTCTAAATGCTTACGAGGAACAATATCTTCACATTTTTCAAAGGCCACTATAGGAGAAAGCCACTTAACGCTCACTTACATTCACAAGTATTGCAAATACAGCAGTTATTATTTAAAGAAGAGACACAGAGACAGAGACGAAGACAAACAAAGAGCCCGAAGTCTTGGCTTCCACACTGTAGAGTGCCATGGACAGGAATGTTTTCAACAAAACCCTATCCTCAGCATCAGGCTCAGGGTCCCAAACCAACTGCTTAAGGGCCTCAAGCCAGAGAGCTACTTCAGAGGAAGATTTTTTTTTTTCTTCAAACAATGAACATCTAAGAAATATAAACCAAACCTAAACTCTTTTTAAATTTTTTTATTGGAGTATAATTGCTTTGCAATGTTGTGTTAGTTTCTGCTGTACGACAAAGTGAATCAGCCATAAGTATACATATATCCTTCCCTCTTTAAACTCTGAAATTATTTTCTTTCCTTGGTAATTCTTTTTCTTTTTCTGCTAATAACAGTGATAGCTAAGTGACATTAACTTCCAGCAGGTCAACTGTATATAAGTCAATTTAGTCACCATAGTTGTACATCTGTAGGGGTAGAAAAAAAAAGTGAAGCAATCCAGTTGCCTGGACAGTTCAATCAACAAGTCAAATTGATAACTCTGTGAAATTATATCTAAATTAAATTTCCCTAAGTAGATCTTGATTTGAAAAAGGCAACATCTCTCTTACAATATTTCTATAAAATCTACTACCTGTCATGGTATTTTAACACTGGGACGTCGTCTATTCACACAAAAACATTTTTAGAAAACAGATGAATGTTGTTAAGTTTGCTAGGCTAAATCCCACCACTTCTTTAAGGTAGGAAATAGAATGTTAGATTCAGATTACCGAAAGTGCTATAAAATATTATGAAAAGATAGGGACCACTTTTCTCTCTCCTGCTTTTGGAAGATTTTGTTTGTTTCCTTCTCTTCCAGCTTATAATTGAGTTGAAGCTGATAAGAGTATGTAATCCAAACCTAAGTCCTGTGTTTCAGGCAATTAATAATTGGCAACAATATTAAAATTGCACTTAAGAGTTCTAACTTTTCTATCTAGGAACTAACTGGCTCACAGCCCAAACTGACAGTTAAGACTGTGTGTGGATCTTCTTAGAATAATACCACTTATTATCTTTCTCTGCATTGATGTTTTTTCGTTCCCCCACCCCCAACATAAATTACAGCTGCATAGATCACTGCATGGTAAATATCTGATTTCTAAGCAATCTTTTTTTAAAGGAAACTTTTATTTTATATTGGAGCATAGCCATTAACAATGCTGTGATAGTTTCAGGTAGACAGCAAAAGGACTCAGCTATCCACGTACATGTGTATGATTTCCAGAAACCCATCTATGTCCTTATTCTTGCACATGCTACTGTCTGTGAGTAGCTGAATACTTTCACTTAAAGCTATCTTTTCTCTCTAATACTGAGAAGGAATACTTTTTTATATTTTCAGTCATACTTTGGCTTTCCAAACTATTTCCTTTGTAACAGGCTTTCTCTGCTTTCATCATGAATTTTTTCATTTAGAATAAAAAATGTTTATGAATTTTGTTTATTCATACATTATTTATAGTTTCTTATTATGGTAAAACATATTTTAAAGTCTTCTCATGATCAGTTTCTGCCAACAGCCCTCATGCTCTTTGGAAAACCACACAGTATCTGTATTAAGGGGACAAACACTGAGAATACTTACAGGAAAAAAGGTCCGTTAATTTCTAAAGCTGTTTAAACATGTTTTTAAATCAGAAATTTCTCTTTTGAAATATTCACAACAACTGGTCATCTTCTGAAATCTAAAACCGTGATTCTTTCTCCTTTAAGTTTTAAACTATTAATTTTACATTTCAAAGGGATGTTCGTTCAGAAGCAAAAGGCTTTGATCATTTCATCAAGCAAAAACTGTAAAATTGAATTCATGGAGACAGACCAAAAAGCTCTCCTTGGCTGACAAAAAAATTTCCAATTTAAATCCATGGTCATCTCTCATTCAACGTTTGCACAGTTCCACGGAATCTTGTTTGCTTATTAAAGCGAGGCCCTCCGTAAATAGTGGGTCCCAGTGTGGTTTTTCTCTATACCATAACATTTCAGTATATTAAAACCTTTAACATCTGAAGGGCATTTTAGAAAATAATTTGGTAATTTTTCTGAGATGTATTCCTGATGATATCTGTAACTTCACAATATCATTGCATCTAGAGAAGAATATTTCAAGTGTCCCTTTCGATATGAAAGTCTGTAAATAAAGGACTTGTTTAAAAAGATGGAATTTAGTCAAATATGGAATTGGTTTTAAATCACTGCATGGCTAATCATTTGCTTGACTAAACTGATAGCTTGTCAAGTCTTATATTTGGTTATTAATAGCTGCCATCTCTTCTACAGCATTTCTGGTGCATATTCTTATGAGGACTAAATAAGGTAAGATTAATTAACATGCCTAGCCCAGGGCATGGCACAGAGTAAGAACTCAATACATGACAACTGTTAATATTTTAATAGAAATTATTTTGCAATTGCTATTAAACTGAAAGAAAGTGAGCTGTCCAGCATTGGTCAGGATGAGCTTCCAGTTTTTTCCCCGTCTTTTCTCTGTTCATCATTACTGATGACACCAACAGCTGAGGTTTAATACTTTTTTGCCTATTTTGACCGAGAAAATAGAACTAGTTGTTGAATTAGTCACCCTGCTTCCACTCAAGCCTTCATCCTCACAATTCTCCATGCAGCTCTCAAATTATCTCATGTCCATCAGACCACATCCCTCTCCTGAATGAATACTGCAAAGACTAAGCTTCACACTGAGAATAAAATCTAGCTTTGCTCTTTGTGGGCAGGACATCTACCAGGAACCAATCCCTGACCTCGTCTCGGGCCATGTCTTCCTCACTTCCAGTCTTGTTGTTGTTCAGTAGCTCAGTCATGCCAACTCTTTGCAACCCCATGGGCTGAAGCATGCCAGGCTTCCCTGTCCATCACCAACTCCTGAAGCTTGCTCAAACTCCATTGAATCGGTGGTGTCATCCAATCATCTCATCCTCTGTCGTCCCCTTCTCCTCCTGACTTCAACCTTTCCCAGCATCAGGGTCTTTTCCAATGAGTCCCTTCTTTGCACCAGATGGCCAAACTATTGGAGCTTCAGCATCAGTCCTTCCAATGAATAGTCATGATTGATTTCTTTTAGAATTGATTGGTTTGATCTAGTCTTAGCGGCCTTTTTGCTGTTGCTTGCCTTGGGCAAGCCTGTTCCCACCTCAGGGCTTTAGTACCTGCTGTTACCTTTACCAACAAAGCTCACTATCCATGAGCTCTTCACACAAAGATTTCAACCCAAAGGCTACTTCCTCAGGGCAATGCCCATCCCCCAGAAAGGTGTCTCAGGCCTGCCATCTCATCTCCCCCCATCTGACTCTAGTACCCATTTTGTTTCCTTCACTTCTCCATATGACTTTTTTTTAAGTAATCAATTTATGGATAAATCTCCATTTATTGGGATATAAATATGAAACAGTACCCCAAACACTGCCATGTCAACCCCGCTTTCTCAAGAGGAAATGGTGCCTTTATGGCATCTTGGCCAAAATCCATAGCATTTCAGCCACTGTGGTTGAGAACTGTCTCACTTTGATTTCTAAGACTTAGGCCTCTTCATTTTCAAATACTTATATCAAAGTTAATTCAAAGCTACTCTTTTCCCTGTCTCCATCACAGGCTAGACCATAGGACTGTATGGTAGAGTGTGGAGTGAAATCCACTCTGTTTACACCCTTTTTTCGTTCTTTCAATTTCTTCACTCTTCTGCCTGCAGACACTGGATTCTCAGAGAACCTCAGTCTCACCCACCATACCCAGGAGAAGGAAGTCGGTCTCTCTCATTTTGCTTGACTTTTGGAAAAGGACAGCATTTCCCTTCATCCTTCTCCCCACCACTGCAGGATACTTTACTTCCACTATGTGCTACCTCAGGCATCAAGAGCCACCTGCTTTTTGGCTCACCAGCTCCTCTGTTCACATAAGCAACCACGCATTAGGTGTTTGGCATATTCCCCAGGTGTTTGGCATACATGGAAACATTACCCAGTCTCCTATATCTTAGCATTTACTTCTTCTTTCTCTTACAAGTAATGTACAGCTCACTGGGAGTCAATATCCTGTCCAAAGACAGTTCACAGGACAGCAGCCCAGAAGCAAACTCTATTATCTGTTTAGTTAAATCTTTGAAATTCTGAAAAATAGAGGAGCTAGCCTTGCTTTCAATAAAACTGGCTATAGCTGCTCTCATTTAGCAATTAAAATCCTATCAGTCCTCAACAACTCTGAGAGGGAGGCTTCTGTCAGATAAACTACTGTTTTGTTTTGTTTTTTAATAGACTTTAATTTTTAGAGAGGTTTTAGGTCTACAGAAAAATTGAGCAGGAAGTAGAGAGAGTCCCCAGATGTCCCTGACTCCACAGAGACACAACCTCCCTCCCCATAACTGAATAGAATTTTTTACATGTCTGGACACGTGTTGGTGGTAAAAGGTTTTCTCTGTCTTACTCTGATTCAAGATGGTTCTAAGGAATCTGCTGAGATGAGGAGTGGGGTTTTCTGAGGGAAGTACTCTTCTGCCTACCTTTCCAGGAAAGCAGCCATGAAACCTTTTAACCTTTTCCCAAGTTAAGAGCCCTAAACCACACTTGATCCCATTCCTGCACTCCCCAGATGCTGCAAGTAGAGCCACCTTAACAACTGGAGTCCTCTTGCTCCCCATCTTGATGGCTGCCAATAACCAGAGTGGTGTAAACACGGCCCTGTCTCCCCAGCTATACCACACTCCCCTGCCCTGTGCTCTGTCAGTGGACTTCCAGCCCCTGCCTCCAGACAGCTCCGCTAATCTTCCCAGTGGCACTAGTGATAAAGAACCCACCTGCCAATGCAGAAGAGGTAAGAGACACGAGTTTGATCCCTGGGTTGGGAAGATCCCCTGGAGGAAATGGCAGCCTGCTCCAGTATTCTGGCCTTGGAAATCCTGTGACAGAGGAACCTGATGGGCTACAGTCCATCAGGTCACAAGAGTTGGACACAACTTAGACTAAACCACCACCACAGGGATGGAGCCTTACTGCCAGGCTGCACCTTACTCTTCTTAGTCTACTCCAGAGACAGCGTCAAAAAAGACCTCCAGGTCCTGCCAGGGAATGAGACGTGAGTCTACCATTCTGAAGGCATCCCCAAAATTGGTTCACTCAGAGCCCTGATCACCTGGCTCCAGGGAGGGGACAGGCTCTCCTACCTCTCGGTGACAGGGAGGGAGGGGAACAGTCAAGCTCTGAATATGCATCCTGCAAGTGCTGACTCCCTACCCCTTTCAGCCTACTTCTAACACTGGCTGGTGACAGTGGGTGTGGTGGTAAAGCTCATTCTTATTTGGTGCCTCCCATAAGCACTGCAGGAAGGCTGTTTTAGCAGCCAGCAGAACCTTGAACATAGAGTTTCAGTGAGTTCTTTAGTCCTCAACTTTGAGCCGAAGCCCCAGCTCCAGGACCAAGAAGGAAGATATTACTGCCATGTAATGCTTTGCTTTCTGTCCATCTCATCTTGCTCCTTTGTTACTCTACCATCTCAGTGTACCCTCAGCACCTAGAGAAGCATTTGACACTTAATAAGTGCTCATTAAAGATCTATTAAATGAACTCTTCTTAGAGTTCTTCTAAAACAAGAATTAACACCATAACAAAATCCATTATGTATTGAAGAGCCCTAGTGGTTTGAAGGGCTTCTCAAGTGCCTGCTAATGCAGGAGATGAAGGTTTGACCCCTGAGTCAGGAATATCTCCTGGAGAAGGCAATGGAAACCCAGTCCAGTGTTCTTGCCCAGATTTTCCTCACAGGCTACAGTCCATGGGGTCACAAAGAGTTGGGCAACGCTGAGCAACAACAGCAAAGTGGTTTGAAATCAAAAGAATATGCATTCATTTTATGTATTTCTGCCTGATAGACTTTCTTCTATTATCTCTTCCTTACTCTTAGGAATTGCATTAATCATCTCAGATGCCATGACAAAATACCACAGATCGAGTGGTTCAAACAACAGAAACTAATTTTTCCCAGTTCTGGAGGCTGGAATTCCCAGATCAGGGTGCTAGCATGGTTGAGTTCTGGTGAAGACTCTCTTCCTAGCTTGCAGATACCCTGAGTCCTCACATGGCAGAAAGAGAGGGAAGTAGAGCAGCTCTCTGATGTCTCCTTTTATATGGGCACTAATCCCATCATGAGGACACCACCCTCATGACCGCATCTAAGCCTAATTATCTCCCAAATGCCCTCCTCCAATACCATCACACTAAGAGATGTGTTAGTATTGTTTCAATCTATGGATCTTGGAGGGATATAACTCAGTGCATAGCAGGAATTAACTAGTTGTTCATATTATTTATATTACTTATCCTGCCCTTTCCCAATCTGAAGATAATTTGCTCCACTGGAAAGGATGAAACAGTAGAAAATTAAGATTTGAGTTTTCTTCCTCTTCTCCATAATCTATCCTACAATACCATCCTCTCTAAGAGGTGAGCCTAGTCTTTCATTAGTTCTTATTCCAAATTTACATCTTGAAAAAAACATTTTATGGTCCAGCAATTTTCAGAGATGCAAGTTCCAAATTCAGCATTGTGAGCTCTTCTTGACATCACTGTGTGCCTCCCAGGAACTCATTCCTCACCTCACCTCAGGTCTCAGTTTCCCTTTGGCATTTCCCCTGATCTGCCTCTCTACTTTTCCAAGGATTCCGCCAGGCAAATCTATCACATTCAACTCATTTTCATTGTTGATTCACTGGCCTCTAGCAGCATTTCAGAAAGACATTGCTCCACCCCTGCCCATCACCCACCCAGGATGCAAGAGCTGAGTTTGGAGACCATCACCAAAGAACAAACTTCCTGCCATCTTTCTAGCAATGCTCCTTGAAGAAAATTGAAGGCCTGTTCTTTAGAAAGGTTCATTTACAGCTTCAATTTGGGGTACTTAAAAAAATCAATAGCAATCTTAATTCCCACTGGAGATAAATAGCCCAAATCTTTAACTATGCATGAACATAGGAAATTTAAGAAAATATAAAAAGACCATTTTGTCCTCAAATCATCTATTCCCTTTTGAGAACTCTGATTTTCCTAATCTGGATAGCATCCAGATTTGGGTATGAGAGGGGATGAGAGAAATAGTTGTGGTTTTTTTCTACACGATAAGGAGGATAAGAGTTTTCTATTTTTAAACTTGGATTTTGCTTTTTGTTGTTTTATTTCTACTGAAGGCTGAAGTGGGAAAGATCTTTGCTGTACAATCTGGAAAGCATTTATCCAAAACTTCTCTCAAAGGCCTTTCTAAATATCCTTAATCAGTGGGTCTTTAGAAATTATCTTATGGCCTTTATTTTTTATTTTTTGCCAACCTGATAACTTGTTTTAATTATATTTTCTTGACCACAGTAAGAATAAGACTCTTTTAACCTGTGAAATGTCTCTACACATTTTTTTGCTTTTATCTGTTTGATGCTGTTTTTTAATTGATTATAAAGATTATTTATTTATATTCAGTAATCCTCTGTTTGGTACACTTGCCATGATTTTTGTCTCCTAGTCTGCTGCTTGTCTTTTGACCTTTTTTACAATGCTTTCCCACTACAAAATTGTAAAAATATTCTCTAATGTCAACTTCAAATTATTGTAACCTATAGAACTCAGTAACATATGTTTTTATTTCACTGAAAAAGCAATATACTTTTTCTTCACCTTCATCTTCTCTGTCCCAAAATCTTAAACATTTTCTTTCCCCTAGTTTCTCCCCCACCCCAGGGTTCTATACTTTAAGCCTTGAGGCTTACTCCACATAATCTCCATGACCCTTGTATCAGATTTCAACACCTGTATCTCTAAAAATATAATTCTGTATGCTCAGTCATGTCTGACTCTTTGCAACCCCATAGACTGTAGCCCACCAGGCTCCTCTGTCCATTGAATTTTTCAGGCAAGAATACTTGTACATAATGTATATAATTGCATATTATAGCAATATAGTTTTAATAATAGTAATATCTAATCATTTATTGAACACCTATTGTGGTTCAGTGGTAAAGAATCCACCTGCCAATGTAGGAGATGCAAGTTTGATCCCTAGGTCAGGAAGATCCCCTGGAGGAGGAAATGGCAGCCCAAATCAGTATCCTTGCCTGGAAAAATCCCATGGACAGAGGAGCCTGGTGGGCTACCATCCAGGGGTAGGGTCTCAAAGAGTCAGACAAGCCTGAACACAATGGATAAGGACCACGGACTGATTTGGTTATTTTACCTGCACTATCTCATCAAAGCCCTATAAAAACTTCATGTTATACATGAGGAAACTTAAGATCAAAGAAGTGAAGTAATTTACTCAAGGTTGTACAAGCCATAAATTCTTAGAACCAGAATTTAAACATGGGAACTTGGGTTTTCTGTCTTCAAAACCCATGTGCATCATCATGGCATTTCACTGACTATGAAAAATGGTATGCACATTTCTCCCACAAACCTCTATCTAGAAGGGACTTTCCTAAACATTAAACCACAACTTCGAAATTTTAATAAGTATAGTACTGATGACCCACAGAACAAAACTCCCTCATATAAATTCTGGACACATACATTGAAAAGAATAGACTCCATTAATAATGAAAGCTAAAATCACATGTGTAAACACATTGCTTTTAATCTATTCAATTATTTCCCCATAAGTACTAACTGTGCATCACAAATTATGCTGTCCAGAAGACATACCACAAAACTTAAAGCTTGGAAGATTCATTGCCATGGTGTAATGGAATAGCTTTCTGAGAGAATGAAAATTTTGAAACTCCAAGATGGAAGGTCCCTATCCACTGTTTCCTCATTCCATTAATCAAATTGGAGATGGACACAGATGGCAAACTACACAGGGACACTGCTGCATAATTAATTTTCACATCTTTTCATCATTACATATAAATATATTTCCTCCTCATGCACTTTAATTCAGGAGCTGCAAAATGGTAATGCTCAATAGCCAAAATCAGCCAGCTGAAAAGCCTTAATTGTTCTACCCCAATGAATTTAGGGGCTTCCCTGGTGGCTCAGATAGAAAAGAATCTGCCTGCAATGCAGGAGACCCGGTTCAATCCCTGAAGGGAATGGCAACCCACTCCAGTATTCTTGCTTGCAGAATTCCATTGACAGAGGAGACGAGGGTGGAAAAGTCGGACTCGACTGAGCAACTAAACAACAATAATGACAACAATGTGTATCTTCTCCAGTTTGCCGCAATCAGTAAAATCCCCTACTGTATCACACCTGGTCTGATGTGACACATTTATAAACCTGGCCCCTCCCCTGGAGGCATTTGAGTTTATAGTCTCTGAATTAATCACATGATTAATTCAGAGAAACCAAAGCCCAAATTAGAGACCTTATAGTCTGAGTCTACCACAGGCATACCACCCCTGAAATAAACTTAGGAGGTAAAGCCACTATGGCAACTGTACAGTCCATCAACAGTCACTCTGCTCTTCTAACCCTAATTCTTCCTGATCCTACTCCTTACCTTCACCTACCAAGCCCCAGATGTCAAGGTTTATAGCTGTGCTTGTTGTTGACTCAAGCTCAGTCTAGAAGGCTGTAGAGTCAGATTACAAAATTGGTTACACAATCGACGTCACAGAGGTACATCCCTGACCTTCCATAAATCCAGTGTTTTCACTGTGCAGTGTATGGTACAAGCTCCAGGGGATAAAAGCAAAATTGCACTCACTCCTTCCTTTGAATAACCTTGAACACTGCTATAGAGTGGATCATGAAGACAAAATTGGATTTTTGGAAAAGAACTGAATATCCTAAAAATAGCACTACTGTAAGAAAGCCCATAAAACTTTGAACTTTCACTCAAGTCATTTTAAAAGTCCTTGGATAGGGTGGCATAAAAAAAAAAAAAAAAAAAAATCTGCAGAGCTTTAAAAGCAGAACCCAGGTGGTTATGGTCACAAAGTAAACCAGCATGGCTTACACCAGTTTCCAGCGAACAGCCACACAAATAACTTAAGCCTTCAAAGAGAGATTTCAAATGTATCTTTTTAAATCTCAGAATTAACATCAATGTTGGAAATATCTGCAGACACGCATTTTAGACTGTGAGTAATAGTCCATTAAAGAAAACAATTCTCTTCTCACCATGGGACAGAAAGTCAAAACAAAGGTAGAGAAAACCAGGAGCCCAGATTCCTTGGATGGTCCCATCAAGTCATTTCAAAGCCAAGGGATTATAATAATATTTGCATTTTTGAGGCTGTGTGTATATGATGCCAGCAAACATTTGATTAGGTTGATGCTCTCAAGCAGCCAGTCAATTTAGTGAAACATTTACTCAAGCCCTTGTTGTTTGCCTTTATTAGCAGTGATTGACTGGCATGTTTGACTGGCTGGTCACTGCTGTACCCTGTCTACTTTCCATGTCTCCTTTGGGCACCTGGAGCAGTCCCTCACAACTCTCACTTCCCATTTCTACACTCTGCAGGATCATTACCTAGCGACAGACTATCTCCCTCACTAAGAACTGAGCTCTTTGCTCAAAGGGCACAGGTTATTTCCCTCCATCTCCTACCTCCAGCACCTGGCTCAGTGTCAGGGTCTGTAGAGCATGGGGAATCAGTCAGTGGCATGGATATTGGCAAGTTGCCCCTGGGAGCAGGAGGTAGAATTTGTCCCATCTCTTAATCCTTAAACACTATTTGTTTCATCCTGTGCAAAGGGCCTTATAAAAAAGGTTAGTTAAGTGCTCCCTGCAAAGATGCTGCTCAGTTTCCCATCTCTACACACTTACCTATCAGCACTTACCTTGTACTCACACACAAGCAAGAGTAATAGAGAATCAGGCAGTTGGACCCCCACAGTGTCAGGCCCTTACAGCCACACAGGTGTCCCCACTAATGACCAAGCCAAATGGTAACTTGACAAGCAGCCACCTCTGTGGGATCTGACCATGGGTCCTTGCTTAGGATTCTGAGGACCCTGTTGCATTGCAGAATCCCCTTCATTAAGATGCTTGGGAGAGAGTCCTGTCAGCACCAAGGACAGAACTTCTTCCGAACAGTTTTTCTTATCTTTTCTTGTGGACCCTATGTATGACATTTTTAACCAACCAGCTTTCCCTTTTTGGTTAGAGCTAAATTTGTGACCTACCCTAAGCAAGTAAACAGGTTTTATGGTCATGTTAATCTTGTCCCTGACTCTATTTAATGGCTCTCATTTACTTTACTTTTTCCCTTGCTTTGAATTTAAAATGGATAAAGAGAAGGATAAGCCTTCAGAGAGAAGATGGAATACTGCTTATCTCTTGTCTTCTCGCAACCCTCCACAGTCCCAACTATTAGCATTCCCACACTCTTCCCTATCTCTCCCACATCATCAGCTCAAAAACAGATTTTTAAAAATTATTTTACATGATGGTGAAAAAGTTTTTAACCATTTTTTGAGTCATAGACCCCTTCGCTAAAAGCACAGACCTTTCCAGAAAAGAATACACTCCCGTCCAAAATGACTGAGTACATATCCAGGAGCTTTTGATTATATGAAGCTGGACCCTGAGTCATGGACTGCAGGGGATAAACCCTTGCTTGAGTGAATGTACAAGGTTTCAGAAGCCACCTCCCAGGACTGGCGGCATGCCCTGCAGAACGGATTTTCCCAAGCCCTGTCACCAAAGCCTCCCACCCATCTGAGTTTCCCCAAAAGTGTAAAGTACTAGTTCCTCAAGACCATCCTCTTGGGTCCTTGCCTCAATTCATGCCATGACCTTAACTGGCATCCTAGCCACCCAACTTGACTCCTTTTTCTCCAAGTATGAGTTTCTGCTGAGTCCACTAGCATAGCCTCAGCTACCAAAGTGTTGCTGCCTCACAACTTCAGTAGTGGACAGAAGTAAGCAAGGAACAAGGGCTCTCGGGACCTAAATGAGAGGACAAGAGAGACAGAGTGAAGAGCTTTCAGAAGCAGAGACTGAAGAAAAATACCTGAGCCCCACAGAGCCCAGGGCTCCCATGGAATCATGACTGAACAGATACTGAATTTCACTCTGTGTGTGTGTGTGTGTGTGTGTGTGTGTGTGTGCTTAAAACTGGAGCTTAAATTATGCTATATATAGCATGAGCAAAATCTGTCAACTCAGATGCTTTTAATACATACCTAAGAATTAATGAAGAGAAGAAAAACTAAAAACATGGTTTGACATTGTAAAAGAAATGGCAGTTACAGTTATACATGAAATATATTTACCATTTATGACTAATTACCACATGAAAAATAACAAGGATGGCAGTATACATATAAATCATTAATTTTATTATAAATAGAATTTGATTTGCATGCTAAAAGTTATTTCCTGTCAGTCAGGCCTCAAGATTTGCTGCTCACAATTTCCAACATTAAGGGAGATGTTGACAGGAACCATATCTTATACTCCTTTGTTTTTCCCTTATCATCTAAATAATCCAGCAAGAGATGTCTGAAAAGTGATAATCTCGTTATGGGGACCAGAGCTTGCATATGTACCTGAAAGCATGGGAGAAAAATTCAAGATAGTATGTGAGAAGGTTACAGTACACATGATTTACAGACAAATGGGGATGATTTGCAACAATGGGCCAAAGTAAGCCTACATGAAGAAAGCAGGTTTTGAACTTAGTCTTAAAGAAAACCTAGGACAAGAATATGATTGACGGCAATCCAGTCCAGGCTGAAAAATTGTTTTCTGTGACATAGAAAATATACAGGATTTTATATAACTCTTTATTTCATATTAATGTACCCTTATATCACAGTGAAATAAGATAAGCTTTGAAGGAATTTTATAAAGAACTTTAAACATTATTTTTATTTATTTCATATCTTGACTGCTAATTTTTTAAAAGCCAATGAAAAATTCAAAGCCATAAAGCTGCCTATAAAGTTTAAATAATAAAATGTAATTTGTAGTAAAAATGGCATAAGAAAATCACCAATGGTGAATGACACAACCAAACTTACTATTTCTTGCTTAAATAAAGTGGTAGGTTGAGGAGTGGTATTTCTTCATCTTGGTTTGAGACTGCTAAAACAATAACTATGCTTGGTCAGATAACAACCAAAATGAATGACAGTTGGTAGTAAATTCATCTAATCATGAAATCATAACAAAATGAAAATGAATGGAATGTTTAAAAGTCTAAGTTAAAGCTGAAGATTTGGGGAACTCACCAGAACCTCTGGTGGGCAAAGAGAGCTCTCATTCCACTTGTTCCAGTGCCCCAGGGGCTTAGCAAAGTCACTGCACTGCAATCTGAATTCCCTAAGACCGGTGAGGAGACCAGGAGTATTAGTCCATATCCTCCAAAAAGCAAACACTAAGAGGATTAAATGTGAAAGATACTTATTAGATGTTATGGACTGAATTGTGTCCCTCCCTCCATCACATTCATATTTTGAAGTCCTGACCCCCATTACTGCAGACTGAGACTGCATTTGGAGATCTTTAAAGACATCAAAGGATTTTAAAGAGATTAAAGGGTCTCTTAGTTAAAATGAGGTCATTAGGGTGGGCCTTAATCCTGTAGACCTAGTATCCTCATAGGAAGAAGACACAGACACAGAAGGAAGCAGAAGGAGGACCACGTGAAGATATAGGAAGAAGAAGGCATCTCCCAGCCAAGGAGAGAGGCCTCAGAAAGAAAGTAACCCTCCTACTCTTGATCAACTATTAGCCACTAGAATTGTGAGAAAATAAATTGTTTAAGCCATCCAGTCTGCAGTACTTGCAATGGCAGCCCTAGCAAACCAATACATTACAAAGAAGGTCCTACAAGAGGAAATGAGGATGGAGCTGATGAGTGCTGGGAGCAAAGCTGGTCTGACCGTGAGTGAAGGAGAAAGAGAAGCAAGGGTAGATGGAAAGCCTGAGACTGTGGTGCTGATCTAAGGCAGATTTGGCAAAGCCACAGAAGAGTCCTCTATCTCCCAGGAATGGGTTGCCTTGGTACCCCCTGCCATGCTCAGTCACTGGCTGAGAACTGCTCCCAGGCAGCATCCATGATGGATTTTAGAGCACAGCAGTTGATTTGTCAGTTTATATGCTCCCTACATCTGGAAATCTGAGCAGTACATCTTCATGGCCATCCATACTAAAGATCTTCATGGTTCTGGACAGTTCAAAAAGGCCTTTCCAATCAGACAACACAAACGCCACAGGCAGTCTTCCAATTTGGTCACCACAAGCTCCAGAACATTCTATTTCCCCTCAGAAACAAATATAGTTCTAGGCTCTGTAAAAAAAACAATGTAGTCTACATTGACTGAAGAGTTCTGGACACATGGAAGGTATCTGTCCTGCAAGTTACCTCTTTTTCACTTGTGAGAAGAGAAGCCAGTTACTCAAAGTAATAATGTTAATGAAGACTGTGATGGTCCTGCTGAGGAGCTTCCAAAGCAGGAAGCAACAGGTGGTACAGCCTAGCATGGCTGACCCTGGAGTGGGACGATCAAAGGTAGTGTTTGAGGTTTGGTTCCAAGATGCCACAGACAAACTCAGCCCCACACCTTCTGAGACTGTCTTCTTTCCTGGGGATGGAGACTAAAAATGCCCATTTTTTTTTTTAATGCTGTGCGCTAACACTTTAGGAAAGGATAAGAATATAAAAAACAAGCATTCATGAATAGAGAATTAGAATTTCTCATCTTCCAATCAAATCCAAAATGCAACCAAGTTCATCTGACATGCAAATTCAATCCTCCTATCTCCAAAGACTAGCACAGGGACTGAGATTAGAAGTTCAATTCATGTTACAGGAGTAACTAATGACACTCATATTGAATTATAGAGTTTTATGGTGATTAATAATAAATGAAAGTAGTTCCTGTAAATGATCGTAATTAGCATGTCTGTGGTCAGGTATAGGAGGGGGCTGAGTCACCCAGAGTAGAAAGTTACAAGGAGGCACTTCTAAAATCCCCAGAATCCAGAGTCAACCCCAAAAGTGGAGAGACAAAATGAGGCACAGACAGTGGGCTGGTATCAGCAGATTTTAGGGCAGGGTTGCAAACCAGTATCATCTCAGTACAGATGTCTTCCTGATACAGATAAAATGGAAGTTTCTGTTCATTCATTCATTCAGTATCCATGATCAGGCACTATGCTATGTGCTGGAGAAACACAAATGAATAAAACGTACTCTCTGCCATTAAGGAGGAACTTATATGCATCAACATTGTGAGATGTGGTAATAGAGTTTATGTCTAAAGAGCTCCCAGAGCAGAGACAAAGAAGAAATAAGTGACTGTAGTGTGAGTAATGGGATCACAACAGGCTGACACCTGAGCCTGGTCAAGTGGAGTATGAGGAAGCAAGGTTGTGTATTCTATCTAGACAGAAAAGCTGAGAAATGGCAAGTGTGAAGACATGAAGGGCCATAGTTTTGACTGAGATGAAGTGGGAAGGTATGAGGGGTGATAAGGTTGTGTGAAGGGAAAGAAAATGTTATAATCTGAAAGATAAAAACCATGGCAAATAGATGGCTCTGGAGTCACCTGTAGGAAATGCTGGGTAGCCCAGTCCAGGAGGAGGTGGACTCCTAGAAGAACTCTGGCCAAGAAGCTACAAGAGATGAAGGGCACAAGGTTCTGAAAAGGGAGTTGGAGAACACCAAGAACAAGTTTGCCTTCTGTCCACTATCCTTTTCACATGCCATGATATATTTAAGTTTTTAAACTTCTCTTCAGTTCAGTTCAGTTCATTTCAGTCACTCAGTTGTGTCCAACTCTTTGCAACCCCATGAATCACAGCACGCCAGGCCTTTCTGTCCATCACCAACTCCCAGAGTTCACTCAAACTCATGTCCATTGAGTCGGTGATGCCATCCAGCCATCTCATCCTCTGGTGTCTTCTTCTCCTCCTGCCTTCAATCTTTCCCAGCATCAGGGCCTTTTCCAATGAGTCAACTCTTCGCATGAGGTGGCCAAAGTACTGGAGTTTCAGCTTTAGCATCAGTCCTTCCAATGAACACCCAGGGCTGATCTCCTTTAGGATGGACTGGTTGGATCTCCTTGCAGTCCAAGGGACTCTCAAGAGTCTTCTCCAGCACCATAGTTCAAAAACATCAATTCTTCAGTGCTTATCTTTCTTCACAGTCCAACTCTCACATCCATACATGACCACAGGAAAAACCATAGCCTTGACTAGACAGACCTTTGTTGGCAAAGTAATGTCTCTGCTTTTAAATATGCTATCTAGGTTGGTCATAACTTTCCTTCCAAGGAGTAAGCGTCTTTTAATTTCATGGCTATAATCACCATCTGCAGTGATTTTGGAGACCAGAAAAATAAAGTCTGACACTGTTTCCACTGTTTCCCCATCTATTTCCCATGAAGTGATGGGATCAGATGCCATGATCTTAGTTTTCTGAATGTTGAGTTTTAAGCCAACTTTTTCACTCTCCTCTTTCACTTGCATCAAGAGGCTTTTTAGTTCCTCTTCACTTTCTGCCATAAGGGTGGTGTCATCTGCATATCTGAGGTTATTGATATTTCTCCCAGCAATCTTGATTCCAGCTTGTGCTTCTCGCAGCCCAGCGTTTCTCATGATTCTCTTAGGACCTAATATTCTGGAGCCATGCCCAAGCCCTTGCTCAGAGTGGAGAGGCAAACAGTGACTCTGTCACTCACACACACGTACACAAACATGCCTCTGAAGCTGAAGCAAGCTCATGAGTAGGAGATTCCCAATCCTTCAGTACAAACTAAGCAACCCAACCTTCCCCTAACTCTACCTGCCTGCTGCAGGGAAGGAAGACCCACCTGGATGGCTAACATGCTTCACCCTGGAAGTGTTGTCATTGCTTAGTTGCTAAGTCATGTTTAGGGATCCCATGGACTGTAGCTGACCAGGCTCCTCTGTCCATGGGATTTCCCAGGCAAGAATACTGAGGTGGGTAGCCGTTCCCTTCTCCAGGGTAATCTTCCCAACCCAGGGACCAAACCCACATCTCCTGCTTGGCAGTTGGGTTCTTTACCACTGAGCTATCTGGAAGCCCTCATCCTGGAATAATCAAACTTAAAAAGACACATTGACCTTTTCTTGTGGACCTTCAAATGGAGTCTATTTATAAGTCCCAGTACAATTTAGATATTAAAGGTATTTAAAACAAATCCTTCACTGTTTTCCTGAATTATGCATACAGTGTCTCTCTATAGGTGCTCTTTAGACCTAGAGTTTAGCTTTAAAAATAAAAGTAATTGGCATGGAATTTAATTTAAGTAACAGAGTTTGGCTCCAAACTCAAAATCCCTTCATGTCAAGTAGGGCAGTAGAGCTAATTCTGGCAAAGTCCAGCAGGAATGGAGTCAAGCAGACTGAGGGTTATTTAAGGCCACTGTGGACAGAGAACTAAGTAGGAAGGAACAATATTGGAATGATTGGAGCAAAAGCTCACATTCACTGTCTGCTTTTGTGACTCAGGTATTTTCTTATTTGATCATTTCTTTTAATAAAACCAACATTCACAAAGGAAAATACAGCCATACCTATGTACCCGCCATCTGAAATGCAAAAGTTGCATTTTGTCATATTTGTTTCAGACTTTTTTAATTTTTAAAAAGTTACAGATCCAGTAATTTATATTTTCTGAATCTCCTTTTCCTCCCTCCCTCTTTTCAGAGTCAGATACTAGGTGGGAAATCTGGGGCACAGTCAGTTCTATTTTCATATTTTCCTCCATTTATATGTACCTGTAAACACTAAAGAGGATTGCTTCAGATTTTTGTTTTATTACCTGAAATTTTCTTTTATCAATTCAACTGTATGATTTCAAAATCTATTACTATTGATTAACCTATTATTTACTCATTGATTTTGTTTATACTTCACTGATTTTGCATTAGACTGTAAGAGAAATAGAGGGATTTTTTTTTTGTTACTGTTGTATTCCATAATGTACCCTGAGCACATAAAAAGCACCTGCCATACAGTAGATGCTCAGCAAATATTCATTGAATAAGTAACAGAAATTCAGGTAATTTATTTAACTTCTAGAATAATCTATTTTATGCAGGCTTCAGAAGTTATCTATCCATTTATATACTAAGATCTATTGAAATTATTCCTAAGTTTTTGATATCATAAACAATATTGCATGAAATCCTTGTATTCATATGCAAAAGTCTCCCTAAGGCATTTATGTAGGGCACAATTAGTAGGTCAGGGATATATGCACTTTAAGCCTTACTAAATATTATCAAATTACTCTCCAAAGAGGTTGATCACCATGCACTCTCATTGCTTTCTACTTGCTCATTAACACTTGGCATTCTCAGATCTTTATTTTTTCCAAAAAACAAAAGTAAAATAGCAGAACTTCCCTAGGTCCAATAGTGAAGACTCTGCACTACCACTGCAGGGAACACAGGTTTGATCCCTTGTCAGGGAACTAAGATCCCACGTGCTATGTGGTGCAGCAAAAAAAGAAAACAAAAAAAAAAAAATAAGGAGAGAACAAGATGGTGGAGGAGTAGGTTGACATAGAGTACATCTCTCTCCATGGATACATCTTGAATACACCTTCAGACACAGAAGTGCATGCAGAACACCAGCTGAGAGCAGACAGGAGTACCTGACCAGTTGAAAAGAATACATAGAAACCCACAAAAACTCAAGATCAAGCCTTGAGTCTTTGAAGTGGGAGCACTGACTCCAAGACCCTAGACTACCAGAGAACTAACCCCGGGGAGTATCAAACCCCAGGGAGTATCAACCCCAATTCTTTGTGTGAGAACTCACACAAAGGAAACCACTGGAATACAAGACCCAGCATCACCCAACCACCAGTAGCACCCTACATAGGACACCTCATCTAAACAAACAAAACAAATATACAAACCCAATCATCAGCAGACAGGATTACCACCTTATTCAGCCTTTCCCATCAGAGGAGAAACAAACAAACAAAACTCAGCAAAAATCTCACCCCATACAAAGCTAACACAAACTACTGGACCAAACTTAGGAGGGCAGAAACCAAAAGAAAGAAAGAATTCAAACTTGAAGCCTTGGAAAAGGAGACCTCAAACACAAGAAGTTTTAAAAAATAATAATGAAAAGCCAGAGAAATACTACACAAATGAAGGAACAAACTAGAAACACAGAAGTCCAAATAAATGAAGAGGAAATAGGCAAACTATCTGAAAAAGAAATCAGAATAATGATAGTAAAGATGAGCAAAAACCTTGGAAACAGAATGGAGAAAATGCAAGAATCAATTAGTAAAGACCTAGAAAAATTAAAGAATAAACATACAGAGACAATGCAATTACTGAAATTAAAAATACTCTAGAAGGAATCAACAGCAGAATATCTGAAGCAAAAGAATGAATCAGTGAGCTGGAAGATAAAATGGTGGAAATAACTTCTGAAGAGCAGAATAAAGTAAAAAGCATGAAAAGAATTGAGGATAGTCTCAGAGACCTCTGGAAAAATATCAAATGCACCAACATTCCAATTATAGAGATCCCAGAAGAAAAAGAGAAAAAGAAAGGGTATGAGAAAATTTTTGAAGAGATTATAGTTGAAAATTTCCCCATGGAAAAGGAGATAGTCAATCAAGTCCAAGAGGTGCAGAGAGTCCCATACAGGATAAACATAAGTAGAAACACACCAAACACATACTAATCAAACTAACAAAGATTAAACACAAATAAAGAATATTGAAAGCAGCAAGGGAAAAGCAACAAGTAACATACAATGGAAACCCCATATGTTTAACATCTGATCTTTCAGCAGAAACTCTGCAGGCCAGAAGGGAATGGCAGGATATGCTTAAAGTACTGAAAGGGAAAAATCTATAACCAAGATTACTGTACCCAGCAAGGATCTCATTCAAAATTGATGGAGAAATCAAACACTTTTCAGACAAGCAAAAGTAAGATAATTCAGTACTACCAAACCAGCTTTATATCAAATGTTAAAGGGACTTATATAATCAAGAAATACAAGAGAAGAAAAAGATATACAAAATCAAACCCCAAACAATTAAGATAACAGCAATATAAACATATATATCAATATTTACTTTAAATGTAAATGTATTAAATGCTCGAACCAGAAGTCACAGACTGGCTGAATGGGTACAAAAACAAGACCCATATATATGCTGTCTACAAGAAATCCACTTCAGACCTAAAGACACATACAGACTGAAAGGGAGAGGATGGAAAAATATATTCCCTGCAAATGGGAAGCAAAAGAAAGCTGGAATAGCAATCCTCATATCAGACAAAAATAGACCTTAAAATAAAGAAGATTACAAGAGATAAGGAAGGACATTACATAATGATCAAGGGATCAACCCAAGAGGAAAATATAACAACTGTAAATATCTATGCACCCAACATAGGAGTACCTCAATACATAAGACAAACACTGGCAGAAATAAAAGAAGAAACTGACAGTAACACAATAATAGTGGGAGATTTTAACACCCCACTCACACCAGTGGACAGATCATCAAAAGAGAAAATTAATAAGGAAATACAAGTCTTAAATGATACATTAGATGAGATGGATCTCATTGATATCTTCAGGACATTCCATCCAAATGTAGAAGAATACACCTTCTCAAGTGCACATGGAACATTCTCTAGGATAGAGCACATCTTGGGTCACAAATCAAACCTCGGTAAATTTAAGAAAATTGAAATTGCATTAGGCATCTTCTCCAACCACAACACTATGAGACTAGATATCAATTACATGAAAAAAAAAAAAAAAACTGTAAAAAACACAAACACATGGACATTAAACAATATATTTCCAAATAACCAACAGGTACTGAAGAAATCACACTAGGACCACAGCCTTGTCTAACTCAGTGAAACTAAGCCATGCCCTGTGGGGCCACCCAAGATGGGAGGGTCATGGTGGAGAGGTCTGACACAATGTGGTCCACTGGAGAAGGGAATGGCAAACCACTTCAGTATTCTTGCCTTGAGAACCCCATGAACAGTATGAAAAGGCAAAATTATAGGATACTGAAAGAGGAACTCCGCAGGTCGGTAAGTGCCCAATATGCTACTGGAGATCAGTGGAGACAGAGAATGAGATGGCTGGATGGCAATACCGACTCAATGGACGTGAGTCTGGGTGAACTCCGGGAGATGGTGATGGACAGGGAGATCTGGTGTGCTGCGATTCATGGGGTCGCAGAGTCGGACACGACTGAGTGACTGAAATGAACTGAAGAAATCAAAAGGGAAATCAAAAAATTTCTTGAAAACATGACAACTCAAAACCTATGGGATGCAGCAAAAGCAGTTCTAAGAGGGAAATTTATAGCAATACAATCCTACCTCAAGAAACAAGATAATCATCGAATAGACAACCTAATCTGACACCTAAAACAACTGGAAAAAGAAGAAAAAGAAATTAGCAGTAAGAAAGAAATCAACAAATTTTGAAATGAAATGAAAAAGGAGAGGTTACAACAGACAATGCAAATATACAAAGGATTATAAGAGACTATTATGAACAACTATATGACAATAAAATGGACAACCTGGAAGAAATGGACAGATTTCTAGAAAAGTTCAATCTTCCAAGACTGAACCAGGAAGAGAGATTATGAACAACATAATTACAAGCACTGAAATTGAAGTTGTGATCAAAAATTTCCAAAAAAAACAAAAGCCCAGGACCATATAGCTTCACAAGACAATTCTATCCAATATTTAGAGAAAAGCTAATGCCTATCTTTCTAAAACTCTCAAAAAACTACAGAAAAGGGAACACTTCCAAACTCATTCTATGAGGCCACCATCACCCTGATACCAAAACCAAAGACAACACACAAAAAGAAAACTATAGGTCAATATCACTGATGAACATAGATGCAAAAATCCTCAACAAAAGTTTAGCAAACAGAACTCAGCAACACATCAAAAAGCTCATACATCATGATCAAGTTGGGATTATTCCAGGGATACAAGGATTCTTCAATATATGCAAAAAAAATCAATGTGATACATCATATTAACAAATTGAAAGATAAAAAACATATGATCATCTCAATAGATGCAGAAAAAACTGACAAAATCCAGCACCCATTTATGATTAAAACTCTTCAAAAAAAAAAAATGGGCATAGAAGGAACCTACCTCAACATAGTAAATGCCATATATGATAAACCTATAGCAAACATTATTCTTAATGGTGAAAAACTGAAAGCATTCCCCCTAAGATAAGGAACAAGACAAAGGTGTCTACTTTCACCACTATAATTCAACATAGTTTTGAAAGTCCTAGCTACAGAAATCAGAGAAGAAAAAGAAATAAAAGGAATCCAGATCAGAAAAGAAGTAAAGCTCTCACTGTTCGCAGATGACATGATACTGTACATAGAAAACCCTAAAGATAGGATCAGAAAATTACTAGAACTAATCAGTGAATTTACTGAAGTTGCAAGATATAAAATCAATACACAGAAATCATTTGCATTTCTACATACTAACAATCAAAAATCAGAAAGAGAAATTAAGGCATCAATCCTATTCACCATTGCAACAAAAAGAATTCAATATCTAGGAATAAACTTAGCTAAGGTGACAAAAGAACTGTACACAGAAAATTATAAGACACTGATGAAAGAAATCAAAGATGACATAAACAGATGGAGAGATAGTCCATGTTCCTGGATAGGGAGAATCAGTATTATGAAAATGACTATACTACCAAACACAACCTACAGATTCAATGTGATCCCTATCAAATTACCAATGCCATTTTTCACAGAACTATAACAAAAAATTTCACAATTCATATGGAAACACAAAAGACCTGGAATAGCCAAAGCAGTCTTGAGAAAGAAGAATCAAGCTAGAGGAATCAACCTCCCTGACTTCAGATTATAATACAAAGAGTCATCAAAACAGTATGGTACTAGCACAAAAACAGAAATATAGGCCAATGAAACAAGATAGAAAGCCCAAAAATAAACCCATGCATCTATGGGTACCCTATTTTTGAAAAAGGAGGCAAGAATATACAATGGGGCAAAGACAGTCTCTTCAATAAATGGTCCTGGGAAAACCGGACAGCTACATGTGAAAGAATGAAAATAGAACACTTCCTAACACCATACACAAAGATAAATTCAAAATGGGTTAAAGACCTAAATGCAAGACCAGAAACTATAAAACTCTTAGAGGAAAATGTAGGCAGAAAACTTGATGATATAAATCAAAGCAAGATCCTCTATGACCCACCTCCTCGAGTAATAGAAATAAAAACAAAAGCAAAAAAGTGGGACCTGATTAAACGTAAAAGCTTTTGCACAGCAAAAGAAACTATAAGCAAGGTGAAAAGACAACCCTCAGAATGGGAGGAAATAATAGCAAATGAAACAACTGACAAAGGATTAATTTCCAAAATATACAAGCAGCTCATACAACTCAATACCAGAAAAACAAACAACCCGATCAAAAAGTGGGGGAAAGACCTAAACAGACATTTCTCCAAAGAAGACATACAGATGGCTAACAAACACAAGAAAAGATGCTCAACATCGCTCATTATTAGAGAAATGCAAATCAAAACAATGAGATATTACTTCACACCAGTCAGAATAGCCATCAGCAAAAATTCTACAAACAATACACAGTGGAGAGGGTGTGGAGAAAAGGGAATGCTCTTGAACTGTTGGTAGAAATATAAATTGATACAGCTACTATGGAAGATGGTATGGAGATTCCTTAAAAAAACTAGGAATAAAATCACCATATGATCCAGCAATCCCACTCCTAGGCATATATCCTGAGGAAACCAAAATTGAAAAAGACACATGTATTCCCTTGTTCATTGTGGCACTATCTACAATGGCTAGAACATGGAAGCAGCCTAGATGTCCATCAACAGATGAATGGATAAAGAAGCTGTGATACGTATACACAATGGAATATTACTCAGCCATAAAAAGGAATGCATCTGAGTCAGTTCTAATGATGTGGATGAACCTAGAGCCTATTATACAGAGTGAAGTAAGTCAGAAAGAGAAAGAGAAATATCATATACTAATGCATATATATGGAATCTAGAAAAATGGTACTGAAGAATTTATTTACAGGGCAGCAATGGAGAAACAGACATAGAGAACAGACTTATGGACATGGGGAGAGTGGAGGAGAGAGCGAGATGTATGGAGGGAGTAACATGGAAACTTACATTATCATATGTAAAATAGATAGCCAATGGGAATTTGCTGTATGGCTCAGGAAACTCAAACAGGGGCTCTGTATCAACCTTGAGGGGTGGAAAGGGGAGGGAGATGGTGGGGGGGGAGGTTCAGAAGGGAGAGGATATATGTATACCTATGACTGATTCATGTTGAGGTTTGACAGAACACAACAAAATTCTGTAAAGCAATTATCCTTCAATTAAAAAACAAATTAATTGAAGAAAAAAGAATGATAATAGAAGCAAAATAAAAACAACAAAAAGAGTAAAATGGCATCCCAGTTTTCTGTTAATTTAATGTTAGTCCTGATTACTCACTAGTTTGAGCTCATCTTCATACAGGTCCTGGCTCTCTGAATTTCCTCTTCTATGTGGGGTCTATTCATACTCTTTGCCCATCTTTCTATTTAACTATTATTTGTCTTTTTAAAAATAACTTCTAGGAAGAGTCTTTGCTCTGATATATATGCTAGTATCTTCTACCAGGATGTGGCCTACATTTACCCTTTCCACGGGGTCTTAGTCATTCAGATCTCTAACTTCAAGTAGTCCAATCTGTTGGTCCTTCTTTATCCTGATGTCATAAAGACATCCTCCACTATCCTTATCTATCATCCATGTTGCAACTCTATTTCCTACATATAGTTAAAAAGTTTTCTTTTTTACATATGCTCCTGAATACAGCTTTTAAAAGTTATTTTTTATTGGCATACAGTTGCTTTACAAGGTTGTGTTAATTTCCACCATATAGCAAAGTAAATCAGCTATATGTATACACATATGCCCTCTTTTTTGGATTTCCTTCCCACTTAGGTCACCACAGAGCACTGAGTAGGGTCCCTGAGCTATACAGTATGCTCTTTACTTATCTATTTTATACACAGTGTCAATAGTATATATATGTCAATCCCAATCTCTGTTCATCCCACCCCTCTGAATACATCTTAAATAAAAAGAAATGGTATAAGGTAGTAACCTAGTTTAGTTTTTTTAACAAAAATATCAATGAAAAAAATCTATCAATGAAAGAAAGAACGACAATCCCACCTCTACACCAAGGTCTCATGTGTGTGAGCACTTTGTCAAGCTATCTATTCTGTTCTATTTGATGTATTTGCCTATCCCTGTACTAATTCCAAAATCCAAACTGTGCCATTTGCTAAAATATTTTTTATAAATCAATATATAGGCAAATTCTTTTTTTTTTTTTTTTTTGCTTTTTACTTGTTGATTTCAGAATTTTATGGCTATTCTTGCAATGTTACATTTGCATCTGAGTTTTAGAATCTGTCAAATCTCACACACACACATCATTAACATAACTCTGAAGTACTGAAACATCTAATATGTGAATTTAAATAAACATAGCATTATCTCACTAATTATTCAGGTCTTCTTCTTTATCTCTCAATAATGTTTATATTTTCTCCAAGATGATTTTATAGATTTTTCTTACATTTATTCCAAAGAACCATATCATTTTAGTTGGTATCATGAAAAATACTCTATTACACTTTTAATGGGCTATTTCTCTATTTCTGGTATATATGAGGAAGAGAAGCATTATCACAAATTCTAGAGTCAGTTCACCTTGATATCATCACATACTGTTAGCATGGACAAATTCTTTAAACTCTCTGAGACAGTTTTCTCAAATTTTAAATGGGAATAAAACAGTGCTACCTCAAGATGATTGTGAGAAGTAAATTAGTTAATATATGCAAAATGCCTGGTGCATAAAAATCCAGTGTAAATGTTAGCTTTTATTATTAATATTATAAGAATATTATCAATTTGCATACATTTGATTTTATATCTGGCAGCTTTGCAAATTCTCTTGTAAGTTCAGAGTTTGCAGACTATCTCCAATTTCATTTCGATAATGATTTAACCTGCAAGTAAGAACAAATTTAGTTTCTTCCTCCTTCTTCTTTATACCTATAAATATGTGTCTTTCTTATCTTACTGTATTATCCAAGACTAACAGATTCATGATAAGTGGAATAGGAAATAGGAACATACCTGTCTTACCCTCTTCAAAAGATATTCTAAAGTTTCTCCTTTAAGATTTATGTTGCCATAATTTTTTGTTAGATACTCTTTATCAGGGTAAGGAAGACCCATCGCATTCCTAGTTTGATGTGTGTTCTTATCATGAATGAGTCTTGATACAGATACTTAGATTTTATTTCAATTAGCCCCTACACTGCAGTTTACAAGGAATATTTAGCACAATATATGTTGGGCCATAAGTCAGAAAAGGATAGCTTAGACTTGTTTTGCAGAAAAATTAAAAAAAATAAAAAGCTTATCAGAACACAGCCACACCCACTTGATTACATATTATCTGTGGTTGCTTTCAAATTATAATGACAGAGCTGAGTAGTTGACAGAGAACGAATGGCCCACAAAGCTTGAAGTATTTACCATCTGGCCCTTTATAGAAGATGTCTGCCTACTCTGACATACAGCAGATTAAATCTAACAATTTTCACCCTACATTGAGGGTCTGGGGAATAAGCAGGGAAGCAGGCCAGTGGCTTTTTTAAACAAATATCCTATATTAATGAATATATATGGAATCTAGAAAAATGGAACAGATGAATCTATTTGAAGGGCAAGAATAGAGATGCAAATACAGAGAATGGACTCGGGGACACAGCAGGGAAAGGAGAAGGTGGGGCAAGTTGAGAGAAAAGCACTAACGTATATACACTACCGTATGTAAACTGGCTAGCTAGCGGGAAGCTGCTATAGCGCACAGGGAGCTCAGCTCTGTGCTCTGTGATAGAGGGATGGGATGCAGGTTGGGATGGGGGGCTCAACAGGGAAGGGATATATGTATAGTTATAGTGGATTCACATCGTTGTACAGCAAAAACCAATATCACACTATAAGCAATTGCCCTCCAATTGGAAAAAAAATCCCTTTTCTAGCTCTCTAATATCTGTTCCCTCTACTATCTCTCTCCACTATCTGTCTATGGTTCTCTTTCCTCTTCTCTCTCCTTCCCTCTTTCCTTTCTCCCTTCTTCTCTTGTTCTTTTTTTTTAAATTGCTGTTCTATATTTTTTAAAAGCAATGCAAGATCTCTTTCACTCATTAAATCAAAAAGAAAACTGATCATTTCTTCAATATCTAGTATGAGATGCTGTACTAAATTTAGATGCTGTACTAAATTTCTTCATTCAAAATTCAGTCATTCACCCAGTACATACTGAACACTGTACATACACCAGATACTGTTCTAGGTGTTTGAAATATATCAGTGAACCAAACAGAGATTACTGTTCTCATGAAGCTTATTTAACAGAGGGAAGCAAACAATAAAAAGCAGAGCAAATAATATATAATGGAAGAAGAGTAGATAGAGGAGGGGATGGGGGTCGGAGAGGGAGCAGTGATCAAAAGCCCTGGAGAAGATGCCATCTGAACAAAGCCCTGAAGGAGGCAGAGGGATCCCAAAGGCCCATGGCCAGTGTTCCTGCTGTGTTCAGGGAACACCAACGAAGCCAGTGCTGCCGGGACAGATGAAGCAGAAAGGAGATGAGACCAGAGAGCTTATAGGACCAAATGTTGGAGGTCCTGGTAGGCCTTGTTGTTCAGTCACTAAGTTGTGTCCAACTTTTTGTGACCCCATGGACTGCAGCACGCCAATCTTCCCTGTCCTTCACTGTCTCCCAGAGTTTGCTCAAACTCCTTCATGTCCACTGAGTGGGTGATACAAACCCAGCCATCTCATCCTCTGTCACTCCCTTCTCCTGCCCTCAATCATTCCCAGCATCAGGGTCTTTTCCAGTAAGTCAGTTCTTCGCATCAGGTGGCCAAAATATTGTAGCTTCAGCTTTAGCGCCAGTCCTTCCAGTGAATATTCACAGTTGGTTTCCTTTAGGATTAACTGGTTTGATCTTGCAGTCCAAGGGGCTCTCAAGAGTCTTCTCTAGGACCACAATTTGAAAGCATCAATTCTTCGGCACTCAGCCTTCTTTATGGTCCAGCTCTAACATCTGTACATGACTACTGGAAAAACAAGAGCTTCAACTATATGGACCTTTGTTGACAAAGTGATGTTTCTACTTTTTAAAACACTATCTCAGCTTGTCATAGTTTTCCTTCCAAGGAGCTAGTGTCTTCTAATTTCATGGCTACAGTCACTGTCCACAATGATTTTGGAGAAGAAAATAAAGCCTGTCACTGCTTCCAGTTTTTCCCCTTCTATTTGCCATGAAGTGATGAGAGAGTAGGCCATGGCCTTTGTTTTTTGAATATTGAATTTTAAGCCAGCTTTTTCACTATCCTCTTTCACCCCCATCAAGAGACTCTCTAGTTCCTCTTCGCTTTCTGCCATTAGAATGGTATCATCTGCATATCTGAGGTTGTTGATATTTTCTCCTGGAAATCTTGATTCCAACTTATGATTCATCCAGCCCAGAATTTCACATGATGTACTCTACATAGAAGTAAATAACATGGTGACAATATATAGCCTTGTTGTACTCATTTCCCAATTTTGAACCAGTTAATTATTCCACGTCCAGTTCTAACTGTTGCTTCCTGACCTACATTCAGGTTTCTCAGGAGATAGATAAGGTGATCTGGTATTCCCATCTCTTTAAAAATTTTCCACAGATTGTTGTGATCCATATAGTCAAAGACTTTCACGTAGTCAGTGAAGCAGAAGAAGGTGTTTCTCTGGAATTCCCTTGCTTTCCCTATGACCCAGTGTGTGTTGGAAGTTTTATCTCTGGTTCCTCTGCCTTTTCTAAATTCAGCTTGTACATCTGGAAGTTCTCATTTCACATACTGCTGAGGATGTTGAGCATTACCTTGCTAGCATGCGAAATGAGCACAATTGTATGGTAGTTTGAACATTCTTTGGATTGTTCTTCTTTGGGATTGGAATGAAAACTGATCTTTTCCAATTCTGTGGCCACAGTAGGCCTTACTCTGTGGAAATGAGGAGCCACTACAGGATTATGAGCAGAATTAAGTCTTCTGGCTGATTTTTAAAAGAATCACTCTGGCTATTAAGGTGAAGACCATAGTAGAAGCTGCAAGGCTATCCTAGAGGCCATTACAATACTGAAGGAGAGGTCATGTTATTTAATCCCAGAGTTTGTGTCATTTAATCCTCAGGATTAAATGGATGAGATGATGATTCTTATTATGTTTTTAGATGATGACTCATATCTTTTCACGGATGAGGAAACTAAGACCATAAAAAAGATAACTGCCAGGTCACACAGCTACTAGAAAGCAGAGTTGGTTTAAACCTGGAGTCTGTCCAACATCAAAGAGTGGTATCTGGAGTCAGACCAACCTGGACTTCACTATACAAAAGCACTTCATGAATAACTGCATATAATATAGGACATAATTATTTCCAAAGTTCATGATTTTAGATTAATCATATATTATTTTTGACTCATAATCTTTTAAATAAATCATATTTCTTTTAAAATACTGCTTGGATGCTATAGATCTAAATTTCTAGGTTTTATTCTTGATTTACTTATTGAAGAAATAAACCCAGACTTTCAAATATTAGTTTGATATTAATTTGATTCAAATAAACTTCAGGACCTGGAGATTTATTTACTCTAGCCCTAAAAATGAGAAGCACAAGATTATGTTCCTATACCCCTATAGAGTCTCAGATTGTGTTCTTTAAAATTCATTTCACCGCTTAAGTGCTGATTCTTCTTTGTAAAATCTGCTAACTGACAGGTACCTTCCCAAGTTCAAATCCCATCTGGCACTCTAGTAATGCTGTCTTCTGTAATATTACTGGTAAGAAAGATAGTCAGACAGAAAGGTTTACTAATGAAATGTTTCCACTTCCTCTTCAGCTTCCCTAGTGGCTCAGATGGTAAAGAATCAGCCTGCAATGTTCAATTCCTGGGTGGGGAAGATCCCCTGGAGAAGGGAACAGCTACCTACTCCAGTATGCTTGCTTGGAGAATTCCATGGACAGAGGAGCCTGGCAACTTCTCACTTTATCACTTTCTTCAGTGAGAAATTGGGTGGCTCCAGCTACTCAACATAAAACATAAACAACATGAAAATAGTTCATGCAAATTTGATCTCTAGTCATTTGCTGTTGAGTTTTTAAACCAGCCACATTGGCTCAGGCTCATAGGTAAATAATGTTGAGAAATTCAAATTGGGTCTGGATGTGTCTGTGTATGTATGAACAATCAGTATATGGGTTGCACTGGGTCTTAGCTGCAGCATGTGGGATCTAGTTCCCTAACAAGGGATTGAACCCAGGACCCCTGCTTTGGGAGTGCACAGTCCTAGCCACTGGACCACCAGGGAAGTCCCAAGAATTGAAATCAGTAAGCCACAGACATTTTTTGCAATTACTGAGTATTCCCTAAGTATGATCTTAGGCCCCGGGGATTCAGTGTTGAGAATAAAAAAGGCCAGAACCCCTGCCCTCATTAAGCCTACAATCCTGAAGGGGAACCTAACAATAAATATTGGGTTGACTGAAAAGATCATTTGGGTTTTCTGTAAGATCTTATGGAAAACCCTGAACAAATTTTTGGCCAATCCAATATATAATTGGAAGTATTAGGGGCACCACCATGAAGTAATAGGGAGGATACAGGGCTGCTCTTAACATGGACCAAACCCAGCATGATGGGAAAAGGATGTTCAGGGAAGCCTGCATATAGAAGCAATGCTTCGGCTCCACTGAAGACAACTGAGCAAGAAGAAGCACAAATAGGTGGAGGAGGAGAGGACTTTTCAAATAAAGAAAAGAATCTATGTAAGGGCTTGATACAGGAGTGAATCCAATGGCTTAGGGGAAAAAAGATCGAGAAGTCTGGTGTGCTTTCTGCAAACCAGGATAGGGCGGGGACTGCAGGAGGTGGAGCTGGAGACTGGCAGGGGCCAGGTCAGGTCAGGCTAAAAGTTTAGATTAACTCTAAGAGCAAAGAGAAGCCACTAGGGGGGATTTTAGCCATGGAGTGACACATCTAGTTCTCGTTACTTAAAGGTCAGTCCAGCTACTCTGTGAAGAATAAATCAGAAGAGAGAACAGGAATGGAAAGCACTTAGGAGCCTATCTAATCACCCAGAGGAGAGGCTGTGGGACATGGATGGAGCCAAGGGCAGGATGGTGGACAAAGGTGACAGATTCAAATCAGTAGGGACTGTGTAGGGAGGACAAGCAAGAAGAAGCAATGATGAGCCCTCATTTTCCAGCTGGGTGGAGGTAAGGGCCACTCACCAAGATGGGAGACACGTAGCTTCTTCACCCCAGCTGTGGGTCTATGCCAAGTATCCTTTAGGGGTGAAGGAAAGTCGGTCAACATCTACTTCAGCACCACTTCTCTCTACCAGCCTGAATTTTTGCTTGTGAAAGATTTTATTTCATTGACCTCTTCTTACTGAAGGTACAAGGAGAGTGTCATCCTTGCAGAAGAAGGGAGACAAATATCTTTTGAGAAGAGCAGAGGAAAGTTCTGAAAAGAGGAGAGTTCTGAAGACAGAACTTACCAAAGCAGCCCGAGGACTGGATGCAGTGCAGGAGGAGAACAGGGTGCAATTGTAATTTATAATCAGAAATATGTATTTGGTCTTCATCCCCATTTCTGGTATAGAGTTCTAAAAACCCTTGTAATTTCCTGAGTGATGAGAGCAATCAAGGTGTCTTTTGTTATGTAAATAAGGTGACTTTCCTAAAGTACCTAAAAATGTGTTGCCAGCAGGGCTGGCCAACCAAGTGATGAAAGGGTTGGAACTTCCAGCCCCATCTCCTGACCACTGGGGAGGAAGGAGGGGCTGGAGATTCAATCACCAATGGCCAATGAATTAAGTCAATTATGACTATATAATGAAGCCACCATAAAAACCCCAAAAGGATGGGGTTTGGAGAGCTGCCATGGTGGTGGACACATGGAGATTTGGGTAGCATGGTGCACTTGGAGAAAGTATGGATGCCCCTTGCCCTTTCTCCATGTCTCGCCCTATGCATCTTTTTCTGTCTGACTGTTCCTGAGTTATATTCTTTAATAATAAACCAGTAATCTAAGTAAAATGTTTCTCTGAGTTTTATGAGCCACTCTAGCAAAGTAATGAAACCCAAGGAGGAAGAGGTTGTGGGTATCTCTAAGCTATAGCCAGTTGGTCAGAAGTACAGGTAACAACCAGGCCTTGCAATTGACATCTGAAATTGGGGGCTGGTGGAGTGATTTAGTCACGAGACTGAGCCCTTACCCTGTAAAATGTGAATCTATCTCCAGGTTGATAGTGTCAGATTTGAACTGAACTGACAACAGGCTGGTGTCCTGAGAATTGCTTGGTGCTGTGTGAGAAACCCCCTCAATACCCAAGCTGAAATAGGGTGCTCAGAATACCAAAAGAGGTAGAAACTGGAGTAGATCTCAAGACGAATGCAACTGAGCCAAAGGAGGAACACAGGGAAGAACATTCTGATTACAACTTTGCTGAGATCTGATAGTGTTCTAATTGCAACATTTCCCTTTTTGCTTTCCTTCCTTGGTATGGGTGATGTACCTATTGATTACACAATAAAGATAACAGGGGAAGGAAGGGAGGACTGCTTTTCTCGTTCAATTGTCTTTTTAAAGCCTTCTTCCTGGTTCCAAACACCCAAAAGGGAATATAGAATTTGCAGTTAAAGGGAAGTTGTTTCTGAGCATGATTAAATGCTCTTCATCATCCTTTCACACAAAAGCTTGCAAATACCAAGTTATTTGATTATATAATCATATCATTTCTATTTTTAAATTATATCCTAGGTTATATAATATACTAACATGATCAAATATTTTGCAATACTGCAAAGGAATCTGAATAATCAATTGGAACTTCTTATTCAATTCCTAAGGGGCTTCCCAGGTGGCTCAGTGATAAAAGAATCTGCCTGCCAATGCAGGAGATGCAGATTTGATCCCAGGGATGGGAAGATTCCCTGGAGGAGGAAATAGCAACCCACTGAATTCTTGCATGGAGAATCCCATGGACAGAGAAAGCTGCCGGATTACAGTCCATAGGGTTTCAAAGTCAGATACAACTGAAGTGACTGAGCACACACATATTCAGTTTCTAAATATACACCCTAGTGGCTCTCAAATGTGGTCCCCAGACCAGAAGCATTAATGTCTCTTGGGATTTTGTTAGACTGCAAATACATGGGTCCCACTATAAACCTACTGAATCAGAAATTCAGGAGTGGGAGGGGCCAGCAGTCAGTTTAGCAAGGTCTCAACATGATTCTGATATACACTAATGTTTGAGAACCACTGTTTTAATACAGTTCTTCCCAACCTTTTCATATCTCAGGCAAACATAGAAAGTGATGGCATCTGTACTGTACCCCCATGTTAAGAAGATGAAGCTGCTAGTGACCTAACGTCACTAGTATCAGCCCTGTTCAGTAGTGTGGCTTGAGCAGCTCACTATAACCCTCTCACAGGCCCACCAGCAGGACAACTCTGACTTAGAGAAACTCACATCAGTGCAAAAGGAGATACAGATGAATGATCACTGTGGCATCATCTGTCATAATTTTTGAAAATCAGGACTCACCTGGATACCTATCAGCAAAGAATGGAGAAACCATGGCATGTTTGTGCACTGGAATGCCACTCACAGTTACAATGAATTCATTGGAGCTACAGGTTTTAACACAGAGGAATATCAAAAATATCATGTTGAGCCAAAAAAGCAGGTTGCAGAAAAATGCATAGAATTTGATAACGTTTATTAGCAGAGACATTACTTTGCCAACAAAAGTTCGTCTAGTCAAGGCTATGGTTTTTCCTGTGGTCATGTATGGATGTGAGAGTTGGACTGTGAAGAAGGCTGAGCGCCAAAGAATTGATGCTTTTGAACTGTGGTGTTGGAGATCCAACCAGTCCATTCTGAAGGAGATCAGCCCTGGGATTTCTTTGGAAGGAATGATGCTAAAGCTGAAACTCCAGTAATCTGACCACTTCATGCGAAGAGTTGACTCATTGGAAAAGACTCTGATGCTGGGAGGGATTGGGGGCAGGAGGAGAAGGGGATGACAGAGGATGAGATGGCTGGATGGCATCACTGACTCGATGGACGTGAGTCTGAGTGAACTCCGGGAGTTGGTGATGGACAGGTAGGCCTGGCGTGCTGCGATTCATAAGGTCGCAAAGAGTCGGACACGACTGAGCGACTGATCTGATCTGATTATCAAACTTTATATATTTGATAATGTTTATTATTATTTATATTCAATGTTTGCAACATTATGAATAACATTGGGTATTGTGTGTGGCGTGTCTGTGTGAAGTAAAATCCTTGCAACCCAGGGACTATAGCCCACCAGGTCCCTCTGTCCATTATAAACAGGCCAGAATATTGGAGTGGGTTGTCATTCCCTTCTCCAGGGGATTTTCCAAGCCAGGGATCGAACCTGGGTCTCTGGCATTGCAGTCAGATTCTTTACCATCTGAGCCACCAGGGAAGCCTAGAGGGATGAGAAGCAGCATAGTCAGGGCAGAGCTTAGCTCTGGAAAAGGATGATAAATGGAAAGCAGATCAGGGGTATATTAATAAGGCCTCAACAATTTTAATTCTTAAAAAAAAGTCTAAAGAGAATATAACAATAAGTTAAATTTGACATGAGGGGGAATGGGTACCCTGGTATTTTTAATATTAATTTTCATACTTTTCTGTATACATGAAATTGTTCATTCAAAACTTGATAGCAGGACTTCCCTGGTGGTTCAGTGGTTAGAACACCATCCTTCCACTGCACGGGGGATGGGTTCAATCTCTGGTTTGGGAACTAAGATTCTACATGACTCATGCTGTGGCCAAAAAAAATAATAATAATAATAAGGAAAAAAAATCAGTTGGAATCTGCTATGAAATTGCCTCAGTTTTAAGGCCAACTCTGATAATAGATCTTTGGTACTGGGCAGATTATTTTTCTCTCTAGGGCCCTCAGTTTCCTCATTTTGCAAAATAGAGAAGGTTGAATTCATCCTCTGTGATCTATTTTTGTCCTCAAAGAGAAAATCCCCAGCCCCTTGCCATTTCAGTCTCCACACATAGACTGTAGCCTCCTCAGATCTTGGTCACCGTCCAGCTGTCCGCCCTAATAGTCCCCTGTTTACAATGGCCCCACAACTGGGACGGGCAGTAATAACATATCACAAAGCAGGAAGCAGAGAACCTGTGTTCTAAGATGTATTTTTAAGGCAAAAAGAATAAAAGTAAAACCAAAAATTCTGGCACACAGACAAGCTGTGTGAGATTTAGAAAATAACCTTGAATTTCTAAGCAACCTTTCCTTGAAGGAGAATCTTATCCCTAAGCATAGATTTCACCAAGTGGAAGATAATTTTGAATTAACATTACAGTGACAATTCGCTGCTTTATCCCTAGTCTTTTTTTTTTTTTAAGGTGGTGTAATGTGTTTTATTTTTTAATTAATTTTTATTGTAGTATAGTTGTTTTAAAATGTTGTGTTAGTTTCTGCTGTAGAGCAAAGTGAATTATCTATACATATATCCCCTCTTTTTTGGATTTCCTTCCCATTTAGGTCACCATAAACACTAAGGAGGGAGAAGGCGATGGCACCCCCCTCCAGTACTCTTGCCTGGAAAATCCCATAGACGGAGGAACCTGGTAGGCTGCAGTCCATGGGGTCGTGAAGAGTCGGACACGACTGAGTGACTTAGCAGCAGCAGCGGCGGCAAATGCTAAGTAGAGTCCCCTGTTCTATAAAGTGGGTGCTCATCAGTTATCTATTTTACACATAGTAGTGTATATATGTCAGTTCCAATCTCCCAATTCATCCGATGCCCTCTTTCCCACCCTGGTATCCATACATCCTTTCTATAGCTCTTATCCCTATTCTTTGGGTATCACTTCCACCTCCTTATCCTCCACTTTGATATCAAATGTGACTCAATACAACCAACTAGATAACTTTTTCCACAAAGGAAAACTTAGCTTCTCATTTTCCATGGATTCTTTTGAACTTCCTTCAAGTTATGCCTTTGAAGAGCAATTCCCTTTCCAAATAGGATTTTTTATTGATACTTTAAATGTGATCAACATTGTAGTAACATGGACACCATAATATTGATGAACTATGCCTACAAAGAATGATCAATTTTAACTAATTTATTTACTATAAAAGATTTCATATACACAAAAAGTATACCCACCACCAAGATTTGTCATATCTTTTTAAGTTTTGCTAATTTGCATATCCAAATCAGCAGGCCAAGTTGAAATCACATTTTCCTCTTTGGGGTTTGTGACACCAAAATCACATGTTTGACGGTTTCAGGTCCCTTTTGAAGCATCTGTTCCATGTGATATGGTAGGACACATAACTAAGGTTGACTAACTAGTAATATGAGGCAAAAACAAGCAAACCTGATTTTAGCTCTAGGATGTAACAGTCTCATGAAATTATCTCTTGGCCTCAGTTTCCTAATCTGTGATATGAAAAAGTTGGACTTTGTTACTTGTAAGGTCCCTCTAATCTCCGAAACCCATTGGTTCCGTGGAATGACCAAACAAATCTGGCCTTGTATGTACAGTC
Source organism: Bos indicus (assembly GCF_029378745.1). Taxonomy (NCBI): domain Eukaryota; kingdom Metazoa; phylum Chordata; class Mammalia; order Artiodactyla; family Bovidae; genus Bos; species Bos indicus. The sequence goes on from NC_091763.1 coordinate 91,669,592, forward strand.
TCAGTCTAAGTTTTCAAACTTTTTGGCTGAACAATGAAAAACTCAGTAACGAATCATGTAGACTACAGCCAGAGCCAATGCAGTGTGTATACATATTTACTTATACAAAATGTATATATTTCAGATGGGAAAAATAAACACTGCTCAGTTACCGTGCAAAAGGTTGCCCAGTCTCTGTTACATGATAGCATATAATTAAGGCTTACTGAATTAATAGGATAAATTATTAAGCTTGTATTATAACAGGGACTATGTTAGGTACTTATGACAACTTCTCATTAATTCTTACAGCAGCTCTGAGAGGCAGATACTACCTATCTGATATAGATCACAGTACTATCAAATACCAGTCAGGATTCCAAGTCTGTTTTAGTCCATTTCAGTGACAATACTAATACCCCAAAGATAGACATGTGCTCAGTAAATAAGCTTTTTAAGAACTTCACCTTGTATTTCATTCTAGCAACTTCTAACCTCCATTCAACGTTGACCTACAACTTAATATTTCTTACTGAAGTACTTCCCTGACATCTTCTATTATTCATTGTTATGAGGATATGCCTTTCTGGTAATGAAAAACAAAACTAAAACAACGGAGCCTGGAACAAGAATTAGTCATTGGGACCCACCCAAACCCTATTTTCACAGAGATAAATACAGTTGGCTTTTACTACCTTATGGGTGATTGACTTTGTGAATTACCTGTGGTACCTATTTTATCTTCACCAAGCTTCTTAATATATTATATTATGTATGCTAACTTCATAACTTTCTTTGACAGGACTAGTAGTCTGGTCAGAAAATGTAGCCAATAATGTGCCCTGGATTACAGCAAAACATCTATCAGAGACTCATACCCAAAGGAAGTAGATGGAGAAATGTGGATTGAATGTTAGAACAACTAGTAATTGGATCAACAGCTATGCTCAGATTAAGAAAAGAATCTCAACCTGGACAAAGAATCATGCTGCAGGGTCCTGTCCTTGACCTTTTTCTATTCCCAAATATTACCAGTGGCTTTGATGAACAGACAGCAAGGTCCTAAAAGGTGAAAATGACAAAAAAATTGAGTGGGATAATAAATGGATTATATAAGCCAAAATAGATTTGACAGGGTGAAGTGATGAGTCAAGTCAAAACAAATTGAAATTTAACAGAGATAAGTTTAAGATCCAAAAAAATAAACTTCTTAAGTACAGGATGATTTTTAAAAATGGTTTGGCAGCTACCATAAAAGAGACATAGGAACTTTGGTTGACAGTAAATTCAGTATGAAGCCACAAGATGACTACCCAAAAGCTGGGGCCACCCTTAGCAATAAAAGAAATAAGCTGTTTCTGCAATAACGGAATATAAGAAAAGTATCTCATAGAAGTAAAACCATAGGCTTGCTTTTCTTCGCTCTGGTAATTTACTTCCATCTTGCATGTGGATTTTGATGTTGAATCTTAAAGATACAAAGTGGTGTTGGAACTTGAAAATGTGGACAACATGGACATTCAGTTTCTCAACAGGAAGAGTCCCATGTCAGATGAAGAGACATTTTGAAAAGTAATAATAATTATTTTCAAAGATCTGTTTAGGCTGGAGGAAAGAAGGATATGATAGCTATCTTTAATACTCTGAAGGACCCAGAGAGGTCAAATGAAAATGAGGAGGTTCAACGAAAACGGATTGTAGCTTGACATAACAAGAAAATTTACATACAGGATGATGAGACTGTGAGTTTCCTCATGCTAGATAGACTGAGAAGGCTATTGATGGGTTACTGAACAGGGGGACCCCTCAGTGAGAGTTATCTCAATGAATCTTGGAATCCCCATGAAAATCTTAAGGAAAATGAATTAAAAATCCACAAGTTGCCCGAAAAAAGAAATGACTGTTAAAGACTCACTCTTGTTATCAATAGTCTCAGCAAGATATGGTTTGAAGTTTAAATCTGCTACTCACCCACTTCCCAAATACGTATATACACATACATAAAGAAAATATGATTCTTGTCAAAATGGAATGAACAACAAAGTCTCATGAGACCAGGTTCTACTATTTGGAATTTGTAATAATTCAGAGGGGAACAGAATCAAAATTTGCCATCTCTGAGCCACCCTCTAGGGGAAAAGATGTTTGCAAAGAAAATTGTTAGTGTAAACAAGACTTTGGTAGGAAAGTATGGCTTACATCTAAAGTCAAGAAAACACACTATTAAAAATAGTTTATGATTTCTGTACAAATAAATCTTTCCAATTTCTTAATGATCCATTCTTCACCTCAAGTCAGGTTGAACTTATCAGTTGAAAGTACTTTATACTTGTTAGCAGCACTTATGCCAAATATTGTACAAAGTTAAAAATAATAATTTTCATAATGCTAAAAAACCCAGCTTTCGTGTGAACTGGACATTTCCCAAGTTTAAATTAAGCCCCATTAATTCAGTTTATTATGAGGCTTTTTTTTGATGATACGTGACTTTGAGTTCTTCTTATCTTACAGATAGCAAGAAATGAGGATAGACCCTTATTAACCAAAACAAAGTAATTATAATCTAGACAGAGATAAAAGTGAGTATTATAAACAGTCTGAAACTTACAATTAAAGGATCCAACCAAAGCAAGAGAGATCACAGACTAACTGGCCATAAATTATAGAAACTGTGAGTCTGCACACAGGACCGAAAGCTGTTCAAAAGCGTGACTGGCAGGGCCGCGTGGTAATGCATGTACTTGCAGAAGGCCCTGCACTTAGGGTGGCCTTGAGCTCAAAATGGCTGCACACTTGCTTGAATGCTCTGCTGTCAATGTCTTGAAAGCCGTATACTTTTTTTATTTAAGTTGATTTACAATATTGTATAAGTTCCAGGTGTAGAGCAAAGTGCTTCAGTTAACACCTATATTTTTTCAGATTCTTTTCCAGTAGAGGCTATTATAAGATATCAAATATAGTTCCTCTGCTATACAGTAAAGTCTTAATAATTTTTTAACACTGGGCCTTACAGACTGTGTTGGTGGTCACAGATATTGGTACCTCACAGCGAATACAAAAGGCTGCAAGCAAACGAAATGCATATGCGCTGGCAAGATCTAAAAATAACTCCCTTTATTAATGAGCACCAAGATCCTGTAATCAAGACACAGCCTGTTGGTTAAAGTTATAAAGAATTACTTTGCTTGTTGAATGTGTAAACCAAAGCTAATTCACAAATTTGCTAATTGTTTTTCTCTGCTGCAGATGTGAGCGGCCAAGCAGTGGAACTTGAATATTCAAAAGTAATCAGCCACCATTTCAAACGCCATCAAGAAGTCATGTATCACTTTCAGAAGGCGCGGAATTTGGGTCCATTTTTACTGGAGTTCCAGAAGGAGTGATGAAGCAAGTATGAATTTTAAGACAACAAATAAAACTTCATTTCACTACTGAAATTAGAAGGAGCCAAGAATTCTGTAGCACTTCAGCCTTTTTCAGTACTTTCTGGATTGTGAATTGCCAAAGCTACATGAGAATGATGGAATTCTGAACTTTTGCTCAAATTACATTCTCCTTGATGTGGGTTGTAAAGCTCCTTTCACCAGTGAAAAACATACACCTTGAATCCACATTTACAGAAAGAGTTACCAAAACATTAAAGATCAGAAGCAAAATCTTGTGCATATCATTCATCTGTTCTACATCAAAATCTAATTCATTTCCAGACACATAAATCTATAAATGAAGTGTTCAGGGGAAAAGTCACGATGAAATATCAAATGTGAAGCCCATCTTAGTTTTAACTCACCAAAATTTTCCCTATTTGATTTCAAGTTCATAAGTAGAGTCTATATAGCCCTAGAGAAGGTGTTTAACAGTACCCTAGATTTATATAACAACATTTGTTCCAAGAGCACAAGGAACATTCACATACAGCATATAATTTGCTCATACAATATCCCTATAAAAATCAGGAAAAAATGCATTATCCTCATTTTTAAAATGGTAGAATTGTGGCACAAAATAGATAAAAGCTTGCCTAAGATATCACACACACACACATACTACTTTACAATTCATTTCTCCTTTTTAACAGTTTCATAATATTAGACTCTCAATGCAAGATTATTATTATGAAATGTATGCCTACAAAAGGTATTAGGTACAATTTCAATTATAAATTATAATTCAATTATAAATCATTTTATTCAGAGCTCTATAAGGTACTAAATAATTTTAACAACTATGCAAATTAAGAGTAGATTATATTTTCTTAATCTTATTCTGAAATTATATTTAATTTTAGCACCAGCTCATATTCCACAACAAAAGAAAACTAATATAAGTACAACCTCTGACAGGAGCAGTTTATTAAACAAAATTAGATTTTTATTTTAAACCTGCCTTGAAAAGTACAGGGGCTACAATTTCTGGAAGGAGCCAGAAACAAATAAAAGAGCCATAATTCATGCAAAGAAGCATTCTCTAATCTGTAATTTACAAATTGGTTGCTTCACCACCTTGTAACCCAATTCCTGAGTCAAATAATTGTAGATTCGTTGCTCAATTTGAAAACCTTCCTGGAGTCATGTCTTTAATTGGCCGTTGTGACGTCTTACGTCATGATGTTGCGTCACCACGTGATGACGCTGTGCCATCACACACATCATCGCATATTGACACAATGTCATGGCATAATATCATCAAATTAAATTCATCAGCCTGGCTCCAGGAAGGGCGAGAAGGATTAAAAGATTTCCTTTGCTCTTGTCAACACTCCTGGTCTGTAGGAAAGAACAGCAGCCTTTACTAATTATTTCCTGGTCTCCTAAAACTTCCTAGATCTCAAATTAGAGGTATTTAAAAGTTACACAGGAGAGTTTATGGTGATGGTTTTCACAAGATTGATTTTCACGGGTGTTCCTTGCTTTGCCCCATAGCTAATAATATCCAAATCCATTTGAAAGAGAAAATTTTCCCTATATTAATATCCCCTTTCTTCAGGTCATAGGATAGTTTGTGGGCTGGTGGTAGAAACAAAAACAAGCAAAACACCTAATTCCTTGTTTCCTCATTTCTTGCCCTCATCATCCACATTCTTCCAATTCTTCCAATTCTTTTGCCTCTTCTCCCACTTTCTTCTATAACATTCTGAAATGGCAAGTAATGGGAAAGCAAGAGGCAGATGCAGTCAATACTTTTGATGAGAAACATTTATGGTTGGAGGGAGTGTTGAAAGCTGTGATCGGAGACCTTTGGCCGTCACAGCCTTGCTGATGAGCAGAGTCTCCATTTTAGTGTTCATTATAAACATGGGCATTTGGATAAGATATATATTATCCAGACGCTATCCAAACAATCTGAATGTTACCTAAATTTACTTAAGTAGTTGTGGCTGTGGTTTAGTTGCTAATTCGTGTCAGACTCTTATGACTCTATGGACTGTAGGCCACCAGGCTCCTCTGTCCATGGGATTTCCCAAGCAAGAATACTGGAGCGGGTTGCCATTTCTTTCTCCAGGGGATCCTCCCAACCCAAACCTTCCAAAAAGATGTAGTTACCAGTTCCTTAAACAGGACATGCTGTACCTCTCTTTCATGAACTCAGTTGGTATTGCTTAGCACTGTTCTAGGTACAAGAGTTCAAGTTGAGCAGAAGAAGCAGTGTCACTTTGAGGAGCTCACAGAGCAGTAAGGGTGATGGGTGAACAACAGATCTCAAGACAGTCTCCTAAAGGTTCTAATGATGATAAGACAAAGCGTTCTGGACACTCGGAAAGGGAAAAGAATATCTGGAGTTGCCAAGAGGATCCCACAGGGAAGGGAACATCCTTTTGAATCTTGAAAAAATGAGTAGGCAGAAGAGAGAAAAATTCCAGACTCCAGTTTTTTTTAATGGGCATATGTGAGACCCCAAAGTATTAGACCAATTAATGCTTTTGTAGATATTTTCCCAACACGATCCATTCATGTAATTGCTATTTTGAGGGGGCACTGACTCACACACTAACATCACCATAATCCTTCATCATAATTACAAGCAGCTTCTAGATGACTCTGAAGTATAATATATGAACTGAGTAGGCTTATTGTTTAGGAGAGTTTTTTTCCAAGAGGCTGAATATTTTATGCTATCTCTATAAAGAAATAAAAATTGGAAATCAAAGTCAATTATGTTTTCTTGAAAGCATTTGGCCACAAAGATCTCAGTAACTTCTTTTTCTAGTATATGCATAATGATGGATTAGAAAAATCCCTATTGATGATTCACCTTTGTATTAATAAAATAGACATTGAAGAATATTCATTTTTCCAAACTATGGGAGAAACAACTCAGCCCAGTCAATGGTGAGTGGTTATATATTCTGACATTCGGTCCCATGTGAAAGTCACTGTTAGGTATTTTTTACTGCTACCATAATCCTCAAGAGGTTTTTAAAAACTAGACATGACAAGAGAGAAAAATCTCTAGGGGATTTCAGCCCCAAAAGACTTGCCTTCATCTCTCTGAGAATTACATGATGTTGAGAGGCAAGTTTTCAACAAGTTTCTACAATGCTATTTCTAAGCTAGGTGTACACATATGTTCTTGGAAGTCAGCAATTATTTAACTAAATGAAATCTTTAATTTTTAATTTAACTTTTAAATCTTTTTTAATCTATGCCAAATACCTATATACATACATACATGTATATCATTACTCTATTTTAATAAAATAATATAATAAAAAGCAGAGACCTAGCACATAGGCTTCAGGAAACATTCAATAAATAGTAATCAATGAGAGAGAAAAGAAAATTTCTAGATACCAGTTCTTTCTTACATATAGAACATACAAAATTTTATCATGAATAGGATACTAAAGAAACAAAACCAGTAAGAAATTTAACTGAAATAAATGATACATTTTAGGAATAAAATATAGAGGATATGAGGGAAAAGATCTGTAGAAGATAGGAGCTCAACTGTATACAAAGGTAGGCTATGAAGTTAATGAACTTCTTAAGACTTGTTTCCCTGGGAATTTTAAGTATATCTTTTTTAAAAATTCCAACTCCAGGAGAAAAGCATCAGGAATTCCTTGTTTCTGCAGATTTATTCAGATGGATATTGATGTACATTTCATCGAGATAAAATTTATTTTATGTAACAGATACATATGGAAAACAATTTTTACTTGACTTGTACCTTTCAGAGCAAAGAACTTCTGCAGTAAAATAATAACCCACAACTTGCCTATCTGACAAGTTCAATACTCCCTTTCTCAAATGGGGATTCATTTGTGCAAATATATCTCCGTTTCAGATAGTGATGCATTGGGCCTGGGAGGAAGGGCTTAGAAGTGTTCACATGAGCCTGTTTGCTCCATATTCTATGCCTACATGGAGATGTATATTCTACCCCTATATTGGAGACCTGTACTCATCCTTCCTACCTCTGAATCATTCTTCAACTTCTTTTCAGATTCCCATGAGCTGGAGCAGAACAACTCACAGGAAGACTTTTAAATGTTATTCACCTACATGAATAATTTTCTTTAAATTATTGAACTCAGGGAAAGGGAAAGGTAAAAGCACCCCCATTTATTAAGGACCTGCTAGCTGCTAGAAATTGTGTTTGGAGTGTTACATATGGTATTTAATTCAATCATATTCTTAATGATCTTGAAGAAGAACCTGAGTCTCAACCAGTACAAACTACAAAATTCAGCTGTTTGAATCAATCCGCTGGCGTGACATTTTTTAACAATAGATATATTATTTATGTAACAAATCCCTACTCTCCTCTTCCCTCTGCTAATGCTTATTGACAGTTCTGCTGTGTGCCCCAGACCTTACTCTGCCATCTGGGTTGTTGGATGCCATTTCTCTACTACTCTTACTGATGATATGCACTTTATCAATGCTATCTTGGCTCCCACCTGGTCACTCCCAGAGATCCAGGACTTCAGATGCCAGCCGGACCAGCATGGAAATGGTCTCCTGCTCGTCCAGACAGAACAGGGAGTGATTGTGGGTCTCAGACTATAAACAACTAGAAAAAGAGATACAAGTTGCAGTTTGGGGTTGGTTAGCCTCTATTTTTGAAACACCTTCTTGGCCCCCTGTTTCTGGACTTTCTCACATTCCCTGCAGGGGAAAGGCCAATTCCTAGGAAGTCAGACCATCAGAGCTGCAAGCAATAGGCAGGTGCCTGAACTGCCTAAGCCCAGGTGTGCCGGGGCAAAGTCCCAGCCAACCTAGAAAAACATCACTCCACCAGAAGAGAAGCTCCACCAACAAAGGAGTTGGGCTTGAAGCAGCACACAATAGGGCAGTAGAGCTATTTGCACAGGAAGTCACAGTGTGACAAAAGAGGTATTGTGGAAAGACTCAGGAGGAACTGGAGGAAGCCAATTGTTGGAGTCAGAGCTGCCATGATACTTGCCAGCATGAACTGTGGGATTAGGCTGGTAACGGAATCCGGGGTCCTACCAGAGACGTTCTCAGCAGGACAGAAGTCAGGATTTACAGACATATTGGTTACAGGAAATACTGGAGGGTACTGGAAGACAAATACAACTTTAAAAAATTTTAGCAAGAGACTATTGACAGAAATGGGGATGTCAGGTGGCTGTGGTGATGGAGATGGTGGATAAGGAAATTGGTTTCAAGGTAGATGTGAACAGCTTAAGATGACAACAGGATAGGCAAGTAGAATTCTCATGTTCCCTGTCACCATCATGGTTCCAGAGCCACAGAGAAGTCGGAGATAGAGATCTATTTCCTGAGAAGGGGCTTCCCTGGTGGCTCAGCAGGAGATGTGGCAGGAGCTGTGGGTTCAGTCTCTGGATCGGAAAGATGGTCTAGAGGAGGAAACGGCAACCCACTCCAGTATTCTCGCCTGAAGAATCCCATGGACAGTGGGCTATAGTCCATGGGGTCACAAAAGAGTTGGACATGCCTTAGAGACCAAACATCAAACAAAACATCAACATTCCCAAGAAGCGGCTTGACACAAACCTTTTCAACAGCTATTAAAATTCCTAACCAAAATTCACCAAACCCATACATTCATTCATTCATGTCATAACAACAAAAAATTAACATGTCTTCTTTAAGAAAAAGAAATAGGTTTCTCTCTTTTGACTCAAAAGCTAACCTTCAGAAAATGGTTGCAATCATTCACCACTCTGAAACTTACTTAAAAGCTTTGATTTTGGGGGGGAGGAGGGGAGGGAAACCTTCAAAAAGGAATAATTCCTTTAACATTCCAGACTGTGACTTGATGACTTTTTTTCACAGAGAGTCTATTAATTGATTTTTCTTGATATTTAATAGTAGCAAAGTCATCACATTGAAGAAAACTTATGTCATTTATCAGCTTCCTCTCCAGAGCCCTGAAAACACCTGAAGATTATTTCAATCAAACTGATCATTCACTGAACACATAATCATGAATAATTTAGTAGAGCAATAGATCTATTACTTAATATAGTGCTAACCTTTTATAATGCTTCTACACAGGGAGAGGACTAATATCTGGGTCACAGAATAACTTATATCAAGCCTTAGCTTTTGGTGGTAACATTGTGACTCATGGAATACCTAAACACATGCAATTATAAACCACATTATGGGAAAATAGTTAACCTTTGTGTAGCATTTAAGAGTTTACAAAGTACTTTCTCAGACATTATCTCATCTGATGCTCAAAACAACCCTGAGAGAGAGGTGTTATTAACCCAACTTATTTTATAGGTGAAGACAACACGGAACAGAGAGGGGAAGTGATTTGCCTAAAGCTGTCTAGCTATTAAATAGTGGCACTGAGATTCTCAGGCTTCCTAGGTGGCACTAGTGGTAAAGAATCTGCCTCCCAATGCAGGAGACATAAGAGACGATGGATTCAAGCCCTGGGTCAGAAAGATTCCCTGGAGGAGGTCATGGCCACCTACTCCAGTATTTCTTGCCTGGAGAATCCCGTGGACAGAGGAGCCTGGCAGGCGACAGTCCATAGGGTTGCAAAAAGTCAGACACAACTGGAGCGACTTAGCACAGACATACTGAGATTCTCCCCCCAAAATCTCTGTTCTGTCCTCAACACCCATATTCTCTAGCAGCGTGATCAATACTGATACCAATGGCTTTTTAACAGGCTCTGTGTTCCACAAGCACCCAGCCATGCCTGGTTCAGCTCTCTTCCCTGTCTTTCTTGGCCACCTCCCACTGGTGGCAGAGGGTTTTCATGGGAGTCCCTGCTAGAGAAACTTTATAAGCTCTCATTTCTAGAGAGAAAATGCTTCTTGTCTAAGGAATCAAATGACTTGCAAGCATTTTTGCAATGCATACCCATCCTCTCTGTAAGCCAAGGAAGCTGCACATCTGGTAATAACAGGTGCTGTATTTATTCTGAATAAATGATTCCTGCCATGTGACGGTTCATGTAAACAGCAAACAGATTTCTACCCAATCAAGAATTACTCTTTATTTCAAATTCTTAAAGGAGACTCGCCTCACTGTAAGCTAATTTTGTGAGAGTTCGTTTTGCCCATTCAATACTTAGCTTGATTGGAGAAACTATCTGAAATATTCTTTTTAGTTTTCTCTCCCTCCTCCTCCTTCTCTTTCTCACCAAGACTGCCTATGATGGATAAAAGCAACGCTTTAGTTCTATAATCTGCTCCTGAGAGTACCTCATTATGCTTCAATGTCTCCCCTTTGTTTTAAAGTTTATTATCCTGCATTAGATGTAAGCAATTAGAAGTGTCGTTAGAGAAAAGTGACATTTCTTTTACAGCAAAAGTAAACTCCATCCAATTTAGAACAATATGTCAGTTCCCTTCTTAACCAGCTCCATAGTAAATCATTTTGTTATAATCATCTTTATTTTCATCTCAATCCATATTATTTAATTTTTTAACCTACAAAAAACAACACTCTAAGGATCATGTAAAATATGCTTTTAGACAAAGCTCCAGTAAAAAGTGACTTGTGATTTAGGGAGAACAAAGGGAGATATGATTTATAATTGCATATAGTTAGCTAACTGTACACGTCCAATCCCTTTAGACCCATGAAAGCAAACAACAGAGCAGTATGCTTTCTCACTAAATAAAACATTTAACCTAATATGGTCAAACATGAGGTTTCCCCACCTCTTCTATCCCCTCGTATTAGTCAAGGATAACGTCCCAAAATACCTTGTATTAACAGTACTGTTTAATGAATTGAAACTTTAATCACTTAAAATTCCTGCTCAAAAGATGTGGATGGCTTCATAATCCAAATCACATTCTTTACAGGAATTTGCAGCCGGAATCCCAAGTTCAGTTTATCAATGCACTCAGCAATAACTAAAGAGTATTGAAGCAATTTAATCTGAGGCTTCAAACTTAACAAGAAACAAGAAACATGCCAGGCTTAATGCTACAAGGATTCTGGACACATTGTCCATATGTGGGCTTCTAGGGTGACTGATCATATTGAAATACCTAGGACTGCAAGATTCCCCAGGATATGGGACTTTGGGTGGTAAAACGGAGACAGCGCTGGACAAACCAGGTTGATTTCCCTAGATTCAGGTGGAGGGAAAACCTCCAAGTGGAAGTAAAGCACCTATGTAAGAGAACTTGCTCCTGCGAAGAAGGCAAAAGCTGAATCTCTGGAACCAGAAGACAAGTTTGGAGCTGGGCTAGAGGCCTTGATGCCATACTTAGTTTAATACAGGAGTATGAAAGCTTTAGGGCTTCCCTGGTGGCTCAGTGGTAAAGAATCTTGCCTGCAATGCAGGAGGTGCAGGAGATGTGGGTTCGATCCCTGGGTTGGGAAGATCCCCTGGAGGAGGGCATGGCAACCCACTCCAGTATTCTTGCCTGGAGAATCCCACGCAAGTGGATGGAGGAGCCTGGTTGGCTACAGTTCATAGGGTCCCAAAGAGTCAGACACGACTGAAGAAACTCAGCACACGGGCACGTGAAAACTTTTACTACCCTCCACTGAGAATAGATCTACCTCAAAAAGACAGGCTGAGTTTGCAGCCGGGGCACAGATGAACACACAACGGAGCCTGGAGCAACAGGGGATAAAGACATCCGGAAGTCTTGTCCCCACACCTAGCTCCCCTTGGGACTCCTCTGTTAGCCCGATCAGCCAGCTGTTCTTATCAGCCTTCATTTAAACCCATTGCACCGCCTTACACTTGAACCTGTGTGGGTAGAGTCAGTCTCCCACGTCAACACTAACAAAGGGAGATCAGAACCACATTAGAGTTACAGGGCATCCCCGCTTTTGTGAGGGAAACCTCTCTACCTGTCACTAACACCCCGAAAACGTAGCACTCAGTTGGAGTTTCTATTATACTGAAGTGCTTTTCATTGGAAGGCAGCTGAAGTTCTTCACTCTCTCCACAGGCAGCCAGAGTACACTGCTGCATCTATTATAACCAGTATTAAGAAACCTCCCTCTTGTGCTTAGATAATCCTGTTTTCTGCAAAAAGAGGAACCTAACAATATGACTTGGGGGCTGGGTGGTGGTTGTATAGTCAGGGGAGCAGATGAGAGAACCCCCAGGGGAAATGTCAATGTTCGACTCCTCCCGCCAAAAGTTTCCTCTCTTGTTAATAAGGGAAGCCCAGTGATACTCAAAACACTGATTTATTTTCACTAAAGGAGCTGACTCATTTTGCTGTACAGTAGAAACTAACACAATATTGTAATGCAATTATACTCCAGTATAAAAAAATTTTTTTTTAATTAAAAAAATTCAAGGAATTAGATCTGATAGACAGAGTGCTTGAAGAACTATGGACAGAGGTTTGTAACATTGTATAGGCGGCGGTGATCAAAACTATCCCCAAGAAAAAGAAATGCAAAAAGGCAAAATGGTTGTTTGAGAAGGCCTTACAAATAGCTGAGAAAAGAAGAGATGCTAAAGGCAAAGGACAGAAGGAAAGATATACCATCTGAATGCAGAGTGCCAGACAACAGCGAGGAGAAATAAGAAAGCCTTCTTAAGTGAACAATGCAAAGAAATAGAGAAAGACAATAGAATAGGAAAGACTAGAGATCTCTTCAAGAAAATTCGAGATACCAAGGAAACATTTCATGCAAAGATGGGCACAATAAGGGAGATAATATTTCTTCACAAATGAGCGACAATACACTGTTACGACTGGGGCACTCACTACTCTACTCATGAATATAGGACCTCGACCTGTTTCTCGTAATCATCATGAAACAAACTTTCCCCATCTGAAAAATGGTCAGCATAGCTCACAATCAGCAGGGCTTTGTGAGAATTACCTAAGAAACAAATGTAGACTTCTACCTCTGATGCTGGTAGATATTCAACAAATGTTAGTAATTTTCCTTTCTTTTTTCCCTGCCAATATCCAGCATGCAAATGAACAAATAGGTCACTCAAATTTGGAATAAAAATGTTCATTATCACCATTTATTATCAATCTCAGTAGCAGCATGATGGGAAGTAATTCAGTTCATTTTTCTTTGTCTTTTGCATTTATCTTAACCTTCAAAATCTAAATGTCTTTTTAAAATACCATTTATCAGAATAAATGGATATCTGGTAGAGACAACCTGATAATTATACTTGAAAAGTTCTAAAATGCACTTGTAGAACCAATTCATCTCCTCACTTATGTGTGTGTCTTTCTATAAGTCGGCTTGTTTCTATGCAAGGATCATTCTATACAACAATCTCCATTCTGAACATCTCACTGAATTTGATTATCCTCTAAGTAAAAAGCATGATTTTCAGGTATAAGGAAGAATACTACACTTAAAAACCTCTGAAGCTGATTCTTACTTATATCCCCAATCCAAGTATCAAGTGAACAATGACAGAGTTCACCACCATTTTTGAACAATCATCAAAATGACAGAAATCAGGAGTCCTTTCTGTAGTAATGTGTAAAAGTCAACACAGTCAATAATTCTTCTCATACCTGGTCCATGTATAGGCTGTCCCAAGTCCCTGGAAACCAGGATGCATCACAGGAGCTTGTTTAAAAAGGGGCTTGCACAGGGATTATATTCTTTAATTTTGATGCTTATTATTGCTGAAAATTAAGAACCATTACCATATGCCAGGGACTGACCCAAGCGCATTAGATAAATAGATAGATTGCTGCTGCTGCTTCTAAGTCGCCTCAGTTGTGTCCGACTCTGTGCGACCCCATAGATGGCAGCCCACCAGGCTCCCCCGTCCCTGGGATTCTCCAGGCAAGAACACTGGAGTGGGTTGCCATTTCCTTCTCCAATGCATACAATTTGCTGCTGCTGCTGGGGCTGCTAAGTCACTTCAGTCGTGTCCAACTCTGTGTGACCCCTAGACAGCAGCCCACCAGGCTCCCCCGTCCCTGGGATTCTCCAGGCAAGAACACTGGAGTGGGTTGCCATTTCCTTCTCCAATGCATGAAAGTGAAAAGTGAAAGTGAAGTCGCTCAGTCATGTCTGACTCCTAGCGACCCCATGGACTGCAGCCTACCAGGCTCCTCTGTCCATGGGATTTTCTAGGCAAAAGTACTGGAGTGGGGTGCCATTGCCTTCTCCGATAGATAGATAGATGATATGTAAATTGAACACAAATAATTCTGGGCTGTAGGGACTATGATTATCCCCATGTCACAGATGAAGAAACTAAAACTTGTAAAATAGCCCAAGGTCCCAGAGTTGGTAACATCAGAGATAAAGCTGGAACCTGTGTCTATCCGTCTCCAAAGCCTATACTCTTAAGCCATTAAACTGTATAATAAAAGGAATTTTCTTCTCCTTCTTGGTAACATGACAATCCTAACCAAGGAAGGTGTTGGACAATGTAATTTCATCTAATAGTTCTAATAGCTTTCAATGATGTATCAAAATAGGTATCTTGGTTTTACCTCCCATACTGTCTGCATACCAGGATCTATCTGTAGGCTGTTTTCTATGAGTTTTAGGTTCTATAGATCACGCTTACTATCCTATAGAAAATACCATTACTGCCAAAGAAGGTTTTTCTCCAAACTAACTTCTTAGACTTGACAAGAAGTTTAAGCCAACAGGCTTTCATGTTCTCTTCATCATGGCTGGGGAAAAAAATTTTTAAAGCTCTGAGTTTTACTCACTTCAAAAACTGAATCTCAAAGGATTTGAAAAAATGTTCTCGTTTTCAACTCAATTTTCAAAGGTTTTTAATGGTTGATTTGATATCCTAGAGTATTCAGCAGTAGCCCTTAATGAGCTTAAAACTGGACTTTTTCTTACAGACTTGGTTTTCAGATAATGATTTAAGACCACCTCATCCTGTCTCCTTTGTGCGTTGATGTCATTAGGCTCAGTCAAAGTCAAGCATGAGGTGAACAGATATTAATTTAAGACCATTTAAAGCTATAGTCTCTGCATCACCCACAACAAGCCTCCTTTATTAGCCCTTGATGGGGCCTTCATTTGTTGAAACAGATCAAAAGCTAGGTGGAGACAACTCAGTCTGGCAACTCAGCTTTCTTTCCTAGTCCTCTTCATATTTGTAGAGGTCAGTTCAGAGATAATGGGCAACACTGTAACTCAAAGGAGAATGATGTCTCTGAATGTAATTCAAATTAGTAGTTTAAAAATATGGCAATGGTTGAGATTCATGTTTGACTTTTTCTACACCATTTTTTTTTCCTTTGGGCAGAAATAAATCACACTGACCTTCTCTCTCTTCAAGATATTTCAAATTGACTATCAGACACCACAATGGAAACTAAGTGTGGTAACAACAGAAATGTCTGTCTTTCTGTTCAGGATTTTCCCTCTGTGTCCCCACATGCCCAGCAGTGCCATGAGTGGAATGCCACAGAGACTGCTGATAAATATCTCCTGAGTTGATGAATTTCTCTCCACTCCCTTTGATGGCTCAGGTCTTAAGATGTCCTAAGGGCTGCCACTCTGCCCACTGAGATGCAGAGAGGCTTATGCTCTGTTTCCAGGGCTTTTGCCTGGCTTCCTGCATCCTGTCTACAGCCTCCCTTTCTCTCCACTCATGCTCACCTGCTCGATGGATACCTGGTCCCCTCAAACATCACCCGGCATGATCTACATCTACCTAACCAACCCACTGGGCTTCGACAAACATCTTCTTTTCTTCATTGTCATCACACTTGATTTGAACATCTCCAAAGCCTCTCCCTGCTATGAACAGGGAAATGTTTTTATTAACATTTTACCAAGCTACTTCCTTCACAACTGCATAGTTCTTGTCTGCTCATCTCTTCCAACAAGATGCTTTGAGGGTGCTAAAGTATTTGCAAAAAGTTTCCCACTATCTATAGAATAAACTACATCTCCTGAGCATGGTTCTCCAAGGTCTCCCAGCATTTGTGGATTTTTTTCCCCACTCACCTCAGAATATATTGATTTCCTTTACTTGGAAACTTTTTAGCATTTATATTTATAGCATTCTTTTTTTAAGATTTTTTTTGTAAATGTGGACCGTTTTTAAAGTTTTTATTGAATCTGTTACAACATAGCTTTAATATTGTTACAATATTGCTT
The DNA here is from genome assembly GCF_029378745.1 of Bos indicus. Lineage (NCBI taxonomy): Eukaryota > Metazoa > Chordata > Mammalia > Artiodactyla > Bovidae > Bos > Bos indicus. Next base: position 91,686,070 of record NC_091763.1, read on the forward strand.
TATGTTTTGGGTCTTTAGCCCCCAGGTATGTGAGATCCTAGGTCCCTGACCAGGAATCAAACCTGCAACCCCTGCATTGGGAGGTGAAGTCTTAACCACTGGATTGCCAAGGAAATCCCTGTAGCATTCATTCTAGAACTGAATTATTGTTTCCTTGCACTGTTTCATGGGCTTCCCAGGTGGCCCTAGTGGTAAAGAACCTGCCTGCCAATCCAGGAGACATAAGGGATGTGAGTTCAATCCCTGGGTCGGGAAGATCCCCTGGAGGGGGGCATAGCAACCTACTCCAGTATTCTTGCCTGGAGAATCCCATGGACAGAGGAGCCTCGTAGGCTACAGTCCATAGGGCTGCAAAGAGTCAAACACGACTGAAGCAACTTAACACGCATGCTCGCACTATTTCATAAGCATTTTGTGTGTTTTTTCCCTCTCCTATCTACTAAATGGGCTTCCCTTGTAGCTCAGTTGGTAAAGAATCTACCTTCAATGCAGGAGACCCTGGATTGGGAAGATCCCCTAGAGAAGGAAATGGCAACCCACTCCAGCATCCTTGCCTGGAGAATCCCATGGACAGAGGAGCCTGGCAGACTACAGTCCATAGGGTCACAAGAGTCAGACACGACTTAGAGACTAAACCACCAAACCACCACTAAATGCTGAATCCTCTTATACTTCTTTTGTAGCTTCTGGCTCAGTACCACATGTATCATAGACACCCAATAAATGATTATTAATTCAGTAAGACTGAATGGATGAATGAATAAAATATACAGCTACCCTGAAACATAAAGAAACGCTAAGAAGGTTTCACAGAGAGGGAAAAAGTACAACTTAAAGTAGAAAAGTCTAGGTGCTTTTCCAGCCCACATGTTAAACCTTAAACATTATTTTTAAGCAGGTCTTAAAGAAGGGTGAGTAAGGTCAGATGCTGTTCTAGCTTCTGTCTTTTTTTTTTTTTTTAATGTGCATTTCTTTTATTTTTTTTTTCATTTATTTTATTTTATTTTATTTTATTTTGGCAGGGGACCAAAGGAGGTAAACCTAGCCCACCGACTGCTTGCAAATAAGCCATCCTTTCTTTTTTTCTTTCTCCTTCTTGCTTCAAAAAGTAGTATTCTATAGAGACAGCTCTGAGAGGAGGGGAGGGAAGGTGAAAGGGGAATAAGGAGAGAGAAGTCAGTCAGTCATCACCACCATAGCGAGAGGAAGGCAGCCTTCCTCTGCCCAGGAGGGAGGAACAAATATCACTGCCTTTCAGGCCACCCAGAAGACCTTTATGGAGGATAACACTTCTAGGGACTGCAGGGACCCGTTAGGAGAGAGATCACTTAACAGTCAAAGAGGGTCGGCCACACAAAAGGCCTTCAGGGTAGAAGTCTGCCTCTGGGTCAATCTGACCACACGAACAGGAAGAACAGAGTAATGGACCATGACTCCACAGGAGGCAGATGACTTAGCTCAGAGAAAGGTGGTCTGTGTTCCATCCATGAAGCCCTGAGGGTGGCTATTGAGGATGTTTTATGATGGGAATAGGTTTTGAGCAGATCAGCACTTTCAAAGGGCTTCCGAAGTGACTGCTAGCTTAGAAGTTTCCACTTACTCTTTCAGGAGTGGTGGAAGTATAGACCGAGGAAACTTCTTTTGTCTGATTGCATAGGCTGGTTGGCTTGGTTTTCCAGAAGTCTGGTCCACTAAAGACTGATTTCAGCAGAAGCAGCATGAAAGCGTTCTGAGTTGAAGCTTCATGAGCCACGCAGGCTCTTAGCACTCAACTGGGAAGGAACAACCCACTAGATCAGGGACCCAGTGAAAAGACCTAACCCAGATTCTTGAGCACCAAGTCTCCCTCACACATTTTTATGCACATGGTAAGACTATGTTCCTATAACTAGAGACAGAAAATCCTGTTGAGTATGAGTCACAAGTTCTTAAATAATTTGAAGTTTCTGTAATGAATTTTCATCCTTGACAAGTCTTCTGCAGATAGGACTGTAACATTCATAAAACCTTTAGGTAAGCAAAGGAGTATGCTTTAATTTAACTTGTGCTTCCAGGACTATAGAAGTTTTAGTAATGCTGGAATGTTTCACATACAAATTGCTATAATGTGTTTGGTTTAATAAGACTTGGAAATGGAAGTAGTTGCTACTGATAAGCCCAGATGGCAATACAATAGTATGCTGAATTCATCTGATGTTCCAAATAATATTGGGCCTTTTTTTTTTTTTTTTGATAGCAGAAGGTAGAACTCAAATAGTTTGCTGATTAATGATGATCCAGAGTACAGGCACCATTAGTGGGGTAGGGGAAGGCTTTGGGGACTTCAATATAAAACTCAGCCTTTTTGCCATTTATGAAAATTTAATTCCACGTTGTCCATTTTTTACATTTCCAATTCTCATTCACGCATCACAACTGAGCATGAAATTGTGCAATATAGGCAAAGGACAAGGACAGTAGAGGGTCACAGATGTGTGTGTGGAAAGGGAATGAGGCAGGGAGCTGCTCCTCTCTGGGGACACAGCTTCTGAGATGTCCCCACTTGCCCTCTTCTCGGTGATGACCCTCAGCTTTGTACGTCCAGCAACTTTGTGAAACACCTGGAAACTGGCTCACACTAACCAGTGCTCACGCATTTCACTATCATTCGACATGAAAAGGTGGTTTTGAGATATGCCTCTTGAGATAATATAAAGCATCCTTCCCCATTATACAAATCACCTTGCCTGTAGGGCCGAAAGATTCCGTCCGGTCTGCTCACCCTCTCTCCTAAGAGTGCTGAATAGATGCTAACTGCCTCCTATGTGTTCTCCTCCTTCTGAAACATTGATTCCATCTCCTGTTGGCACCTTCTTTTCTTGAGCGGTAGTACCTTCCATCCTGCCATAGTTTTGAATCCACTGACACAGGTAAGCTCTGTCTAAGGCTCTACCCTGATCCTTGGATTGGAAATTCCAGAATTCTGGATACTCTTTGGGTTCTCATTAGTGTCCCATTTACAAACACTCCCCATCATGGGCTGTTCCAACAGAAGGCCAGCCTTCCCCTTTGTGTATTCTTGAAATTCATTGTACTCTCAGCATAACCTGCATATCTCCTATCCCAAGAGAGGCACACCTAATGTGAAGGGTCCCTACTCAATCTTTATAGAGGCTTTTTTTATTTTTCCAAGATCACTGGGATGGGAGACACTGCCCAGAATCAAGTTGCTTTTAAGGACCTAAGTGGAAGAGGTGGGAAATGGAATGCTGGCCGTCAGTCTCTTACATTCTCATCAGATAAGGTTCAAGCTTAAGCTGGTTGCCCAGCTACAGACTGTGGGCCCCTAATATGAGAAACTGTGGGCAACCAATATTGTCTTCCACAGTAAAATGCAGCATGACTTGGAGTTAAGCCTTAAATAAATTAGAATTGGCTATTCCCTAGGATGATGTAGCTCATGGACCACACTGCACAAAATGTGGCTGTACCAGTAGTTTAATCAAATGAAATGAATGGATTAAATAAGTAAATGGATTAAAATTAAATTGATGGAAATATAGTAATATATTTACTGGATAAATGCATTCATGTATTGTTTTCATTGGAAAGGAATGGGGGCAGGGGTATGATAACAACAGAGAAACCAGAAATTATTAGGGCTACTTGTATCACCGTCCATGAGATAAATCTGCCTTCTTGGTTTGGGGATGGAATAAGGTGGAAAGGAGTAGCAATGACCTACAGAGTCTACCAAGAATGTGTTAAACCCAGTTATGAACATAGGCCTCTCCTGTTTCTAGGCACTTGCCAAGAGAACTCTTCCCATTATTAGGGGAAGTAGGGACAGGCATGCAAACAGCCAAGAGTTGAGCCATCGTTATGATCCTGAAGAAGGGAGGCCAAATAAATAAATAACCCTCACACCTACATCTTTAAGCTCCCACTGGAGTTCAAATTGAAAAGGCCAGTATAGCTCCTAATTCATCTTTATACAATCCCAAAGTACCTAGCAGAAAGCCTTCCACAGGGAAAGTGTTTAAGATATTTATTGAATAGAATTGTATGGTGGCAAATACCACACTTTAAAGGTGTTAAAAGACTGTTTGATATGCTTAGTCTAGTCAAAAACATTGTATTTAAGAGAGAGAGTTTGGAAAAGGTGGTTGGTAGCAAGCCAGTTTGGCTAACAGTTTTGAGTGTCTAACAGCTGCATTAAAAGAAGAAATTGGTAAACAACTTCCCAGAATGTGGTAAAAGATTCATTAAGGCAGCTCTGAGTCTCAAAGAGGGATAGAAAAGCTGAAAGAAACCAAAAATAAAGGCAGCAGATAAAGTCACTCAGTCGTGTCCAACTCTCTGCAACCCCATGGACTGTAGCCTGCTAGGCTCCTCTGTCCATAGGATTTTATGGGCAAGAATAGTGGAATGGGTTGCCATTTCCTTCTCCAGGGGATCTTCCCGACCCAGGGATCGAACCCAGGTCTTTCACACTAGAGGCAGACTCTTTACTGTCTGAGCCACTAGAGAAGCCCAAAAATAAAGCCAACTTGACTTTTTAGAGATGAACTTCATTTTTTTAGAGTAGTTCTATGCTTACAGCAAAACTGAGCAGAAACTACAGACATTTTGCATAGACCCTGCCCATCCCCCCCATGCATAGCCTCACCAATTATTAACATCTCCCACCAAGGGCGCATTGGTGACACTTAATGACCTACTCTGACACATCATCACCTAAAGTCCACAGTTTACACTAGAGCACACACTTGGTGTTGCACATTCTAACAAATTTATAATGATATGCACTTACCATTAAGATATCATACAGGGAACTCTACTCTATATTCTATAATAACCTATCTGGAAAAGAATGGATATATGTACATGTATCGGAGAAGGTGATGGCACCCACTCCAGTACTCTTGCCTGGAAAATCCCATGGATGGAGGAGCCTGGTAGGTTATAGTCCACGGGGTTGCAAAGAGTCAGACACGACTGAGTGACTTCACTTTCACTTCTCACTTTCATGCATTGGAGAAGGAAATGGCAACCCACTCCAGTGTTCTTGCCTGGAGAATCCCAGGGACGGGGGAGCCTGGTGGGCTGCCGTCTGTGGGGTCTCACAGAGTCGGACATGACTGAAGCGACTTAGCAATAGCAGAAGCATGTACATGTATGACTAAATCAGTTTTCTGTACACCTGAAACTAACATAATATTGTAAATCAACTATACTCCAATATAAATTGAAAGTTAAACTTTTTTTAAAAGGATACCATAAAGATGTGACTTCCTGGTGGTCCAGTAGCCAAGACTCTATGCTTCCAGTGCAGGGGGCCTGGTTTTAATCCCTGGTCAGGGAACTGGATCCCACATGCCACAGCTGAAAAAGATCCTGCATACCATAAGGAAGATCACAGATTCTGCATGCTGCAACTAAGACCTGGTGCAGCCAAATAAATTAAAAAGTTAAAAAAAAAAAGACAGAGAGAGAAAAGGATATCATACAAAGCAGTTTCACTACCCTAAGAATCCTCTGTGCTCTGTGCAAAAACAGACTTGTAATGCTTTAACATGCAACAGGAACAGAAATCCTCTACTTCTGTTCCACATTCCTTCTGAAAGCACAGCAAACAGTCAAGCAATCAAGAGGAGAAAGCCAGTTGTGAGCCATGATCTATTCACCAGCAGTGAATAGGTAGTAAAGGGGGCGTGGTTTCAAGCGCAGGGAAACAGAGAATGGAGACTGTCCACAAGGAGATGCAGTAGAAGAAGCTTTAGGAAGCTTCCAGAACACCCAGCCTGCCACAGTCTTCCCTTCTGCTCCTCCTTTTTCTTCCCATGACAACACTCTGACTTTTAAGCCCTTTAAGAAGCCCCTGAAGAGCAAGATCCATCAGGGCTGTCCCAGGGAGCTGGTGGCTGATGGGAACCTCTCTCTGTCATGCGGTCCTTTGCTCCAGGTTCGGCCACTGTGTCCATCCCAAATCTGGGGTTTGGCATTCGTTGAGCTGGTTTGGCTCAGGCACTATAAACAGACGTCCTGTCCAAGTGAAGAACAGGAGTCACACCAGTTAGGCTTCGGGTTTCTCATGGATTCATCGGATACTAGAACAGGAAGGGTTGATGGCTGGACAACTAGTCCAACAAGGTCCTTAAAGAGGAAAAAACTAAAGTCCAAAGAGGAGAAATGATTCCCGAGGGTCACACGGAGAATTAGAGGGTGAACCTAGACACAGAAGCCCCGTCTCCTGACTTCTTGTCAAGTGCTCCGACCACTATGCACACATTGTATGCACCCACTGTTCTCCCTTTAGACAGCCTTGTTATTCTGCATTGCTCTCGGTCCATTCTAGTTTCCCAAAGCAGACCTTTAGTGGAGCATCCATATATGCATGTATAAGTGTGTGTCTCTGCTAAGCAGGGCATCTGCAGAGGTCTGGGAGTACACATGTGCTCACTCTGGCCCTCTTATGTTCTTCTGGCCAAATTCCAGGACTTTTCACAATTAATAGTCTGTTAACTGGTGGATCCTCTCATATAACCCGGATCTCAACCAGAGGTCTCCTCCCTCTTTGAGATCTAAACTGTATTAGCCTAAACCTCTGCTTTATTCTCTGTGTACCTTCATGGACAGACCCCAAACTGCTGTTTGAGAACCTTGCTCTGACTTCCTGAGCAAGTTCTAGCCTTGTGGTTACCTATGATCCTAACTTCCTTTCTGACAAATAATTCTAGCTGCAGACTAGCTACTGGGACAAATGTGATATTCCTGTTCTATACTGTATGTGGAAGTTAAATCTATTTCAAAAACTCCTACCAAAGATAAAACCACCCACCATATGTACAAGAAGCTTTGGGTGAGGCTGTTTACTTTGAAACAAGACAAATCACTTCAAATTGGCCAGCAGACATGCCTGTTTTTTAAAAGTGTCTTCCTTCCCTGGTGGCTCAGCTGGTAAAGAATCCACCTGCCAATGTAGGCAACTCAAGAAACTCGGGTTCAATCCCTGGGTCAGAAAGATCCCCTGCAGGAGGAAATGGCAACCAACTCCAGTATTCTTGCCTGGAAAATTCCATGGACAGAAACCTGGAGGGTTACAGTTCTTCGGGTCGCAAAGAGTCAGACACGACTGAGTAAACATGTGCAATATATACAAGTTCAGTCCTCCTCCAGTGAGCTTCTTGGTAAGCCCTTGGTAACCTAACTTTTTAACCCTCTCCCCGACTCCTCTTTCCTCTTCTTTCCCCTACTCTTGTTCTCCCTTCCTTCTCTTTTTAGGACTGCTTGGGATTCTATATTCTTCTCAATCTACTATCTAGAGCAACAATTCTCACCTGCAGTGATTCCCCCCACCACCCCAACCCGAGACCAGTCAACACTGTCTGGAGACATTTCTGACTGTCATGAGTTGGGGGTGCTACAGGCATCTAGTAGGTAGAGACCAAGGATGTTGCTAAAAGTCCCACAACGCACAGGACAGGCTTCCCTAACAAACAGTGGTCCAGACCCATATGTCATGGGGTTGAGAAACTCTCATCTAGCAAAACGTGGTTGTTGAAAGGGCTATTCTCAAATGCAATGCTAGCCTTATCCAAATTCCTTCCACCCACCTTAGAAAGTGGCTGTCATTTAAAATAGCATCTTCTCACTTCTGTTGCACTAACAAGAGGCAGATGAAACATCACCTGCTCTTGCAACCTTCCCTGACCTTCTTCTCAGTCCTCCATCTGTGTCTTCATGGCACTTCTGCACAGCACCATCCTATCAGTCATCCGTTCTGTAAGATTCCAGCTTCCCAGTGGCATAGATCAATCCCTTTTAGCACCCCTCTCACAGACCCTGACATACAAAAGGCATTTAATAATGCTTGTGGAATTGAATCCAGTGTTCAATGAGCAGCTTCCCATCTCAGGACCAAGCCTGACAGAATGGTGGAGACTATTGGCAGCAGAGGGCAATCATAACTCCTATTAGGTGGAGAAGGCACGTGTGCCCCAGCAATGACTATGTGGTGATGCAAAGCATGGCCTTAGTTGAAAAGACCACACACTGGTCCTCTTAGTGAAGAGATCCAAGATGACCGAGCACAGCTCTCAGATGCACCCATTGTCAACAGAGGATCTCAACAAGAGGAAACTGTCACAGTTCCAATTTTCAGTGATGGCATCACAGCTTGCGATTTGCATTGCAATCAATACTATTTTAAAGGAAGAGGTGTAACAGCCTATCTAAATATTGCGAAAGCACTCATAAATGCCCATTTTTCCTGACTGAGTAATGATAAGTGGTACAATTATTTTAGAATTAGCAGTAATTTTCCAAGGCTTTGTGAGCAGTTCATGAAGTAATAGAGTTTCGAATGGTAACTCCTAGATAAACAATTGGTGAGTGAAAATGAAACAAAAAAAGTATGCCCCTATAAAAAAGAGCACATATAAAAGAAATAGGAAATTTCATTATCACATTTCTAATCAACCATTTTGATCTCATCTTCCAAATATTGTTATATTAAGCCATCCAATTGTGACATACATAAGCAAAACTGAAGTATTATGCAACATCACTTATATTTTTTTTAAAAAGTCAGTGGCAAACTTTGATACTTTCTAAGAATAAGATGCTGCACCACTTTGTTTATTTAAAGATAAAATAAAAGCAAACAGAAAACAATCTGCCTGTGGAGAGGCAGAACAATCAGTGGCAGAAACCATCTGGATTTTGCGTGGCTTCATCCCTGCTGAATGGCTCTTTGCTGCTTATCCAAATACTGATCACCCTTTTTCTTGCCTCAGTTTCAGACCACTCCCTTGGAGCAGAACCCTGCTTATCTGTAGACCCAACAGCCATTTCCCCGTCTTCCTCGCCAGTTCAAGTGGCACAGGCCACCTGCCTCCCAGCACGTGGCCCCTCCCATGCCCCACCGGTAGATCTTGGTTTAGTTAATCTAATCCAGTATTTCTCAACTTCTTTTTTTCACTGACCCCTCATGAAATCTTTGTAGACATTTTTTTACTCAAATACTCCCAAAATTCCTCCCATGATATTTTAATACCACAGATATACCATGCATCTGTTTATACAGCCCATTGAAAAACAATGACCCATCATCACATGTAAGTCTTTTTGTCCCTGTGGAAGGCAGAATAACGGCCCCCTAGGCCTTTCCACAAAGGTCCATGTAGTCAAAAGTATGGTTTTTTCCCAGTAGTCATATATGGATGTGAGAGTTGGACCATAAAGAAGGCTGAGCACTGAAGAATTAATGCTGTCAAACTGTGGTGCTGGAGGAGACTCTTAAGAGTCCCTTGGACTGAAAGGAGATCAAACCAGTCAATCCTAAAGGAAATGAACCCTAAATATTCTTTGGAAGGACTGACACTGAAGCTCCAATACTTTGGCCACCTGATGTGAAGAGTCTACTCAATAAAAAAATACCCTGATGCTGGGAAAATTGAAGACCAAAGGATAAGGGGGAGGCAGAGGATGAGATGGTTAGACACCATCACCAACTCAATGGACATGAATTTGAGCAAACTCTAGGAGATAGTGGAGAACAGAGGAGCCTGGCATGCTGCAGACCATAGGGTCGCAAAGAGTTGGACATGACTTAGCGACTGAACACAACAGGCCTTTTCACATCCTAATCTCTGGATTTTCTAAATATGTTTGGTTACAGAGCAAAGGAAAAATAACATTTCAGGTGTAATTGAGGGTGCTATTCTGCTGAATTTGAGATGGAGAGATTATCCTGAATTATCCTGGTCCATCCAATGTAATCACAGAGTTTCTTAAATGGGGAAAAGGAGGCAGAAGATCAGAAAGAGAGGGAGCATTATGGAAAGATTCAATTAATCATTGCTGGCTTTGAAGATGGAGCCAAGGAGTACACACAGCCTCCAGAAGAGGAAAAAGGCAAGGACTGTCTCCTGGAGCCTCAGGAGGAATACAACCCTGGCGACACCTCAATTATGACCCAGAGAGACATATTTTGAGTTTCTGACATCCAGATTCATAAGATAATAATTTTGTGCTGCTTTTAAACTCCTAAGTTTATTGTACTTTTTTTAAAACATAATTTTTTATGTCGTACTTTCTTTAAAACATGGTTATTTATTTTATTTTCTTATTAGAATATACTTGCTTTACAATGTCGTATTAGTTTCCGCTGTATAACAACATGAATCAGCTATATGTATCCATACATCCTCTCCCTCTTGGGCCTCCCTCCCGGGCCTCCCTCCCAACCCCCCCACCCCCCTCCAGGTCATCACAGAGTGCCGAACTGAGTGCCCTGTGTTATAGCTAGTTCCCACTAGCTAGCTGTTTCACACATGGTAGCACATTTATGTCAATGCTACTCTACTTGCCCCACCCTCCCCTTTCCCCACTGTGTTCACATGCCCCTTCTCTATGGAAGGCAGGAGGACCTGTCCTGCAAACAGGTCCTTCTGTAACATTTTTCTAGATTCCATATATATGCATTAATATATGATACTTGTTTTTCTCTTTCTGACTCATTTCCCTCTGTATGACGGACTCTAGGTCCATCCACCTCTCTACAAATGACTCAATCTAATTCCTGTCTTTTAGATGAGTAATATTCCATTGTATATATTGTGGCACTTTCTATCAGGAATATGAGAAACTAACCCCTCCCTCACCCCAAACCAATCTTCGTTCCTATGGTGGCAATTCTGCCACCCCTGAGCATGCACAGTCTAACTCTACCATTGTATTTCTACTTTCCTACTGATTTAGGAATAAGCTCATGACAGAATGCTGGCCACAAAATCATGTGTGGCAGCATGGGGGAGACGGGGGGGAAGGTGGTTCTGGAGGTTTCTAAGAAAGGGTTTTGCTCCTAAAAAAATAAATAAATGAAGATATTCTTAAAGAGAAAATTGCCTTTGTTTCCCTATCAATGTTGCCATCTACATGTGATACTTGAACATCCTACAATGAGGCAATGAGGGCAGAAGGATGATGAGGAACCCACCTGCTAAGAACGGCAGAGCAGAAATGCAGAAAGAAGCAAAACCCTTGTTGCCTTAGTCAGGCACTGGCATAGCCAACCGTGGAATTGACATACCTCCAACCTTCTTGTTATAGAGGAAGAAAAATGCACTTATTATTTCAGCCCATTTTGGATCAGGTCCAAGGCTGGCTAGCAAAAGCAGCCTTTCTTCCCTTTACCAGAAATAAGCTCATTCTGTAAGCAAAACACCCACCACTAGGTATCCCCTCATTAGCTGAGATTTAATGTGGTGAATAGAAATATTTGAAGTAAAAGATCATTTCAGTCACAGAGACTATAAGAATGAGATGCTAATTAGAGATGTTGAGCAGACAGTTTAGAAAAAAAAAACTAAAATAACACAGAAGGTCTTTTCTAAGCTAGCCTTTGCCCATCGTCACAGTCTATCCCCTTGTACTCACTCCATCACCCCAGCCCCTACGCAGCACTCCATGTCACCTGTACCCCAGACACCCTAAAGAACTTGTCCTTGCAAACACATGCCTCTCCATCCCTGTGTGATTGCACAAAATGGTCACTAGAGCTCTTTTTCCTGGCTAATGCCTTCTCATTCTTCACAGTTCAACTCATAAAGCTAAGCCTGACATGATCCCTACCCAGAGAGTATTAAGCATTAGCGATCTTACTTTACCTCTGTTCCCACAGCATCTTAGGCACATCTTCATCTGTACTTTTCCAATTGTTAGGACTGTTGTGATTGTGTGAGTCAACACCTGTCTCTCCCCTCCATTAACCTGGACTCTGAAGGCAAAAACTGTGATCTTCACATGTAACCCCTGTACCTAGTTCTGTACCTGGCCCAAAACAGGAGGGAGGAGGGGGGAGGAGAAAGAGAGAGAAAGAAAGGGAGGATGAATATAAATAAGAGAGCTTGAATCTTGAGTGTGGATGAGACACCAGGGCGAAGATCTCATTTGGGGAGTCATCAACACACAGATGATGGTTGAAAGTGAAAGCTTCAGTGAGATTGCCAAGAACAGAGCCTTCAGAAACATTACCACTGGGGTAGGAGGAGGTAAAGGTGCCAAGAAGAAAAGAGAAACGTAGCACAAGGAGCTCTGCCTGCTGTTACAGAAGACAGTTTCCAGGAGAAGAAGAGATCAGTCACAGTGAAAGATGAAGAGTCAAGAAGGAAAAGCTGGTGAAGACCTTGCACTTGGCCTCTGAGAGAGAGCCTCCAAGACAGCAATTTCATATGAATGAGTAGAAAAGAGGTTAAATGACAGGAGACTCGGGGAGAATAAACAAACAATTGGTGTGTGCACACTGACCACACCCACATGTGCAAATGGTGTGTCCACAATGACCACACCCACATGTGCAAATGACTGGACCAGAAAAGAAAGAGAACAAATATACGACTCTGTCTCCTTTTGTTTCATATTCATATAGGCTGATAAGCCTGAAAACATCCTTTTTAAAAAAAGATTTTATTTATTTTTGGCTGTGCTGGGTCTTCGTTGCTGTGTGAGTTCTTCTCTAGTTGCAGCGATCAGGGGCTGCTCTTCACAGCAGCAGCTTCTCTTGTTGAGGAGCACAGCCTGTAGGGCACACGGGCTTCAGGAGTTGCAGTGTGTGGGTTCCATAGTTGTGGCACATGGGCTTAGTCACTCCACACAGCATGTGGGATCTTCTTGGACCAGGGATCAAACCTGCGTCTTCTGAACCGGCAGGCGGATTCTTTACCACTGAGCCACCTGGGAAGCCCCTGAAGACATTTCTGGTTTTCAAAATGTTAATGCCTTTACACATTTTGGTCCATTTAGGAATAAGCCCTTTAAGGAGTGTACCCAACCAGGTACCAGATGACCATCAAGCACTTCGCTATACAAAGAAGGGTATAAAATACAGTTCTCTATGCAAGTGGCTGACTTGGCAGCCTGGAGATGGGTCACAAGGCATGGTTTCAGTGAAGGGGTGTGCTTTGCTCCAAGAGAAGGGGCACAAGACAAGAGCTAGGGCACCTGAGTCCTGGTACTAGATTTTCCACTAACTCATTCTACGACCTTTACTAAGTCATTCATCTCTCTGGGCCTCAGTTTCTCCCTTTCTAACCTGCTGTGTTTCTCTGATTCCACTCATTGGTATTGGGAAGTAATTCAGCCATTCAATGAATATTTACCTTTGAGTTCAATGAGCAAAGCATTAAGCTAAGAGGCTAATTCTTCTAATGGAAAACTCTGATCCCTATTATCACATAAATCCCTCCTGGGAAAAGTAACAATCTGAGCTGTTATTAGTCATTAACACTAATGTGTAAATGTTTCCTTGGTTATAATAATGGAAAACATTTCTTAAGAGCTTACTGCCTGCTAGACCCTAAGATTAAAACTTTACATGGATTTTCTCTTTTAATCATCACAAGAACAATAGAAGTGAAGACTATTGTTATTCTCAGTTTACAAATGAAGCAAGTTGGCCTCTAAGAAGTCACTAATGTTGTCACATGGTGAGATCACCAGGCAATGGCCAGAAAAGGATTCATAGTCATGTAGCATGGCCCCAAAGCCTGTTGTATGGTCAGGGTTCAAAGAAACAGAATCAGTAGAAGGTATAAACACATAGAGATTTATTTTAAGAAATTGGTTCATGCAATAATGGAAGCTGGCAAACTCAAAATCTGCAGAGTGGATCAGCAGGCAGGAGATCCATGAAAAAGCTCCCCATGGTGCAGTTTGAGTCTGAAGACTGCCTGCTGCAGAACTCCCCCTTGCTTGGGAAAGTCAATCTTTTGTTCAACCCAGGCCTTCAACTGATTGGGTGAGGCCCACCCACATTAGGGTGAGCAATCTGCTTTACTTGAAGTCCACTGATTAAAATGTCAATTACTTTAAAAACTCACAGAAACATCCACAATAATGTCTGACTATATATTTTGGCACCACAGCCCAGCCAAGGTGACATAAAATTGACCATCATATCTGTACACTTAACACAATGGAGTACTCAATAATACTTCTTTTTTTTTTATTAATTATTAGTTCACTGCAAAACATTCCCTTTCATTTTTCTCATTTTTGTTAACCACAGAATTCTCTACCTAGGTGTCTGAACCAGGAAGTTGGGAGTTATCCCTGACTCTTCCTTCTTCCTCACTCTGTATATCCAATTGCTTGCAAAGACCTATTGATTCTACTTCCTAACAGGGCTCCTATTTATCACCTCCCCTCCATCCTCACTACCACAGCTTTATTTAAGATCTTGTCGCTTGTTGCCTGGACTATTGCAATAACCTACTAACTCATCTTGCTGCCTACAGATGGATTGAGTCTCTCCATCCATTTTTCAACCTACTGTCAGAGGGATCTTCGTAAAACACAAATCTGGTCATGCTGCTACCCTGTTTTAAATCCCTCAATAGCCCTATCTCCTTAGTTTGGTGAAAAGGTCCTTTACAATCCTGTCCTCATTTATTTCCCAGTCTCATCTCCTGTCACCCCTCCAGTAAACCAGCCCCCACTCACTGCAGTCCCCCTTCACTAAAAATAGCCGCACTCTCTCATTAACAAAATTGCCATAGCTTCTCTTGGTTTTAAACTTTTGCAAGTGCTGTTTCCTTCTGCCTCAAATGCCAGCTCCCTTTCTCCTCAAATCAGATCAAAATGATCATTTTGTCAAAGTGTTTCCTGAGATCTGGGCAAAATAATGCCATCCCTCCCCTCCCAGAGTGTCAACAGAGAATTTGCCAGCCACTGTAAGTACCTTCCTGTCTAGAATGTAAATTCCTGGGAGACAGTGTGGTGTTCTGTTAATTTTGGTAAGAAAAACACCTAACAACCCAGTAACCTGTATATATGAGACCAGGTACTTCATACATGCATTTAGCATAAATATGACCTTCTAGAGGTCACACTTGTGGTTGTCCCCTTAGTGGAAAAAAGTGCCTATCATTTCAGAATATAATGCAGGGCCTAGACATCACCAAAGGTACCAAGAAATAGCAAGCAGTCCCATTTCCCCTGGGAAAGAGTATAAGATTTTGTTGTTGTTGTTGTTGTTGAAGAGTTAAAAAAAAGAAAAAATGTTTCCCGACCTCTAAGGAGAACTGGTAACCAAGGAAGAAATGATGGCTAGAACAATGAAGAAGGACAGAGGCAGACTGAGCTGCACTTCAAGATACTTGCAAACAAAAGGATCTTCTGACACAAAAAAGATTAGGGGATGGATTCTTCTAATGAGATAGGCTGAACTGTCATCTTGCTGTCTCCAGAGGCTGTGCACATGAGTACCTGAACGGTGAGAGCAGTCTGGGGAACTTTGGCTGTACACTAGTCTGTGTTTGTTACAATAAATAAGACATGAAACCACAAGCCACCTTCATTACAGAGGAGACAAGCTTTATGGCACTCAGTGAACACAGACCATTGACAATCTGGGGGACACACGTGCGTGTGTGCTAGGTTGCTTCAGGCATGTCCAACTCTTTGTGACCCTATGGATGGTAGCCCACCAGGCTCCTCTGTCCATGGGATTCCCCATGCAGGAATTCTGGAGCAGGTTGCCATACCCTCCTCCAGGGGACCTTCCTGACCCAGGCATCAAACCCCTGTCTCCTGCGACTCCTGCACTGCAGGTAGATTCTTTACCACTGAGCCACCAGGAAAGCCCCTGGGGGACATGAGGTTATAATAAACCTTATATCTTGTAAGTATTTAAAACAAAGCCATGCCATAATCATGTTGTATCCACACAAAGGGGGGAGAAAGGTAATTGTTGAGGGAGACAGTGATTCCAAGTCCCAATCACCTTGACTAAGTCTGAGGATATTAAGAAGTGTTTCTGTTCCTTTACTCACTTACCTACCCATCCTGGCCCCTGTTTAGGAGTCATTGCTACTGAAAACTAGTGAAGGAGACACCACAGTTCCAATGACAATGACATTCAGACCACTGAATGTTTCAGAATAAGAACAGAGTAAAGCAAATCTCTATCACCATGAACATGGAAAAGGTATGGGACAAAATAATTCATACCAAGAATGTCAGGAACTCAGAAACATAAATCCCATAAATACAGCAGGTCTTTCTTGACCATAAAATTGAAGTGAGGGGAAAATATAGGCATATATGCCACTGGAAGCAAATGGATTTTTATAATTGAGAATTTCAAAGCAATCTTTTTAACATTATTTGTCTTTCTTTTTTAAAAAATTATTGAAATACAGTTGATTTACAATGTTGCATTAGCTTCAGATGGAGAGCAAGGTGAATCAGTTTACATACACATAGATCCACTTCTTTTTAAGATTCTTTTCCCATATAGGACACTACAGAGTGCAGAGTAGAGTTCCTTGTGCTATACAGTAGGGTCTTATTATGTATCTATTTTATATATAGCAATGTGTTTACGTCAATCCCAATCTCCCAATTTATCCCTCCCCTCCTCACCCTCTGGTAACCATGTTTGTTTTCTCCATCTGTTACTCTATTTCTGTTTGGTATTTAATAAATAAGTTCATCTGCACCCTTTTCCTAGATTCCATGTATAAGCAATACCATATGATATTAGGAAGCAACCTAAATGTCCATCAACAGAGGAATGGAAAAAGAAAACGTAGTACTTACATACCATGGAATGCTACTCAGCCATAGAAAAGAACAAAACCAATGCCATCTGCAGACACATGGATGGACTTGGAGACTGTCATACTGAGTGAAGTAATAAAGACACAAGATTAATAATTACAGCTTTTCATTAATAAAAACACAAGGTTGTGTTTATAAATGAAAAGTTTTAGTTCTATGAAACATTGTTTGAAATGCTTCCATCTGTCTCCCCCACCTCCATCTGCATGTGTCTCCTCTTCCTCAGAACCTCACCCAGCACTTCCCCTCTAAGCCCTCCCCCAGTGTTCCTGGTAGGAACCCATCACCTCACTCTCTGCACACACACAGCTCCTGATCTGCACTTCTATGGAGCAGTGACTCTCTCTCAACTTGCCTCTAAGCACCTGAAGGGTACCCATCCCATCTTTGTGTCCCTGCCCAGCACCTATCACAGTGCCTGGCCCACAGCCAACGTGCAGTACATCTAGCCCAGTTTGACCTAGGGACGGCTCCTGTCGGGGCGTAAATGAAAGAAGCCAGAGTTCTGCTCCTGCTCCACCTTCATTAATCAAGTCCTACCTCCAGCTTTTCATCTACAAACAAGGAGGGGAAAAGCTGAACTTACAAGTTCACACTGCTGAGATCAAGACCCAAAGCATATGTCGGCCCACATGGAGGGCCCAATGCCAGAAGCCAGGAGGAAAACCAAAGTTCCTCCAAGGAAAAACAAAACAAAAAAAAAGTGGGAAAAAGAGGAGAAAACATCCTCTATCAAGGACGGGTACTGTAGCCAGCCAACTCCAGGAACACCTGTGCCGACACTTTGGTAACTATTGCAAGACGTTAAAGCAGAGCCAGGCGGCTGGGGTGGGGGTGTGGGGACAGGGGGCAGCAGAGAAGTGGCCAGCGGAGCCCCCCACCCCCTCGCCACAGCAGGGTTCCAGCCCAAAGCAGCTCCAAGGTGTGGGAGGGGAGAAATTTTCTGTTTTGTGGAAATTCAGCTGTATGCCACTGGGCTGGTCATTTTAATAACTAAAAATGAGACTTTTCATATATTTAGAAGTCACTAAAGGACTAAGAGTCTGAAGCCAAGATATCCTCTAGAGGAGGATATAGAAGGAGCTAGACCATCATACGTCAAGAACCAGGAGGAAGAAAAAAATAAAGATTTTGCTTAAAATAAAGGAGCTGAATTTTAAAAATAAAGAAGTGACACCGTGGAGGCTCTTCAACGTGCCAGTTACATTTGCACTTTTTACGTCAGTTCTCAATAACAGGGCTTTCTCAAGCGCCTTTCTCCCTTGAAGATGCACAGAACACACAGGCTTCCAGGCTTCCTCACAGGCCTGCAGGGAATCCTGTTTTGGGTTTTTGGGGGGTTTTTTTTAATGGAGAAATTTTAAAATTCATTGATTTAGAAACCATAAAAAGAACTGAAATATCTTCTTGAAAATAAAGAGTTCAGCCGTGTTTTAAAACAGCCAAACAAAATATTCTAGTTCCTTCCTGAAAATCTGGACTCCTCTAACTGCTGTCCAGTCAGCTAGAGGTCAGAGCTGGCCCATGGTTGAAAAGGCAGTTCTTTGGCCATGTGTGAACTGTGCTATTTTCACAGGCTGGACTCCACTGGTGGTGAGGGATGGTAGGCAGAGTGCGCATCTGGCCACAGAGAACTGCTGAGGAGGCGGACATGGCTACCATCAATGAGCCTGAAGCCCCCGGCTCCGTTCCTCTGGTCGCCAACACGCTCAGCTGAGAGACACAGGACAGAAGGCAGAGCTTTTTCAAAGCAGAGAACACTTAACAGAAGCCTTTCCTTGTCCTTGAAACTGCTTTGCTTGTTATCATTTAGACGGAGGCCAAAACTATTTTTGACAAATATTATGATTCATGGCTACATTTAAATCTTATTTTTCAGGGAAATTTTAGCTACAATTTAACATATGTTGATAGAACTCTACCCTGCCCCAGGCACTGATGAATAAGACCAGGTTGCCGCTACCCTGAGAAGGTCACGGTCTAGATGGGAGGCGGAGAGGTCGACAGACGGACAGCACACAATATGCACAGTGCTTCTCCTGTCTGGCAGCCTTTTCTCCTTGCTCTTGAAGGGCACCTCAATTTAGCCTTGAGGAATGATCCTTCCCTGTGGCTTTAACCATGTGTTTCAAGTGGGGCTCTCCCCACCTTCTTCTCTCCAGCTCCAGATGGACATGGGACCCACGCCTGGCCACTGTGAAAAGTGTCTTCCTTAGGCCATAGTGGTTGCTTGAGTGATGGACTGAAACCCAATATGGCGGGGGTCTCTGCTGGAACCAATGGGAAAGAAGCAGACCCTTCCCACTACGGTTGCCAGAGTAGGTTGACAGTATTCCCCCAGAAGATATAACTATCTGGAACTCAAAATGTTACCTAGTTTGGAATAAGGGTCTTTGCAGATTTAACAAAGGGAAAGAACTCAAAATAAGATCAACCTGGATGAGAATGGACTCTAAGCCCAATGACGAGTGTCCTTATAAGAGACAGAAAAAGAGAAGACTCAAACACACAGAAAGAAAGGTGGTGTGACCACAGACACAGGGATCTGAGTTAGGCAGCCACCAACCAAGGAATGCCGGGAATTGCTGGCAGTCACCAAAAGCCATGAGAGTGGCAGGGGACAGATGATCCCTCAGAATCTCCAAAAGGAGCAAACACTGCTAACACCTGGATTTCAGATCTGGCCCCAGAGCGGTGGGAGAGAGAATACATTTCTGCTGTTCTAACTCACACAGTGTGGTGATTTGCTAAGGCAGGTCTAGGAAAGGAGTACAGCTGCTAAGCTGGCAGTCCACAATACACAGCTGCTGGTGACCCTCCTCCTGCCATGTGGAAGAAACCTGAGGATAAAGCCAACTTGCAAGAAAGCAGAAGCCAGAGCTGGAATAGGATGCATTCCTGTCAGTTCACTTTAAAATGTGGAGCTAAACCGACCTGAGATCAGAGTTACTCTGAGACTGTTAACCAACCCTAATTTTCTTGTTGGCTTGAGTATTGACTGAAACCATGAAATAAATGTTTTAGTAAAAAAGTGAATAAACATAAATATCAACAAAAGAGAGTTGGCAGGCCAGAAGGAAAAAGTCTTGTGCCCCATGAGGAGAGCACAGCGCAACAGGAAGAAGATTCCTCCCCTGGCTAGGACTCAGTCAATGAAAAGCCATGGACTCTATTTACTAGAGGCCTCTTTCTTTTCTCCTCTGTAAAAGTGTGCTTCTTCCCTTGCCCTGCGGGGACCTGCCTATAGCTTGCCATAGTTGCAGACCCCAAACTGTAATTCTCTGTTCATTCCAAATAAACCTATCTTGGCTGGAAGAATATGTACGTGTTTCAGGTCAACTACTTCCTTCACTAATGGTGTATGTATACGGAGGGTTGCAACTGCAGAAAAGAGCTCATCTAATGCCTTCTGGGAATCTAGGAAGGTTTCACTAAGGAAATATCATTAATGCTGGGTTTTAAAGAATGAAAATAGCTCCAGGCAGACATGCGGGATGCAGCATTTCCAGAAAATGGAAGAGGATCCATGCAGGTGCATTAGAAAATGCTCAGATCATAAGTACAGTGCAAAAGCACATTGAGTGTGGGGAGAGTGAAGGAAAGTCAAGAAACCAGACTGTTGAGAGAGCACGGTCTCTGTCCTCCCTGCAGCTTCCTAGGACAAGGATGGGAAACGACTAAAGAAACCAAACTCTGCAAACTTCAAAGAGAAATAGCAAGAGGTAGTAAAAAAAATACAGATTTTGGAATCAGAGAACTTTTGGTTTGTATCCCATGCTACCACTTACTAATGAATTAGGTTATCTTGGACTGCTATGTACCTTTTTTGAGCCTTGGTTTTCCCATCTATAAGAGAGGTATTATAATATATGCCTCATAGCCTAGTGAAAATTCAGTTATACTATACCCATAAAGTAAGCACTAATAGTTCCCTCCCCTTTCAAGGAATTATCTAAGGACAAACTTGGACATGGGGACAATAAGACAGAGAGAAGGAGAGAGACGTTGGTAGGCAAATATTCACATCAACAGAATATGGTGCGTTTACAAATTTACAAATCAAAAGTAATTAGGTCAAGTCATAATTTTACATGCTTTAATGAAAGCCACACTAAACCTAATTTTTAGAGACCAGTGTGTCAAATCACCCATTTCTATGACCCTTGGCTATGTGGACCCAAAATAACCCTTGTATTATGAAAGCACAAAAATGTTCAGAAAGCTGCATGTTTAATGAGACTTAAAATGAATCAGTAACACAAGAGTATGAAGCCAACAAGAAATGTGAGTTAAGAGGAAAATATTTAGAACAATTAACAAGAAAACTTCAGGTCCTCCTAGAATACCATAAGAATAGCAATAAAGATCTCTAATGGATTATTTTTATTTTAAGTAACAACAACATGGGGGACACAACTTTTTAGCTCTTTTTCACTGAAGCATTAGTTGGAATAAAATTTTGCCAGGAAATAATTCACTTGGTCTCCCACCCCTGAATCATTCTTTTAAGGGAATCATATAGTCATTTGGGACACATCCATTCCAATCTAAGGACAATCTAGGACACATTCTGATGTTGACCAACAAGTTTTCAATGGCTTAGATCCCTGTAGCACTAAGTCACCTCATTTTCCCAAGCCTGGGACTTTGATCCTACCAGTACCTATACCAATTCACACACTCCCCTCCCTTTACCCCATCCTAGTCCAAGTCAATCCCAATAGACTTCTAACTCATGTTCTGGTTCAATCCTGACCCTACAATCTTATTTTTGCAGATGATCCCCTTAAAATCTAAACTGTACTATGCCACTCTCTAAATCCTTCAAAAATTTTCCATTGCTTGAGAATAAAATCCACATTTGCGCCCCCTGCATCCGTGGTTGCTTGCAAACATCTGTACCTGGTGAGCTTCCCAAGTCAGATCTATCCCTCTCTATGCCCAAGAAGACACCATTCTCCTACATATATGTATCCCTTCCCCCAGCATGCCTTGGACACCTCAGTTGAATGCTGGCATCTCCAGGACACCTAAGGAATCAACTTGTCAATGTGACACATAAAGACTCTCTCATTATTTTCATGGACTCTCAGTTGGAGGCATCTCACACTGTAGGCTTGTGGGAGACCTGAGTTCAATTCCTGGGTTGGGAAGATCCCCTGGAGAAGGAAATGGCAACCCACTCCAGTATTCTTGCCTGGGAAATCCCATGGACAGAGGAGCCTGGCGGGGTACAGTCCATGGGATTGCAAAGAGTCAGACATGACTGGAGTGACTAAGCACAGCACAGAGACAGGAGACTAAAAGAACATGTGAAGATGTTAAGATGGTAAGAAGATGGTAAGATGTAAGCTTACCACGTGAAGATGGTAAGCTTGACTAGAAACCCTACAAGGGCAGAAATCAGATGGGACTCACCTGGCGCCATACTCTAACCTCCTAGAATGGGGTCCCATCATATGGTAGGTGCTCAAATATTTCTCTTTATTTATTCATTTATATATTTTTGGCTGCGCTGGGTCTTTTTTGCTGCACACAGGATTTCTCCAGTTGCGAAGAGCAGGGGCTGCTCTCTAGCAGCGGTGCGTGGCCTCTCATGGTGGCGGCTTCTCTTGTTGCAGAGCACAGGCTCTAGGGCTTTCAGGTTTCAGTGGTTGCAAAGCCTGGGCTTAGTTGCCCTGTGGCACGTGGGATTTTCCCAGAGCATGGATCAAACCCATGCCCCCTGCATTGGCAGGCCAATTCTTAACCACTGGACCACCAGGCAAGCCCAAGGTGCTCAAATATTTCTTGAATGAAATGTCACATCAGCACCCATGAATTTTCCATCCATCCTAGGATCCCCCTGGCATCATGACAAGCCCACTCTGAAGGGATGCACCTGGAGAAGGAAATGGCAACCCACTTCAGTATTCTTGCCTGGGAAATCCCATGGACAGAGGAGCCTGGTGGGGTACAGTCCATGGGGTTGCAAAGAGTCGGACATGACTGGAGTGACTAAGCACAGCACAGAGATAGGAGACTCCATGATGTCTGTGCCTAGTTGCTCAGTCGTGTCTGACCCTTGTGACTCCATGGACTAGCCCGCCAGGCTCCTCTGTCCATGGGATTTTCCAGACAAGAATACTGGAGTAGGGCCCCATTTCCTCCTCCAGGGGATTTCCCCTACCCAGGTACCGAACCTGCATCTCCTGCATATTCTGCATTGGCAGGCAGATTCTTTACCACTGAGCCACCTGGAAAACCTTCCATGATACTCAACACGAAAGGCTAACAATGTACTTGGCACTTCCTTCTTTCCCTTAATAGCCCATTATGTGGGTGCCAGTGCTGATTCATGATGTAAATGTGGCCCTGGAGTCACGTGGCCCTGAGTACCGCTGCTTCAGAAGTATGTCTGAGCCGCTACAAGAGGCATTTTTTTTCTTCACTAGTGGAACTGCCAAGAGATATGTTTAAATCATCACTTAAAATTCCTTTCCCGACCAAACCTCTTCCCAGAGCTGTTAACAAGAAACAAAATGTGCTGACTTGAGTTTCACTTTGCTTTCTTTCTCCAGCCTTCCCCTTGTGGGGTCCCTGATGAATCATGAAATCACTCTGACCAGGTAACACTGAAAGAAGCAAAGAAAGAAGCCTGGCATATGTCAAGCATGCAGCTGTTGGAGAAGAAAGACCAAGCGGCCCAGTTTTGCCAAGGGATATGATCCTTGAAATAACTGGCACCTTTTTTCAATAAACTATTCATCTTATGCCCTCCTGATTGCTCTATTCTTGAACCATTTATTTTCAAGAAAACCATAATTATTGCCTCGCAGATAAGTCATGAAGGAAACTGTAAAAACACTCCTCATTCTCAGGCCAGCTCTTTCAGGACCTACAAAAAAGTCACATAAATGGATTCTGATGTTGCTTCATTTCTGTAGAAAGATGTTTTATATTATGTTCTTCTAGCAACAGTAAAGTGCGGATGGCACCTTAAAGCTCTCATCTAGGGCTGGAGTTTCCAAACAGAAGAGCTTGAACAAGAGAATTACTTTGGAAAGGGAAAGAAAAGAATGCAATTTCTTTGGGGCTAAGAATTGGGGGAAGGGGGAAAGCACACTCTTGTCATGGCACAGGCATTCAGTTATAAGCTCTACAAGCAGAGCCCAGCTGGCAAATTCAAG
This sequence comes from Bos indicus, assembly GCF_029378745.1. Lineage (NCBI taxonomy): Eukaryota > Metazoa > Chordata > Mammalia > Artiodactyla > Bovidae > Bos > Bos indicus. The sequence goes on from NC_091763.1 coordinate 91,709,844, forward strand.
GGGAAATGGGGCTGGCTAATCCACTCCAGTGTTCTTGCCTGGAGGATCCCAGGGACAGGGGAGTCTGGTGGGCTGCTGTCTGTGGGGTTACACAGAGTCGGACACGACTGAAGTGACTTAGCAACAGCAACCTGGTTACAGAAGCTGATCCCTCAGGAAAAACTGGGTAGTCCACAACCCAAAATCCATCTAAAGGACCGGGACAAATGTGGGTTCAGTTCAGACAGAACTCCGTAAGTTAGGACTCAATCCAGCAGTTACGTGTTACACCTGAATTGTGACCCCAGCCATGTCCAAATTCATACATTGAAGTCCTAACCCCTGTATTCCAGAATGTGACCTTATTTTCACTGGAGATATAGTTAATAAAGGGTCTTTACAAATACGATTAATAAAGATGTTGCTGCTGCTGTTGTTAGTTGCTAAGTCATGTACAACTCTTTACAATCCCATGACTATAGCCTGCCCGGCTCCTCTGTCCATGGGAATTCCCAAGTAAGAATACTGGAGTAGGTTGTCATTTCCTTCTCCAGGGAATCTTCCCAACCCAGCGATCAAACTCACATCTCCTGCATTTGCAAGAGGATTCTTCACCACTGAGCCACCAGGGAAGCCCTAATGAAGATGAGGTCATACTAATAATATGAAGTCTATTGAATTAAGGTTCTCACACCTTGATCCTGGACTTCTAGCCTCCAGAACCATGACACAATAGGTTTATATGGGACTTCCCTGGAGGTCCAGCGTTTAGGACTCTATGCTTTCACTGCAGAGGCCCTAGGTTTGATCCCTGATCAGGGAACTAAGATCGCATGAGAAATGCAACCAGCAGCCCCCCTTCCCCCCAAAAAATAGATTTATGCCATTTAATCCACGGGTTTATTGTACTTTGTTATGGCAGCCCTAGGAAACTCATACAGCTGGCAAGAAGAGTTAGGTACCAGGAAAAGAATAACTCTAAACAGGGACTATCCTGTTGGTAGGGAGATTCTAATCCTTCCTAAGCATTTCAGTGGGAATCTCTGCAAGAGACACTCAAACCAGGCTCTGAAGCAGAACTCCTTTAGTCTAGGGATATGACACTGAAAAGACAGGAGAAATATAAAGACAACAAGCTAGACGGGGTCAGGACACCCACACACCCTAGGAACCCAATAGACAGGGTTCTGTGCAATGGGTTCACACAGTCAGATCCAAAAAACTGCATGAGTCATGCAGAGGACCAGTCACCTCCACCCAGTCAGGTGAAAGAGTTGACAAGGGATAGGCAGTGTGTTATGGTTCAACCTCAGAGGCCAGCGCCTGAGGCAGAGCCCCATTCCTAGGGATGCAGAGGGTGAGTCAAGGTGGGACAGCCCTGTGAATGTGCAGGGACCTAGAAGGGGGCCCAAAGCTTACTCTGGGACCACCAGGTACAGGGTCCACCATGGTAAACTCATTCCAAAGCCCAGAAACTTGCAAGCTGAGGTCGGGACAAGCTGTTGGCCCTGTTTTAAGACTCGGGGACTGAACAAAACTGAAACTGCTGCCAAGGCCAGGGATGATGCTGGGTGGCAGTGACCAGGGAGAACAGGGGCTGAAGCTGAAGAGCAAGTCAGACTCTGGTTGTCTGTGAAGAGACTCATCTGAGTACCACTGACAGATCAAGGAATAAGACTTGTCCAAAACAAGCACAGCATTGTAAAGCAAATATATTCTGATAAAGAGAAAGAATTGTCAAAAACTATACATATTTTTACATACATTAATCACCTCACAGATATATATGTTACAAAGTTGGCATCATATTCTACACACATTTTTGGTGCTGTCTCTTTTTCTCAGGAAATTGTGTTGACCTTACCTAAATTTACTTCACTCACATCACACAGTGTACTCCCTTGGAGTCTGGGGGTCCATAAACTGTCACCCTCCACAGCATTATGGCAGGTCTTTTCGTTACATGCACTGCAGGATACCCTCTCTTGGGCACTGTGTTCTTGGACAATGACCCTAGTTGATGCCTCTATGAAGGCAATGCTCACATTCATTTATAATTGTTTGTTTCCATCTCTGTTTCCTCTGATACACAGTAACCAGCTAGGATGCAGAGGCCATGATTCATCTCTGGATCCTGAAAGTCTAGAACAAGTATGCCCTGATCCACAATGACTACAACAATGAATGCTGGCTGAGTCAGCTAATACACAGAACGTTCCAAAGAAAGACGAGAAAGTGTATTTGGTGAGTCAACACTGATTGGCATTTAATCAATTCATGCATTCAACCAGGTGCCAACACTATTCCATGTACGATATTAGTCATGCTAAGAAAAAATAATAATTGGATTATTATCATTAATAATAACTGGATTGGTCTCTGCCAGGAGGTGCAAAGCAAGTTTTAGGAATGAGGGGTATTGGCTGCTTTGATTTGAGCTCTGACGGAGGCCTCACTTTGCCTTCTTATTTGCTCACTGAGCAAATCTGGCACAGACTCAGGGCTATAAGATGACCCCTGGATCACACATCAGTGAAAACGGGCTCCTAACACGAGTTGGCAGCTGCGGACCACTTCACATGAGCCACACACTGTTCTGTATGACTTCATTCAATCCTTATACAATTGTTACCCCCATTGTACAGATGAGAAAACGGGGGCATAGCAAGAGTAACTTACCCAAGATCTTGCAGCTAGATTATGACAGATCTGAAAGTCAAACCCAGCTGATAAGAAGCTCTAACCCACTTCCCAGCACTGTTTGGACTGAGGGATTAAGGGTGGGTTCAACCTATAGATGACAGGCTTTGGTATTTTCCAGTAATAAAAAAAAAAAAAATGAATTCTGAGTGGTTCAACAGTAGGGAAGTCCCAAATGTTCCCATGGAGGTTACATGTTAGCGAGGAAAATGCACAAGCCATTGTTGGGGCCATCTCCACCCTTCGGTTTCCAGAGCACAAGCAAGCCTTACCACAAGGATCACAGCACCGACACTGCCCTGAGGCTGGCAACAGTGTTATTCGACAGAAATTCATGAAGCATGTGGCATATGCTAGGTACTCTGCTGGGTATTAGGATGGAAGAGGATTCTTCTATTGAGAAAAACACATTCTGGTGAGAGAGGTATACAGAGAAATTGGCGTTACAATCAGAATGGCAAGTGGTTCCACAGAGTTAAGCTCATGAGAACACATCACTAAGGATGCAGCAAGCTTGTCTTGATATCTGAACTTGATATCTTGATATCTTAACTTCCCTGGTGGCTCAGATGGTAAAGCGTCTGCCTACAATGTGGGAGGCCTGGGTTCGATCCCTGGGTTGGGATCCCCTGGAGAAGGAAATAGCAACCCACTCCAGTACCCTTGCCTGGAAAATCTCATGGACAGAGCAGCCTAGTAGGCTACAGTCCATGGGGTCACAAAGAGTCCAACACGATTGAGTGACTTCACTTTCACTTTTCTTTCTTTTGATATCTGAACAATGTCCTACCGGAGTAAGCAGACTCAAGCAAACACCACTGTTGGCGATATGATAAGCAATATGCAATGCCAGGGGCGATAAGAATAAGACAGGGTAGAATCCATACCACGGTGGTTGTGGAGGACTAGCAACATAGAGAGTAGGTAGTCAGAAGCCATTCAAGATCTCCTCTCTGATCTTTCAGGCAGAATATGATTAAGTTTGAAAGCAATTAATAAATCAAGCAAAGCCTTCTCGTTGCTTGAGAAGCAGGCAGTACATCCACCACCTTCACAATCATCTACAGCTTTGCCACACATTCTGGAAAAAAACCTGTATTACCTCAACTCCTTTCACTAGCAATACCTGATATCAAACAGCACTTTCAAGTTTATGAAGAACATTCTATCACGTGATGATCACTGACCAGAGGCCTCATCTATTTTACAGAATAGAAATGAATCTTCAAACAAAATCTCTTAATTGAAGAAGGGGAATTTAAACACATTTGTGATCCAAGGTGGGTTTCACTGCATCAAACTGCCATTGTTTACTAAATACTTAACTATAGTGTTAGAATCATAGGTTTAAAAGCATCTATTGGATGCTATTTGCCATTTCACATTAATAGCAGCTGTTGCTACTTAGCCATTCCTAAGCCCTAAATATTAAGCAAGGCCAGAGTGAAGAACAGCTTTGAAATGATGCTCTATTTGATCAAGTTCTGCAGTAATTGTCAAAATCATATACATTTTCTTTGGATCCCTGTAAAGCTTCTGCAGGATCACTGCACCTGCAGTTTCAATTTGCAATTTCCTCAGCCCTCCTTTGAAGTTATTCTTGCCAATTACCTGGTGTTAATATTAATTAAATATGATTTGCAACTTGAAATGTGGTGTTATCAATGGAACTCAGCTGTAGGAATATAAAGCAAAACTTTCAATTGAATTAAAATGTTTCCTTTCATTCATAGTATTTTACAGCATTAATACTTTTGTCAAATTGATTTTTGCCTGCTGGAAGTCATTTTTCCAAAGCAATGAACATCTGAGGGAAAAGGCTGCTCTCTGTATTTTTTTTCCTTTGTCATTGAAAATACTTTGTTTTAATCTCAATGCGAATCCATTGCAGTTAATAGAAACTTGATTCTTGTTCATAACCCAGGAGGAAATAAATGCTTCCTTTTAAAACTGTACTGAGATAGCTTAAAAATATGATCAGTGGGCACTTTTTCATCAGAGAGTTGGAATGAAATTTACTTTATTTCTTGATCCACACCAAAAATAAATTACTATCAAGTGTTTTGGCAAGTGTCGGTCATTTTATATACACAAAAAATGAATTAATTAAACTGATCTATTGCATTAACATTTTGAACAAATTTTGCCAATCCAATGACCTCTGTGGTCCCTTCCAAGTCTGAGATTTTAAGATTAGGAACACATGTCAGACAATAGTCAGAAGCTTCCAACACTTGCAAATTGGGAGGAAAAAAAGTCACGTACAGTAGAAGATTTGACAGAATCAGGTCTATTCTGCCCCCGTAATGTGTGCGATGACAACTTGCAGGCCTGTCATCTTCAATAAACCATTCATAAACATGATGGCTGATTAAAGGGCATGTGTTGCCATACTGTGCAAATTCACAGTGATAAGATACAGTGCTTTCACACATTCCTTTTATCTTCAAAGATGAAGCTTTAGCTTCCTTGCCCCTTTATAATGATCATGGCAGCATTAACATTTATTATCCTGTCTTCTTTTTTAAATAATATAATAAGCTAAGACAAAGAGGGGAAACAACCTGTCTAAAGCCTCAAGGAAGTCATTTATTGAGTCACAAGCTACAAGTTCCAGAGCTTACGACAGAAAAGCATGGGCATGTGTTATTAACCTCCTTATTACAATATCAATGAAAACATCATATCAAATCATTAAAACAAGATAGACATAGAGGACTGTGGTCCTAAGAACCGAGGGTATGTGTAAAATAGGAGATGGAAAAGTCCTAACAACTGGTAGCAACTAAGCTATTCCCTTCCCTCAAGCCAAAAAAGACCAAAGAGAAAAGTAAAAATCAGTTAGGCCAGAAGGACTCTCAGATGTCCATAATTTCCCAGGTGTTACTGAAAAGAACAATAGCTTGGAATTACACAAAGCAGGGGGGCTGAACAACTGGTACCTCCACTGTATAGGGAGTGGCCAATGATTTTACCAGGGAACTTCTGACTGCTTAGAATCCTGGGAAAGCCAGACACAAAGATCCCACCCAGTCTAGAGCCCTGAGTTATCCATCAGGTCACCTCATCTACCCAACTAGTCAAGATTGAGAGAGTAAAACTCTGTGGCACTTCAAAAGGAACTTTTGAGCATATTATATTATGGTCTTCTCCATTACCAAACTCTGTCTACTTAGAAACCCCCCCATCTTTATTGCTTACTGTTTGTCCTCCTGGTTTACCTCCCATCTCTGTCACGGAAATTTTCTCCCTAAGTACACCCTTCTTCATACTATCTCCCCTGTTATGGGTATTAAATTGTGTCTCCCAGAAAGATACACCCAATACCTCAGAATGTGACCTTATAAGGAAATAGGGTTATTGCAGATACAATTACTTAAGGTAATGCTGGGGTAGGGTGGGGCCTTTAATCCAACATGACTGGCATCTTTATAAGGAGAGAAGACAGGGACAGAAACAAGAAGGGAAAAGACAGCAATGTGATGATGGATGCAAAGACTAAACTGATGGATGAATCCAATGAACTCCACTGCATGCATGCTTGGTCACCTCCAAACCTTTGCCACACACAGACCGTAGCCCACCAGGTTCCTCTGGTGATCAATGAACACCACTGATTACCAGCAAATTCTAAGGTGTGGCTCTGCCAACTCCTTGATTTCAGATTTCTAGCCTCCAGAATTGTGAGACAGTTAAGTTTCTGTTGTTTTTAGCCACTCAGTTGGTTATGGAAGCCTTAATACACTCCCTGTCAAGGACAATCCTTGATCCTCTGTCACAATGCCACATAATTTCAGCTGTGCCCTCTGGCAAAGTTCCTGTTCTCTTATGAAAATCTGCTCAATAGCCTTGATTTTTTCATCAAGAACTCCTACCATCTCTCATCATGGAAAACTTCAAAGAAGACTGAGAGCCCTCCCATACCACAAACCCCATCAAGAGAACACTCTGCCTTATTCTTGGCTTTCCATTGCTAAATCTAAGCCACTATTGCCACATCTTCATTTTTTTCATTTATACTAATTTTATTTTCTTCAACTTGATTGAGGTATAATTGACAAACAAAAATTGTATACATTTAAGGCGTACAACTCAATGTTTTGATAAAAGTATACATTGTGGAATGATTACCATAATCAAGCTAATTGACATTTCCATTACCTCACATAGTTGGTGTGTGTGTGTGTGTAGTGAGAACACTTGAGATCAATTCTCAGTAAATTTCAAGTAAACAACACAGTATCATTAGCTATAATTATCATTCTGTACATTAGATCTTCAGAATTTATTAATCCTATTTAACTGAAAGTTTATTCTCTTTGGCCAATATCTTCCATTTCCCTTACCCCTCCCCACAACTAGCCTCTAGCAATACACTCTGTTTTCATGAATTTGACTTTTTAGAATCCTATATATAAGTGAGAGCATGCAGGATTTGTCTTTCTGTGTCTGGCTTTTTTTCACTTAGTACAATGCCCTCCAGATTACCCATGTTGTCACAAGTGGTAGGATTTCCTAAGGCTAAATAATATCCATTATATAGATAGATAGATACATAAATATAGATATACTTTGTCCATTCATCCACCAATGGACATTTAGTTTGTTTCCATATCTTGGCTATTGAAAATAATGCTACAATGAACACAAGAGGCAGATACCTCTTCAAAATATTGATTTCATTTTCTTTGGACATAAACTTAGAAGTGGAATCACTGGATCATGTGGTAGTTCTATTTTTAATTCCCAAGGAAACTCCATACTATTTTCCATAATGACTACATTCATATCAACCATGTACAATGCTTTCCTTTCCTCTACATCCTCAACAATGCTCATCATCCCATTCCTTTATGTAAAGCCCACAAGTGTATCCTCTGCCCCCTTTAATTCTCACTCTACACTCTAATTCACACTCTGCTGCTGCTGCTGCTAAGTCGCTTCAGTCGTGTCCGACTCTGTGCAACCCCATGGATGGCAGCCAACCAGGCTCCCCTCTCCCTGGGATTCTCCAGGCAAGAACATTGGAGTGGGTTGCCGTTTCCTTCTCCAATGCATGAAAGTGAAAAGTGAAAAGTGAAAATGAAGTCACTCAGTCGTGTCCGACTTTTCACGACCCCATGGACTGCAGCTTACCAGGCTCCTCCGTCCATGGGATTTTCCAGGCAAGAGTACTGGAGTGGGGTGCCATTGCCTTCTCCAAATTCACACTCTATACCTTAGCAATTACCTTTCTCACCTCGATTATAAATTTTGTGAAAATGAGCTTCAGAACTACATCTCAGTTCCTGCTTTGGCTCTCAACCAATGTCCTTGACTGTGTTCTTCTCCACAAAGGTATGTACCAGCATTTACAGTTTATTGAGTTCATAATCAAACCATGCTTCTCATTCCAATCAAGCCTTTCCACTGTACCCTCTCTTTTCTATTCATGGTACTTGTGTTTTCCAATTGACCAACATTTCAAGTTTAATTTGTTTTACCTTTGAGCTCTGTGTGCTGTGCTTAGTCACTCAGTCATGTCCGACTCTTTGCAACCCCATGGACTGTAGCCTACCAGGTTCCTCTGTCCATGGGGATTCTCCAGCAAGAATACTGGAGTGGGTTGCCATGCCCTTCTCCAGGGAATCTTCCCAACCCAGGCCCCCCCACATCGCAGGTGGATTCTTTACCATCGGAGTCACCAGGGAAACCCAAGAATACTGGAGTGGGTAATCCATCCCTTCAGGGGATCTTCCCAACCCAGGAATCGAACTGGGGTCTCCTGAATTGCAGGCAGATTCTTTACCAGCTGAGATATCAGGGAAGCCTCACCTTCGAGCTCTACTTCCAATCAATTGCTAAGTTCCAGAGACTTTACCTCACAAGTGTCTCTCAAGTCTGTTCCCTCATCCATTTCTATTATCACTGCCCTCCATGAGGCTAAGATTGATATTGCAAAAGTCTTTCAACTGGTCTCCCCATCTTCTACTTCTTATTAGCACAATCTTAAATATGTACTCTGATGGATTCCTCTCTATTCAGTAGTTTCCTCCACTGTCTAGAAAATGAAAGATAAAATTACTACACTATGGGGTACAATAGTCATCTATGTACCATGTCAAGCCTTCCAGTTTTGTCTTCCATACCTTACTACACAAACTATGATCCAGTCAAATTATGACATTTGTTGATCCTCCATTTTTTTTTTTTTTTTTTGCCTTCTCCAGTAAAAACGTTATAGTCAGGATGCTTGGGGCTGAGACTGTAACAGCTAGAATATCAAGGGACTATTTGTCTTATTTTATCAAATAACTCCTGTCCCTCTCTCCCTGAGAAGGATCCTGACTACAGAAGAGACATCATTGACATCTATGTTCAAGACCATCATTCATTCATAAACTTTGTTCTCCAAGACTCACTAAGGATGCTTCCTCACGTCTCAGATTTTGTTAAAATGAAAAACGTTATAATCAAACCATACAAGCAATGTATCACTAAACAGATTTTCATTTCACTATCATTCCATTATGATCTGTCAGAATTAATCAGAGACAAAACATAGGAAGTCCCAGTCTACACTGAAATTTCATAGCAATTAACATTGCTGAAGGGAGAAATTCTTAACAGAGTACAGGAAAATTTACAAGAGTTGGAAAAATATACAATTTCATTAATAGGCAGACACTCCAAAAAATGAATGCATATATCTCCTTCTCAGTCAAGAGACTAAGATCTTTAAAAACACTGGTAACACACTGACAGAGATGTCATCAATGTTGTAGTAAGAGGAGCAAATGTTACAGAACTAATGAATTTTCATTAGAGTCATCAGATCACTTCAGAATGGGTTAAGTTGCTACCATTTGTCATTCCCATTAATCTCATTGTCATGTAAAAGGTTTAATTTTCAGCTATTTTTGTTCTAGATAAAATCTTTGTCATTAAAATGAGGGATGATTTTGATATTTAATATATTCCATGGCATACTCTAGTGTGGCACTAATTTGGCCTTTTCAGTATTCTGCATATTAATTGACAATACAGCCCTCCTCCATTCCCCAGATAAGTGAGAACTGAAATAGAATGGACGGCCAATCAAGTCACAGAATACTGAAAGGATCAACAGAAAAGAAATGTTGCTGTAATCAGGAGCATACACAAGGCACTAAAATTATTTTCTCCCATACTAATGACTAAGACAGAGACAGTAATCATGAAAGATACCACCTGATCCTTGAAGGTGACAGTTACCAAAGTATAGCAATGTTCCCTAAAAGTGAGAACTAAGTATTTCTTTTTTTTTTTTCTTCTGGTAAGAAGAATAAAACTGCACTCTCACTTTTAACTTTTAAAACAATGCGTTTTATCAGAGTCTGCAACAATGTCCTGTCTTAAATTTTTTGTAGTAATCTGTGGCATGCACACAAAATGTGTCCTCTAGTTGAGAATGTACAGATCACTGCAGAAAACTTCTCATTTCAATACATATTCTATTAGTTGCCTTCTTTTGTTAAATTATCACTTGGGTGAGACCTAACATCAGCTGCTTAAATAATGCATTCAAACCTGCTTTCAGAAGCTACTGTTTTCATTTGAGTGGGCATTTCTCCTAAGGATGAATGTGAGATTCTTTTCCAAGAAGGTAATATAATTTACCATCATTTAAAGTTCAGTTGAATGTTTTGAATCACTTTTATAGCAATAGTGATATAATTTAAAATTCAAAAGAGCAAAGATTATGCCATCATGGATATTTATAACAAAGAATGAATAGCTGTCCCTTAAATAAATTAAACCAATCTATCCAACAAGACCAGGCCTTTTCTACATTTTCTGCAGCAGCACAGTACTGGAACAAATATTAAACACACTAAATATTGTGCATCATAAGTTTCCATGCTTATTACATGCAGCGTAACAGATCCTAGGCATCTTCATATCTTTTAAGAGAAAACCTTATTCCAATAAATTTAGATGTTTTGTCTGCTAATTAGGGAATAAGCCCAAATCATTCCCATGGTCTTTTCCTAAAGCTTCAAAGAAAAACATTAAGTTATCAAAGTTCAAAATTACCCCCAAAACAGCTAAAGGATGCTTTAAATTTTTGGCAAAACATTGCTATTACAGAAAACAATGCAATAGAAAAATATGCTAATTTTATTCAGTAATTCTTAGTAAGAACAATAGCATTTGTTAAGTAACTGGTAACATATCTCCTTTCATCTGAAAAGTTATATTGTTGCCCAGTCAGCAATAAGATTTATGCCCTGAGGTGTCTTTGTCTTCTGGGTCTTCCACATAGTGTAGTAGATTTACAGCCTCATGGATAAATACATACAGAATAAAATGCCTATGGAGATTTGAATGAGAACGTTGAAAAAACCCAGGACAGAGTTCATAAGCACCCTGTTTTAAACAAGTTTCCACATCTTGCCCTTAATCCCACTCACTGTAAGCTTTAGATTAGAGTTTGTAAACCAAGATTAGAGTTTGAGGTAAGAATCAAAATTCAAAAAGTCAAAAATGACAATAAAAATATCACTCAAGTATAGCCTTGGGGGCTACTTCAGTATTGTTTTAAGATGATTACCAGTCTTAATCCCTTTAGTGTTGGATGTTAAATTCTACTGCCTTTTTTAAAATATTTAATGACTTGCTAATGTAAGCTTCCATCTAGAACAATCAAATAGTATGCCATTTATTCAAATATACAGTGGCTCTAATGTGCCAGCAAACTCCCACGTCAAAACAGACAACTTTAAAAAATGTTCGCCTGAGTCAGGAGCTCCACTTCCTAAATTAGCACAAGAGTGTCACCTTGATAGACCATGAACAACAAAACCATTTATAATAAGCCCAGCTTCCCCCTAGAGTGGACAGCCTGGGTTGTGCATCTGTAGGAGCTCTAATTATCCCACACAGATCAGAGAGCTCTTGGGGACACTCAGACTTCCACAGCCTGTCGCCTCAAACACGATCATCTGATAAATATACACTTACCAATCTCCCTCGAGATCTGAGTAAAGGCCTCCACACCACTCTCTCCGTAGTTACCCTCAGAAGCCAGCGTCGACACGTAATTCCACCCCAGGGCCGTCACAATGTCCACCATGGCTTGCGCTTGGTAGGAGTCAGGGGGGACCACCCGGGAGAAGAAGTCATACCTGGTGTTATCACTTAGCTCTGGGGCGGTGGATGCATAGCTGATTTGAGGTATCTGCAAAACAGATGACAGGTCATTTCCACCCATGAGGACTCTTGTCAAATGATGGACTGTTGCACAAGAGATTAAACAGTCAAAGCTATACCAGAAACCTAGACAGAGCAGCCTGCAGCCAAGATAAGATTTCATCACCATCAGTTGCATTAGAAAGTAGGTTATATAGGTCTGTGGGCTCACTTTCTTTCAAAGCACATTTCTAAACAAGAGGGCTTCCCTGGTGGCCCAGTGGTCAAGAATCTGCCTGCAATGAGGAGACATGGGTTTGATCCCTGGGTGGGGAAGATCCCCTGGAGAAGGGAACAGCAACCCTTCAGTCGCAAAAGAGACAGACATGACTGAGCAACTAAAAAATAACAACAAAACAGAAAGAATTTAGTTTTGATTCAGTCCCCATTGTTTCAGAAGCCAAAGCAAAACATTTGTGCTTTTTGTTGTTGTTGCTCTTCTTATTCTGTACATGATAACTTCTGGTGAAGAAATGAGGCAGAAATGAACATGAAATGTACCCACATGCCCCAGAAAAGGTCACCTCCAAAATCATCTTTGGCTTCAGGATATAAAGGCTACATAATGATGAGTACAGCATTTAATACAAGACTTTTTTTTTACACTTGATACCATTTTAGTACTATGATATTTTGGGTAAATTATTTTAAATATATATCTTTGCAAATCTAGTCAGTGCTTATTAATATAATCACTGAGTACCACAATAAGATTTGGGAACAGCTAACCATGTATCTTTTAATTATAATGTCTTTCCAGGCTTCCATCCTCAAAAAAAAAAAAAAAAATCACAAAACAGGAATCCATATTGAAATTTCTTTAGGATAAGAGACTATTTTCTGACATAAACAGGGTGAATTGCTAGAAGATATTCAAAATTAGAGATATGTTGTTTCTCCTAAATAACTTCAAGCTGAGTAGCAAATTAACTGCATGCCATAAATTTACCCCAAAGAGGTTTGAAATGCAATATTTACTCCTATATACAAATGAAGAGTCTTATTCTATCTATGAAAAGTGCTAGGACAGAAGAACACAGGGATGTTAAAGAAGTATGGCAGAGGGACATGCAGGCTAGACCGAGCACAGAAGATGCAGGAAATCCAGCAAAAACATGGGGAAAGACATTTCAGCCACAGGAAACAGCATGTCCAAAGGCAGAGTCAAGAAAGGATATGTGTTGCAGCATTTCTTGTGGTGGGAAAGCAAAATATCAAGGGAGGAACATTAAGAAGTATAACTTCAGAGCTAGACAGAAACCAGAGGATGAAGGGTTACTCAGGTATGACAAGGAGTGTGGACTTTATCACCAAGGTCATGAGGAAGCACAGCATGATTGTAACCAAGGGAGTGGCACAACAGAAATTTTGTTTTAGAAAGATCACATTGGCAGCAGTGGGAAGAGTAGAAACCCTCACATTTCAGGGTCCACCTGCGCAGCCCCATGCCCAAAAATTCTGACTTAGTATGTCTAGACATCTAGGAATCTTCATTTTAATATGTCCTCCAGAACAATCTGATGCCAGTAGACCCATAATGCAGAGATACACTGAATTAAAGGGAAGACATAAGAAGTTGCCTACTAGTTCCAGTTAGAAAACTACTATAGAAATCTATGTAAGAAAGTATAAAAACGGAACTAAGGCAGTAGCAGGTGGCAAAAAAGGAAGGGTGTAGAACCTGTGAGTATCTAAAAGACGAAGAAAGGTGTAGGAAAAAATGGGAAATGACTCTCAGTTCTATGGCTTTGCTATCTGAGTAGATGATGTTTGATATTTTCCAAGGTAGAAGAACAAGAGGAGATTTGGAAGACAAAAATGACGAGTTCAGTTTTTGACTTGTTTCTTCTGAGGTTCCTGTGAGATGAATGAAAGCAACTAAAAAGTGGGCAACACTATTGTGGCATCTGGAGTTTAAGAGATGTGAACTTCATCTGTGATGTGAAAATCCAGAGGTCAGAATGAATCTACGATGCCCTAACTCAGGATGCTTGGTTGAAGATGCAGGTCTGACTCATACATAAAACTGTTAACTCTGCTCTCCATCAGATCTTGCAGGTAATGTCAGGGCTCTGATGTTCAATGGGCTGCCATTTCATCTTCCTGTACAGAGTTACACACTCTGGGAACCGTCCATCACCTGCCACCCCCTGACCAGACAATCCCCAATCCACAAGGAGGTTACAACTTTCCTCTTGACATCTTGAAAAAGCCCTCAACATCTGTATCCAGACCTTTTGTAGGTCTAGAGAGTCCTCCTCCATTTTTGGTGGCCAGTGAAGTGACACTGAACATCCTAAGGTGTAAAAGCCTCCTTACCCAGAAGACTGTGCTTGGAGCTCTCCAGGGTGCTGGAGAACTTGTTTGGCTTCTGAGTAACCTGTATCTATCTATATCACCTACAACAATGATTTACTCTATTTCACACCCAATTCTTATGGGTCCTGTCCTCCTAGTAGGACCTTACTAACTTGCCTGTCAATATTGTGGGATCATGAAAACCAGTCTTGACTGTCTCCTTTTTGTTCCTTTGCATTCTCTGCCAGATATACCAGTCACCTCTTGATAGATTGTCCCCTTGATTAGGCTGTGTTCCTTTGTAGTACATAAATACTTAGCAAGGACATCCGTCCAAATCTCTAACCACACACCAAACTTGCCCTTCTTGGTTGTTTCCAGAGGATCTGGGAAAGAGATAATGGATGATTCAGTGAGGTCTACCCTTTGCTAGAGATCTTTCCCAAAGATCAAGAGCATGTGTGTTTCTGTCTTCTAGTGAAAAAGATCCAACAGCCTGACCTTCACTTTGGAAGGAATTCTGTGTGTGTGTTTGTGTATGTGTGTGTGTGTATGCACACACAAGTGTAGGAGGGAACGGGGAGCATTCTATAGCAAATTCCATAGTGCTATACCATTACATTGGCCTATCTGGATATATAATAATCCTCCTACTTCCTCAGCTACTCAGAGTCCAGCAGTAAAATGCCCTACACAATCCACACCCTGCCTATAATAATGAGCCACCCCTTTCTAAAAATGAGCACAAAGTGTGAAAATTGAGTGTTTGAAACCAAAACTAATTATCTCAAATTACTACCTTCAGTCAGTCACTTTCAGGGCTGTTTAATTAGCAGGCAGCATCATGTTTAGGATTAATTAAACAGGTGTAAAGGGTATATAAAATAAAAGTGCAGATAAGAAATGGTTGTTTGAATAATTAGGCAAAGGACTTTCTCCCCAAAGTCTGAAAGAATTTTCTCTTTGCTGATCAATGTGCAGAAAAGTAATGTGAGAGTATGTGTTTGTATTTTCATTCGTTCAATTCATGCTATGTCTCAGCCTACAAGAAGGCATCTTGAATACTGATCATATTTCAAGACATCTTTTCAAGTTGTCATGGGGTAACATCTCATTTTTACTTTATTGTAGCCGACCACTAAGCACTGGCTCATGAAGCAATTTAATTTCTGTGTTGGCATCCTCAATATTTCCAATGCCTCAAATTAAACCCCTACTGGCAACTGAAGTGGGAATTTTTTTTTAACCTGGGATATTTTTTTTTTTTCCTACACTGAATCCATTCTAACTAATCCTTTCACTCTGGATATTTCAGTTTCCAGAAACAGAACAACAAAAAATGTGGTGAGAGAGGCATAGAAGAAAAAGAGGGAAATGAGAGGGGAAAGGAGAGTGTACCAAGAAAACAAGTGTGGAAACCATTCTGTATCAGTTCATCCTTTTCAAGACGTACATCCCTTGTAAGCCTTTCCATTTGCCCATTCAAAGGGCTCCTGAAGCCCTGGTATCAGACACTGTCCCATCCTCCTTCCCAGCTTCATGCCTTCACTGTCACCCCTGATGATGCCTGCAGTCCTGCCCATGCTGCTTCTGTGAAGAGAGACACCTTCACCTTCTGCACAGATGGAACATCCAGCTTAAAAGTTGGCGATTAATATATACACACTACCATGTATAAAACAGACAACCAGCAAGGACCTACTGTGTATCACAGAGAAATTACTCAATATTCTATAATGAGCTATAATGGGAAAATAATCTAAAAAAAAAAAAGAATGAATGTATGGGTATGTATAACTGACTC
The DNA here is from genome assembly GCF_029378745.1 of Bos indicus. Classification (NCBI taxonomy): domain Eukaryota; kingdom Metazoa; phylum Chordata; class Mammalia; order Artiodactyla; family Bovidae; genus Bos; species Bos indicus. The sequence continues at coordinate 91,725,835 of NC_091763.1, forward strand.
ACTCGGCTGTACACCTGAAACTAACACCATGCAGTAAATCAACTGTGCTTCAACCATCATTCCACCCATCCATCCATCCCCTCCTTCCAGGAAGCCTTCTCTCGGGCAGAGCTGCCTTTTGCTGTCCCTCATCCCACAGTCTCCATCATCTGCAATAAGAACCACAGTTGTGTGCTAGCTTAGGAGACCCACAGAGACAAAGTCTCTGTTTGACTTATTGGTGTCACTAGTCCCTAACAGAGCAGGTGTTCAATGAATGTTTGAAAGCAATTCATTACTCAAAAACTGTGGCAGGGATTTTGATATAGCTTCTTCCCAACAGCCCCCTACCTGACATTCCACCAAAATACCATGCAGGCTCTTCATTTGTCCTTCTCGATCCTTCTCTATCCTGCTGTATGTCCTAGGAGGTTGCTTTGTGACCGTCTCACCTGGGCTCCTAGCCTCAGGTTTTCAGTCGAATTTACCCAGTGGGAGGCATCTCCAAGAGGTAGGAAGGCAGGAGAAGACAGCAGTCAGAGCGTTGATGCCTCCATCTCTTTCCCTCACCCTGACTTGGTGTTTCTCTTCCTGAGTCCTTACCGGCCTCTGAGGCCCTCTCCAGGTTCCTGTGATGAGTCACTGCCCTTGCACCTCCAGTCTCCCCACAGTTGCTAGTTCCTAAGCATGCTCCATCTTGAGTTGGGGCCTTTACCTGTGCCCACACCTTATAAACGGTCCTTTTATTAACCTTTCTTCTATTATCCCATGAGTGTGCTGGAAGCCCATCAGTCCACCCACTCTTCCAGGTCTCTGGGGAAGGGACACCCCACTGCCCTGCCTTCCCAATCTCAGCCCTGCCATAACCTGCTAACCTTTCTCCATCCACTTCCCCTCCCAACCTCCTCCACCACCGTTCTTACAGGATGTTTTCCTTTCCTTTCTCTTTCAGTGCCTTAAGGCATCCAACTGCATCATTTTTAAACACCTGTCTTTTTGCCTTTTTTCCTCTCTTATTTTCCTTGTGCTGAGGTTTCATAAGAATATGATGTGTGCTTAAAATAGGGCCATATATCCATTACCCCAATAAAGCATATTTGAGGCAATTAATTGTACAACTCAAAATACCCATGACCATACCCCTCTTTTAAAACTGGTTAAAGTTTCTATATAACATAAGGAGCTCAGCTTGGTGCTCTGTGATGACCTAGATGGGTGAGATGGGGTGGGAGTTGGAGGGAGGCTCAAGAGGGAGGGGATATATGTATATTTATGGCTGATTCACATTGTTGTATGGCAGAAACCAATACAACATTGTAAAGCAATTATCCACCAAATTAAAAAACAATTAGCTTCCACTTTTTTGATAATTGTTTTTGTCTCCACTATATTACACTTCCGCTCAGAAAGAAGAGATCTCCACCCAAACCTCACTCCTCTTGGGGAGTTCCAGAGTATTGTCTCCTCCCTAGACCTCTATCTCTTATTTATTCTCCCCAAAGGGGAGGAGAATCTGAACGAGAGGTCAGAGTTCTAAGTTTACTGGGCAAGAGTGGATCACGCTCTGCCTTCATTCTCAACATACCCCCACAGAGCCCAGGCTTAGGCAGAAGGATAAGTTGTAGTGCGGGAGAAGGAGGCACCATTCTGAACTCAAGTCCACGCTGAATTCTTTCCAGTTCTGTTCTTAACAGACATGTCTGTCTTAACAGACATGTCTATGCATCTGGGAAGTTATCTGGTGTTTGCCCAGCTGTGACTAAAACCAATTACTTGATCCACATTTAGCTAGATAGTCTGTGAATCTTGGACCGACATACTCTAATATAATCCAAAAGTTTAACGTAGATCTCAAGGAGGCAAAACTTCTATTTCAAAAGAAATTCATGTATAGTTTCTTAGATATTTTGCTAAAAATAGCAAACATATATATATATTTTTCTTTTTAAATAGAAGTTAGCAGATATTACTGTCCTTTAGTGTCTGTTTTCTACTTCTTGCAGATAGAACCCCTTATTTTTATGTACGACTTGGCCACTTAGAAGAAAACTACATTTCCCAGCCTTCTTTGCAGCTATGATCTTTAGTATAGTGGTGAGTGCAACTTCTAAAAATGTATCCTTAAAGGGAAAGAGCAGTTCTTTCTCACGCCCTGCCCCTTCTTCCTGCTGGCCAGAATTTGGACATAATCAAATGTTCAATTAGCCATCTCAGGCCATCACCTAGGGATGGTAAAACAAAACAGCACACCCCAGCCTAGTCCAATCCACTGTGATATCTGATTCCCAAAACCACCTGATTATGCTCTTACTACTTCCATTCCTGCCCTTCTCAAATCCATTCTACACAAACAACCAAACTGAGCTTTTTAAAAAATCAGATAATATCAAAATTTTGCTGAAAGCCCTTCATTTTCCCCAGTGAAATTCAAGTAAAGCCTAAGCCTCTATTCACAGGATCCATGACTCGACCTCTGACCTCCTTTTCCCCTCTCTCACTTGACTCACTAGATTCTTTTCTGTTCCCTGGCCCAGCCAAGCCTTTTTTCTTCCCCAAGCCTCATGCCCATTGCTTTCTACACTTTCTAGACAGGGTTGAGAATGCGTACAGCTTCCTCAGATGGTCTGTGCCTCTCCCTGTTGAAGTCAGTGAATCTAATTCCACATGACTGGCAGGGTGAGACGGGATGTTACTGAGATATAAAGGGGCCAAGAGGCTTTTGCTGCTAAGTCGCTTCAGTCGTGTCCGACTCTGTGCGACCCCATAGACGGCAGCTCACCAGGCTCCCCCGTCCCTGGGATTCTCCAGGCAAGAACACTGGCGTGGGTTGCCATTTCCTTCTCCAATGCATGAAAGTGAAAAGAGAAAGTGAAGTTGCTCAGTCCTGTCTGACTCTTTGCGACCCCATAGACTGCAGCCTACTAGGCTCCTCTGTCCATGGAATTTTCCAGGCAAGAGTACTGGAGTGGGGTGCCATTGCCTTCTCCAAGAGGCTTTTAGGCACCATATATACTCTTTCACAGCACAAGAAGATGGCAATTCCCCTTCAGGTGCCTTTTAAATGTTCCTTGCTGTTTGCACATTAAAATACTATGGTAACTTTTAAACTTTTTGTGACTGCTGAAAATGACATGTATCCCACATGCATTTCCCCCAGTTTCTGGCTTGCCAAAGATCCACGAGGAGGCCAAGACACCCCTAACAAGCAATGAGTCCTAAAGCACAGCTCAGGGGAAGTCCCCCAGGATCATAGGAAATATAAGTCTTCCTGCAAGAAACTCACATACATCTGAGAACAGATTTGCAGACAGAAGACAATTTAAGACCTGAGTCACCCACATCTTCACCATCAATTACCAACAAGGTTTTTGTGCTTTTTCATCTCTACAACCAACCTCATCCATTGATTGTCAACCTTAGTGGTGGAGGAAGTTGGCGGGGTGTGTTCTTAGTGCCATTCAATAGTGCCACTGGTTTTCTCCAGTGAAAGATCAGCTTGAAGCTGTGCTCTTCCTCAGGGGGTAGTGCTTGCCTGAGCACTTCTTCAATGATGCTGCTCTTAGGAACAGCCGCCATCGCTATGACAGCTTCCTACCACCTGGTCTTGGGATGGTTTGTTGCTGCTGCAGAACCCGGTCCAGAAAAGCATAATGATTATAGCCATCAATTTTGTCTTTTCAGACGTGACTGCTCTCTGGTACTAAAACTACTAGTTGCTTGTGGCAAAACATGAGTATAAAATCAGAAATTGGATAAAAATCAGGAGTCAGAGCTAGAAGTTCAGTTCAGTGTTGACCTTTCCCTCCTCATGCTGGCCTGAGCTTTCATGTGCCTCTCAGCTTCATGAAAATGAAATGAGAGGGAAAAGGAGAAAGAAATGTGGAGCCTAAACATGGAGAAATAAAGAAGAAGGATGACTATCCTCAGTTTGTTTTTGAAACTCTATTACCCTCCCAAACCAGGACCTGCTCAAAGAAACCTTGCCCACTCAATGGATAGAGAGCAAGCTTCCCATTTGTACAAGTGTGAAATGAGTCCATGACTATCTTCTCAACTGAATCTTCACCACTGATTCAGAAAAAGGACACTAGCTGTTGTGCTCTGATGCACAGTGTGCGTGTGTGTGTGTGTGTATGTGTGTTTGTGCTCAGTCATGTCTGACTCCTTGCAACCCCATGGACCGTAGCCTACCAGGTTCCTCTGTCCATGGGATTCTCCAGGCAAAAATACAGGAGTAGGTTGCCATTTCCTTCTCCAGGGGATCTTTTCAATCCAGGGATTAAACCTGTGTCTCCTGTACTAGCAGGTGGATTCTTTACCACTGAGCCACCTGGGAAGCCCTTGATGCATGGTGGGGCTTAGAAATAGAAAAGGACAGGGGGTCTTTTGAAATGGGAAATTGTGGAGGCCACGGAGAGAGCGAATGATTTCATTGTAGCATGATGTTATCCACCTGCCCAACATCAGCTCATTCAGAGTGAGCAAAATCTATCCACATTTGCACACTAAAAGGGCCTGTGGTCAGTCAACACAGCTGAGTATAGAGAGATGGTTCATACCCTTACAGTCACGACGAATTCTGTTATGAGCCAGGATACAGACCTTACCTCTCACAACACCCATAACCAAGCCAACCAGAGAAGAAAGAGACAATTCATTCTCATTATTAGATAAAGAATTCAAATATGGTTTCCTGCTGATGCTGAATCTGAAATTTCAGAGGCAAATATGAAGACCAAGTCACAGGAGGCACACTTTCTTTAAAACATGAAGAGTGCATTTTTGTACATATGTGTACACCTGAGAGTAGACATATGCTTTATACAATGTCATATCCTGGTTTTCGTAATTCACTTGGATATATTCTACTGAGTTTTGTGTGCATGCTAAGGTCGCCTCAGTCGTGTCCAATCTTTGTGACCCTATGGGCCATAGCCCATCAGGTTCCTCTGTCCATGGGATTCTCCAGGCAAGAACACTGGCGTGGGTTGCCATTCCCTTCTCCAGGGGATCGTCCCAATCCAGAGGTCAAACCCACATCTCTTGCAGCTCCTGCACTGGCAGGCAGGTTCTTTACCACTAGCACCACGTTTTAAAGGGTGCATTTACCAAGGGTACTATATGAGTACTTTTTCAAGGGTACTGTATGAGTCTGGGAAGTGAAGGAAACAAAGAGTACCCTTGAATTTGGGTAATTTAGGGAGGTTAATAGGGGGGCTATTTCCAAGGCACAGGCAATTTAGAGGGAAAGCAGTGGAAAGCCATAATCCAGTAAAGTCAGAAGAAGGCAGCTACTACCCTTGCACCCTAAAAACCAGAGGAGGGAGCAGTTATAGAAGCCAGAAGGAGTCACAGACAGATGCCATCTGAGAGGAGCAGTGACCTCTCCCCTAATCCCTGGATGGGAGGGACACAACCAGCCCCTAGCAACCCCACAGGGAGGGAGCCAGGATATTATATCCTGAACTCTCTGCCCTCCCTGACTTCCTGCTGGCTCTCCCCTTGACCGAATCCACTAGAAACCAAGGAGTCAAAGAACCAGTTGACATTGTCTGGACAGAGTTGCCTCCTAGGAGAGAGAAGAGACTGCACAAGAGAGAAGGTAGATGGGCTAGGCAAGCAGAAGCCATCCATCCCCGGTCTCACTCATCATTGAACATCAGACATTTTAAATAAATTGACGAATGGTGCTGCAGATATGCAGTTTCCTGTGTTATAGTCCATGTTTTTTTTTTTAACTTGATATTTTCAAATACTTTTGGCAGATCATCTGCATTAGGACATTTTGGTTTGGCTACTGGGAATTCCAACCCTAAAACTAGGCCAATTAATTTAGCATTATCTTTTGAAAAATAAGTAAGGCTCTGTTTTTTTTTTTTAAACAAAAAGAATTGTAATGGTTTTAATCACATTGGTAATGATATTTGACTTCTAACCTGTTTATTTAAAATGAAAGATAAGCAATCCACGAACATGAAAGAATTTACATACAAACAACCATAATTATATCCTATAAGATTAATAAACTTTTATTTTACATCTGCTAATTACTTTTTACAATGAGAAAGCACAGCAGCTCCTAGGGGAAAGAGTGATTATAATCTATCAAGTCACTAGTAGTGTGGAAATTTTTAAGCCTAACTACCCTGCATATATTCATTCAACAGTTCTAAGAGCAAATTAAATTTAAAACCTTCACTTTGTGGGGAAGGGACTTCAACATTCCAACTAATTCTATAGTTCCTCTAGTTTATGGTTTCTCCTGATCTTCAATTTTCCCTTATTAAAAAAAAAAAAAAAGTGAACACCATTTTTTTTTCTAATTTTCGCACATTTCAGCATGCTGTGATTTTTAGAAAATGATAATCCGTGCATGTGCAGTATCACACACAAATTAAAAAGGTTAATTCAATACACACACTTTTTCTGGTTAGTGGTTAAATTAAATTTAATGTCTTTTTAATGGTTACTTTTTGATTAATTCAGTCAACAAATTAGCTCCCACTATGTGCCAGACTCCATGACAGGCTCTGGGGAGAGGGCTGTAAACAACACATGGTCGCCCCGCCCCCATGGAGCATATGGTCAGATGGAAAAGACAGGCATTAAGTAAACAATCACCCAAACAAACATTTAACTGCAACTGTAATAAGGGCTGTGAAAAAGAAGTAGGGGCTGCTAAGGGTAACGGAGTAACTCACCTGGAGGGAGTGGGATAGGGAGGTGTTGGGCAGGCGTCCCTAAAGAAATGACATTAAGCTGACACATGAAAAATGAGGGAGAAAAGGAAATGAACACTGAACACCGTCCACAGATTGCCTCTCACTTCAGCCTTCCTTCAGATGTGTAAACCACCCAATTTGGACAAGCGAGGAGGATGGGCAGTCGACTGACAGGTACTTCATTTTAGAAACCCGCCACAGGCAGAATAATATTAAATCAAAGACCACCACTCCCCCATGCTTTTTACACAGACTATTTTTAACGAATATATGTCTAACTGGGGTTCTCATATCAGAACTATTTGAGAAAGTCACTAATTATCGGCAGGAAATTGCATTATGTTCTCATAGATCCTCAGGTGTGTAGGGGTCCAGAATGAATGAACAAAGGAATGGATAGGTGGACGAAGAAAGAATGACTGAATCCAGCAGAAACTAAACCCATAGAACAGAAACAATTTTAACACAAGAACCCAGAAAAATGAATAAATGTATACTTAATATTACTTACAAGCTCAAATATATGTTTACTTAGGAAAGTTTTTAAAAGGTGATGGAAAACTTAAAAGGGAACTCTCTTTATTTTTACTCAGGCAGTGAAGGCTTTGGGATAGGATTGCAAAAGACATGAGAAGCAGGTTAGAACTTACCAGGAGAAGACTTTTTTTTTTTTTTTTTTGCTTCCAATATACATTTTCAACACCTCTCAGGAGGAGAAAAGAGAAGTAAATGGTTCTGTCCACTTCTGAAAATTCTGCTCAGTCCAGGATTCCAGAGTAAAAGATGCTTCTGATACCTTCTCAACAGTTTTCAAGCAGTTTGGGATTTCAAAATGATATCTATCTCTGTGTGTGTGCGTGCTAAGCCTCTAAGTATTCTTTTAAACAAAACAATTTTGCAATGAGTTCCTTAGGACACTGAAAATTTTCCCTAAAGAGGTTTTCTTACATGAGTACAAAAAAATGATCAATTATGGCTTGTTATATTAGAAAAACTGAAACAATGGTGTGGCACTTTCTTGACATCATTTGCTAAATCACTTAAAAATTTAACTCTTTCCCCCCACTCATTCTCCTCACTGCTGACTTCACACCATCACCTAGCATTTAATTTTCCTCTTCTGCTGATTTCCTTGCTGTGCAATCGCCACTGTGGTTCAATTCCCCCACCCCACCTTCCCCCAAGCATGTCAGCACTCGAACATTAAAAAATAAAAAGTTAGTAATTATAATCAACAAATTGAAATCAATAAAACTTAAGCTAGAAAATATTTCATTTAGACTGGCATTATGCTACTCAATAATACATGATTTGAATCTTAAAAATAATGCCTGATGTTGATAAGGACGTTTGTCTGTGCAAATAAGTTTCTCAGATGATAATTTCTTGGATTTTCAGTGATTATCCATCTTGACTGATATTACGGTATCTGACTGATCCTTTATCCCCCACCTGGCATCCTTCAAGGACTGATTCTGAACACTAAATACCACTAGAAATTTTCATTTCCTTAATATTGTTTAAACGGGTGAACTCATATTACAAGAGGGTACAGATGAGGTTAGAGGTCTTAGAGATCCATTTACAAAGGGGGAAAAAAAAACACTCTCTGTCCAAAAACGATAGCCAACTTCATAAATGACCATCACTGAATAATAGGAAAAGTAGAAAAATAATATAAATGACTTAGATCTCACTCTTCCACTCCACACTGGAGAATATGTCAAGCCCACATTCCTCTGACAAACATCATTTCATCATCTTAGTGTCCAAAAGGGCATCACGTTAATTCTCCCCAAAGTGGACTGATTAGCCTTTCTGCCTATCTCTGCCCCATCTACAGGTTTTTGTTTTTTTTGTTTTTGAGAAGCCCAGCTCACTGCTCCTGATCAACCTCCTTTAGTGTCAGATCCCATCTGCACACCTAACATGAAACATTATGTATGCATGTATTTGTGTTCATATGTTTGATTGGTTTTGTCACCATTTCTTTAACAGGTTATATTGACCAAGAACTATGCTATGTGTCCAGTCCCCATTTACAGAGGAGAAAACTGAGATATGAAGAAGTTAAGTAACCTTTCTTAGACTGAACAATTTGTGAATGGCAGAATGGGATTCAAATCCAGGCAGCCTGACTCTCAGCTCATCTCATAAACACCTCTGCTCTCCACTGCCTCTAGTCCACTTTTTAATAAAATTTTTTTTAATGTGGACCATTTTTTAAGTCTTTCTTGAATTTATTACAATATTGTTTCTGTTTTATGCTTTGGTTTTTGGTCTGAGAAGCAAGTGGGATCCGAGTTCCCCAATAAGGGATCAAACGTGCACCCCTTGCGCTGGAATGTGGAATCTTAACCACTTAACCAGGGAGTCCTCTTAAGAGTCCTTTGGACTACAAAGAAATCAAACCAGTCAATCCTAAAGGAAATCAACTCTGAGTATTCACTGGAAGGACTAACGCTGAAGCTGAAGCTCCAATCCTTTGGCCACCTGATGCAAAGAGCCAACTCATTGGGAAAGACTGAAGGCAAAAGGAGAAGGGAGTGGCAGAGGATGAGGTGGTTAGACAGCATCACTGAAACAATGGACATGAATTTGAGCAAACTCCAGGAGATGGTGAAGGACAGGGAAGCCTGGTGTGCTGCAGTCCACGGGGTCGCAAAGAGTCAGACACAACTTAGCAACAAAACAACAACTTCTTCTGGTCGTATACAGGGTCTCTCAGGGTCACATGTCATGGTTCATCTGGAACTTGGACTCCACCAGCCATCATCATATACAGCATCATAGTGAAAAGGAAATACTAACATCAACTATCAGCAAATATTTTCTCCCCCTTTGGTTTCAATCAGTTGCTACAGTTCCTTATGGGATGAGGGCTTTCTAGTCCAGCTGGGTACCAGCTTATTGGTCAGAGACAGTGCTGGCACACAGGGCTTGGAAAGGTTGACGAGCAATCATCCAGTTCCACAAGGGGAGCCAGAAGCAAAAGAGTATCATTGATGTCCCAGGGCCAGAGAGAGTGTGTGCAAACATAAGAGGGAGTAGGCAGCAGAGGCAGAGATCACAAAAAGTGGAAGGAGAATGAAGGCTATTCCAGGGAGAGAAGACAGTCTTTGATAGAAAAAACAGATAAAACAATATGCGTAGGACGCTATTTATAATAGCTATGACATGGAAACAACTTAAATGTCCATCAACAGAGAAATGGATAAAGAAGAGGTAGTATATTTATACAATGGAATTTTAGCCATAAAAAGAATGAAATAATGCCATTTGCAGCAACATGGATGAACCTAGAGCTTGCCATACTAAGTGAAGTAAGTCAAGCAGAGAAAGACAAATACATGATATCACTGATATGTAGAATCTTAAAAAATCATACAAATGAACTTGTTTACAAAACATAAACAGACTCACAGACTTCAAAAGCAAGCTTATGGTTACCAAAGGGGAAAGGAGGGGAGAGGGATAAATTAGGAGTTTGGGATTAACATATACACACTGCTGCTGCTGCTGCTAAGTCGCTTCATATACACACTACTATATATAAACTAACCAACAAGGACTTACTGTATGGCACAGGAGACTCTACTCAATATTCTGCAATAATCTATATGGGAAAAAATATGAAAAAAAGGATATATGTATATATGTAACTGAATCATTTTGCTGCACACTTGAAACTAATGCAACACTGCAAATCAACTATCAGTTCAGTTCAGCTCAGCTCAGTTGCTCAGTCGTGTCCGACTCTTCGCGACCCCATGAATCGCAGCACGCCAGACCTCCCTGTCCATCACCAACTCCCGGAGTTCACTCAGACTCACGTTCATCGAGTCAGTGATGCCATCCAGCCATCTCATCCTCTGTCGTCCCCTTCTCCTCCTGCCCTCAATCCCTCCCAGCATCAGAGTCTTTTCCAATGAGTCAACTCTTCGCATGAGGTGGCCAAAGTATTGGAGTTTCAACTATACTCCAATATAAAAAAAAAGTAAATTTAAAAAACAATAAAATTTTTAAAGAATATATGCTTAGGAAAATCAAACATTCCAGTGGTCTTGGTACAAAGCATTCATAAACCCAGTTCAGTCTGGTTTTCTGTTTGTTTCTTTACTGTGTATTTGTTATTGGTTTTCATTTTAACAACCATTTGTTAAGCACCTACAACACTCTTACCTAGCTTCAGTGAAAACTCATTTTCCCAATTTTTCTCATAAATCTCTAAATCCTTTGTTGACTATTATTCCTTTGTTTCTTCCTTTAAATATTAGTATTCTTTAGGACGTGAACTAGGCTCTCTTTTCACTTCACACCCACTCTAAATCTATACATCCAGACTCAATCTCTGTGCTGAGCTCCACCCAAGTCCTACTTATTTGAATCTCCTCTTGAGTGTCCAACTGGTATATCAAAATCACACATTCAAAACTTGTCTCATGTCTCCCAGCATAAACTGGAAGCCAACTGGTGCACCAAGGGTCTCAAGTCTCAGCAAGTCAATCAGCCTGGCTCTCCATGTATGTGACTACTACACACTTTATCATAACCATTTCTATTACATAGTGTTGAGTGTTTTCCATATTTACCACACAATGCATGACTCTGGTCTACTTTGGCCCTCATCTTTCCTATATTTTTCATTGGTCTGGTTAACCTCCATAAATAAAGTTTTTTATTAAAAAAAAATTAAATTTAGGTCCAAAATTCCTTGAAAGGGAAAAAAAAAAAAACCTATGTGATTTGTGTATAAAAGATATATTCACATTGCAAAAAAAGTCAACTTTTCATCACTGACTACAGAAACTATACTCTCTAAAATCTTGCTGCTCAGGATTGTCAGCAAACCTACAGCAGCAACATCACCCAGCAGCTTCTTAGAAATGCTGAACCCTCAGGCCCCACCCTAGACCTACTGAATGAGAATCAGCATTTTAACAAGATCTCCAGGTGGTTTATATACACAACAAAGTTGGAAAATCACTGCTCTAGTCTAAAGCATTGAGCCCCACATCTTCTTTTGAAATGTTTCCATATCATATTCATTGCAAGGATGATTTTCATAGATCTGAATGTTGCCATCATGTGGAGATGTAAAAGCTCTCTTTAGGTTCACTTTATGAAGAAGTTGATACATTAAACCTGATGTTTCCTTTCCCTAGGGTGACTATTTCGTGATAGCTAGACATTTCTTTTCAAAAATACCCCATTACTCAAAAATTATAATTATATTTTAAGAGTATTATGTTCCACTTCTCTGCATCAAATTTTGGCATAAAGTTTATTTTTAGTGTCCTGGTAAATCTACAGATCAGTCAGTACGTCATGGTGAGTGTTGAGTCAGTAAGAGGCTTTTAAATATGTTTCTCACTGACTTGAAAATAACAGATGAGTTTTGGAAAAATTAGAATTTGACAAAAGCTATATGATTGAATGTCAAATGTGAGGTGCAATGTACCTTGTCATCAATAAATTTCCCATAGTATCCATATATAGCTTGATAATCTATTAAAATATTTTAAATCTAATTATGGCTGTTTTAGAAGGCCCATGAAAGATTTTCTTCTTTTTTTTTTCCTTTTTGGGCCCTCCCCAAGAGCAATCAACCCTGTATGCCCTAGAGAATAAACAAGACTTATTTTCAGAAGCCTTAGTTTACAGAGACTGTACAACTGAATTACCTAGAGGAAGAGGATCACCCAAGGTTTGAAGAGGAGGAAATGGAAATGGAGAAAGAGATGGTTTGTTCAGGAACTGGAATAATGGAAATCTTCATTTTTCTCCTTCCCAGTGCCCAGGAACCCAGGAACCTCATCAAAGAAGTCCCTTTCCTATTCTTGCCATGGAAGGAATGGAGTCACTGCCTTTAAATAACCCATGGGGACCATACTGAGCATCTCTACAGTGAACATCTCAATAGCACTGGAAACTGATTGAATTTCTTGACATATTAGTCAATGTGGCTGAGTGCCAGAGTTATGTGATACAGAAGAAGAAAGTTTCTTGCACTTGGGCTTCAAAGATCAAATTCATGCCTAATGCCACTCCCTCTCTCTCTCTGAGGGCTGACTTGAAAGCTAAGACTCAAGGTTATACTGTTATTCTTTCACAGATGCTAGGAAAGCACTTTGTACATAGTAGATGTACTTATTAGATGATCTGTGTAGTTGTCACTGCCTACTCGTGACAGTGAAACAACTCAAATTCCTGAGTCAGCCTACCTGATAAATATGTGTGTGTGTGCTCAGTTGCTCAGTCATGTCTGAGTCTTTGCAACCTCATGGACTGTTAGCCCACCAGGCTTCTCTGCCCATGGAATTTCCCAGACAAGAATACTGAAGAGAGTTACCACTTCCTACTCCAGGGAATCTTTCCAACCCAGGGATCCAACTGGAGTCTTGCATTTCTTGCATTGGCAGGCAGATTCTTTACCACTGCACCCCCTGGGAAGCCCTACCTGATAGAAGTGCTTCTCAAAAGCTTCCCACATTTTTGGTGCTTAAGTGAAAATATACATTTCTTTTTTTATGAAGAGTTACATACTTTTTCATAAACCATAGTTTAGATATATGAAGACATTTATTGTTTTTCCAATTCACTCTAATTTCCTAAGTAATTTAAATATGTAAATGTTTTCATAATGCTTTGCCCAACTATATGTAAATATCACTGGTCTCTCTTTTTTAAAAACAAGCAAGAAACAAACAAACAAAAAACTTATAGGCACTTCTGCCTTTTTAAAAAATACTACTTCAATCTCAAATGATGAGACTTATGTACTGCTATTGAAATGCCCTTTATTTTTCCATCCTAAGGAATAAAATTTGAGAACATTTAAAGCAGCTCAAGATGGCATTTAAGAATATAATCAATCTCAAATTGAGATTGAATACTGAAAACATGGACTTTTCTTTTGTAAACAGAGAGTGAGCCAACAAGTGGGACTCAAGATGGCTTAAAGAAAAAGAAAGAAGACATAAGGACAAACATACAAGAAGAAGAGGATTTGGAAAAGATGAAGGATGGGGGGAAAGGTTTTCAATAAGTAATAAAGATATTATATGCAGGAGAGGGAGCAAGAATAAGGTTAAGGATTGGATGAGAAACCAGAATTAGAAAAATAAAGCCAGAGATCGAGAAGAGGATGGGTTGAAACAGCAGTAAGGCTTGAGAACTGAATATCAGAAATAGGGAAAGAAACCTGAAAAGAGGAGAGAAATGGGAACATTTAGCAGAGAATGGACAGGTGAAGAAGCCACTGCTTTCTCTCCAGCCTCCTTGTGCCACGTGGGAAGCCCGTGTCAATACTGGACACATATTTTTCAAACATTCTCTATGAGACATGGAAACCATCACTATCTCTAACTGATGGTTTATCTTGAACTTCCCTCCACCAAACCAACAAATCTGATTTTCTGGATACCCATTCTCTTTTCTTTCCTTCTGTTACAAGAAAATATATAACTTTTCCTATCTAAGGTCAAATCTCAACTCATGAATTGCACATGCAGCAGCCTTTTTCTTCCTGACACTACAGAGTATCAGCTCTCTCTCAAGGTTCTTCAGCTATCTCAGCCAGGTTCTTCCCACCAACATTTCTATATACTCAAGGCTCTCTTATTGTAAAGAAAACATTTTTAAAAAAGAAAATAAATGAAAACAATTCTGGAAATTCTCATCCAGTTACAGCTCTCAAGGTAACTCTTATCTTCAGTATGGCAGTTCCCTAAAAAACTAAAACTAGATTTACTATCTATCGGCCCTGCAATCCCACTCTTGGGCATATCAGTCAGTTCAGTCGCTCAGTCATGTCCAACTGTTTGTGACCCCATGGACTGCAGAACACCAGGCTTTCCTGTCTATAACCAATCCCCAGAGCTTGCTCAAACTCATATGCACCAAGTCAGTGATGCCATCCAACCACTTCATCCTCTGTTGCCCATTTCTCCTCCTGGGCATATATCTGGAGAAAAATGTGATCCAAAAGGATACATGCACCCCAATGTTCATTGCAGTATAGTTTACAATAGTCAAGACATGGAAGCAATCTAAATGCCCATCAACAGATGAATGGATAAAGAAGATGTGGTATAGGTATATGATGGAATATTATTCAACCATTAAAAAGAATGAAATAATGCCATTTGTAACAACATGGATGGACCTAAATATCATCATAAACTGTGGAAAATTCTTCAAGAGATGGGCATACCAGACCACCTGACCTGCCTCTTGAGAAATCTGTATGCAGGTCAGGAAGCAACAGTTAGAACTGGACATGGAACGACAGACTGGTTCCAAATAGGAAAAGGAGTACGTCAAGGCTGTATACTGTAACCCAGCTTATTTAACTTATATGCAGAGTACATCATGAGAAATGCTGGGCTGGAAGAAGCACAAGCTGGAATCAAGATTGCCGCAAGAAATATCAATAACCTTAGATATACATATGACACCACCCTTATGGCAGAAAGTGAAGAGGAACTAAAAAGCCTCTTGATGAAAGTGAAAGAGGAGAGTGAAAAGGTTGGCTTAAAGCTCAACATTCAGAAAATGAAGATCATGGCATCTGGTCCCATCACTTCATGGGAAATAGATGGGGAAACAATGGAAACAGTGTCAGACTTTATTTTGGGGGGCTCCAAAATCACTGCAGATGGTGATTGCAGCCATGAAATTAAAAGACACTTACTCCTTGGAAGGAAAGTTATGACCAACCTAGATAGCATATCCAAAAGCAGAGACATTACTTTGCCAACAAATGTCCGTCTAGTCAAGGCTATGGTTTTTCCAGTGGTCATGTATGGATGTGAGAGTTGGACTGTGAAGAAAGCTGAGCGCAGAAGAATTGATGCTTTTGAACTGTGGTGTTGGAGAAGACTCTTGAGAGTCCCTTGGACTGCAAGGAGATCCAACCAGTCCATTCTGAAGGAGATCGGTCCTGGGTGTTCTTTGGAAGGAATGATGCTAAAGCTGAAACTCCAGTACTTTGGCCACCTCATGCGAAGAGTTGACTCATTGGAAAAGACTCTGATGCTCGGAGGGGTTGGGGGCAGGAGGAGAAGGGGACGACAGAGGATGAGATGGCTGGATGGCATCACTGACTCGATGGATATGAGTTTGAGTGAACTCCGGGAGTTGGTGATGGACAGGGAGGCCTGGTGTGCTGCAATTCATGGGGTCGCAAGAGTCGGAGTCGACTGAGCGACTGAACTGAACTGAACTGAACTGAAGTAAAGCAGAGTGAAGAGGACAAATATCATATATCACTTACAAGCAGAATCTAAGAAAAAAATTATACAAATGAACTTATTTGTAAAACAGAAACAAACTCACAGGTTTCTATAGAGAACAAACTTATGCTTACCAGTGGGGAAGGGGAGGGGAAAAACAGATAGATTAAGAGTTTAGGATTGCCATGTACATACTGCTATATTTTAAATAGATAACCAACAAGGACCTACTGTATAGCACAAAGAACTCTGCTCAATATTCTATAATAACCTAAACAAGAAAAGAATTACATACACATATATATGTAAAAAAAAAACTTTTAATTTAAAAAATAAAATTCTGTACTTAAATAAAAATTGTCTAAACATACCTCTCTGTTGTCTGACCTCCCACTCTCTCCTCAGCATCAAAATCTAGCTTCTGTCCCAGTACTCTCCCGAAAGTGCTCTGGGCAAGACCACTCAAACTTTTCATGTCACAAAACGCAGTTGGCAACTCTCAGTCCTCCATTCATCTGAACCAGCATCATTAAAATTTTGATAATAATTATGATGAAAATCTTAACAATACCTTCCCATACATCTGCAACATGCTGTCCTAGTTTTCTCTAACCTTTCTAGATGATGCTTCTCTGCCATCTCCTCTGGTTCATCTTCCTCTGCCTGGGATCTGAAAGTATAACTCCCCAAGGCCAAACCCAAAGCCCAATTTTCTTCACACGCTTTCATTCTCACAACTGATAATGTCCAATCAGGCTTCATGACTCTGATCACCTGCCATCCTACTCCAATCCCCAAATGTATCTCTTCAACTCAGATTCCCTCTCTAAAATGCAAATCTAACACCAACTGGATAATGGACTTCCACTTAGAAATTTCTAACTTGAGTTCAGTATGATCAAAACTGAATGCACAGACTCATTTCTGGCCATGATAAAATAATTGGGACTAGACGGAATCCTTCACATACACACTGTAAACAACTAGAAAAGCAGAACAAAATATATGAAATGATTACTTTAGAAAAGAGACAGTTCCGGACTGAGATCACCGAGAAAAGGAAACAAGCAGGGGGAGTCCTCTGCCTGCCCTGGCTCCCTGTCTGGAGGCATCTTCTGGACAGTGGAGCTGGGAGGGACGTCTTGAACAAAGCAAGGTGATCCCACTGAATTGAGAAAGCAAATTTCAAAGAAACTGAAGTGACAGTAATTTGTAGATCCAAGAACCAGAAAAAAGGAAGCTAAGGTGAGAAAAAGCTCCAGAAATCAGCACAGGTTTCCCCTTGACTCTGTTGCTAAGTACTAAGCACCTTGTTCACTTTAAGTATATTATTATTGTCAATAAAACTGAAAAAAAGAAATTCATTTTGATTTAAAAGCGTAGAGAAGTTAGCAGTAGGAAGATAAAAAGCATATACCAAAGAAATATTCATATAAAAGCTAAAATAGCTATGACTAGATAAGAAGAATTCAGAACAAGGAATACTTTCTGAAATACAGACATTTCTCACCTGGATCTCTGGTGGCATCTCAGCACATAGTCTTGTGTCCTTCCTATATATTTCCCACACTTCAGCCTAATGCAGACCTGATCATGATAGCCCTTTATTTAAAAAACTGTACCATCCTTACCATGATCTTGAAGGCCTTGCATGGCCTGGTCCCTCTCTGACCTATTTCAGTCACCCTGTAGGTCTCCATACTCCAGCCACAGTGGCCTTTCTTTCAATCCTCAAAGGGACATGTTTCTTCTCTCATCGAGGCTTTCTCACTTTCTGTGTTCTGTGCTAATGAGCCCCCTCTACCTAAATCCTTGTTCATCCTTCAGATCTCTGCTCAGACATCAAATCCTTGGGGAAGCCTTCCCTGCCCCTTTCCTCCAACAAGTCAGAGCCTCCCTGACACAACTGCTTATAACACTGATTTTCTCCTCCACAGTACCCACTTCAACTGGAATTGTATTATCATTTGTGTAATTTATTGTTAAATGTCTGTGTCTCCTGTAGGGGTTCAGCTTCACAAGAACATAGTCCTGGGGAATTCCCTGGCAGTTTAATGATTAGGACTCCACGTTCTCACTGACAAGGGTCCGTGTTCAATGCCTGGTGCTCATGGAACTAAAATCTCACAAGCCTCACAGCACAGCCAAAAACAACCGCAACAGCAATAGCCCTGTGCATCTTATTCAACAAAAATGAATAAATGAATGAACAGAGCCTATGACCAAGAACAAGTAAGACCAAGGAAGCCCACAGAAACAATAAAATCAAGTGTCAATAATGACTTTCACTGAGAGCAAGAAGTTTCTTTAATCACTGACATTTTGTTTCTAAAATGAGTCCAGAGGGATCCAGAACTCAGAGTAAAATAAACAAGCCTATAAAAGGTGAATGTCATTTTATCTTTAAGGGCTTATTCATTGTGATCTCTATGTTTTAAAATCTAAAACAGATGGATTCATTACCTGAATGGGACAATCTGCATCAAGAAGAAAAATAGCTAAAATGAATGTAAATATACAATGGTGCGTGGATTCATAATATTATTCAGAAATTCATTGGCCACCACTGAGAGTTGTTTGGGCACTAAATCATTACACTAAAAACTGACAACAAACAGGGGAGAAATATCTATATTTAACTTGCCTTTCAGTAGTGCAGACAAATTAGTGAATGAGGGAAAGTTCTTTAATAGAAAAATTATATCTAATAAATGCAGAAGGAATAGTTTCTCTGATGGCAACGTCCAAATTTGTTTTCTATCTCTATTTTGACTTTGCCTCTCCACAGGACATTTCAAATAGCACAAGGCACATGGCAAAGTCAAGGGTAACTCTTTTACTTCCAAGGATCTTCCTTGCCAATGGATCAACAGGCCGAGGCATGGTTTGTATGATGAAACACTCAACACAGAGGTAAGTTTGGGGATATTGTGTGGGGAATGTTGAAAGCCAGTACAAAGCATCTGTGCTTAATTTGGTAAGCGATGGGAAGCCACAGGAGGTTTTCTTTCTTAGTGATGGTGTGACATTATCAGAGCTGTGCTTTATAAAAATAAATCTGGCAGCATATATTAAAATAGACTAGAGAATGAAGGGACCGGAGGTAGGGAGAAAGTTGTGAAGTTATTTCAAAATTTAGGGAGGCTGTCATAATGGCCTGAAGTGGGGTGATAACAGTAGGGATGGCAGATTCAGGAGCCAGAGGGGAAGCATAATTTGACAAAGTCTAACAGTTATGATTCAAAAGGAAAAATATAAATGTATGAAGTGATACCCACAGTGAGATGATTAATAAATGACTTGTGATAATGATAATAATGACTGTCAGGATTCAGTTTGCAAGCTCCAAGCAGTCAAAAATTCACAAGACTTTGTTGGTAAAATAAAACGTTCAGTGATTAAGCAACACGATTGCATCAGAGTCTAATCAAATAACAGAAACCTTTTGAGTATTTAAAGCAGAACTACTATCGATATAACATAGAGAATTCTGTTATACAGGTGATAGGAGAGGCAAAAACCCAGAGGACAGTGAGACAACCCAGAAATTAGTGCCAAGATGAAGCCACTAGCATGCCTACGGCAGAAACAGGAAGGGGAAGGAGGTGGTAGAACCAGAGCCAAGGGCCAGGGTCACCCAATGAAAGCTAAAACCTTGGCAAGCTAGGACCACTGAAGCTGAGGTTTCAGAGGAGACCTGGCTGCTGCCACAGATGATTTTCAAGGCAGAGACAGAAAGGCAGAAATAATCTGAACTCGTTCCCCTTCCCATCTGTCAACCTCCTAGCAGTGTTCCCCACTGACAAAGATCATCTGGGAGCCAGCTGACAGGGGAGCCAGGGAAATGCAGGCTGTAGGGTGCCAGCCTCCTGGAATACAGGGCAAAGCAAAGGATGGATGAAAAATGGATATAAGAGCAGTTACACCTGCCAATACAGAAGACTTAAGAGACATGTGTTCGATCCCTGAGTTGGGAAGATCTCCTGGAGGAGGGCATGGCAACCCACTCCAGTATTCTTGCCTGGAGAACCCCATGGACAGAGAAGCCTGGCAGGCTACATATAGTCCATAGGGTCCACAGAGTCGAACATGATTGTTGCAACTCGGCATGGCACGGCATGGCACACTCAGGGCCAGCACAGTTCTCCAGATCAGGGTGAAAGCCTTTCAACTTCCAGCCCAAGTCTAAAGAGATACAAACATAAAATCAAGCAAATTAAGTAAATATTCTGTAACTTGAAATTTGAATTGGAAATGTCAGTGTACACTAGTGATTTCTTTTATTTTTAAACATCTATTTCCCAACTCTATCTATGAAGATTGCTAAATGCAATTTCAATGCAAGATTAATGCACTTTCCTGGCACTCAGACTGTGGTCTCTAAATACCATTCCCCACCACAAAAAAGCAAGATTCCTTCTAGGAATCACTGATTCTAGATATATAGCAAGATGAGCCTGGGGCATTTCATTGAGCTAGAAAGCAGCACTATCAAGAACTAAGTGCTGTGTCAAAGGACACCAGAGCCAACATAAAGAAATTACCACTGACCTAAGATGGAGCAAATTTCATCAAAAAGAATAGTGAGTGCAATAAGTTGGACAAAAAAATATAATAATCCAAAAATAAATTGACCTGAATCTAATCAAGCCTCTATATCAAATTACCAGTTTGTATTAAATATACAGTAGAGCAACAAGTTAAATAACATGAGAAAGAAATCCATCAAATGCAAAAAGTGGAAATACACTAAAATATAAATGAAAGTGTCTCCAACAAATCAATGATATAAAAAAAAAAAGGATAAGTCATAAGAGACATATCAACCTAACACAATTTGTAGACCTTGTTTGGATACTGATTCAAACAAACCAAACATAAAAGATATTTTTGAGAAAATATGGACTACTTGAATATGGATTGGGTCTTAGATGCTATTAAGAAATTACATTAATTTTGCTCAGAACAGAAAAGCATAACTTTAAAAAAAAAGATAAAGGATCTTAAGAAAAATTTGTAGCTCTTCACCCAATAATGCTCAAAGTTGGCCTGTAAGAGCTGGATCTGAATATTAAGAAGTGGTTCCCATTGTAAAGCAACTATGTCCTGTGCTGCGCTAAGTCACTTTTGTCGTGTCCGACTCTGCAACCCTGTGGACCTCAGCCAACCAGGCTCCTCTATCCATGGGATTTTCCAGGCAAGAATACTGGGGTGGGTTGCCATTTTCCCCTTCCAGGGAATCTTCCCAACCCAGGGATCGAACCCACCTCTTTTGCATCTCCTGCATTGGCAGGCGGTTTCTGAAATGTAAAGAGCATGAAGGTATTGATAACACAGTATGGCTAAGAAACCTGAAAGCAATTATGCTCTAGTTAAAAAACAAAGAAGTGGTTCCAAAGCTGACTGATTATCAGGATCACCTTAGGCAACTTTTAAAAATTCATATTCCCCACTCTGGGGTGACACTAAACAGTCCTTCTGAATATCCAAAAAATCATCCAGGTTTGAATATCACACTGTAAAGTCAGTGGGGCTTTTTAGAGGAAAGTTTCATGTGAAGACCTTCAAGCTGAGTCATTTTTGTTTACACCACTATTTCTATACAGCCTGGAAACCTGCCCTCTAAGCACAAGGTTTACCACTCACTCTGACCAAAGGGATCTTCTTTCTCTGAAAGTTCCTTTCAATGTAGTAAAATAACAGTAATAATATCTACTATTTGTTGTAAGTCTTCTAGGCACTTTAAGTATACTATCTCTAACTTTTGTAACGATCTTCTAAGGTGGATAGTATCTCTGTGATAGGTAAGAAAACTTAGACATAGAAAGTTAAATAGCTGTCCTTTGAGTATAATGATGAAAGCTAAGGTTTAAGCTAGAATCAGATGGATTACAAAGATTATCTTCCTTCCATATTATATATAACTTCCCTAGGAATAGCAGGAAAAAATTTCCTACCATTTATATCTTTAATATCTACATTCTTTTATATTTAAAATTATATATATTATATATAAATATTTTTATATTTAGAATTTTCTCTTCCCTAATCAGCTTGTGGATGGCAGCTGCTACGGAAGACCCAGCAAAAGACTGAGCAATAGCTAATATTACTAATATATATAGCAATAGCTAGTATGTGAGTGGAACAAAGAAAAAAACAGCAGGAAGGAAAAAACCCACATGAATTAAGATCCTATAATAACTGAATTATTAACATTAATCATATGATATCAAAACAACTTCTTCTTTAGCACATCCAACCTGACAAATTGGAATTATTTCTTTCTAGAAATAAATGTGTATAAATGACCATAAGCATGTCAGAATTTCATGCATGATGCATTTCATAGCAGGAACCCAGGTGAAGTCAACATTTTCAAGTCCTGACATCTTTAATAAATCTATAAAATCATAGGTATAAACCAAAAAAATTATTATACTTTCAGTTGAAAAATAAATGAGACTTAATGCTTTTATTTACCTTTCTAGGCTGAAGCTATTTAGCTAACAGCTTTACTTTACGAAAAAGACATTCATTTCCTTTGAACTGCTTTCCCCCACATCAAAGCAAAAGTATTCAATATCTTTGCGAAACTAAATTGCTGGGCATAGAAGCAAACTCCTTGTTCTTTAGTATAATTTTAACCATCAATTTATTACACACTGAAAAAAAATATTCCCATTGTTGGTTCACAATATTCAGCGTTCTCCAGCTGAGATCTGAAATTGGCCTCCATGCATGGAGAGCAAGGGAAGACTGAAGAAAGGCGCAGGCTATTCCAGATTGGAAGGTGGCAGGCTTATCAAGCAAGGGAACTTCATACGAGTCTTGGCTTGAGCCCCTACAAGACAAGTAGACATCTGCATCATGCAAGACTGAAAAGTTTATATGGTGGCCTTAATGGTGTTCAGACATGTATTCAGTCCAGATGGTCTCAGTAACACATTACTCTCTCAAGGCTGCCTCCTTAGAACAGTTGCTAGTGTGGGAACAGTGGGCAGATGTCCATTCCAAAGACGGGAGGGAGTGAGGAGCCTTCAGTTGTCTGAGTCAAGCTACAGGTCACCTGGCATTCACATCCTCTCCAAAACCTTCTGCAACACTCATACAAATTAAGTATTCAAAATAACCCAAAACCAAATTCCCAAATGCCTATGCTAAACTGCTAAAGACTTCCTTTCTCATCCTTATCCAGACACACCAAGGAACAGCTTGCCAAGAGACTAAACTTCTCAATAAGTGAAAATTGCACACAGTAGGGTATTTAATTCCTGGCCCAGGAAACTAAACCAATGAGAGAATCAATCTGAAAGACTATTGTGGCAACCAAGAATGCAGCCTTTTTTCCCCCTCTGACAGCATCTTGGTGGAGAGTTTATTTCTTCCTAAGCAACACTTGACATTCACCAAGATGACAGAAATCCTATGTTCCCTCCCCTCACAGAGCTCCTTGGTGTAGTGTGGAAGTTAAAAAGTTTTAGAATACATATACTTAGCATAAATCAAAATATTTTCATAGAGGAATGCATGTGTTTGTGAGTATCTTACTATTGGTTCATTATTTTATTATTATTCCCAAAAAAAGAGCCTGAGACAAGAACTTTGGGTGCAGGCAGCTTTTTCAGGTACTGTTCCCAAAAAGCAGGAAGGAGTTGGGAAGTTGAGATGGAGAAGTTAAAGGATATATTATGACCTAATTACCACTATGGGGATCTGGAACTTCACTCTGTAGGGGACGTTGGAATTGTCCTTCTAAATGACAGGAATTCAGGACACTTATTTGCGGACTTCCTACTTCACTGGCTGAGGGTTCTGCCCAAGGCATTGATTCCCCAACTCCGTCTACACTAGAACATGCTCCCATGGCTTTGGAGAAAGTCCTAAGCATTTAAAGTTTTAATAAGTTCACAGGTGATGCTAATGATGCTGGCCCTGGTACCACACTCTAAGTCCCCCAAGAAAAGCCTCATAGGTGCCCACAAAGCAGGCTGTCGTTGCAGCAGCCTAGGGCAACTGTCCCATCCTCCCTTCTGCACTGGCTCCCACCTGTGAATATACATCCCCACCTACAAAGTCATTAGAAGAATGCTCACCACTCATGTCCCTGCGGTAGTACCCACCTCAAGAAAGCCAATATCTCTCTTGTCCTGAGACTTCTAAACTGCTTCTCAAGGTTCCAGGACCAACTCAGAGACCCACTGTGTCAGCTGGGATCCTAAGCAGATATGCTGGTGCCCAGAATCTTACACAGTTTTACACAGAAACTTGCATTCTGTCAGGTCAAATCCAAACAAGAGACCAGAAACAAAAGATATTATGCCACACCTTCATTAATTCTAGTCTCTTTTCTCAAAAGCTCTACCCACAACCAGATCCCCCTGTCAATACTCAAGACAAGATTTCTTAGAAATCACAAAAAATAGAAATTGACTTGGGAGGAAGACTGCAACACTTAATATTTGAGCTCCTGAACTCAGCCTGAGAAAATCCCTGTGTTAGCTTGTGTCTCTTTGTCTCTGTTTTCATTTGAAGTATAGTAGATTTAATACCTGTGTTGATTTCTGCTGTACAGCAGAGTGATTCAGTTATAATATATATATATACATTCTTTAATGTTCTTTTCCGTTATGGCTTATCATAGGATATTGAATACGGTTCTCTGTTTTCTACAGTAGGACCTGTTTATCCATTCTATATATAATAGCCTACATCTATTAACCCCAAATTCCCAATCCACCCCCTCTAATCCCCTCCCCATTGGAAGCCACAAGTCTGTTCTCTGTGTCTGTGAGCCTGTTTCACAGGTAGGTTCATTTGCGTCATATTTAAATTCCTTATGTAAGCAATCTTATATGGTTCTTGTCTTTCTCTTTCTGACTTACTTCATTTAGTATGATAATCTCTCACTGCATCCACGTTGCTGCAAAATGGTGTTATTTTGTCCTTGTTTATGGCTGAGTGCTATTCCATTGTATATATGTGCCACATCTTCTTTACCCATCCTTTTGTTGATCAACATTTTAGGTCGTTTCCATGTCTTGGCTATTGTGAACAGTGCTGCTATCAACATAGGGGTGCATGTATCTTTTTGAATTAGAGTCTTGGCTGGATCTATACCCAGGGGTGACACGGCTGGATCATACGGCAATTCTGTTTTCAGTTTTCTGAAGATCTTCCATACTGTTTTCCACAGTGACTGTACCAACTTACAATCCCACCAACAGTGTAAGAGGGTTCCCTTTGCTCCACATTCTCGCTAGCATTTATTATTTGTAGTTTTTAATGATGGCCATTCTGCCTGGTTTGAGATGGTACCTCATTGTAGTTTTGATTTGCATTTCTCTAATAATGAGTGATATTGAGCATCTTTTCATATATCTGTTGGTCATATGTATTTCTTCTTTGGAGAAAGATGTATTTAGGTCTGCATTTCTCGATTTGGTTGTTTGTTGAGTTGTATGAGCTGTTTCTTTATTTTGGAAATCAAGCCCTTGTTGGTCACATCGTTTGCAAACACTTTCTCCCATTCCATAGGTTGTCTTTCCACTTTATTTATGGCTTCCTCTGATGTGCAAAAGCTTTTAGGTCTGATTAGGTCCCATTTGTTTACTTGTCTGTTTTTGCATTTGCTTTTGTGGGAAGTGTTAGGTCTGTCTGCTACTATAATTGTGGTGATGGTATCAGTTAGCATACATCCAGACTCATCAAACTGCACACATTAGATATGTGCAGGTCTTTGTTTATCAAGTATACCTCAATAAGGCCATTTGTAAAAATCCCCTTATTTGTAGTATATAATAGCACAGAAACATTGATCCTTCTCCTCTAAAGTCTCAGAAATCTCTGAAGAAAGCTTTTGCATAATCATGGAATCAGTTATCTATTGCTATATGACAAACTAGCCCAAAGCTCAGTGGCTTAAAGTGACAACATTCATCATAGCCAGGAAACATTACATCATCCATTACACTGTACTTAACTACTTTTAAGCTGTTTTTAATTTCTACAGACACAGTCTTTATGTCTCTAGTCAAAAAGAGCAGTGGATTATCTGGGGTTGAACTGTGCTCTCCCAAAGAAGGTACACTGGAGTCCTACCTCCTATGACCTACCTCCTAGTACCTCAGAATGCAACCATATTTGGAGTTAGGGTCTTTATAGAGGTAGTGAATTTAAAATGAGGTCATTAGGGTTGGCCCTAATCCAACATGACTCATGTCTTCATAAAGGGGAAATTTGAACACAGAGACAGACACGCCTAGAAGGGAAATGATATGAAAAGACATGAAGGCAGGGAAAAGATGACTGTTGACAAGCCTTTGGGAAAATCAAGAATTCACTGTTAAGTACATTCATATACAGAAAGTGTCCTTTCTTCTGGAAAAAAAAAATGAGTGAGAAAATATCTACAATTTTGCAATAGATAACATTGTTCAACACTTCAAAGACCAATTTAAAACAACCACACCTTGCTACAGATCCACCTCCCTGAAATATCACCTCAACTTGATAAACTACCATTGCATAAATTCCAATGGGCCTGATTTAGCTTTAAAACCTGCTATGATTCAATGAAGGAAGGGTGAGAATGAAGTGGGATTATTTCAAGAATAAACTAAAACATTTTGCTATCAAAGGTAAATGCAGCTGAAATAGAATTTAAATTAAAAGAAAGTCAAAACAATTTTAAGAAGAAAAAATAAAAATAAAGTGCAGTATTGTTCAGCTTGTTACCATAATATTTTGAAACACTGTTAACTGTCAGAGCAAGGCTCATGACATTTTCTAGTCTCCTAACTGATAAGCATTTCATTACCCATGAAAGAAAACTTTAAGCTGTTAACTATAAAATGTAAGTGAGACATATATCCTCTAGATATATAAAGTATTTCAGCTAAGTGTAGAGTCTATTCAAATTTCAGCTAGCTTTCCTCTGGGTCTGTTACACATAGGTCTGAACTTTCACAAGGACCTTGTAACAGACTAACATTTCTTACAGATTTCAGAGAAAAAATGTTAATACTAATTGTACAACCAGTGAAGAAATACAATATGATGAAAATTTAATAGGCAAGGGAATTTTTATATTTTAATTCATCAATGGTACTACCTGTTGTATTCAGGAAAATCACTGATTCAGATTAAGAAGATGTTTGGTCATGTTGGGGTTTATGTTTTTGTCATCCTTTCTTTAAAAGAGAAGTTTACTCAATAAATTAATAGGATAGAAACATTCTTAGAACACAGTAACTGACCCATTTAAAAGAATAAAAACTATTTTGAGGACTCTAAGCATGCCCATTTCCATATAAATAAATTTGAACATTATGTAAAACTAATTATAAATCCATTTTTTTTTTAGCTGTTCATCAAAGCAGGTCCACAGAAATCCCTAAACTGAAAATAATTCCAAGCAACTCCTTTTAGGCATTGTTTAAGCTATCACAAATTTAGTTTTGAAAATAACAAAACTAAATTTAAAACATTCATTATAAAGATTTCTTACTAATTCCACCTAAGCTTGCCCTACTCCTCCCCCCAGAAGTGACTTTGTTCTGCAAAGAACAGAACTGGACTGAGGGAACAGATGCGAATATTTTACTTCAAAAGTTAGAGCTGGGAGATAAAGAATTAGCAGGAAATGTATTTTTTAATTAAATCAAGAATAAGACTGTTGGGCTTCCCTGGTAGCTCAGACAGTAAAGAATCCACCTGCAATGTGGGAGACCTGGGTTTGATCCCTGGGTTGGGAAGATCTCCTGGAGAAGGGAAAGGCTACCCACTCCAGTATTCTGGCCTGGAGAATTCCCATGGCAGAGAAGACTGGCTGGCTACAGTCCATGGGATCGCAAAAAGCTGGATACAACTGGGCAACTAAGCACACACACATATAAGACTGTTAGGAAGTACTGGGAATAGTAATCTTTTTTTACATTCAGCTAGAATTGTTGTTCTTATTTCCAAGGGGAATTTAAATATCATAAGCTAGGTCATTTTCCCCACCTGGCTAGTCCCAAAGAGGTGTCCCTGTCTCACAAATAACAGGGGAAATACCCAATACAATCTCTTGTCCTGTTATTATCTCAGTAGACGGTAATTTTGAGAGTGTGAGGATTAGTTCTTTCTGCTCTTCAAACTAACTACATCTCACACAATGTTGTGCACATCATAGGAATTCCTCAAAGGTTCAGTGAACTCCACTGAAAAACTAGCATTATTAACTAAGCTTAGCTTCTTCAATGTCAAAGTGCAAAGATAAGAGCGCTGAATTCTAAGCTAATTCTGTAAAAGTCATAAGTTATGAAGTGCTTACAACAATATATGGTTAAGCATGGAGACCTAATTTAAAAAGGACTTAGTCATTAAAAGACAAAAATAACATGTCATAGAATTTTCAAAGGAGCTTTATAATGTATATAACATGCTAGAACTGGGGTTATCAAATTTAATATGAACAGCTTTCATCAAATTTGGATTTCATGAATGCAGTTGTGAAATGGGCAAATCCAATATACTGCAAACAGCCCAACTCTTAATTCATCCCACAGATATGATTTATCCTTAATAGCCAGCAGTATCACTTCAAATAGCTTGTGTTATGGCAGAATGGATTATGTTGTATTCATTTTACCTACAGGAAGGAAACTAGCATCCATAATAGTAGCATTCAACTGTGTGTTATAAAGCACCATCCAGCAGAAACTTTATAACATAAAATGTGAAGATATTTAAAACATAAATTTTGAATGCTGTGGCAAATCAGAGACTTCTCTCTTTCCACTAAAGGGATATAGTTTTGATTCACATCTTTCAAATCCTAGTACCTGAGATCAGCTGCAAAACTTACCTGGGATTATGGAAAAATGTATCACATTTGCTGTGTACTCCCCAGATTCAACTCACTGTTTCTATAAACTTGTACATGCACAGGCATGGACGCTTCTACAAAGAGCAAATTCGTCATTCATTTAACATGGAGAATGCACCTGCATTTGAGAATGTAGATATCTACATTTCTTCCTCCAGATGAATGTGTACTATACAGTAAAGCTCCTTGTAAAGTGCTTTGAGTTCTAGCTCTCCTTTTTAAAATTTCACTCCCCAAAAAACTCTCCATTACATAAAAGCAATTTCTAAAATATTTGCAATCTAAAGAGGTTTCCAGATCTACCTGGGAAAATGAATAACTGCATATCAGCTTGACAGACAGGATACAAGAATTAGATCAGAGGATAAAAATCATAGCATTCCAAGGCAAAGAGGTTTCAAGGTCATTAAGACCTCCAAGTCCAAATCTCAGTTCTTAAAAAAACTGGCTACCTGATCTTGGACAACTTACTGTTGCTAAACCCTGCTTCCCTCATGTGAAAAATGGGGATAAAAGTAGGACTGCTGTGGGAGTTGAAGTTTACATACACATCACACATCCAAGGCTCCAGCACAATCCCATGGATCAGGCACTACATAAACTTGTAGTTGTACATGTATAATATCATGTAGACACACTAGAGCTATACGTACATCCCATTTCCCACATTATACAGGCATTATCTGCTCATGTTCTCTCCTCCCCTCTGCATTATGAGCCATTACAGGCAGAGGCTGTGTCGTATTCAATTCCATAACCTCAGGATCTCACACATGCCTGACATATTGTATAAAGCAGTCAACTGCTACTTATACTTGGTTAGAACAGCTGGCTTCTCCTATATGTTACCATATTTTATCAAGTAAGGCAAACATAAAATGTTCCTTCTTAACCTAGTCAACTTTCTCCTCTATTTTTGTTAAACTTCTGTAGGTAGACACTTATTTAGCTGTAACAATCAACTGCTGGTTTTCTATTTAAAATGTGAAACTTGAAATTCCCCCATTTGTTTTACCATCTTTGGGTTTGTCTGGTACTATTACAAAAATTTAATTTGCTTTGCTATTACATATATACTAACAGAATTGTGGGTCTTGAACACAGGTGAGTTTCTTTTTTGTTTCAAAATGAAATAAACCTTCTGAGTAAAAACTTAAATAACTGATTTCTGCCTACTGGCAAGATGCCATGTTTACAGTTTTGCTAAAAATGAAAGAAATGAAAGTCTTTTTGCCAGACTGTAAGCCCATAGGAAAGTTACAGATGAGAGTTTGCACTAATTGCTCAAGCTCATTTCTGTTTTAAAAAGGAGACCCTAATTTCTAACAACTTGCCAAGATTACAACAGCCTATATAGCACAAATCAGATTATTTTCATATTTCCTGTTTTTCGTGCTCCAACTGGTGGCCAATCCCAGTCAGAATTAAGCAGCATCTCCTAAACAGAAGTCTAATCCAGTCTCCTCTCTACAAAGTCTGCAAGAAACAAGTGAAACAGAAAAGGTGGCACCACCGTGAATTTGAACCTTTGTGATACCCTCAAGGCACAACTGCAAAGCACTTCTTCAATTTACCTTTTCCAAACAAATAAACCTCGTCATCTAACTGCACCCCACACCCCCACCTCACACTCATCCTTCTTTTGATATATTATTCTCTTTGTTTTTATTTATTTGTTTGTGTTTAATATAACAAGTCCCATATACCCAGAGTCATCCCTTGGTAGCCATGGGGGATTGGTTCCAGGACCTCTGTGGATACCAAAATCCATGGACGCTCAAGTCCTTTATATAAATGGCATAGTACAGTGGGCCTTCCATATTCCCAGGTTCTGCATCCATGGATTCAACCAAATGAACTAAATTGTTGGTTGAACTGACTGATGCAGAAGCAGTGGTCATGGAAGGCCCTCTGTTCTTCCTACTCATTGCATCTAGTAGCACATCAAATCAGTAAGTAACCTGAAGAACCTTGATATTCCTGGCAGGGGACCTAAAACCTGCGTTTTCACAAGCCCTCCAGGTGCTGGAGAAGACTCTTGAGAGTCCTTTGACAGCAAGGAGATCAAACCAGTCAATCCTAAAGGAAATAAACTCTGAATATTCATTGGAAGGACTGATGCCACCTGATGTGAAGGGCCAACTAATTGGGAAAGACCCTGATGCTGGGAAAGATTTAAGGCAGGAGGAGAAGGGGGCAACAGAGGATGAGATGGTTGGACGACATCACCAACTCAATGCACATGACTGAGCAAACTCCGGGAGATGGTGAAGGACAGGGAAGCCTGGCGTGCTGCAGTCCCTGGAGCCACAAAGAGTCTGACATGACTGAAGCAACTTCGCACAGCACAGCACACAACCCAAGTGACAGTCTCTGAGATTCTCTGATGATTATTCATACATCAAGTGGCCTGCCTTTCCTATTCTGATGTTATTGCATTTAAATTCCCTTGGCTCCAGTGCCAGACCCTGCCTGATTTCCATCTCTCCACCTTCTTTTTCCAAAAACCTGGGATCCTGAAGCTTCACCCAGCTTTAGACACATCTCCAACCTTGTCTCTCAAGGACTGCCCTTGATTTGGCAAGGAGGGAGACAAGCCTAATGTTCTCATAATCAGTGTCCTGTTACTCCCACTATTTGTCATTAAACTACATGCAGGTGACCCAGTTTTGAAAACCAGGTGTGTATCTTGAATTGGAAATAAAATCGCCACTTATCAATCAGTGCTGATAATTTAAGTTCTGTCTTCGGGCTTCCCTAGTGGCTCAGACAGTAAAGAATCTGCCTGCAAGGCAGGAGACCCAGCTTCGATCCCTGGGTCGGGATGATCTCCTGGAGAAGGGAATGGCAACCCACTCCAATATCCTTGCCTGGAGAATTCCATGGACAGAGGGGCCTGGTCAGCTACAGTTTCTAGACTCTCAAAGTCTGGACACGACTGAGCAACTGTCACTTTTTATATACTTTTATAAGTGGTCTCATGAGGCCATGATCCTCTAGAATCAAAACCCTAAATTATTCTTGCAGCCCTGCCTCAGAATTTGTGACTATCTGCTAAGTCACTGCAGTCGTGTCTGACTCTGTGCAACCCCATAGACTGCAGCCCACCAGGCTCCCCCGTCCCTGGGATTCTCCAGGCAAGAACACCAGAGTGGGTTGCCATTTCCTTCTCCAATGCATGAAAGTGAAAAGTGAAAGTGAAGTCGCTCAAGTCGTGCCCGACCCTCAGCGACCCCATGGACTGCAGCCTACCAGGCTCCTCCATCCACGGGATTTTCCAGGCAGGAGTACTGGAGTGGGGTGCCATTGCCTTCTCCTGTGACTATCTATATGCTGACAAAATTGTTGGCCCAATATTATTTTGTCTGCTCCTTAGAATTCCAAATATCACTTGCTTTGGTGTTGGCCATCACTGAGCTTCTACGACCGTCAGCGCTCTCATTAGACCTTATTACACTTACAAGATGCCAATGATTGCAGTAGGCTGCTACCATCTGCCATTTCACCGACTCTCTGGATACCATCCTCAGCCTGTCAGTCTTGTTCTAGAACCCTGCTGTCCCCTCCCACAGTGCCCGTCCTCCCCACATAAGTGTGGGGTGAGGTGTCCAGATCCAGGTCTTTGCTCATGATATGGTTGTTATCCTAGCTAAGCCATGCCACTAGAATTAATATTCAATTAGCTCTTCTAGGCAGTTCACTCAATTTTACTTAAACCTTAAGCCAGAATATTGCCTTTCTAGTTATATCTTCCTGAAAGATGTGAAGCTTAGAAAAACTAACAGAAACAGGACTTCAAGGGCCGTTTCACAGTGAACATAACATTTGGGTACATTATTCTTTTTACTCCCACACATTTTCTCAGGAAAGGAAAGATTTTTGCAATTCTCACTCTAATCAAAACACTTAATTGCTTCAATTTCTTTAGCTTATCTCCCACCTTCTTCATAACTATAGCAAGTATAAAATTTAAG
The DNA here is from genome assembly GCF_029378745.1 of Bos indicus. Classification (NCBI taxonomy): domain Eukaryota; kingdom Metazoa; phylum Chordata; class Mammalia; order Artiodactyla; family Bovidae; genus Bos; species Bos indicus. The sequence goes on from NC_091763.1 coordinate 91,758,617, forward strand.
TACACACAGCTCAGAAAGAAATCAAAAACAAAAATAAAAAGACTTTAAAAGTACCAAAATCCACCCAGTAATTAATTTTCACTTGTGTATCAACATGGACTAAAAGTATGCTCATTGCAGAGAGAACCTTCAGGGTCACTCCTGCCAGTCTTCTGCCTTTATAAGGCAGAAGAGGCATCCAAACCATTCTCATAAGACACAGACCTTGGCTAGGCAATAGTCCTCCCCACAGGTAAAAAGTTATGTGGGGGCTTCACAAACACAAGACCCATTAGGGACTTCCCTGGTGGACCAGGGGTTAAGACTCCATGCTTTCACCAAAAGACTAAAAAAAAAGAAAGTTTTTTTAATTTAAAGAAAAAGAAAAACAGGACCCATTAGAGCACACCAGATATTTTCAGAACTTCCCAGTAGCTAGGCCAAAACCCCCAGTACTACCCAGCTTATTCTACCAGCCTGCACCAATCTAGTGCCTGGACTGGGGAAAAACACAAGCTAAATGAAAGCATTGTGACAGCAAGAAAACTAAGTCTCAATGATACAAGCCGATTTATACACAAAGCCAATTGCTCCCCGTGACAAGCAGTGCTTTTCAAATTGCAGATCATAACCAAGAGGACTGGAAAGAGTGACCTATTAAGGCTCTCTTCCTAGTGAATGCACTGAAATTAATTAATAGGTCTTGACTGCAATTTTTTTCTTTTGAGGAATGGAAGAGAAAATTTCAGAATGTAATTGCAAGCAAATAGTAAGGGTAAGAATGTTGCATGAAACTTCTTCCCTAGACAGATGATGAAGAGGCTTGTAGATAGACAGATAATAGACAGATGGATAGAAACAAAAGTTCAACAACTATTTACTGAGCACCTTCCACGTGTCAAGTACTTTTCTAAACAGACACATCAGTGACTACAACAGATAAAAATTCTTGTGATGCTATATACAGTAGATTAGATAGAAATGTAAAATGCATTTCTTTGCGATGTCATAGATTTTTTTTTTAAGTTTGAAAGACACTATTTATAATACAGAGATGCCCAAGCAGCCTCTCCACTACGTCATCAAGAGAGACCCACCCAACGATTGCCCCGCCACACTGGGAAGCCCCAGATAGCAATGAAGTGGGAAGAACAGCCCATATCATTCTCCTCGCCTCCTCTCCACAAGTCTGCCTTCAAAATCAAGCCTGTCTTCTTGAAGCCATCCTCTCTGCTCTGTTTTGCATCTTTCCCTTTAATTTTCTCTCTTTCCCAAAGCTCTAGTAGATAAGCCTGTTGAAAGGGAAGGAAAACAGTGAAGTGAACCAGTTCTTGGTGAATATTCCCTAGAAGTGTAACAGATGGAGAAATTTGGTTTAAATTTTTATGAACTATTCATTGCTAGTAACGGGCAAACCATTAAAATTGCAGTAGTCAATCCTCTTGGGCCTATCTACATATATTAGCATATCTACATATATTCTCCCTAAGTTTCTGTAGAAACATCCTAATAGGCATTAACTAGGGTACAATCTGATACTTCTCAACATAATGATTTGCTTATTTAATTTGAAACAGCCATAGTTCACATTCTGTGGGTCTCTAGGATGAGTGCAACATTGTGGTATGCACTGGTTCTTTCATCTTCACAATGTTCCTCTGTGGGCAGAATTATCAACTGCCTTCTGTAAGAGAAGATGTTAAAGCATATAGGAGTTAAGTAATTTGTCCAGGATCATTCTGCTAGTAAGAGGAAGAGCTTAAATTTTAACAAGTGTCACATAACTCCACAAAATGACTATATCCATTAAGGTCAGAAAGCTTATTATGTATAAAAAAAATATAAACTCTGCTCAGAAAACTGACTCTGCAAGGCTCTGCTTCCCCTTGTTTGCTCTTAATCATTCTTTCATTCTTTAATATTTTCATAAACATAAATAAAGTCTATAAATAAACCATAAGGTTTGGAACCGAAGTGTCAACACAAGTACTTTGCTGCTTTCCTTTGCTATAATGGGTTTAAGTATGTGGTTGCTCACAATATTGTGGCATTTCTTGCACTAACTCCTTTTACTATCCATAAGGATAGTGGATGGATAAGAGGGCAGACTCTGGGTTCAGAATGTGTGGTCTCAACTTCTAACCTCATAATTATATGAAGCTTATATACAGCTATACAGCTTTGGGAAAGCCATGTCTCAGTTTCCTCACTTGTAAAATGAGAATAATAACAGTACTTGCCTAGAGGGTTATTTGGAGGATTAAATGAGACGCTATAAGCAATGCACTTAGTGTGTATACTGAATAATCATTATGTATTTGTTATCTTGGGCTTGCCTGGTGGCTCAGCAAAGAATCCGCCTATCAATGCAGGAGATGCAGGTTCAATCCCTGGGTCAGGAAGATCCCCTGGAGAAGGAAAGGGCAACCCACTCCAGTATTCTTGCCTGGGAAATCCCATGGACAGAGGAGCCTGTCAGAGCCTCAGTGCATGGCATCGCAAAGAGTGGGGCATTACTTAGCGACTGAACAGCAACAACAACAATTTGTTATCCTTGATTATTACTTCCTAAGAAGCACTACCTCCAATACTAAATCTTAAAGTCTTGGAGTTTATTTAAAAAAAAAAAAAAAAAGAGTAAGTTCCGGGTGGTAAGGAAAAGAAATCTTTAAACTTGAAACTCTTATCAAGATGGAGAATTATGTCTGACCCTACATTTCTCAATTGCTTGGGTTGCTGAAAGGTGCACAGTGGATGTGATTGCCTAACTGATGCTGCTTGGGGAAAGCATTACACTTCATAAATTATTTGAAAAGGAACCATTTTATTTTTATGCTGATATACGAGATCTTTTCATTGTGCAAAACACAACCAGCATGTTTATTTACTGAATGGAGGTCAGTGCCATAAGTTTGCATGAAAAGAGAAATCATAACCATCGCCAAAATTCAAACCAATTTTGCAGCAGAGGTCTATATGGTTTTTCTAACAACTGTCTCAAATGTTGGCCAAATGAAAAGGTCAAGTGTACATCAATATGAAAGAATATGAAGGTCCTCATTATCCTTTAGCCTCTTCTGTTACTGAGGCAAGAACACATTTAAAATGCATCTCCTCATAATCAATTTCTTTACTTACAAATGTCACTCTGAATGGACATTTTACAGCTGATTAATTTCTGTCCCTTTTTCTCATATGCAGATACAAGACCCAAATGCATACTTCTGGTAGATTTCCTTCCTGCTGATTCAAGTGCTGATTTCCTTCAGATGTGCTGTCTAAAGCCCTGGCAGAAAAATGATCTTTCAATCTATGCTGCTATGTTGCTTAAATATATCCATCTCTTCTTTTCCAAAATATTTAAGATAAGTGAATAATTAAACATCTGATTGTAGAAGGTAGAAAACATTGTCGTTGCCTTTGTCAAAAAGTCCACACATTAAATATGCTGCACATACAAATGTACTCAATTAACATTTTAATTAAGGGTAACAAACAATAATTAAACAGATGACATTTTAATTAATTTTCTCAACTGTAAATAGCCTGATGGAAATTATTGTTAAATCTGATTTAAATATTTCTCCTTGCAAAAACAGTGACCTCAAACTACCCATGATGAAAAATGTTTCCCTTTTATGTACTTACATGATCATAGTGTCATAGCCATAAGTAGGTTTCCAAGTAAAGTTTCTCAGTGTTATTGACCTTGTTCTCTTCACTTGGTACGCAAGCAGCCGTGTAGCTAAATAGTAATTACATCTTTCAAGACACTTGCTTACACCTTGTGAAAAAACACAGTACTACAGCAACTCAGGGTTGAATACTACAGTCAAAGATTCATGCTTGGTCATTAAATCCAGATAAGTCATTTTGTAAAGCCTAGCAAACCAATTCCATGATCTCCCATTTTCATATTGCCATAGGTCAGTGAGATCTGTCCCTGGTTTTGAAACACACTCAAGGTTGCTAATTGTGTCAAGTGGCATTATTAATTTCTCAAAGCAGAAGATTAGATTTAATTCATTTTGGTTTTAAAAATAAACATGGGCCATTCAACACTTGGAAGCAGAGTGGAGTGACAGCATGGCAAATGATGCCTGTTAAGATATTAACAGATAGTGACTTGTCAAGAAAACAGAATAAGTCCTGCTCTCAGGGCTGTAGGAGGAGAAGGAGATGACAGAGGATGAGATGGATGGACGGATGGCATCACCGACTCGATGGACGTGAGTTTGAGCAAGCTCCAGAGTTGGTGATGGACAGGGAAGCCTGGCAGGCTACAGTCCATGGGGTCACAAAGTGTCAGACACGACTAAGAGATGGAATTGAACTGAACTGATCAGGGCTGCCAGATTAGCATGAAATAATTAATTAATTTTCAGTTTTGCCTTTTTGTTCCATATTGGGACATACTTATTCCAAAAGACTGTCCAGGGCTCCCCAGGTTGCTCAGTGGTAAATAATCCACCTGCCAATGCAGGAGACAGGGGTTCAATCCCTGATCTGGGAAGATCCACATGCCTTGGAGCTACTAAGCCCATGCACCACAGCTACTGAACCTGTGTTCTAGAGCCAGAGATCTGCAAATACTGAGCCCACATGCCCTAGAGCCTGTGCTCCACAATAAGAGAAGCCGCTGCAGCGAGAAGCCTGTGTACCTCAACTAGAGAGTAGTCCCACTCTCTGCAACTAGAGTATAGCCAAAAATAAAAAGATGGTTCATTATTTATCAGAAATTCTGTATTTCATCTGGCAACCCTCCTTTTTTGTTTATTTATTTTATTGAAGTGTAGTAAGTATAGACGATTTACAATATTTGTTAATTTCTGGTGTACAGCAAAGCGATTCAGTTATACATATATATAATAGTTTGCATTGGCTAACCCCAAACTCCCAATCCATCCCTCCCTTACTCATCTTCCCTCTTGGCAATCTGTTCTCTGTCTGTGAGTCTGGTTCTGTTTCATAGGTAAGTTCAATTGTGTCATATTTTAGACTCCATACATGCCTTGTTAATTTTCTTTTTATTTGTTTTTTGTTGTTGTTGTTGTTGTTGTTTGTTTTTTTGACCTTGCACATGGCTTATGGGATCTCAGTTCCCTGACCAGGGACTGAACCCAGGCCATGACAGTGAAAGCCCTGAATCCTAACCACTAGACCACCAGGGAACTCTCCAGTAACCTTTTTTTTTTTTTTTTTTCCCTAATGAGCTTTCAAGATTATTTTCTTTTTATTTCAAAGCTTTTCTTTTTTTATTTTTTGGCCAAGCCATGCAGCATGTGGGTTTAGTTCCTGAATAAGACATCAAATCTATGTCCCCTGCATTGAGAGCATGGAGTCATAACCACCAGACTATCAGGAAAGTCCTGGTAACACTACTTTTAAAAGAGCAGTGCCTATAAGATAAATTCACCTTGAGCAACATTTTCTTGATCTCTGATATAGGGTGAGTTATGGCAAAAATGAGAAATCTGATGGTAGACGATTTTCTGGGCTCCTTGGGAAGGTACTAGGACAGGTCTTTAGCCAGCATCAAGAAAGCATGTCCAGGAGACAGACAATGTTTATTAGGAAGCCATTTCTGGAGTTTAAAAGTTATTGATCTATTGTTTAATCCTCTCTGCTTTAACTGCTTTTTTAATTGTAATAAATAGGTCTCAGAGGACTGTGAGCTGCAGCTTGGGGGCTCTCTGTCACAGAAGGAGACCCTTGAGGTCTATCACATACAGACTTGATGGTTTCCAACAGGGGAATTCCAGGAGGACAACCCAGTTCCCAGAAATGCAGCCTCCAGGGCAAAGTGAGCCTCAGATAAAGAAGTAGGGTCCTTACAGCTTAGGGTGGAGAAGGACAAGAGGACAGAGATACCCATGCACTGCAAGGCCAAGAGAGGGGAGAGCAAGGAGAACAGATTCCAGCTTTGGGACGTTCAAGTGTTCCTTCCTATTGAGGATGCTGATCAGGACAAATGGTCTCCTTAAAATCCCTGTTATTTTTAAATCAACAAGATTAGAACCATTATCTTTTAATTCAATTGCATGCTAAGTCGCTTCAGTAGTGTACGACTCTTTGTGACCCTATGCACTGTAGCCCACCAGGCTCCTCTGTCAATGGGATTCTCCAGGCAAGAATACTAGAGTGGGTTGCCATTTCATCCTCCAGGGAGTCTTCCCAACCCAGGGATTGAACTCACATCTCTTATGGCTCCTGCAGACAGGTGCTTTACCTCTAGTGCCAGCTGGAAAACCCAGTTACCCAGATATTTTGCCAAAGAGAAGTATCAGTTCCAACAGGACAGAACTAGGGCTAATAATCCCCCTCCCTTTCAAAAATATCCCTCTCTTCACCTCCAATTACTCAAAAATCCAATTTAAAGTCACTCATTGTACAGTACCTCAACCCCACTCTACCTCTGCAGTTCTCATATCTCTTGAGAGAAATTTCCACAGTCTTAAAGCAAGCCGAACTCAAAGAAAGGGTCTCTAGCTGAAAAAGGTGTTTGCTTGTGGTAATGAAAAGCAAACAGAAACTAATCACCTAGCATCAGTGTCTACCTGGAATGTAAGGTCTTTGGCAGGCATCTGTCTATACTAGATGCTCTCTTTTTTTTTGTCTTTTTTCCCAGTGTGTGGTTGTCATTGCTGCTATTAGCACAATGCAATTAGCACAAACTTAACACGAGGTTCAAACATACTGGGCACTCAATCCAACAGTATTCAAAGTGCAAATAGGGACTTCCCTGGTGGTGCAGTGGATAGGAATCCGCCTGCCAACACAGGGGATAAGTGTTTGATTCCTGGTCCGAGAAGATTCCACATGCCCTGGAGCAGTTAAGCCCTGTGCCACGACTACTGAAGCCCTTGCCTCTAGAGCCAGTGCGCTACAACAAGAGAAGCCACAGCAATGAGAAGCTGCACACCACGATGAGGAGCAGCCCTGCTCACAACTAGAAAAAGCCCACGCAAACCAGTGAAGACCCAGTGCAGCCATAAATAAAATCTATAAACTTCTTTAAAAAGAATATTGAATGTACAAATGAATGAAAGTTGGGCAGCCCACAGAAAACCTTAGAGAGAGGTAATTGATGTTTCCCAAGAGGTCTGAAGTCCCACCCCACCCCTACCAGGCAAAGCCAGAAATTCAAGTGTCCTGGCAGAAGTGTAGAGAGTAAGGATGCTGCCTTCTTACTGGTATGGTGAGGGTCCTCAGACAGACCCCAGCAACAGAGGGTATATTTTAAAGAACTCTTATGTCCTAGTACATATGGTTAAACTCTCTAAGACCCTGTGCAAGCTTGGCTGGTGAATTCTCTGTTAACTACTAATGAGCTGCAATTCTCTCTCTACAGCTTTCAGCTGTCCCTTTTGCCCCTTTTCTTAACCCAGGGATTAAAGCCACCCTCTGCCCTCTACCGGAGAAGGCAATGGCACCCCACTCCAGCACACTTGCCTGGAAAACCCCATGGACAGAGGAACCTGGTAGGCTGCATTCCACGGGGTCGCTGAGGGTCGGACACGGCTGAGAGACTTCACTTTCACTTTCACTTTCTGCCCTCTACAAGTGCACTGACAGTGTAATTCCAACATCCTCCAGTCCTCAGTTACCATATCTTTCTTTCAAGCTGGACTCAAAACACCTCTCTGTGGAAGCCCCTCTAAATCAACTGATGGAATCCAACTTTACTGTTTCCTCCTTTTATCTGAACCCATACAGACTTACATGTCCAGGTCTTTAGCATATATTTTTATGTTATCTACTCAGAGAAAGAAAGTCAGAGCTTTGTATATTATTGGTACTCCAAATGTAGCTTTAAAAACTGGGTAAGTAAATTAAAATTAGTGCAGAGGAACACAATAGGCTCTGTTGTTCTAAAACATAATATGTCTTCCGTCATCCATCCTGGAACTCGAGTTCAACACACTCATGTAGACCATTTACTTGATGCTCAAAGTATGGTCCATGAACCAGCATCACATGGAAAGTCATTGGAGGTGCAGCATCTCAGGCCCTACCCCTAACCCACCACACATCAGATTCTGCATTTTAACAAGATTCTTGGAGTGCTTTGTACACATAATAAATTTTTAGAAGCACTGACTTCCCCCATTCCCAGCATGAAATCATCTACAAGGAATATCTCTTGAATGGCCTTCATTCAAAGGTCTCAAATTTTGCACAATCAAACCTATCCATTAGAAAGCAGTTTTCCTACAAAAAGAGTTTAAATTCCTCTTTTCATGGCCTTGGTGAAACAGGAAAGAATACAGGCCTAGAATCCAGCCTCAGATCAGAAAGAATAAAATCATCTCCTGGAGAACAACTGATGAAGAATTGACACTTAACACTGGAGGCATTGCAATAATAGCAGGGGTCAGAGGGAAGCAGGTCTCTGAAATCAAGGAGTGTCCTCAGACAGTACAGGACCTTATGGCTACACAGTAGCATCCAGCAGGAGCTGGGGGTCAGAAAAACCAGACCAGAAAAGAAGACAAACATGCAGATTGTCCAAAGTCTTAATGGTGAAAAAAAATGGAAATTTAAGTCACAGCCCCACTGGCTCATTTGTGCCTAGAATGAGTGTGCCAGGAGCCAGACGAAGTACTCCACAACTTTAATAGACAATTAGTGTTATTATCCCATTCCATAGATTACATAATTGAAAAACCAGAAAGACTGTGAAATTCACTCCAAGAAATACCACTGAAAGTGATCTCACAGGACTCAGAACAAATCTGGTTCCCAAGCCCGTCCTTCAAACTCTGCTCTCCCACGTTTGTCTACTTATAAGTGAGTAAAGAGTGAGCGGTTTTCATTGAAGAGTGTGGACTCAATCACTCTTAATTAACCCTTTGGTTGGTTTTATAAAGTCCAAAACTGAAGAAGTCCTTCAGACATATCACTACCCACTCACATCTGAAGTAGGAAGACCCTACCTCAAAAAGCCAGATGGCCATCATAGTAAGCCTAGGTGGCTGGCATTATGAAATGCTATCTTAACAAAGTGGTTTTTCCCTTTTCCAGGTGGCACATGCTAAATGGTTCAATGGACATAAAATTTTAGCAAAAATGAAGCACTTTTCCTTCTGTGGAGAAGAGCAGTGGCTGGCATGACTAAGTGTGTGGCCACTTGGCCCTGGGGTGCAGAAAGACTTTTGGGGAGATCAGGTTTCATGAGGGCAGCACTGGGTACCCTAAATTCTGAAGGTCTCCCAACCTGGCCCAAGGGGTTGATTTTAGTTCTCAGAGCCTGTGCTATCCCAGACCCATCTTCAGCCTTCACCTCCCTAGAGAAAATCACACCTCACACACTCTTACAATAAACTCAGTCATCCAAAGGCTATGGTCACCTCTGAATACATAGCCCAACCACCTCCAGAAAACCCCCCACTCACAGCACCCTGGTAAGAAGTAACATCTCTTCTAAGGATCTGCTTGTGTCATAAAAGAAAAGACACCCTAAAACACAATTATGGGTGATTGTGAAAAGCCATATCACACTAAGGAGTCATCAACAACTAAATATATCAGGTGATTTTCTGAAAGGTGCTCAGTCACATTGCCATTTCTGCCCTTCATCAGCACTGTCCTCACATATTCTTTGACTCTTTGAGTTTGTAGCTCTCTATTGGGCTTTAAAAAATACACATCAAGACTTATCAAAAGTGTGAAAAGAGGTATAGGCAGCAAGTGGAAGGAAAAGCTGCTTCCTCTTAGTTTATGATGACAAACCTAAAGACAGGGTAGCATGGACTTTGCAGGGTCTTTAGACAACTAGACACTACCCTCTTCTTCTACAGGCAGGATTACATGTAAATTGAATTTTATATTCTGAATGTTTATCAGTTTCTCATTTGCATTCCAAAGTCTTTTAATTCTGTAGTTCAAAAAAAGCTTTAATATCAGATGTTACTAAGCCACTTTTAAATTACTCTTACTATTTCTCACTTGCTCATTATTGGATTTTCATGTTTATTTTTAATCTTGAAGATAGGGCAACTGCTAACTTTCCTCCACCTCTTATCACTTTAGGGGAAAAGGGAACAAATAGAGTGTAGAAACTACAAGAAAAAGAACGACTGGCGAGACACATGGACACAATGGTGGGGGTGGGGAACAAAGTAGATGTCCAGGCTCCAGTTCCCATGTGGGTTTTACCACTTACTGAGTCAGTGTGAACAAGTTGATCAACCTCTATGAACCGTGTTTTCATAATTTGTTAAATAAGCAAAATGCCCACCTTGCAAGGCTGGTCTAAGAAAGCAACACTGGATAAAGTTTACCTTAAAATCAAGACATGATCAAGACTGAGTACTTACAACAAAGGAAATACTCTACCAATCTGATTAACAACTTCATCTGTTTTCAAAAACACTTAAGCTAGACTGTAAATCCCATTCTGATCTACATACTGTCTAACCTGACTTCAGTTTATCTTCACATTCAGACTCCTCAGTACTCAATAACTGATTCCAAGGGAAGATGGGTCAAGAGAGTTCTTAGGTGGCTCTTTCCTTTGCAAGTTTGTTTTTGAGTCCTTGTTATAAATGAGCGTAGGTATTACAAGACAGAAACTATTTCTTTAAATTGGAAGCACAACTGATGACACTTGGATAAAACAATTATAAGATCCCTGAAGAAATTTTTCAAAGAGGAAAACTGAATAAAATTATTTTCAGACACTTTTAATGGAACTAGAGTTCAAATGCTATGTGATACTTATGTTCTTAACAATTTGGAACCATTTGTCAGTCAAAATTAAATTATAGGCAATCTATTTGTGGAATAACAAATCAGTCAATCTTATTAGCATGAATTACAAAAATCTCCTAAAGCTCTTGGGTTTCTTAAGGAGTTTAACACCTCCCATTTTCTCAATGTGAACATCAGATCACATTAATCACAAGACCATAACCCATTTACTTAAAGGGTATAATACATAAAAGGTCTCACAACCTGCTGTGAAATACCGTACCTTTAGCATTTAGACCACTTGGGACAATGAAAGGAAGAATTCATTAATGAAGTGTGAGGCTCATTTTATTTATAGTCCATGGGAAAGGCATATTTCACAGCCATCAGAAGCACTTCTGCAGGCAAGAAGTCTCAGTTAAACCAAGTACCATTCAAACCTAGTGCAAGTCCAAGCCCAGTGTCCCTGGCTGTCAGACATACAGTGAAGAAGAGAGAAGTTTGTTTTTAAAAAATTGATTGCTGAGGGACTATGAGAATGTGGGATAAGGTCAAATCCAGACCATTGCTAGAACTTTCATGTGAGGGACACCTCTGCCACCAAACCAGAGGGCAAAAGAAAAGGTAGGTTTGGCTATTGGCTTGTTAGAAGGTCTGGTGGACACTGAGATGGTTCAGGGCAGATACTGTCAATTTGCTCTGTAAAGTACTAGAAAGTCATTTATTGAAAGGCAGTTGGGAGGGTATGATTAAAAATAATTACCATGGAGGTGTTAGGCAAAGTTCATTCGGACATTGAGGAATGTCTGGCAATTTGAAGGTGGTGAGTATGAACTATGAGAAGCTTCAAACAGCTCCAGCCAGTCTGTCCATGTCTTCTCCTAGATCAGACTCCTCAGGCCTTGATTGAGTTTGTGTCATCAGCACCTAGGACAGCTCCTAGCATAAAGGAGTATTTGAATTCAATTACGTATGACAGATACCTGAATTGTCTGACTATAAACAAGCTATATGTTAGACTTTTTAATATTTGCAAAATACAAGTGACTTTTAGATAAATTCAACACAAAGGAAAACCTGAGGCCTAGACTTTGCATTCAAGATTGGTCAATGGTCCAAGGGAGGAGAAGTCCAAGTGCAGGGGATCTGGAGAGCATGGGTGTGAAAGTTAGATGGCTGCCCGGTCACTTCTGCCGAACATGAACTTCAGTGCAGTGGGGTTCCAGAAACAGGATGAAGGGAATCAGCAGAGGCACCACCAGACCCTGATTTTTCTAGGAAAATGATGCTTTGCAGGCTGGAATCAGGAGAAAAGCTTTGAAGGAGATCCATCATTCCTGACAGTCCAGCTTTCTAGGTTTGCAAAAAGCACTTTTCCCTAGAATTTAGAAAAATAACAGAGCAAACCCAGCTGTCTTTCTCAGGATCCAGCTCCTATCCCCACCTGCAACCTTCTAGTTTCTTCTCACTGCTTCCATCCTGGCACACTATGTTCTATCTTTTCCAAATCATTTCCTGGTTTACTCCAAAGTATTTCTGTGTCATTTTAAGCTCTAAGTGTTGTATGGAATATCCTTTTCCAAGTGCTACTTCCTACAAAAAGCTGTCTTTCCCAGAAGAAAGGGAAAGATATCATACACACACACACACACACACACACACACACACGATGAAATATTACTCAGCCATAAAAACTGAAATAATGCCATTTGCAACAACATGGATGGACCTCGAGATGATCATACTAAGTGAAGTCAGCCAGAAAAGACAAATATCAGCAGAGACTGCTTATATCTTATGAAATCTTATTGCATAATCTTATTGCTTAATCTTAAAAAATTTTACAAATGAACTTATTTACAAAACAGAAGTAGACTCACAGATATAAAAAACAAACATGATTACCAAAGGGGAAAGGGGGAGAGGGATAAATTGGGAATTTAAGATCAGCAGATATACACTACTATGTATAAAACAGATAAACAGTAAGTACCTTCTGTGTAACACAGAGAACTATATACAATATCTTGTAATGCTCTATAATGGGGCAAAATCTAAACAAGAATGTTTATATGTATATATAATAAAGATGAAAAAGAATATTGATTACTTTGTTCTATCTTTTTTAACTCAGTCTAGAAATATGAAGATTGATATTGATAAAAAAAAAAAAAGATGCCTAAACATATTACAACAGAGAAGACAACGGCACCCCACTCCAGTATTCTTGCCTCGAGAATCCCAGGGACAGAGGAGCCTGATGGGCTGTTGTCTATGGGGTTGCACAGAGTCGGATACAACTGAAGCAACTTAGCAGCAGCAGCAGCAGCAAACATGTTACAAAAGACATGAGGGGTTACAGAAATTAAACTCTGCTTGTTCTCTAAACTCAGGAATATTAGAATTAGAGGCACCCCTCGAAGCCTGAAGAAGGTGACTTGAAAATAAATAAAAAGGAGTGCTACTTTACACAGCTGCGGCAAACATGAAACTCTCTATTTTGAGAATTGGTACAGACTTGAAGAGATAAGTAGATTCCAAGAAGGACTGAGATAAGTAGATTCCAAGAAGGACTTAGGATGATGGTTCCAACACAGTGTTAAATAGACATTAAAGCTATTTACCTTATCAGCAGAGTACATTCACCCCTCACTTCCTACAAAAGTGCCACGTGTATCCTTGTCACAGCCACAGCATGAGCAGCATACACCCAGTTTCGTCAGCTTTAACCTTGCATGGCATTCGTAGTGCTTTTATACTCTAACACCAGAGCTCTGTTGTTTGGTGAAACTTTACTTTCTTGAAACAGAATGCAGTTCTTTCTGTGACTCATCCTACATAACTCAATTGTCACCAATCACTGGAAATAAAATATCTTCTAAAAGACTTAGTTCATTGAACAAGGACAGGAAGGAGGTCAAAGAAGACTGTACCCTGGCCATGAGCTGAATATCTTTCTAAACCATGTGTCCTGGGGGAGGGAAAGGCTGCATTCTCAGGTACACTAAATGTGCAGTAGGTAGATACTGACCCGTGTGGGAAGGAAAAGAGAAAAATGAGAAAGAGGTTACGCAGAACCAAATGGCAAGTTTGGTTCACAAAAGTTTTATTTACAAATGTCATCATGTAGAATCCTCAAAATCCAATCAATTCAGTCCAGTTCAGTCACTCAATCGTGTCTGACTCTTTGTGACCCATGAACTGCAGCACGCCAGGCCTCCCTGTCCATCACCAACTCCCGGAGTTCACCCAAACTCATGTCCATGGAGAAGGTGATCCCATCCAACCATCTTATCCTTTGTTGTCCCCTTCTCCTCCCGCCCCCAATCTTTCCCACCATCAGGGTCTTTTCAAATGAGTCAGCTATTCACATCAGGTACCCAAAGTATTGGAGTTTTAGCTTTAGCATCAGTCCTTCCAATGAACACCCAGGACTGACCTCCTTTAGGATGGACTGGTTGGATCTCCTTGCAGTCCAAGGGACTCTCAAGAGTCTTCTCCAACACAACAGTTCAAAAGCAACAATTCTTCAGTGCTCAGCTTTCTTTATAGTCCAACTCTCATATCCATACGTGACCACTGGAAAAAACATAGCCTTGACTAGACAGACCTTTGTTGGCAAAGTAATGTCTCTGCTTTTTAATATGCAGTCTAGGTTGATCATAACTTTCCTTCCAAGGAGTAAGCATCTTTTAATTTCATGGTTGCAATCACCATCTGCAGTGATTTTGGAGCCCAAAAAAATAAAGTCAGCCACTGTTTCTACTGTTTCCCCATCTATTTCCCATGAAGTGATGGGACCAGATGCCATGATCTTCATTTTCAGAATGTTGAGCTTTAAGCCAACTTTTTCACTCCCCTCTTTCACTTTCATCAAGAGGCTCTTTAATTATTCTTCACTTTCTGCCATAAGGGTGGTGTCATCTGCATATCTGAGGTTATTGAGATTTCTCCTGGCAATCTTGATTCCAGCTTGTGCTTCCTCCAGTCCAGTGTTTCTCATGACATATTCTGCATATAAGTTAAATAAGCAGGGTGACAATATACAGCCTTGATGTACTCCTTGTCCTATTTGGAACCGGTCTGTTATTCCATGTCCAGTTCTAACTGTTGCTTCCTGACCTGCATACAGGTTTCTCAAGAAGCAGGTCAGGTGGTCTGGTATGCCCATCTCTTCCAGAATTTTCCACAGTTTATTGTGATCCACACAGTCAAAGGCTTTGGCATAGTCAATAAAGCAGAAATAGATGTTTTTCTGGAACTCTCTTGCTTTTTCTATGATCCAATGGATGTTAGCAATTTGATCTCTGGTTCCTCTGCCTTTTCTAAAACCAGCTTGAACATCTGAAAGTTCACGGTTCACGTATTGCTGAAGCCTGGCTTGGAGAATGTTGAGCATTACTTTACTAGCGTGTGAGATGAGTGCAATTGTGTGGTAGTTTGAGCATTCTTTGGCATTGCCTTTCTTTGGGATTAGAATGAAAACTGACCTTTTCCAGTCCTGTGGCCACTGCTGAGTTTTCCAAATTTGCTGGCATATTGAGTGCAGCACTTTCATAGCATCATTTTCCAGGATTTGAAATAGCTCAACTGGAATTCCATCACCTCCACTATCTTTGTTCGTAGTTATGCTTTCTAAGGCCCACTTGACTTCACATTCCAGGATGTCTGGCTCTAGGTCAGTGATCACACCATCGTGATTATCTTGGTCATGAAGATCTTTTTTGTACAGTTCTGTGTATTCTTGCCACCTCTTCTTAATATCTTCTGTTTCTGTTAGGTCCATACCATTTCTGTCCTTTATCGAGCCCATCTTTGCATGAAATATTCCCTTGGTATCTCTAATTTTCTTGAAGAGATCTCTAGTCTTTCCCATTCTATTGTTTTCCTCTATTTCTTTGCATTGATCACTGAGGAAGGCTTTCTTATGTCTCCTTGCTATTCTTTGGAACTCTGCATTCAAATGGGTATATCTTTCCTTTTCTCCTTTGCTTTTCACTTCTCTTCTTTTCACAGCTATTTGTAAGGCCTCCTCAGACAGCCAATCAATAAACATAATTTTCAGAAAAATGTGCACAAAGGGACTTCCCTGGTGGTCCAGTAGTTAAGACTCTGTGCTTTCACTGCATGGGGCATGAGTTCAATCCCTGGTCAGGGAACTGAGAGAAGATCCCACATGCCACGTGTTGCAGCCAAAAGAAAATATGTATACAAAAGGGCTGGAACCACATGTCATGATTATTTAAGAGGGATGGTATGGGGAGGGAGGAGGGAGGAGGGTTCAGGATGGGGAATACATGTATACCAGTGGTGGATTCAATTTGATATTTGGCAAAACTAATACAATATTGTAAAGTTTAAAAATAAAATAAAATTTAAAAAAATAAAAAGAACGTAGAGAAAGACAATGAATTAGTCAATTTGCCCACGTGGCTCAGCAGTATAGAATCCACCTGCCAATACCGGAGACACAAGAGACATGGGTTCAATCCCTGGGTCAGGAAGATCTCCTAGAGGAGGAAACTGCAACCCACTCTAGTATTTTTGCCTGAAAAATCCCATGGACAGAGGAGCCTGGTGGACTAGAGTCCATGGGATGGCAAAGAGTCAAACATGGCTGAGCACACACACACGTGCTCATTTTAATGTAGGATCTGTGCAATTGGAAGAAAGTCAAAGAATCTCTGAGCTTGTAACATGGGGCTCAGCATGGGAGAGGAGGGTGGTGAAAACTGAGGAGTGGGTCACTCTTGATGACTAATAGGCATTTAATAACCAGCAGTGCTCACTATTACAGGAGCCTAGCAGGGATTAGCTGTATCTACAGGGTGGCCATGTCATAAGAAAGATTTCTGAGAAAAAGTAACTGTGTACTAAGGTCACTCACCCATCTTTGACAAAATCATGTTTTGGTCTACACATTTAAGGAATTCTAGGAAATAACTGATCCTCTATAATGATACCTATGTGTAAACATTACAAGGCAATCCACTCCATCAAGCAAGAGCCAGTGAATTCCTCCCCCAGTCCAACCCTAGAGAAGCCACAGAGGAAAAGTGCATGTATCTGAAGACCTGATAGAAAGATTTTGGAGAAACTCTGGGGAGAAAAAAGATTGGTAGTAACCATAAGTAGGGAAAAAAAAGGCAGGGAAGGAGGGAAGAGCAACGCATGGACAGACAGGTTAGCGGTGTGCGTATGAGCTGTGTTCTTTGTATTCCGTAGAACTTTACTTGTGATCAATGTGTCCTCAGTTGCCGACTCTTTGAGACCCCATGGACTGCAGCCCAACAGGCTCCCCTGTCCGTGGAATTTTCCTGGCAAGAATACTGGAGTGCGAACTTCACTTGCCCCTTACTAAAAGACCAGAAGCACCAGCCCACCCTGCAGGGTAACTCAGGGGACAGATGCAGTCTGGCTGCTGTTGCAAGAAGCTAAAAACAGGCACAGTGTGAGTAGCCTGCCCCTGAGGGGTCCATCCACCTAGCTGTCCCCACCACAGCCCTAGGTTAGGACTAGAAAACCAACCTAGAAAAGATGTAGGAAGAGAGAAGGCTCAGAGCAGAAGCAGAGAGGTTCAGAGTTTCTTAGCGAGGGGGAGCAAATGTGACATTCAAGTCCAGACTCAGAGCTATGAACTCTCTAAGCCAGGGCACACCATTAGCCTCCCCTCCTAAAACCCACCACGGCTAGGATCTGACTCTGGCCAGGACTCTATGTTCTCCTTTACTAATGCATCACATAATAGGATTTTGGCTCAGATGGTAAAGAATCCGCCTGCCAATGCAGGAGACCTGGGTTCATTCCCTAAGTCAGGAAGATCCCCTGGAGGAGGGCATAGCAACCCACTCCAGTATTCTTGCTTGGAGGATCCCATGGACAGAGGAGCCTGGCAAATTACAGCCCATAAGGTCACAAAGAGTCGGACACAACTGAGCAACGAACACTTTCACTTGAACAAAATTTAGTGGAAAATCTAACAGACCCACAGCCAAATCATAACAAGCATGTAGCTTGAATAAGAACACCTGGCCTATTGCTGACACTGAAATTTAAGGAATTGGTTGTTGGTCGCGAAGATTCGGACACAACTGAGCAACTTCACTTTCACTTTTCACTTTCATGCACTGGAGAAGGCAACCAATGGGTTCAGCAACCCACTCCAGAGTTCTTGCCTGGAGAATCCCAGGGACGGGGGAGCCTGGTGGGCTGCCATCTATGGGGTCACACAGAGTCAGACATGACTAAAGCAACTTAGCAGCAGCAGCAGCAGAACTGAGTGATAAAAGTAGAAAACAGGGCAAAGTTTACGGTGCAATACCATTGATGAACATTAAAAACACATTCACTGCAAAACAACACTGCAGACTTAACAAGGATACACACAGATTTAAGATACCACATATTTAAGACATAGATCAAAGACACCAGAGTGAAGTGTAAAGGAGAGAAGGGAATTAGAGCAGTGATCAGAGAAGATGAAAGAGAAAGAAAATAAAACAAGAAGAGGACTTTGCACCCATCAATGAGGATGACGCATTATAAACTAAGGAGGATGATTTACTTAACTCTCTGGACCTGAGATCTGATTAAAACAAGGAAATACCACCTTGACAAATGATTGGAGGCTGAAAATAAGAAGTAATTGGCATTTATTAGAATAGATAGAAAAGCAGATAGCAATGAAAGAGTTTACACAAATGAACAGAGACTTTGTCAGAGCTAATAGCCCTAAAATTGCTGTTTGCAGAGATCTCCTTAACCCCAACTCAAGAGAGTATACTGAGGCCAGGGCAGGGAAAAAAGCCTGACAGGCTGGAGAGGACAGGGAATAGCACCGAGAACAGGCTTGTGGATGGCTCAAAACAGATTGTCTTTTCCGGCTCAGATATAAGACCCCCTCCCTGTCCACTGTCTTGTCAGGGGGACCCAGGGTAGACTCAGGAATCCAGTGGTTGTCCAGACATTTGGTGGAGATGGGCCATCCCAACCACACCCAAAAGATGGCCAAATATAATCTTTTGGTCTTTTTAGCGCCCTCTAGCTGTCAGTCAGTCAGTCAGTTCAGTCGCTCAGTCATGTCCGACTCTTTGAGACCCCATGAATCACAGCACACCAGGCCTCCCTGTCCATCACCAACTCCTGGAGTTCACTCAAACTCATGTCCATCGAGTCGGTGATGCCATCCAGCCATCTCATCCTCTGTCGTCCCCTTCTCCTCCTGCCCCGAATCCCTCCCAGCATCAGGGTCTTTTCCGATAAGTCAACTCTTCACATGAGGTGGCTAAAGTATTGGAGTTTCAGCTTCAGCATCAATCCTTCCAATAAACACCCAGGATGGATCTCCTTTAAGATGGACTGGTTGGATCTCCTTGCAGTCCAAGGGACTCTCAAGAGTCTTCTCCAACACCACAGTTCAAAAGCATCAATTCTTCAGCACTCAGCTTTCTTTACAGTCCAACTCTCATATTCATACATGACTACTGGAAAAACCATAGCCTTGATTAGATGGACCTTTGTTCACAAAGTAATATTTCTGCTCTTTAATATGCTGTCTAGGTTGGTCATAACTTGCCTTCCAAGGAGTAAGCGTCTTTTAATTTTATGGCCGCAATTACCATCTGCAGCGATTTTGGAGCCCAGAAAAATAAAGTCTGACACTGTTTCCACTGTTTCCCCATCTGTAGGTAGCAGCAATACATATTAAGTAGCTAGTTGCTGCTGCTAAGTTGCTTCAGTTGTGTCTGACTCTGTGAGACCTCACAGACGGCAGCCCACCAGGCTCCCCGGTCCCTGGGATTCTCCAGGCAAGAACACTGGAGTGGGTTGCCATTTCCTTCTCCAATGCATGAAAGTGAGGAAAGTGAAGTCGCTCAGTCGTGTCCGACTCTTTGCAGTCCCAGGGACTGCAGCCTACCAGGCTCCTCCGTCCATGGGATTTTCCAGGGAAGAGTACTGGAGTGGGGTGCCATTGCCTTCTCCGAAGTAGCTAGTTGGTGGTCCCCTAACTTGCTACAAGGTGGAAATAGTGCAGACATGTGCTTTCCAGCATTCAGGTTTGGTAAAGGTAGGCAGCAGAGAGGAGCAGGGCATATGGATGCCTGGCTGGAACAGGACACGGAGAAGGGAAATGTAGCCTTTGATTTCAGCTCTCCTGGAAAAGGTTCAAGCCATCTTTCTTATGAACAGATCTGATTCACAAGGTTCTCTTATTTCTAAGATTACTAAGATTCTAAGCTAAGTCTTTTAGTCACTGTTTGATAATAAGATGCAAGATAAAGTACTTGTGAACACATAAAATTAATGGAAGGAAACACTATCTGAGTGTATGCTGAATTTAGCCACCAGCATCTATTTTTAAAGATGACCTAATTAATTGTTACATAGAATATTGAGAGAAAAGAAACATAGGCAAGCCTTTTAGATAAATCACTATTGACTTTAAATGTATGACATTGTTGAAGCAGTTTTCCAAAAGCTTATAGAATGATTTTAATACAGTTGTCAAACATGCCAGGAAAAATACATGAAGACAGAAAACTATTGAGTCTCTGAGGGGAAAAAAAAAGGATGGGATTGAAAAGTGACCTTAAAAAAATCTCTTAGCAATCTCTGTGTATCTCTTTAACATGTGTGTGTGTGTGTTAAGCTGCCTCAGTCGTGTCCAGTTCTTTGCGACCTTATGGACTGTAGCCCACCAGGCTCCTTTGTCCATGTGATTCTCTAGGCACGAATACTGAAGTGGGTTACCGTGGTCTCCTCCAGGAGATCTTCCC
This sequence comes from Bos indicus, assembly GCF_029378745.1. Taxonomy (NCBI): domain Eukaryota; kingdom Metazoa; phylum Chordata; class Mammalia; order Artiodactyla; family Bovidae; genus Bos; species Bos indicus. The sequence goes on from NC_091763.1 coordinate 91,779,064, forward strand.
AACCCTACATCTTTTACATCTCCTTCACTGGCAGGCAGGTTGGGAAGCCCCCTTTAGCACACTCCTCATTTAGTAAACAGAATTGTAGTCATTTTACCATAGACTCATTCTCACCACTGTACCTATATATAGAGTCATTGATCTTTATACTGCTCTTTTTCTTCCATGAGAGTTAATGTTATTTAAATGGAAACTAGATCAAAGAGGGGACTTGCCTCTTTACTAAATTAGAGCATTCTAAAATTTAAGCAAAATAATCCAAATGTTGGATTTCCCCCTAAAGGACTGATACTGCAATTCAGTGCAATAAAACATGCTTGAAAGGCTGAAGCATACTACTTTCTTATTTTTGCAAGTAAAAGATGATTCTGAAAATTGGCTTTACTTCCACAGTCAGAAAGCAAAGCTAAAAAACAAATACTCTAATGGAATGTAAAAAAAAAAAAAACATATTTAATAGGGAGATATTATAAAAGTCTTGGCTAAGCATGAGAAAACTAGAAAATGGTATGTTAAAGCCCTTTAACACATATCTCTTTCAAGAAAACACTAATCTAATACTATAGCAAAGAAGAGGTAGCCCGTATACATATTCTGCTTAAGCAAATACCCAGCTAATATTATAGCTCGTCCTTCAAAGAAGGATAGTGAGTGAGCTTTTCAAAGTTACACCAAGCTGGGCATGGGACTTCCAGGCTTGAATGGTAGAATAAACTGGCTTATGTTGTTTCCCTCTCCCAACTTCAATGAAACAAAAACTAGGGGGGGAAAGTAAAACAAAAGTTGACCAACACTTGATAAAGGAAAGCCTAGAACCTAAGGCTGTCACCTGTGCAAACAGTGAGAGAGGAAAGAGAAGATCCTAAAGTGGAGCAGAGGGCACTGTGAAAGAAGGTCCGTCACCCCTGACACATGCACACACACACTCCCACGCAGTCCTCACAAGTCACCCTGGGGAGCCGCAGCATCCCGAGTCCTCACACTAGTAATAAATCTGGAGAGAGGCAAGTTGAGTGGGCTGCCTTTTTTTTTCTCCCTCCTCTGGGGAGCTATGGAAAGGCTGCTGGGAAAAATAGCCTCTGGGCAACAAGATGAATTGGAGGAGGATCTAAAGCACGTGGGGAACCCCTCCTGGGGGCAAACATGTAGCATCACCTGGCTCAGAAGTGAGAATGGCATCCAGAAAAGCTAGCATCTCCCTCCACTCAGCCTGCCTGCTCACTGCTATGTTCTCAGCAATTAGTAAAGCAGATCAACTCCCCAAAAAATCAAAGCCCAGGGGACTTCCCTGGTGGTCCAGTGGTTAAACCTTCACCTCCCAATGCAGGGGTGAGGGTTCAATCCCTGGTTGGGGAGCTAAGATCCCACATGCATCGTGGCCAAAAAAAAAAACAAAAAATAAAACAGGAGCAACGTTGTGACAAATTCAGTAAACACTTAAAAAAAAAAAACCACAAAGCCTGATGAATGGATAAAGAAGTTGTGATACATATATGCAATGGAATATTACTCAACCATTAAAAAGGGATGCATTTGAGTCAGTTCTAGGAGGTGGATGCACCTAGAGTCTGTTATACAGAGTGAAGTATGTTAGAAAGAGAAAAACAAATCTCATGTATTAACGCATATGTATGGAATCTAGGAAATGGTACTGAGGAACCTATTTGCAGAGCAGAAATAGAGATGGAGACATAAAGGAAAGACTTGAGAGTGGATCTGAACCATGTACACCACCACGTGTAAAACAGACAGCCAGAGGGAAGCTGCTTTATAACACAGGGAGCCCAGCCCGGTGCTCTGTGACAACCAGAGGGGTGGAATAGGATTAGGGGTGGGAGCAAGGTTCGGAAGGGAGGGGACTTGTGGCTGATTCAGACTGTTGTATGGCAGAAGCCAATGCAATATTGTAAAATACCCTCCAAATAAAAATAAATTAAAAAAAAAAAACCAAGCCTGAGTTGTCTTTTCTTATTAGAAATAAGTGGACCTCAGTCATGGGGGAGAGACAGTCAAGTACGGTGGTTATTTTGAGATGATGGGATTGAGGTCATCATTTTCACTTTCTTCTCTGTACTTTTCTGATTTGCTTCAATAGACTTTATAATGAACTTGAAATTTTTATACAAAACAAATTTTTTTTTCTTTAAAAGATAATGAAAGCAAGAAATGAGACTGTGACATTTAGCTCACCACATAGATTTTTAAGAATTGTGAACCTATGGTAGGGTTATGACAAACCATACCATGTTCCCATCTTCATCAAATAAACCCAACCCAGTTGGTACTTTGACCTGTAAGAGGAGAAAAGAAAAGAAAGAAAAGAAGAGACAAATAGCAAGAGTTAGAAAAAACAGGAAGAGTAAAGGAGGAAACCAGTCTGAGAGATATGGATAGCCAGGTCCATTGTAGAGTAGTCGGGGGAGATGGGGAGCTTTCAACCCCACCCCACACTCCTCTGAGTCAACTCTCCCATCACCCAAGTCACCACCAAGCCCTGACACCCAGTCTCTGGCATCGACAGTCAGGACAGCAATTGAAGCGGGTGGACATGAGATTTAGGTTACAGTGAAATGCATGTGTGTCCCTGTGTCCATGTTGTATGTACGGGCTGTGTGTGTGTGTGTTCATAGAAATTCTTAAGCAGAACAGATAGACTTACTCTAAATGGGAACAGCTGATCTCTGAAAGTCTTTTCTTTCAGTCTTTACTTGAATGTACTTTTTCTACCAATGAAAAATCCGGTAATAATTTAAAGAACTCATCTCTGTAAGATATGAATAGGCTTCCCATATGGCACTAGTTGGTAAAGAACCCACCTGCCAATGCAGGAGACAAGAGACTTCGGTTTGATCCCTGGGTCAGGAAGATCCCCTGAAGGATGAAATGACAACTCACTCCAGTATTCTTGCCTGGAGAACTCCATGGACAGAGGAGCCTGGGGGGCTACAGTCCATAGGGTCGCACACAGTCAGACATGACTGAAGCAACTTGGCACAGCAGGCCATAAGATATGAATAAATAAGACATTCATAATGACCAGCAGGAGAAGGAAATGACAACCCACTCAAGTATTCTTGCCTGGAGAATCCCATGGACAGAGGAACCTGGCAGGCTACAGTCCATGGGGTCGCAAGAGTTGGACACAACTTAGTGACTAAACCACCCCCACCAATGACCAGCAACCCTTGTGGCTCAGCTAGTAAAGAATCCACCTGCAATGCGAGAAACCTGGGTTCGATCCCTGGGTTGGGAAGATCCCCTGGAGAAGGGAAAGGCTAATCACTCCAGTATTCTGTCCTGGAGAATTCCCAGTCCATGGGGTCCCAAAGAGTTGGACATGACTGAGTGACTTTCACTTTCACTATCAATGACAAGCAAGATTTAATGGGCAACTTTCACTTTCAATGACAAAGCAAGATTTAAAGAAAGTGCAAAAGAATGATGCAGTCTTCTGTCGCTATTGACCATATTCAGCTAATCTAATGTAGCACCTTAGATTAGACGATAAGCCATTCTTTTATGCCGTTATGGGGGAAAAAATACTACCAAGTCAACTGGAACTTGGTTCCTTCTTATCACCTGTGGGACAGTTCTGGTCCCCAGGAGTTTCAAATGCAGATCTTAAAGCAGATGAAAGGCAATAAGTCTCATTACTCACTCTCTTCACTGGCTTGTGATTCTTGATGGATCCCTTAACCTTCTTGGTCTGTTTCTTCAACTATAAAAGTGCTGCACTTTTGTATATGTATCATGTGTCAAATTCCTTTATGTTATAAAAACAATGTAGCTTCAGATCTGTTTTTCTCCCAGAATTAAGACAGTCTAAGGCCCTGAAGCCTTTCAGGCTGTGAAGAATGGGAGGTCAAGGTGGATTTTACTGCTTGGAGAGCCTCAGGAGGGTCCAAACCTTGTTGGTACTCCAACCTCAACTCCATCGGTAAAGCCTCCTCCCTGAGTCACCGAACCTCTCTCACTCATACCTCCATTCAGAACTGGTTTCCCCTGCTTTGTCCTCCTTCGTGGTGCCTCATTCCTGGCCCTTTATCTTCCAGACCAGAAGAGAAAGATACAGAAAGGAAGACCCAAGGTCTCTCTTCCATCCAATCAAGACTTTGGCTTTGTTCCAGTTGGGGAATGGTTGCCTAGGTAACCAAGTATTAACTGAAAGTAATTCCTATTCTCTCTTTTTGTCAGACTAACCATTCTTCTGGTTCCTCCCTCTTTCTCACTTGGGAGTTAATAGTAAAAGGATTTATTTAACCAGACTCTGCATTTTATAACCCCTGCTGGCTTCCAGCAGCAAACTCCAAACTGCTTCTTACTGGAGGGTTGTCTTAAATGAACCAGAACTACTTTTTCTCATCTAAATATTTTAAACCTAATTGGAAGACAGCAAAGCAAATCAAGTTCAAAACACAGTTAGGAGAGCTTCCTTACACCTTGATTTATCAGTGTCTGAGGCTGGTATCTTGAAATATAGCTCTTATTTTATAGCATCAAGATCTGCTGAAAATTGGAATGGTTTTGAAAGAAAAAAGGGAAAAGTCTTCCTTGACCAAGATATCTAACCCAGCTGGCTTATCAGTGTTGACAGGGGAGATTATTTTCTTTAGTTGTAGGGCTAGTGGGTGACGGAGCCAGGGTCTGGGGTACAGTGTAGTGAAGGCAAGCCTCAAAGTTATCCTTAGAAGCATGTGGGTGATGCTGGGTGAGAGTGTATGGCAGTTCCAGATCTATTCTATTCTTCTCCATCCTGCTATGTACCTGGGAGGCTAATTTCTATGAATCATAGCAGCCTGTTGAGTTTAGTCAATGGAAAGGACTTGCCAGGGCTAAGGAATCAGGAAGGAAGTAAATCCGGGATACTTAGGGCTGGGTTTCTCTGCCCAAGGCCATAGCTCCTGCCAGGCAGACCTCTCCTCCAACTCCAGGTCTCCCTGGGTTTCAGGAATCTCTTCAAGCCTGGATAGAGGTCAAAGTAGCTTTCCATACAGCTAAGCCTTGAGTGCTTCTCCAACCCTTGTTGTATTTCCTCAACCTTAACCCTTTGGAAATTGGCCCTGCAACAGCAACTTTCTTCAGAAATCCCAATTTCTTTGGCTGTGAAAATGATACTGTGATTATTTTTGAAAGGGGTCTTTATCTTTTAGAGATACATATGGAAATATTTAGGGATAAAGTGGCATTTAAATGAAGTTTGTTTGGCCATGAGTTGATAATTGCCAAAACTAAGAGATTGGTAAATGAGTACATGGGTCTTCTCTACAATTTTCTGTTTTTGTCCAGGTTTACATTTTTCCATCATAAAAAGATTTTAATGGGAAAAATCTCTATTGAATAGCACCCTTTGGAGTGTGCTCTTTGTTTCCAATGGGGACCTGGACTGATACAGGAGTAGTGAAAGTCACTCAGTCGTGTCCAACTCTTTGCGACCCTATGGACTGTAACTGGCCAGGCTCCTCTGTCCATGGAATTTTCCAGGCAATAATACTGGAGTGGGTTGCCATTTCCTTCTCCAGATACAGGAGTAGATGAGGAGGCAATAAAGAATCAGCAAGATGAGTATGGCCCCTTATATAAGGTTCCCTGGAACTATTGCTAAAAAGCAAGGGCCCCAAATAATCTGTGGTCATTTCTAAACTGGAACTAGACAGTAAAACCTCACTAATTCATTCTGATTAAAAGAACAATCAGACTCAGAAAAGAATCAATGATTTTTTTTTTAATTTTTAATACTTTAATATTTACTTTCAGCCTCACACTGGCCTTCATGGACTCTCCAATGTTATCTCACAATGTACCTTTTTTTGCAAATCTTTATGGAAAACTTCTTTTATCACTGTCTTGGACATGTTTTTCCTAGCATAAAGTTCCTGGTCTTTTCCTTTGCATTTCAAAACTCACCCACCTCAAAACTCAGTTTGTTTGACCTCTTCTTTAAAGTATGTCTGGACCTTCTTTAAAGTATGTCTGTACCAGAAATGAACTCTCCTTTTTAGGATCACACTGCTTCACCTTTAGGATCACTTGCTCAGTCGTTGAATGACTTTGAGTAAGTAGTTATCCTCTTAAGGCCTCAGTTTTACCACCTGTAAAATGGAACCCATAACAAAATGCACTCACAGAGATTTGCATGAATATTAAATGAGTCAGCTTAGAATTGGCTCATCCTCAGCTTTCAATCAATGTTAACTACTATAATCACCACTTATCAGCAAATATATATAGTAAGCTCCTGCTATGTGTCTGGTTTTTTAAGTCCTGAGGATACAACAGTAAACAAACCTAAACCCTTGTCCTCCTGGAGCTTCCTTTCAATAGAAAAGACAGATAACAAACACATAAACAGATAAATATCAAGGTTTCCAATAGTGCTTATTGCTATGAAGGAACCAAAACATAGTAAAAGTGATGGGAGATATTATTTTTAGGTCAGGTGGTCTGGAATTGCCTCTCTAAGACGGTGACATTTTGATGAAAAGACACATTGAAATTAGCTTTTAAACCAACTTCACTACAAGAGAAAAATCTCTTAAATAAACATCAAAACAGCTAAGGTTTGGGAACCCTATGTTTTCCAACGTAGTAGTAATGATAACCCAGGATCTTAACCTGCATGAGTAGACCCACTAAAGGGCAAATTCACATTATAAACATAAGTATCCATTCCAACGCTGCCTTTCACTGCGGTTTTATTTTTTGTTGGTGGTGTTCGTTTTTATTTTATTTTTTAATTGGAGTATAATCACTTTACAATGTTGTGTTAGTTTTGCCATTCAAAATTGTAAATCAGCTCTAAGTATACATATACTGGGCTTCCCAGATGGCTTTAGTGGTAAAAATCCCCCTACTAATGCAGGAGATCCAGGAGCCATGGTTCAATCCCTGGGTCAGGAAGATCCCCTGGAGGAAGGCATGGCAACTCACTCCAGTATTCTTACCTAGAGAATCCCATGGACAGAGGAGCCTGACAGGCTATAGTCCATAGGATTGCAATGAGTCATACACAACTGAAGCAACTTCACATATATGCATACAAATACATATATCCTCCTTCTCACACATGATCATCTTGCCCATATTGTCTTTTTCATTGTTGTTATTCAGTCACTAAATCATGTCCAACTCTTTGCAACCCCACGGACCAAAGCACACCAGACTTCCCTGTCCTTCATTATCTCCCAGTTTGCTCAAACTCATGTTCATTGAGTCGGTGATGCCATCCAACCATCTCAATCTCTGTTGCCCTTTCTCTTGCCTTCAATCTTTTCCAACATCAGGGTCTTTTCCAATGAGTCAGCTCTTTGCATCAGGTAGCCAAAGATTAGAGCTTCAACTTCAGCATCAGTCCTGCCAATGAATATTCAGGAAATATTGATTTCCTTTAGGAGTGACTGGTTTGATCTCCTTGCAGTCCAGGGGACTCTCAAGTGTCTTCTCCAGCGCCACAGTTTGAAAGCATCAATTCTTCAGCATTCAGCTTTCTTTACGGTCCAACTTTCACATCCACACATAAAAATGAAAGTGAAGTCACTCAGTCATGTCCGACTCTTTGTGACCCCATGGACTATAGCCCACCAGTCTTCTCCGTCCATGGGGTTTTCCAGGCAAGAGTACCGGAGTGGGTTGCTTTTTCCTTCTTTATGGTCCAACTCTCACATCCACACATAACTACTGGAAAATTCACAGCTTTGACTATATGGACCTTTGTCGGCAAAGTGATGTCTCTTTTCTGACCTCATTTTTCAAAAACAGTACTTTGTCATCAAAAATTCTTCACACCATTAACAGATCCTTCTCTTGTTGCTATTTTCACAGACACAGCCTTTTAATTTCTTCACCTTTAATTTTTCCCTAACAAATTGCCTCCCTTCTGAATTACACCTTAAAACTGCTTTCCGGCTTCCGTTCACCTGCTTTCCTTTTATATCAGAGTCACTGTCACTGAATCCTCTCACTTTCTTCCACTTTTTTTCACTATTTCTTCTTTGTCTCTTTGCTCCCATTTATAGCCAGAAGGAGAGGAGATTCCAGTAGAAGTTGCCAGTCCTCAGGGACTGGTGTGAGTTTGGAGGGAGCAGGAGGAAGGAGGTTGTACTGATGGGAGTGGAAGACTCAGAGAAATGAGATATAGATAAGTTACATGATCTCAGAGCCCCACCATCATTTTTCTGACAATTTTAGAATTTGAGAATTAATAAAGTAAGGATTTGTTTTAGGAAGTGTCGGGAGAGTCAGGAAGATAAATATGATGCTTTTCTCCACCAAGAGGGAAAAAATCCTAGTAATGAAAACTATCACCATAGGAAACCTTTGTAAGTGGGTTCATGGATTGAACTTTTTTGAATTCCACCTAATTAAAATATCAGTGGACAGTTTAACCCAGAGGACTTTTCCCCTACATGGAGCAATATACACAGGCAAATATGGGGCTATCTGCATATTTTTCTTTTATTATACTTCTTGCTCCTCTGCTGTGAATTTTTTTTTCCTTCTCCTTCATACATGGGGCCCAAAGTCAGTTAAGAGTAGAAAACATAAAAAGCTTAGAAATTAAATGCTTAAGATTAACTTCTAAGGAATTCACTTCAGACCACATAAATTTAGAGCCTTTGTTCACCAGGAACTCAGCAACTCAGATTAATGTTCCTGCTTTCTGAAGTTGTGATGAATGAGGGCCACGCAGACTCAGCTTGGTTTTCATCTGCTTGCACATCCCGCCGTCCAAAGATTGGCTGGTACACAAAACATTCCCAGGTACCACGTAACCATTTGTGCAGGTGGCGCTCTGGCATGGGCAACACTGAATGTTCCAAATAGGAAAAAACTATAATCTGAGAGAAAAGACTGCTTTCTTTTCAGCAATAATACAAGTCTTTTCATTATCTTGCAAGTTAAAATGTCAAAAGGAAGAAAAAATACCCAAGAGTTCCAGCTTTTTGCTTTCTCACATCCTTAGACACAAATTTCCCTCATAAAAATATGCTGCATTATCCAAGTTTAAGGGTTTTTTTTAAAAAAAACAAAGATCTTGATATTTCTTCTTAAATGACATGCTAAAATTAATATTGGTTCACCTTCAACTGGCCTCTTGTGAGACTGGCGCATTTTAATCTTCCAGACCATACTTTTTCCTGATCAAAGGAAAGGATTTTTTTTTTCTCCTTTTGTGTTTGGATTAAAAATTATGATCTGTACACCTGAGCTGAACGAAATTGAAAGTTTGTTTTCTTAAAGGAGGAAATCACTAACTTTAAAACATCCTTTTAAAATCTAGGGACTGAGAGTTTGTTTGTTTGTTTGTTTTTTGAAAAAAAAAAAAAAAAGGTCTGGTGTTCCAGGGCAAGCTAAAGTGGGGAAAAGGGACAATTTGATTGAGATGCAGGCAAAAAGGGGATGCTGTCTATATAAAACTGAAAAGCCATAGTTAAACCAACTTAAAAAAGCAGTTCTAACTTTGTATTATCATCACTCAGTTCTAATACAACTTTGCATCAAAACTGTGAGCTGGTCTATGGTGGCGGATTCTAGGACAGCTAGAATACGTCCAAGGCTGGGATAGAAAAAAGACAAACGACAACTAAGGTGTGCATTAATCCATTCACGCATTCACTCCTCCATACATTCAACAGACAGGTAGTAGTCACCCAGCACTGTCAAGTGTTGGTCTAGGCACTAAGAACACAGCTGGGTAAGATTCATGCCCTCTGGGAGTTTATATTGTAATGGAAAGCACACATAATGCACAGGTAAATTGTACAGTATGTTAGAAGGTAATTAAGTGCTATGGAGAAAATGGTAAATGCACTGCGCTATGGGAGACTGGCTTCCCAGTGGCGCAGTAGTAAAGAACTCGTCTGCCAACGCAGGAGGCACAAGAGACGTGGGTTTGATCCCTGGGTGGGGAAGATCACATGGAGAAGGAAATGGCAGCCCACTCCAGCATCCTTGCCTGGAAAATCCCCAGGAGGAGCCTGGGGAGCTGCAGTCTGTGGGATTGCAAAGAGTCACACAACTGGGCACACAAGCACGAGGGGGAGACAGTGTCAGAAGGTTGTGGGTTTAAATATGGTTGCTGTTGGCCACTGGGAAGATGACTTCTGATGAAACACCTGAAGCAGTGTGCCCTGTCCCATCCCTGACCCTCACCTCCAGGAAAGGTGACTGAAGGATGCCTCTTGGTATCTTAATTGGATGTCTTGGCCCCTGAATTCTGTTTTGTTAAGACTTTTATTACACTCATTCTGTTTAAATCTTTTGGCAGTAAAATCTCTAGACATTTTTCTGTCACAGTGAAAGACCTTTAACTTCTCCACTGTTTTTTGAAGTCTCTTTCAAGGGTAGCACTGTCAGAAGCAAGATGAAAAGCATTAAACTGGGTACCAATTTTTATCCACAGTTCCCACCGAAAGTTGAATTTGAGGCTAGGATTGAGCAAATATAAGCAATACTATTTCCCAGAAATGTAGAAAATATGGTTTAAATGTTTTCTCTGATGTTTGCTAACACCAAGTATCGTCAGTGGTCACAGCTCTGAGCTTGTAATTTCCGAGTGTCAACCCTTACTTCAGAAGCCCAGATTTGAATGCTTGAGTTACAAATGTTTTCTATCCCTTACAACAATCAACTATGGGCGCACAGTGAGCTCTGTATCCAGAGTAATAGATTAGCCTCTTCCCCACACTTGACAGCTTCCATCCAAGCAAGACTCATGAGGATTAGACATAAACTCTCCGTTTGATATAATTTAAAGACATTAGAAAGCCTGTCCTGACTCCACCACCCATAAAGTTTCCCCACCTAAATACTGATGCCTTGACATCATTAACATGGGGCAAAGATGGTGCAATAAGGATTGACTCTTAAAATATAAAGTTGGGGGAGGGTCAGGATGGGGACCACATGTACACCCATGGCTGATTCATGTGAATGTATGGCAAAAACCACCACAATACTGTAAAGTAATCAGTCTCCAATTAAAATAAATATATAAACTTGGTATATGTTGGGGGGGGGAATTAATAAATTTACACTAAAGTGCAAATGACTAGTTCCTTCGAGCAAGTTCATGTAGAACAGAGTAGAAAGAGAGCACAGCAAGCAATGCAGATTCAAAAATGAAGAAGGCTGAGAAGACAACATGCCTCCATAACCTAAAACCCACTAGGAAAGGTAAAATGGAGGAACCTCCCTGAAGATATCTCCTGTGGGTGCCTTTTGTCACACAGTCAGCACTTAAATCCTGGAATACCCCCCTCCATCTCATCTACATTCCTATTCAAACTTTCCAAAGCATGGGTTATTTTTATAGCACTAACTCCATTATGAATTTCTAAATATTACCAAAAAGAAAAAACCTGATTTTTGTAAGTTCTATCTTAAAATCAGAAATATAACTCTGTAGGAAAAAAAAAATTAAAGAAGTGAATAAATTCCTTGAGAAAGAAGATAAGGCAGTGGATATCTTGCGCTTATTAATTACTGCCTGGTGGGCAATGGAGACCCTTCCAGTTCCCCTTGCTAACACTTCCATTAGCCCACCCTACAACCCCAGATTTTTGTCCCTTCAACTACCTAAATATAAATTCCCATGTGTAACTGTTCAAGGAGGCATGAATACTTTATAGACATCTACTCTATTCATAACTCTCACTACTACTCTACTCTGCCTTATTATTCCTAATACTCTCCCATTTGAGCCAAACAGAATCATTTGGGGGTATTAAAATCCCTTCCTTTTAAAAGTATTGACCTTTGTTATAATACTTTATGCTGTTCCTAACTTCACATAGCAAAACCCTACCCACCATACACACTACCCCAAAGCTTCCTGATGTTGTTCCAGATCCACCTATCTAGATGAAATTTTCCTTCCTCTATGTCTAGAGAAAACATTAATAAAAGCCCAATCCTAGACATATTGACATAAAGGGTCACACTAAAGATCTTTTTAACTCAGTTCCCATTGCCTGATATAACATGTTTGGCATTCAACAAAACAGTATAAGGAATGCTAATAGACAAGAAATAAACAGTCTGAAGACACAAAGTAAGCATCAAAACTAAATTCAGATATGGCACAAATTTTTGAATTATCACATAGAAATGTTAAATAATTTATAATTAATATATTAAAAGTTATAAGGAGGAAAAATCAGACAACATTTAAGAACAGATAGGTAATGTAAGCAAAACCATAGACTCTGAGAAAGAATCAAAAGAGGATTCTAGAAACCAGAAACACTAACAGAAATGAAGAATGGACTCATCAGTAGACTGGACATGGCCAAGGAAAGAACCAGTGAGCTTGAAGATATTAATATATCAATAGAAACTTTTCAAGCTTTTAGAAGGGGAGAAAGTGGAAACAGTGACAGATTTTATTTTGTGGGCTCCAAAATCACTGCAGACGGTGATTGCAGCCATGAAATTAAAAGACACTTGCCTTGCTGCTTGGAAGAAAAGCTATGACAAACATAGACAGCGTATTGAAAAGCAGAGATATCACTTTGCTGACATATGTCCATATAATCAAAGCTATGGTTTTTCCAGTAGTCATATACAGATGCAAAATTTGGGCCATAAAAAGGGCTGACAATTAAAGAATTAATGCTTTTGAATTGTGGTGCTGAAAATGACTGTTGAGAGTCCCTTGGAATGCAAGGAGATCAAACCAATCAATCCTAGAGGAAATCAATATTTCCTGAATATTTGTTGGAAGGAATGATGCTGAAGCTCCAATACTTTGGCCCCCTGAACAAAGAGCTGACTCATTGGAAAAGACCCTGATGCTGGGAACGACTGAAGGCAGGAGAAGGAGAGGGCGACAGAGGATGAGATGGTTGGATGGTATCACCAACTGAATGGACTGAGTCTGAGCAAACTTTGGGAGAGAGTGAAGGATAGGAAAGCCTGGTGTGCTGCAGTCCATGGGGTCGAAAAGAGTTGGACACGACTGAGTGACTGAACAACAAAAAACTTTTACAAACAATGTTGCCACCTGAGCCATTCCCCATAGCATTTTATCCTAATGGTCACCCAGGCACGGGACTCAGGCACATTCATCAGCTCACGTGCCAACATTATTCAGGAGGCTTTGCTATTATATGGAGGACCAAGAAGGAGAGGATCCAGAATCCCTGGCAATGCAGTGTCTAAGGAGTAGGTGATCCCCACAGGAATCTATATATACAACATGGTTATTTTAATCTTTCCTTCCAGTGTGCAAGAACATTTTTACCCATTTAATCATCTTAATAAATTTCTGTCTGTCATCTTTCTCATTATGTATGCATTGCTATCTATCTCAATGGAGTATTTTGAGGCTTAATTAATAATGTGCACTAATTTGAACCATAAGAGAAAGAGCTAAAGAAAAGGCTTTATGTATATATTTGTTCCATGGAGAACATACAGTAGCTTCATGATAAATATATTACGACAGTATAAAACAAAAAGAGCTCTGGATCAGACAAGTGAAGGGGATGATGTGGAGAACAGAGACACTGTATAAACCATAGCTAAAGAGATACCCACAAGATATATGGGCAGAGAAAACCAATTAGATAATTTATAAATCAGAAATATATTTCATTATTATTGTCTTGGAGGGAAGGGGGGGAATGGCCCTATGTCTTAATTAGACATGTTCACATATGAAACTCCAAACCAAGAAATGTAACTCACTCAGTCATGTCCAACTCTTTGGAATTCTCCAGGCCAGAATACGAGAGTGGGTAGCCTTTCCCTTCTCCAGGGGATCTTCCCAATCCATGGATCGAACCCAGGTCCCCCACATTGCAGGTGGATTCTTTACCAGCTGAGCCACCAGGGAAGCCCTCACTTTCACTTAATTAGACAGGTTCTTATGTGAAAGTCCAAACCAAGAAATGTAACAGGTACTGTGCTAGATATTTTCCATTGTCTTGAGAGAGAGACTCTATCTTTTCCATGCTTCCCCAGGGGTCTGACCATTATGGTCTTCATTAAGGGCTACCATCACTATAACTTCCCATGAAAACCAAGTTACAAGACAGCAGAAGACAGGAGGAAAATATAACCAGAGTAGTCTTTTTCCTAGCCTCCTCTTGGCTATGCTGTGGATGGACAAGGCCCACATTTCTCTAGCAGAGATCACAGCTCCTGGCAAACAGCCACATTTCACAGCCCCTGCATGGCACCATCAGCTACATGAGTGGCATCATTCCATGCTTTGCACCATCCCCTGTTAGTTCCCTTCATGCTGCTCACATCTTTAAAACAGTCCCTTTTATTTCTCCCCATTTGTTACCTGCCTAACCCTGATTGATACAAGTATAAAATA